>NC_140584.1:1045017182-1046435383 GCF_964204655.1 Triturus cristatus | reverse complement strand
TAACTAAACTGGAATTATTAGAAATGAAGAAAGTAGTACCCAGCCATGACAAGGACCCAGCAGGTTTCCACCGTGAGATAAAAGACATGTTACTCATGGGAGAGTATACCTACCCCGATATTATGAAAATATTAAAAGTCCTATTACCCGCCGGTGTTTATGAGAAACTCAAAGAAAAAGAATGGGAGGTGGGAGACCAAAAGATAGATTGGACAGCATTAGAAAACGAAGAAAAGGCCCGAGCTGCAGGAGCAGGGCTTGGGGAAAAGACTACAGCACTAGCAGGATTACTAATACAGGTACTGCCACGTTTATTAACTACGAAAAAGGAAGACTGGGGTGCAATCTCAGCCTGTAAACAAAAACCAGATGAAGACACTAGTGATTTTTATTCCCGATTTGAAAAATGTTTTAGTATAAATAGTGGCATAAAAGCCAGTAGTGAGTTATATCCACATCTGTTTGTGACAAAATTAGTTGAAAATTCTCTGCTACAAGTCAAGAATAGAGTATTGAAATTCGAAAGCACCTGGCAAGGTAATACCCCATCACAGATGCTACAGATGTTACAATATCACCACAATAGAATTAGAGAAGAACAAGAACACGAACAAAGACGTATGAAAGATACAAAAATGAAAATGCTTGTTGCACAGTCAGTTCCAGCCGATAGTCATCAAAAGGGTGATTCCGCAGATCCTGCGAAGGGGACATGCAACTATTGTAAACAACCAGGTCATTATATACACGATTGTCCAGTCCTGAAACATAATATTGCCACAGGTAGAACACATGAGAGACCACGTCCACCTAGACAGGATCAGAATCAACAACTAATGCCTCAGCAGGCACAACCTAGGTTAACTCCGCAACAATTAGCTCCGCAACAGGCAGCTCCACAACAGATCGTAGCACCACCACAAGCGCAGCCTATTGCTGCAACTCAAGCAACAACACAACAAATGTATCAGTATTCGCAAACAGATTATCCCGATTATCAGCGATACTCATGAGATAGCCTAGAGAGGGAAGTTGGCTTACCCCTTATTGAGGTTCCTGTAGACCAAGAGGGACCTTATGTACATAGTGAACTATTAGGGGAAGACAGAAAGTTTTTACTTGATACAGGGGCAAGCAGAACAACTATAAGACGCAGTGAAGTTCCAGGGGCACCCCTCTCAGGCTCACAAAATATTTCCCTTGGATTCTCAGGAAAACCTATAATAAATGACGTAACACAACCTCTTCCACTTACAGTCGGTCCATTAACACGTACTACAGATTTATTGCTTACTAAATCATGTCCAGAAAACTTGTTAGGTATAAAAACATTGAAAGCTCTAGGAGCCATAATATGTTGTTCTCCGGAAGGAGTACGACTATTTTTACGTGACTTTAAAGGTCACTACGTATCCAGAGACATGGATCACCGACTGCAGAATTTACCTACACATTTATGGGCACAAGGCCCCACTGATGTTGGTTGCATGAACATTACACCATATCGAGTCACACTAAAGACAGGAGTGGTACTACCACGAATGCGACAATACAAGTTACCACCAGATGCTGTAGTGGCTTTACTGCAAATCATTGACGAGCTCATTGCACAAGGAGTGGTTGTCGAAACTGACTCCAATGTATGTAATTCCCCGATAATTCCGATTCTTAAAAGAACGGATCCAAAAGCTCCGCCAGTATACCGATTAGTTATTGATCTGCGCGAATTAAATAAATGCATTGTACCACAATACCCTGTGGTCCCAGATATCTCCTCATTACTCACAGCTATTGACTCAGAAGCAACGTTTTTCACTGTAATTGATCTCAAAAATGCTTTCTTTAGTGTCCCAATTGATCCGGAAAGTCAATATCTTTTCGGTTTTAGTTTAAATGGACGAAGTTTTAAATTCACACGCGCACCTCAAGGATTTACAGAAAGCCCCAGCATCTATAGCCAAGCACTGAAACGAGAACTTGACAGTATCCACATGCCAGTTAACACTGCCTTGCTTCAATATGTCGATGATCTGCTGATCACCGCCCGAAGCGAACCTGAATGTGAAAAAGCGTCACTGACGGTTTTAAAATTTCTGGCCGACAAGGGGCACAAGGTGTCCCCTTCTAAGCTGCAATTCTGTGTCCCGCGAGTTGTTTACCTTGGGCACTCGCTGTCCAAGGAGGGAAGGCAGCTTACACCCGATCGCATCCAGTTAATTGCTAACATGCCACCACCCAAGACACAAAAGGAGGTGCGGGCTTTTATAGGCCTCACTTCATACTGTAGGCAGTGGATCCCTCAATATGCATTTCTAGCAAAACCACTCATCCAGTTGACAACACAGGAGGCAGCCACATCGACTGTCCTCCCTTGGACTCCAGAACATACACATGCCTTTGAAAGCTTAAAGAAAGCTTTATGCCAAGCACCTGTCCTAGCAACACCATGTTACAGTAAACAGTTTACACTCTTTGTTACAGAACGCGAAGGTACTGCTTTGTCAGTACTCACTCAGGAACAAGCAGGATCACACAAACCGTGTGCTTATTTCTCTAGTACATTAGATCCAGTAGCTCAGGCACTTCCAGCGTGCCTGAAATCAGTGGCAGCAACAGCTTTAGCAATCAGACAAAGCGATGCCATAGTGTTAGGACATCAATTGACAGTACAAGTACCACACGCAGTAGAGGTTCTCTTGAACCGCACACAAACACAACACTTGACTATAGCAAGACTCACCGGTTACGAATTAACATTGTTTCAGCCACACATAGAAATCAGACGTTGTAATACGTTAAATCCTGCCACACTGTTACCAGTAGGCGGAACAGATCCATTGGCACATGATTGTGTCGAAGTCATTACTATCACAACAAAACCCAGACAAGACTTGACAGATATCCCTTTGACAGATCCAGACTTGACATTATATGTAGATGGGTCATGTATGAGAACAAGTACAGGAGAGTTAGTGGCCGCTTACGCAGTCACAACAGACACTGAAGTCATTGAAACAAATTGTATTAACACTTTGTCAGCTCAAGCAGCAGAGCTCATTGCTCTGACACAAGCCTGTATTAAAGCCACAAATAAAAAAGTCAACATATACACAGATTCACGTTATGCATTCGGAGTCGTCCATGACTTCGGCGTACTGTGGCGAGAGAGAGGTTATTTAACTTCTCACGGTGCCCACATCCAACACGGACCCCTCATTCAAGCTCTATTAGACGCCATTCATTTACCTACTGCAATATCGATTATGAAATGCAAAGCCCACACAAAAGTTACCGATATCATTTCTCAGGGTAATGACCTAGCTGACAGAACAGCTAAACAGACTGCTCAGAATCAGATGCACACAACTGACATGACAAAGACAATAGTCCTGACACCAACACATTGCATGACAGTTAAGGATCCCGCCCTTGATGTAATTGACATACAGACACATGCTACACCAGAAGAAATAAAGAAATGGACTGAATTAGGAGGGATCCAAACAGATCAAGAATGGATGACGAAGGAAAAATCTATATGGTTTCTTCCCGACTCAATGGTCCAAGTCATCATTAACACAATACATAGTCCAGCGCACCTAGGAGAAAAAGCTATGCTAGACAGCATTCAACACATTTGGTTCAACAAACACTTGCGAGCCGCAGCGAAACAAAAAGTTCGTACCTGTATGATATGTTATCAGTTTAATCCAGGTAAAAGCATCCCCGTAGAACAGGGTGGATTCCAAACTCCCGATCATGCTTTTGAAGTCCTCCAGATGGATTATATCCAGATGGAACGATGTTGAGGATTCAAATATGTTCTCGTAGTTGTCTGTGCTCTTTCCCGTTGGACAGAAGCATACCTGGTTTCAGATTACACTGCCCCGACTACTGCCAAACAGTTAGTTCGAGAATTCTTCCCACGGTACGGTTTACCACGTGTTGTCTACTCAGATAACGGCCAGCCGTTCTCATCCGAACTAATGAAACACGTTTCCCTTCTATTAGGATACCAATGGAAATTCCACTGTGTCCGACATCCCGAGGCGGCAGGTCTCGTGGAACGCCATAATCAAACTCTGAAAATTAGATTGTCCAAAATATGTAGAGAGAAAGGAGTCGATTGGATAGTAGCCTTACCAGTTGCGCTCTTTTACATGAGAATGGTAGCACATTCTCGAACAGGGCTATCCCCGTATGAGGTGATCTTCAGTAGACCACCAAATATGTGGGGGACGCCTATACCTCGTAAAATCACTGATGTTGACTGTAATATGCTGACAGATTACCTGGCTTCCTTGATGTCTGCACTACAATCTTGTCGTTCACAGGTATCCGCAGCTTTTCCCGACAATACTGAGGTGAAGCCCCATGACGTGGTTCCTGGTGACCTGGTTTTGGTCAGGAATTTCGATCGAAAGACCCAACTGGATCCTAGGTGGAAGTCACCGAAGTTGGTTCTACTCACCACAAGGACAGCTGTGAAAATCGAGGGAAGGAAAGGGTGGTTGCACTCGAGTCATATCATGAAATTTTATGGACTACCATCCAGCGTAGAGACTCAACCCTGTATTCCCTCACAAACAGACTCAAAGCTCCCCTTGGCTGAATTAACAAAACCAGAACTGTATAAACTAAAATTGAGGTCCAGTAAGTCAGACAATTTGATTGTTTAAGTCCTCTCCAAGGTGAATCGGTTGAATTTGTCTCTGACATGTATCCTCTGGACCGGAATAGAGAAAGAAATAATCAAATGCTGCTCAAGAAGCATGCGTATTGTAAATCATTTCGTAGTCACTGCACAGTAACATTATTAATTTTGTTTTTTCTAAGTCTTATGATCATCATTGTCAGCATCCTATTACACATGTATTATCCTATTCCTAAGCGTGCTTATAATATAACTGCAGAACATTCTTTTAGTGAATTACCTCCACATGAATTGTCCTATAGATTTGCATTGCGCAATAACACTTTCATTAGTATGCTACATCATTCCCATCAAACCAGCAATGCCACAAATTGTTGGATATGTGGCCGACTCCCTCCCTATCAGAACTATAAGGGAGTTTTGCCCCTCTTTCCCTATCCGTTCACACACAATGGCTCCTGTGGAGCATGGTTTAGTTTGATTAATTCCCTAGATTCGAATTCCGCAGTTTATCAAGACAACTGGGTATGGGGAAACCTGAACTTAGTTTTGCTTAAAGTCTGCTACCCTAACAAGGAGGGACTTCCCAAAAGAACAGGAACTGATCTAGAAAATGAAGTATATGGATTAGGTAATTTTACACTTAACCTCATGATCTTGAACGTTGAATCTGAAGCTACACCAATCTTGCCCGCCATGTCCGTATTCCCAGTAAAAGGGGAACTATGTATAAGAAAGAATGGCTCCATACACATGGGCCATAGTAAATGCACCACTGTAATAAAATTCAGTGATCAAGGCAAGTCTACATTTAGAGCTTCTCGTCATTCCTACTTTATATGTGGCCAGACCGCATATATACGCCTACCTTTAGATTGGGATGGTACCTGTTACATAGCTTTCCTTCTACCACCTGTTTTCCTAGCTCCTCCTGATTATTATAGAAATACCCATTTAGTACACAATAGACAGCAGAGAGATCTCCCAATTGTCGATTACACTGAAACAGCATGGGAAAAATACACAGATTTCAATAAAGGTTTCTTTCCCTATATAGGTACAGTCACTAATAGTAAGCTAATACGTAGACTAACCAGAACCCTTGAAGCAGTAGTGAACGAAACTATTTCCGCCTTAGGCAATTTAACAGAAGAGCAGTCTGCTATGCGGATTGTTGTGCTTCAAAATCGTCTTGTCCTTGACGTCATCCTGGCCGATAGGGGCGGAGCTTGTAGGGTCATCGGATCAAGTTGCTGCATTTTCATACCAGAAAATTCGCCGTCAGTATATAAAGCCATAACCCGCCTTCATAAGATTGTAAGCCAGATACACCAGAGTCCAGGCACCTGGACTTGGTCCGGTTGGTTCTGGGGCGTGTTGTCAGCCTGGGGATGGAGAATGCTCTCCTTCCTAGGTATTGGCTTTCTCATACTATTTAGTTGCTGCTTATGTCTACAATGTGGGCCAGCGATTTGTGGTCTGTGTGCCACCTCGTGTATCCCACATCCAAGTTTTCGTTCGAGATCCCGGAAGAAGAAAGAAGAGCAAATGATGCTATATGAACAGATCGATGGATTGATGAAGATCGATATCTCCTAAGGGTCCGAAGGGGACAAGGAGGGAATGAGGAAATATGAATTTTATGATCAGTTATGTCCCCTATCGTAGACCCCAACGGCTCCATGTACATGCTATAAGTACATGTATGTTCCCTCCTGCTCCAGTTTTGAAGACGCAAATATATGTGCGTCCACCGTCAACATGTCCTCTTTCAGATCCACCATGAATGGGTCAGATATTCCTTTCCTAAGTATGAAAGGCCACCGACTTTATGTGGTTCACTTTCCACATTTTACAGATTCAGGCGAGTAGGCCCGAATTCTGTCATCAAGCCTTTTCCTGCCTTCTCTCTCTGAAAGCTCCAGTCTGAGCCTGCATCTGTGACCATGAACTTTGTCTTACTCCCTGCGCGGCTAACGGTGCCTGATCCAGCCCGTCGCCTGCCAAAAACTGTATTTCACCTTCAAGATTATCTCCTCCGCCCCTCATCCGATGCATTCCTGTCTAGCAGTTTAGGTAAACATTCCTCCAGCTACCGTGCAAAGGGCCAGGCCTCGCTGTCCTCATGCAAGTAATTCATAGCCCTGTTACCATGGAATATTCCTACCCCCTCGCATCTAGTGTAGACACTTAGACGCTTGTACACGCACTAACAGTCAGTATAGTCAGTATAGAATAAGATTCTATCCTAAGAGACCTCTCTTTTTGGATAACGCAGTTCTTTAAACATAGGATATTAGATATGATTTGGGATTAGGTTGACATAACCCCAGACTTCTGTCTCCACATGTAGAGCTAAATGTCAAGTCCCTTTCTCCCTCTAGTTGCGCGTCAATCACACGTCATGCGGCTGCGCACGCATCTCTGCCAAATATTTCTGCTGACATTGCAGGATTCTCTTATGGATCCACCCACTTGTAACATCATGTATAATGACGTTTTCTAGTTACGCCTATTCTAGTTACGCATGCATAGTTTATTTTGTCTTATCAGTTGATACGCCTACTGCATCTGTTTTACTGTAATGCCTTTTCTATAAAAATGATTACCTGTCAATAATATATGCCCTTCCTTCCTGAACTTTCGTGGTGATGGAATAGAACGCCTACAATTCGAATTGTATTCCTTTGTATAGGAATAAAGCCTTTTAAAACCTCTAATACCACGGATTCTGCCTCTCATTTTACTGAGTTATTCTTAATAGACTTTACCGCATAAAAAATAGTACCGGTAACGAAATATTTACATACATTTTATTTCTTTCTCTATTCTGGTCCAGACGATACATGTCAGAGACAAATTCAACCGATTCACCTTGGAGAGGACTTAAACAATCAAATTGTCTGACTTACTGGACCTCAATTTTAGTTTATACAGTTCTGGTTTTGTTAATTCAGCCAAGGGGAGCTTTGAGTCTGTTTGTGTGGGAATACAGGGTTGAGTCTCTACGCTGGATGGTAGTCCATAAAATTTCTTGATATGACTCGAGTGCAACCACCCTTTCCTTCCCTCGATTTTCACAGCTGTCCTTGTGGTGAGTAGAACCAACTTCGGTGACTTCCACCTAGGATCCAGTTGGGTCTTTCGATCGAAATTCCTGACCAAAACCAGGTCACCAGGAACCACGTCATGGGGCTTCACCTCAGTATTGTCGGCAAAAGCTGCTGATACCTGTGAACGACAAGATTGTAGTGAAGCCCCATGACGTGGTTCCTGGTGACCTGGTTTTGGTCAGGAATTTCGATCGAAAGACCCAACTGGCGCCCGAATAGGGACAGTTTCTCATCTCACGCGCCGGCGGTGCGTTGCAGGCCCGGTCTCCTGCCACAGCTGAACGGACAAAAACGCGTACCCGCAGGATTTCCTGTATCTCCCTCCGGCCAAGCGGGGACGACTGAGGCTGCGATCAACACCCAGACGAGGCGGTGAGAAGTGCGAAGTATCCCGACCAGAGCCTAGCTGAGAGAGCAAGATCCGAGGTATACAGAGACCCGCCAGGTTCCGAAGTTCCGAGTCCAGTCCGGTCCAGTCCAGTTTCAGTTCCGTTCCGAGGCCTTCCGTTCCGAGCTACCCGGTGAGTACCATTACCGGGGAGGCATTTAACGTGCACATAGTCTGTGCCGGTCAAGACAGGTTTGGGTACACAAATCCGGTCTGCACTGTTTTAGCAGTGTATCTGTACTGTTTAGCAGTATTAGGGGCTTGGACTAATTCCCCTGAAAGATCACAATGGTTCCTTAATGTCCAATCTGGAAACATATGACCGAGGCTGCCTGTCTATAAGAGAAAGGCAGTCATGTGATACATATTTAAGTCTTGCATAACTATTTTCTTCTTTTATTCATCACCAATACCAATTAGACATACACTGATAACGTGTTGTCCGCTATTTTGACAGCATGATAAAGGTAATATCATGTCTGTGAAATTTAGTAATTGTGAACAAGTTCCAGCCAAGCGCTGCGCAAAGATTTACGTCGTCACGTCCATCTCCGTAACGCCCAGGAGAACTTGTATTAATGCCAAACATACTGGTCAATACAACACAAAAACAAAACATATATAAAATACATATGCCAAGCCATCAGTATACCAAGCACAGAAAGCATAGACAATTACACTAACATATATAAATGAGCAGCGATGCGCAATTATAGTACCTACAGCTCAGAGGCGAACACTCTGCCCTGCTTAATTTGTCAGGCTTATAATCAATAACTTATTTACCTGCCCTATACACCCCCATCTGAAATCACCGTGTCAAGTCTGACACACAGAATCAGCAAGAATAATCAAAAACGAAGAACACACGAACCTGTTTGTTTTTTTTTTCATAAAAATGAGCTATGCATCTTCGTCAACACAATGTACCCTAATGTCCCAGACGAAGACGCACCTCTCATCTCTCCTCACAGACTTTTAACCACCGGATCAGTCATTCAATTCAACTGGTGGCAGCATGTGGCCACAATTTAAAAATGTCCGAATTCGAAAATCGTTTTTATATAGGCATATAGCCCTTAAAATTCCAAGCAAGAGCAACATTTTACTTTCTGGCCAGAAGCAATATAACATTTGCTAAAAAATAAAACAAATCTTCTCCATAGACATTTCCCCGGGGCACTGGTTTAGCACAGAATAGACCAAGGGAATCTTTCTCGACTTACATTTCTCAGCTGCCCTGTCTTATCAGAGAAGCTAAAAATAGCCCCTCAGTGCGGCCTGAGCCTGGGCTGCCAGCCAACTTTTTTGTTGTTCCGGCTGCAGGCATTACACAGATGCGATGTCAGAGAAGCTTTCTAAGCAGTGCCTCTGTTCTGCTCCTCTCACCGGCCCCCACCTACACTGGCTACAAGGTCAGAATCTGTCTCCGATTTCTGTATCACATACTGCTCTACACAGCCCCCACCTTCTCCTCACTCTGAAGCTGTCAAAGACAAAAAGACTACTCAATTCCATAAAAACTGCAATAATTCGCCCAATTGAAAAATTATTTTTATATACAATTTGCTCTCAGGGGGTCATAATCTTACCGTCTTGACCCAGCACATTGGCTCACTGGACCACCAAGAACACAAACCTGGATTCTGGAACAATTTTGCAAATTCGAAATACCCACAATTTTTCTCAAGCTAAACTTTTCACTAATTATTTTTCATTAACACTTTGTACATTAGGGGTGTCAACAAATCACAGGTGTTGCTCCTTCTCTAGCTACACCCCTCTCAATTTCCTATTGACAACGTAGTCAAATGTTGGACCATGTAAACACCGGCTATGCGCTGTTCGTTTGGTGGGAGGCTCAAGAACCTTTGGGCTACTATATCATTATTATATGTATCGTGGTACTTGCGGTGGCACTCTAACTGGTCTTTCTACTGGGGCCACTCTTGCTAGGTCCTCTGAAAGGACGGGATAAATACCAGCAACGTCAGTATTTCTTCCTCTGTCAGCCTGCACTCATTTCACCTGCTCCACTTCCTCCTGTAACATCTCTTCCTTGGCTTTTCCAGACTCCAGTCTACTTCTCTCTGCTTCGTGAAACACTTACTCTGTCCTCCTATGTGACTCCTTGCGCCAAAACTCAATGGCATCTTTCTGTTACTGTCTGGCTTTCTTTTTCCATAATTCTTCTTCTACTCTCATGATGCAATCTGCATCCCATGTCCCAACTGCGGGCCACCTCTGACTTTCGGCTAGATCCTTGGTGTAGTCCACCCATAAATCAAGAAATAATACGGCATCTAGGCCATGCTTATGGTACATAAAGTACCCTGGGGTGTCCCTAGGTGGAATGGGAACAGCTTCCTCGAGTACCCCTTTTCTAGTTTTGATCTGTCTTAATTTTGAAAAGAACGGCATCTTTAAACTTTGCTACTTGATTTTGAACACAATAAATTACAATAAACACAATAATGAACACTCATTCATACCACAATTTTAAAACATATTAAAACATTTAACATTTAACATTTAACGAACGATGATAACTAATAGGAAACTAGTTACTGACATAATACTAACACTAGAGAATACTGAATTATATGCAAGACATACTAGATATACTGCTAAACAGTACAGATACACTGCTGAAACAGTGCAGACCGGATTTGTGTACCCAAACCCGTCTTGACCGGCACAACCTAATGTGCACGTCTAACTGCCTCCCCAGCAACGGTACTCACCGGGTAGCACGGAACGGAAGGCCTCGGAACTGAACTGGACTAGACCAAACTGGACTGGACTGGACTGGACTCGTGACTTGGATACTTCGGAACTTCGGAATCTGGTGGGCCTCTGTATACCTCGGACACAGCTCTCTCGCAGGTGGGCTCTGGGTAGGACAATCTGCGTTCCTCACCGCCTCGTATGGATGCCTGGTCGCAGTCTGTCCCCTTCGTTGGCCTGAGGGAGTTGGCGGGAAGACCCGCGACGTGCGCGCTTGAAGTCCGTCACGGCTATGGAAGGGGGCAAAACTGGACCTTCATCTCCGGCGTGTGGGGAAAGAGATGTAACTGTTCGGGCGCCATTATGCACCAACAGCAAGCTCAGATCCCAACCGCTGCTCACCAATGTGAGAAGTTGGCCTGATGTATGATGTCACTAGTTATAGTGTACACCTTATATCAGTCCAAATACCCTTATGGTGATTGGTTGTAAAGTCAACTTTATAGACCAGCTATCCTAGTGGTAGCATGGACAAGAGCAGTCTTAGGCTAAACTCTGAATGGCATGTGAAGCCAGCTGTGATACCATATATAATCCCTTGAATACCAAATGAAAGGACACCACAACAGATATATATATAAAATAAAGTGTATTTATTCTAAGCAAACCCTCAGCACTCTTTATGAGATTAGAGGTAAGTACAACACAGTCTTATTTATGCATACATTAAGTCACACAGGTAAGTAATACAGTTAGGCCCTAGGGGCCACGCAAACCATATACTAAGTAAGTGGTATAAGAACCACTGTCACGGAAATAGAGTAGGCCTAGGCCTAGGGAATCGCTGGGGCTACACTACACTAGCGTTAGTTAGGAAGTGGGAGGCCCACGGGATTCGTGTGCAGAGTGGAAACACTCACGCGTAATGCGTAAAAGTCAATAGCAATAGTACAATTTAGAAAACGGTAGATTTAGGACACTTCCGGAGTAGCTAGGAAGTTGAGACTTGAAAACTAGACACTAGGATAGTCACTATCCTGATGAGCACCGGAGTACCCAAGTTACCTAGCCCACAGGCTGCGGGTGCATAGGGGTGAAGATGCGTCGTTTTCGTCGTCGACTCCTATGGATGCCTGAAGAAAGATGCTGACAGGCAGTCAGTGAAGAGTGTCCGGTGGATCCCAAGGCTGGGATCAAGAAGAGAAGAAACCTGCAAGCAGAAGGGACAGAGTCAAGGTCACTAGCCAGTGACCACGTGGAACCAAGAAGGAACCAGGCGATGTCGTGAAGACTTGCAGGTGAAGGTGAAGCTTGTCGCTGCAGCCAGGAGGACCAGGAAGCGTCGAGGACGACCAGGACCAGGAGGCGAGCTGTCCCACGAAGGCTCTTGCTGTCGGCGGCGTCGAAGTTGGACTAGGACTCACCAAGCCTTGGCAAGCGGAACCCACGAAGAACGAAGGACTTGCTTCTGGTGCAGACCAGGAAGGTCTGGGGTGCTTCTTCTTTGCAGAGAAGCGGGAGCCAGTCTGGAGGAGCCAAACCAGCGCAGAAGATTTCAGGGTGCGTCGTCACAGAGGCCACTAGCCAGCGGGCCAGCAACCGGACAGACGCGGCAAGCAGGAAAATGCTGAAGGGCCCCACGCAGGACTCGTGGAGTGTGGGGGGCTGGTCTTCGGTGCAGATGGTGCTTGGGGTTGGGGCTTCTCAATCCCCGGTGCACAACTTCGAGGGTACCTCAGAAGCTGCGCTGTAAGTTACTAGCCACTTTTTCCAGGTAGCCGGTCCCACGTCGCTCGTCGCCTCCACGGATCTCAGCTGTGCTGCAGATGTGGATGAGGGTCGGAGAAGTCTGGAAGTCAAGGCTCTGGTCGGGCTCTGCAGTCGGTTCCTCGTAGAACGGTCGCAAAGCAAAGGGTAGTCTCTTGATGGTGCCTGTTTGCACAGGGTAGCCACTCCTTGGCTACAAGGGAGATTCTTCAGTCTTCTTCTTTCGTCGAATGTCGAAGGTCCAGAGTTTCTGTTCAGTTTTGCAGGTTCAGGATAATCTAAAGTCTTGAGGCCCAACTCCCACTCTTATACTAATCTGGGGGGCTGGGATACCTGCTAGGTCACGCCTTATGGGTGGGACCTGGGAGGGGGTGGTTACACCCACTTCCCTTTGTCCAGTTTCGCGCCAGAGCTGGGGCTGGAGTGCCCCAGCGCCGGTTTGAACTGGACTATGCAAGGAACACCTTGTGTGCCCCAGGCATGTCTCATTCCTTTCAGCCCACCCTGCCCCAATACACTAAAGGCTGTCTGGGGAGGTGCTAGCACCTCCCCAAGCAGGAAACCTATTGTCCAGGCCTCCCTGGCTGGGATCACTCCCAGCAGCAGGAGGTCAAACTTGTGTCTGTGGCAGCAGCATCCATTTTGTGATGCTGAGGCTTTGGTTAGAGATAAACAGCAAAGTAGGATTTTAACATGTCTCTCCCTCTAGAAGGGAGGAATAATATCCTCATCACCAGAAATGGTATGGGGGTATTATTCCAAAGTGTTAGACACCTTACACGACATGTTTTGATAAAGCCAAACCATAGTTACCATAACCGTTTAAGATTATAAGGCACTTTAAGAGTATATGGTAGGCTATATCATAGAACAGCTATAAGGACATGGTTCCGAAAGCTGCAGACAGGCTCAGCTCATGCTAGAGCACCATCTCACATGTTACCAAGCACTCTGCCTCCAGGATTGTTAAGGCCTGCCATAGGAGTGACTGATAGGTACACATGTGTCTATATATAAGGGTAGATATAGGCATACTATATCTAAGCAAGGGGTGATTACACGACCTTGCCCCAGCTGAGTGATCAGCCAGTTGTGTCATAATGGAAGGCCAGGCCAGGGGTGGCACAATACATGCTGCAGCCCCTGGTAGGCCTAGGATACACCTATGCCCTGGGTACCTACGGTACACTGTACAGAGGCCAATAAGGTGAGCCTATCCAAATGGGTTATGCACCTAAAGTACATAGTATCAATTTAGAGAGAGAACAGCAGGGCTGTGGGTCTGGTTAGCAGGCCCACAGCCACATCTAAGTCGAAAACCAGTAAAGCAAAAGCAAAAAGTGGGGGTGAACATAGAAAGCAGACCCTACTCTCCTACACTGCGTCATCTGCAGGATACAACTCAGCTGTTGTACAAATTGGGTTTTTCGATAAACGTGCCCAAGTCTCACCTGGTGCCCTCTCAGCGCAACCTGTTCATAGGTGCGGTACTGGACACTACTGTTTGTCGAGCATTCCCTCCTCCTCAAAGGATTCTCGACATACAGGAAATGATTCCTTTATTTTACAACGGGGCGGTCGTTCCAGTTATGAAGGTCCTTCGCCTGCTCGGTCTGTTCGCCTCCTGCATCCTGTTGGTCAACCATGCTCCCTGGCACATGAGGGCGCTCCAGTGGTGCCTCCGCAAGCAGTGGTATCAGCACAAGGGAGATCTCAGGGAGTCTGTGAGGATCTCCAGAGAAGCTGCAGCGGATCTATCTTGGTGGAGCGTGGGGGGCAAACTGTCCCAAGGAAAGCCCTTCCATCTACCTCCATCGGTGGCCACGGTGATAACGGATGCATCCACTTTAGGGTGGGGTGCTCATCTGGGGGATCTGGAGATCAAGGGTCTTTGGTCTCCAGAGGAAAGGTTGCTTCACATCAACCTTCTGGAGTTACGGGCGATACGTTTGGCGCTCAAGGCCTTCCTCCCTTCCCTTCGCGGTCAGTCTGTTCAAGTCCTGACGGACAACACTACCGCGATGTGGTATATAAACAAACAGGGAGGAGTGGGGTCTCTTTGTCTCTGCAGAGAGGCCCTGCGTCTATGGTCCTGGGCTCAGGACCATCAGATTTGTCTGATGGCAAATCATCTGGCCGGGGTTCTGAACGTACGTGCGGACAGTTTCAGTCGGCAGTTCTTCGCCGACCACGAGTGGAGGCTTCATCCAGAGGTAGTTCGTCACGTCTTTCGGATGTGGGGAACTCCTCGGGTGGACCTGTTCGCCACTCACGAGAAAGCTCACTGCCCGTCATTTTGCAGTCTCCAGTATCCGATGCAGGGAGCGTTGGGGGACGCGTTTCAGTTGAGTTGGGGCTCACGACTCCTTTACGCGTTTCCTCCCATACCCTTGATTCCTCGGGTTCTGAGGAAGATTCGCCAAGACCGGGCCCAAGTTATTTTGGTCGCCCCGGATTGGCCAAGAAGGGTGTGGTATACAGATCTTCTCCACCTCTCCTCGTGCCCTCCGCTCCGTCTCCCTCTGAGGGCAGACCTCCTCTCGCAGTCGGAGGGGCAGGTTCTACACCCCCACCTCCAGAGCTTACACCTTCATGCCTGGAGATTGAACGGGGCAACCTGAATTCTTTCTCTCTCCCGCCAGATGTGGCGACACTCCACCAAGTTCATACATTCATATAGGTGGTCTAAATTTGTGCTTTGGTGTGAAGAGAGGTCCATTGATCCCTTGAAGGCTCGTCTATCTAACATTTTACAGTTTGCCCTTTCTCTTGCTCAGCAAGGCTTTGCTGTGGGTACTGTGAAAGGATATTTATCGGCTTTGTCGGTTTTCCTTTGTTTGCCGGATCAGCTGTCATTATTCAAATCACCTATTGTTCTTCATTTTATAAAGGGCCTTACAAACAAGTTTCCTCCAACTCCTTTTATTATGCCTCAATGGGACTTAAACCTTGTGTTAACTTATCTTATGAGTTCTCCCTTCGAGCCCTTACACAAGTGTCCCTTGAGGCTGTTGTACTTTAAGACAGTATTCCTCATTGCAATCACCTCGGCAAGGAGGGTAAGTGAGCTTCAAGCTCTAAGTTCAAAACCCCCGTTCTTGACTGTTCATGCTGAACGAATGGTACACAGGACCAGGGCTGCGTTTTTGCCTAAGGTGGTAACTCCCTTCCATTTGGGGCAGTCCATTACCCTTCCTTCCTTCTATCCTCCCCCTCACCCTTCCAAGGAGGAGGAGCGGCTTCACCGCTTGGACCCTAAGAGGGCGGTGAGCTTCTACCTGGACAGGACAAAGGACTTCAGGGTTGATGACCAGCTCTTCGTGGGCTTTGCTGGCTGCAGGAAAGGCCGAGTGGTGCACAAGCGCACCCTTTCCAGGTGGATTGTCTTGTGCATCAAGATTTGCTACTCCCTGGCTGGTAAGGAACCTTCAGAGGGTTTGAGAGCTCATTCCACTAGAGCAAAGCCTTCCACGTCTGCTTTGTCTAGGGGTGTTCCTGTGGAGGACATTTGTAGGGCGGCAACCCGGGCCTCCCTCCACACCTTCGCAAAACATTATTGCTTGGACACCGAGGTGAGGAGGGACGGACACTTTGCTCGATCCGTCCTTCAGGACTTTCTGGTGTAGAAGGGTGGACACCCTCCTCCGAGAGTGGGGACTGCTGTGGAATCTATTCACAAGGTGAGGAATCCACTGGCAGATGTATCTATCAGAAGAACAATTTACTTACCTTCGGTAACGCTTTTTCTGGTGGATACAGTATCTGCCTGTGGATTCCTTACTGACCCACCCGCCTCCCCGTTGTCCATCCTTCTATACCTAAGGTTCTATTGATAATGTTTTAGTCTACTATTCTGATGATGGTATTTCAAAATGTATATGTTACTGTCAAAGGCATTGTGTCTTTCTTTGGCCTTTCTATTTATTCTCCACACTATGTGTGTTGATCTGCATATTGTGTACTGTGTATACTGTGTATATATTGCTGTCAGTCCGTCCGTGTGCCTCGAAGGCACGGAAAAAAGGGGCGGAACTGACGTCATCACGCCGACGAGGTCTTCTTATGGAGCCGGTGACATCAGCGGAGTCGCGAGCGGTGCCGTTCCTCTGTGACGTCGTCTTCGACCTCATCGGCGTGGACTGCTACAAAAGTTTCCGAATGTTGCTGGCGCAGGGATATTCACAAGGTGAGGAATCCACAGGCAGATACTGTATCCACCAGAAAAAGCGTTACCGAAGGTAAGTAACTTGTTCATCTCAGGCAGCAACGTGGGCCTCGCTGCACACGTTTGCCAAGCATTATTGCCTGGACAGCCAAGTCCGGAGAGATGGCTTCTTTGGCCGTTCTGTTCTCCAGGACTTTCTGATGTGATCTTGGTTCGCAGACCCACCACCGGGGTTGGTATTGCTGGGGTATCTATTCTAAGGTGAGGAATCTAACTAACGTGTTTCTTTCAGATGAACAAGTTACTTACCTTCAGTAACGATGTATCTGTAAGAAACATTAGTTAGTTAGATTCTTCACCGACCCACCCATCCTCCCCGTTCTGCGAACCGACATCTAGGGTTAAGCCTATCCTTTCTAGGGCCCTAGATTTTTTGGCACCAGTGTCGGTCTCTTGCATGGCTCTGCGTTCCTGGCGCGGAAAGCTATGTACAAGAACTGACGTCAGCGCGCAAGGGCGGCGTCTAAGTACTCCGACAACGTCATACCGTCGCACGACGACAGACGCGGAGCCGCAGACGACGCCTAGCGACGCGCAAGGGGTATTGCTGACGAAAAATCTTTCCGGATCCAGCCTGACGCCTAGGGATATTCTAAGGTGAGGAATCTAACTAACTCATGTTTCTTGCAGATACATCGTTAACGAAGGTAAGTAACTTGTTTATCAGTCCAACAGTGGTAACTATTCCAGCATAGCAAATATCTACAAGCCTGCAACTAATAGTTCAAGTGAATTTGGCCAGGAGAATCGATTTCACTTCTTTTTTAAAGAATGCTGTGTGATGGTTCTGTCTTGTTTTTGGGGGCAAGGCATTCCAAATCCTAGGGGTCATTCCTGAGAAGGAGCGGTTATAAGTTTTCTTCTTGGTAAATCGTTGTGGTTTCAGTAGAAGGTTAAAAGAACTCCTGGTGGTTCTGTTACCACCCCATAGTACTAATTTCTCCGCAAGGTATCGTGGGGTTTTGTGATGCAGTGCCTTGTGTGTCATACAGGCGATTTTCAAATGGATTAGTTCATCAAAGAGTAGCCAGTTAAGGGCACGCAGGTCCGGGGAGATGTGACCGTTTCTTTTGGAGGCTGTGATGAGTCTGGGGGCTGCGTTGATTGACGCTCCTAGAGGGGCTGTCGTGATCTGGGAAGGCCGCAGAGAGCGACACTCCCATATTCCGCTCTGGGGATTACTAGAGTTTGGACTGCCTGTTTAAAGTCATTTGTGGGTATGAAGGGTTTCAGTCTTCTTAAGGTGTACGTCTGAAAATTAGCTCCTTTAGTTGCTGCGCTGATGTGCTTCTGCATATTTAGCTTATTATCCAGAGTTATACCTAGTGATTTGGCTGAGTCGATCATGAGCGGTTGGCTGTCGAGTGCTGTTAAGTGCTTCATCCATTCCATGATGATGGTTGTTTGGCTGGGGGGTTTCATTTTAAGTGGTTATGTGCCAGCCAGGTCTGTGTTTTTTGGAGCATTGAGTTGAGGGACTTGATGTCCTCAAGTGAGTGGACCTTAATGTAGAGTTGTGTATCGTCTGCGTACATGTGGTATTGGACATTTGAAGAGTTGAGAAGCTCGGTGAGTGGTTCCATAAACAAATTGAAGAGTGTCGGGGAGAGGGAAGATCCTTGGGGAACTCCTAAAGTGACTGGAGTGGGGTTGGATAAAGATTGATTGGTCTTGAATGTTGTGTTCTGTTTTGAAGGAAGGAAGTGAACCAGTTGAGAACCATTCCAGATAGTCCCATTCTATGTTTCAGTAGATCTAGTAAATTGTCGTGTTTGACAGTGTCGAAGGCATAGGATAGGTCCAGCAGGATTAGTAAACAGGATTTTTTATTCTCCAATATTTTTAATGCGTCGTCTATTATGTGGGTCATGGCAGATTCGGTACTGTGCCCTGATCGAAAGCCAGATTGGAATTTATCAAGCAGGTTGAAGTGGTCAATGTGGTAGGTAAGTTGCTTTTGAACACATTTTTCTAATAATTTGTCCAGTGTAGGGATGTTGGTTATAGAGCGATTGTTATTTAGGTCTGTTGGGTCAGCCGATGGTTTCTTTAAAATGGGGGATACGTGTTAGGCTTACATTAGACACAGAGAAAAGAAAACAATGAGTGTGTCCCTTTTAAGAATCTTGGAGGCAACCCTTTCCACAATGCATTGTACTAGCAATTGCCTTTCTGACCTAATTTCTTTTCCGGCGTGTGAAAGAAGGACCTTAGGACACATGTGAAGATTGTTTTGCCTTATACATTTTTATTCCCTGGCAGTAAAATAACTTTATTATCTTCACTCAATATCTTCTTATCACCTACTTTTGAGTGAACCAGTTTTTTAGTATTTTGACTGGACTTCCAGTAAAATGCCTTCTCTCTTCTTAAAGTGCCCTTCCATTTGGAAGGAAAAAGGCCATAACTGTGCCCGGCAAAGCGTGCATAGTGTGTTTGTCTGCCTCTGATTCTTTCCCTGAGTGTGATATCCGAAAGATGTCTAAAATAATATTAAAAGACAGAGAAGGCATAAGGGTAAGACACATATTGAAGAACACAGAAGATTAGAAGACTGGAAAGGTCAGCAGAAAGAAATGACGTAATTCCCAACATCACTGAAGAATGATGTTGAGCTCCTGGATGATGACATTGAATGTCAGTGCGGACTTGCTAGCCATCCAGAGAGAGATTGACGTCCACACATCGGCACCAATCAGCATTGTCATCGAAGAGGCACCACCAACACAATGCCGTCAATTACAATAGCAGTGGGATTATAGTCAAATACTAATTGTGAAAGAAACTGTTCTTCATTGGCCACATCATCGTTGTTGTTGCAGAGACACCATTCTGTTTATCAAATCCCTGACATTGAAGAGATAAAAATTGTCTACATCTCTTTCCCAAGTCTCTAATGCCTGGTCTTGAACCAGCAATGCACACTTAAATGACATAGACTTCTATTAAACTTGTCAACCACTGCCAAGAAAAGAAGTATAGAGCTCCAGAATATGATCCTCTCTTCCTTAGAGGAAGTCCAGCACCTGATTCCATAGTAGTGTCCCCAACAAGAAAAGGCTACATCTCCTCTGGATCAGCCTCAGCTGCACCCTTAAAAAATGGAAAGCAAAAGAATGGACTCCTTTAGGAAGAAGGCTTGCGCCACTGCCTCCTCGGCGATGAGGGTTGCCTGTTCCACAAGTCTACTAAGCCGATAAAATAGGCTGCTATGGAATGTCTTCATGCAGAAGACAGAGAAGACTTGAAGAACACACTTATAGAAGGCAATCATTACATATTCTCAAAGCATTAGGGCTGCAGAAGATTCAGTGATGCAGGTCTTGGCTTTGGCTTGCTACTCTTTCTCTTCAATAGCAGCTAAACCTTTTGGATATATTTTTTTATTGAAAATTGAATGTCCGTAACGCATGCAAAATACAAGCTCTCACAAATGAGAACCGAGTCAGAGATCCCCAAATCAGTGCAATTGAAAAAGAAAAAGGATTTCCAAAAGACCAGATCTGAAAGAAACACGTTAGTTAGATTCCTCACCTTAGAATATCCCCAGGCGTCAGACTGGATCCGGAAGATTTTTCGTCAGCAATACCCCTTGCGCGTCGCTAGGCGTCGTCTGCGGCTCCGCGTCCGTCGTCGGCATCGTGCGCTGGAATGACGTCGTCAGAGTACTTAGACGCTGCCCTCGCGCGCTGATGTCAGTTCTTCTTTTTTCCGCGCCAGTAAGCGCAGATCCGGGAAAGCTACCCCTTTAGTCATTTTTTGACTAACTTTTTCGATCCTTTTTGATCTTGTCTCGACTCCGGTGCCGGTAGGATGCCTGGTTTTAAAGCCTGTGCTGACTGTAGCCGCTTGATGTCGGTTACGGACCATCACCGCCGGTGCCTTTACTGCTTGGGCCTCGACCACGACGCGGAGTCGTGTTCGGACTGCAAGGCCCTGACCTCAAAGGCTAGACGGGAGCGGTCCCGTAAGCTTCTCGAGATTCGCCACTCGGCTCCGCGCCCCTCTCGATCCCGGTCCAGGAAGAGGTCCAAGGATCGGCCGCGGAGCCGCAGCCGACGTCATCATCGGTCGTCGGGATCCAAGTCTTCGGGTAAGTCGAAGCACTCCAAGAAGTCCAAGAGGCGACACTGCTCTTCGGACTCCCCTCGCCGGTCGCGCGACTCGGCCGAGGGTCAGGGTGGTTCCACCCCCGCGGCTCCGGCGGAGCCGCAGGCGCCGCGCAAGTCCCCATACCCATCGGTCCCTGGGACTGACGCGACGCCGGCGGAAGTCAGTGCCTTCCTCTCGGCCATGAGGAGCCTGGCTCCGTCGTCGACGCCCGCTGGCGCGCCTTCGGGCCCTGCGGACCCGACTGGGCAACCTTGCCTGCCGGCGGCTCCGGCCCCGGCGCCGTTGACGGCTCCGGCCTCGACGCCGCAAGCGCCCGAGGGACCCGTTCCCGAGTCCCCGCCGACGCCGGTCGACCTCGTCACGCCTCCTCCACCGGCGTCGACACCGGTACCACCTCCGACGCCGACTCCGCTTGGCGTCGAGCCCCGGTTCAGCCCCGATCCGGGCCCGGCGCCGATACGGCGTCGATGGACGCCGCGTTCGGCGCCGCTAGAGACACATTTTGTCTATCGCCCGGCTCCGATCCTTCCTCCTGCATACCAGGAATCGGATGATGGGGACAACTGGGAGGGATCCTATGGCCGTTCAGGCTCAACTGTCCCAGGACTGGGCAGATGAACTGGGGGAGGCCAGTGGCCTGGATACCTCTCCAGACACTGGATTCATCTATCCTCCGACTGTGGCTTCGGAGGAGGGTGCTGCTTTCTCTGTGGTGCTGCGCAAGGCGGCCGCAGCCCTTGGGCTCGAGCTACCTGCCGTGGCTGTGAGGACGAACGTCCTCACTGAGGTGCTTCAGTCTGCAGCAAGCTCCACTGAGCCTCTGCTGCCATTCAATGAGGCCCTCACTGACGTTCTGCAGGGCACCTGGTCCAAGCCCTCCACAGTTCCTCCTGTGGACAGGAACGTCACCAGGCGCCACCGCCCTGCTCCGGGCGACCCCAGTTTTCTGTCCCAACACCCTACCCCTGAGAGTCTGGTTATCCAGGCCTCTACCTCCCAATCCTCCTTCCCGACTGCTCCGCCGGACCGGGATTCCAAGAGGCTGGAACAGTTTGGCAAAAAGCTGTTCTCCTCCCTTAGTTTGGGCCTGCGGTCTTTGAACACCGCCTGCCTTTTGGACCGTTATTCCCACTCTCTGTGGGATACGGTGGAGGACGTGCTGCCCCTGTGTCCGGAGGAGGTCCAGACACGACTTACCCAGGCTCTGGCCGATGGGAGGGATGCAGCACGACATGCTATCCGATGTGGGCTTGACACTACGGACTCGCTGGGTAGGGCGATTTCTACCTCAGTGGCGCTTAGACGTCACGCCTGGCTGCGGTCCACGTCCTTTTCGGGCGATGTCCAGAGCACCCTCATGGGCATGCCCTTTGATGGCACTCGCCTTTTCGGCGAGAAAGCGGACAGTGCGCTGAATCGCTTTAAGGACTCCCGGGCTACGGCCAAGTCCTTGGGCCTCTCGGACCCGCGGTCGCAAACTTCCGCTTTTCGCCCCTTTCGTGGCCAAGGAAGGGGTGCCTCCTCACGTACGCCTAGCCACCAGCCGCAGAACCAACCTGCGCGCGGTCGCGGACGTGGTTTCCGCCGAGGCGGTTCTGGAGGACGACGAGGTCAGCCCACGTCCACCCCGGCAGCATCCGCCTCAAAGCCTTCCTAGTCCGAGCTTTCAGGCCCATTCATCGCCAGTGGGAGGCAGAGTTCGCCATCACCTGCTCCACTGGCGGTCCATCACATCGGACAGGTGGGTGCTGCAAATCGTCCGAAGGGGCTACTCCCTCCCCTTCGAGACGACCCCTCCAGCCATGCCACCGCAGCACCACCGTATCTCGGGGGATCATTTGAATCTTCTCCACGAGGAAGTTTCGGCCCTCTTGGCCAAGGGGGCCGTCGAGCGCGTTCCGAGCCCAGAAGTAGGTCGTGGTTGTTATTCCCACTACTTTCTGGTTCCCAAGAAGGGCAAAGGGGGCCTACGCCCTATCTTGGACCTCCGGAACGTCAATGCCTTCCTCCGGAAGGAAAGGTTCAAGATGTTAACTTTGGCTCAGGTTCTAGCTGCCCTAGACCCTGGAGACTGGATGGTAGCGTTGGACTTGCAGGACGCCTATTTCCACATCCCCGTCCTGCCGGCCCACCGGCGTTACCTGCGGTTCACGGTGGCCAAGAGCACTTTCAGTTTACCGTGCTCCCCTTCGGCCTCACCAGTGCCCCTCGGGTGTTCACGAAAGTGATGGCGGTGGTCGCAGCTCATCTGCGCAGATCAGGGGTTCCAGTCTTCCCCAATCTCGACGACTGGTTGTTGAAGGCGGGCTCGCCCCAGACAGTCGTCTCCCACCTCCAGACTACGGCGGATCTCCTGCATTTGCTGGGATTTTCCATCAACGTGCCGAAGTCACACTTGAGTCCCTCTCAGAAGCTCCTCTTCATCGGAGCGGTTCTCGATTCGGCGCAGTTCCGGGTCTATCCAACGGAACAGCGGGTCCGGGATATACAGGCCCTGATTCCCATCTTTCGGCCTCTATCCTGGGTTTCGGTCAGGCTAGTGTTGCGGCTTCTGGGGCTGATGGCCTCCTGCATCCTACTAGTGCATCACGCCAGGCGGCGCATGCGGGCTCTGCAGTGGGACCTGAAGTTTCAGTGGGCCCAGCATCACGGCAACCTGTCCGACCATGTCTTGATCTCGGAGGGCACTGCACAGCAGTTGCGGTGGTGGCTCACGGACCGCGATTGGGTCAAGGGCAAGAGCCTCTCCCTTCCCCAACCAGAGCATGTCGTAGTGATGGATGCGTCCCTCCTGGGATGGGGTGGCCATATGGGAGAGGCGGAGATCAGAGGCCTCTGGTCTCCGGCGGAGTCTCGTCTCCACATCAACCTGTTGGAGTTGAGAGCGATCCGACTTGCACTGAAAGCCTTCCTTCCCTCTGTCAGGGGAAGTGTCGTGCAGGTGTTCACGGACAACACCACCGCCATGTGGTATTGCAACAAACAGGGCGGGGTGGGGTCGTGGACCCTTTGTCAGGAGGCTCTGCGCCTCTGGACGTGGCTGGAACACCAGGGTGTCACCCTAGTGGTTCAACATCTGGCGGGCTCTCTGAACGCCAGAGCAGACGAACTCAGCCGCCGGTGCATGATGGATCACGAATGGCGTCTGAACTCCGAAGTGGCGCAAGGTCTCTTTCAGCAGTGGGGAGAGCCTTGGTTAGATCTATTCGCCACCGAAGAGAACGCGCAATGTCAGCAGTTCTGCGCGTTGGAGTTTCCAAGGTGGCACTCGCTCGGCGACGCTTTTCGTCACGAGTGGAGTTGCGGTCTGTTGTACGCCTTTCCGCCTATACCACTTCTGCCCAGAGTGCTGAAGATCAGGCACGACCGAGCCCAAGTCATCTTGGTGGCTCCGGATTGGGCACGAAGGTACTGGTATCCCGAGCTACTCAGTATGTTGACCGATCCTCCGATACGTCTGCCCCTTCGGGAGGATCTTCTGTCGCAGCACCAGGGGACGGTCCTCCACCCGAAGCTGTCCAGCCTCCACCTCCATGCGTGGAGATTGAGCGGCGGCAGTTGATGCCATTTGACTTGCCTCCTGAAGTCTGTGATATCATTCTGGCAGCCAGGCGTCCCTCCACAAAGACGGTATACGCCTGCCGGTGGAACAAATTTGTGGCATGGTTCACAGCAAAGGCTGTGGATCCCCTTTCCGCCCCTCTTTCTGATGTTCTACTGTTTCTTCTTTCTTTGGCCCGGCAGGGCTCTGCCCTGGGCACCCTGAAAGGTTATCTTGCTGCCATCTCTGCCTTCTTGCGGCTTCCTGATCAGCCTTCTCTTTTCAAGTCCCCTGTAGTTACACGCTTTCTAAAGGGCATTACTCACACGTTCCCTCCTGTCCCTTTTGTAATGCCTCAGTGGGACTTGAATCTTGTTCTCACATTTCTAATGTGCGCTCCCTTTGAGCCTCTTCATAATTGTCCTCTTCGTCTGCTGACGCTTAAGACTGCTTTTCTGGTAGCCATCACCTCGGCTAGACGGGTGAGTGAGCTCCAGGCTTTATCTTCAAAGCCTCCTTTTCTCTCTGTTCATCCGGACAAGGTTGTCCTTCGGCCTCGTCCCTCTTTTCTTCCGAAAGTGGTGACTCCATTTCATCTTGGGCAGTCTGTCACCTTGCCCACCTTCTTTCCGCCTCCGCATCCTTCCAAAGAGGAAGAGAGGCTCCACCGTCTGGACCCAAAACGTGCGCTCTCCTTTTATTTGGACCGCACAAAGCAGTTCCGGTTGGACGACCAGCTTTTCGTTGGCTACGTGGGTGCTAAGAAGGGGAAAGCTGTGCACAAACGGACCATCTCTCGGTGGGTCGTTTTGTGCATCAAAATTTGTTACTCCTTGGCAAAAAAGGACCCTCCTGTTGGGCTGCGCACCCATTCTACTCGGGCCACAGCGGCTACTACTGCTTTGGGACGGGGTGTCCCTTTGCAGGACATCTGTCAGGCGGCGACGTGGGCTTCGCTACACACGTTTGCCAGACATTATTGCCTTGACAGCCAAGTCTGGAGGGATGGCTTCTTTGGCCGTTCTGTCCTCCAGGACTTTCTGGTGTGATCTTGGTTCGCAGACCCACCGCCGGGGATGGTATTGCTTGGGTATCTATTCTAAGGTGAGGAATCTAACTAACGTGTTTCTTTCAGATGAACAAGTTACTTACCTTCGGTAACGATGTATCTGTGAGAAACATTAGTTAGTTAGATTCCTCACCGACCCACCCATCCTCCCCGTTCTGCGAACTGACATCTAGGGTTAAGGTTATCCTTTTCAGGCCCCTAGATTTTGTTTTTGGCACCAGTGTCGGTCTTTGCATGGCTCTGCGTTCCTGGCGCGGAAAGCTATGTACAAGAACTGACGTCAGCGCGCGAGGGCGGCGTCTAAGTACTCCGACGACGTCATTCCGGCGCATGACGCCGACGACGGACGCGGAGCCGCAGACGACGCCTAGCGACGCGCAAGGGGTATTGCTGACGAAAAATCTTCCGGATCCAGTCTGACGCCTGGGGATATTCTAAGGTGAGGAATCTAACTAACTAATGTTTCTTACAGATACATCGTTACCGAAGGTAAGTAACTTGTTCTTTAAGGTTTATGGAAGAGATAATCAACTTCCTGTTTCCCCTTTTGGAAGAGCCAGCAACAACTTCAACAGTAAGAACAGTAACTGAGAAGAAAGTAGTTCCATCGACTTATCAAGATTTGGCTGTGAAACAGCCCTCGTCGACGACACCGTGAACAGGAAAGAAAAACATAAAATGACCCGAAAACCATTGACACCAGCTTTAACTTCGCCTAGTCAGATGCAATCACTTTTACCATATCACCTTTTGGAAGAAGATAACAAGGAAGAGGAATCTGAGGACGATAGCCTTTTTGGGTCAGCACTAAGCCCATCAGAACTTAATGTCAAGTATCAGGAAGATTCTGATGAGGATGATTATTATGACCAACATTACTATTGTTCTCATCAACGACGTCAGCAACAAGATGTAATGTGCCTTCCTTCGAATCTAGTAACGGACCTGCAATTCATATTAACAGATTATAAGAAGAGATTTCCTCCAGAATCTCCTCGCTAATAGGCTTCTCCTCCTCTCCCTCCGGAAGTACAAGTTCACTCCCATTTTTCACAATAGGTGTAGGAGAGTAGGGTCTGCTTTCTATGTTCACCCCCACTTTTTGCTTTTGCTTTACTGGTTTTCGACTTAGATGTGGCTGTGGGCCTGCTAATCAGACCCACAGCCCTGCTGTTCTCTCTCTAAATTAATACTATGTACTTTAGGTGCATAACCCATTTGGATAGGATCACCTTATTTTCCCCTGTACAGTGTACCCTAGGTACCCAGGGCATAGGTGTACCCTAGGCCTACCAGGGGCTGCAGCATGTATTATGCCACCCCTGGCCTGGCTTTCCATTATGACACAACTGGCTGATCACTCAGCTGGGGCAAGGTCGTGTAATCACCCCTTGCTTAGGTGTAGTATTCCTATACCTAACTTACATATAGACACATGTGTACCTATCAGCCACTCCTATGGCAGGCCTTAACAATCCTGGAGGCAGAGTGCTTGGTAACATGTGAGATGGTGCTCTAGCATGAGCTGAGCCTGTCTGCAGCTTTCGGAACCATGTCCTTATAGCTGTTCTATGATATAGCCTACCATATAGTCTTAAAGTACCTTATAATCTTAAACGGTTATGGTAACTATGGTTTGGCTTTATCGAAACATGTCGTGTAAGGTGTCTAACACTGTGGAATAATACCCCCATACCATTTCTGGACATGAGGATAGTATTCCCCCCTTCTAGAGGGAAAGACATGTTAAAATCATACTTTACTGTTAGCCTCTGACCAAAGCCTCAGCATCACAAAATGGATGCTGCTGCCACGACACAAGTCTGACCTCCTGCTGCTGGGAGTGATACCAGCCAGGGAGGCCTGGACAATAGGTTTCCTGCTTGGGGAGGTGCTAGCACCTCCCCAGACAGCCTTTAGTGTATTGGGGCAGGGTGGGCTGAAAGGAATGAGACATGCCTGGGGCACACAAGGTGTTCCTTGCATAGTCCAGTTCAAACCGGCGCTGGGGCACTCCAGCCCCAGCTCTGGCGCGAAACTGGACAAAGGGAAGTGGGTGTAACCACCCCCTCCCAGGTCCCACCCATAAGGCGAGACCTAGCAGGTATCCCAGCCTCCCAGATTAGTATAAGAGTGGGAGTTGGGCCCCAGGACTTTAGATTATCCTGAACCTGCAACTTGAACAGAAACTCTGGACCTTCGACATTCGACGAAAGAAGAAGACTGAAGAATCTCCCTTGTGGCCAAGGAGTGGCTACCCTGTGCAAACAGGCACCCTCAAGAGACTACCCTTTGCTTTGCTAAAGTTCTACGAGGGACCGACTGCAGAGCCCGACCAGAGCCTTGACTTCCAGACTTCTCCGACCCTGATCCACATCCACAGCCGAGCTGAGATCCGTGGAGGCGACAAGAGACGTGGGACCGGCTACCTGGAAAAAGTGGCTAGTATCTTCAAGCGCAGCTTCTGAGGCACCCTCAAAGTTGTGCACCGGGGATTGAGAAGCCCCAACCCCAAGCACCATCTGCACCGAAGATCAGCCCCCCCACACTCCACGAGTCCTGCGTGGGGCCCTTCTGCATTTTCCTGCTTGCCGCGTCTGTCCGGTTGCTTGCCCGCTGGCTAGTGGCCTTTGTGACGACGCATCCTGAAATCTTCACCGCTGGTTTGGCTCCTCCAGGCTGGCTCCTGCTTCTTTGAAAAAGAGAAGCACCCCAGACCTTCCTGGTCTGCACCAGAAGCAAGTCTTCCGTTCTTCGTGGGTTCCGCTTGCCAAGGCTTGGTGAGTCCTAGTCCAACTTCGACGCCGCCGACAGCAAGAGCCTTCGTGGGACAGCTCGCCTCCTGGTCCTGGTCGTCCTCGACGTTCCCTGGTCCTCGTGGCTGCAGCGACAAGCTTCACCTTCACCTGCAATCTTCACGACATCGCCTGGTTCCTTCCTGGTTCCACGTGGTCACTGGCTAGTGACCTTGACTCTGTCCCTTCTGCTTGCAGGTCTCCTCTCTTCTTGATCCCAGCCTTGGGATCCACCGGACACTCTTCACTGACTGCCTGTCAGCAACTTTCCTTCAGGCATCCATAGAAGTCCACGACGAAACCCGACGCAAGTTCACACCTATGCACCCGCAGCCTGTGGGCTAGGTAACTTGGGTACTTCGGTGCTCACAAGGGTAGTGACTATCCTAGGGTCTAGTTTCCGAGTCTCGACTCTCTAGCTGCTTCAGAAGTGTCCTTAAACTGTTAATTTCTAACAACTACTATTTCTATCGACTTTTACGCATTACGCGTGAGTGTTTCCACTCTGCACCTGAATCCCGTGGGCCTCCCACTTCCTTACTGTTGCTAGTGTAGTGTAGCCCCAGCGATTCCCTAGGCCTAGGCCTATCCTATTTCCGTGACAGTGGTCCTTATACCACTTACTTAGTATATGGTTTGCGTGGCCCCTAGGGCCTAACTGTATTACTTACCTGTGTGACTTAATGTATGCTTAAATAAGACTGTGTTGTACTTACCTCTAATCTCATAAAGAGTGCTGAGGGTTTGACTAGAATAAATACACTTTATTTTATATATATATCTGTTGTGGTGTCCTTTCATTTGGTATTCAAGGGATTATATATGGTATCACAGCTGGCTTCACATGCCATTCAGAGTTTAGCCTAAGACTGCTCCTGTCCATGCTACCACTAGGATAGCTGGTCTATAAGGTTGACTTTACAACCAATCACCATAAGGGTATTTGGACTGATATAAGATGCACACTAGAACTAGTGACATCATACATCAGGCCAACTTCTCACATTGGTGAGCAGCGGTTGGGATCTGAGCTTGCTGTTGTAATACCATTGTAATCTTGAGATACTAAATTGAAAGATCACACAGATATTGTCTAGGTACATATAACATAGATTATTATACTTAAGTCCTACTGGACTTAGTGGTTGTAGGTTGAAGGGAGTAACACACCCTGACTACAACTACCAGAGAGGTTTAGTAGAAACAACTAGTGTAGGTAGGTGCACACACCACACCCTCACTAGATCATGTCTCTGGGAAGAGATCAAGAAGATGCTCTCTCAGGAGGGGCAGATCTGCAGAAGACCTCCTCTAGATATGATACCCTAACTTTTCAGGAGATGAGACAATTGTGTACCTCCAGAAAGATAAAACAGGGTGCAAACCCTACCCTCCTTCAGCTAAGACAACTCCTAGAGGAGTATGATGCTCTTAAAGCCTCACAGGCAGGTACCCTAGGTACAAAGGAGGGTCTACCCACCACAGATGAGTCAGATGGGACTTCAGATGAAGAGGTAGACAGCCAGGGCCAAGTAGGAAGACTTAGCCAGGCTAACCTAAGCTTACATGGGAGTTTGCATGGGGTCCCCCCATACAGACCCCCAAGTGGGCTTACCCAGAGAAGCAGGAGGGACAGATCCCCTTCAAGGGAATCCATCCACTCCCATGTCTCTAGCATCTCTAATGCTTCCTCTCATAGGGGAATGACTTCCCCTGAGAGAAAGGAGCATGAAGCCAGAATGAGGGAAGCTAATCTGAGGATTCAGAGGGAAGAACTTGCCCTTGCCAAAGAGAAGCTTGCTCTGGCTAGAGAACAAAAGTTAAGTGGGTCAGAACCCACTGGTGGCAGCAATATCCCTAAGGATAGAGACAGGCACTATGATAATAGAAACCTGAGCAAGATTGTCCCTCCCTACAAGTGTGGGGATGACATCCACAAATGGATAACTGCTTTGGAGAGAGCTTGCAAAGTACAGCAGGTACCCCAAAGTCAGTGGGCAGCTATCTTGTGGCTCTCCTTCTCTGAGAAAGGTAGAGACAAGCTCCTCACAGTTAGTGATGAGGATGCAGATAATTACACTGTCCTGAAGAGTGCTCTAATTGATGGGTTTGGCCTAACCACTGAACAATACAGGTTGTTGTTCAGGGATACCCAGAAGACACAGACTCAGGACTGGACTGACTTTGTAGATTGTGCCACTAAGGCTCTGGAAGGCTGGCTAATGGGAAGTAAGGTTAAGGACTATACAGGATTGTATAATTTGATCATGAGAGAACAAATCCTTAACAACTGTCAAAACCAGCTATTGCATCAACACCTGATTGATTCTGATCTGACTTCTCCCCAAGAATTGGGAAAGAAGGCAGATAGATGGGTCAGGACTAGAGTTAAGCAGAAAAACCAGAACCAGGGCGGTGATCAGAAAAAGGCAGACCAGAAGGGTAATGATCAGAAACAAAAAGACCAGAAGTCTTCACCAGGCCCCCAAAAGGCTCAGGGGGAGGGTGGTCCCAAAAAGGATAAAAAGAAAGAAGGCCAAAAGAAACCATGGTGCAACTATTGTAAGTCCAACTCACATTGGTTTAGTGAGTGCACCAAAAAGGATAAGCCCCCAGCCACCATTGCCCCTAAGGCAACTGTACCCCCTAGTTCAGCTGTAAGTGGTGGTTCCCAGCAAAAGGGTGTAGTAGGGTTAACCCTGGGAACTGAGGAGGATTCTGGCCTAGTCAGAATACCTACTCAGGCTGTTCTGATCTGTGATGGGGACTTAGCTTTGTCCTCTACTGTAGGCCCCAGTAACCTGGGCAAGTACAGACAGACTCCTTTTATCAACCAAAGAATGGCTCAGGCCTACAGGGACACTGGGGCTAGTGTCACAATGGTGACACCTGCTTTTGTGGACCCTGGACAGATCATACTAGGTGAGAATTACCTAGTGACCAACGCTAGCAATGCCACTACCTCCCATAGTGTGGCTATTGTTAACTTCTCCTGGGGAGGGGTAACTGGCCTCAAGAAAGTTGTTGTTAGTTCAGACCTTCCTGTAGAGTGTTTACTGGGCAATGATCTTGAAACTTCAGTTTGGTCTGAAGTGGAGTATAGGACCCATGCAGAAATGCTGGGGATAGATGCACATGTCCTTGCTGTGACCAGGTCACAGGCCAAAAAGTGCACCACTGAACAAGTGCTGGATCCTGAAACTATGGACCAGTCACAACCCAAGAGAAAGAGCAGTAGGGTTAAGGCTGTGCCTTCCCCCCTGCCTCAGGTGGTGGATCAGCCCTCCCAGGAGGATGATTCTGAGAGCCCTGAAGGAACTGTCCTAGAAGAACTTGAACCTGATCAGGTTGAGTTTCTTGGGACAGGGGGACCTTCAAGGGCAGATCTGAGGCAGGCTCAATTAGACTGCCCCTCTCTTGAACCCCTCAGACAGCTGGCTGCTGCTGAGGCTGCAGGGAATGCTCAAGGTACCCATAGAGTGTATTGGGATGAAGGGCTACTGTATTCAGAGGCTAGAGACCCCAAGCCTGGTGCTTCCAGGAGGTTGGTCATACCACTGAAGTTCAGAGGCTTCCTTCTTTCCTTGGCCCATGATATTCCCCTTGCAGGACATTTAGGCCAGAACAAGACTTGGGACAGGCTTGTCCCTCACTTTCACTGGCCCCATATGTCAGAAGATACTAAGGAGTTTTGTCGCTCCTGTGTCACCTTCCAAGCCAGTGGCAAATCAGGTGGCACCACAAAGGCCCCCCTCATACCACTACCTGTGGTGGGGGTCCCCTTTGAAAGAGTGGGCATAGATATTGTAGGACCAATGGACCCACAAACAGCATCTGGGCACAGATTCATACTGGTGATAGTGGACCATGCCACCAGGTATCCAGAAGCTATTCCCCTGAGGACCACAACAGCTCCTGTTGTGGCAAGGGCCCTGCTTGGAGTATTCTCCAGAGTGGGCTTTCCAAAGGAGGTCATTTCTGACAGAGGTGCCAACTTCATGTCAGGATACTTGACTGCAATGTGGAAGGAGTGTGGTGTGAACTACAAGTTCACCACACCCTATCACCCACAGTGCAATGGGCTTGTTGAGAGATTCAACAAGACCCTAAAGGGAATGATAAAAGGGTTACCAGACAAGCTTAGGCGAAGATGGGACATCCTTTTACCCTGCCTTCTGTTTGCTTACAGAGAGGTCCCACAAAAGGGGGTTGGCTACAGCCCTTTTGAGCTTTTGTTTGGGCATCCTGTAAGAGGACCCCTGTGTTTGGTAAGGGAAGGATGGGAGAGACCTCTCAGACAACCCAAACTTGACATAGTGGATTATGTACTTGGTCTCCGCTCCAGGATGGCAGAGTATATGAAGAAGGCTTCTAAAAACCTTGAGGCAAGCCAAGAACTCCAAAAAGCTTGGCATGACCAAAAGGCTGTGCTGACTTTACCAGCCAGGGCAGAAAGTGTGGGTGTTGGAGCCAGTGGCCCCAGCAGCACTCCAAGACAAATGGTCTGGACCCCACACTATTGTTGAGAAAAAGGGAGAAGTCACCTACTTGGTGGACCTTGGGACTCCCAGAAGCCCCCACAGGGTGCTTCATGTCAACAGATTGAAGGCATATGTTGACAGGGCAGACATGGGGCTACTCATGGCTACAGATGAGGGGCAGGAGGAAGAGAGTGACCCACTCCCAGACCTGTTGACTCAGAACCCTGATGATGGCTCAGTTGATGGTGTGGTCTTTTCTGACAGCCTCACTGTCCATCAGCAACAGGACTGCAGGCAAGTTCTGCAGTCCTACAGACATATGTTCTCTCTGACCCCAAGTCAGACAAACTGGTGCACCCATGAGGTGGACACTGGTGACAGTCTGCCTGTTAAGAGTAAAATCTACAGGCAACCTGACCATGTCAGGGACTGCATAAAAGTTGAGGTACAAAAGATGTGAGCTGGGAGTCATTGAACCTTCAGAGAGCCCTTGGGCTAGTCCTGTAGTCCTTGTGCCAAAGCCTCACACCCAAGATGGTAAGAGAGAGATGAGGTTTTGCGTGGATTACAGAGGTCTCAAAGCTGTCACTAGGACAGATGCCCACCCAATACCTAGGGCAGATGAGCTCATTGACAGACTGGCAGCTGCTAAGTTTTTGAGCACATTTGACCTAACAGCAGGCTACTGGCAAATCAGACTAGCTGAGAATGCAAAGGCCAAAACTGCTTTCTCGACCCCAGGAGGACATTATCATTTTGTGGTAATGCCCTTTGGTTTGAAGAATGCACCTGCCACTTTCCAAAGGTTGGTGAATCAAGTCCTTACTGGGTTGGATGATTATTGTGCAGCTTATCTTGATGATATTGCGGTCTTTAGCTCCACCTGGGAGGATCACCTGGTCCACCTGAGGAATGTTTTAGAGGCCCTGCAAAAGGCAGGCCTCACTATCAAGGCCACTAAGTGCCAGATAGGGCAGAGCAAGGTTGTGTACCTGGGCCACCTAGTTGGTGGGGGTCAGGTTCAACCACTGGAGAGCAAGATCCAGACCATAAAGGACTGGACTCCTCCAACTACCCAGACTCAGGTCAGAGCTTTCTTGGGCCTGACTGGGTACTACAGAAAGTTTGTTAAGAACTATGGGTCCATTGTGACACCACTTAATGACTTGACCTCCAAGAAGATGCCAAAGAAAGTTCAGTGGACAGTAAGCTGTCAAAAAGCATTTGATGACCTGAAGCAGGCCATGTGCAGTGCACCTATTCTGAAAAGTCCAGACTATTCCAAAGAGTTCATTGTCCAGACAGATGCTTCTGAGTTAGGTGTGGGAGCTGTTCTTTCACAACTGAATGTAGATGGTCAAGACCAGCCCATTGCTTTTATAAGTAGAAGGCTGACCCCTAGAGAGAAATGTTGGTCAGCTATTGAGAGGGAGGCCTTTGCTGTGGTTTGGGCCCTGAAGAAGCTGAGGCCATACTTGTTTGGCACTCACTTCAAGATTCAGACAGACCATAAGCCCCTCTTGTGGCTAAATCAGATGAAGGGTGAAAATCCCAAACTTCTTAGGTGGTCCATTTCCCTACAGGGGATGGACTTCACAGTGGAACATAGACCTGGGACTGACCATGCCAATGCAGATGGACTCTCCAGATATTTCCACTTAGAACATGAAGACTCAACTGGTCAAGGTTAGTTTAATGTCCCTAAGTTTGGGGGGGGGGGGGGGTTGTGTAGGAGAGTAGGGTCTGCTTTCTATGTTCACCCCCACTTTTTGCTTTTGCTTTACTGGTTTTCGACTTAGATGTGGCTGTGGGCCTGCTAATCAGACCCACAGCCCTGCTGTTCTCTCTCTAAATTGATACTATGTACTTTAGGTGCATAACCCATTTGGATAGGATCACCTTATTGGCCCCTGTACAGTGTACCCTAGGTACCCAGGGCATAGGTGTACCCTAGGCCTACCAGGGGCTGCAGCATGTATTATGCCATCCCTGGCCTGGCCTTCCATTATGACACAACTGGCTGATCACTCAGCTGGGGCAAGGTTGTGTAATCACCCCTTGCTTAGGTGTAGTATTCCTATACCTAACTTACATATAGACACATGTGTACCTATCAGCCACTCCTATGGCAGGCCTTAACAATCCTGGAGGCAGAGTGCTTGGTAACATGTGAGATGGTGCTCTAGCATGAGCTGAGCCTGTCTGCAGCTTTCGGAACCATGTCCTTATAGCTTTTCTATGATATAGCCTACCATATACTCTTAAAGTACCTTATAATCTTAAACGGTTATGGTAACTATGGTTTGGCTTTATCGAAACATGTCGTGTAAGGTGTCTAACACTGTGGAATAATACCCCCATACCATTTCTGGACATGAGGATATTATTCCCCCCTTCTAGAGGGAAAGACATGTTAAAATCATACTTTACTGTTAGCCTCTGACCAAAGCCTCAGCATCACAAAATGGATGCTGCTGCCACGACACAAGTCTGACCTCCTGCTGCTGGGAGTGATCCCAGCCAGGGAGGCCTGGACAATAGGTTTCCTGCTTGGGGAGGTGCTAGCACCTCCCCAGACAGCCTTTAGTGTATTGAGGCAGGGTGGGCTGAAAGGAATGAGACATGCCTGGGGCACACAAGGTGTTCCTTGCATAGTCCAGTTCAAACCGGCGCTGGGGCACTCCAGCCCCAGCTCTGGCGCGAAACTGGACAAAGGGAAGTGGGTGTAACCACCCCCTCCCAGGTCCCACCCATAAGGCGTGACCTAGCAGGTATCCCAGCCCCCCAGATTAGTATAAGAGTGGGTGTTGGGCCCCAGGACTTTAGATTATCCTGAACCTGCAACTTGAACAGAAACTCTGGACCTTCGACATTCGACGAAAGAAGAAGACTGAAGAATCTCCCTTGTGGCCAAGGAGTGGCTACCCTGTGCAAACAGGCACCATCAAGAGACTACCCTTTGCTTTGCTAAAGTTCTACGAGGGACCGACTGGAGAGCCCGACCAGAGCCTTGACTTCCAGACTTCTCCGACCCTGATCCACATCCACAGCCGAGCTGAGATCCGTGGAGGCGACGAGAGACGTGGGACCGGCTACCTGGGAAAAGTGGCTAGTATCTTCAAGCGCAGCTTCTGAGGCACCCTCGAAGTTGTGCACCGGGGATTGAGAAGCCCCAACCCCAAGCACCATCTGCACCGAAGATCAGCCCCCCACACTCCACGAGTCCTGCATGGGGCCCTTCTGCATTTTCCTGCTTGCCGCGTCTGTCCGGTTGCTTGCCCGCTGGCTAGTGGCCTTTGTGACGACGCATCCTGAAATCTTCACCGCTGGTTTGGCTCCTCCAGACTGGCTCCTGCTTCTTTGAAAAAGGGAAGCACCCCAGACCTTCCTGGTCTGCACCAGAAGCAAGTCCTCCGTTCTTCGTGGGTTCCGCTTGCCAAGGCTTGGTGAGTCCTAGTCCAACTTCGACGCCGCCGACAGCAAGAGCCTTCGTGGGACAGCTCGCCTCCTGGTCCTGGTCGTCCTCGACGTTCCCTGGTCCTCGTGGCTGCAGCGACAAGCTTCACCTTAACCTGCAATCTTCACGACATCGCCTGGTTCCTTCCTGGTTCCACGTGGTCACTGGCTAGTGACCTTGACTCTGTCCCTTCTGCTTGCAGGTCTCCTCTCTTCTTGATCCCAGCCTTGGGATCCACCGGACACTCTTCACTGACTGCCTGTCAGCAACTTTCCTTCAGGCATCCATAGAAGTCCACGACGAAACCCGACGCAAGTTCACACCTATGCACCCGCAGCCTGTGGGCTAGGTAACTTGGGTACTTCGGTGCTCACAAGGGTAGTGACTATCCTAGGGTCTAGTTTCCGAGTCTCGACTCTCTAGCTGCTTCAGAAGTGTCCTTAAACTGTTAATTTCTAACAACTACTATTTCTATCGACTTTTACGCATTACGCGTGAGTGTTTCCACTCTGCACCTGAATCCCGTGGGCCTCCCACTTCCTAACTGTTGCTAGTGTAGTGTAGCCCCAGCGATTCCCTAGGCCTAGGCCTATCCTATTTCCGTGACAGTGGTCCTTATACCACTTACTTAGTATATGGTTTGCGTGGCCCCTAGGGCCTAACTGTATTACTTACCTGTGTGACTTAATGTATGCTTAAATAAGACTGTGTTGTACTTACCTCTAATCTCATAAAGAGTGCTGAGGGTTTGACTAGAATAAATACACTTTATTTTATATATATATCTGTTGTGGTGTCCTTTCATTTGGTATTCAAGGGATTATATATGGTATCACAGCTGGCTTCACATGCCATTCAGAGTTTAGCCTAAGACTGCTCCTGTCCATGCTACCACTAGGATAGCTGGTCTATAAGGTTGACTTTACAACCAATCACCATAAGGGTATTTGGACTGATATAAGGTACACACTAGAACTAGTGACATCATACATCAGGCCAACTTCTCACAATAGGGTTCTCCAGGAGTTCTTCCTTCTCCTCATGTTATTTCTGTGCAACAACTGTTGTCCTCTAAAGAGGAAGTAGAGAGATAAGAGGGTGAAATTTATCAGGATGAGTGGGACTCTTACAATATTCCCCCGCCAGCATCTTCATCTCCCCCCCACCCCAAACGGATTCACCTCCGGAAGACATAGGAGGTTTCCATAATCTCCTGGAAAGATGGCCAGACGCTTCGAACTACCATTGCCCGTGCATCAACAGGACTGTGTTCTGTATGACTTCAAAGAACCTTACAGGAAATAAGTATGGTCTATTCCGATAATAGACTATATTTGGAAAGAGGGACTAAGAATAATGCAGAATCTTGCAACTATTCCACCTGTGTTGCCAAGGTTTGACAAAAAGTACAAAGCTCCTGATAACGCTCCCGCTTGCCTAATATGTCAATCTGAAAGAAACATTTATAGATTTCTTACCTTAGAATTACACCCAGGCATCAGACTGGATCCTTAAAGTTTTTTCGTCAGCAGTACTCATGCACGTCGGAAGGTGGCGTCGGTCGTCTCCGCGTTCGTCGTGGGCGTTGTGGTCGCCGGTATGACATTGCAGTAGCTACTTATACGCCACCCTCGCTCTCGGACGTCAGTTCTTTCTTTTTCCGCACCAGCAAGCACAGAGCTGGAGAGAGCGTTACCTCCAGTCACTTTTTGACTGACTTTATCTGAAAAAAACACGTTAGTTAGATTCCTCACCTTAGAATATCCCCAGGCGTCAGGCTGGATCCGGAAAGATTTTTCGTCAGCAATACCCCTTGCGTGTCGCTAGGCGTCGTCTGCGGCTCCGCGTTCATCGTCGGCGCCGTGCGCCGGAATGACGTCGTCGGAGTACTTAGACGCCGCCCTCGCGCTGAGGAAATATGAATTTTGTGATCAGTTATGTCCCCTATCGTAGACCCCAACGGCTCCATGTGCATGCTATAAGTACATGTATGTTCCCTCCTGCTCCAGTTTTGAAGACGCAAATATATGTGCGTCCACCGTCAACATGTCCTCTTTCAGATCCACCATGAATGGGTCAGATATTCCATTCCTAAGTATGAAAGGCCACCGACTTTATGTGGTTCACTTTCCACATTTTACAGATTCAGGCGAGTAGGCCCGAATTCTGTCATCAAGCCTTTTCCTGCCTTTTGCCTCTGAAAGCTCCAGTCTGAGCCTGCATCTGTATCCATGAACTTTGTCCTACTCCCTGCGCGGCTAACGGTGCCTGATCCAGCCTGTCGCCTGCCAAAAACTGTATTTCACCTTCAAGATTATCTACTCCGCTCCTCATCCGATGCATTCCTGTCTAGTAGTTTAGGTAAACATTCCTCCAGCTACCGTGCAAAGGGCCAGGCCTCGCTGTCCTCATGCAAGTAATTCATAGCCCCGTTACCATGGAATATTCCTACCCCCTCGCATCTAGTGTAGACACTTAGACGCTTGTACACGCACTAACAGTCAGTATAGAATAGATTCTATCCTCGAGACCTCTCTTTTTGGATAACACAGTTCTTTAAACATAGGATATTAGATATGATTTGGGATTAGGTTGACATGACCCCCAGACTTCTGTCTCCACATGTAGAGCTAAATGTCAAGTCCCCTTCACCCTCTAGTTGCACGTCAATCACACGTCATGCGGCTGCGCGCGCATCTCTGCCAAATATTTCTGCTGACATTGCAGGATTCTTTTATGGATCCACCCACTTGTGACATCATGTATAATGACGTTTATTAAATTACGCCCATATGACCGCCTCTATTAGTTACGTATGCACAGTTTATCTGTATTATCAGCTGTTACGCCTCTTGCATCTGTTTCACTGTAATGTATTTTCTATAAAACTGCCTATCTGTCAATAATGTATGCCCTTCCTTCCTGAACTTTCGTGGTGATGGAATAGAAAGCCTACAATTCGAATTGTATTCTTTTGTATAGAAATAAAGCCTTTTAAAACCTCTAATACCACGGATTCTGCCTCTTATATTTACTGAGTTATTCTTAATAGACTTTACCGCATAAAAAATAGTACCGGTAATGAAATATTTACCACATAAATTGGCGCCCGAACAGGGACACTTTCTCATCTCACGCGCCGGCGGTGCGTTGCAGGCCCGGTCTCCTGCCACAGCTGAACGGACAAAAACGCGTACCTGCAGGATTTCCTGTATCTCCCTCCGGCCAAGCGGGGACGACTGAGGCTGCGATCAACACCCAGACGAGGCGGTGAGAAGTGCGAAGTATCCCGACCAGAGCCTAGCTGAGAGAGCAAGATCCGAGGTATACAGAGGCCCACCAGGTTCCGAAGTTCCGAGTCCAGTCGAGTCGAGTCCAGTCCGGTCCAGTTTCAGTTCCGTTCCGAGGCCTTCCGTTCCGAGCTACCCGGTGAGTACCATTACCGGGGAGGCATTTAATGTGCACATAGTCTGTGCCGGTCAAGACGGGTTTGGGTACACAAATCCGGTCTGCACTGTTTTAGCAGTGTATCTGTACTGTTTAGCAGTATATATAGCATGTCTTGCATATAAATAAGTACTATCTAGTGTCAGTATTATGTCAGTAACTAGTTTTCTATTAGTTATCATTGTTCGTAAAACTGTTAAGTGTTAAATGTTTTAAATACGTTCTATATATTGTGGTGTGAATGACTGTTCATTATTGTGTTTTCTTGTATAAAGTGTGTTCTAGTAATAAGGTCTAAAAATGCCACTCTTTTCGAAACTAAGACAGATCAAAACTAGAAAAGGTGTACTCGAAGAAGCTGTTCCCATCCCACCTAGGGACACTCCAGGGTACTTTATGTACCATAAGCATGGCCTGGATGCCGTATTATTTCTGGACTACACCAAAGAATTACCAGAGAGTCAGAGATGGCCCGCAGCGGGGACCTGGGATGCAGATTGCATCATGAGAGTAGAAGAAGAATTATGGAAAAAGAAAGCCAGACAGTCACAGAAAGATGCCATTGAATTATGGCGTAAAGAATCATATAGACGTACAGAAAAAGCACTCAGACAGGAAGAGAAAGGTAGAGAGAATTCAAATAAAACCAGAGAAAATCTATTACTTGAGGAAGGTACCCGAGTAAAATCAGAACAAGTAGATAGACAAAGAAACACTCTTATGAATGGTATGTATCCTCTTCTGGCCGAAGGGTTACCTAAGGCTATCCCGGAAATACCAAAAGACTTAACTCCTCCATTGCTCCCGATAAAAGCACATCCCAAAACACATCCCAAAACAGCAAAGAACGTTTTTCTTTCCTCCTATTTAGATGACGCAGCTCCCGAGTATGCTAATGCCATACCACCCACACCGCTTGCCGATGGTGTTCAACACCAAGAGCATTCGTCCGTATCCCCGCAACTACAAACTCCTACACAAGTTCCAACAGGCCCGTCCGTTTCTACAGTTTTTCCCGCATCTACAATCTCTATCCTACGCCCAACGAATCCTTTCGTGCCTAGCACCTCAGATGGTGCTACAGGAGGTACGACAGACATGTTTGCCACACCGCCGCGAAATAAACAGACCCTTAGAGATTTAGCACTCCAACGTACACCCCAACTAGCGACATCCGACATGTTTAAAGAACAGCTTGTGGATTGTAGATACGACCCAGTACCAGGTAGACAGGATAAATTGCTCATATCATCACTACGTATAAGACGAGCTACATTATATTTAATGACGATACCAGGAATGGGTGAACACCTAGACGAAATATATCGCTTTGTCCAAACAGGGCGAGGTCCAGAAAGTATTAACGAAGCTATGGAATACCAGAAAGTGGATGTCCAAAGACAACTACTAAGTTTTTTCATAAATTGTGTAATCAGGAATCAAGACAGGCCTGGGGCAGATCACGATACCATGCAAAGACTTGCCAAATGGGGTCAGAATATATCAGAAGAGAAACATGATAAACAGGCGTGTATAATCGCCATGTGTCGAAAGATCCGCAAGGAAGTAGAACGAATACATAAAGAAAGACGAGAAACAGACAGAGTAGAATTAGAAGAAGAGGAGGAGCAAGAATCAGAGCAATTAGAAACGATAGCCTATGTAGGTAGAGGAAGACCCCATAATAATACCAGAGGCTTTAATGACCCGATACGTGCGATACGTCCAGAATATAATAGACATTTTCCAAACCCTATGTTAAATACAAAATCCCCTGAACACCTATTCCAAGCCGCTGATAAATTACTCCGAGATCGAAGGGGGTACCACATGCTCGATTCCATGGACGAACAAGAATTAGCCAGGTCAGCAGTACAATGGGCTGACAGTCCCGGCGAATACAATGATGATGTACTTGCACACACGTTTCTGAATCTTGACCCATACGAACAGCGCTTAGCTAGTATATACATGATTCAACACCTCCTTATATTATATAAAAGCCAACACTCCGATCCAGGACCTTTACCTGACATATTGACAGAACTACTCACGAATACATGGAGAGGGTCAGGTACTGATTTGATTAAGGAAATTCTAGAATCCCGAAACCAATATTTAAATTTCGTATGCCCAGAACACGTTCCAGTTCCCATTATGGGAAGAAAAATGTATCACACAGAACCCGTTACGCGAAGTACACCCAATCAGAAGTGACGGTAATAATTTTACACGCGTATTTGTGTACACACCTATAACTAAATTGGAATTATTAGAAATGAAGAAAGTAGTACCCAGCCATGACAAGGACCCAGCAGGTTTCCACCGTGAGATAAAAGACATGTTACTCATGGGAGAGTATACCTACCCCGACATTATGAAAATATTAAAAGTCCTATTACCCGCCGGTGTTTATGAGAAACTCAAAGAAAAGGAATGGGAGGTGGGAGACCAAAAGATAGATTGGACAGCATTAGAAAACGAAGAAAAGGCCCGAGCTGCAGGAGCAGGGCTTGGGGAAAAGACTACAGCACTAGCAGGATTACTAATACAGGTATTGCCACGTTTATTAACTACGAAAAAGGAAGACTGGGGTGCAATCTCAGCCTGTAAACAAAAGCCAGATGAAGACACTAGTGATTTCTATTCCCGATTTGAAAAATGTTTCAGTATAAATAGTGGCATAAAAGCCAGTAGTGAGTCATATCCACATCTGTTTGTGACAAAATTAGTTGAAAATTCTCTGCTGCAAGTCAAGAATAGAATATTGAAGTTCGAAAGTACCTGGCAAGGTAATACCCCATCACAGATGTTACAGATGTTACAATATCACCACAATAGAATTAGAGAAGAACAAGAACACGAACAAAGACGTATGAAAGATACAAAAATGAAAATGCTTGTTGCACAGTCAGTTCCAGCTGATGGTCATCAAAAGGGTGATTCCGCAGGTCCTACGAAAGGGACATGCAACTATTGTAAACAACAAGGTCATTATATACACGATTGTCCAGTCCTGAAACATAATATTGCCACAGGTAGAACGCAGGAGAGACCACGTCCACCTAGACAGGATCAGAATCAACAACAAATCCCTCAGCATGCACAACCTAGTTTAGCTCCGCAACAACTAGCTCCGCAACAGGCAGCTCCACAACAGATCGTAGCACCACCACAAGCGCAGCCTATTGCTGCAACACAAGCGACAACACAACAGATGTATCAGTATGCACAAGCAGATTATCCCGATTATCAGCGATACTCATGAGATAGCCTAGAGAGGGAAGTTGGCTTACCCCTTATTGAGGTTCCTGTAGACCAAGAGGGACCTTATGTACATAGTGAACTATTAGGGGAAGACAGAAAGTTTTTACTTGATACAGGGGCAAGCAGAACAACTATAAGACGCAGTGAAGTTCCAGGGGCACCCCTCTCAGGCTCACAGAATATTTCCCTTGGATTCTCAGGAAAACCTATAATAAATGACGTAACACAACCTCTTCCACTTACGGTCGGTCCATTGACATGTACTACAGATTTATTGCTTACTAAATCATGTCCAGAAAATTTGTTAGGCATAAAAACATTGAAAGCTCTAGGAGCCATAATATGTTGTTCTCCGGAAGGAGTACGACTATTTTTACGTGACTTTAAAGGTCACTACGTGTCCAGAGACATGGATCACCGACTGCAGAATTTACCTACACATTTATGGGCACAAGGCCCCACTGATGTTGGTTGCATGAACATTACACCATATCGAGTCACACTGAAAACAGGAATAGTACTACCACGAATGCGACAATACAAGTTACCACCAGATGCTGTTGTGGCTTTACTGCAAATCATTGACGAGCTCATTGCACAAGGAGTGGTTGTCGAAACCGACTCCAATGTATGTAATTCCCCGATAATTCCGATTCTTAAAAGAACGGATCCAAAAGCACCACCAGTATATCGATTAGTTATTGATCTGCGCGAATTAAATAAATGTATTGTACCACAATACCCTGTGGTCCCAGATATCTCTTCATTACTAACAGCTATTGACTCAGAAGCAACGTTTTTCACTGTAATTGATCTCAAGAATGCTTTCTTTAGTGTCCCAATCGATCCGGAAAGTCAATATCTGTTCGGATTCAGTTTAAATGGACGAAGTTTTAAATTCACACGCGCACCTCAAGGATTTACAGAAAGCCCCAGCATCTATAGCCAAGCACTGAAACGAGAACTTGACAGTATCCACATGCCAGTTCACACTGCCTTGCTTCAATATGTCGATGATCTGCTGATCACCGCCCGAAGCGAACCTGAATGTGAGACAGCGTCACTGACGGTTTTAAAATTTCTGGCCGACAAGGGGCACAAGGTGTCCCCTTCTAAGCTGCAATTCTGTGTCCAGCGGGTTGTTTACCTTGGGCACTCGCTGTCCAAGGAGGGAAGGCAGCTTACATCCGACCGCATCCAGTTAATTGCTAACATGCCACCACCCAAGACACAAAAGGAGGTGCGGGCTTTTATAGGCCTCACTTCATACTGTAGGCAGTGGATCCCTCAATATGCATTTCTAGCAAAACCACTCATCCAGTTGACAACACAGGAGGCAGCCACATCGACTGTCCTCCCTTGGACTCCAGAACATACACACGCCTTTGAAAGCTTAAAGAAAGCTTTATGCCAAGCACCTGTCCTAGCAACACCATGTTACAGTAAACAGTTTACACTCTTTGTTACAGAACGCGAAGGTACTGCCTTGTCAGTGCTCACTCAGGAACAAGCAGGATCACACAAACCATGTGCTTATTTTTCTAGTACATTAGATCCAGTAGCTCAGGCTCTTCCTGCGTGCCTGAAATCGGTGGCAGCAACAGCTTTAGCAATCAGACAAAGCGATGCCATAGTGTTAGGACATCAATTGACAGTACAAGTACCACACGCAGTAGAGGTTCTCTTGAACCGCACACAAACACAACACTTGACTATAGCGAGACTCACCGGTTACGAATTAACATTGTTTCAGCCACATATAGAAATCAGACGTTGTAATACGTTAAATCCTGCCACACTGTTACCAGTAGGCGGAACAGATCCATTGGCACATGATTGTGTCGAAGTCATTACTATCACGACGAAACCCAGACAAGACTTGACAGATATCCCTTTGTCAGATCCAGACTTGACATTGTATGTAGATGGGTCATGTATGAGAACAAGTACAGGAGAGTTGGTGGCCGCTTACGCAGTCACAACAGACACTGAAGTCATTGAAACAAATTGTATTAACACTTTGTCAGCTCAAGCAGCAGAGCTCATCGCTCTGACACAAGCCTGTATTCAAGCCAAAAATAAGAAAGTCAACATATACACGGATTCACGTTATGCATTCGGAGTCGTCCATGACTTCGGCGTACTGTGGCGAGAGAGAGGTTACTTAACTTCTCACGGTGCTCACATCCAACACGGACCCCTCATTCAAGCCCTATTAGACGCGATTCATCTACCTACTGCAATATCGATTATGAAATGCAAAGCCCACACAAAAGTTACCGATATCATTTCTCAGGGTAATGACCTAGCTGACAGAACAGCTAAACAGACTGCTCAGAATCAGACTCACACAACTGACACGACAAAGACAATAGTTCCGACACCAACACATTGCATGACAGTTAAGGATCCCGCCCTTGATGTAATTGACATACAGACAGATGCTACACCAGAAGAAATAAAGAAATGGACTGAATTAGGAGGGATCCAAACGAATCAAGGATGGATGACGAAGGAAAAATCTATATGGTTTCTTCCCGACTCAATGGTTCAAGTCATCATTAACACTATACATAGTCCAGCGCACCTAGGAGAAAAAGCTATGCTAGACAGCATTCAACACATTTGGTTCAACAAACACTTGCGAGCAGCAGCTAAACAAAAAGTTCGTACCTGTATGATATGTTGTCAGTTTAATCCAGGTAAAAGCATCCCCGTAGAACAGGGTGAATTTCAAACTCCCGATCATGCTTTTGAAGTCCTCCAGATGGATTATATCCAGATGGAACGATGTCGAGGATTCAAATATGTTCTCGTAGTTGTCTGTGCTCTTTCCCGTTGGACAGAAGCCTACCCGGTTTCAGATTACACTGCCCCGACTACTGCCAAACAGTTAGTTCGAGAATTCTTCCCACGGTACGGTCTACCACGTGTTGTCTACTCAGATAACGGCCAGCCGTTCTCATCCGAACTAATGAAACACGTTTCCCTTTTATTAGGCTACCAATGGAAATTCCACTGTGTCCGACATCCCGAGGCGGCAGGTCTCGTGGAACGCCATAATCAAACTCTGAAAATTAGATTGTCCAAAATATGTAGAGAAAAAGGAGTCGATTGGATAGTAGCCTTACCAGTTGCGCTCTTTTACATGAGAATGGTAGCACATTCTCGAACAGGGCTATCCCCGTACGAGGTGATCTTCGGTAGACCACCAAATATGTGGGGGACGCCTATACCTCGCAAAATCACTGATGTTGACTGTAATATGCTGACAGATTACCTGGCTTCCTTGATGTCTGCACTACAATCTTGTCGTTCACAGGTAACCGCAGCTTTTCCCGATAATACTGAGGTGAAGTCCCATGACGTGGTCCCTGGTGACCTGGTTCTGGTCAGGAATTTTGACCGGAAGACTCAACTGGACCCTAGGTGGAAGTCGCCGAAGTTAGTTCTACTCACTACAAGGACAGCCGTGAAGATCGAGGGACGTAAAGGGTGGTTGCACTCGAGTCATATCAAGAAATTTTATGGACTACCATCCAGTGTGAATACTCAACCCTGTATTCCCTCACAGACAGACTCAAAGCTCCCCTTGGTTGAGCAGTCAAAACCAGAACTTTACAAACTAAAATTAAGGTCTAGTAAGTCAGACAATTTGATTGTTTAAGTCCTCTCCAAGGTGAATCGGTTGAATTTGTCTCTGACATGTATCCTCTAGACCGGAATAGAGAAAGAAATCATCAGATGCAGCTTAAGAAGCATGCGTATTGTAAATCATTTCGTAGTCACTGCACAGTAACATTATTAATTTTGTTTTTTCTAAGTCTTCTGATCATCATTGTCAGCATACTATTGCACATGTATTACCCTATTCTTAAGCGTGCTTACAATGTAACTGCAGAACATTCTTTTAGCGAATTACCTCCGCATGAGTTGTCCTATAGATTTGCGCTGCACAACAACACATTCATTAGTATGTTACATCATTCCCATCAGACCAGCAATGCCACAAATTGTTGGATATGTGGCCGACTCCCTCCCTATTAGAACTATAAGGGAGTTTTGCCCCTCTTTCCCTATCCGTTCACACACAATGGCTCCTGTGGAGCATGGTTTAGTTTGATTAATTCCCTAGATTCGAATTCCGCAGTTTATCAAGACAACTGGGTATGGGGAAACCTGAACTTAGTTTTGCTTAAAGTCTGCTACCCTAACAAGGAGGGACTTCCCAAAAGAACAGGAACTGATCTAGAAAATGAAGTATATGGATTAGGTAATTTTACACTTAACCTCATGATCCTGAACGTTGAATCTGAAGCTACACCAATCTTGCCCGCCATGTCAGTATTCCCAGTAAAAGGGGAATTATGTGTAAGAAAGAATGGTTCCATACACATGGGCCATAGTAAATGCACCACTGTAATAAAATTCAGTGATCAAGGCAAGTCTACATTTAGAGCTTCTCGCCATTCCTACTTTATATGTGGCCAGACCGCATATATACGTCTACCTCTAGATTGGGATGGTACCTGTTACATAGCATTCCTTCTGCCACCTGTTTTCCTAGCTCCTCCTGATTATCATAGAAATACCCATTTAGTACACAATAGACAGCAGAGAGATCTCCCAATTGTCGATTACACTGAAACAGCATGGGAAAAATACACAGATTTCAATAAAGGTTTCTTTCCCTATATAGGTACAGTCACTAATAGTAAGCTGATACGTAGATTAACCAGAACCCTTGAAGCAGTAGTGAACGAAACTATTTCCGCCTTAGGCAATTTAACAGAAGAGCAGTCTGCTATGCGGATTGTTGTGCTTCAAAATCGCCTTGTCCTTGACGTCATCCTGGCCGATAGGGGCGGAGCTTGTAGGGTCATCGGATCAAGTTGCTGCATTTTCATACCAGAAAATTCGCCGTCAGTATATAAAGCCATAACTCGCCTTCATAAGATTGTAAGCCAGATACACCAGAGTCCAGGCACCTGGACTTGGTCCGGTTGGTTCTGGGGCGTGTTGTCAGCCTGGGGATGGAGAATCCTATCCTTCCTAGGTATTGGATTTCTCATACTATTCAGTTGCTGCTTATGTCTACAATGTGGGCCAGCGATTTGTGGTCTGTGTGCCACCTCGTGTATCCCACATCCAAGTTTTCGTTCAAGATCCCGGAAGAAGAAAGAAGAACAAATGATGCTATATGAACAGATCGATGGATTGATGAAGATCGATATCTCCTGAGGGTCCGCAGGGGACAAGGAGGGAATGAGGAAATATGAATTTTGTGATCAGTTATGTCCCCTATCGTAGACCCCAACGGCTCCATGTGCATGCTATAAGTACATGTATGTTCCCTCCTGCTCCAGTTTTGAAGACGCAAATATATGTGCGTCCACCGTCAACATGTCCTCTTTCAGATCCACCATGAATGGGTCAGATATTCCATTCCTAAGTATGAAAGGCCACCGACTTTATGTGGTTCACTTTCCACATTTTACAGATTCAGGCGAGTAGGCCCGAATTCTGTCATCAAGCCTTTTCCTGCCTTTTGCCTCTGAAAGCTCCAGTCTGAGCCTGCATCTGTATCCATGAACTTTGTCCTACTCCCTGCGCGGCTAACGGTGCCTGATCCAGCCTGTCGCCTGCCAAAAACTGTATTTCACCTTCAAGATTATCTACTCCGCTCCTCATCCGATGCATTCCTGTCTAGTAGTTTAGGTAAACATTCCTCCAGCTACCGTGCAAAGGGCCAGGCCTCGCTGTCCTCATGCAAGTAATTCATAGCCCCGTTACCATGGAATATTCCTACCCCCTCGCATCTAGTGTAGACACTTAGACGCTTGTACACGCACTAACAGTCAGTATAGAATAGATTCTATCCTAGAGACCTCTCTTTTTGGATAACACAGTTCTTTAAACATAGGATATTAGATATGATTTGGGATTAGGTTGACATGACCCCCAGACTTCTGTCTCCACATGTAGAGCTAAATGTCAAGTCCCCTTCACCCTCTAGTTGCACGTCAATCACACGTCATGCGGCTGCGCGCGCATCTCTGCCAAATATTTCTGCTGACATTGCAGGATTCTTTTATGGATCCACCCACTTGTGACATCATGTATAATGACGTTTATTAAATTACGCCCATATGACCGCCTCTATTAGTTACGTATGCACAGTTTATCTGTATTATCAGCTGTTACGCCTCTTGCATCTGTTTCACTGTAATGTATTTTCTATAAAACTGCCTATCTGTCAATAATGTATGCCCTTCCTTCCTGAACTTTCGTGGTGATGGAATAGAAAGCCTACAATTCGAATTGTATTCCTTTGTATAGGAATAAAGCCTTTTAAAACCTCTAATACCACGGATTCTGCCTCTTATATTTACTGAGTTATTCTTAATAGACTTTACCGCATAAAAAATAGTACCGGTAATGAAATATTTACCACAGCGCGCTGACATCAGTTCTTCTTTTTTCCGCGCCAGACAGCGCCGATCCGGGAAGAGCTTACCCCTTAGTCATTTTTTGACTAAACTTTTTGACTCTTTTTGGTGTACTGTCGACTCGACTCTGGTGCTGGTAGGATGCCTGGGTTTAAAGCCTGTGACTCCTGTCACCGACTGATGTCGGTGACGCATCACCATCGCCGGTGCCTTTACTGTCTGGGGCCCGACCACGATGCGGAATCGTGTCTCGACTGTCAGGCCTTGACCTCGAAGGCTAGGAGAGAACGGTCCCGTAAGCTTCTCGAGCTTCGACACTCTGCTCCCCGCCGTTCAAGATCCCGGTCCAGGAGGAGGTCGAAGGACCGGTCGCGGAGCCATAGCCACCATCACCGCTCGTCGGGCTCGAAGTCTTCGGGTAACTCGAAGCACTCAAAGAAGTCCAAGAGGCGACACCGCTCTTCGGACTCCCCTCGCCGGTCGCGTGACCCGGTCAAGGGTCAGGGTGGTCCCACCTCTGCGGCTCCATCCCCATACCCGCCGTTCCCTGGGACTGACGCAACTCCGGCAGAGATCAGTGCCTTCCTCTCGGCAATGAGTGGCCTGGCTCTGCCGTCGACGCCTGCCGCGGGCTCGACTGGGCGACCTCGCGAGCCGGCATCTTCGGTCCCGACGCCGCAGGTCCCCGAGGGATCTAGGCCTGGATCTCTGCCAGCGCCGGTCGACCTCACGACGCCTCCTCCGCCGGCGCCGACACTGGTTCCACCTCCGGCGCCGTCTCCGGACGACGCCGTTCCCCGGTTCAGCCCCAGTCCGGGGTCCGGCGCCGGTTCAGCGCCGTCTGATGCCGCATCCGACGCCGATGGATGAACATTTCATCTACCGCCCTGCTCCGATTATTCCCCCTGTTTATCACAATCGGATGACGGGGGCGACTGGGAGGGGTCTGAGGACCCTATGGGCAGACAGGCCCATTTATCATAGGACTGGGTGGACGAACTGGGGGATGCCAGTGGTCTGGACACCTCCCCAGACACTGGTTTCATCTCTCCTCCGACTGTGGCCTCGGAGGAAGGTGCAGCTTTTTCAGTGGTGCTGCGCAAGGCGGCCGACGCCCTTGGGCTGGAGTTGCCTGCTGTGGCCGTGAGGACTAACCTCCTCACTGAAGTGCTTCAACCGTCAGCAAGCTCCTCGGAGCCTCTGCTGCAGTTCAATGAGGCACTAGTGGACGTTCTGCAGGGCACCTGGTCCAAGCCCTCCAAGTACCTTCCTGTGGATCGGAACGTGGCCCGGCGCCACCGCCCCGCTCCGGGCGACCCCAGTTTTCTGTCCCAACACCCCACGCCCGAGAGTATGGTTATCCAGGCCTCTACTTCCCAATCCTCCTTCCCGTCCGCTCCTCCGGATCGGGAATCCAAGAAGCTAGAACAGTTCGGAAAGAAGCTGTTCTCTTCCCTTAGTTTGGGTCTGCGGTCTTTGAATACCGCTTACCTCTTGGACCGTTATTCCCACTCTCTGTGGGATACGGTGGAGGACGTGCTGCCCCTGTGTCCGGAGGAGGCCCGGACACGGCTCGCCCAGGCTCTCGCCGACGGGCGAGATGCAGCACGACATGCTATACGATGTGGACTAGACACTACGGACTCGCTGGGTAGGGCGATGTGAACCACGGTGGTGCTCCATCGCCACGCCTGGTTGTGGTCCACGTCTTTCTCTGGGAATGTCCAGAGTACTCTCATGGATATGCCCTTTAATGACACTTGCCTTTTTGGCGAGAAGGTGGATAGTGCGCTGGCGCGCTTCAAGGACTCCCGGGCTACGGCCAAGTCCTTGGGCCTCTTGGCCCCACAACCGCAAACTTCCGCCTTACGCCCCTTTCGTGGCCAAGGAAGGGGCATCCCCTCACGTCCGCCTAGCCACCAGCTGCAGACTCAACCTGCACGCGGACGTGGATTCCGCTGAGGTGGTACTGGGGGACAACGTGCCGGTCAGTCCACATCCACTCCGGCAGCATCCGCCTCAAAGCCCTCCTAGTCCGAGCTTTCAAGCCCATTCCACGCCAGTGGGTGGCAGAGTTCGCCATCACCTGCTCCACTGGCGTTCAATCACTTCAGACAGGTGGGTGCTGCAAATCGTCCGTTGCGGCTACTCCCTCCCCTTCGAGACGACCCCTCCAGCCATGCCACCGCAGTACCACCGTAGGTCGGGAGATCACTTGAATCTTCTGCGGGAGGAAGTTGCGGCCCTCTTGGCCAAAGGGGCCGTCGAGCGCGTTCCTGGTCCAGAAGTAGGCCGTGGTTGTTATTCCCACTACTTTCTGCTTCCCAAAAAGGGCAAAGGGGGCCTATGCCCTATCTTGGACCTCAGGAGCGTCAACGCCTTCCTCCGGAAGGAGAGGTTCAAGATGCTCACCTTAGCTCAGGTTCTGGCTGCCCTAGACCCTGGAGACTGGATGGTAGCGTTGGACTTGCAGGATGCTTATTTTCACGTTCCCGTCCTTCCGGCCCACCGGCGTTACCTGCGGTTCATGGTGGGTCAAGAGCACTTTCAGTTTACCGTGCTCCCCTTCGGCCTTACCAGTGCCCCTCGGGTGTTCACGAAAGTGATGGCGGTGGTCGCAGCTCATCTGCGCATATCAGGGTTTCCAGTCTTCCCCTATCTCGACGACTGGCTGTTGAAGGCGGGCTCACCCCAGCAAACCGTCTCCCACCTCCAGATTACGGCCGACCTCCTGCATTTGCTGGGGTTCTCCATCAACGTGCCGAAGTCGCATCTGAGTCCCTCCCAGAAGCTCCTTTTCATCGGGCGGTTCTGGACTCGGCGCAGTTCCGGGCTTATCTTCCGGAGCAGCGGTTCCGGGATATTCAGGCTCTGATTCCCATCTTTCAGCCTCTATCCCGGGTTTCGGTCAGGTTGGTGTTGCGGCTTCTGGGTCTGATGGCCTCCTGCATCCTGTTAGTGCATCACGCCAGGTGGCGAATGCGGGCTCTGCAGTGGGACCTGAAGTTTCAGTGGGCCCAGCATCGGGGCAACCTGTCCGACCATGTCTTGATCTCGGAGGGCACCGCACAGCAGTTGCAGTGGTGGCTCACGAACCGTGTTTGGGTCAGCTGCAGACCCTCTCCCTACCCCACCCGGAGCACGTAGTGGTGACGGATGAGTCCCTCCTGGGATGGGTTGGCCACATGGGAGAGGCGGAGATCAGAGGACTCTGGTCTCCAGCAGAGTCTCGGCTCCATATCAACCTTTTGGAGCTAAGAGCGATCCGACTTGCACTGAAGGCATTCCTTCCCGTTATCCGGGGAAGTGTGGTGCAGGTGTTCACGGACAACACCACCACCATGTGGTATAGCAACAAACAGGGCGGGGTGGGGTTGTGGACCCTTTGTCCGGAGGCTTCGTGCCTCTGGACATGGCTGGAACATCAGGGCATCACCCTGGTGGTTCAACATCTGGCGGGCTCTCTGAACGCCAGAGCAGACGAACTCAGCCGCCGGTGCATGATGGATCACGAATGGCGTCTAAACTCGGATGTGGCGCAAGGCCTCTTTCGGCAGTGGCGAGAGCCTTGGTTAGATCTATTCGCCACCGAAGAGAACGCGCAATGTCAGCAGTTGTGCGCGTTGGAGTTTCCAAGGCGGCACTCGCTCGGAGACGCCTTTCGTCGCGAGTGGAGTTGCGGTCTGTTGTACGCCTTTCCGCCTATACCACTTCTGCCCAGAGTGCTGGAGAAGATCAGGCGCGACCGGGCCCAAGTCATCTTGGTGGCTCCGGTTTGGGCACGAAGGTACTGGTATCCCGAGCTACTCAGTCTGTCAATCGATCCCCCGATACGACTGCCTCTTCAGGAGGACCTTCTGTCGCAGCAGCAGGGGACGCTCCTCCACCCGAACCTGTCCAGTCTCCACCTCCATGCGTTGAGATTGAGCGGCGACATTTGATGCCATTTGACTTGCCTCCTGAAGTCTGCGATGTGATTCTGGCAGCCAGGCGTCCCTCCACTAAAACGGTATACGCCTGTAGGTGGAACAAATTTGTGGCATGGTGCACAGCAAAGGCTGTGGATCCCCTTTCTGCCCCTCTTTCTGAGGTTCTTCTCTTCCTTCTTTCTTTGGCCCAGCAGGGCTCTGCTCTGGGCACTCTTAAAGGTTATCTTTCTGCTATCTCTGCCTTCCTCCGGCTTCCTGATCAGCCTTCTCTTTTCAAATCCCCTGTTTTTTCTCGATTCCTTAAGGGCATTACTCACATGTTTCCTCCTGTCCCTTTCGTAATGCCTCAGTGGGATTTGAATCTTGTTTTGACATATCTGATGTGCGCTCCCTTTGAGCCACTTCATAATTGTCCTCTTCGTCTCTTGACGCTTAAGACTGCTTTCCTGGTAGCCATCACCTCTGCTAGAAGGGTGAGTGAGCTCCAGGCTCTCTCTTCTGAGCCTCCTTTCCTTTCTGTCCATCCAGACAAGGTTGTGCTCCGCACTCGCCCTTCCTTCCTTCCTAAGGTTTTGACTGCCTTTCACATCGGGCAGTCTGTTACGCTGCCCACCTTCTTTCCGCCTCCGCATCCCTCGAAAGAGGAAGAGAGGGTCCACCGTCTGGACCCAAAACGTGCGCTCTCCTTCTATCTGGACCGCACAAAACAGTTCCGGGTGGACGACCAACTCTTCGTTGGCTACGTGGGCACTAAGAAGGGGTGGGTGGTGCACAAGCGGACCATCTCTCGGTGAGTCGTTTTGTGCATCAAAGTTTGTTACTCCTTAGCTAAAAAGGAACCTTCTGTTGGGCTGAGGGCCCATTCCACTCGGGCCACGGCGGCGACGAATGCCCTGGGTCAGGGAGTCTCCTTGCAGGACATCTGTCAGGCAGCAACGTGGGCCTCGCTGCACACGTTTGCCAAGCATTATTGCCTGGACAGCCAATTCCGGAGAGACGGCTTCTTTGGCCGTTCTGTTCTCCAGGACTTTCTGGTGTGATCTTGGTTCGCAGACCCACCACCGGGGTTGGTATTGCTGGGGTATCTATTCTAAGGTGAGGAATCTAACTAACGTGTTTCTTTCAGATGAACAAGTTACTTACCTTTGGTAACGATGTATCTGTAAGAAACATTAGTTATTTAGATTCCTCACCGACCCACCCATCCTCCCCGCTCTGCGAGCTGATATCTAGGGTTGAGGTTATCCCTTTCAGGGCCCTAGACTTTTTTGGCACCAGTGTCGGTCTCTTGCATGGCTCTGCGTTCCTGGCGTGGAAAGCTATGTACAAGAACGGACGTCAGCGCGCGAGGGCGGCGTCTAAGTACTCCGACGTCATTCCGGCGCACGACGTCGACGACTGACGCGGAGCCGCAGACGACGCCTAGCGACGCGCAAGGGGTATTGCTGACGAAAAATCGTTCCGGATCCAGCCTGACGCCTGGGGATATTCTAAGGTGAGGAATCTAACTAACTAATGTTTCTTACAGATACATTGTTACCGAAGGTAAGTAACTTGTTCTTCTCGACTTGTATCGACTTGGGTTTGTGAGTCCATCGGCTCCTGGTGCACGAGGGATGCCCGGCTTAAAGGCTTGCGGTTCCTGTAACCGACCGATGTCGGTGACGGATCCGCACTGTGTGTGCTTCTACTGCCTGGAGCGCAACCACGCCCCCAAGTCGTGCTCCAACTGCCGACCATGGCCCGAATTCTTTGCTGGAGCGGTTGTAGGAAGGTGGAATCTGACTGCATGGTTGCCCCCACTTTTTCCTGGTGTTTTCCTTTTGCTGGTTTTCGACTTAGGCTGGGGTCCTGAATAGCAGGATCCCAGACAGCCTATCTGCTTTCTTCCTAAAATTGATTGCATGTACTTTAGGTACACTCCAGATTGGATTCTGGGGTACCCTTATAAGTCCCTAGTATATGGTATACTATGTACCCAGGGCATAGGTACCCCAGAAGCCTACCAGGGGCTGCAGCATGTATTATGCCACCCCTGGGAAGCCATTCAAAATAACACAACAGGTCTGCTACTGCAGCCTGTGTTAGGTGGTGTATGCCCCCCAAACTGAGATATAGGTTCCCTATATCTCTTCATAGCACTGCACATGTAAACCTATCTATTACCCCCATGGCAAGCCTTAACAATCCTAAAGGCAGGGTGCTGGGTTTCATGGGAGAGGGTGCCCATGCATTAGCAGAGCCCCTCTGCAGCTTTCTGAACCTTTATTCCGGGGTTGTTTGTGATGCAGCCAAACCATATACTCATAAGTGCATTATAACCTCGTGGTAAATGCTGACTTTGGAATGGCTGCATGGAAACATGTCGTGTTTGATGTCAAACACCTTTGAATCATACCTCCACATCAGTAACTGGTGTGGGAGGCATGATTCCACCCTACTAGAGAGAGAAACATGGCACCACCGGTACACCCTGTACCAGCTTAATGAACCCTGGCATCACAAAATGGATGCTGCAAGCCACAGACACAAGTCTACCCTCCTGCTGCTGGACGAGACTCCGGCAGGAGAGGCCTGGACAATAGGTTTCCTGTCACAGGGAGGTGTAACCACCTCCCAGACAGGCTTTAGTGTATTGGGGATGGGTGGGTGCACTCCAAGAGTGCTTTGATGTCTGCATTGGGGGCACATTTGGTGTCCCTGTGCATAGTCCAGCTCAAACCAGTTGCAGGGGCATTCAGCCCTTGCTCTGGCGCAAAACTGGACAAAGGACATGGGTGTAGCCACCCCTCTGCCCTGACCCTCTAATAGGTGGGTCCCCAGAGTTTGTCCCACCCTTGGGTATAAAGTAGGAACCCCTGACTACAGGACTTTAGATTTACCTGGATGAAACTCTGCTACAGAATCCCAGAACTTCTACTATCTACACGACGTTGGATGACTGAAGAATCCCCCTTTGAGTAAAGGAGTTACTCCCCTGCAAGGCAGGCACCAAAGACGGATCTGTCCGGTTTGCATCGACGCTGCTCCCGAAAGACCCAGACGATTTTGCAACACAGGAGGTGGATTTCCAAGCTTCCCCGAGGCCGATCCGTGGTCTCAGCAACTCTGAGATCCAAAGCCGTGCAACCCGAACCCCTGGACACCGTGCACATTTGCAGCAGCATATGCTTCTTGGCAATCCCTGAGACTGTGCTTTGGGCTACTTGTAGTCCAGACCCCTAGCAGTGATTCCACCGAAGATTACTGGCCTACACTCCTCAAGTGACCCTTGGGCTGGTATCTAGTGATTCCTCTCGAGATCCCTTCATGATCCCTTGTCCGTCGACTTGTGGGTCCCTGAGAAGGGTACTTTAACTTTCAACTGGCTTTCCTGGTTGCTCCAGACGTGCTCCTTCGCTTGGGGAGTCCACAGGACCTTGCTGGTCCATACTGAAGCCATTTTTCTCTCACCTCTTGGGTTGCCGTTGCCAAGGCTTGTTGATCTCCAATCCGGAAACTGACCCCCCCAGCACTCGACATCCTTCATGGAACAGCTCGCCTGCGGACTGTGGTCGACATCGACGCCTCCTGGTCCCCATGGCAGTGGAGTCAAGCTTTACCGCTTTGTACCTGAAACACCCGACATCTGTGGGCATTCGTCTATTGTGTCACTGGCAAGTGACCCAGACTCTGTCCCCGCTTCTTTCAGGTTCTTCACATCTTCGATCCAGGCTTGGCTCACCCCAGACACTTCTCCTTTCCACGGCAGCAGCACTTTGCAGCACATCGCCATTGAAATCAACAACTATTCCTGACACCATGTGACACCTATGCACCCGGCTTCCCTGGGTGAGGTAACATGAGTACTCCGGTGCTCCCATGGGTGCTGGCCCTAGAGCCCTCGAAGTCTGAAAGGGTTTGCTCAAAGTCCTCTCCTAAGTGTCCTTATTCTTTAAAATTCCAACCGCGACTTAACTATTGAATTGTACGGGGCTCGCAGCTGTGTTCTCACACTGCACACGTCCCCCGTGGGTCTCCTGTGTCACTGCCTTGGGTGGTTCCTTGGGGTCCCAGCGATTCTACGTGCTCTGGTTAGTAGAGAGTGTTTAGAAATAAATACATATATTTTATATATATACCTTGTGTGGTTCTCCTTTCATTTAGTTATTCAGGAGGTTATACTCTGGTAAACCAAGCTGCCTTACACTCCTTCAAGACTTAGCCCGAAGGTTGCTCTCCATAGCTACCACTAGGATAGCTTTCAACAAGGGTTGTCTTAAACCTAATCATTAATAAGGGTTGTTTGGACTGATGCAAGATGCGCACTATAACTAGTTGACAGCATATACCATGCCAACTTCTCACAGAGGTCCCGAATGCTACTCAAGGCCCGGCAGTTGGCACCGTTCGAGGTCCCGGTCGCGTTGGAGGTCGAGGGACCAGTTGCCGAGCCAGCACCATTCTTCATCCAAGTCTTCGCACTCGGGGTCAGGTAAATCGAAGCACAAGAAGAAGTCGAAGAAGCATCATCGTTCTTTGACTTCTCCCCATCTGTCGACCGACGCAACGAGGGATGCGGGTGGGGTCCCTCCCGCAACTCCGCATGCGGAGCCCGTAGAGTTTGCTCCGAGTTCCCTCCTCCCCCCCACCTTCCCGGGACCGGGAGCCACCCCTGCCCAGCTTAGTCAGTTTTACGAAGCGATGCACACTATCTTTGGGCAGCCCGACTCCGCCCGTGCGCTTTTGGGCCCCGTGGACACGGCTGGGGACCCTGAGCCTTCGATGCTGGCGGCTTCGGCACCGAAGGGTCCCCTTTGATCCAGGCCTGGATCCGGATCGGTGCTGGTCGATCTTGTTACGCCTCCCCCGGCGCCGATTGCGCCTGCACCACGTCCGCAGCGGGCGTCGGCTGTATCCCCAGCCAACGTCGACCCCGGCCTCCACTTCGAGGTAGACACGGAGCCGGACAGAGCCGGACCGTCGTCAACCGACACCAGATCCAGCGCCGACGGGTACTTATTTGCCCCTGTTCTACCCTGGCTCTTTGAGACCAGATTGACAGCCAGAAGAGGGTGAGGAGCACTGAAAGGGATCTGGGTACCCTTTAACCGACCAGTTAGGTTATGAACCGGACTGGAGAGAGGAACTGGGGGAAGCCAGTGGTCTGGATTCCACCCTAGACCTTAGCATGTTGTCTTTTCCTACTGTGGCTATGGAGGAGGGAGCGTCATACGCAGTGGTGTTGCATTGGGCGGCCAAAGCTCTCCACCTCGAGCTACCCAGGGTGGCAATCTGATAGAGACTTCTAGCTGCAGATTCCTTACCTTTGAATTTCCCAGTAGTCAAGCTTGATCTAGAAAGTTTTGCTGAGCAATACCCCTTGTGCGCGACGTCGGGTGGCTCCATTTAGCTGCAGGTGTCGTTGATGACGTCGGTAGCGTCGGTTATGACGTCGCGGTGCCTACATAGGCGGCACGCGGACATCAGTTCTTTTCTTTCTGCGGCAGTTAAACGCCAATCCGGGAAGAGCTACGCCTCTGCCGCTTATGGCAGGCTTTTTTCTCGACTTTTGTTGAAAGTTTTGATGACTTCGTGTGCGAGGGATGTCGGGTAGGAAGACAGGTTTTAAACCGTGCGGGACTTGTTCCCGCATGATGTCGGTTACCTTTCCCCATCACGTATGTCTGTGGTGTCTTGACCACGGTTCAAAGTCGTGTTCAGACTGCCAGGCAATGGCGCCGAATGTAGGAGAGTAGGGTCTGCTTTCTATGTCCACCCCCACTTTTTAGGTCGAGCCTATAGCAGCGCATGCGCTGTTGCTCGACTTTTGTAAGTGGGATTTAAAAGTGCTTCCCACCGGCATTTGCTGGCCTAATCCTTGCGTTCACGCTCGCGTGAACGTGCAATTACTTTCACTTTGGGCTCTGCTGCGCGCGCACGACTCGCGTGTTTGCCGGCGCACGCGCGTTCTCTCTCCAATTGCAGCCCCCATCTTTGTTGCTGCCTGTCAGGGTGATTGAAAAGAGGAGAGCTGGCTGTAAACGGATAGCATCTTCGGTAACAGCCCCTGCCGCCTTCTCGGGCCTGACACTGATCGCCCGGGCCATAATATACGAGCGGGGGGGTCGCTCTGCCGCCCCGTCTGCAGGAGACAGCCATTCTTACTTGCGGGATGAAAGCCTCGCTGGAATCAGGTTTTGCCAACATTTTACAAAAAGAAGAAAAAAAAACAGTTCTCTGTGATCGCTGGGCCAATCGCTTTCATCACGTGTTTCATGTGGCATTTTAATTCGAATTTCCAGTTATTGATGACTCTACCCCTCGGACAGGTAACCAACTTTCTTTTTTATCCCTTTTATTTCCTCTGCTTGACGTGTTTCTTTGACAGCAGCAGTGCGAGACTCGGCCTTCAGGGTTCGTCTGTGGTTGGGATTTTGGAAGTTATTAAACCCAACGTTCAATGCTCCTTCGGTTCAGGGTGTCATTTTTTAAACTCGTTCGAAGAGCGGGAATTGTCAAAGAAAATCAAAGAAAATGAATATCTTCGTACTGCACAAAGTTCATGTTTTTTTCCGTTTTCACTCGCCGTACGGTTGAAGTATTTTAACATGAGCGCTTCGTCAATCACAGAGCATGTCAGCTGTAACATGCTTCCCTGAGCCCCGAACAGTTCAAAAGGAGTCTCTGATTTGTTGCATGCCTTTGAGTCACCCGTCTTTGACAAGGTCATGTCGAAAGTGGCGATGCCCTCAAAGAATTACACTTTTCTGAAACTTTTGCTTTGACTCTGAAGCTAAAAAAAAGTGTTTCAAAGGGGAAACTTAAATGCACGTAGGTTTCGGGGTTTGTCAAACCTTACCTAAACTCTGAAAATGGGTCTAGTCAGTGCTTGAAATGGAAAAATAGAAGTGCAGGCACTCTGTAGCAGAGTACCTGCTCGTTTCTGTAATGTGCCGGTACTCTCCAATTAAAAGTATTATGATTCGCTTGAGAAGTGCCAGTACTCTCACTCGCAAAATAAACAAGCATTGGCATAGCCAATAGGTCTCACTTTTGGGACCTTATAAGTATTTAGTTATGCAGCACAATATCCTTGGTGCAACAACATCAACTGTTGCATGGCTAAGCACTTATAATGTCCCAAAGGCGAGACCTATTGGCTATGCCAATGCTTGTTGCTTTTGCTTTACTGGTTTTCGACTTAGATGTGGCTGTGGGCCTGCTAAACAGACCCACAGCCCTGCTGTTCTCTCTCTACATTAATACTATGTACTTTAGGTGCATAACCCAATTGGATAGGATCACCTTATTGGCCCCTGTACAGTGTACCTTAGGTACCCAGAGCATAGGTGTACCCTAGGCCTACCAGGGGCTGCAGCATGTATTATGCCCATCCTGGCCTGGCCTTCCATTATGACACAACTGGCTGATCACTCAGCTGGGGCAAGGTCGTGTAATCACCCCTTGCTTAGGTGTAGTATTCCTATACCTACCTTATATATAGACACATGTGTACCTATCAGCCACTCCTATGGCAGGCCTTCCTTACCAATCCTGGAGGCAGAGTGCTTGGTAACATGTGAGATAGTGCTCTGGCATGAGCTGAGCCTGTCTGCAGCTTTCGGAACCATGTCCTTATAGCTGTTCTATGATATAGCCTACCATATACTCTTATAATCTTAAACGGTTATGGTAACTATGGTTTGGCTTTATCAAAACATGTCGTGTAAGGTGTCTAACACTTTGGAATAATACCCCCATCCCATATCTGGTAATGAGGATATTATCCCTCACTTCTAGAGGGAGAAGACATGTTGAAACCTACTTACCCGGTTAAAGTTAACCAGAGCCCCAGCATCACAAAATGGATGCTGCTGCCATGACACAAGTCTGACCTCCTGCTGCTGGGAGTGATTCCGGCATGGGAGGCTTGGACAATAGGTTTCCTGCCTTGGGAGGTGCGAGCACCACCCCAGACAGGCTTTAGTATATTGGGGCAGGGAGGGATGAAAGAAACTAGACACTGCCTGGGGCACACAAGGTGTCCCATGCATAGTCCAGTTCAAACCGGTGCTGGGGCACTCCAGCCCCAGTCCTGGCACGAAACTGGACAAAGGGAAGGGGGTGTAACCACCCCCCTCCCAGGTCCCACCCATAAGGCGTGACCTAGCAGGCAACCCAGCGCCCCAGATTAGTATAAGTGTGGTAGCTGGGCCCCAGGAGATTAGATTATCCTGAACCTGCAACTTGAACAGAAACTCTGGACCTTCGACATTCGACGAAAGAAGAAGACTGAAGAATCTCCCTTGTGGCCAAAGAGTGGCCACCCTGTGCGAACAAGCACCATCAAGAGACTTACCCTTTGCTTTGCTGAAGTTCTACGAGGGACCGACTGCAGAGCCCGACCAGAGCCTTGACTTCCAGACTTCTCCGACCCTGATCCACATCCACAGCCGAGCTGAGATCCGTGGAGGTGACGAGAGACGTGGGACCGACTACCTGGGAAAAGTGGCGAGTATCTTCCAGCGCAGCTTCTGAGGCACCCTCGAGGTTGTGCACCGGGGATTGAGAAGCCCCAACCCCAAGCACCATCTGCACCGAAGATCAGCCCCCCACACTCCACGAGTCCTGCGTGGGGCCCTTCTGCATTTTCCTGCTTGCCGCGTCTGTCCGGTTGCTTGCCCGTTGGCTAGTAACCTTTGCGACAACACACCTTCAATTTTCCACTGCTGGTTTGGCTCCTCCAGACTGGCTCCTGCTCCTCTGTAAAAGAGAAGCACCCCAGACCTTCCTGGTCTGCACCAGAAGCAAGTCCTCCATTTTTCGTGGGTTCCGCCTGCCAAGGCTTGGTGAGTCCTAGTTCGACTTCGACGCCGCCGACAGCACGAGCCTTCGTGGGACAGCTCGCCTCCTGGTCCTGGTCGTCCTCGACATCTCCTGGTACCCGTGGCTGCTGCGACAAGCTTCACCTCTTCAGCTGCAATCTCCCGACATCGCCTGGTTCCTTCCTGGTTCCACGTGGTCACTGGCTAGTGACCCAGACTCTGTCCCTTCTGCTTGCAGGTATCCTTCCTTTTTGATCCCGGCCTTGGGATCCACCGGACACTCTTCACTGACTGCCTGTCAGCATCTTTCCTTCAGGCATCCATAGGAGTCGACGACGAAACCCGACGCAAGTTCACACCTATGCACCCGCAGCCCGTGGGCTATGTAACTTGGGTACGCCGGTGCTCATCAGGGTATTGACTATCCTAGTGTCAAGTTCTCAAGTCTCGACTTCCTAGCTACTCCAGAAGTGTCCTAAATCTTATTAATTCTAAACTGTACTATTTCTATAGATTATACGCATTACGCGTGAGTGTTTCCACTCTGCACCTGAATCCCGTGGGCCTTCCACTTCCTTACCTTGGGTAGTATAGTGTAGCCCCAGCGATTCCCTAGGCCTATCCTATTTCCGTGACAGTGGTCCTTATACCACTTACTTAGTATATGGTTTGCGTGGCCCCTAGGGCCTAACTGTATTACTTACCTGTGTGACTTAATGTATGCTTGAATAAGACTGTTTTGTACTTACCTCGAATCTCATAAAGAGTGCTGAGGGTTTGACTAGAATAAATACATTCTATTTTTATATATATCTGTTGTGGTGTCCTTTCATTTGGTATTCAAGGGATTTCATATGGTATAACAGCTGGCTTCACATTCCATTCAGAGTTTAGCCTAAGACTGCTCTTGTCCATGCTACCACTAGGATAGCTGGTCTATAAGGTTGACTTTACAACCAATCACCATAAGGGTTGTTTGGACTGATACAGGGTGTACACTAGAATTAGTGACATCATATATCAGGCCAACTTCTCACACCGAAGACCTTGAGGGAGCGGGTAATTAAAGTTGCTCGCGGCCCGGCAGTTGACACACTTGAGCAAGACTCCGAGGAGGTCATGATCCCGTTCGAAAAAGAGTAGGTCGTGGGATCATTCTCGGTGCCCTAAGTCCTCTTCCTCCCATTCGAGGTCATCTGGTCACTCGGGGAAGAGACACAATAAGAAGAAGTCCAATTGGATTTCGACTTCACCTCTACTGGCATCCATCGTCGAGAGAGGTAAGGAGCACCAACGCTCTAGGCACGGTTCTGCTGAGCTTGAGCCAGAGTCGACTTTGCACCTCCCTCCATTTCCTGGAGCAGGATCGACTCCCGCTCAAATACGTTTTTTTACGAGGCCATGCACCGCGTATTTCAGTGGAACGACCCCATTGGTGAGCCCTCTGGCCCCGCCGGGACGGATGGGGCCCTATTGGGTTCGACGTCATCGGCTTCAGACACCGCGACAGTGGGGCCTCAGGGGTCCGATTTCGGATCTGGTTCGACTCCGATCGTACCAATGCGACCTTCCCCGACATCGAAGCCAAAGTCTGTGCCAGCGGCGTCACTGGCGGCTGTCGGTGGGGCAAGCCCCATCCTCATCCCCGACGAGACGAATCCCGAACGGCGTAGAGTGACGCCGCTTCCGATGTTGACAGAACCCAGGGGTTCTACGTTGTCGCCTGAGCACTTTGTGGATGTGCTAGGTTCAGAAGAGGAATTGGCTGAATCTGGAGACCCTTTAGAGAACCAGGATGTCTCTGAGGAGACTATGGACTGGTATGGGGAACTTGGGGAAGCCAATGATCTGGATACTTCCCCAGACACTGGCATGCTCTCTCCACCTACAGTGGCCATGGAGGAGAGTAAGTCTTATGCTATGGTGGTTAAGAGGGCAGCTGAGGTCCTTCGACTATAGCTGCCCTCAGTGCAGGTCAGGACTTATCACCTTACCGAAATGCTTCAACCTGGGGCTTCCACCTATGAACCCATTTTGCCCTTCAATGAGGCACTTACGGACATCCTACTAGGAACTTGGTCCAAACCTAGCACAGGGGGCTCCTGTGAACAGGACGATTGCATGCCGCCATCACCCAGCACCAGGAGACCTAAAGTTCCTCAGCCAACACCCCACCTCAGAAAGTTTGGTGGTGCAGGCATCTACTTCCCAGGGCGCATTTGCTTCCGCACCTTCGGATAGGGAATCCAAGAGACTGGACTCGTTGGAGAAGAAGATGTTTTCTTCCTCCAGTCTGGCATTGCGGTCGGTGAATACCGCATGCTTATTGGGCCGTTTCTCCTACTCTCTTTGGGAGATAGTTGCACAAGTGCTGCCACAAGGCCTGGAGGAGGCTCGGTGTGTGCTCTCCCAGGCTGTCAAGGACAGGAGAGATGCAACAAAATTCACCATCCGATGTGGTTTGGATACGACCGATTCGCTGGGCAGGTCCATTTCAAGGACAGTGGCCTTGAGGCGCCACGCCTGGCTTCGTACATCTGGCTTCTCGGGGGATGTCCAAGCCAATTTGATGGACATGCCCTTTGATGGAACCCGCCTTTTTGGGGAAAAGGCTGACTCGGCCCTAGTCAGGTTCAAGCACTCTCGAGTTACGGCCAGATCCTTGGGCCTCTCCTCCACTCCTCGTGGCCAGTCTTCCTTTCGCCCCGTTCGTGGCAACGGAAGTGATTTCCAACCGCCTCAGCCCTATCCTAGCCACCGTCCCGCACAGACTTCACAAGCTGTGCGTGGACGCGGTACATTCCGTCCTCGGAATTGAGGTCAGAAGTTGTATGCCACACTGCCCCCAGCAGCCGCAGCCTCCAAGCACTCCTGGGCTGATTCTGCAGGACCATTCTACTCAAGTGGGTGGGAGAATTTGTCATCATCTCTCACACTGGAGATCTATAACAACAGACAAGTGAATCTTGCAGATCGTCCAGGAGGGCTATTCTCTTCCTTTCCTTTCTTTTCCTCCTACTATTCTGTCAAGTCATGAACGGCTGGCCGAGGATCACTTAAAACTGCTCCAAGGGGAAATGACAGCTCTTTTGGCCAAAAGAGCTATAGAAAGGGTTCCATTTCAGAAGTAGGCAGTGGCTCTTATTCCCACTACTTTCTGATTCTGAAGAAGAACAAGGGTGTTTGGCTTATTTTGGATCTTGGGACCGTCAATCTCTTCCTCAGAAATTCAAAATGCTCGCATTGGCTCAAGTCTTTTCTGCCTTAGACCAAGGAGACTGGGTGGTAGCGCTGGACCTGCAGGATGCCTATTTTCACATTCCCATCCTGCCGGGCCACAAGCATTACCTATGGTTCAAGATAGGCCACGAGCACTTTCAGTTTACTGTGCTCCCCTTCGGCCTTACCAGTGCCCCTCGGGTGTTCACCAAGGTGATGGCGGTGGTTGCAGCTCATCTGCGCAGGTTCGGGGTTTCAGTCTTCCCCTACCTCAACGACTGGCCGTTAAAGGTGTCCTCGCCCCAGGCAGTCGTCTCCCACCTTCAGACTACGATGACCTCCTGCATTCGCTGGGGTTCTCTATAAACGTGCCAAAATCAACTCTGACTCCTTCTCAGATGCTCCCTTTCATTGGAGCTCTTCTGGACACAGTGCAGTTTCAGGCTTATCCTCCCAAGCAGCGAGTCCAGGATATTCAGGTTATGATTCTGAATTTTCAGCCTCTATCCTGGATTTCGGTGAGGTTGACTCTGAGGCTGTTGGGCCTCATGGCCTCCTGCATCCTGTTGGTAAGACACGCGAGATGGCGTATGCTAGCTCTGCAGTGGGACTTGAAGTTCCAATGGGCACAGCATCAGGGAAATCTCACCGACATGGTTCAGCTCTTGTGTCCACCCACGCCATTTATTATGCCACAAATGAGACCTTAATTTGGTCCTCACGTATTTGATGTGCGCTCCTTTTGATCATTTGCATAATTGTCCCCTCCGGCTGTTGACCTTCAGAACAGCCTATATAGTGGTGATTACATTGGCACAGAGGGTGAGTGAGTTACCGGCGTTATCCAGGTCGCCTCCTTATTTTATGTCCTTTCAGGAGAAGGTGGTGCTTCGCACCAGGGCATCTTTTTTTACCAAAGGTTGTGATCCCATTCCATCTGGGTCAGTCCATCACTTTCCCCACCTTCTTTGCTCCACCACGACCCTCTAAGGAAGAGGAGCGTCTCCATCGACTGGACCCAAAAAGAGCGTTGTCATTCTACCTTTACCGCACAAGAGATTTCCGGGTGGATGACCAATTCTTTGTGGGGTATGTGGGAGCAAAGAAGGGAAAGGCAGTGCAGAAAAGAACCATCTCTGGCTGGGTTTTCTGCATTCAAATCTGTTACGCGTTGGAGAAGAAGCAGCCCCCTGAGGGATTAAGAGCCCACTCCACCAGGGGAAAGGCTGCAACTATGGCCTCGGCACAGGGTGTCCCAGTCCAAGACATCTGGCAGGCAGCGACGTGGGCATTTTTGCACACGTCCGCAAAACATTATTGCCTTGACGGTCAAGTGTGCAGGGACGGGCACTTTGCCCGCTCAGTCCTGCAAGACTTTTTAGTCTAGTCCGCAACCCACCGCCGGGATGGTATGGCTTGGGTATCTGATTCAAAGGTAAGGAATCTGCAACTAGAAGTCTCTATCAGATGAACAAGTTACTTACCTTTGGTATTCGCATTATCTGGTAGAGAATCTATCTAGCTGCAGATTCGGACTGATATAGTAGGTCTAGGATTTCTCCCCTTTTAAGGCCCTAGTTTTGCACATGTTTACGTCAGTCACTTCGTGGCTCTGCGCTTCTGGCATGGAAAAACGGAAAGTACTGATGTCCACGCGCCTGGGTGGCGCCTATGTAGGCAACGCAATGTCATAACCGACGCTACCGACGTCATCGACGACACGCGGAGCCGAGTGGAGCCACCCGATATTGCGTGCAAGGAGTATTGCTCAGCAAAAGTTTCCGGATCCAGCCTGACACCTGGAAAATTACTAGGTAAGGAACTTGCAGCTAGATAGAGTTTCTACCAGATAATGCGTTACCGAAGGTAAGTAACTTATTCGACTAGCCTCCTAACAGAGGTGCTTCAACCGACAGCAAGCTCTTCGGAGCCCCTGCTTCCGTTTGATGAAGCCCTCATGGACATCCTTTTTGGCAACCGGTTCAGGCCCAACACAGGGGCTCCTTTGGACAGGATGATTGCCCGACACCTTCGCTTAGCCCCGGGCGTCCCCACTTTCCTCTCCCAACACCCCACCCCTGAGAGCTTGGTGGTCCAAGCCTCCACCTCCAAAGGCGCATTCCCTAGCGCACCACCCGAAAGGGAATCCAAAAAAGCTGGACTACCTTGGAAAGAAAATGTTTTCCTTCCTCCAGCTAGGGCTTCGGTGGCATCGTAAACACAATATTTTTGTTGGCCCGTTACACCCACTCTGTGTGGGATACGGTAGCGCAGGTGCTGCCCCAGTGCCCGGAGGAGGCCCGAGACGTGCGCTCCCGTGCAGTTGCAGAGAGGGAGAGACGCAGCGAAGTTTACCATCCGCTGTGGGCTGGATAGCGCTGACTCACTAGGCAGGGTGATTTCCCTTCGACGCTACGCCTGGTTGAGGTTGACTGGTTTTTCGGGGGATGTCCAATCCACTTTTACGGACATGCTCTTGATTTTTTTCTTTTTACAGATTTATATAGCGCGAACTAGACCCGAGAAATCGGGTATCAGAGCGCTTTACATGAGCACCATGTTGTTACAGAAGGACACATTCATTTTTGTTAGGCACGGGGAGATTAAGTGATTTGCCCAGAATCACAGGATATTTTTAGCGTCGTTGCCAAGACTCGGACCCGGTTCCCGAGCTTCGAGGTCGACCTCTCTGCAGTGGAACCTGAAGTTCCAGTGAGCGCTGTAGGTGAGTAGGGTCTGCTTTCTATGTTCACCTCCACTTTTTGCTTTTGCTTTACTGGTTTTCGACTTAGATATGGCTGTGGGCCTGCTAATCAGACCCACAGCCCTGCTGTTCTCTCTCTAAATTGATACTATGTACTTTAGGTGCATAATCCATTTGGATAGGATCACCTTATTGGCCCCTGTACAGTGTACCTTAGGTACCCAGGGCATAGGTGTACCCTAGGCCTACCAGGGGCTGCAGCATGTATTATGCCTGGCCTGGCCTTCCATTATGACACAACTGGCTGATCACTCAGCTGGGGCAAGGTCGTGTAATCACTCCTTGCTTAGGTGTAGTATTCCTATACCTATCTTACATATAGACACATGTGTACCTATCAGCCACTCCTATGGCAGGCCTTAACAATCCTGGAGGCAGAGTGCTTGGTAACATGTGAGATGGTGCTCTAGCATGAGCTGAGCCTGTCTGCAGCTTTCGGAACCATGTCCTTATAGCTGTTCTATGATATAGCCTACCATATACTCTTAAAGTGCCTTATAATCTTAAACGGTTATGGTAACTATGGTTTGGCTGTATCAAAACATGTCGTGTAAGGTGTCTAACACTTTGGAATAATACCCCCATCCCCTTTCTGGGGATGAGGATATTATCCCTCCCTTCTAGAGGGAGTAGACATGTTGTAACCTACTTACCCGGTTAAAGTTAACCAGAGCCCCAGCATCACAAAATGGATGCTGCTGCCACGACACAAGTCTGACCTCCTGCTGCTGGGAGTGATCCCGGCAAGGGAGGCTTGGACAATAGGTTTCCTGCCTTGGGAGGTGCAAGCACCACCCCAGACAGGCCTTAGTGTATTGGGGCAGGGAGGGATGAATGAAACGAGACACTGCCTGGGGCACACAAGGTGCTCCATGCATAGTCCAGTTCAAACCGGTGCTGGGGCACTCCAGCCCCAGTCCTGGCGCGAAACTGGACAAAGGGAAGGGGTGTAACCACCCCCCTCCCAGGTCCCACCCATAAGGCGTGACCTAGCAGGCAACCCAGCCCCCCAGATTAGTATAAGAGAGGTAGCTGGGCCCCAGGAGATTAGATTATCCTGAACCTGCAACTTGAACAGAAACTCTGGACCTTCGACATTCGACGAAAGAAGAAGACTGAAGAATCTCCCTTGTGGCCAAGGAGTGGCTACCCTGTGTGAACAGGCACCATCAAGAGACTTACCCTTTGCTTTGCTGAAGTTCTACGAGGGACCAACTGCAGAGCCCGACCAGAGCCTTGACTTCCAGACTTCTCTGACCCAGATCCAAAGCCGAGCTGAGATCCGTGGAGGCGACGAGAGACGTGGGACCGGCTACCTGTGAAAAGTGGCGAGTATCTTCCAGCGCAGCTTCTGAGGTACCCTCGAAGTTGTGCACCGGGGATTGAGAAGCCCTAACCCCAAGCACCATCTGCACCGAAGATCAGCCCCCCACACTCCACGAGTCCTGAGTGGGGCCCTTCTGCATTTTCCTGCTTGCCGTGTCTGTCCGGTTGCTTGCCCGTTGGCTAGCGGCCTTTGTGACGACACACCTTGAAATCTTCACTGCTGGTTTGGCTCCTCCAGACTGGCTCCCGCTTCTTTGCAAAAGAGAAGCACCCCAGACCTTCCTGGTCTGCACCAGAAGCAAGTCCTCCGTTCTTCGTGGGTTCCGCTTGCCAAGGCTTGGTGAGTCCTAGTTCGACTTTGACGCCGCCAACAGCAAGAGCCTTCGTGGGACAGCTCGCCTCCTGGTCCTGGTCATCCTCGACGTCTCCTGGTACCCGTGGCTGCAGCGACAAGCTTCACCCTTCACCTGCAATCTTCACAACATCGCCTGGTTCCTTCCTGGTTCCCCGTGGTCACTGGCTAGTGACCTTGACTCTGTCCCTTGTGCTTGCAGGTATCCTCTCTTCTTGATCCCAGCCTTGGGATCCACCGGACACTCTTCACTGACTGCCTGTCAGCAACTTTCCTTCAGGCATCCATAGAAGTCCGCGACGAAACCCGACGCAAGTTCACACCTATGCACCTGCAGCCTGTGAGCTAGGTAACTTGGGTACTTCGGTGCTCACAAGGGTAGTGACTATCCTAGGGTCTAGTTTCCGAGTCTCGACTTTCTAGCTACTCCAAAAGTGTCCTAAAACTGTTAATTTCTAACTGCTAGTAATTCTATCGACTTTTACGCATTACGCGTGAGTGTTTCCACTCTGCACCTGAATCCCGTGGGCCTCCCACTTCCTACCTGTTGCTAGTGTAGTGTAGCCCCAGCGATTCCCTAGGCCTAGGCCTATTCTATTTCCGTGACAGTGGTCCTCATACCACTTCTTTAGTATATGGTTTGCGTGGCCCCTAGGGCCTAACTGTATTACTTACCTGTGTGACTTAATGTATGCTTGAATAAGACTGTGTTGTACTTACCTCGAATCTCATAAAGAGTGCTGAGGGTTTGACTAGAATAAATACACTTTATTTTATATATATATCTGTTGTGGTGTCCTTTCATTTGGTATTCAAGGGATTATATATGGTATCACAGCTGGCTTCACATGCCATTCAGAGTTTAGCCTAAGACTGCTCTTGTCCATGCTACCACTAGGATAGCTGGTCTATAAGGTTGACTTTACAACCAATCACCATAAGGGTATTTGGACTGATATAAGGTGTACACTAGAACTAGTGACATCATACATCAGGCCAACTTCTCACATTGGTGAGCAGCGGTTAGGATCTGAGCTTGCTGTTGTAATACCATTGTAATCTTGAGATACTAAATTGAAAGATCACACAGATATTGTCTAGGTACATATAACATAGATTATAATACTTAAGTCCTACTGGACTTTGTAGTTGTAGGTTGAAGGGAGTAACACACCCTGACTACAACTACTAGAGAGGTTTAGTAGATACAACTAGTGTAGGTAGGTGCACACACCACACCCTCACTAGATCATGTCTCTGAGAGGAGATCAAGTAGATGCTCCCTCAGGAGGATCAGGTCTGCAAAAGACCCCCTCTAGATATGATACCTTAACATTCCAGGAGATGAGACACTTGTGTACCTTCAGAGGAATAAAACAGGGTGCAAACCCTACCCTCCTTCAGTTAAGACAACTCCTAGAGGAGTATGACATTATTAGGGCATCTCAGGCAGGTACCCTAGGTACAGAGGAGGGTCTACCCACCACAGAGGAGTCAGAAGAGACTTCAGATGAAGAGGTAGACAGCCAGGGCCAAGTAGGAAGACTTAGCCAGGCTAACCTAAGCTTACATGGGAGTTTGCATGGGGTCCCCCCTTACAGACCCCCAAGTAGGCTTACACAGAGAAGCAGGAGGGACAGATCCCCTTCAAGGGAATCCATCCACTCCCATGTCTCTAACATCTCTAATGCTTCCTCTCACAGGGGAATGACTTCCCCTGCGAGAAAGGAGCATGAAGCCAGAATGAGGGAAGCTAATCTGAGGATTCAGAGGGAAGAACTTGCCCTTGCCAAAGAGAAGCTTGCTCTGGGTAGAGAACAAAAGTTGAGTGGGTCAGAACCCACTGGTGGCAGCAATATCCCTAAGGATAGAGACAGGCACTATGATAATAGAAACCTGAGCAAGATTGTCCCTCCCTACAAGTGTGGGGATGACATCCACAAATGGATAACTGCTTTGGAGAGAGCTTGCAAAGTACAGCAGGTACCCCAAAGTCAGTGGGCAGCTATCTTGTGGCTCTCCTTCTCTGAGAAAGGCAGAGACGAGCTCCTCACAGTTAGTGATGAGGATGCAGATAATTACACTGTCCTGAAGAGTGCTCTGATCGATGGGTTTGGCCTAACCACTGAACAATACAGGTTGTTGTTCAGGGATACCCAGAAGACACAGACTCAGGACTGGACTGACTTTGTAGATTGTGCCACTAAGGCTCTGGAAGGCTGGCTAATGGGAAGTAAGGTTAAGGACTATACAGGATTGTATAATTTGATCATGAGAGAGCAAATACTTAACAACTGTCAAAACCAGCTATTGCATCAACACCTGATTGATTCTGATCTGACTTCTCCCCAAGAATTGGGAAAGAAGGCAGATAGATGGGTCAGGACTAGAGTTAAGCAGAAAAACCAGAACCAGGGCGGTGATCAGAAAAAGGCAGACCAGAAGGGTAATGAGCAGAAACAAAAAGACCAGAAGTCTTCACCAGGCCCCCAAAAGGCTCAGGGGGAGGGTGGTCCCAAAAAGGATAAAAAGAAAGATGGCCAAAAGAAACCATGGTGCAACTATTGTAAGTCCAACTCACATTGGTTTAGTGAGTGCACCAAAAAGGATAAGCCCCCAGCCGCCATTGCCCCTAAGGCAACTGTACCCCCTAGTTCAGCTGTAAGTGGTGGTTCCCAGCAAAAGGGTGTAGTAGGGTTAACCCTGGGAACTGAGGAGGATTCTGGCCTAGTCAGAGTACCTACTCAGGCTGTTCTGATCTGTGATGGGGACTTAGCTTTGTCCTCTACTGTAGGCCCCAGTAACCTGGGCAAGTACAGACAGACACCTTTTATCAACCAAAGAATGGCTCAGGCCTACAGGGACACTGGAGCTAGTGTCACAATGGTGACACCTGCTTTTGTGGACCCTGGACAGATCATACTAGGTGAGAATTACCTAGTGACCAACGCTAGCAATGCCACTACCTCCCATAGTGTGGCTATTGTTAACTTCTCCTGGGGAGGGGTAACTGGCCTCAAGAAAGTTGTTGTTAGTTCAGACCTTCCTGTAGAGTGTTTACTGGGCAATGATCTTGAAACTTCAGTTTGGTCTGAAGTGGAGTATAGGACCCATGCAGAAATGCTGGGGATAGATGCACATGTCCTTGCTGTGACCAGGTCACAGGCCAAAAAGTGCACCACTGAACAAGTGCTGGATCCTGAAACTATGGACCAGTCACAACCCAAGAGAAAGAGCAGTAGGGGTAAGGCTGTGCCTTCCCCCCTGCCTCAGGTGGTGGATCAGCCCTCCCAGGAGGATGATTCTGAGAGCCCTGAAGGAACTGTCCTAGAAGAACTTGAACCTGATCAGGTTGAGTTTCTTGGGACAGGGGGACCTTCAAGGGCAGATCTGAGGCAGGCTCAATTAGACTGCCCCTCTCTTGAACCCCTCAGACAGCTGGCTGCTGCTGAGGCTGCAGGGAATGCTCAAGGTACCCATAGAGTGTATTGGGATGAAGGGCTACTGTATTCAGAGGCTAGAGACCCCAAGCCTGGTGCATCCAGGAGGTTGGTCATACCACTGAAGTTCAGAGGCTTCCTTCTAACCTTGGCCCATGATATTCCCCTTGCAGGACATTTAGGCCAGAACAAGACTTGGGACAGGCTTGTCCCTCACTTTCACTGGCCCCATATGTCAGAAGATACTAAGGAGTTTTGTCGCTCCTGTGTCACCTGCCAAGCCAGTGGCAAATCAGGTGGCACCACAAAGGCCCCCCTCATACCACTACCTGTGGTGGGGGTCCCCTTTGAAAGAGTGGGCATAGATATTGTAGGACCAATGGACCCACAAACAGCATCTGGGCACAGATTGATACTGGTGATAGTGGACCATGCCACCAGGTACCCAGAAGCAATTCCCCTGAGGACCACAACAGCTCCTGTTGTGGCAAGGGCCCTGCTTGGAGTATTCTCCAGAGTGGGCTTTCCAAAGGAGGTCATTTCTGACAGAGGTACCAACTTCATGTCAGGATACTTGACTGCAATGTGGAAGGAGTGTGGTGTTAACTATAAGTTCACCACACCCTATCATCCACAGTGCAATGGGCTTGTTGAGAGATTCAACAAGACCCTAAAGGGAATGATAAAAGGATTACCAGACAAGCTTAGGCGAAGATGGGACATCCTTTTACCCTGCCTTCTGTTTGCTTACAGAGAGGTCCCACAAAAGGGGGTTGGCTACAGCCCTTTTGAGCTTTTGTTTGGGCATCCTGTAAGAGGACCCCTGTGTTTGGTGAAGGAAGGATGGGAGAGACCTCTCAGACAACCCAAACTAGACATAGTGGATTATGTACTTGGTCTCCGCTCCAGGATGGCAGAGTATATGAAGAAGGCTTCTAAAAACCTTGAGGCAAGCCAAGAACTCCAAAAAGCTTGGCATAACCAAAAGGCTGTACTGACTGTTTACCAGCCAGGGCAGAAAGTGTGGGTGTTGGAGCCAGTGGCCCCAGCAGCACTCCAAGACAAATGGTCTGGACCCCACACTATTGTTGAGAAAAAGGAAGAAGTCACCTACTTGGTGGACCTTGGGACTCCCAGAAGCCCCCACAGGGTGCTTCATGTCAACAGATTGAAGGTATATGTTGACAGGGCAGACATGGGGCTACTCATGGCTACAGATGAGGGGCAGGAGGAAGAGAGTGACCCTCTCCCAGACCTGTTGACTCAGAACCCTGATGATGGCTCAGTTGATGGTGTGGTCTTTTCTGACAGCCTCACTGTCCATCAGCAACAGGACTGCAGACAAGTTCTGCAATCCTACAGACATATGTTCTCTCTGACCCCAAGTCAGACAAACTGTTGCACCCATGAGGTGGACACTGGTGACAGTCTGCCTGTGAAGAGTAAAATCTACAGGCAACCTGACCATGTCAGGGACTGCATAAAAGTTGAGGTACAAAAGATGTTGGAGCTGGGAGTCATTGAACCTTCAGAGAGCCCTTGGGCTAGTCCTGTAGTTCTTGTGCCAAAACCTCACACCCAAGATGGTAAGAGAGAGATGAGGTTTTGCGTGGATTACAGAGGTCTCAATGCTGTCACTAGGACAGATGCCCACCCAATACCTAGGGCAGATGAGCTCATTGACAGACTGGCAGCTGCTAAGTTTTTGAGCACATTTGACCTAACAGCAGGCTACTAGCAAATCAGACTAGCTGAGAGTGCAAAGGCCAAAACTGCTTTCTCGACGCCAGGAGGACATTATCAATTTGTGGTAATGCCCTTTGGTTTGAAGAATGCACCTGCCACTTTCCAAAGGTTGGTGAATCAAGTCCTTACTGGGTTGGATGATTATTGTGCAGCTTATCTTGATGATATTGCTGTCTTTAGCTCCACCTGGGAGGATCACCTGGTCCACCTGAGGAATGTTTTAGAGGCCCTGCAAAAGGCAGGCCTCACTATCAAGGCCACTAAGTGCCAGATAGGGCAGAGCAAGGTTGTATACCTGGGCCACCTAGTTGGTGGGGGTCAGGTTCAACCACTGGAGAGCAAGATCCAGACCATAAAGGACTGAGCTCCTCCAACTACCCAGACTCAGGTCAGAGCTTTCTTGGGCCTGACTGGGTACTACAGAAAGTTTGTTAAGAACTATGGGTCCATAGTGACACCACGTAATGACTTGACCTCCAAGAAGATGCCAAAGAAAGTTCAGTGGACAGTAAGCTGTCAAAAAGCATTTGATGACCTGAAGCAGGCCATGTGCAGTGTACCTATTCTGAAAAGTCCAGACTACTCCAAAGAGTTCATTGTCCAGACAGATGCTTCTGAGTTAGGTGTGGGAGCTGTTCTTTCACAACTGAATGTAGATGGTCAAGACCAGCCCATTGCTTTTATAAGTAGAAGGCTGACCCCTAGAGAGAAACGTTGGTCAGCTATTGAGAGGGAGGCCTTTGCTGTGGTTTGGGCCCTGAAGAAGCTGAGGCCATACTTGTTTGGCACTCACTTCAAGATTCAGACAGACCATAAGCCCCTCTTGTGGCTAAATCAGATGAAGGGTGAAAATCCCAAACTTCTTAGGTGGTCCATTTCCCTACAGGGGATGGACTTCACAGTGGAACATAGACCTGGGACTGACCATGCCAATGCAGATGGACTCTCCAGATATTTCCACTTAGAACATGAAGACTCAACTGGTCAAGGTTAGTTTAATGTCCCTAAGTTTGGGGGGGGGGGGGTTGTGTAGGAGAGTAGGGTCTGCTTTCTATGTTCACCCCCACTTTTTGCTTTTGCTTTACTGGTTTTCGACTTAGATGTGGCTGTGGGCCTGCTAATCAGACCCACAGCCCTGCTGTTCTCTCTCTAAATTAATACTATGTACTTTAGGTGCATAACCCATTTGGATAGGATCACCTTATTGGCCCCTGTACAGTGTACTCTAGGTACCCAGGGCATAGGTGTACCCTAGGCCTACCACGGGCTGCAGCATGTATTATGCCACCCCTGGCCTGGCCTTCCATTTTGACACAACTGGCTGATCACTCAGCTGGGGCAAGGTCGTGTAATCACCCCTTGCTTAGGTGTAGTATTCCTATACCTAACTTACATATAGACACATGTGTACCTATCAGTCACTCCTATGGCAGGCCTTGACAATCCTGGAGGCAGAGTGCTTGGTAACATGTGAGATGGTGCTCTAGCATGAGCTGAGCCTGTCTGCAGCTTTCGGAACCTTGTCCTTATAGCTGTTCTATGATATAGCCTACCATATACTCTTAAAGTGCCTTATAATCTTAGACGGTTATGGTAACTATGGTTTGGCTTTATCGAAACATGTCGTGTAAGGTGTCTAACACTGTGGAATAATACCCCCATGCCATGTCTGGACATGAGAATATTATTCCCCCCTCCTAGAGGGAAAGACATGTTAAAATCATACTTCAACTGTTAGCCTCTGACCAAAGCCTCAGCATCACAAAATGGATGCTGCTGCCACGACACAAGTCTGACCTCCTGCAGCTGGGAGTGATCCCAGCCAGGGAGGCCTGGACAATAGGTTTCCTGCTTAGGGAGGTGCTAGCACCTCCCCAGACAGCCTTTAGTGTATTGGGGCAGGGTGGGCTGAAAGGAATGAGACATGCCTGGGGCACACAAGGTGTTCCTTGCATAGTCCAGTTCAAACCGGCGCTGGGGCACTCCAGCCCCAGCTCTGGCGCGAAACTGGACAAAGGGAAGTGGGTGTAACCACCCCCTCAAAGGTCCCACCCATAAGGCGTGACCTAGCAGGTATCCCAGCCCCCCAGATTAGTATAAGAGTGGGAGTTGGGCCTCAAGACTTGAGATTATCCTGAACCTGCAAAACTGAACAGAAACTCTGGACCTTCGACATTCGACGAAAGAAGAAGACTGAAGAATCTCCCTTGTAGCCAAGGAGTGGCTACCCTGTGCAAACAGGCACCATCAAGAGACTACCCTTTGCTTTGCCCACGTTCTACGAGGAACCGACTGCAGAGCCTGACCAGAGCCTTGACTTCCAGACTTCTCCGACCCTGAGCCACATCTACAGCAGAGCTGAGATCCGTGGAGGCGACGAGCGACGTGGGACCGGCTACCTGGAAAAAGTGGCTAGTAACTTAAAGCGCAGCTTCTGAGGTACCCTCGAAGTTGTGCACCAGGGATTGAGAAGCCCCAACCCCAAGCACCATCTGCACCGAAGATCAGCCCCCCACACTCCACGAGTCCTGCGTGGGGCCCTTCTGCATTTTCCTGCTTGCCGCGTCTGTCCGGTTGCTTGCCCGCTGGCTAGTGGCCTTTGTGACGACGCACCCTGAAATCTTCTGCGCTGGTTTGGCTCCTCCAGACTGGCTCCCGCTTCTCTGCAAAGAAGAAGCACCCCAGACCTTCCTGGTCTGCACCAGAAGCAAGTCCTTCGTTCTTCGTGGGTTCCGCTTGCCAAGGCTTGGTGAGTCCTAGTCCAACTTCGACGCCGCCGACAGCAAGAGCCTTCGTGGGACAGCTCGCCTCCTGGTCCTGGTCGTCCTCGACGCTTCCTGGTCCTCCTGGCTGCAGCGACAAGCTTCACCTTCACCTGCAATCTTCACGACATCGCCTGATTCCTTCCTGGTTCCACGTGGTCACTGGCTAGTGACCTTGACTCTGTCCCTTCTGCTTGCAGGTTTCCTCTCTTCTTGATCCCAGCCTTGGGATCCACCGGACACTCTTCACTGACTGCCTGTCAGCATCTTTCTTCAGGCATCCATAGGAGTCGACGACGAAAACGACGCATCTTCACCCCTATGCACCCGCAGCCTGTGGGCTAGGTAACTTGGGTACTCCGGTGCTCATCAGGATAGTGACTATCCTAGTGTCTAGTTTTCAAGTCTCAACTTCCTAGCTACTCAGGAAGTGTCCTAAATCTACCGTTTTCTAAACTGTACTATTGCTATTGACTTTTACGCATTACGCGTGAGTGTTTCCACTCTGCATACGAATCCCGTGGGCCTCCCACTTCCTAACTAACGCTAGTGTAGTGTAGCCCCAGCGATTCCCTAGGCCTAGGCCTATTCTATTTCCGTGACAGTGGTTCTTATACCACTTACTTAGTATATGGTTTGCGTGGCCCCTAGGGCCTAACTGTATTACTTACCTGTGTGACTTAATGTATGCTTAAATAAGACTGTGTTGTACTTACCTCTAATCTCATAAAGAGTGCTAAGGGTTTGACTAGAATAAATACACTTTATTTTATATATATATCTGTTGTGGTGTCCTTTCATTTGGTATTCAAGGGATTATATATGGTATCACAGCTGGCTTCACATGCCATTCAGAGTTTAGCCTAAGACTGCTCTTGTCCATGCTACCACTAGGATAGCTGGTCTATAAGGTTGACTTTACAACCAATCACCATAAGGGTATTTGGACTGATATAAGGTGTACACTAGAACTAGTGACATCATACATCAGGCCAACTTCTCACAGTATTCCTCTAACAAAACAGAGCATTTCAAGGTGGATCTCTTCAGCAATAGCATTCTGCCATGAAGGGGCCGGACGGCCTTTGAGAGACAGGGTGGAAGCACACTCCACCAGAGCGATGTCCACATCAGCAGCGCTGTTCGCTGGAGTGCCGATTTTGGACATCTGTAGAGCGGCGACGTGGAAGTCACCGCACACCTTCTCCAGACACTACTGCCTTGATGCCGAACTTACGAAGGATGCGGCAGTGGGCCAGGCGGTGCTTCGCCATCTATTCCAGTGAGGTGAGCCTTCCAACATCCCGCCATCCTGGTATGCACATTCTTTACTGATTTACTGTTTTGATGTATGCCAATGTTTCAAACTGTTATGATAATAGTGTATTATCTCAAATATCTTTATGGCATGTTACATCAGAAATGTGCATAATGTATTGCTAACTACTCTGATTCAGGCATGTGAATCTATGAAAGACACCCCTAATACTGGATAAGAAACGCGTTACTTACCTGTAACAGCAGTTATCCAGTATTGGTGTCTTTCATAGATTCACATGCAACCCTCCCGCCTTCCCTGGAAGGACTCACGTCTCTCTCTAACTATATTACGCCTACCTAGCTTGGTGCGTACGAAAATCTGAGGGACTGAGGCTCCTGCCAGGAAGGTTCTAGAGGGAGGTGATAGCTGATTGGCTGACTCTAAGAGTTTGGTCCTTTTTTACATAAGGACTAGGATAGGCTGCTAAGGGGAGGCCCTTAGGCCTATTTTTCTCTATGTATGTCTATAGGACATAACTTTTTTATGTACCGGAGGCTCCCGTCTCGACGACGGGGAATGATTCAGGCATGTGAATCTATGAAAGACACCAATACTGGATAACTGCTGTTACAGGTAAGTAACGCGTTTCTTGGCAGCTGCTAAGTTTTTGAGCACATTTGACCTAACAGCAGGCTACTGGCAAATCAGACTAGCTGAGAATGCAAAGGCCAAAACTGCTTTCTCGACCCCAGGAGGACATTATCAATTTGTGGTAATGCCCTTTGGTTTGAAGAATGCACCTGCCACTTTCCAAAGGTTGGTGAATCAAGTCCTTACTGGGTTGGATGATTATTGTGCGGCTTATCTAGATGATATTGCTGTCTTTAGCTCCACCTGGGAGGATCACCTGGTCCACCTGAGGAATGTTTTAGGGGCCCTGCAAAAGGCAGGCCTCACTATCAAGGCCACTAAGTGCCAGATAGGGCAGAGCAAGGTTGTATACCTGGGCCACCTAGTTGGCGGGGGTTAGGTTCAACCACTGGAGAGCAAGATCCAGACCATAAAGGACTGGACTCCTCCAACTACCCAGACTCCGGTCAGAGCTTTCTTGGGCCTGACTGGGTACTACAGAAAGTTTGTTAAGAACTATGGGTCCATTGTGACACCACTTAACGACTTGACCTCCAAGAAAATGCCAAAGAAAGTTCAGTGGACAGTAAGCTGTCAAAAAGCATTTGATGACCTGAAGCAGGCCATGTGCAGTGCACCTATTCTGAAAAGTCCAGACTACTCCAAAGAGTTCATTGTCCAGACAGATGCTTCTGAGTTAGGTGTGGGAGCTGTTCTTTCACAACTTAATATAGATGGTCAAGACCAGCCCATTGCTTTTATAAGTAGAAGGCTGACCCCTAGAGAGAAACGTTGGTCAGCTATTGAGAGGGAGGCTTTTTCTGTGGTTTGGGCCCTGAAGAAGCTGAGGCCATACTTGTTTGGCACTCACTTCAAGATTCAGACAGACCATAACCCCTCTTGTGGCTAAATGAGATGAAGGGTGAAAATCCCAAACTTCTTAGGTGGCCCATTTCCCTACAGGGGATGGACTTCACAGTGGAACATAGACCTGGGACTGACCATGCCAATGCAGATGGACTCTCCAGATATTTCCACTTAGAACATGAAGACTCAACTGGTCAAGGTAAGTTTAATGTCCCTAAGTATGGGGGGGGGGTTGTGTAGGAAAGTAGGGTCTGCTCTCTATGTTCACCCCCACTTTTTGCTTTTGCTTTACTGGTTTTCGACTTAGATATGGCTGTGGGCCTGCTAATCAGACCCACAGCCCTGCTGTTCTCTCTCTAAATTGATACTATGTACTTTATGTGCATAACCCATTTGGATAGGATCACCTTATTGGCCCCTGTACAGTGTACCTTAGGTACCCAGGGCATAGGTGTACCCTAGGCCTACCAGGGGCTGCAGCATGTATTATGACACCCCTGGCCGGGCCTTCCAATATGACACAACTGGCTGATCACTCAGCTGGGGCAAGGTCGTGTAATCACTCCTTGCTTAGGTGTAGTATTCCTATACCTGTCTTACATATAGACACATGTGTACCTATCAGCCACTCCTATGGCAGGCCTTAACAATCCTGGAGGCAGAGTGCTTGGTAACATGTGAGATGGTACTCTAGCATGAGCTGAGCCTGTCTGCAGCTTTCGGAACCATGTCCTTATAGCTGTTCTATGATATAGCCTACCATATACTCTTAAAGTGCCTTATAATCTTAAACGGTTATGGTAACTATGGTGCTCCATGCATAGTCCAGTTCAAACCGGTGCTGGGGCACTCCAGCCCCAGTCCTGGCGCGAAACTGGACAAAGGGAAGGGGGTGTAACCACCCCCCTCCCAGGTCCCACCCATAAGGCGTGACCTAGCAGGCAACCCAGCCCCCCAGATTAGTATAAGTGTGGTAGCTGGGCCCCAGGAGATTAGATTATCCTGAACCTGCAACTTGAACAGAAACTCTGGACCTTCGACATTCGACAAAAGAAGAAGACTGAAGAATCTCCCTTGTGGCCAAGGAGTGGCTACCCTGTGTGAACAGGCACCATCAAGAGACTACCCTTTGCTTTGCTGAAGTTCTACGAGGGACCAACTGCAGAGCCCGACCAGAGCCTTGACTTCCAGACTGCTCCGACCCAGATCCACATCCACAGCCGAGCTGAGATCCGTAGAGGCGACGAGAGACGTGGGACTGGCTACCTGGGAAAAGTGGCGAGTATCTTGCAGCGCAGCTTCTGAGGTACCCTCGAAGTTGTGCACCGGGTATTGAGAAGCCCCAACCCCAAGCACCATCTGCACCGAAGATCAGCCCCCCACACTCCACGAGTCCTGCGTGGGGCCCTTCCGCATTTTCCTGCTTGCCGCGTCTGTCCGGTTGCTTGCCCGTTGGCTAGCGTCCTTTGTGACGACACACCTTGAAATCTTCACTGCTGGTTTGGCTCCTCCAGACTGGCTCCCGCTTATTTGCAAAAGAGAAGCACCCCAGACCTTCCTGGTCTGCACCAGAAGCAAGTCCTCCGTTCTTCGTGGGTTCCGCTTGCCAAGGCTTGGTGAGTCCTAGTTCGACTTCGACGCCGCCAACAGCAAGAGCCTTCGTGGGACAGCTCGCCTCCTGGTCCTGGTCGTCCTGGACGTCTCCTGGTACCCGTGGCTGCAGCGACAAGCTTCACCCTTCACCTGCAATCTTCACGACATCGCCTGGTTCCTTCCTGGTTCCCCGTGGTCACTGGCTAGTGACCTTGACTCTGTCCCTTCTGCTTGCAGGTATCCTCTCTTCTTGATCCCAGCCTTGGGATCCACCGGACACTCTTCACTGACTGCCTGTCAGCAACTTTCCTTCAGGCATCCATAGAAGTCCACGACGAAACCCGACGCAAGTTCACACCTATGCACCCGCAGCCTGTGGGCTAGGTAACTTGGGTACTTCGGTGCTCACAAGGGTAGTGACTATCCTAGGGTCTAGTTTCCGAGTCTCGACTTTCTAGCTACTCCAGAAGTGTCCTAAAACTGTTAATTTCTAACTGCTAGTAATTCTATCGACTTTTACGCATTACGCGTGGGTGTTTCCACTCTGCACCTGAATCCCGTGGGCCTCCCACTTCCTAACTGTTGCTAGTGTAGTGTAGCCCCAGCGATGGCCTAGGCCTATTCTATTTCCGTGACAGTGGTCCTCATACCACTTCTTTAGTATATGGTTTGCGTGGCCCCTAGGGCCTAACTGTATTACTTACCTGTGTGACTTAATGTATGCTTGAATAAGACTGTGTTGTACTTACCTCGAATCTCATAAAGAGTGCTGAGGGTTTGACTAGAATAAATACACTTTATTTTATATATATATCTGTTGTGGTGTCCTTTCATTTGGTATTCAAGGGATTATATATGGTATCACAGCTGGCTTCACATGCCATTCAGAGTTTAGCCTAAGACTGCTCTTGTCCATGCTACCACTAGGATAGCTGGTCTATAAGGTTGACTTTACAACCAATCACCATAAGGGTTGTTTGGACTGATATAAGGTGTACACTAGAACTAGTGACATCATACATCAGGCCAACTTCTCACAAGCGCAACATCAGTGCAACCTGTCCGATCACGTCCAGATCTCGGAGGGCACTGCACTACAATTGCAGTGGTGGCTCACGAATCGCGATTTGGTCAATGGCAGATCCCTCTCCCTTCCCCAACCGGAACTCACAGTGGTGACGGACGCGTCCCTTCTGGGATGGAGCAGCCATATGGGGGAGGCGGAGTCTGGTCTCTGGCGGAGTCCCGGCTCCATATCTTCGTGCGATCCGACTTGCATTGAAAGCATTCCTTCCCTCTGTCAAGGGGAGAGTAGTGCAGGTGCTCACAGACAACACCACCACAATGCGGTACTGCAACAAACAGGGCGGGGTGGGATTGTGAACCATATGTCAGGAGGGTCTGCGCCTCTGGACATGGCTGTAACATCAGGGCATTTTCTTGGTGGTTCAACACCTGGCAGGTTCTCTGAACGCCAGGTTGGACAAACTCAGCCGCCGGTGCATGATTAATCACGAATGGCGTCAGCACTCGGACGTGGCGCAAGGTTTCTTTCAGCAGTGGGGTGAGCCTTGGTTAGATCTATTCGCCACAGAAGAGAACGCGCAATGTCATCAGTTCTGCGTGTTGGAATATCCAAGGCGGCACTTGCTTGGCGACGCTTTTCGTCGCGAGTGGAGTTGCGGTCTACTATACACCTTTCTGCCTATACCACTTCTTCCCAGAGTGCTGAAGAAGATCAAGCACGACCGGGCACTAGTCATTCTTGTGGCTCCGGACTGGGCTCAAAGAGTATGGTATCCCGAGCTACTCAGCATGGCTATCGATCCCCCGATCCAACCGCCTCTTCGTGAGGGTCTCCTGTCGCAGCAACAGGGGACGGTCCTCCACCCGAACCTGTCCAGTCTCCACCTCCTTGCGTGGAGATTGAGCGGTGGCAGTTGACGTCTTTTGACCTCCCTCCCGAAGTTTGTGATGTAATCTTGGCAGCCAGGCGTCCCTCCACTAAGACGGTATACGCCTGCCGGTGGAACAAGTTTGTGGCATGGTGCACAGCAAAGTTTGTGGATCCCCTTTCTGCCCCTCTTTCAGAGGTCCTTTTATTCCTTCTTTCTTTGGCCCAGTAGGGCTCTGCTCTGGGCACTATCAAGGGCTATCTCTCGGCCATTTCAGCCTTTTTGCAGCTTCCAGATCAGCCTTCCCTTTTCAAGTCCCCGGTTGTAAATAGATTCTTAAAAGGCATTACTCATCTTTTCCCACCTGTACCTTTCATAATGCCTCAGTTGGACTTGAACCTGGTTCTGACATATCTGATGTGTGCTCCCTTTGAGCCACTTCACAACAGTCCTCTTCGTCTCTCAATTTAAAGACAGCTTTCCTGGTGGCCATCACCTCTGCCAGAAGAGTGAGTGAGCTCCAAGCTCTTTCTTCTAAACCTCCTTTTCCAGACAAAGTGGTTCTAAGGACTCGTCCATCTTTTCTTCCGAAGGTTGTCACCGCCTTTCATATTGGGCAGACCATCACTTTGCCCACCTTCTTTCCGCCTCCGCATCCCTCTAAAGCGGAAGAGAGGCTTCACCGTCTGGACCCAAAACGTGCGCTCTCATTCTACCTGAACTGCACACAACAGTTCCGGGTGGATGACCAGCTTTTTATTGGCTACGTGGGCATCAAGAAAGGTCGGGTCGTGCACAAGCGGACCATCTCTCGGTGGGTCATTCTGTGCATGAAGAACAAGTTACTTACCTTTGGTAACGATAGATCTGTAAGAAACATTAGTTAGTTAGATTCCTTACCTTAGAATATCCCCAGGCGTCAGGCTGGATCCGGAAAGATTTTTTGTCAGCAATACCCTTGCGCATCGCTAGGTGTCGTCCGCGTCCGTCATCGGCATCGTGATCGCTAGGATGACGTCGTCGGAGTACTTAGACGCCGCCCTCGCGCGCTGACGTCAGTTCTTGTGCATAGCTTTCCGTGCCAGGAACGCAGAGCCATGCAAGAAACCGACACTGGTGCCATGAATCTAGGGCCCCGAAAGGGATGACCTTAACCCTAGATATCAGTTCGCAGAACGGGGAGGATGGGTGGGGCGGTAAGGAATCTAACTAACTAATGTTTCTTATAGATATATCATTACCGAAGGTAAGTAACTTGTTCATCTGAAAGAAACACGTTAGTTAGATTCCTCACCTTAGAATAGATACCCCAGCAATACCAACCCCGGAGGTGGGTCTGCGAAACAAGATCACACCAGGAAGTCCAGGGGATCGGAATGGCCAAAGAAGCCATCTCTCCAGACTTGGCTGTCCAGGCAGTAATGCTTAGCAAACGTGTGCAGGGAGGCCCACGTAGCTGCCTGACAAATGTCCTGCAGAGGGACTCCCCATCCCAGGGCAGTAGTAGCCGCTGTAGCCCGAGTGGAATGGGCCCTCAGCCTCCACAGGAGGTTCCTTCTTAGCCATGGAATAACAAGCCTTAATGCACAAAACGACCCACCGAGAGATAGTCCGTTTGTGCACTGCCCACCCTTTCTTAGCGCCCACGAAGCCAACGAAGAGTTGGTCGTCCACCCGCAACTGTTTCGTGCGGTCCAGATAGAAGGAGAGCGCACGTTTTGGGTCCAGACGGTGGAGCCTCTCTTCCTCTTTCGAGGGATGCGGAGGCGGAAAGAAGGTGGGCAATGTAACAGACTGGCCGATGTGAAAGGCAGTAACGACCTTAGGGAGAAAGGAAGGACGAGTCCTGAGAACAACCTTGTCCGGATGGTCAGAGAGGAAAGGAGGCTTAGAAGAAAGAGCATGGAGCTCACTCACCCTTCTAGCAGAGGTGATGGCAACCAGGAAAGCAGTCTTAAGAGTCAGAAGACGAAGAGGACAATTATGAAGTGGCTCAAAAGGAGCGCACATCAGATAGGTTAACACCAGGTTCAAGTCCCACTGAGGCATTACCAAAGGGACAGGAGGAAACATGTGAGTAATGCCTTTAAAGAATCTAGCAACAACAGGGGACTTGAAAATAGTAGGCTGATCAGGGAGCCGTAAGAAGGCAGAAACAGCTGAAAGGTATCCCTTGAGGGTGCCTAGAGCAGAGTCCTGCTGGGCCAGGGAAAGAAGAAAGAGGAGAACTTCAGAAAGAGGGGCGGAAAGGGGATCCACAGCCTATGCTGTGCACCATGCCACAAATTTGTTCAACCTGCAGGCGTATACCGTTTTAGTGGATGGACGCCTGGCTGCCAGAATGACATCACAGACTTCAGGAGGCAAGTCAAATGGCATCAACTGTCGCCGCTCAATCTCCACGCATGGAGGTGGAGGCTGGACAGGTTCGGGTGGAGGACCGTCCTCCTGAAGAGGCAGTCGAATCGGGGGATCGATTGATAGAATGAGTAGCTCGGGATACCAGTATCTTCGTGCCCAATCCGGAGCCACAAGGATGACGTGGGTCCGGCCGCACCTGATCTTCTTCAGCACTCAACAGACCGCAACTCCACTCGCGGCGAAAAGCGTCTCCGAGCACGTGCCGCCTTGGAAATTCCAACGCGCAGAACTGATGAGATTGCGTGTTCTCTCTGGGCGCGAATAGATCTAACCAAGGCTCTCCCCACTGTCCGAGTTCAGACGCCATTCGTGATCCATCATGCACCGGCGGCTGAGTTCGTCCGCCCTGGCGTTCAGAGAGCCCGCAAGGTGTTCAACCGCCAGAGTGATGCCCTGATGTTCCAGCCATGTCCAGAGCCGCAGAGCCTCCTGACAAAGGGTCCACGACCCCACCCCGTCCTGTGTGTTGCAATACCACATGGCGGTGGTGTTGTCCATGAACACCTGCACTACACTTACCCGTACAGAGGTAGGGAATGCCTTCAGTGCAAGCCGGATCGCCTGCAGCTCCAATAGGTTGATATGGAGCCGGGACTCCGCTGGAGACCAGAGGCCTCTGATCTTCGCCTCTCCCATGTGGCCCCCCCATCCCAGGAGGGACGCATCCGTCACCACCACTTGCTCCGGTTGGGGTAGGGAGAGGGATTTGCCACTGACCCAATCGCGGTCTGTGAGCCACCACTGCAACTGTCTTGCAGTGCCCTCCGAGATCAGGACATGGTCGGACAGGTTGCCCCGGTGTTGAGCCCACTGGAACTTCAGGTCCCACTGCAGAGCCCGCATCCGCCACCTGGCGTGATGTACCAGCAGGATGCAGGAGGCCATCAGACCCAGAAGCCGCAGCATCAACCTGACCGAAACTCGGGATAAAGGCTGAAAGATCGGAATCAGAGCCTGAATATCCCAAACCCGCTGTTCCGGAGGATAGACCCGAAACAGCGCCGAGTCCAGAACCGCTCCAATGAAAAGAAGCTTCTGGGAGGGACTCAGATGCGACTTCGGTACGTTGGTGGAGAACCCCAGGAAATGCAGGTGGTCGGCCGTAGTCTGGAGGTGGGAGACGACTGCCTGGGGCGAGCCTGCCTTCAACAACCAGTCGTCGAGATAGGGGAAGACTGGGACCCCTGATCTGCGCAGATGAGCCGCGACCACCGCCATCACTTTCGTGAACACCCGAGGGGCACTGGTGAGGCCGTAGGGGAGCACGGTAAACTAGTAGTGCTCGTGGCCTACCGTAAACCGCAGGTAACGCCGGTGGGCCGGCAGGACGTGGATGTTGAAATATGTGTCCTGCAAGTCCAACGCTACCATCCAGTCTCCAGGGTCTGGGGCAGCCAGAACCTGAGCTAAGGTGAGCATCTTGAACTTCTCCTTCCGGAGGAAGGTGTTCACGCTCCTGAGGTCCAAGATAGGGCGTAGGTCCCCTTTGCCCATCTTGGGAACCAGAAAGTAGTGAGAGTAACAACCCCGACCGACTTCTGGGCCAGGAACGCGCTCGATGGCCCCCTTGGCCAAGAGGGCCGTAACTTCCTCCTGCAGAAGTTGCAAGTGATCCCCCGACATGTGGTGGTATGGCTGGAGGGGTCGCCTCGAAGGGGAGGGAGTAGCCCCTTCGGACGATTTGCAGCACCCACCTATCCGACGTGATGGTACTCCAGTGGAGCAGGTGATGGCAAACTCTACCTCCCACCGGCGTGGAATGGGCCTGAAAGGTCGGACTAGGAAGGCTTTGAGGCAGATGCTGCGGGGGCAGATGTGGGCTGACCGGCTCTATGTCTCCCTGCTCCGCCTCGGCCGCGACCACGTTGAGGCCGAGATGCCCAAGGACTTGGCCGTAGCCTTGGAGTCCTTAAAGCGCTCCAGCGCACTATCCGCTTTGTCGCCAAAAAGGCGACGGCCATTGAAGGGCATGTCCATGAGGGTGCTCTGGACATCCCCTGAGAAATTTGTGTATCTCAGCCAGGCGTGGCGACGAATCGCCACCGTCGTCGCAATCGCCCTACCTAGCGAGTCCGTGGTGTCAAGCCCACATCGAATCGAGTACTGTGCTGCATCCCGCCCCTCAGCAAGAGCCTGGGCGAGCCGTGTCCGGGCCTCCTCCGGACACTGGGGCAGCATGTCCACCACCGTATCCCACAAGGAGTGGGTGTAACGGTCCAAAAGGCACGCGGTATTAATGGACCGCAACCCCAAACTGAGGGAGGAAAACAGCTTCTTCCCAAACTGTTCCAACCTTTTGGATTCCCGATCCGGAGGAGCGGACGGGAAGGCGATCTGGGACGTAGAGGCCTGAATAACTAGGCTCCCAGGTGTGGGGTGCACCGACAAAAAGCTGGGGTCGCCCGGTGCAGGGCGGTGGCGCCGGGCCACGTTCTAGTCCACAGGAGTGACTGGAGGGCTTGGACCAGGTGCCCATCAGAACGTCAGTCAGTGCTTCATTGAACTGCAGTAGAGACTCCGAAGAGCTTACTGGCGTTGAAGCACTTCAGTGAGGAGGTTAGTCCTCACGGCCACTAAAGGGAGCTCCAGATAAAGGGCTTCGGCAGTCCTGCGCAGCTCCACAGAATAGGTTGCACCCTCCTCCGTAGCCACAGAGGGAGGAGAGATGAAGCCAGTGTCAGGGGAGGTGTCGACCGGCAAGGGGAGTCCTAAGAGCGATGTCGCCTCTTCGACTTCTTCTTACTGTGCCTCGACTTACCTGAATGCGAGGACTTCGAACCCGACGAGCGGTGATGGCTGTGGCTCCACGACTGGTCCCTCGACCTCCTCCTCGACTGGGACCTCGAGCGGCGCGGAGCCGACTGCCGGACCTCGAGGAGCTTGCGGGACCGCTCCTGTCTAGCCTTCAAGGTCAAGGCCCGGCAGTCGGGGCACGACTCGGCATCATGGTCTGCCCCAAGGCAGTAGAGACACCGACGGTGGTGATCCGTAACCGACCTCAGTCGGTGACAGGCGTCGCACGGCTTGGAACCGGGCATCCCTAACGGCACCAGGAGTCGAGGTCGACTCGAAAGATGAACCAAAAAAGTCCAAAAAGTTTAGTCAAAAAGTGACTAAAGGGTATGCTCTTCCCGGATCTGCGCTTACTGGCGCGGAAAAAAGAAGAACTGACATCAGCCCGCGAGGGCGGCGTCTAAGTACTCCGACGTCATCCCGGCGATCACGACCCCGACGACGGACGCGGAGCCGCATACGACGCCTAGCGACACGCAAGGGTATTGCTGACGAAAAATCTTTCCGGATCCAGCCTGACGCCTGGGGATATTCTAAGGTAAGGAATCTAACTAACGTGTTTCTTTCAGATGGCTTGTTATTCTTTGGCTAAAAAGGAGCCTCCAGTGTGGAGCTGCTTGCCCATTCTACCAAGACAACGGCAGCTACTACTGCTTTAGGATGGGGAGTTTCCTTGCATGATATCTGTCAGGCAGCTACGTGGGCCGCGCTGCTCACGTTTACCAAGCATTATTGCCTGGACAGCCAAGTCCGGAGAGACTGTTCTGTTCTCCAGGACTTTCTGGTGTGATCTTGGTTCGCAGACCCACCACCCGGGTTGGTATTGCTGGGGTATCTATTCTAAGGTAAGAAATCTATCACTACGTGTTTCTTTCAGATGCACAAGTTACTTACCTTCGGTAATGATATATCTGTAAGAAACATTAGTAGTGATAGATTCCTTACCGTCCCACCCATCCTCCCCGTTCTGGTAACTGATTTCTAGGGTTAAGGTCATTCCTTTCAGGGCCCTAGTTTCATGGCACCAATGGTCAGTTTCTTGCATGGCTCTGCGTTCCTGCCGCGGAAAGTTGTGTACAGAATTGACTTAAGCGCGCGTGGGCGCGTCTAAGTAGCTCCAGCGCCGTCATCTCAGTGCCGATGCCGCCAACGATGCACGCAGAGCCGCACGACGACGCCTACCAACGCGCAGGGGTACTGCTGATGAAAGCTTTCCGGATCCAGTCTGACGCCTGGGGGCAATTCTAAGGTAAGGAATCTATCACTACTAATGTTTCTTACAGATATATTGTTACAGGAGGTAAGTAACTTGTGCGTCAGTGCCCGAGGGCGGCATCTAAGTAGCTACTGCAACGTCATCCCGGAGACTACGACGCTGACGACGAACTCGGAGTCGACCGACGCCACCTTCCGACGCGCAGGGGTACTGCTGACAAAAAAACTTTTCGGATCCAGTCTGACTCCTGGGGGTAATTCTAAGGTAGGGAATTTATAACTAGCCTATGTTTCTTACAGATATATTGTTACAGAAGGTAAGTATTTTGTTCTTCAAAACCAGATCCTTAGATCTTGCAGGCAGCGCAGTGACGATCTAAGAATCCATCAGCCCCTCTGACTGCGCCACCTGACAAGGAAGGTAGAAGACTTGACAACATTGGCAAATGTTTTTCGACAATGTCAGCCTTAACCGTAGGAGCTTTGAATTCCTTGGCTTTATTTGGCCATTATTATAGGCAATTATGGTCAGATGTGGCACTCTTCTTGGATAGACTTCCACCAGAGGACAGGGAGGAAGCGAAGAAAATCCTTCTAGAAGGCGAGTGGTCCAACTCTGTGCTATGGATGTTGCATCCACTGGTTTCCAGCAATTAGCTTGAGCGGCTGTCATTAGGCGTCAAGGTTGGCTGAAAGCCACCTCATTCAGGCCTGAGGTATAAACAAAACTTTTAGATTTACCAGATAACGGATAAGAGTTATTTGGCAATCATATTGATGAAGATTTGTAAGCGATTAAAAAAGACAGATACAGCCAAGGCTTTAAGCACTTTGCAGTACAATAAAATGCCTTTTCGTGGCACCCGAGGAAAGGGTCTCCAATCCTACAGAGGAGGCTACCAACAGTTTCGCTACCCAGCCTATTCTTCCACTGCTCAGCAATACAGGCCTCAATTTTCTCACTGCCAACCACCTGCGGCTGCTTACAACAAGTCCTCTTTCAGAGGAAAATCAGAATGCCAAGACAACTACACCAGTCGCTGCCAATGTCTTCTCCCATCTATCGGCCTCCGCTCTGCCCATTCCACCCTTGGTGGGTGGCAAAATATCTCTTTGTTTTCAACAGTGGAAGGAAATAACATCGGATCAGTGCGTTCTACACCTAATTCAATTCAGCCACTCTCTAGTATTTATAAAGATTCCTCCACCAACCCCTCCTCTGCCTCATTTTCAAAAACATTTACATCTTTTAAAGAAGGAGGTTACCACCATGGTGCAGAAAGGAGCAATAGAACAAGTTCCCCTCAATTAAAGAGGAAAAGGTTTCTACTACCATTTCTTCCTGATTCGTAAGAAGTCAAGGAAGTGGAGACTGATTTTGGATTTAAGGAACTTAAACAAATTCCTCAAAAAACAATCGTTCTGCATGATCTCTATTCAGGATGTGTTACACCTCCTCAACGAAAACGATTACATGTCGTCTCTGGATCTCCAGGATGCAAATTTTCATATACCCATACCCCGAAAACACAAGAAGTTTCTTAGATTCACGGTGGGCGGCAGGTACTATCAGTTCCGCAGCCTACCTTTCGGACTAATGTCCGCTCCTCGCATCTTCACGAAGTGCCTAGCGCTGGTTGCAGTATATCTGAGGCAACAACATCATCAAATTTTCCACTTCCTCAACGACTGGCTTATCAAGGCCCCCACTTACAAAGCAGCAAGGATGTCCACCAAAGCTTGTCTGCAACTCTTCAAGAGATTAGGCCTCACTTTAAATGCGTAAAAGTCTATTCTTCAAGCATCTCGTCAACTTGTTTTTCTAGGTGCCATCCTGGCCACCATCCAAACGAAGGCGTATTCCACATTGGAAAGATGACAAAGACTAATATCATTGGCGAAACGGGGACAAAAATGAAGGTTTCTTTCCATTTTTTTTTTTTTTTTTTTTTTTTGAAAAACCTTTATTGTGCACATTTACATCATCGTACAACGCACAGTCACCGTCCAGGTGGTGAAGCAGTTAAGCAAAGTGTATGCTTCCAGGTATTAGAACACAGCCATTTAGCCGACATCCCGGGGGTCCGGCGGCATCGTACAGGGTAGCATGTGTACAGAAGGGAGGTGCGTGCGCTGTGAAGGGAGTAGGCGTGTGGTGCTGTGTATGTGCTTTTAATTTTTTGTGGTGCTCCAGGTGCATGCTATCGGTGAGAGAGGATGGCGCTGTAATCCAGCCCACTCCACGGCCACGCAGGCCGCCGCCCAGGCCCCGATCCAGAGACCCATCGGACGTCGCTGTTACCCCAAACGTAAAGGCCTCCGGGTGGCCGAGCGCCAGCAGCGTGCCCAGAGCGCGGATGAAGGTTTCTTTCCATACGCCTTTACAAATCTCTCCTAGGAATAATGTCTTTCCGTATTCCCCTCATTCCTCATTGTCTCCTCCACATGCGTCCCCTTCAGGAAGCTTTAAACGAACGGTAGGTGCAGATAGAGGGCACATTCAACGATGTAATCTGAATTACCCCTCCCATGATCACACCACTAGACTGGTAGACACAACCTCACCAGTTATCTCAAGGTTTGCCTTTCCTGATTCAGGCACCTCCTCTTGTGATCACAACGGATGCGTCTCTGGAAGGCTGGGGTGTTTTCCTATAAGACTTACAAGTCAGCGTAAAATGGCCGCCCTCTCATCGAGATCTTCATATCAATCTTCTTGAGTTGAGAGCAGTTTTTCTGGCACTCCAAGCGTTCCTGCCAAGAATGCAAAATGCTTCGGTGCTGGTCAGAACAGGCAATACCACGACAATGCACTACCTGAACAAACAAAGGGGTAACGAGATCTCTCCTGCTCTCTCAGGAAGCTCAACTTATCTGGCGCTGGGCGATTCAGCACAAAGTTTCTATAACAGCGGGAAATATTCCAGGAAGGCAGAACATCATAGCGGACACGTTGAGCAGACTGAAAATGACCTGCCACGAGTGGGAATTAAATCAACTCACTCTCGAGAGCATTTCTTCTGGTGGGGCAAGCCGAACATAGACCTGTTCGCAACACCAGACAACGCAAAATGCCGGTACTTCGCAAGTTGGCGTCACCATCAGGGTTCATGGGCAAATACCTTTTCAATAGCTTGGTCTGGCATATTTGCTTACGCTTTTCCTCCGATTCCTCTCCTCCCAAGAGTACTAAAAAGTTATAGACAGAACCCTACAAGATCATACTAATAGCCCCAGTTTGGCCTCCCCAGCATTGGTGCACATAACTTCACCTACTCTCAGTGCAGCCTCTGATCCATCTCAAACCATGTCCATCCCTATTGACAATGAACCAGGGACAAGTATGTCATCCAAATTCCAGTTCTCTTAAATTATCAGCCTGGCTCCTGAGTCCCAAGAATTTCAACATTTAAGGATCCCACAGGAATGTATACATGTGCTTGCTAGGGCAGAAGCAGATAGCACTAACAAGACTTTTTTGCTCAAATGGAAGAGATTCTGCAATTGGTGTGCATCATCTAAGGTACATCCTCTGCATTCATCTCCAGAGGAAATGTTACCTTATCTCCTAAATTTGGCTTGCTCCGGCGTGACTCACACATTAATTAAAGTACATTTAGCTGCCATTTCCAGGTTCCAGAGATCGGAAAATGTTCCATCTTTATGGTCCAGCAGGCTGGCAAAACAGTTTCTCAAAGGTGTGTTCAGAATGTTTTCTCCAGTTCAGGTCCCTCCTCCTACATGGCAGCTGAATACGGTGCTAAACCAATTAATGTAACATCTTTTTGAGCCTATTCACAGAGCGGATATAAATATCATATCCTGGAAAGTCGCTCTCCTCCTGGCTCTTACTTCTATGAGAAGGGTTAGTGAACACCTGGCATACTACCCAGGAACGTTTCCTACAATTTAAAGATGACAGAGTTATTCTACGGATGAACCCTAAGTTTATTCCTAAGGTTCCGTCGCACTTTCATCTTGAGGAACCAATCGTATTAAAATAATTTTTTCTGACTCCACAAACTTCCGCGGAGCGTGCACTGCACTCTCCGGATGTCAAATGGTGCCTAAAGTTTTACCTGAACAGAACAAAATCCTTTCCTAAATCAAATCAGCTTTTTATTGCATACACTGCACCTAGAAAAGGTTTCCCTGTCACTAAACAGAGCATTTCAAGATGGATATATAGTGCCATTGTTTTCTGTCATCAAGAAACGGGCCAGCAACTTGGAGAACACTGCGTACATTCACCAAACACTACTGCCTGGACTCTGAGGTTAAGCGAGATGCGGCAGTGGGACAAGCGGTTCTCAGACATCTCTTTCAATAAGGTGAGCCTCTGTTTTATAGTTCCTCCCACCTTCCTCTGCTATCACACATTTTCGGTGTGTTCTTTTCTGTATTTATACATTAAATGATATATATGTATTTATATGTACAAAAATTTATAAATGGTATTTCGTATTACTCATAGTTGTTTATGTATGGCACGAAAATGTGTTATTTACTGCTCGCTACTCTGATTCAAGTATGTGAATCTATGAAAGTTCCAATATTGGAGTAAGAAAGACATTACTTACCTGTGACTGTATTTCTCCAGAATTGGAATCTTTCATAGATTCACATGCAACCCACCCACCTCCCCTGCAGAAGGCTCACTTGGATATCTCAGTTTTTTCTATTTGTATGCACTTGTGCTTGAAAATCTGAGGGACTGGAGCTTCTCTCAGGAAGGTTCTACAGGGTGGTGTCAACTGATTGGCTGGTTCTAAGTTTTAGTCATTTTTTTATTAAAGGACAAGGATATGTTACAAAAAGATGAAGGCCTATGGCGTTATGTTCTACATCTAAGGGGACTTTACGTTTAATAATACCGGGGGCTCCCATCTCGACGACGGGGAAGGATTCAAGCATGTGAATCTGTGAAAAATTCCAATACTGTAGAACTACAGTTACAGGTAAGTAACCTATTTCTTCTGCCTTCCTGCTGCTGAGCCAAGCTCGAGCAGGGGATAGTTAAACAATAGGTGTCTTGTCACAGGGAGGTGTTACCACCTCCCAGACAGGACTTAGTGTTTTGACTGGCTGGGGCACTTGCCAGCACCACCAGACTGCTTTGAAGGGCACATTTGGTGCCCTCCTTGCAAACTCCAGTTTGAACCAGCTCAAGAACTCTTGGGTCCCGCTCTGGTGCAAAACTGAGAAAGGACATGGGAGTATCCTCTCCTCTGTCCAGTCCCTCCTCTGGAAGGGACCCCCGAATCGTCCCAACTGTTTCTCAAGGATACTTAAGGGCTCCCCTGTGAGTGGGCACTCAGACTAGTCGTGGGACCGGACTCAACTATGTCACTCTTCACTCTTCTAGACACTTGGACTTCAACTGGAACCCAGACTGCATCAAGGAAGACTCTTGCTGCTCCTGGTCTCGCTGTTCTTCACCTCTCCTGGGTTGTCTGTGTCTGTACTTCATACAGGTTCTCCAAAAGACCTGTGGGCATCAAGGACACCCGACGAGATCTCCCTTGAAGTGAAGGAGTCACTCCCCTGCATTAGCAATAATCGCAACCAAGGTGACCGGTCTGCTGATCCTTTTGTCCTCCGGATTTCCCAAGGATTTCTGTGGCTCCCAAGAGGCCTGATATGTCTTCCCTGCAATTTGGACGACAGTGTCCCTCATTTGGGCCGCTGGAACCGAACCCCTGTGCATAGGGTCGACTTGCTGTTGCCAAGGCTTGTTGGCTCTGCACTCCAGAGATCTTCGGGCTATAAGAAGCTTCAGCACCTCATCCCTCGAAGATCAGCGTCCTCACTGCATCCCTTACTCCATGGGCCACCATCTTTGGTGAGCTGCCTGAGGTCCTCTTGCGACTCCTGTGCCTTCGAGCCATGGATCCTCTTGAGGGTTGTCTTCTGCTTTGGTGGGTTCCCCTGCTTGCTTGGGGCTTACTGTGACTCTCCTGCACTTGGTGAGTCCCTTAGACCTTGCTGCTTCCAACACTTGCATCTTTTCGTCTCCCACACCAGTTGCGGCTACCAAGGCTTGTTGGTGCGCCTGCCGGTCACCGACCACCTAGATACCGACATCCGATGTGGAACAGCTCATGAATGCTCCTGGTCTTCCTCAGCATCGCCTGTTTCCCACAGCTGCTGCAAAAAGGTCCTCGTCAACTCTCCTGAGCTCCCTGCCAAGGATGGGCATTGTGCTTCCGTGCCTTCTGGTCACCTCCGAGTGGCATAGACTCTGTCCCCTCTGCTTGCAGGTTCTCCTCTTCTAGAATCCACCCTTAAAATCTACCAGACATCTTCATGAACTCCTCCAGAGGCCTCTTCTCCAAAGTTGTCCATTGTCGTCTACGGGAGGTTCCAAGTTCTTCTACCCTTTGCACCTGCTTCCCTGGTGCAGGTTACCTAGTTCCTGGGGCATCTACTGGTGGGGTGGCTCGCCAACCTTCCCTCCTCCAAAAGGTTTCTTCTAGTTCTTCTGGGAAGGGTCCTTCTTTTTTAAAACTGCAACTGAGACTTATCCATTTGACTTCCATTGGGCATCCAGCTGTGTTTCCACACTGCACGGAGCGTCCTTGGGGTTCTTGGGTGCTTACCTTGGGTGGTTCCTTGTTCTCCCAGATCCTCTGATTCTTCTGGTCCAAGTCCTGTTCTTTCATGCAGTTCGCATTCCAATTTCTTGGTTTATAGTTTGCTCTCCCCCTGGAGACCAGTCTATATTTGAGCTACTCATCTGATTTCTTTTGAGTATTTTCATGTGTAGTTTTGATATCTTCTGGTAGGAGATGTACCAATGTGTTAGTGATTGTGTTGTGTGATAAATAGACTTATTTTCAGCGGTGGCCCCTCTTTTAGGGCAGAGGAGTGCCTCTCTCTCTGCCACCACCCGAAAAATAAAACGATAATAAAAACGGGTTTTAAACTTATTTTATTATCATTTTATATCTAATAGAGACTACTAGCCGCAGATTCCTTCACGTAGAATTATCCCCAGGCATGAGACTGGATCCGGAAAACTTTATTGTCCAGCATCCCTGCGCGCCGGGGGGGACATCACGCGACTCCGCCCAGGCGTCGTCCATGCACGTGATTTCAGCGAGGTCCCATAAGTCCCTCCCCAGCGCGCCTGCGTCAGTTTTTTCCTTTTCCGCGTGCAACGTGGATCCGGTCTTGCTGCGGGCCCGTTTTGGGCCCTTTTTTCTTCATCATTGTCTTTCTCTTGGTGGAACAGTGTGCGAATGCCTTCGGGCTTTAACGCTTGCACGTCGTGTGTGCGTCTTAAGTCGGTGACGGACCCTCATCGCATTTGTATGTGGTGTTTGGGGAAGGATCACCGCACCGCCGATTGTGCGGCGTGCCAACAGTTGAAACCGAAGGCGCGGCGAGAGCGCCGACTAAAACTTCTCTCGGTGCATCTCTCCAGGTCGACTTCATCCCCTCGATCAGCCTCGGGTCCAGACGGCTTCAGATACGGCCGTGGTCGTCGTCATCACCCTTCCCTGATATTGCAAGAGCGTCGCTCACCGGTGGGTAAGTGTCGCCGTTTGTCCCCAGGGGCCGGGTCTCGGCCTGCCAGGGGCGTGGACTCTCCATGGGTGATGCGGCCCATGTGTCCTCCTCCCCACCGTTTCCCGGTGATGGAGCATCGAGAGTCCATATGGAGACATATGCTGCGGCTTTGCAGGCCTTGCTGGCGTCTTCTCCTCCTCCTCCTTCCCCTCATGGGGCATCGGCGGTTCCCTTGCCTTGCGCGGGGCCTTCCGCAGCGCCGCCGGTGGCTCCGGCCCCAGCGCCGACTGGGTCGGATCCAGGCTTGGAGGATGTGGTGCTGTTGGGGTGCGGCTCCTCTGGGGTCCCTCCTTCACACCACGGCGTCACTGCCTTTCTGCAAACTCCCGTGGGAGTCGCTGTGGTGTCGCGTGAGCTCGCCAGGGCTCGAGTCGCATCCCCTCTCGGTCCCTTGACAAGGTGTCTAAGGCCGAGGTAACGCCACTACGGCCCCGGCAGCTGCTGGACCGGGCGGCGCCACAGGGGCCGGTGGACTCTCCTCGTCCTACTCTGGGTCGAGACTGGGCGCGAACCCTCACCCTCCTCCGAGGGGTTCGCGCCCAGGGCGAGTCGGAGGTTGGGTCGGCCCTGGCGACGCCGCATGGCTCGCCGGACCACCTCTGTCATATACTGGGCCGAGGCTGGCAGAGGGCTTCGTGTCACTCCCCTGGTCCTTCTCGTCCCTCCACACAGGCGGCTGCCTCGGCGGAGGTCGAGTCGGCGCCATTCCGACGCCGCCCTCTGTCCACTGCGACTCCGGCCCCGCTCCAGTCCCCGGCGCAGTGTGACGTCGAGGAGCCCTATCCAGCGTCTCCTTCGGCACAGGCTGGCGTTACCGCTCTGCCTCAGGCGGCGGACTCTACGGCTCCTGACAGGCGTCGAATGGCGGATTCGTCTAAGGACGCTCCCTCTTCTCCGGAGGCTGCCTGCATATTGGTGTCGTCCTCCCCGGAGACTGGCCGCCGAGTGGTGTCTTTTTCACTGGCATCGTCGAAGGGTGGCTCCCCGCAGTTTCTGAGGCCGCGGTGTTCGCCTGAGGAGCGGCAGGTCCCCCATTCCTCGGCTCCTCCTACCTTCCAGGTCTGGCCCCTGCCCGTTCTGCTTGGCTTGGGGGACGGCTGCCTCAGTCTGCAGCCGTCGCCCACGGAGGAGCTGCTTTCCCGCCTCGGGGCCCTACAGAAGCAGATGCGGCCTTTGCTCACGCGGTGTCCCCGGCTCTGGATATTCTGCGCATGGGTGACCCGATTGCCTGGAGAAGTGTGGCTCACTGGTTAGAGTAGGCAGACCTGGAAGCAGAGGTCAGCCCGGGACCAGGGTTCAATTCCCGGCTCGGCTGGGTCTTGAGTCCATAAATTGTCCATGGACTCGATAATTCTCGCTCCAGTGCATACTCGATTCATGGGTTCACACTCTGCGACTCTGGGCAATAGCTTGCTTAATCTCCACAATGGCCCCTCGCGGCGGGATGCCTGGCTTTCACCTTGTGGATGCCCTGCTGGGTTATCTCACAGGGGAATACCAGGACGGGTTCCCTAAGCAAGCGCTTAGAGACCGGTTGGTGATTTGCGCTATATAAATATCTGTACATTTACATTGCCCATTTTCCGACGGATCATCTCTTGGAGGTTTTCCACCAGGGCTCTGGTGGGAGGGAGATCTTGCTTCCCTTTGAGGGTTCGCTCCTTTCGTCCGTGACGGGGGCTTGGGGGCGTCCTGCCTCCGGGGATCCGGTGCCTCAGCACCTTCTACACCGGCACCTTCTGGCGCCGCGTGACCCTGCGTGTCTTTCCCTCCACCCCTCTGCCGCCTGTTCTCTTTTGCGGACTGCCTTTCCCTCCCTGCCGCCGCTGTTGACTCCGCCCTCCCGGGAGGCCCGCTGGCTGGACTCTTGGGGGCGCAACATGTTTGCCTCGACCAGCGCGGCCCTTCGGTCCCTGAACACCTTGTGTGTCCTGGCTAGGGCCTCCTCTTGTCTGTGAGACTCGGTTGAGACTTTGGAGTCCGCAGCTTCTCAGGAGACTGTTCAGGTGGACTTAAGGCGTCATGCGTTAGATGGTCGGGAGCTAGCGGCATTTATCCTTCACTCCGCTCTGGACATCTCGAAGGTGATGGTCCGGTCCATGGCTTCCTCAGTCGCTCTCCGTCGCCATGCTTGGCTTAGGGACGGCGTCTTCCCCGAAAATATTCGGGAACGGCTCATTGATCTCCCATTTGATGGTAGCCTGTTGTTCCATGCCCCAGCTGACTCGGCCATCCAAAGGTTCCTGGCGGGGCTCCGTCCTCCTCCCCCTTATAGTCCTCCTCCTCCTCCTTCTCCTCCTCAGTGATTAAGGAGTTGAGCTGGTTCTGGTCCTTCTTGGGACGGTTGCTCTTGCGGTGGAGTGTGTTTTCTGGCCATTGAGTCCTCCTTGTGGGGACTTTGGAAATGTTGGCTGCTGGTCGGCCCTTGTTCGCTGTGTGTGTGTTTTTTGGTAGAACTGTTACGCAGACTTGGCCCAGAGATTAGGCCTTCGGTTTTTCTTTGGGCTGATTATCAAGCCGTTCGCGGGGTGTTTTCCCTGTGGCTCTTTTGTTTTTTCCTCTGTGGCGGAAGTTCTTCCAAAGAGGGTTCCCATGTCTTGGGACTTAACTTACCCTATGTGGGGTAGTGGTAGCTGTTATACAGCTTGCGCTCTGCTGGGGAGTTCTGGAGGCCCTTTGGTGCCTGTTCTCCGTGGCGTTTCTGTATGTTGCTTTTCTTCTTGAGGGCCTGTGCGCAGTCCCTCGTGGAGGTGTGTCCGACCCTTTCCTCTTCTCCCTGCTTGGGATAATTCTGTGCCCTCCCTTGTCAGGTGTTGCCCACTTGGTCTTCCTGGGGCCCTGGGCTGTTTTTTCTTGTTTCTGGCGGCTGTCTGTTAGCGCCGCTCTGGTTGGCCTGTTGCCTTCCATCTGGTGTGGCTTAGCCTTCTTTTCCCTTGTTTCCTTGGGCCCTCTGGGCTCTCCCCCTGGCTTTGGAGGGAAGTTTATTGCCTTGATGGGGTGTGGGGTACTTTGGCCCCTCTGGCCTGGCCCTTGGTTCCTCTATCGTGAGTGTGAAGGCCCCCCTTTGTCCCTGCGTGGTGTTGGACGCTTCTTCCTGGGTGACCTTCGGTTCCCCTTTTTCGGCTTCCGCCTGCTTCTTGCTGCTCGTGCCCTTGCTCTGCCTCTTCTCCTTGGAGTCTCTAGGTTGCTCTTCTCCTTCGGCGCCATCCTGTGTGGAATTGCCGTGCTCTGCCTCTTCTCCTTGGAGTCTCTAGGTTGCTCTTCTCCTTCGGTGCCCCTTTTTTGGCCTTGGGTGGAGGTTTTGTTGCCTCACGTGGGCGTGGGGTGTCTGGCCTCTTTGCGCCCTGCCTTGTTCCCTCTGCTGAGTGCAGCCAGGCTTCTTCTTCTTCATTTCCCCTTGCCTGGGGGACGGGGCTCCTCGTCCTGTTTGGAACTCTGGCCCCGTGCGGGCATCTGTTCTGCCCCGGTGGGTGGGGTCCTCTTGCAGACCCTCCTTCCCCTTGGGTATGGCTAGGGTATCTATTCTACGTGAAGGAATCTACGGCTAGTAGTCTCTATCAGATGTACAAGTTACTTACCTTCGATGTATCTGGTAGAGACGATTCTGGCCGCAGATTCCTTCACGGCCCGCCCTTCCTCCCCGTTCTGCGAGGGCTTGTGATTTGGCCTCTTGCTCTCGCTTCCTTGTGGGTGGCGGTGTCTTCTATGATTTTGTTCTTTCCCTCTTTCTATCAGGCTGTCCCCTTTTTCCTCCCCGTTGTTACATGGGAGGGTAGGTTGTAGGTCATTCTGGCTCTTTGCGATCCTTGCGGTTGTCGGCTCTTGGCTGTGCCTCTGCCCTTGTTCTTGATGAGGGTTGTCATACTCTGTGATGAGGATGTCTTCGAGTTGTGTCGTTCCCTGTGTGTCCCCGACTGGTTCCCCTTCCTTGTCTTTGGTTGGGATTGTAGTCCTGTTGCATGTTATCATGACATTTTTACACATGTCCCTTGTCTTGAGGAGGGGGCTGTCTCTGTAGTCGCATGGTTGCTGCTCTGTCCTTTATTCTTTCCCTGCCTTGGGTACTGCAGTGCTGGGCACTGCTCTTTATGGTGTTGTTCCTCGGCATGTCTTTTTGGCTCTTTCGCACACTGTTCCTGTACTCTCACAGTTTTGTCTGCTAGCTCCACGTTGTGGCGCGGAAAAGTTCTCCGAAGAAAACTGACATATGCGCGCTGGGGTGGGACTTACGTGACCTCACTGACGTCACGTGCGCAGACGACGCCTGGGCTGAGTCGCGTGATATCATCCCCACGGCGTGCAGGGATGCTGGGCAAGAAAGTTTTCCGGATCCAGTCTCACGCCTGGGGATAATTCTACGTGAAGGAATCTACGGCTAGACTCGTCTCTACCAGAAACATTGTTACCGAAGGTAAGTAACTCGTACTTTAATCCCCCTGGTCACGCTTCCAGCACTCTGACGAGTCTTTGGGGCAGGTCCGGAGGGATGACACTGTGGTGGGTGAGTGATAGTGCACTCCCTTGGCCCTTCTCTGCACATGAGGGTTTGGCTGGCCGTTTCAGGCTGGCTAAACCCTCGTTCGTAGTGAAGCTTTCTCCAGACCCAGCTGCGTTGCTGGGGCTGGAGAAAGCAGGCACGTGCTCCCAGTATGCCTGGGAGTGTAAAGCCCCAGTGCTCACGCCAATCCTGTCGCTGCTTTCCTGCAACGTCATGATTGGCCGCAGTGCATTCTGGGAGCCTGTGCCCGGAAGAGCCCGAAGCCACGGACGGTGGTGGCGATCAGGTAAGTAATTTTTAAAATATATTTTTACTTTGTATCCTGAACTGCTTATTTTTATAAACACTGTGGTTCTTTTTCATGTAATTGACACTGTTGATTAACTTTGGTAAAACTTTGGTAAAACAAGCTGCTTTACACTCCTTCAAGATAAGCCTGAAGGCTGCTCTCCACAGCTACCACTTTAAGAGCTTTCTATTGTTATCAAAGACCACTAGAATCTACATATGGTTTGCCTGGATTAGTGCAAGGTGAAGCACTTCTTTGAGTGTACACCATTTACTAAGCCAGCCTCCTACAGTGATGGACTGTTTTGCCATGCAGTGCTCGACCCTCCAATGCACCCTCATACACTGTGGTAAACAGGAATAAATTAATAGTCCATGACTGATGGTGATAGTCAACCAACAGCTGATGACAGTCCCTCATTACTTATTTAATTGTTTATATAGTGCGGTGTTGACTTTCGGAAACAGTGCCAAAGCACATGTACTTCTTTTCGAGAAGTAGTTTCCATAGTGAATATATGGAAGGCGATCATCTATTTCGAACCAGATCAATTATATTGAGAATGCAACTCAGGCGTTACAAAGCCAGGTTGTAAAATACATGCAGCATAGCACAAGATTTGAGTAACTCGGGCGAGGCAGAAGCAACAAGGTGGGTGGATGGGCACAGGTGAGGGTAGAAGCACCATGGGAGATGTGGGTGTGGATGCAACAGTAAGAATCGGGTGGGGAAGATGTTTAGACGGCATGTGTAGGGGGAGCAATGAGTGAAAGAGAGTGGCAAGCACAATATGGAGGGGTATTGTGAGGGAGCACACGGACCAGAGAGAGTAATATGGAGTACAGAGAAGGAGGGGAAGAGCAATTCATGAGAGAGACAGCTGGCATGCTCCAGGAGATGGACAGACACAATAAGAGGACAATGCTGACAAATTAAATCAAAATTAGAATAACAATAAAGCCAACTAATGGTAAACAATGGGTTGGCTCTTAGCCTACTGCAATCTGACTGTAGGTCTTTCACCCTTTTGTCAACAAACAGCTTGCTCTGCCTGGTAGGCGAGGCCTAAAAATTATGATTATTGTTTCTTGATTATGTGGTCATTTTTGTAGTGTTATTTATTATAACATTACTTTTCACCTGGTTCCAACAAGTTGGCCCTATTATTTCTCTTTTCCAAAATAAAGTGTGTAGTTACATGAATAGCTTGATGTTAGTTTTATAGATTTATAGGGGAATGTTACAGCCATTAATAATTTTGCTCACTGCAGTATTTTGCATTGTCTCTTCAAACATTTTTTGCCATTTCATATGTTGCTCTTTCTGAGGTTTAAAAATCTCATTTAAATTGTTTCTGTTTACAATGCCACCTCTATCTGGCTGTCTTGCTGGCTTTTCGAGAGCTAGTAAAAGTTTAAATGGCGAATGCATCTGGAAGTTTAATAGATTTTTATATAAGGTGCCTGTTTGGGTTTTGTGGTGCAGCAGTCAAAAAACAGGAAAGACTCAATAAGTGTCCTCTATTGGTTGTTTATTTCTGTTGCTGACCTTGTTATTTAATTTTTTTTGCTCGTGTTCTGTCTCACAGTGTTTTTCTCGTTGCTTGTTTTGTTTGTTTCCTGGCTTGTCATGGATATAAAGACGGGATCAGCACTTCCCCACCTACTCCATACCGACTCGCTGTCCCTCCTCCAAAACCCAGACGCTCGAAGAAAGGTCTGTCTTGTATGGACTTTGTAGTTTAGACCAAATTTATTTCATCTGCTTCGAATGCTTATAGTGTTTGGTTTTACATATCCGCCAAAATGCTGTTTAATGACATTTTTAATATAGTTTAAAAATTGGTAGTTAAAAAGGCACCATTGGGGTTTTGACAAACTGGAGTAGTGTAACGTTGGACACTTCTGTGAATGACGTTATTGCTGTTCCTCTGTTTGCCTCAACCTTTACCTCTTGTCTCGTTGAAAACTTCCCCAAATACATGTATCTGAAAGAGACAAGTTAGTGATAGATTCCTTACCTTAGAATAATCCCCAGGCATCAGACTGGATCCGGAAAGTTTTGCTAGCAGTACCCCTGCGCGTCAGTAGGTGGCGTCGTGCGGCTCCGCGTCTGTCGTTGGCATCGTAAGCGCCAAGATGACGTCACGGAGACTACTTAGGCGCCACCCAGGTGCGCTGACGTCAGTTCTTTCTTTTTTCGCGCCAGCAAGCGCAGATCAGAATGGAGCACGTACCTTAGTCAATTTTTGACTAACCTTTTTTGAGACTTTTTGTCTCCTTTTTCTCCTTGGTGCACGTAGGGATGCCTGGATTTAAGTCTTGTGAGGCCTGCCGTCTCAATATGTCGGTGGTGGACCTCCATGATGTTTGCCTGGAGACCGACCTCGACTCCCGGTCCTGGTGGGACTGTCGGGCCATGGCCCCGAAGGCCTTGAGGGAACGGCGCCAGAAGCTGCTGGAGGTCCGGCACTCTTACCAGTGCCGTTCCAGGTCCCGGGACTGTTCCCGAGAACGCTTGCGGGGCCGCAGTCGTCGCTCCTTGGGCTCCAAGTCTTTGCCCTCGGATTCGGGTATGCGATGACATAAAAAGAAGTCGAAGAAGCGTGTTCGCTCTCCGACGTCCCCACGTCGGTCCTCGGATGCGGACGAGGGAGACAGAGGTTCTGCCCCTGTGGCTCCTTTGGAACCTGGGAGTCCCGGGGCCTACCCGCCTTACCCGGGTCCATCGGCGACTCTCGAACAGGTGCAAGAATTTCTTGCTACCTTGGACCGCCTTTTTAGGCCTCGGGCTCCCGCTAGTGCGCCTCCGGGCCTCGCGGTCCCGTGTTCGGATCCTCTTGTGCTGCCAGCGGATCCAGCTTCGGTGCCACAGGATCCTGCGCCATTGGCTCCGGCCCCGGCACCACAAGGTCCAGCACCACAAGGTCCAGCGCTGCCGGCTCCGGCCCGGCGCCACCCTCAGCTCCACCTCCGGCGCCGCAGTGAGTGTAGTTTGTCCCGCCCTTGCCCCGGTTCCAGGATCATTTTGTTCGTACCTGGGATCCGCATTGGGACACGGCTCTGCCCTGGTCGACGCCATTTCCGACGCCGTATGTTCCTTCTCCGGCTCCAGCTCTGCCGCCGCGGTCTGTTCCCCATGCAACGGAGGTGAAGGACGACTGGGAGGGGTCAGAGGAACCTCTTGACCGTCAGTGTGACTCCGAGCAGGACTGGGTGGATGACTTAGAGGTTGCCGGCGATCTCAACGTCTCTTCTGACCCAGGGTTTGCCTCTCCCCCGCGTACCATGTAGGAGGGCACCTACTACACGATGGTGCATCGTCGGGCAGCAGAGGTCCTCAACCTCAATCTTCCTACGGTGGCCCTCAAAACTAATCTCCTCACTGAGGTGCTCCAGACGGCGTCCACTTCGTCGGAGCCCCTGCTCCCCTTTAACGACGCCCTCACTGACGTCTTGTTGGGCACTTGGTCGCGGCCAGCCACAGGGGCCCCTGTGGATAAGAATGTCGCCAGGCGTCACCGCCCGGCGCCCCTGCTTTTCTGACCACTCATCCTACGCCTGAGAGCCTGGTCATCCAAGCCTCGACGTCACAGAAGGCTTTTCCTACTGCCCGCCGGATAAGGACTCTAAGAAGCTGGAGCAGTTCGGTAAGAGGTTGTTCTCTTCGGCCAGCTTAGGGCTGAGGTCAGTGAGGCTTGCTTATTAGGCCGCTATTCCCACGCGGTGTGGGATACAGTTGCGCAGGTATTGCCTCAGTGTCCTGAGGAGATCCACGCTGTGCTGTCCCAAGCTGTTGCTGAGGGTAAAGATGCGGCTAAGTTTGCAATTCGATGTGGTTTGGACACCGCGGACTCCCTGGGTAGGGCGATTTCTACGACTGTGGCACTGCGTCGCCACGCCTGGTTACGATCTACCGGGTTCTTGCCCGATGTCCAGAGCTCGCTCATGGACATGCCCTTTGATGGCACTTGCCTGTTTGGCGATAAGGCCGACAGTGCACTGAAGCGTTTTAAGGACTCGCGAGCCACGGCCAAGTCCTTGGGTCTTTCTGCAAAGAGCCCGGCCACTCCTGGTTTTCGTTCCTTTCGTTGCCACAGCAGGGGCACCCAGGCACGTTCATTCAGCAAGCCTGTGCAGAGCCAGCCTCAGCGCGGACGCAGCTTCCGCAGGGGTGGGTCTGGGAATCAGCGTGGGGGTCAGTCCACCTCCGCCCTCGCTGCTTCTGCCTCCAAACTTTCCTAAACCGAGCTTTGTGGTACACCCCAAGCCGGTGGGTGGCAGGATCCGCCACCACCTCCCCCACTGTCGCGATATCACCTCAGACAAGTGAGTGTTAGAGATCATCCGCAGGGGTTACTCCCTTCCCTTTCAGTCCTCCCCTCCAGCCATGTCACCTCGGTGCCACCGCATGTCGGGCGATCACTTGGTACTTCTCCAGCAGGAAGTCACGACCCTCTTGGCCAAGTGGGCCATCAAGTGCGATCCTGGGCCGGAAGAAAGGAGTGGTTGTTATTCCCACTACTTTCTGGTCCCCAAGAAGGACAAAGGGGCTACGACCCATCTTTGACCTCCGGAACGTCAATCGCTTCCTCCGGAAGGAGAAGTTCAAAATGCTGACTCTGGCTCAGGCCCTGGCTGCCCTCGACCCTGGAGACTGGATAGTAGTGTTGGACTTGCAGGACGCATATTTTCACATCCCCGTCCTGCCGGCCCACCGGCGTTGTGAGAAGTTGGCCTGATGTATGATGTCACTAGTTCTAGTGTACAACTTATATCAGTCCAAACAACCCTTATGGTGATTGGTTGTAAAGTCAACCTTATAGACCAGCTATCCTAGTGGTAGCATGGACAAGAGCAGTCTTAGGCTAAACTCTGAATGGCATGTGAAGCCAGCTGTGATACCATATATAATCCCTTGAATACCAAATGAAAGGACACCACAACAGATATATATATAAAATAAAGTGTATTTATTCTAGTCAAACCCTCAGCACTCTTTATGAGATTCGAGGTAAGTACAACACAGTCTTATTTAAGCATACATTAAGTCACACAGGTAAGTAATACAGTTAGGCCCTAGGGGCCACGCAAACCATATACTAAAGAAGTGGTATAAGGACCACTGTCACGGAAATAGAATAGGCCTAGGCCTAGGGAATCGCTGGGGCTACACTACACTACCAACAGTTAGGAAGTGGGAGGCCCACGGGATTCAGGTGCAGAGTGGAAACACTCACGCGTAATGCGTATAAACGATAGAAATAGTACAGTTCTGAAATAAGCAGTTTTAGGACATTTCTGGAGTAGCTAGAAAGTCGAGACTCGGAAACTAGACCCTAGGATAGTCACTACCCTTGTGAGCACCGAAGTACCCAAGTTACCTAGCCCACGGGCTGCGGGTGCATAGGTGTGAACTTGCGTCGGGTTTCGTCATGGACTTCTATGGATGCCTGAAGGAAAGTTGCTGACAGGCAGTCAGTGCAGAGTGTCCCGGGGATCCCAAGGCCGGCATCAAGAAGGAAGGGTACCTGCAAGCAGAAGGGACTGAGTCAAGGTCACTAGCCAGTGACCACGTGGAACCAGGAAGGAACTAGGCGATGTCGTGAAGATTGCAGGTGAAGGGTGAAGCTTGTCGCAGCAGCCACGGGTACCAGGAGACGTCGAGGACGACCAGGACCAGGAGGCGAGCTGTCCCACGAAGGCTCTTGCTGTCGGCGGCGTCGAAGTCGAACTAGGACTCACCAAGCCTTGGCAAGCGGAACCCACGAAGAACGGAGGACTTGCTTCTGGTGCAGACCAGGAAGGTCTGGGGTGCTTCTCTTTTGCAAAGAAGCGGGAGCCAGTCTGGAGGAGCCAAACCAGCAGTGAAGATTTAAAGGTGTGTCGTCGCAAAGGCCGCTAGCCAACGGGCAAGCAACCAGACAGACGCGGCAAGCAGGAAAATGCAGAAGGGCCCCACGCAGGACTCGTGGAGTGTGGGGGGCTGATCTTCGGTGCAGATGGTGCTTGGGGTTGGGGCTTCTCAATCCCCGGTGCACAACTTCGAGGGTGCCTCAGAAGCTGCGCTGGAAGATACTCGCCACTTTTCCCAGGTAGCCGGTCCCACGTCTCTCGTCGCCTCCACGGATCTCAGCTCGGCTGTGGATCAGGGTCGGAGAAGTCTGGAAGTCAAGGCTCTGGTCGGGCTCTGCAGTCGGTCCCTCGTAGAACTTCAGCAAAGCAAAGGGTAAGTCTCTTGATGGTGCCTGTTTGCACAGGGTAGCCACTCCTGGGCCACAAGGGAGATTCTTTAGTCTTCTTCTTTCGTCGAATGTCGAAGGTCCAGAGTTTCTGTTCAAGTTGCAGGTTCAGGATAATCTAATCTCCTGGGGCCCAGCTACCACTCTTATACTAATCTAGGGGGCTGGGTTGCCTGCTAGGTCACGCCTTATGGGTGGGACCTGGGAGGGGGGTGATTACACCCCCTTCCCTTTGTCCAGTTTCGCGCCAGGACTGGGGCTGGTGTGCCCCAGCACCGGTTTGAACTGGACTATGCATGGGACACCTTGTGTGCCCCAGGCAGTGTCTCGTTTCATTCATCCCTCCCTGCCCCAATACACTAAGGCCTGTCTGGGGTGGTGCTCGCACCTCCCAAGGCAGGAAACCTATTGTCCAAGCCTCCTGTGCCGGGATCACTCCCAGCAGCAGGAGGTCAGACTTGTGTCGTGGCAGCAGCATCCATTTTGTGATGCTGGGGCTCTGGTTAACTTTAACCGGGTAAGTAGGTTTCAACATGTCTTCTCCCTCTAGAAGGGAGGGATAATATCCTCATCCCCAGAAATGGGATGGGGGTATTATTCCAAAGTGTTAGACACCTTACACAACATGTTTTGATACAGCCAAACCATAGTTACCATAACCGTTTAAGATTATAAGGCACTTTAAGAGTATATGGTAGGCTATATCATAGAACAGCTATAAGGACATGGTTCCGAAAGCTGCAGACAGGCTCAGCTCATGCTAGAGCACCATCTCACATGTTACCAAGCACTCTGCCTCCAGGATTGTTAAGGCCTGCCATAGGAGTGGCTGATAGGTACACATGTGTCTATAGCTAAGATAGGTATAGGAATACTACACCTAAGCAAGGGGTGATTACACGACCTTGCCCCAGCTGAGTGATCAGCCAGTTGTGTCATAATGGAAGGCCAGGCCAGGGGTGGCATAATACATGTTGCAGCCCCTGGTAGGCCTAGGGTACACCTATGCCCTGGGTACCTAAGGTACACTGTACAGGGGCCAATAAGGTGATCCTATCCAAATGGGTTATGCACCTAAAGTACATAGTATTAATTTAGAGAGAGAACAGCAGGGCTGTGGGTCTGATTAGCAGGCCCACAGCCACATCTAAGTCGAAAACCAGTAAAGCAAAAGCAAAAAGTGGGGGTGAACATAGAAAGCAGACCCTACTCTCCTACACAACCCCCCCCCCCAAACTTAGGGACATTAAACTAACCTTGACCAGTTGAGTCTTCATGTTCTAATTGGAAATATCTGGAGAGTCCATCTGCATTGGCATGGTCAGTACCAGGTCTATGTTCCACTGTGAAGTCCATCCCCTGTAGGGAAATGGACCACCTAATAAGTTTGGGATTTTCACCCTTCATCTGATTTACCCACAAGAGGGGCTTATGGTCTGTCTGAATCTTGAAGTGAGTGCCAAACAAGTATGGCCTCAGCTTCTTCAGGGCCCAAACCACAGCAAAGGCCTCCCTCTCAATAGCTGACCAACGTTTCTCTCTAGGGGTCAGCCTTCTACTTATAAAAGCAATGGGCTGGTCTTGACCATCTATATTAAGTTGTGAAAGAACAGCTCCCACACCCAACTCAGAAGCATCTGTCTGGACAATGAACTCTTTGGAGTAGTCTGGACTTTTCAGAATAGGTGCACTGCACATGGCCTGCTTCAGATCATCAAATGCTTTTCGACAGCTTACTGTCCACTGAACTTTCTTTGGCATTTTCTTGGAGGTCAAGTCATTAAGTGGTGTCACAATGGACCCATAGTTCTTAACAAACTTTCTGTAGTACCCAGTCAGGCCCAAGAAAGCTCTGACCTGAGTCTGGGTAGTTGAAGGAGTCCAGTCCTTTATGGTCTGGATCTTGCTCTCCAGTGGTTGAACCTGACCCCCACCAACTAGGTGGCCCAGGTATACAACCTTGCTCTGCCCTATCTGGCACTTAGTGGCCTTGATAGTGAGGCCTGCCTTTTGCAGGGCCTCTAAAACATTCCTCAGGTGGACCAGGTGATCCTCCCAGGTGGAGCTAAAGACAGCAATATCATCAAGATAAGCTGCACAATAATCATCCAACCCAGTAAGGACTTGATTCACCAACCTTTGGAAAGTGGCAGGTGCATTCTTCAAACCAAAGGGCATTACCACAAATTGATAATGTCCTCCTGGGGTCGAGAAAGCAGTTTTGGCCTTTGCATTCTCAGCTAGTCTGATTTGCCAGTAGCCTGCTGTCAGGTCAAATGTGCTCAAAAACTTAGCAGCTGCCAGTCTGTCAATGAGCTCATCTGCCCTAGGTATTGGGTGGGCATCTGTCCTAGTGACAGCATTGAGACCTCTGTAGTCCACGCAAAACCTCATCTCTCTCTTACCATCTTGGGTGTGAGGTTTTGGCACAAGAACTACAGGACTAGCCCAAGGGCTCTCTGAAAGTTCAATGACTCCCAGCTCCAACATCTTTTGTACCTCAACTTTTATGCAGTCCCTGACATGGTCAGGTTGCCTGTAGATTTTACTCTTCACAGGCAGACTGTCACCAGTGTCCACCTCATGGGTGCACCAGTTTGTCTGACTTGGGGTCAGAGAGAACATATGTCTGTAGGATTGCAGAACTTGTCTGCAATTCTGTTGCTGATGGACAGTGAGGCTGTCAGAAAAGACCACACCATCAACTGAGCCATCATCAGGGTTCTGAGTCAACAGGTCTGGGAGAGGGTCACTCTCTTCCTCCTGCCCCTCATCTGTAGCCATGAGTAAGCCCATGTCTGCCCTGTCAACATATGCCTTCAATCTGTTGACATGAAGCACCCTGTGGGGGCTTCTGGGAGTCCCAAGGTCCACCAAGTAGGTGACTTCTCCCTTTTTCTCAACAATAGTGTGAGGTCCAGACCATTTGTCTTGGAGTGCTGCTGGGGCCACTGGCTCCAACACCCACACTTTCTGCCCTGGCTGGTAAACAGTCAGCACAGCCTTTTGGTCATGCCAAGCTTTTTGTAGTTCTTGGCTTGCCTCAAGGTTTTTAGAAGCATTCGTTCATATACTCTGCCATCCTGGAGCGGAGACCAAGTACATAATCCACTATATCAAGTTTGGGTTGTCTGAGAGGTCTCTCCCATCCTTCCCTTACTAAACATAGGGGTCCTCTTACAGGATGCCCAAACAAAAGCTCAAAAGTGCTGTAGCCAACCCCCTTTTGTGGGACCTCTCTGTAAGCAAACAGAAGGCAGGGTAAAAGGATGTCCCATCTTCGCCTAAGCTTGTCTGGTAAACCTTTTATCATTCCCTTTAGGGTCTTGTTGAATCTCTCAACAAGCCCATTGCACTGTGGGTGATAGGGTGTGGTGAACTTGTAGTTCACACCACACTCCTTCCACATTGCAGTCAAATATCCTGACATGAAGTTGCCACCTCTGTCAGAAATGACCTCCTTTGGAAAGCCCACTCTGGAGAATACTCCAAGCAGGGCCCTTGCCACAACAGGGGCTGTTGTGGTCCTCAGGGGAATAGCTTCTGGATACCTGGTGGCATGGTCCACTATCACCAGTATGAATCTGTGCACAGATGCTGTTTGTGGGTCCATTGGTCCTACAATATCTATGCCCACTCTTTCAAAGGGAACCCCCACCACAGGTAGTGGTATGAGGGGGGCCTTTGTGGTGCCACCTGATTTGCCACTGGCTTGGCAGGTGACACAGGAGCGACAAAACTCCTTGGTATCTTCTGACATATGGGGCCAGTGAAAGTGAGGGACAAGCCTGTCCCAAGTCTTGTTCTGGCCTAAGTGTCCTGCAAGGGGAATATCATGGGCCAAGGTAAGAAGGAAGCCTCTGAACTTCAGTGGTATGACCAACCTCCTGGATGCACCAGGCTTGGGGTCTCTAGCCTCTGAATACAGCAGCCCTTCATCCCAATACACTCTATGGGTACCTTGAGCATTCCCTGCAGCCTCAGCAGCAGCCTGCTGTCTGAGGGGTTCAAGAGAGGGGCAGTCTAATTTGAGCCTGCCTCAGATCCGCCCTTGAAGGTCCCCCTGTCCCAAGAAACTCAACCTGATCAGGTTCAAGTTCTTCTAGGACAGTTCCTTCAGGGCTCTCAGAGTCATCCTCCTGTGAGGGATGATCCAGTGTCTGAGGCAGGGGGGAAGGCACAGCCTTTACCCTACTGCTCTTTCTCTTGGTTTGTGACTGGTCCATAGTTCCAGGATCCAGCACTTGTTCAGTGGTGCACTTTTTGGCCTGTGACCTGGTCACAGCAAGGACATGTGCATCTATCCCTAGCATTTCGGCATGGGTCCTATACTCCACTTCAGACCAAACTGAAGTTTCAAGATCATTGCCCAGTAAACACTCCACAGGAAGGTCTGAACTAGCAACAACTTTCTTGAGGCCAGTTACCCCTCCCCAGGAGAAGTTAACAATTGCCACACTATGGGAGGTAGTGGCATTGCTAGCGTTGGTCACTAGGTAGTTCTCACCTAGTATGATCTGTCCAGGGTCCACAAAGGGAGGTGTCACCATTGTGACACCAGCCCCATTGTCCCTGTAGGCCTGAGCCATCCTATGATTGATTAAAGGAGTCTGTCTATACTTGCCCAGGTTACTGGGGCCTACAGTAGAGGACAAAGCTATGTCCCCATCACAGATCAGAACAGCCTGAGTAGGTATCCTGACTAGACCAGAATCCTCCTCAGTTCCCAGGGTTAACCCTACTACACCCTTTTGCTGGGAACCACCACTTACAGCTGAACTAGGGGGTACAGTTGCCTTAGGGGCAATGGTGGCTGGGGGCTTATCCTTTTTGGTGCACTCACTAAACCAATGTGAGTTGGACTTACAATAGTTGCACCATGGTTTCTTTTGGCCATCTTTCTTTTTATCCTTTTTGGGACCACCCTCCCCCTGAGCCTTTTGGGGGCCTGGTGAAGACTTCTGGTCTTTTTGTTTCTGATCATTACCCTTCTGGTCTGCCTTTTTCTGATCACTTCCCTGGTTCTGGTTTTTCTGCTTAACTCTAGTCCTGACCCATCTATCTGCCTTCTTTCCCAATTCTTGGGGAGAAGTCAGATCAGAATCAATCAGGTGTTGATGCAGTAGCTGGGTTTGACAGTTGTTAAGTATTTGTTCTCTCATGATCAAATCATACAATCCTGTATAGTCCTTAACCTTACTTCCCACTAGCCAGCCTTCCAGAGCCTTAGTGGCACAATCTACAAAGTCAGTCTGGGTCTTCTGGGTATCCCTGAACAACAACCTGTATTGTTCAGTGGTTAGGCCAAACCCATCAATTAGAGCACTCTTCAGGACAGTGTAATTATCTGCATCCTCATCACTAACTGTGAGGAGCTTGTCTCTACCTTTCTCAGAGAAGGAGAGCCACAAGATAGCTGCGCACTGTCTTTGGGGTACCTGCTGTACTTTGCAAGCCCTCTCCAAAGCAGTTATCCATTTGTGGATGTCATCTCCACACTTGTAGGGAGGGACAATCTTGCTCAGGTTTCTATTATCATAGTGCCTGTCTCTATCCTTAGGGATATTGCTGCCACCAGTGGGTTCTAACCCACTTAACTTTTGCTCTCTAGCCAGAGCAAGCTTCTCCTTGGCAAGGGCAAGTTCTTCCCTCTCAATCCTTAGATTAGCTTCCCTCATTCTGGCTTCATGCTCCTTTCTCTGGGGGGAAGTCATTCCCCTGTGAGAAGAGGCATTAGAGATGCTAGAGACATGGGAGTGGATGGATTCCCTTGAAGGGGATCTGTCTCTCCTGCTTCTCTGGTTAAGCCCACTTGGGGGTCTGTATGGGGGGACCCCATGCAAACTCCCATGTAAGCTTAGGTTAGCCTGGCTAAGTCTTCCTACTTGGCCCTGGCTGTCTACCTCCTCATCTGAAGTCCCATCTGACTCATCTGTAGCGGGTAGACCCTCCCCTGTACCTAGGGTACCAGCCTGTGAGGCCCTAAGAGCATCATATTCCTCTAGGATCTGCACTAGCTGAAGGAGGGTAGGGTTTGCACCCTGTTTTAACTTTCTGGAGGTACACAATTGTCTCATCTCCTGAAAAGTTAGGGTATCATATCTAGAGGGGATCTTTCTCAGACCTGCCCCTCCTGAGAGAGAATCTCCTTGATCTCCTCCCAGAGACATGATCTAGTGAGGGTGTGGTGTGTGCACCTACCTACACTAGTTGTTTCTACTAAACCTCTCTAGTAGTTGTAGTCAGGGTGTGTTAATCCCTTCAACCTGCAACAACTAAGTCCAGTAGGACTTAAGTATTATAATCTATGTTATATGTACCTAAACAATATCTGTGTGATCTTTCAATTTAGTATCTCAAGATTACAATGGTATTACAACAGCAAGCTCAGATCCCAACCGCTGCTCACCAATGTGAGAAGTTGGCCTGATGTATGATGTCACTAGTTCTAGTGTACACCTTATATCAGTCCAAACAACCCTTATGGTGATTGGTTGTAAAGTCAACCTTATAGACCAGCTATCCTAGTGGTATCATGGACAAGAGGAGTCTTAGGCTAAACTCTGAATGGCATGTGAAGCCAGCTGTGATACCATATATAATCCCTTGAATACCAAATGAAAGGACACCACAACAGATATATATATATATAAAATAAAGTGTATTTATTCTAGTCAAACCCTCAGCACTCTTTATGAGATTCGAGGTAAGTACAACACAGTCTTATTCAAGCATACATTAAGTCACACAGGTAAGTAATACAGTTAGGCCCTAAGGGCCACGCAAACCATATACTAAAGAAGTGGTATAAGGACCACTGTCACGGAAATAGAATAGGCCTAGGGAATCGCTGGGGCTACACTACACTACCAACAGTTAGGAAGTGGGAGGCCCACGGGATTCAGATGCAGAGTGGAAACACTCACGCGTAATGCGTATAATCGATAGAAATAGTACAGTTCTGAAATAAGCAGTTTTAGGACACTTCTGGAGTAGCTAGAAAGTCGAGACTTGGAAACTAGACCCTAGGATAGTCACTACCCTTGTGAGCACCGAAGTACCCAAGTTACCTAGCCCACGGGCTGCGGATGCATAGGTGTGAACTTGCGTCGGGTTTCGTCGTGGACTTCTATGGATGCATGAAGGAAAGTTGCTGACAGGCAGTCAGTGCAGAGTGTCCGGGGGATCCCAAGGCCGGGATCAAGAAAGAAGGGTACCTGCAAGCAGAAGGGACAGAGTCAAGGTCACTAGCCAGTGACCACGTGGAACCAGGAAGGAACCAGGCGATGTCGTGAAGATTGCAGGTGAAGGGTGAAGCTTGTTGCAGCAGCCACGGGTACCAGGAGACGTCGAGGATGACCAGGACCAGGAGGCGAGCTGTCCCACGAAGGCTCTTGCTGTTGGCGGCGTCGAAGTTGAACTAGGACTCACCAAGCCTTGGCAAGCGGAACCCACGAAGAACGGAGGACTTGCTTCTGGTGCAGACCAGGAAGGTCTGGGGTGCTTCTCTTTTGCAAAGAAGCGGGAGCCAGTCTGGAGGAGCCAAACCAGCAGTGAAGATTTAAAGGTGTGTCGTCGCAAAGGCCGCTAGCCAACGGACAAGCAACCGGACAGACGCTGCAAGCAGGAAAATGCAGAAGGGCCCCACGCAGGACTCGGGGAGTGTGGGGGGCTGATCTTCGGTGCAGATGGTGCTTGGGGTTGGGGCTTCTCAATCCCCGGTGCACAACTTCGAGGGTGCCTCAACAGCTGCGCTGGAAGATACTTGCCACTTTTCCCAGGTAGCCGGTCCCACGTCTCTCGTCACCTCCACGGATCTCAGCTCGGCTGTGGATGTGGATCAGGGTCGGAGAAGTCTGGAAGTCAAGGCTCTGGTCAGGCTCTGCAGTCGGTCCCTCGTAGAACTTCAGCAAAGTAAAGGGTAAGTCTCTTGATGGTGCCTGTTTGCACAGGCTAGCCACTCCTTGGCCACAAGGGAGATTCTTAAGTCTTCTTCTTTCGTCGAATGTCGAAGGTCCAGAGTTTCTGTTCAAGTTGCAGGTTCAGGATAATCTAATCTCCTGGGGGCCAGCTACCACTCTTATACTAATCTGGGGGGCTGAGTTGCCTGCTAGGTCACGCCTTATGGATGACCCGGGAGGGGGGTGGTTACACCCCCTTCCCTTTGTCCAGTTTAGCGCCAGGACTGGGGCTGGTGTGCCCCAGCACCGGTTTGAACTTGACTATGCATGGGACACCTTGTGTGCCCCAGGCAGTGTCTCGTTTCATTCATCCCTCCCTGCCCCAATACACTAAGGCCTGTCTGGGGTGGTGCTCGCACCTCCCAAGGCAGGAAACCTATTGTCCAAGCCTCCCGTGCCGGGATCACTCCCAGCAGCAGGAGGTCAGACTTGTGTCGTGGCAGCAGCATCCATTTTGTGATGCTGGGGCTCTGGTTAACTTTAACCGGGTAAGTAGGTTTCAACATGTCTTCACCCTCTAGAAGGGAGGGATAATATCCTCATCCCCAGAAATGGGATGGGGGTATTATTCCAAAGTGTTAGACACCTTACACGACATGTTTTGATACAGCCAAACCATAGTTACCATAACCGTTTAGGATTATAAGGCACTTTAAGAGTATATGGTAGGCGATATCATAGAACAGCTATAAGGACATGGTTCCGAAAACTGCAGACAGGCTCAGCTCATGCTAGAGCACCATCTCACATGTTACCAAGCACTCTGCCTCCAGGATTCTTAAGGCCTGCCATAGGAGTGGCTGATAGGTACACATGTGTCTATATCTAAGATAGGTATAGGAATACTACACCTAAGCAAGGGGTGATTACACGACCTTGCCCCAGCTGAGTGATCAGCCAGTTGTGTCATAATGGAAGGCCAGGCCAGGGGTGGCATAATACATGCTGCAGCCCCTGGTAGGCCTAGGGTACACCTATGCCCTGGGTACCTAAGGTACACTGTACAGGGGCCAATAAGGTGATCCTATCCAAATGGGTTATGCACCTAAAGTACACAGTATTAATGTAGAGAGAGAACAGCAGGGCTGTGGGTCTGATTAGCAGGCCCACAGCCACATCTAAGTCGAAAACCAGTAAAGCAAAAGCAAAAAGTGGGAGTGAACATAGAAAGCAGACCCTACTCTCCTACAGGCGTTACCTGCGGTGCGCAGCTAAGGCTGTTGATCCCCTTTCTGCCCCTGTCTCTGAGGTCCTTCTGTTCCTTCTTTCTTTTGCCCAGCTGGGCTCTGCTCTGGGCACTGTCAAAGGTTATCTTTCGGCCATCTACGCCTTTTTACAGATTCCAGATCAGCCTTCTCTTTTTAAGTCCCCGGTTGTTAGCCATTTCCTCAAAGGCATTAAGCACACGTTTCCTCCCGTGCCGTTCATAATGCCTCAATGGGACTTAAATCTTGTCTTGACATATCTGATGTGCGCTCCCTTCGAGCCCCTTCATACCTGTCCTTTGCGTCTTCTCACTCTCAAGACAGCCTTCCTGGTAGCTGTCACCTCTGCCAGACGAGTGAGTGAGCTTTCAAACCTCCTTTCTTTTCTGTTTCATCCGGACAAGGTGGTTTTAAGGACCTATCCTTCTTTCCTGCCAAAGGTATTCATGCCCTTCCACATTGGGCAGACTATCACTTTGCCCACCTTCTTTCCGCCTCCGCATCCTTCGAAAGAAGAAGAGAGGCTCAAAGGACCCAAAACATACACTGTCGTTCTACCTTCAGTGCACCCGACAGTTCCGGGTGGATGACCTGCTCTTTGTTGGCGCCAAAAGAGGTCGGGCTGTGCACAAATGGACCATCTCTCAGGGGGTCGTTCTGTGGATCAAGGCCTGTTACTCGTTGGCTAAGAATGAGCCTCCTGTGGGGCTGCAGGCCCATTCTACCAGGGCAACGGCAGCCACTACTGTCTTGGAACGCGGCGTCCCCTTGCAGGACATTTGTCAGGCAGCTACGTGGGCCTCGCTGCACACGTTTACCAAACATTACTGCCTTGACAGTCAAGTCCGGAGAGACTGCTTCTTTGGCCGTTCTGTTCTTCGTGACTTTCTGGTGTAATCTTGTTCGCAGACCCACCACCGGGGTTGGTATTGCTGGGGTATTTATTCTAAGGTAAGGAATCTATCACTAACGTGTCTCTTTCAGATGCACAAGTTACTACTTGCGTAACGATATATCTGTAAGACATTAGTTAGTGATAGATTCCTTACTGCCCCACCCATCCTCCCCGTTCTGTGACCTGATTTCTAGGGTTAAGGTCATCCCTTTCAGGGCCCTAGTTTCTTGGCACCAGTGGTCAGTTTCTTGCATGGCTCTGCGTTTCTGTCGCGGAAAGTCGTGTACAGAACTGATGTCAGCGCGCATGGGTGGCGCCTAAGTAGTCTCCGTGACGTCATCTCGGCGCTTACGACGCCAGCGATGGACGCAGAGCCGCACGACGCCACCTACTGATGCGCAGGGGTACTACTAGCAAAACTTTCCGGATCCAGTCTGACGCCTGGGGATTTTTCTAAGGTAAGGAATCTATCACTAACTAATGTCTCTTACAGATATATCGTTACACAAGAAGTAACTTGTACGTTAAAGAACAGCTATAACTAAACAATTTTGATTCTGCATAGCATTCATGTGAATTTTAACGAACAGACGTTATTTAAACAAATAAACCTATGACTTTCTCTGAACAATTAAAGCTGTGTAATTATATAACTTTCTGTTTCAGTATATTTTTTATAATTAATGTGGTGTTTTTAAAGCTCCTAGGTGCATTTCATTTTTATATGAACTGTGCATACCTTCAGTGTCTTCATGCCATTTGTACTTGTTCTTTGTTGCCGATTGTATTTTGTTTTTGTTGTTGTTGCATGTTTCATGCCCTGGTTATCTGAATTAAGGAAGCTTATGATATCTGTCAGGCACTTGATTTTACCTTCTTCATTTTCTTTATTTGTAGCATTGGCTGTACATGATGGAGACAAGAATATTTCACAAGGTGAGATTTAATTTTGCTTTTAGATTTCAAGATATACTGTTTTTTAGCCTCTAGTATACCTTTCACTTTTCAATAACCCGGAAAAATGTTTTGCTGTGTTTGTTGACTTTCCATCTTTTTATTGGATAATATTTTTTGCATTCTTCCTGTTCTGCAGACAGTATTAGACTGCACCTCACTCCTCTTGGACTGTCACTCCTCCTGCAGGGATGGTAGGCTCTTTTCTGCTCTCAGCAGGAAGGCTGGCTTGTAGGCGCTTCAGTGCTGGTGAACATCTCTTCAGCAAGGGGTAGACTATGAAAATGTCCCATCAGCTCTGATATGTGGCTTTTTAGAGAGACACAAGCTTGCATAGCAGTCCACTGAGTTACTCTGCAGAGTACTTCCTTCTTTGGTCATAGAGAACTTGGAACAACAAGTGGGTCACTGTTTCCTACTTTTATACAGTAAAAGCAGATAAGAGAAATAACCACTGTCTGCACAATAAGAACTGGTTTGAGGTGATTCTCCTTTCAATTGTCCTTTCCAGGCTGTTCTCTAAACACAACCTTTGTTTATAGTAATGCTTCTCACAGCAGCATAGTCTCGAACCTAGAGTAACCATAACGGAGGCCCAAAGAGGTGTAAGCTTTCTGCACAGGGCTGTCCTCAGCTAAACTGTGAAAACATAAAAGGCTAACCTCACCCACTGCCCCCATTTACATTGCACAGAGTATGCCCTCCAGCTCAACAACCCTAAATGGCATTGCTTTCAAGCAGACAAAGCTGTTGCTCCCTGCTCAGCAGAAGATTAAACGAATATCTAAAGGAATCTTGACACCACTCTCCTCACTTCACTGTCTAGGCCTCCTCCCTACAGCTTCAGGAATGTCAGCAGTACACTTCCTCTGTCTGGGCAAGCAAGCTCATCTCCATCTTACGCAAGAAGCCATTCCAGGGGCATACAAAATGGATTCCACAGGCAACCATGACTCTGGTTCACACACACACTGTGCATGCATCATGTGGAACTTTACACAAGTTTATAAGTAGGCATCCACTCCTGTGGCAATGATAGAAAGGTCTATTCACAACTATGGATTCGCAAAACACAGTACACTGCCACCACAGCTGTATATACTAAACCCATGTCAGGGACAGTAGTGCACTGTCTGTACAATATGTGGACGCTTTGTCTTTTGAGGTCACAGGCCTGGTCCTGGACTTCACTTATGTCAAAGGACAGGCTTAGATCAATGATAATGATAATGGATGTTTATTGTGTAGTTAATTACAACTTTAACAATTTATCACATGAATGAAAGTCATCACTAAACTTTCATCATTTTAAAACCTAAAAGCTTTACATACTCAGTTAATATTTTAGTGGAATGTGTGACATACAATTAACACTTACTAGGTCCCAAGACAACACCATTCTGCAGCTCAAATAAGGGTGGCATTTCTAACCTAGAAATAAGGTTACTGGCGTTCTCCACTTAAATATCATGAATAATAACATTTCTTAACATATCATAGATTTCTTGGCCTGCTTTATAGCGAGAGCTTCCGTTTGTAGTGCGAGAGAGTGGCAGTCAAAACTTTTTATTAGTTCATTTGGGGATCAGACGGGTCCAGCCCTGCTATTATAGCCGCTCTGCATGTCCTTATTCTTCTGATGTTAAACGCTTTTCTTAAAAAAGTGACTGGCGCTGTGCAAAGTTTGGGACATGTACAAATTAGATGAATAAATGCCTCTTTGTTACTGCCGCAGAGTCAGCATAGTGTCGGCCCTTTGTGGATCTAAGCTGGCTGGTCTGCGATCAATGGTAATTTTCCAAGGCGAAGAGCCATCAGTTGTCTTTTCCGGTATGCTGAAAATGTAATACTTAGGTATGGTGCTGGTGCAAGGATCTTATAGTTTTTAATCACCATCCAAGCATGCGATCTCTCGCTGAAGGTGCTTTTTTCGATTAGCAAGGAATGAAGTTTTGCAGTTTTATTTATAACTTGTTTGAAGGTTAGATAAGTCAGATTCCTGTTCCAAAGCTCGCCCGTGCAAGTTGTTGTTAGTGCTTTTTGGAGGTAATTGTGGTATGGTGATTTTTTGTCGTTGTCTAATTGCGCCCAGAGAGCTTTGTTCAGTGTAGAGTTAGCTATATTCTGTTTCAGGCGGTACCAAAGCTTGATAGTTGTGTACATACTCCCTATTGTCTCATTTATTAAGCCAAATTCGAGTCGCGCATGTTCTGGGGATGCAGACTGGTGTATCTGATAGACCTTTTTGTATGTTGAGACTTGTATTTTGTTCAATAGGTCGGAGTCTTTGTCATGAAGTACTATACTGCCATATGTTATTGTTGAAAGCATAGGTTTGTATGATGGATCCTTCAGTTTTCTTGCCAAGGTCCTGAAGGCAAACGTTAATGCATTGGATCTCTGTAGTGTATAGGTTTTCTCCTCTCAACGGTTTAGTCTGTTGTCCATCTAAAACCCCAAGTATTTGTACTTTGTTACTTCCTCTAGCAGATAGCCCCCCAGCCATAGGTTCTGTTTGGCGGATGGGTACTGATAAGCATTGTTTTGCTTTTTGACGTGTTGATTTCTAGTTTATTATATATTCCGTCATGCCCATGAGTGATCTACGAAGGCCGGTCTTGGTTAGGCTCATTAGGACCACGTCGTCTGCATATGAGAGATGCGATAAAGAAAGCGTTCCCAGTTGCGGTGGGTGAGAGTTTGGTCTGGTCTGAAATAAACAAATTAATAAGGTGCGGAGCCAGCACGCATCCTTGTTTTAAACCTTTGTTTGTGGTCACCTTTCTGGATAGTATTGAGCCATCTCCCAGCTTTGCTCTCATCAATGTTTAGGAGTAAAGAAGAAGTATTCCTCTTAATGTTTTCTCAGGAATATTCCAAGCTTGCAGCTTTTTCCATAAGAGGTGACGGTCCACACAGTCGAATGCAGCCTTTCGGTCTATAAAGCAGAGGTGCAGTTGTTGTTTTCTCCGCTTATACTTGTCAACTATAAGTGAAAGAGTTAGACTATTCGTGATCGTCCTGATCCCTTTTTCTGAAACCTGTCTGATTGACAGGGATCAAGTTAAGCTTGTTAGACCAGTCAGTTAGGTCACCCAGGATCAGAGAGGCGAAATACTTTGCTTCTACGTCCAATAACTTAATTAGCCTATAATTTGCTGGACATGTTCTGTCCCCTCCTTTGTTGATCGGTGCGATTATTGAGCCTTGCCAGCTTGGTGGAATTTGATTTATTTGCTAAGTTTCATGGAATAGAATAGTTAGGCTGTTACTCTAGAAGGAAGGATCATTTTTGAAGGTTGCTTGAGGAATGCCATTGGGTCGTGGTGTTCTGTTCCCTCTACCTTTCCTTATTATTCTTATTACATCTTTGGCTTCGTAGACGGGCTTATCTGATTTTGCCTTTAGGAAACAGGTGCCTACTTTGTCGTGAATCTTTGTTGTTCCTTCCACTGACAACACAGTAAGACAAATGCTGTATTTTTCTTGTATGGGATAGTTGACACTTTCTTTTGCCACCTCTGGATCTTGGTGATCTACATGTTCTTGTAGCTCACCAGCAGGGTTTCCAAGAGTTGCAGAATTGGTGAATCTTTTTATCAAAAACATTGCCTACACGTGTTCTTGTATATTTGAGGTTAGAGAATTAAAGGGTCTGTTCTAGTTATTGATTGTTTCCCAGAATGTAGGTGAATTCGTTTTTTGGCGTTGTGTAATAGTTTCGTCCAGAATCGTTGTCACATCTTCTTTTATGCTCCCATTGCTTCTTTTTGTACAATTTCCTCTGATTGCGTACAATCTCCAATCCTGTATAGTCCTGGTCCATTTGTTTAAGTTTCCTGACAGCTTTTTTTAGATCACGTTTCAGTGAGAGGACATCTCTTGTTGGGGCCCTGTTGTCTATCTATCTAGGTGCCTAGTTTGGTTTCCCGGTCATTAGTGTTGTTAATTTCCCTATGAAATTTACCCAGGCTCGAGTCTCTGTTGGGCTCTCGATTTTACCTGCTGTTGTGAGCCCTTGTAGTTTGTCTTGAATTACCTCGATGGTATCATTCGACCATTTTAGTCGCTTTAGATCTATTGAATGGATGCTTCCCTCTGTTGCCTGGTTAATCTGGTGTTTGCTTAAATTTAAATTGAAGTAGGTGTGTTGATATGAGTGGTCACTCCTGGTGGTAAATTCAATTACAAATTGAAGGAGAAAAGGCATCAATGGTAATAAGATTGACGTGTAGTCGAGTCTGGATCGGGGCATCCCGCCAAAAAAGGTGTGTTTGGGCAGAGTGTCTTCCGCTGTCCTGTCGTTTATAACTCTTAAACCTAGATATTCTAATGATTTTACCAAGTGTCGTCCTGTGTGGTCAGGAAATGTTGTTTTTATTGGATATTGAGGTTGTATATTCCAGCATGTATTATCAGCAGCTAATATCTCATCTTCATCCGGGGGTGTAGATTAGGTTGGAGTTGAAGTCTCCTGTTAGCACTATGTCCCGGGAAGGGTTGGTGTTTCTTATGTCCGCAATTGTAGCTATTAACAAGGTGTTGTGAGCTTTTTATTTTGAGGCTTAGGATGTGCGTAAGTGTTGATCAATAATACTATTTTTGGTTTCTTGATGGCTTGCAGCGTGAGCTTGATCAATTGCACATTTGATCTGAAATGGGCTATCTGTTCTGATTTAATCTTGAGCGCTGTGGACACGTAAACTGCCAGGCCGCCTTTCGGGTGGCCGTATTTCCTGTGTTTCTCAGCTGGAATGTTAAAATGTGTGAAACCTGCAAGTGGCAAGTCTTCCAGTGCCCATGTCTCTTGAAGGGCAGTTATGTCTCATGTTGCCCAGGCTTTAGGGGGACTACCTTCTTCCAGCCATTTTATCGCGCCAGCTATATTCCACGAAAGGTGTGGCGATTTCCGTTATTGGAATTGGTAGGCTGTCTGTCAGATGGTGACTTAACCTTCACTTTAGTCATAATAGCTGGAAGCCAGCTCCATTGAGCATTAGCAACTTCTGTTTCCACCTTTAATCTTTAAGAGCCCCGTTCCGTGATGCAGTTGGTGAGCTTCTTCCTTTCGCTTTCTGCACGACTGAGTACACCGGCAAATTTCCTTTTGATTGTCCTGGCCCATAGTTTGCCTCATGGGACGGATTTTCGATAAGCGGTAGCGTAGTAAGGTGGGCTTAGATAGTTTTATACCCCACGATTCAAATTGCTGGTTGTGGCTCATGATGAGCTGGGCGACTTCCGCTGTTTGCCATGTGGTAAGTGTTTGTTCATTGTTAATTTCTTTCCCTTTCTGGCAGAATTCCACGGCCAGTAGATGAGCTGAGTTTATCCAGTATTGGGGTATCTTTAATAGATTCACATACCTAAATCAGAATAGTAAGCAGTATATATATATATATATATATATATTACCTACTGGCGGTCGCCAGTAGGTAGTTATAGTTAGGACCACGTTTCCATAGGAAATCCGCAACATTCTATTTTGAATAACTTTGGCGCCGGTCGACGAATCCTCGCGAATTTTTCAAAATAGGTGGGGCGCTACGCTCCGCTCCTACCCTGAAAGTCTCGGGGGGATTCGTCAAGCGGGGGCTGAGATAAAAGGGGGGTCCCAAAACGCGTTTTTCCCATGCATTTTTCCATAGGACCTTTAGACACAGCTACAGCCCGAACGGCTGAACAGAATTACTTGAAATTTGGCAGAGAGGTAGTCCTCAGGTCAAGGAAGTGCCTTTTGTAGGTTTGGTGTAAATCTGTTCAGTAGATTCTGAGAAAATAGCCTTTAAATCAATATATATATCTGTGGCAGCTTACGGTGCGCTTACCGTAAGCTTACCGTACGCGTACGGTGGCGTGCGCGAGCGCGATTTTGATTGGCTCTTAGATCTTAGTAAACATTCGAATCGGTCGAAACCAGGAAGCGGCAGCCGCCATTTTCTCTCTCGCTCTCTGAGTTGGGCAGCAAAAACGAAGCCAAAAAATGTCTAAAGAGGCAGTTTCTTGAGATCCTAACCACCCAGCATTGATATAGGGGTCCCCAAACAACCCCCAAGGCCAAAAAAAAAATTTTTTTTTTTTCGGAAAATCGCCGATTACGCTTACCGTACGCGTACGGTAAAATTTTGTTTTAAAAAAAATTATCCAGACTCTCCCCACCCCTTGTGCAAATGGTGCCCGAAGGGCACCATTTGTGCATTGCTTATTAGAGCTAAGAAATTAACAAAGAATAAATTTCACAAAGATGCGCATAATATGTCCCCCATGTGCGCACGGTGCGCGAAGCGCATCGCGCGTACATGGCCCAGCCCGCATAACGTGGGCACGCGGTGCGACCACCGCGCGTGCACGGCACTAACTGCGTAAAGTGGGCGCGCTGTGCGCGAAGCGCACCGCGTGCTCACTGTGCGCGCACAGTGCGCGAAGCGCACCGTGCGCACACGGAACGAACTGCGTTAACTGGGCGCGCACGCCACGAATGGCGTAAAGTAACTTAGCATTTAAAAAACCGTACAAATTCACTGAAAAAACCATAGGTTTCACACACGTTATAGTTAGGAATTAGCATTTAAAAAACCTTGCAAATTCACTGAAAAAACCATAGGTTTCACACATGTTATAGTTAGCTGTACATTTCACTCGTAAAAAACCAATGAAATTCCCCCGTTATAGTTAGTGCAGGCAACTATAACTCACGCGACCGCAATCTTCTGCTGATGACATATGTGTCTTTATGAAAAAAAAATATTTGTAATATATGTATAGCTAAAATTTAATGGAAGAAGACATGGGCAAATAAGTGTCTAAATACAGTATTAGCATCAGCAGAGGATTGCGGTCGCGTGAGTTATAGTTGCCTGCACTAACTATAACGGGGGAATTTCATTGGTTTTTTACGAGTGAAATGTACAGCTAACTATAACATGTGTGAAACCTATGGTTTTTTCAGTGAATATATATATACACACATACATGTAAACATAGGCATGACAATGCATAAAATCTAGACGTATGTATGTTCGTCAGAGAAAAAGCACCCTTGCGGACAGTGGGTAGTGCCATAATACTCTTACATGCAATATCAATCCAAAGATTAGAACTTGAAACCGTGCCTAGAATATGTGCAGTATTAATAAGCAAAGTAGGAAAACAAATATGCATAGATACATTTAAGAGATATAAACTGCATCCAAGACATCAACTAATAAAACCTCTCCTGAAAGAGGCTTACCTTAAGAAAATAGGTTCCTCAACACTGCCTGTCCCACTGATGCGTCAGCACGTTCTGATGATTCCAGGCAGTAATGCTGCGCAAACGTTGGCGTTGTTTTCCACGTCGCAGCTCTGCAGATTCTTTCAAGTGGCACTCCGGCAAATAGAGCAGTTGATGTTGAAATTGCTCTAGTGGAGTGCGGTCTCACAGTCCTTGATAATGTTTTGCCAGCCTTGTCATGGCAAAATTGAATTGCACTTGCTATCCAACTGGCTATGGTAGCTTTAGAGACTGCCGTGCCTTGACAGCTTTGACTATAAGCTATGAACAATTGATTTGATTCACTTATGTCTTTAGTTCTTTGCAAATAAAATTTGAGACATCTCTTTAGGTCTAGAGTGTGTAGCGCTCTTTCCGCAGGCGTGGATGAGTTAGGAAAGAAAGTCCTTAAAATGACTGGCTCATTCAAATGGAATTACGTAGGAACTTTAGGGATGAACTTAGGGTTCGTCCTCAAAATGATCATTTGATCCGTGAAGGGCAAGAAAGGATGGGATATGCTAAAGGCCTGTATTTCACTAACCCTTCTTGTCGAAGTAAGTGCTAGCAGGAAGGCGACTTTCCAGGTCAAGTACTTCAATTCTGCCTTGTGAATGGGCTCGAATGGTTGTTTTAGCAACTGAGACAACACCACATTAAGCTGCCATTCCGGAGGTGGAACTTTGATGGGTGGAAAAGCTCTAAACAGTCCTTTCATAAATTGCTTTATGACTCTTGATGACCATAAAGATGAAGTATGTGGCGATCGTCTGTATCTTGATATAGCAGCCAGGTGAACTCGTACTGTGCTGGCTTTGGGGGATGGAATCTTAAGTGCAGGAGGTGGTGTCAACATTTGAACCTTATCTTGGGTACCTGTTTCAATTTGGGTGCCACGGAGCCCCTGTATGGCCGCAACAGGTGAAGAAGCGGGTCACGAGAAAGCACCAAAGTGCAATTCATACTCGGACCCCCTCCTGGGACTCATGGAGCTTGCTTTCAAGAATCAGAAAGTACAAACCAGGAGGAAATTCTCCTCTTACAGGTATAGCACCTTAGCGAGTGCTTCACATAGGAACACATATACAATATTTGTAGCTCCTTTTAAATCACACTTCACACACAGGTCCTGAAGAAAGCCAGATTTAACAGGAAGCCTGGCTGAAACTAGTTGACCACACCGGATGTGGGAGACCATAAGTCTCTCCAACCACATCCACTAGCCTTACTTTTAATACTGCCAAGGGCCCACGAATAAATGACCCTCGGGACACGGGGACCCTCAGGACAGTTTTTAAACCTCACTCTTAACACCACCACTGCACACTCACTAAACACCATCCGTTCCGCTGTAAACAGTCATAGCAGCACACCGGGTGGGGCCCGATGATGAAGCATGCCATCAACTAGGTTGGTGGGTGAGGGCCTTCATAAAAACTAATATGCTTTTCTGAAAAACGAATATGTTTTTCTGACACACACTACATGAGCATCACCAGTATAGCTACCTCTTCTTGATCATTAACTAAACTTAGGAGAAGGGAACTAGCTACCTCAGTTCCTCTCTCTCCCTCTTGATATTTATCATCCATATCTGAGACCCATTCCTTTTGGTTCCCAGACGATGTGTCAGCCATGCCTGTGGACTTCCTTGTAAGGTCTGTTTTTGCTTTAGTCTCCCTGATGAGCTAAATAATGGGTATATTAATAGCTTGCTTGTCGACTTGGGATGTTATTTTATTTCTTGCTTTCCTTTCTTTTTTTGTTTTCTTGTTTGCTTTGTTGGGTTATCTTTTCCCGATTTTGCTTTTGCTGAGTATCCTTGCATGGTCTCTGCAGGTGCTGCCTTCATTTCTGGAGATTTTTTAAGCTCGGATGGCATTTTTTGTTATCTTGTGGTCTTCTTTTGTTTCTACCTGTTGAGGAATTGCCGTTTGTATTCCATTTTCAACGACTGTGTGTTTGATAGGAGTTATACTTAGCTTTTTAAGAGCAATTATTTGTTCCAGTAGAGTCGGGAGAGGCTCAATTTGTCAATTATCGGGCTGCAGGTGCAGCACTTTTGCTGTACTGAATATTTAGATTAAAATATTAAGATTGTCCAGTTTCGTGTTTATCCCTTCAATGTGCAGCGCTGTGATATTCATTAATTCAATTTGAATGTCAAGTTTGTCGGATTGCAGGTTGAGAGCCTTTGTGGATGATTGGAGTGTCTGTCGTAGTGTTTTAAAATGCTCCAGGTAGCTAGTTATGTCACTAGGTGTAGCATCTCGTGATGGCGAAAATTTTAGTCCCAGATTTGTTGGCTGATTTCAGACTTTTACTTTAGTAATGTATGTGGGGAGAGGGCACCTTTAATTGCTTGGTGTTTAAGCCTTTTGTTTCCCCTTTACTTTGGGTCAGGGAGATGTAGGCGTCCCCACCGTTTCCCGCTTTTAAATCTGTGACTTGTGATGGCTCCTTATTAAATGTGAGGCTTATTGATCTCAGCCATGAGTTTTCGGGGCCATCTTCTTCATCTAGATTTGTCTGATGAACCTGTGCTACAGTCGTAGTCCCTTGTATTGTTTTGTGTTGTATTGTAGGCCCTGGGGTGGAGTATGTGAGAAGTTGGCCTGATATATGATGTCACTAATTCTAGTGTACACCTTGTATCAGTCCAAACAACCCTTATGGTGATTGGTTGTAAAGTCAACCTTATAGACCAGCTATCCTAGTGGTAGCATGGACAAGAGCAGTCTTAGGCTAAACTCTGAATGGCATGTGAAGCCAGCTGTTATACCATATATAATCCCTTGAATACCAAATGAAAGGACCCCACAACAGATATATATATAAAATAAAGTGTATTTATTCTAGTCAAACCCTCAGCACTCTTTATGAGATTCGAGGTAAGTACAACACAGTCTTATTCAAGCATACATTAAGTCACACAGGTAAGTAATACAGTTAGGCCCTAGGGGCCACGCAAACCATATACTAAGTAAGTGGTATAAGGACCACTGTCACGGAAATAAGATAGGCCTAGGCCTAGGGAATCGCTGGGGCTACACTATACTACCCAAGGTTAGGAAGTGGGAGGCCCATGGGATTCAGGTGCAGAGTGGAAACACTCACGCGTAATGCGTATAATCGATAGAAATAGTACAGTTCAGAAATAAGCAGTTTTAGGACACTTCTGGTATAGCTAGAAAGTCGAGACTCTGAAACTAGACCCTAGGATAGTCAATACCCTTGTGAGCACCGGAGGACCCAAGTTACCTAGCCACGGGCTGCGGGTGCATAGGTGTGAACTTGCGTCGGGTTTCGTCGTGGACGTCTATGGATGCCTGAAGGAAAGTTGCTGACAGGCAGTCAGTACAGAGTGTCCGGTGGATCCCAAGGCCGGGATCAAGAAGGAAGGATACCTGCAAGCAGAAGGGACAGAGTCTGGGTCACTAGCCAGTTACCACGTGGAACCAGGAAGGAACCAGGCGATGTCGGGAGATTGCAGGCGAAGAGGTGAAGCTTGTCGCAGCAGCCACGGGTACCAGGAGACGTCGAGGACGACCAGGACCAGGACCAGGAGGCGAGCTGTCCCACGAAGGCTCTTGCTGTCGGCGGCGTCGAAGTCGAACTAGGAGTCACCAAGCCTTGGCAAGCGGAACCCACGAAGAATGGAGGACTTGCTTCTGGGGTGCTTCGCTTTTGCAGAGGAGCAGGAGCCAGTCTGGAGGAGCCAAACCAGCAGTGGAAAATCAAGGTGTGTCGTCGCAAAGGCCGCTAGCCAACGGGCAAGCAACCGGACAGACGCGGCAAGCAGGAAAATGCAGAAGGGCCCCACGCAGGACTCGTGGAGTGTGGGGGGCTGATCTTCGGTGCAGATGATGCTTGGGGTTGGGGCTTCTCAATCCCTGGTGCACAACTTCGAGGGTGCCTCAGAAGCTGCGCTGGAAGATACTCGCCACTTTTCTCAGGTAGCCGGTCCCACGTCTCTCGTCGCCTCCATGGATCTCAGCTCGGCTGTGGATGTGGATCAGGGTCGGAGAAGTCTGGAAGTCAAGGCTCTGGTCAGGCTCTGCAGTCGGTCCCTCGTAGAACTTCAGCAAAGCAAAGGGTAAGTCTCTTGATGGTGCCTGTTTGCACAGGGTAGCCACTCCTTGGCCACAAGGGAGATTCTTCAGTCTTCTTCTTTCGTCGAATGTCGAAGGTCCAGCGTTTCTGTTCAAGTTGCAGGTTCAGGATAATCTAATTTAGCAGGGCCCAACTAGCTACTAATATACTGGGCTAGTGGGCTGGGCTACCTGCAAGGTCCCTCCTATGGGTGGGACCAGGAAGGGGAGTGGCTACACCCCCTTTCCTTTGTCTAGTTTCGCGCCAGAGCTGGGGCTGGAGTGCCCCAGCACCGGTTTGAACTGGACTATGCATGGAGCACCTTGTGTGCCCCAGGCATGTCTCATTCCTTTCAGGCCTCCCTGCCCCAATACACTAAAGTCTGTCTGGGGAGGTGCTAGCACCTCCCCAAGCAGGAAACCTATTGTCCAGGCCTCCCTGGCTGGGAGGGCTCCCAGCAGCAGGAGGTCAGACTCGTGTCTATGGCAGCAGCATCCATTTTGTGATGCTGAGGCTTTGGTGAGAGTTAAACAGCAAAGTAGGATTTTAACATGTCCCTCCCTCTAGAAGGGAGGAATAATATCCTCATCACCAGAAATGGTATGGGGGTATTATTCCAAAGTATTAGACACCTTACACGACATGTTTTGATAAAGCCAAACCATAGTTACCATAACCGTTTAAGATTATAAGGTACTTTAAGAGTATATGGTAGGCTATATCATAGAACAGCTATAAGGACATGGTTCCGAAAGCTGCAGACAGGTTCAGCTCATGCTAGAGCACCATCTCACATGTTACCAAGCACTCTGCCTCCAGGATTGTTAAGGCCTGCCATAGGGGTGGCTGATAGGTACACATGTGTCTATATATAAGGTAGGTATAGGAATACTACACCTTAAGCAAGGGGTGATTACACGACCTTGCCCCAGCTGAGTGATCAGCCAGTTGTGTCTGATTGGGAGGCCATACCAGGGGTGGCATAATGCATGCTGCCGCCCCTGGGAGGCCTAGTGTACACCTATGCCCTGGGTACCTAGGGTACACTGTACAGGGTCCAATAAGGTGATCCTTACCAATTGGGTATGTACCTAGGGTACATGGAGTCCATTTTAAAGAGAGAGCAGACAGCCTGAGACCCTGAATGGCAGGATCTCAGGCCAACTAAGTCGAAAAACCAGCTAGACACTAGGCAAAAAAGTTGGGGGTAACCATAGTCCGATATCCACCTTTTTTGGCCTGGACGTTGGTTTGATGGCTGATCTATCGCGTTTATATTTTCTCCTCCGTTGCTCCCTTCTTTTCCAAGTTGAAGAAGGTGCTCAACTGCAATCCTGTTCTCGCGCGTGACGTCAATGTCATTTGCTAGGCCCTCTATTGTTTCCTCTGAGTAAGGTTCCTTAATGTGTAGGTGGAATTCCATTGTTATTGCACGTCAGGTTGGTTTCTTCCTTTGGGGTTCCCTGGTCTGTATCTACCAGGCCCAAGTTTGAACAAGTTGCCTGGCAGTTTGGGCTGTTTGGGACCCTTACTTTGTTTATAAGATCGTTTAGCTTCTTTTTTATGGTAGCATTATAAGCCAACCTCTGAGGAGCCAGGGGCGTCAGAAGGCCTGGTACCTCTCTAGGCATAGAGAATATTGTACCCCCGGGATCTTTGAGGAAGGAGAAACTGGAGCTTATTTTCTTAGTCCCATTATTTTCTGAGTTCCTAAACATTGTCAGGATTGGTGAAATTAAAGGACTCTTTAGAGTTTTGGCCTGATCTACAGCTTTTGCAGGTTAATTTGTATTTTGTCTTTTTGTGCCTTTCTTCGTCTTGCTCAGCTTCTGGAGCTGTTTTTGAGTCCGCCTGACTCTGCCAGATCTCATCTTAGTCTTCTCTCAGTGTGACGTGAGGCTCTTTGCCAGAACTAACCTTTTTAGGTCCGGATTTCCTGTTAGTCCTGTGGTAAACGGCCTGAACAGAGCAGTGCAAGGCTCAGTGGTGTGCAGCCCCCCACTGCAACCACGTTTATTGAAGCATCCTGCCGTGGGAGGCCACAGTCAGCTGTTCTCCTGCCTCCCAGGGGGCCTGTCTGGAGGGGCCAGGGAGACTGGAAGGACTGGAGGCAAGCAGAGTGGTGGTCTTCGCAAAGGGCAGTCGAGGCGAGGTTATCGAGATTGGGGAGCGGGATGAAGGTGAGCGATGAGGTGAGTGCAGGCCAGGGCTGGGGCCTAACGAGGGGTGGAGGGGGCACTGACTTGCAAACCACACCCAGCTGGGCTGCTCCCGCGGGGAGTTATGGGTTAACCACTTGTGCTACTCTGCTGGTCCCACTGCAGGGCCGCCCGGCCTCCCGGCCTTACCTCCATGCCGTTGCCTTTGTCGTTGTCTCAGCCTGCAGGCAGAGCCAGGGGAGTCACAGCCGCGGGCCGAGGGAGTCAAGGCAGGAGGCCAGACAATCCAAGCTGGGGACAAGCGGGAGCAAGAAAACGAACAAAACAGCTGCCGAGCCGCGGCTTGCAGCTCGCGGTTCTCTCGCCACACACTGATAGCTCTGCCCCTCGTAGCGACGTACGTACTTGGCTTAGATCTATGTGCATACACTTGATCAGTGTGATGCTTGGGGCAAAGTAAAACAAGCATTGGCATAGCCAATAGGTCAGCACAATATCCTTGGTGCAACAACATCAACTGTTGTATGGCTAAACACTTAAAAGGTCCCAAAGGCGAGACCTATTGGCTATGCCAATGCTTGTTTATTTACTGTAGCCGCCACTGAGTATTAAACGACAGAGTGGAAGAAGCCCAGATCATCTCATTATAAAATCCCAAAAAATAATCCACAGGGAAATTGTGGTTCAGTCCCAATAACAGACAAGGATGCTTGCTAAACAAATCCACAGAAATTCCCCTAAAATGAATGGTGTCGAGCAAAGCAGTCAAAACACCCCAGAATGCACTGCTCCTGGCCTCATTAAGGTGTCCCCGTTGATGACGCAAGGGCTCAGGCTTCGCTTGTATCCCTCTTGCTTGTTAAAGGGGGGCGAGGGGGCACAGCAGTGCTGGGAGACGACGAAGGCGAGCTATGGGGGTTTAGTAATATTTCATAACATCTGGCAGGCAGAGGGAGCTGAAGCAGAGTCAGTCACACGTCAGGCTCTGGCTGTCAACCAACTGTACCTGCCCCAGCCCTACTTGCCCCTGGGAGCCACCAGCCTGCCGTGAAATCTCCAGATTTCCATTAAGGCTAGTAGCACTCTGGCACCAGCGCGATCTCTTGAGAGCTCCTCTGCGAGGAGTAGGGTGCCCGGAGAGCACAGCCCATGTCCCGGAGCCAGGAGGGGAGGTTCCGCTCTGAGGTAGCAAGTGGAGGAAAGGGGGCGGAGAGAACTTCAAGCGAGACGAGAGTAAACATCAGAGGAAGCAGCCTGACAGTGAGGCGATTAGAAAGCTCTTAAGGCCCCTCGACAGAACGGCGGAGCGGGATAACTTCCTTCATCTGCCGGCTCAAGCAATCCTTTGCAAAGGATTGCTTGAGCAGCAAGGACAACAGAAAGCTGTTTCCGCGCGCCTTATCTAAAGACGTCAAAAAATAACCTTATATCAGCGTACTATAATTAGGCATTTTATAAACGGAGCCAAAAATGTGACCCGTGTTTGCAGTGTGGCAAAAAAGATCTGCAGAAATTAACTAAGTTCTCAAGTAGAACGCAAGTTTATTTCCAAAATAAAGCTGGCACGGGAGTGCAAAAAAAAAAACAGACCCACAAAGCGTTTCCCTTGCGGGAGCGAGCAGGGACACCATCTGTTTGCAAGTTAATTACAAACAGATGTTGCCAAAGCTCGCTCCCGCAAGGGAATCGCCAAACATGCACATGTTGCCATTGAACGCAATGCAAAGCGTGCACGTTTTTGGCCCAAAAAGCTAATCGATTCCAAGAGGTCCCCTCCTATGCTGCGCATGCACGCTGCGTAGGCGAGACCTAAAAACAGGATACCAGACATGCACAGTCTGGCATTCAAGGCAGGGGTACACAACAGTACACAGTACAAGGGACATTTCTCTTCCGAAAGAGAAAAACAATGTATCCTCATTTCCACTTCTGATTTCAGTCCCTTAATATAGGTGGCTCAAGCACTCCGGAAATGGTTGATCTAGAGGACATTTTTCCTACCCAACCTTTGCCTTATGATGGTCACATCAAAACATGAAAAATATAAAAGATGACAGTTAAACAAGGCTGATATTTCTGTCTTTATAGTATAGAACATAATAGTTTTTAGCAATTCAAGAGCTAGTATTCAGCTGACCTCTGTAATCAGGTAACTTCAACACAATAAATACCAGTCAATATGACAACCTCTCCACCTCCAGGTAAACCCAAGGTATACGACTATACCAGCACAGGCAAAGACACTTTTCAGATGGTGGGGGATCTTCTGAAGCCAGATCACTAACCACTTCAAAATGACAATGCCTTTGGCTTTATTGGTGTGCTCAATTTATTCCCCTTCACTTTGTGGTAGATCTCACAGTAACATTATTTCTATAATGTTAGGAGGGTTTCAAGAGAGTAGATGAGTTTCTATAATGTGCAATGTAACATAAGCAGTGTTTCTCCGGTATTGAATCTTTCATAAATTCACATGCTTTAATCTTACCCATCGTTATGGTGGGAGTCTCACAGTAATATCAGTCAATCAATCAATCAAAATAAGCTTTATTCGAATTCACAAATGGATCATAAAAGCTGCATTAGAATTTCCATAAAAAGTTAAAAACAATATAAAATTTGAACAAGTTAGAAAAGCTTATAAAACTACAATACATAAATACAAGTGCAAGTGCGATCATCAGAGGCACACTGAGTGCATTTCTAGGTTTCACTATAGCTGCTGCCTAAGGTTGACAACGGCCCATAAGAATAGAGCCAATACAGTACATATATAAATGGTAGGTAACATTTGCAAACACAAAAAAGCTGGTCCACATTGCACAAAGCCCAATTGTCTTAACAGGGGTTTAACATATTTTTTTCTAGCCTCAAGGAAATGTTTGCAAAACAAGACAGTATGCATGGTACTCTGCAGAGAGATTTCATAGTAGGTACACTTCCCCATGTTGGTGGACCAGTTAGTAATGATGGAAGATATCCAAACTGAATCAGGTCAGCATGAACCTGTGACAAGCATTAAACACATTAACTAAATAAAACTGTATGTTATTTATTTATTTATTTATTTATTTATTTATTTATTTATTTATTTATTTTAAACATTTATAAAGCGCGGCTGACACCTTGCAGGTTTCCTGGCGCTGGTGAATACTCTTAACTCAGGGGAACAGATAGCGAGGAGCAGGAAGAAGGGGTTGTTTCTAAGGGAATAACCACGTCTTGATGCGTTTCCTGAAAGGGAGGAGCTGTGAGATTTGACGGATATCAGGAGGCAGACTGTTCCACAGTTTAGCCGCTGCGACTCTGAAAGATCTGCCCCCCGTCCTGACTTTGTTATATTTAGGAACAATCACCAGACGGGCTGAGGCTGAGCGTAGAGCTCTGGAAGGGGTATACCATGTGAACATGGCCTGCAGAGGTTTAGGTCCAGCTCCATGGAGCGCTTTAAAAACAAGGCAGAGGGACTTGAAGGCCACACGTTGTTTGAGCGGAAGCCAGTGTAGTTCAGCTAGGGCCGCTGAGGCTGAAGATCTCCTAGTCCAACCCAGAACTAATTTGGCTGCAGCCGACTGAACTCTTTGAAGTCGGTCAAACAGGGCAACTGGGGACTCAAGTAACAGCGCGTTGCAATAGTCCAGGCGACTGAGGATGGTGCACCTGACTATCTGCTCCCGAGCTTGTGCGGGTAGCAGTGGCATAATTTTGCGCAGGGAGCGCAGGATAGCTGTGCACATTCCCACCGTTTTAGCAACTTGGGTTTCAGTGTTCATTTTATCATTCAGTGTGGCCCCAAGGTTGCGAACCGATGTAACTGGCCGAGGTTTATCTGCTGTTTCCGGGGGCCAAAAGTCGCAGGGGAATTGCCGAGGAATGCGACTTCCTGCACAATACAGAACCTCCGTTTTGGAGGAATTAAATTGCAGCGAGTTATTGTGTAGCCACCCAGCCGTCTCCCTTAAGCAGTCGTGAAAGGCTGCAAGGGGGGTAGAGTCTTCTCCCTCCCAAGAGAGGATGAGCTGGGTGTCATCCGCATAGTTGATTGTTTTTAACCTGTGCGCCTTTATCAACGTGATCAGAGGTCTAAGGTACACGTTAAAGAGAATGGGGCTGATGGAGGAGCCCTGGGGCACCCCGTGGGGGACAGAAGAGAAGATAGATTGATAAGGGGGGAGAGACACCGCCTGTCTCCTGTCCCGTAGGAAGGAGTGGAACCAAAGTAGGGCAGTGCCGTCTACCCCAGCCGTCCGGAGTCGCTCCAACAGGACCCCATGGTTGACCGTATCGAAAGCGGCAGACAGGTCCAACAGGATCAAGGCTACTGCCTGGCCCCTGTCTGCCCGCATACGAAGGTCCTCCAGAGCTGTCAGGACAGCTGTTTCAGTCCCGTGAGCAGGACGAAAGCCAAACTGAAAATCGTCCAGAATCTGATTTTTCTCCAGATGAATGGAGAGACAGGTGCTAACCCATCGCGCATGTTAAAACTGGTCAAGATCATCTGATTCCTTTGGACAGACGGTTTCAATATTTCTGATGCTAGTCACATTTCATTTTGAGTACTTTTCTTGGAACAAGAGCCAAGTTCTCGGGGTAATTGAAATATTCAGGGTGGCCAATGTCTGCCAAAAAGATATGTATATATTTGAGCCAAGGAATTTTAAGAGCTGATGTGGATCTAACACAATCGATAATAAACGATTGGTTCAGGGAGGTGTGTTCAGATGACCAAACTTTGTGCCATAATAACACTGGCTGTATCCTAATCAGATCAGCAATATAAGGGACTCCTAATTCTGTGTGACAGACATACACTGCATTTTGGAACTACTAAAAGTTTCTAAAAAAAAGCGTTTTCTTCAAGTTGGAGACTGTTGGTCTGCCCATATCCCTATAGTCCGGCCCCATACATAGCAGTAGGTCTGCATTTAGGCTTGTAGATAGTCAACATTTCCCTTGGATGCTTGATTCCTTGGGTACTAGCAAACTGCAGCAGGGCTCTTGTGGTTTTAACAAATTGAAGTAATCTAGATTTTATAGCCTGTTGCCACTTCCCAGTACGACTAAATAGTGTCCCCAGGTAAGAGAAAGTTGTTGTGACCTCGATTGTTTCACCCTCAATGAAGATGTCTCAACATTTAGAGCCAGTGCTTTCAAAATGGCAAATTCATCCACTAAGCGCTGAACACCAAGGGGGGTACAAGCCATTAAAACGGCGTCATCGGCATAAAAAAGTGCCGGAATTGGATGATGACCTATTTAGGGTAGGTCAGCGCACCTGCTTGCCAACGTGTCCCCTACACTGTTGAGATTAAACAGGAAGGGGGCAAGGACGCATCCTTGACGTACCCCTCGTCTTATATTAAAAGGCTTGGTACAGTTACCATTAATCCCGTAGTGTACTCTGACACTTCCCAATGCGTACTGATCTCTAAGGAAGTTTACAATGACACAATCCACTCCCTGGCTAGTCATAATGGACCACAGTTTTTTGTGGACCACGAAATCAAAAGCAGAAGACAGGTCCACAAAAACTAAAAACAAATTCCCTTCCTTAATATGCATATATTTACCAATTAAAAAAATCCAAATTAATGGCCTGTTCGGTAATCCCCAGCCCAGGTCTAAAGCCGTACTTCAGGTCTGAGAGGATGTTATTAGATTCTGCCCAATCCTGCAAACGATCCAAAAGAATATGCCCAGCCACCTTCACTAGGTAATCTAAAAGGCAAATTGGTCTATATTGTGTTGGACTGTTAAGGTCACCCTTTTTATATAGGGGAACGATTACAGACTCGGGCAGGTGTGCAAAAAACCCTTCTCCCGGCAGGCTCCGAAGAGCAAAGTAATAATAGGGCCTCACAGATCAATATTGGACTTAAACAAGTCGTTGGGGATCCCATCTGGGCCCGGGGCCTTGCTGCCCTTACTAAATTTCACTGCTGCGGCTACTTCATCCAAGGTGAAGACCGGATAATTCCTTTGAATAGGAGGTAAGGTTGAGGGGAAGTACTAAGGGAGGGTAAGGAGATCTGGAAAGTCTCTGTGTCATACGTGGGGGAATATAGGTCTGAAAAGTGCGCTTACCAAGTAGCCTCAGTACTGGCTATCTCGGCTCGTGGGCAATCCGCAGGGTCGTAAGAAGGGGCGTTGATTATACGCCAGAACACAGTGTTGTTCTTAGACAAACTGGCTTCAAGTAAACTATTCCAAGTGTCCTCCTTTAAATATTTTTTACTTTGCCTGATGGTCCTGTTGTTTTTTTTAAACATATTTTATTCGTTTTCCCTTAACTTCCAGTACAAGGTAGTATCACATTTTCATGATCAAATTGTTATACATCTTATTTGTAGATATACCATTTCCTGTCTGTGGTGCATGATATACATTATATAATCTGTATATCACGCATCAGGTACACATATACATAGAAGCATCCAATTTGTCCATCTATGTATATTACGGATAAGCTCTTTATTAACCTAAACTATCTAAAACCCATCCAGTCCGGCATGGGCGGGCGCGGTGCTCAAATGGGGCGCAGCAGAGGAGCTGCTGCTGAGGGAGGAGGAGGCGAAGGGCGCCCGCAAACACCCGATATCTATGGAGTGGGCACAGCTCCTCATCCTTTTTAAGCAAACGTGCGCGAGGGGAGAGGTCCCGGACGCGACACAGTCCACCCCCCACACCTCGCCGGCCACCCCCGACTGCCCCGGACCAGCGGAAGACGCGGACAGCTCATTAGGCAGGTAACACTCCTGGACGCGAGGGCCAACATGAACCCAGTCCCCTGCTTCGCGACGAACAATTGGCCCACCACCCCCCCCCCTCCCCCTGGCGAGCCCCAGGGCGCATCACATGTACTTACCGTCAGTCCGTACATAATCTACCACGAGAACTTCTCCTTCGCCAATCCTGCATCCATCCCCCCCTCCCATTCTTCACTCCCAGCCTCCTTCCCCCCCCCCCTATTTTTCCCAGTTTCGGGGCCCCGCCCCCTCCCTAGGGCCCTTCCCAAGTTGCCCCGCTGGCGGCAGTCACCCCAGTTGGCGGTTCACACGCCATAGTCCTAGTTACATGACATGCCAGTGACACTGGGAAAGAAGGGTACGCTGCTTCGACCAAGTTGGGGAGGCAGAACTGACTCCGATAGAGACGGAAGGTATGGGCACTAACGTGATGATATGCACGGGGGCCAGTTAGAACAGGCCTAAGGGAGGCAAGTCTGTTGGGCCACCACAGAAGATTTCAGCAGCTAATGGACTACAGTACCCACTCACTATAATCCTGCAAAGGTCCATGATGTTGTAGTGAAATGATTAACGCTTATACCTCAGAATGTTCAATGTGATGAAATGCATGCAAAACCCTAATAAAAACATGTCAATTTAAAAAAAAAAAAAAAAAAAACTATCTAAAACCCAGTCCCCCTCCCAGCAATGTTCTAACATTCTCTTCCAAGTTGTATTGTTTTTACCTTCCTATGCTACTAGCTGGAATCTGCCGATTATTATGATCATGTCCCCTTACCCGGACCGCTGCACCGTGTGTTCTTGTGCGTCATAGCGCCGCAATGGTATATTGTGTGCTCGGGGTACTAGATGTATGGTCGGGGATCATACCTTTAAAGGCTTCCCACATAACATCCCAGTCCATAGATATCTGCTTCTTGTGTAAACCACATGCCTCTTCCCGGCGGATAGCTGCGCTCTCGGCCCCTCCCCAATGCAACATTTCACTGTGCCATGTGTATATTGCAGGTGGTCTGGCCGACTTCCATCTCATAGTAATGGATCTTTTCGCCAGAAGAACCGCAAGGTCAAGGAAACGGTGTTGGACTTTATGGGAGGCCAACCACTTCCAGAAACCCAGCAGGCACTCTAGTAGTGAGTCTTCTATATTCAAGCCCGTAGTCGTTTCTACGCATTGTCGGACCTCTCCCCCAGTACCCTTCCAGGCGCAGATATGCCCATAGCATATGAATCAAATATGCTTCCACCAACTGACATCTAGGGCAGCGGTGTTGTGTATTTGGGTATATCCGCTGGAGGCGTCGTGGTGTAAGGTAAGCCCTATGCAATATCATGCATTGTATAAATTTTAACTTTGCCTTCCTGGACACTTTTTTAGGGTGTTACAGTATATTCTCCCATTCCCTGTTCGTTATCTCCCGTCCAGCATCCTCCACCCATTTGGCTTGCAAGGTATCTAGAGACACCGCTGCGTGTGCCCATATTCCCAGGTATAACCACTTGATGAGATGACTTCCCCGTCCCATGTAGTACAGTGATTTGTCTAATTTGTGTGTTTGAGGCTTTTCTCTCTGGGGGGCCCAGTGTGCTTTCACATAGTGCAGGATCAACGCATGTAGCATGTATAGATGGTTTGGTACTCCGTGCTCCCGTATAAAATTCTCATGATCCATTATGATCTCAGTGTTAAAAAGCGCCCCTATTGTGTCCACACCCTCGTCCGACCATGCCCTAATCCTATTTCTCGTGATCCTTCCGGTGGGTTGTGGTATCCCCAGTAGTGGTATGTTAGTTGCGTAGTGGGGACAGCTGGACGTATATTGTAATGGCTTCTTCCAGCACAACAATGCCATCTTCAGTAGGGGTGGTGCATTTAGGGGGATTTTAGACTTTGGCAGTAGCATAGTGTGTAAAGATCCTTGATCAATGTTTTGTGCTGTATACCCAATCTCCTGCAAATTGCGACTGGCAGTCCAATAAGACAGCCATTGTAATTGATATGCATAATAATATGCTCGGAGGTCTGGTACTCCCAGCCCCCCTGTGCGTGTTTCCAACTGAAATTTTTAGAGACTCACCCTTCTTTTGTCTGTTCCCCAGATTAGGTCCGACAATGCAGTATCTAGTGTATGAAACAATGCCGGAGGTATTGTGATCGGCAGATTAGTGAAATAATATAGGAGTCGGGGGAGGACCACCATCTTTAACCCATTCGCTGCGTTCGTCGGCCAACGGCTGTCGCGAGCACTACCTCCGTAGTGCTGCGCACGTCCGTTGGCCGACGCGGCCCGCCCACGCACGGAAAAGGACGCACCGCGGATGATTTTACGCCGCGGTTAAAGGGTTAACACTGCCACGCGACCCATTGTCTAGAGTGGGAGCGAGGTTCAAAAGGAGATGTTTGAACGCAATCCCCGTATTGCCCTATTGAGATAACCCTCTAGCATATCCGCGTGTGCGTGGTATATATAAATGCCTAAGTATTTAAAAGTGGTTTGCACCACTGGCAGTCGATACAGACCAAAATCAATCCTTTCAGGGCGTGCGTGGTTTTGAAAAAAGAAGGCGTTAGATTTGGAGTCGTTTATAGCTAGACCAGAGATGTATTCGAATGATGCAAATATTCTAGGTATAGGGTCTAACTCACCCAGGAGGTCTTGCACGTAGACAATTATATCATCTGCATATGCAGATATCAAATGAACAGAGCTGCCTGATGGTATCCCAACGTGATTAGCTTCCGGTCGCATCTGGAGCACCAGTGGCTCCAGCACTAATACAAACAATGGGGATAGGGGACATCCCTGGCGTCTGCCTTTGTATATTGGGTATTCGCTCGATATATGCCCACCTGTCCGGACTCTGGCCGTGGGAGCTTCATATAAGAAACGTAGCCAGCTAATGTATCCCGGGGGTATCCCAAATCTCGCAACAGCCTGAAACATATATTCTCATGAACGTGTGCCGATCGCTTGTCGAAGATGGAGTAGTTTCTTTTCTGTAACTCCAGTTCTGTAGTAGGGGTATCTCTGTTATAGTCATAATCTAGTGAATAGTCCTGCCCATGTGCGTGGACCCCGGAGCAATAAAAAATAATCTCTAAAGGTTACAAATCATGCAGACCTGCATACACCTTTAAGAGAGAATTTAATTTAAAGACAGATAATGCAGCCTATACCCACAGGCTACACTGTCCAGAACTTCAACTAGAATTCCACCAACATCCACAAACAGCACTGCCTGGCCAGCTTTTCTCCACATAGGACAAAACCCTGCCTCTACCAGCAAAAGCCTCTGGAATGATAGAGAGGAAGGAGTGGAGAGACAAGCCCCATAGGCTGCCATTATGTGACTTAGAACAGGATACTGTGCCTTTAAGAAAACTTTCCAGATTTCCAGAACTTTCCCCAGTATCCCAGAATGCCCAGCAGGTCCCTTTTACTTTCAGTTCTTTTTGAAGGCGTAGCACGCCAGACCTGTAGCATTCTTCATATGAATAATTATCTCTCCACCGGGGAAGAGGGCGGGCGCTTATGACTATAACAGAGATACCCCTACTACAGAACTGGAGTTACAGAAAAGAAACTACTCCTTCTGTAGTAGGGGATCTCTGTGTATAGTCATAATCTAGTGAATAGAATGGCAAGCCCATCCCCACACAACAACAGCGGTGGAGAACAAACAAGACAAAGCCACTACTGTGCGAACAAATTTCGCAGAGAAGCCTGTCCAACCTGAGCATCTGCCCTGCCATCCGAGTCCAGACAGTAATGCGCAGCAAAGGTATGGACCGACTTCCAAGTGGCCGCCTTGCAGATTTCCGCAATAGGAACATTACGCAGCAAAGCCGTCGTGGCAGCTTTGCCCCTGGTGGAATGAGCCTTAGGTTTACCCCCTAAGGTCTTATTAGCCTTTTGATAACACAATTGTATGCAGGACACAATCCACCGAGAAATGGACTGCTTAGAGGTCGCAAGACCAGTTCTGACTGATCCATAATTAACAAACAATTGGTCAGACCTACGAATATCCTTGGTCTTATCCAGATAAAATTTCAACACCCTCCGAACATCCAGGGAATGGAGAGACCTTTCCGCTGGCGAAGAGGGATTCTGAAAGAACGTAGGTAAAGTTATGGTCTGGTTGACAGGAAAATCAGAGATAACCTTAGGAAGAAATTTAGGGTGAGTACGCATCACAACCTTAGCAGCATGAAATACAGTATAAGGTTCTTGACAACATAATGCCTGAAGTTCACTCACCCTGCGGGCCGATGTAATGGCCACTAGGAACGCCGCCTTCCAGGATAAGTGCTGCAATGAAGCCTTGTGAATGGGTTCAAAAGGCTCCTTCATCAGTCTGGACAGCACCACATTCAAGTCCCAGGAAGGCGAGGGAAGTCTGACGGGAGGAAACACTTTCTTCAAGCCTTCCAAAAAATCCTTGACCACAGGGATCTGAAAGAAGGAAGTCTGCGAAGGGCATTTCCTGTAAGCAGTCAAAGCAGCCAGATGAACCTTAATGGAATGGAAATTAAGGCCAGACTGCGCCAGATGTAAAAGGTACGGAAGGATGACATCTTCCTTACATGTCGTCGGATCAAAGTTCTTGAACTTACACCAGATACAGAACCTCTTCCACTTGTAGGCATAGGATGTCCTAGTGGAAGGTCGTTTAGACTCCTTCAGTATGTCCATACAATCGTCTGGTAGATTCAGATGGCCATATTGCACTATTTCAGGAGCCATGCCGCCAAACTCAAAGACGAGAGGTTGGGGTGCACCATCCGCCCCCCGAACTTCGTGAGAAGGTCCGGCCTGCACGGCAACCGCATGTGAGGAAGGAGAGACCGGTGAAGTAGGTCCGTGAACCACCACTGCCTGGGCCATTCCGGGGCGATCAGGATCATCCGCGCCCTGGACTGGGACAGCTTGATGAGCACTGCCGGAATCAGGGGAATGGGTGGAAAAGCGTACAGAAAGCTGTTCGACCATTCGATCCATAGCGCATTCCCCAGCGTCCCCCGCTGGTAGTACCTGGATGCGAAGTCTCGGCATTTGCTGTTTTCGGTGGTGGCGAACAGATCTACGTCTGGAGTCCCCGACCTTGCGAAGACTTCTCCTAGTACTTCGTCGTTTATGACCCATTCGTGGTTTTCCTGAATCAGCCTGCTCAAGGCGTCCGCCTGAGCATTCTGCACCCCTGGCAGATGCGTGGCCGTAAACGTCAGTCCTCGGGCCAGAAGCCAGTGCCAGATCGCCTGCGCCTCCAGCGACAGAGTGCGCGATCTCGACCCCCCCTGCTTGTTGAGGTAATACATCGTGGTTGTATTGTCCGTCTGTATCAGCAGCGAGTTGGTCTGGAAGGATGGAAGGAAGGCCTTCAGTGCCAGGAAGACAGATCTGAGTTCCAGGAAATTGATGTGGTACGTCGATTCCAAAGGAGACCACTTTCCTTGAATCTGCAAGTCCCCGGAATGCGCTCCCCAGCCCTGGAGAGACGCATCCGTCACGGCACTCGTCGTGGGAATGTCCTTGTGGAAGGGGACCCCCTTGAGGAGGTTTTCCGACGAACACCACCACTTCAGAGACTGAAGAGCATGTAGAGACAGTCGTATCTTGTCGTCCCAAGAGCCTGTCCTCTGATCCCACTGATCCTCCAAGCACTCCTGCAGTGGTCTCATGTGTAGCCGTGCGTGAGGCGTGAGGAAGATACAGGAGGCCATCGATCCCAGTAGAGAAGACACCTTCCTCACTGTCGTCGATGGAGCAGTCCTGAGGTCCTGAGCCTTCCGAAGGAGTGATAACCGTCTCTCCTCCGAAGGAGACACGCTTGCAGACCGCGTATCGATGGAGGCTCCCAGGTACTGTATGCACTGGACCATAGTCGGGACCGATTTGGACATGTTGACGTGTAACCCCAGCTTGTGCAAGAGAGCGCACGTCCACCGGAAGTGATCTTGCGCTTCCGAGAAGGATGACGCCTTGATCAGCCAATCGTCCAGATACGGGTAGACAAACACCTTGTTCCTTCGCAGATATGCCGCCACCACCGCCATGCACTTCGAGAAGGTCCTGGGCGCAGACTTTAGCCCGAATGGCAGTACTGTGTATTGATAGTGATTGGCGCCGACTTGGAATCGCAGGAACTTCCTGTGCTTCCGTGCTATGGGCACATGGAAGTACGCATCCTGTAGATCTATGGCACAGAGCCAGTCTCCCCGTTGCAGCTGCGGGTAAATCTGATGCAACGATAGCATGCGAAACTTCTCTCTGCGAATCCATTTGTTTGCCTGTCGCAAATCCAGAATGGGCCTGAACTCGTTCTTGTCCTTCTTGCGAACGAGGAAGAACCGAGAGTACAGACCTCTTCCCCTTTGAGACAGAGGTACCTCTTCTACCGCCTTTTTTCTCAACAAGATGTCTGCCTCCGCCTGGAGCTCTCTCAGCTGGAACTGAGAGCTGACCGGCGGAATCGCTGGAGGCGGGCTGATAAACCGAAGACTGTATCCATTGCAAACAATATTCAGCACCCACTTGTCCTGAGTAATTTTTCTCCACTCTGCCGGAAAAAGTTGAATGCTTCCCCCCACTGGAGTGGGTAACGGTTGAGGGGGAAGTAGCCGCTCAGGGCCGAGACCCGGCCGGGCCCTTGGTAGTGGTAGCCGCCTGCTGGCCTCCTCTACCCCTCTGGCGTTTCTGGAAGGGCTTCCAGAACTGCTGCTGTTGGTGCTGCTGCTGTCCCGAACCCTGCCCACGCCCTCTGCCCGTAGACCCGAACCGCCTCTGGAACGGGCGCTTCTTCTTCTCGGCCTTCTCCAACCCGACGGCCGTCAGGGTTTCCGCCTCCGCCTTCATGCGGGCCATCTCATCATCCGCATGTTTTCCAAACAGGGTTTCCCCCGAGAAGGGCAGGTTGGCCACTCTGTGCTGCGCCTCTGGTTTGAGGGACGTCAGGCGCAGCCACGAATGCCGCCTCTGGTGGACGCCATGACAGTAGGCGTGGGCGGCCAACAAGGAAACATCTGCCGCCGCGCCGATCACCTGATTCGAAACCAGCATGCCCTCGCGCACTGTTTCCAAGAAGTCCTCCTTCCTGTCCCGGGGCAGCAGGTCCGCATACTGCCCGGTCGTAACGCCCCAACAACGTCCCTGCACTCGCCGCCTTCATGGTGGTGGCGGCGGTCCCACACACCTTCCTTCCCGCAGAATCCAGCCAGCGGCTTTCTTTGTCAGGCGGGACCGTCGATGAAGGAGCGGTCGCATGTTGTTTCCTCGCCGCCGTCACGATGACCGAATCCGGCTTCGGGTCCACCCTCAAAAAGGTAGGGTCCGACTCCAGGGCCCTATACTTTTTCATGAGCCTGGAGGGGGCAGCTTTCGTCACCGCGGGAGTGAGGAACAGCTCCAACGCGGGCTCCACCAGTCCTGGTACAAGAGGCAGTAGAGGGCGAGACAGATGTTTCTTATGAAGTGTCTCGAATATCACGGACGTCGTGGGTGTTGGAACCGTCACCGTGATACCCAACTTTGCTGCCCCTCTCAACAGCACCTCTTGGAAAGAGACCAAATCGTCCACCGGAGACACCCTATTCCCCGGCGAGTCCGACAGCGTCGGGGAAAAATCTCTGGTCGAGGACCGAGTGTGCGACCTGGACCTGTGCCTCCTACGGCGTCGTCCTGAGTCCGACGATGACCGTCCATGGCTCCGTGATCTTCTCCTCCTGAGAGAGCGGGAGCGCGACCTCTTCGGCTTCGGCCTGCCCGCCGGTCCCGGCGACCGCGGACGTCGCGGCTTCGGAGTCCCCTGCGGCGGAGTCGGGTACCTCGGAAGGGAAACCGACCGCGGAGGAACCGCCGGCGGCCCCAACGGAGTGCGTGGTAACGACCGAGGTGGGGGCGGCGGAGGCAGTGGTGCTGGCTGCGGATGTGGAGGCGGTGGTGGCGGTGGTGGTGGCGGTGGTGTTGGCGGTGGTGGTGGAGGAGGAGTCGGAGGTGGTGGAGGAGGAGGCAGTGGTGTAGGCATCCGAGGAGGCGTATACACCACAGAGTACACCGATCCCGATGACTCTCTCTTCCTCGACGGCGACCTTCGCCTCGACGGCGACCTTCGCCTCGACGGCGATCTGCACCTCGACGGCGATCTGCGCCTCGACGGCGATCTTCTCGACGTCGATCGTCTCTTCGACGCGACGTCGACCGTCTCCTCTTCACCGACGGCGATCTCCCCTCGAACGGCGAGCGCCGACGCCGGGTCCGATCTCGACGCCGACTGCTGGACGGCGACGTCGACGGCGTCGTCGCAGAAGATGCCGATGTAGTCGACGGCGGCCTGTTCAAGTCCCTCGATGTCGACCGTCGCCGCCGCTTCTCCCCAGAGCCCTGGGGAGACGGCGAACAGATGGTAGTCATCCCCCTCGACGCCGCCGTCGACGCCCTCGACGTCGACGGGGAGTGGGGACGCTTACTGGTCTTCCTGCCCCTGGGGAGCCCCCCAGAGGCCTCAGTATGGGCCAAATCAGCCCCTCCAGACCCACCTGGTGCCTTCAGCCTTCTCTCCTCCAGGACTTGAAGCCTGATCTTCATTCTGTCCCTCAGGGTCCTGGCTGAGAACGAGTGGCAGATGTCGCAGTCTTCAGGCACGTGAGACTGGGGAAGGCAACCGATACACACCTCATGTGGATCTGTTTTAGCCTTTTTTCTACCACACTCCGGGCACTTGTCGAACAAGCCATGCATGTTGACAGTACCAGTCACTAAGCACTTGAAAAAGTGACAACAATTGACAAAAACTACAATAAACCCTTGAAAAGGGGAGAGCTCAATGCTCCAGGGTCCTGCTAGCAGGAGCCGGAAAAAAGAACTGAAAGTAAAAGGGACCTGCTGGGCATTCTGGGATACTGGGGAAAGTTCTGGAAATCTGGAAAGTTTTCTTAAAGGCACAGTATCCTGTTCTAAGCCACATAATGGCAGCCTATGGGGCTTGTCTGTCCACTCCTTCCACTCTATCATTCCAGAGGCTTTTGCTGGTAGAGGCAGGGTTTTGTCCTATGTGGAGAAAAGCTGGACAGGCAGTGCTGTTTGTGGATGTTTGTGGAATTCTAGTTGAAGTTCTGGACAGTGTAGCCTGTGGGTATAGGCTGCATTATCTGTCTTTAAATTAAATTCTCTCTTAAAGGTGTATGCAGGTCTGCATGATTTGTCACCTTTAGAGATTATTTTTTATTGCTCCGGGGTCCACGCACATGGGCGGGACTATTCACTAGATTATGACTATACACAGAGATCCCCTACTACAGAAGGAGTGTTATACAGCCAGCGTTATCTAAATGGTCTGGATTGGTTGCCATTATGTGGTGGAGTCTCCTGATGTTTAGGGGCGTGCTGCGTGCAGGTATGAATCCACATTGATCTATATGTATCAATTTATGTAAATAGGGGTGGAGTCTGATAGCCAGTATTTTACTTAATATTTTGTATTCAGTTGCCAGAAGGGAGCGCGGACGGTACCCTGTAATATCCATGACCTTCCTCCCTGGTTTGGGAAGTGTGACTACTAGAGCTTGCTTGGTAGTGCAAGGAAGGCGGCCTATTTCCAGTGAGGTTCTGTACAGGGCTTCTAATTGTGGGACTAAGATTTCAGAATAAGCATTGAAGAACTCTATTGGTAGGCCATCCAGTCCCGGTGTCTTATTACGTGGGAGTCCATTCATAACGATCTTTCAGCTCTCATAATAGGGCCTGGTAGACTATCCTGTGCTCCTTCAGGGATCTGGGGATAGGGTAGGTCTGCCAAAAATTAATCTATTAATGTATTATCTATAGGGGACGACTTGTTGTATAACGTTGCATAGTATGTAGAGAAAGAATCATTTATACCCAGCCGAGTATACACCGTATTTCCCGCAGGCATGGCAATTTGACTGACCACAGTGGGTGGGGGTCTCCCCTCAAAATTGTTGCCAAAAGTATACCTGCTTCATCCGCATCTGTATGCTTTAACTGGGTGAAGGCCCTGTAATCAGTTCCTCTGTGGGTCTCAAGCAGCTCGGCATGCTTGATGTCATCCTCTACTGATTTAAAATTTGTATGTACTTCCTGTCTCGCGCCCACTGTGGCACCAATCGCAGTTCCCCGAATTACTGCCTTAAGTGCATCTCATTCTATTAATATCAAGGACGCAGTACCGCTGTTCTCAGAAAAGTAGTTCGCAATTGCTGTAGCTAGGGTAGAGTGGAATACGGCGTCTTCCATTAATTGTGGGCATAGCCTCCACATGGGGACTGGGGTGGGAACTCTACACCAGGTAATGTGAACTTCTAATGAGTTATGGTCCGAAAACGTTTTTGCTAAGTATGTAGTGTGTGATATGTGTGTGGCAATGGAAAGGGAGCAGAGGATTGTATCAATTCTGGTATGTAATTAGTGAACTGGGGAGTAGAAGGAGTACTCCGTTGAATTTTTCAGGCGCCACTAATCACATAACGCCCAACCGTCCACCCAACTGCAATCTGCCTGTATAATAGTGCCTGCGCCATGTGGGGGGGGGGGGGGGGGGTGGTGAACAATCTAGTTCAATATTCATTACTGCATTACAGTCACCGCCTATAATCCACGGGAATGCCTCCCATCCCGCCAATATTGTATTTAAACCTATGAAGAATTTGTTGTGGTCTAAGTTTGGAGCATATAAATTCCCTAACACAATATGTAAATGATTGCATTGCAAGATGGCCGCCGAGTAGGAGCTCTCTCCTAGAGCTCCCGGGTTGGGATTACCATATCGGTAGAAATCCTTCCTTGTACCCGTCCATCCGCCCGCAAATCCTCTCAATTGTAACTCCTTCAAGCTTATTTGTCAACCCTCCATGGCTTACCTCTAAAACGACCTCCGAAGGATCGGATGTCCCTCCAGCTTCTGCCTGGCCTCTCATCCCCAGGGTGGAGCCCTCCGTACCAATCGTACTGCGACTCAGCAATCTCCAGAGGTATCGTTTCCACATCTCGTCAAATACGAATCTCACCACTCTCCTGCCGAGTCGAACTCCCGGATTGAGCGGGCTCTACGTCATTCTCTGTGCCAGCACTGTGAGGCCTCTGTGGATGTGGCCACTGGCTGCCACTGTTGTTGTCCTACCTAACAGGCCACGCCACGGTCAAGCTCACCAGACTGTTCGCACATCGGCTCTCCGGTGAGCCTACCAGACGGGCTGCACCTTGGATTGAGCCCACCGAACCTGCTGCTCAATGGCTCCCTGGACTGCGGGCCTGGTCTGAGCCTACCAGACCGGCCGCGCCTAGATCGAGCCCACCGGACTGACTAGACAGTGTCTCCGCCTCCACCAGGTGCCCTGGTGCCATTCTGGTCCGCCCCTAATTGCGCTGCTCTCTTGGCTTTGGGTGCCCTCTGTAACGGGCGTGCTGCGCAACGTTCTCCAGACCGGTAGCTCAACGGCTCGGCCTGATGGCTCAACGGCTGGGCCTTCAGGCGCTTCGGTGCCTTTTTGGTTTGCTCTGTTCTTGGGCTGGTTATGCCCCCTGAAGGGACATGCTGCACAGCGTTCCTCCGGACCGATTACCCTACGGCTCTCTGGCCTGCGGACCTGGTCTGAGCCTACCAGACCGGCCGCGCCTAGATCGGTGCTGTTGTGGTGCGCCCCTGGTTGCGCTGCTCTCTTGCATTGTGTGCCCTCTGGAACGGGCGTGCTGCACATTGTTTCTCCTTTCTAGTTCCCGGCTTTGAGTGGACTCGAGGCGGTGTCTTTACCACGGTCTTGCCTCTTGGGTCCACTCTGTCCACTCGACTGGCCGACGGTGCTCAGCGGCTGGATCTACGTCCTTGCCACCCTTCCAGCCCCTAACTCCTCAGGCTGTCTACACGCTTGCCATTGCAACTGTTCTTTACTCCTCAAAATGGCAGCGCGCTGGCAAAACTGTCTTCTAAGATGGTGAACGCCCAGTTCCCCCAACGCTAGCCACGGTGAATGTCTTACCTTGCGGCCTGTTTGATCCTCCCTCATCACTGTGCCCCTTGATCCCCAATGACTGGGTCACAAAGATAGGTCATGACGAATTGGCCTATTTTGTTTCAGCCTCCCGATGTTGGTAACCCTGCGGAGGTGCTTGATTGAATTTGTTAATTTATAAGCCTTTGCGCTTCTGAATGGGGGACACCTGTATTGCGAGTGTCTATTGGTGCCCCATGTCCTTATTTCCTTCTGTCTGTCATCCTGGTTCAGACCCTGTGACTGCCTTTCTGTCCCTGATACCACTGATGCAAGTGTCTGGGACCTCCTGCCGTGCTCCTTTCTGCCCATCTGACACTGTTGCTTTTACCACTCAGGAGCTGTCTATTTTCCGTCTTCCCACTGCCCGGAAGGCAAGTTCTGGGCCTTCAGCCTCATAATGCTGAGGTCCTCACATGGTTTCTCCTCCTTTATCTCAGTACATGCCTGATGTATTTGCCAGAACTGGTTGTCTAAGGCCCCCCACATTTGCCCGTACTATTTTGTTCGGCCTAAACCGTGGTTCACTTGATGCCGCCACACATTCACACATCCTACTCCGATGACGCCTCGCCCTGCCGAGGCCCTCTCCGAACTTAGAAGGACAGCAGGAAACACCCCAAAAACGATGTGTCTCAATCCCCCTCTGGATGGTACCAGACCTTGACTACAAAGTTGTTGGTTTCTTTACTCCGGTGCTTTGCCCTACGCTGCCCTCGTAGTCCTCTTTGAACTGGTGACTCACTACAGGAGACACCCCACAGCCTCTCCATCTCAATTCCGCTTGATGATACCTGTCATGAACTCTGAAGTATTGATTATTGATTACTACTATGCTGCGTTACCCTTCTCTGCTCTCTAACTTGATTTTTCCCTCACGCTGGTTGTTCTATTGCCTCATAAGATATTTTCTCTCCTGCTGCAGAATGATTTGCCTTCTAATGCTTTTATCTCTCCTGCTACAGACTTTTGGCCGTTTCCCCCTTGTACCAAAGTTTAGGCCCTGGTCTTTGCCGTCATGTATCCCCTCTTAACATTTTAGACTGCTGTCAAACAATCTGTGTTAAATTCTTTATTGTTTATATAATTAGGTGTTTCACCTTTCTTCGCTCTCACTCTTGATTGTCCTCCACCGTGGTTGCTGTTCCCCCTCCACGCCTTTCTCACTATTGTTCCCTCCAGGTGTGCTTCACCCCTCCCCCTTAACTTTCTCTTTATATCGCGCCCCATCCTTCTCTCCGCCTTTTCCTCACCTTAAGACCCAATCATGTCCCCCCCTTATCCCCACCTCACCCCTCCGGACCCCGCTCTCACCAGACATGGCCCCAACTCATGGAACATTTTATACCCCTCTAACCTTTCCAAAAACGCAAAGAAATGTTTTAAAGATAAATTACCGATTTGTCACCCTGAAACATTGATAGCTGACACCTACCTCAGTCTCTCCTCTCCCATCAAATCAAACTATATTTTCTTTTCCAAACGCTCTTCCAAATGGAAAAACATCTTCCTTCACCATCTTTCAATTTCCAAATCAGGTAGAATTCCATATGTTTTCAAATTGTCTACCACCCCATCCCCAGCCTTCCTTGGAGAGATTAATATCTCAATTTTCAAATCTGGCAATATCCTCATCCGAGCCTCTGATCACCTTCTCAAACTCTTCGAGAACCATTTTAGCACCTTGACCTACCAACTCTCTCTAGTAGCCCCTAACCCTCCCCCAACCCAACTGCCTGACGCCTCTAGAATGTCTCCCACCCCACCTGCTCCGTCCGATCCTCCCTTTCATATCTCTTCGGCACATGCCGTCACGCCATCCCGCATGCACCCCCAATGACCAACCCCTTTCCCTACTTTAATCCCTCTCATACTTCCCTGCCGCCACAACTTGATTTTCCTTTTTGTCCCCCCGGTTGGTCAACCTCATTCTCTCCCTCTCCTAACTGCTTTCCCCCCCTTCAACATGAATTGGCCCATCCTGACATCCCTCTTGCCCACCTACATTCCCCTTCCACCTTGACTGACTCTACGACTGACCCTCCTCTCCTCACGCTTTACACCTCACCAATCAGCCAGAACACTTCTTTTTCTTCCCCCTCTGGCCTATTCCCACCACTGCGTACCAGACTCCCCTCCCCGACAAATGCTAATCCTAATGCATCCCCCCCTCTCTTACAGTTGAGCTCCACCTCAATCTTCCTACTCAGTCATTAACTAACATAGAACAAAATCTCTCAACCTTGACGACGGAACTCACTCAACTAAGAAATTATTTCAACTCACTCAGAGCCGTGTCCTTCCTGAACCACACGGACTCCCTCTGTCCTTGCTCTCAAAACATCTCCCGATATAAAAATTGGAAAACTACAACCCTAAACAACCGATCTCATAGGCCTCTCCGCGCAGTGAGCTATCTATCCTCTTCCGACCTTATTGACCTTTGCAACTCCTACCATCCTCTACCTATGAGTTCAGATCCAACCCTCTCACACACCGATATCCCAGTGATTGTAGGAACATAGAGAATCCCTCCTGCACCCACCTCACCTAGACCCCCAGCTCAACTTACTACCATTCTCCCTTGCAATCCTCTCAATGATCACCCTAAACCCCTCTCTTGCATGCTCGTCAATTGCCGTTCGGCTTTCCGTCATGTGATTGAAAACCATCGCCTTCTTCACGGAAACCTGGCTCAATGACCACTCAACGGCTTTTCTTGACCTTCTCACCCTCCCCCCCCTCAGTTTTTCTATCCTTAGGAAAGACATACCTGTCAGAAAAGGGGGTTGTCTAGCTATAATCTAGAATAACAAACTTCAACTCTCCCTATTAAAAGACTCAGACTACCTAACCTTTGAATACCTTGGTGCCGAACTCACGGCCCAGGGTGCCCCCCCGACCCGACTACATGATATCTACCACCTTCCGGGTGAACCTCTTCTCTTTGCCGACGAATTTTCCGACTTTCTTTCACAATCCTCTTTGTCTGCCACAAAAAATCTCTACGAAGGAGATTTTAACATTTATTGGAATAATGTTGATGATCCCACAGTCATGCGCCTCATTAACCTCCTTGACATTAACAACCACAAACAAATATGCCAAAAATCACCCCATGTCAAAGGAGCCACTCTTGACGCCATCATTTCCAATCATGACACATCCTCCCTATCTCACATCATCCCCATTGACTGGTCTGATCATCACCTCATTCTGTTTAAGATTGTAACCAATTCCCCTCCCCACTCCACACAAATTACCAAACCCCTCAAATGGACCAGAAATCTGAGTCCGATAGAGACTACTAGCAGCAGATTCCTTAACATAGAATTATCCCCAGGCGTGAGACTGGACCCGGAACACTTTCTTGCCCAGCGTCTCTGCGCGCCGGGTGGCGGTACCATGCGACTCCGCCCCGATGTCCGTGGGCGTGACGTCAGCGAGGTCACATAAGCCCCACCCCGGCGTGCTGGCATCAGTTTTCTTCTTTTCCGCGTGCAACGCGGATCCGGATCGTGTTCCTGGACTGTTTTCAGGCCTTCTTTTTACACTTTGCGTCTTCTTGAGAACAGTGTGCGAATGCCTTCGGGCTTCAAGACGTGCTCGTCTTGTGCGCGCCAGATGGCAGCGACGGACCCTCACCCCATCTGTATGTGGTGTTTGGGGGAGCACCACGACTCCACGGACTGCGAGGCTTGTCAGCAGATGAAGCCGAAGTCCCAGCGGGAGCGCCGGATGAAACTCCTCCTGGCCCGCATGTCCAGGTCGGCGTCGTCGATGCGTCCATACCCCGCGGAAGGGTTCAAGAACCGCCGCTTCCGTCTCCCACATCGTCCCTCTCCAAGGCCGCAAGGGCATCGCTCACCTGTTGGTAAGTGTTGCACTTTGTCCCCGAGGCCCGGTCCCCGGCCTGTGGGGGGCACGTGTTCTCCGCGGGTTGTGCGGCCCCGCGCGCCACCAACCTACCCGCCGATCCCGGGGGCGACCAGAGCCCAAATGGAGGCATATGCGGTGGCCTTGCAGGCCTCTTTGGCTTTTCCTTCTTCTCCTCATCTTCCTGGGACGTCTGCGAATCCCTTGCCATGTGTGGGGACTTCTGCAGCATCGCCGGCGGCTCCGGCACCGACAGGTTTGGCTCCAGATTCTGGAGATGTGGTGGCGTCGGGGTGCGGCCCTCCGGGGTTCCCTCCTTTGGACCACAGCGCCTCTGCCTCGCCGCAAACCCCTGCGGGCGTCCCTGTGGTGTCGCAGGAGGTTGCCGGGGCTCGAGGCTCGTCCTTGAGTCCCCCTCGGTCCTCTGGGCAGGCGGCAGCTTTGTCCGAGGCCGAGCTGACGCCGCTCAGTCGCCGGCGGCTGCTGGCCCTGGCGTTGTCTCTCCACACAGGCAGCTGCCTCATCGTAGGTCGAGTCGACGCCTTTTTGGCACCGTTCCTTGGCCACCCCGGCTACGACCCCGCCCCGTTCTCCCGCGGCACGAGTCGTGGCAGAGGACGTTTCGGCGTCCCCTTCGGCGCCGGTCGATGTTGAGCTGACGCCGGTGGCGGGCTCTACGGTGCCGTGCCAGCGTCGGGTCTTTGATACGTCTTGGGACGCCCCCTCTTCTCCAGAGGTTCGTCCCCGCGCTCTTCCCCGGAGACGCCTCAGGTTCCCCACTCGTCGGTCCACCTCCCCCCGTTCCGAGCTTGGCCCTTCCTTCCTCTGGTTGGGCTGGGGGACAGCCGTCGCCCACGGAGGAATTGCTTTCCCCACCGCGTTGCCCTACGGAGGCGAGTGCTGCCTTTGCCCGGGCTGTCTCCACGGCTGCGGGGATCTTGCGCATGGGCGATCCAGCTGCCCATTTCCCCACGGATCATTTGCAGGAGGTTCTCCATCAGGGCTCTGGTGGACGGGAGCTGCTTCTTCCCTTTGGGGCTTCGCTCCATAATTCTCTCTTGGGTGCCTGGGGACATTCTGCCACGGGGGACCCGGTGCCCCAGCCGCTTCTGCACCGCCACCGTCCTACTCCGCATGATCCTGTCTGCCTTTCCTTCCACCCTTCTACCAGAGATCCTCTTTTGCAGACCGCCTTTCCCTCCTTGCCATTGGTGTTGTCTCCCCTGTCACGGGGGGCCCGGTGGTTAGATTTCTGGGAGCGCAACATCTTTGCCTCCTCCAGTGCTGCCTTGCGGGCACTTAACACGCTTTGTGTATTGGGCAGAGTCACTTCTTGCTTATGTGATTCGGCGGAGTCCCTTCTGTCTTCCGCTTCTCAGGAGGGTGCCTGCGCTGATCTACGGCACCATGTGTTGGATGGCCGGGAGCTGGCGCTGTTTATTCTTCAGTCTGCTCTGGACGTTTCGGAGGTGCTTGGTCGCACAATGGCTTCTTCAGTGGCCCTCCGTCGCCATGCTTGGTTGAGGGATAGTGTTTTCCCTGAGAACATTAGGGAGCGGCTGGTTGACCTTCCCTTCGATGGCGCTCTTTTGTTTCACGCCCCTGCTGATTCTGCCATTCAGAGGTTCCTTTCGGGGCTTCGTCCTCCTCCTCCTCCTCCTTCCCCTCCTCAGTGACCCTGGATGACGGTCTGTATTCTGGGAGGTGTTCTCCCATTGTTTTCTGGGGCCTAGTAACGAGTAGTCCCGGATGTGTATTCTGTGTGGTTGGTGTGCCTTCAGGGTCCTTCCGTGGGCGCTTTCGTGCTGTTGGCTGCTGGTCCAGCCCTTTTTTGCCTTGTGGTTTTGGCTCTTAGTAAGCCCGTGTAGGTCCTGAGCTTGGGCCTTCTGTGTCTTCTTCATTGGCTGATTGGCAAGCCGTCTGCGGTTTTCTCAGCCAGTCTTTCTGTTTGTCCTCTACTGCCGATTCTTTTTCCTAAGATGTGTTCCCATATTTCTTGGGACGTTACATACCCTATGTGGGGTAATGGTAGCTATTACATAGCTCTGTCATATGCTTGGGAGGTGTTTCGGCTTGGTCCTCTGTCTAGTGTTCCGTGGGGACTGGCTTTCCTTGGCTTCTGTGTTCTGGTGGACGGCTTGGTCCGTCCTCCATCTCTCTCTTTCTTTTCTGCCTGGTTCCACTTCTTTCGTGGGTTTGTGTGTGTGTTTCTGGACCGGCCCCTCCCTTGGGGTGTGTCCTAGCCCTTCCTGGCCTCTACCTTCGGCTGGCGTCTGGCTTGTCCTGGGTGCACCGTTCCGTGGTGTTGCCTGCTGCTGGCTGCGCATGCCCGTGCAGGCCTGTTTGTTCTACTCCACCGTTGTGGCCTTTGATATATTCCCTTGTGGGCCCTGCCTCTGGTTCAGCTGGGGCTTAGCGCATATGTGCCTTTCTTTTCCGTCTGCGCTTTGGCGGTGGAGTCGTTCCTGCCTTGTCCGCTGCTTGCGGCTAATGGTGTTCAGCTTTTTCTGTCACTGTGTCTGTGTTTCTTACGGTGGGCATTGCCTCCGGTTCTTCCTCTTCTCCCTAGGGTTTGAGGTGGTCTTTGTGTTCCTTGGGGCTTTCCGGCGCTGTCTGCCCCTGCGGGGTGTTGGGCAGTTCTCCCTTGGTTGGGCTTAGGATATCCTGGCCTTTCCCTTCTTGTCCCTGTAACATGGCCCTCCTCCCTTCTGGGTATGGCTAGGGTATCTATTCTACGTTAAGGAATCTGCGGCTCGTAGTCTCTATCAGATGTACAAGTTCCTTACCTTCGGTAACGATGTATCTGGTAGAGGCGAGACGATTCTAGCAGCAGATTCCTTCACGACCCGCCCTTCCTCCCCGTTCTGCGAGGACCCTCTGCTTGGGTTTCTGCAGTCGCCTCCCTCTGGGTGGCTTGTCTTCTATGGTTGTCGTCTTTGTTTTCTTCCGGTCAGGCATCCCTCCAGCATGAGGGCCTACTTTTCCTCTTTCCCTCTGTTGTTAGAGTTTCTGATCCCCACCCGGTCTTCTTTGTTGGGAGTTCTTTTACCTGTCCTTTGACCTCCTACTCATTTCAGGGGTTATGGCCCTCCTTGGCAATGTAGTCTGCGGATGGATTACCTGTCCTTTGACCTCCTGCTCCTTTCAGGAGGTATGGCCATCCTTGGCAGTGTAGTCTGAGGATGGATTGCTGTTGTTCCTCTGTTCCGGGCTTGTGGTCCTTCCCATTTTGGTTGTGGTTGCAGACCCTCTCTCTTTCTGTCACGGCGCTTTCACATGCTTGCGCCTCCAGGATGGCTCTCACCTTGGCTTGCAAGGTGGTTCCACGTAGTGGTGCTTTGCGCTTTTCTTGCTCTGGCTTCGCTGCTCCGGCCTTCTGGTGCTTTACTGCCACCTGGTGCTTTCGCCTTGGCTTGCACAGTTGTTCCTCAGAGTGGTGCTCTGCACTTTTCCTGCTCTGGTCTGCTGTTGTCGCCTTCTGGTGCCTTGGTGCCACCTGGTGATGTTTCTCACCTTTTGTTTCTCTCTATTTTGTTTCTCTGGTTTTTTCCCACACTGTTCCCATGCTCTCCTCAGTTTTGTTGTGATGGCTCCGCGTTGTGGCGTGGAAAAAGTTCTCCGAAGCAAACTGACGTCAGCGCGCCGGGGTTGGGCTTATGTGACCTCGCTGATGTCACGCCTGCGGAGGACGTCGGGGCGGGGTCACGTGGTACCGCCCCCGGCGCGCAGAGACACTGGGCAAAAAATGTTTCCGGGTCCAGTCTCACGCCTGGGAATAATTCTACGTTAAGGAATCTGCGGCTAAGATCGTCTCTACCAGATACATCGTTACCGAAGGTAAGTAACTTGTACGTCAAATCCCTCAGGATGCACTTAAGTCTAAACTCCAAGCCCAACTCCTTCTCACCCCCATCTCCCAAAATGTCAATGAGCTTACTGAACATTTCAACAAGACCGTTAAGAATGTCTTGGGCAATGTAGCTCCTCCAAAACTAAAAAAACAACAAAATATTCCATCCAAATCTTGCTTCAACTCATTTCTCAACAACAAAAGACGTTCTCTCAGACTGACTGACTGAAAGAACTTGGAGACAACACCCCTCTCCCTCCCATCTTGCCCCCCTCAGATTCACCAGAGCTACTTACAAGAAACACATCTTCAATAAAAAGGCAACCTTCTTTCGAGCACAACTTGAGCGTTCCAAAACTAGGCCCAGAGAACTGTTTAATATTGTAAGGAAACAAACATTGTCCACTCCCCCTGAACTGATGGCCTCAACAGAGAGGTGTGAGGAAATTGCCAATTTCCTCTCGGATAAAATTTCCAAAATTGATCAGTCTTTCCATCCTACCCTACCCCCACCCTCCCCTATTCTTACTGCGGACGTTCCCATTGACTTACCTCCCCTGTTGACCCTGCCCCTTCCTCCTAATCCTCCAACTCACCAATACACTTCAGCATTTCCTGATTTCAACCTCTCCAACGTACAGCTGAAAAACAATGCCTCCTGGCATAATTACCACCCCGTTACTGAATATAAAGTCCTGAACATCATTTCCAAACTCAAGCCAACCTCACACACTAAAGACCCCTCCCCTCTAACCTTGTCCAAGATCTTAAGCACATCATTGCTCGTACTGGACTACTATCATGAAAACCTCCTTTACTACCGGTTGTTTCCCTAACTCTCTCCAATTAGGACAAATCACTCCCATTCTTAAAAACCCCTATCTCAAACCACCCACTTCTATCCAAAGTCCTTGAAAAATGTGCTCCCCGATAATTGGATAATCACATCTGCAATTTTAACCTTCTTGACTCCTTGCAATCTGGCTTCAGAAAAGGATGCAGCACAGAAACCGCCATGCTTAATATTGTCGATGACCTCCACTGGTCACTCGACAGTGGTGAGTCCTGCATACTTATTCTCCTTGACCTCTCTGCTGCATTTGATACAGTTAACCATTCTTCCTTACTTAACTCACTTAAAGCTCGATTTGGCCTTAATGGTCTTGTCCTCAAATGGTTCTCCTCTTATCTCCAACACAGAACACAGCAAATCAAAATCCTTGACTGCCTCTCTAACTGTACACCTGTCTCCCTAGGCGTCCCTCAGGGCTCTATTCTCTCCCCCTCTCTCTTTAACCTCTTTTGGAACCCCTAACCCGTATTCTGAAACAAGCAGGAATCAACGATCACCTCTATGCCGATGACACGCAACTTTACTACAAGATTAGATCCCACTCGGATGTTCTCCATCTTAACAATTCCTTCAAGAAGATCCAATCCTGGTTTTTCTCTAACCACCTCAAACTTAATTCTAAAAAAAAAAAAAAAATCATTCTCTTCTCTCCTAACAGCAGCCAGCTCCCCATCCAATGATGGCTCTCTGACCTAAATGCTCTTAACTGTTCGCTCTCCTTATCAAACTCATGCAAATTCACTTGTTTGCTCTATTGACGACAAACTTACTCTTAATGACCACATAAAAAAACTTGGCTAAAGGAGCTCTCTTCACTCTCCGATATCTTTAAAAAATCAAACCCTTCATTCCAGCCGATGACTTTAAAGGGGTTGTCCAATCACTTGTTCTCTCCAAAATTGACTACAGCAACGCAATCCCCTCCGGTACCCCCAAAGTACATCTTGCCCCCGAGATCCGTGCTCAACCTAGCTGCCAGGCTAATCACAGACTGCAAACGTTTTGACCGTATCTCCCCTTCCCTCAAAGCCCTCAATTGGCTACATGTTGAAGGAAGAGCCTCCTACAAGACTGCATGCATAACACACAAACTCTTCACCAACAAACCCCCTTGCACCTTACGAACAAACTAAAAAAAGCAGGCTGCTCCCGTACAATGAGAAGCACTAACGCCCTACTCCTTGTCCCCCCTCTGTTAAAAAAGAAACCCACACAATTTCGGTCCTTCTCCAAAAATGATCTGGAATGCTCTCCCTAGGGATTTGCGCTGTAACCCCTCCTACCTCAGCTTTAAAAAAATACCTCAAATCGCACCTTCTCAACAAATATTGGGGTCCTTAACCTCGCCTCTGCCCCCTCCTACAAGCCTCCACCAATCTGGTTCCACTCCTCTACCCTCCAGACTTTCCCCACCATCCCCTGAATCTGCCTCTGACGTTACTTCCTTTCTCCCCAAACTGTTCTCCCCCTTCTATACTTATCAATCTTTTCCTTCTTCCTCGCCAACCAGCCTCGAACTTTGACGTTCCCCCTGCACTCAATATACTGTGCTTTTGTCATCGTACCAAAACAGTTTTGCTTGATATCCTTTACTCATGTTCATTTATCTCCTGTTAGTTTTATACTGTCCCTATGCCAAATAGCTTTTCTTGATAACCCTGCCCCTATTTAAGTAGCTTTTTGCCCACTTGTTAATTTAAATTGTCTTTTATCCTGACGTCTATGTCTGTTTCCTATGTTGTACCTTAACAATCTATGCTTTTTTGCATATTTGTAATGTTTTCTTCTTTATCCTGACATTTATGTTTTTTATTCTATTGAACTGTCTTCTCTGTAACAATCAACACTCATGTAAAGTGCTCTGATACCCACGGGTCCAGCCAGCGCTATATAAAACCTCTCAAATAAATAAATAAAAATGTCTGCCTGTTAGTGTCCCATGAAGGAAAATATATCTGCCCTGCGCATCAACCCGATGCTCTGTTTCCACAAAGAACCACGTACCTGATCCAAATTGTGACACCCCTGGCAAAGGCAGAATAATTAGCAGAGTATATTTGCCTCCTCCATTTCCTCTGCATTTTTGCCGCTTCGGAGATAGTTAGGTGGGACTCTTGAAAGAACACTATCTGAAAGAAACACGTTAGTTAGATTCCTTACCTTAGAATGTCCCCAGGCGTCAGGCTGGATCCGGAAAGATTTTTCATCAGCAATACCCTTGCGCGTCGCTAGGCGTCGTCTGCGGCTCCGCGTTCGGCGTCGTGATCTCCGGGATGACGTCGTCGGAGTACTTAGACACCGCGCTCGCACGCTGATGTCAGTTCTTCTTTTTTCTGCGCAAGTAAGCGCAGATCCGGGAAGAGCATACCCTTTAGTCACTTTTTGACTAAACTTTTTGGACTTTTTTTGGTTCCTATTTCGACCTCGACTCCTGGTGCCGGTTCAAGCCATGCGACGCCTGTAACCGCCTGATGTCGGTCACGGATCACCGCCGCTTGTGTCTCTACTGCCTTGTTGCCGACCATGATGCCGAGTCGTGCCTCGACTGCCGGGCCTTGACCTCGAAGGCTAGGCGGGAGCGGTCCCGTAAGCTGCTCGAGATCCGGCAGTCGGCTCCGCGCCGCTCAAGGTCCCGGTCGAGGAGGAGGTCGAGGGACCGGTCGCGGAGCCGCAGCCATCACCTCTCGTCGGGGTAGAAGTCCTCGCATTCCGGTAAGTTGAGGCACAGCAAGAAGTCGAAGAGGCGACATCGCTCTTATGACTCCCCTCGCCGGTCACGCGACTCGGCTGATGGTTCGGGTGGCACCACCCGCGCGGCTCTGTCGGAGCCGCAAGAGTCGCATCCGGCCCCATACTCTCCGGTCCCTGGGCTTGTTGCGACTGCGACGGAGATCCGAGACTTCCTCGTGGCCCTGAGGAGTCTCGCTCCGCCGTCGAGGCCAGCCGGCGTGCCTTCAGGCCCTGCAGGTCCGACTGGGGGGCCTAGCGAGCCGGCGGCTCTGGCCCCGGTGCCTTTCGTCGACTTAGGTCCCGACGCCGCAGGCCCCCGTGGGATCCAGGCCTGGATCCCGGTCGACCTTACGACCCCTCTGCTGGCGCCGACCCCTTCGGTGCCGGCCCCGGCGCCATCTTCGGACGACGTCGTCCCCCGGTTTAGTCCCGGTCCGGGCCCAGCGTCGGAGAGGCGCCACCCGGCGCCGTATCCGGCCCCGATGGATGACAGATTCATCTACCGCCCGGCTCCGACCTTTCCGCCTCTCTACCAGGAGTCGGATGACTGGGATGACTGGAAGGGGTCTGAGGACCCTCTGGTACAGCAGTGCCAGTTATCTCAGGTCTGGGCAGAAGAGCTTGGGGAGGCCAGTGGTCTTGACACCTCCCCCGACACTGGCTTCATCTCTCCTCCCTTCGTGGCTATGGAGGAGGGTGCTACCTATTCTGTGGTGCTGCGCAGGGCTCCCGAAGCCCTTCAGCTAAAGCTCCCTGCAGTGGCCGTGAGGACTAACCTCCTCACTGAAGTGCTTCAACCGCCAGTAAGCTCCTCTGAGCCTCTGCTGCAGTTCAATGAAGCACAGACGGACGTTCTGATGGGCACCTGGTCCAAGCCCTGCACAGTCCCTCCTGTGGACCGGAACGTGGCCCGGCGCCCCCACCCCGGGCGACCCCAGCTTTCTGTCGGTGCACCCCACGCTCGAGAGCTTGGTTATCCAGGCCTCTACCTCCCAGACCGACTTCCCGTCCGCTCCCCCGGATCGGCAATGTGAGAAGTCGGCCTGATGTATGATGTCACTAGTTCTAGTGTACACCTTATATCCGTCCAAACAACCCTTATGGTGATTGGTTGTAAAGTCAACCTTATAGACCAGCTATCCTAGTGGTAGCATGGACAAGAGCAGTCTTAGGCTAAACTCTGAATGGCAAGTGAAGCCAGCTGTGATACCATATATAATCCCTTGAATACCAAATGAAAGGACACCACAACAGATATATATATACAATAAAGTGTATTTATTCTAGTCAAACCCTCAGCACTCTTTATGAGATTACAGGTAAGTACAACACAGTCTTATTTAAGCATACATTAAGTCACACAGTGTGAGAAGTTGGCCTGATGTATGATGTCACTAGTTCTAGTGTACACCTTATATCAGTCCAAATACCCTTATGGTGATTGGTTGTAAAGTCAACCTTATAGACCAGCTATCCTAGTGGTAGCATGGACAAGAGCAGTCTTAGGCTAAACTCTGAATGGCATGTGAAGCCAGCTGTGATACCATATATAATCCCTTGAATACCAAATGAAAGGACACCACAACAGATATATATATAAAATAAAGTGTATTTATTCTAAGCAAACCCTCAGCACTCTTTATGAGATTAGAGGTAAGTACAACACAGTCTTATTTATGCATACATTAAGTCACACAGGTAAGTAATACAGTTAGGCCCTAGGGGCCACGCAAACCATATACTAAGTAAGTGGTATAAGAACCACTGTCACGAAAATAGAATAGGCCTAGGCCTAGGGAATCGCTGGGGCTACACTACACTAGCGTTAGTTAGGAAGTGGGAGGCCCACGGGATTCGTGTGCAGAGTGGAAACACTCACGCGTAATGTGTAAAAGTCAATAGCAATAGTACAGTTTAGAAAACGGTAGATTTAGGACACTTCCGGAGTAGCTAGGAAGTTGAGACTTGAAAACTAGACACTAGGATAGTCACTATCCTGATGAGCACCGGAGTACCCAAGTTACCTAGCCCACAGGCTGCGGGTGCATAGGGGTGAAGATGCGTCGTTTTCGTCGTCGACTCCTATGGATGCCTGAAGAAAGATGCTGACAGGCAGTCAGTGAAGAGTGTCCGGTGGATCCCAAGGCTGGGATCAAGAAGAGAAGAAACCTGCAAGCAGAAGGGACAGAGTCAAGGTCACTAGCCAGTGACCACGTGGAACCAGGAAGGAACCAGGCGATGTCGTGAAGATTGCAGGTGAAGGTGAAGCTTGTCGCTGCAGCCAGGAGGACCAGGAAGCGTCGAGGACGACCAGGACCAGGAGGCGAGCTGTCCCACGAAGGCTCTTGCTGTCGGCGGCGTCAAAGTTGGACTAGGACTCACCAAGCCTTGGCAAGCGGAACCCACGAAGAACGAAGGACTTGCTTCTGGTGCAGACCAGGAAGGTCTGGGGTGCTTCTTCTTTGCAGAGAAGCGGGAGCCAGTCTGGAGGAGCCAAACCAGCGCAGAAGATTTCAGGGAGCGTCGTCACAAAGGCCACCAGCCAGCGGGCAAGCAACCGGACAGACGCGGCAAGCAGGAAAAGGCAGAAGGGCCCCACGCAGGACTCGTGGAGTGTGGGGGGCTGATCTTCGGTGCAGATGGTGCTTGGGGTTGGGGCTTCTCAATCCCCGGTGCACAACTTCGAGGGTACCTCAGAAGCTGCGCTGTAAGTTACTAGCCACTTTTTCCAGGTAGCCGGTCCCACGTCGCTCGTCGCCTCCACGGATCTCAGCTCTGCTGCAGATGTGGATGAGGGTCGGAGAAGTCTGGAAGTCAAGGCTCTGGTCGGGCTCTGCAGTCGGTTCCTCGTAGAACGGTCGCAAAGCAAAGGGTAGTCTCTTGATGGTGCCTGTTTGCACAGGGTAGCCACTCCTTGGCTACAAGGGAGATTCTTCAGTCTTCTTCTTTCGTCGAATGTCGAAGGTCCAGAGTTTCTGTTCAGTTTTGCAGGTTCAGGATAATCTAAAGTCTTGAGGCCCAACTCCCACTCTTATACTAATCTGGGGGGCTGGGATACCTGCTAGGTCACGCCTTATGGGTGGGACCTGGGAGGGGGTGGTTACACCCACTTCCCTTTGTCCAGTTTCGCGCCAGAGCTGGGGCTGGAGTGCCCCAGCACCGGTTTGAACTGGACTATGCAAGGAACACCTTGTGTGCCCCAGGCATGTCTCATTCCTTTCAGCCCACCCTGCCCCAATACACTAAAGGCTGTCTGGGGAGGTGCTAGCACCTCCCCAAGCAGGAAACCTATTGTCCAGGCCTCCCTGGCTGGGATCACTCCCAGCTGCAGGAGGTCAGACTTGTGTCGTGGCAGCAGCATCCATTTTGTGATGCTGAGGCTTTGGTCAGAGGTTACACAGCAAAGTAGGATTTTAACATGTCTCTCCCTCTAGAAGGGAGGAATAATATCCTCATCCCCAGAAATGGTATGGGGGTATTATTCCAAAGTGTTAGACACCTCACACGACATGTTTTGATACAGCCCAACCATAGTTACCATAACCGTTTAAGATTATAAGGCACTTTAAGAGTATATGGTAGGCTATATCATAGAACAGCTATAAGGACATGGTTCCGAAAGCTGCAGACAGGCTCAGCTCATGCTAGAGCACCATCTCACATGTTACCAAGCACTCTGCCTCCAGGATTGTTAAGGCCTGCCATAGGAGTGACTGATAGGTACACATGTGTCTATATATAAGGTAGATATAGATATACTATATCTAAGCAAGGGGTGATTACACGACCTTGCCCCAGCTGAGTGATCAGCCAGTTGTGTCTGATTGGAAGGCCAGACCAGGGGTGGCATAATACATGCTGCAGCCCCTGGGAGGCCTAGGGTACACCTATGCCCTGGGTACCTAGGGTACACTGTACAGGGTCCAATAAGGTGATCCTTACCAATTGTGTATGTACCTAGGGTACATGGAGTCCATTTTACAGAGAGAGCAGACAGCCTGAGACCCTGAATGGCATGATCTCAGGCCAACTAAGTCGAAAAACCAGCTAGACACTAGGCAAAAAGTTGGGGGTAACCATAGTCAGATATCCACCTTCCTACACACCTAAAGTACATAGTATTAATTTAGAGAGAGAACAGCAGGGCTGTGGGTCTGATTAGCAGGCCCACAGCCACATCTAAGTCGAAAACCAGTAAAGCAAAAGCAAAAAAGTGGGGGTGAACATAGAAAGCAGACCCTACTCTCCTACACAACCCCCCCCCCCAAACTTAGGGACATTAAACTAACCTTGAGCAGTTGAGTCTTCATGTTCTAAGTGGAAATATCTGGAGAGTCCATCTGCATTGGCATGGTCAGTCCCAGGTCTATGTTCCACTGTGAAGTCCATCCCCTGTAGGGAAATGGACCACCTAAGAAGTTTGGGATTTTCACCCTTCATCTGATTTAGCCACAAGAGGGGCTTATGGTCTGTCTGAATCTTGAAGTGAGTGCCAAACCAGTATGGCCTCAGCTTCTTCAGGGCCCAAACCACAGCAAAGGCCTCCCTCTCAATAGCTGACCAACGTTTCTCTCTAGGGGTCAGCCTTCTACTTATAAAAGCAATGGGCTGGTCTTGACCATCTACATTCAGTTGTGAAAGAACAGCTCCCACACCTAACTCAGAAGCATCTGTCTGGACAATGAACTCTTTGGAGTAGTCTGGACTTTTCAGAATAGGTGCACTGCACATGGCCTGCTTCAGGTCATCAAATGCTTTTTGACAGCTTACTGTCCACTGAACTTTCTTTGGCATCTTCTTGGAGGTCAAGTCATTAAGTGGTGTCACTATGGACCCATAGTTCTTAACAAACTTTCTGTAGTACCCAGTCAGGCCCAAGAAAGCTCTGACCTGAGTCTGGGTAGTTGGAGGAGCCCAGTCCTTTATGGTCTGGATCTTGCTCTCCAGTGGTTGAACCTGACCCCCACCAACTAGGTGGCCCAGGTATACAACCTTGCTCTGCCCTATCTGGCACTTAGTGGCCTTGATAGTGAGGCCTGCCTTTTGCAGGGCCTCTAAAACATTCCTCAGGTGGACCAGGTGATCCTCCCAGGTGGAGCTAAAGACAGCAATATCATCAAGATAAGCTGCACAATAATCATCCAACCCAGTAAGGACTTGATTCACCAACCTTTGGAAAGTGGCAGGTGCATTCTTCAAACCAAAGGGCATTACCACAAATTGATAATGTCCTCCTGGGGTCGAGAAAGCAGTTTTGGCCTTTGCACTCTCAGATAGTCTGATTTGCCAGTAGCCTGCTGTTAGGTCAAATGTGCTCAAAAACTTAGCAGCTGCCAGTCTGTCAATGAGCTCATCTGCCCTAGGTATTGGGTGGGCATCTGTCCTAGTGACAGCATTGAGACCTCTGTAATCCACGCAAAACCTCATCTCTCTCTTACCATCTTGGGTGTGAGGTTTTGGCACAAGAACTACAGGACTAGCCCAAGGGCTCTCTGAAGGTTCAATGACTCCCAGCTCCAACATCTTTTGTACCTCAACTTTTATGCAGTCCCTGACATGGTCAGGTTGCCTGTAGATTTTACTCTTCACAGGCAGACTGTCACCAGTGTCCACCTCATGGGTGCACCAGTTTGTCTGACTTGGGGTCAGAGAGAACATATGTCTGTAGGATTGCAGAACCTGTCTGCAGTCCTGTTGCTGATGGACAGTGAGGCTGTCAGAAAAGACCACACCATCAACTGAGCCATCATCAGGGTTCTGAGTCAACAGGTCTGGGAGAGGGTCACTCTCTTCCTCCTGCCCCTCATCTGTAGCCATGAGTAGCCCCATGTCTGCCCTGTCAACATATGCCTTCAATCTGTTGACATGAAGCACCCTGTGGGGGCTTCTGGGAGTCCCAAGGTCCACCAAGTAGGTGACTTCTCCCTTTTTCTCAACAATAGTGTGGGGTCCAGACCATTTGTCTTGGAGTGCTGCTGGGGCCACTGGCTCCAACACCCACACTTTCTGCCCTGGCTGGTAAACAGTCAGTACAGCCTTTTGGTCATGCCAAGCTTTTTGGAGTTCTTGGCTTGCCTCAAGGTTTTTAGAAGCCTTCTTCATATACTCTGCCATCCTGGAGCGGAGACCAAGTACATAATCCACTATGTCTAGTTTGGGTTGTCTGAGAGGTCTCTCCCATCCTTCCTTCACCAAACACAGGGGTCCTCTTACAGGATGCCCAAACAAAAGCTCAAAAGGGCTGTAGCCAACCCCCTTTTGTGGGACCTCTCTGTAAGCAAACAGAAGGCAGGGTAAAAGGATGTCCCATCTTCGCCTAAGCTTGTCTGGTAATCCTTTTATCATTCCCTTTAGGGTCTTGTTGAATCTCTCAACAAGCCCATTGCACTGTGGGTGATAGGGTGTGGTGAACTTATAGTTAACACCACACTCCTTCCACATTGCAGTCAAGTATCCTGACATGAAGTTGGTACCTCTGTCAGAAATGACCTCCTTTGGAAAGCCCACTCTGGAGAATACTCCAAGCAGGGCCCTTGCCACAACAGGAGCTGTTGTGGTCCTCAGGGGAATTGCTTCTGGGTACCTGGTGGCATGGTCCACTATCACCAGTATGAATCTGTGCCCAGATGCTGTTTGTGGGTCCATTGGTCCTACAATATCTATGCCCACTCTTTCAAAGGGGACCCCCACCACAGGTAGTGGTATGAGGGGGGCCTTTGTGGTGCCACCTGATTTGCCACTGGCTTGGCAGGTGACACAGGAGCGACAAAACTCCTTAGTATCTTCTGACATATGGGGCCAGTGAAAGTGAGGGACAAGCCTGTCCCAAGTCTTGTTCTGGCCTAAATGTCCTGCAAGGGGAATATCATGGGCCAAGGTTAGAAGGAAGCCTCTGAACTTCAGTGGTATGACCAACCTCCTGGATGCACCAGGCTTGGGGTCTCTAGCCTCTGAATACAGTAGCCCTTCATCCCAATACACTCTATGGGTACCTTAAGCATTCCCTGCAGCCTCAGCAGCAGCCAGCTGTCTGAGGGGTTCAAGAGAGGGGCAGTCTAATTGAGCCTGCCTCAGATCTGCCCTTGAAGGTCCCCCTGTCCCAAGAAACTCAACCTGATCAGGTTCAAGTTCTTCTAGGACAGTTCCTTCAGGGCTCTCAGAATCATCCTCCTGGGAGGGCTGATCCACCACCTGAGGCAGGGGGGAAGGCACAGCCTTAACCCTACTGCTCTTTCTCTTGGGTTGTGACTGGTCCATAGTTTCAGGATCCAGCACTTGTTCAGTGGTGCACTTTTTGGCCTGTGACCTGGTCACAGCAAGGACATGTGCATCTATCCCCAGCATTTCTGCATGGGTCCTATACTCCACTTCAGACCAAACTGAAGTTTCAAGATCATTGCCCAGTAAACACTCTACAGGAAGGTCTGAACTAACAACAACTTTCTTGAGGCCAGTTACCCCTCCCCAGGAGAAGTTAACAATAGCCACACTATGGGAGGTAGTGGCATTGCTAGCGTTGGTCACTAGGTAATTCTCACCTAGTATGATCTGTCCAGGGTCCACAAAAGCAGGTGTCACCATTGTGACACTAGCTCCAGTGTCCCTGTAGGCCTGAGCCATTCTTTGGTTGATAAAGGGTGTCTGTCTGTACTTGCCCAGGTTACTGGGGCCTACAGTAGAGGACAAAGCTAAGTCCCCATCACAGATCAGAACAGCCTGAGTAGGTACTCTGACTAGGCCAGAATCCTCCTCAGTTCCCAGGGTTAACCCTACTACACCCTTTTGCTGGGAACCACCACTTACAGCTGAACTAGGGGGTACAGTTGCCTTAGGGGCAATGGTGGCTGGGGGCTTATCCTTTTTGGTGCACTCACTAAACCAATGTGAGTTGGACTTACAATAGTTGCACCATGGTTTCTTTTGGCCATCTTTCTTTTTATCCTTTTTGGGACCACCTGAGCCTTTTGGGGGCCTGGTGAAGACTTCTGGTCTTTTGATTTCTGCTCATTACCCTTAGTGGCACAATCTACAAAGTCAGTCCAGTCCTGAGTCTGTGTCTTCTGGGTATCCCTGAACAACAACCTGTATTGTTCAGTGGTTAGGCCAAACCCATCAATCAGAGCACTCTTCAGGACAGTGTAATTATCTGCATCCTCATCACTAACTGTGAGGAGCTTGTCTCTGCCTTTCTCAGAGAAGGAGAGCCACAAGATAGCTGCCCACTGACTTTGGGGTACCTGCTGTACTTTGCAAGCTCTCTCCAAAGCAGTTATCCATTTGTGGATGTCATCCCCACACTTGTAGGGAGGGACAATCTTGCTCAGGTTTCTATTATCATAGTGCCTGTCTCTATCCTTAGGGATATTGCTGCCACCAGTGGGTTCTGACCCACTCAACTTTTGTTCTCTAGCCAGAGCAAGCTTCTCTTTGGCAAGGGCAAGTTCTTCCCTCTGAATCCTCAGATTAGCTTCCCTCATTCTGGCTTCATGCTCCTTTCTCTCAGGGGAAGTCATTCCCCTGTGAGAAGAAGCATTAGAGATGTTAGAGACATGGGAGTGGATGGATTCCCTTGAAGGGGATCTGTCCCTCCTACTTCTCTGTGTAAGCCTACTTGGGGGTCTGTAAGGGGGGACCCCATGCAAACTCCCATGTAAGCTTAGGTTAGCCTGGCTAAGTCTTCCTACTTGGCCCTGGCTGTCTACCTCTTCATCTGAAGTCTCCTCTGACTCCTCTGTGGTGGGTAGACCCTCCTCTGTACCTAGGGTACCTGCCTGAGATGCCCTAATAATGTCATACTCCTCTAGGAGTTGTCTTAGCTGAAGGAGGGTAGGGTTTGCACCCTGTTTTATTCCTCTGGAGGTACACAAGTTTCTCATCTCCTGGAATGTTAAGGTATCATATCTAGAGGGGGTCTTCTGCAGACCTGATCCTCCTGAGAGAGCATCCACTTGATCTCCTCTCAGAGACATGATCTAGTGAGGGTGTGGTGTGTGCACCTACCTACACTAGTTGTATCTACTAAACCTCTCTTAGTAGTTGTAGTCAGGGTGTGTTATTCCCTTCAACCTACAACTACAAAGTCCAGTAGGACTTAAGTATTATAATCTATGTTATATGTACCTAGACAATATCTGTGTGATCTTTCAATTTAGTATCTCAAGATTACAATGGTATTACAACAGCAAGCTCAGATCCCAACCGCTGCTCACCAATGTGAGAAGTTGGCCTGATGTATGATGTCACTAGTTCTAGTGTACACCTTATATCAGTCCAAATACCCTTATGGTGATTGGTTGTAAAGTCAACCTTATAGACCAGCTATCCTAGTGGTAGCATGGACAAGAGCAGTCTTAGGCTAAACTCTGAATGGCATGTGAAGCCAGCTGTGATACCATATATAATCCCTTGAATACCAAATGAAAGGACACCACAACAGATATATATAAAATAAAGTGTATTTATTCTAAGCAAACCCTCAGCACTCTTTATGAGATTAGAGGTAAGTACAACACAGTCTTATTTATGCATACATTAAGTCACACAGGTAAGTAATACAGTTAGGCCCTAGGGGCCACGCAAACCATATACTAAGTAAGTGGTATAAGAACCACTGTCACGGAAATAGAATAGGCCTAGGCCTAGGGAATCGCTGGGGCTACACTACACTAGCGTTAGTTAGGAAGTGGGAGGCCCACGGGATTCGTGTGCAGAGTGGAAACACTCACGCGTAATGCGTAAAAGTCAATAGCAATAGTACAGTTTAGAAAACGGTAGATTTAGGACACTTCCGGAGTAGCTAGGAAGTTGTGACTTGAAAACTAGACACTAGGATAGTCACTATCCTGATGAGCACCGGAGTACCCAAGTTACCTAGCCCACAGGCTGCGGGTGCATAGGGGTGAAGATGCGTCGTTTTCGTCGTCGACTCCTATGGATGCCTGAAGAAAGATGCTGACAGGCAGTCAGTGAAGAGTGTCCGGTGGATCCCAAGGCTGGGATCAAGAAGAGAAGAAACCTGCAAGCAGAAGGGACAGAGTCAAGGTCACTAGCCAGTGACCACGTGGAACCAGGAAGGAACCAGGCGATGTCGTGAAGATTGCAGGTGAAGGTGAAGCTTGTCGCTGCAGCCAGGAGGACCAGGAAGCGTCGAGGACGACCAGGACCAGGAGGCGAGCTGTCCCACGAAGGCTCTTGCTGTCGGCGGCGTCGAAGTTGGACTAGGACTCACCAAGCCTTGGCAAGCGGAACCCACGAAGAACGAAGGACTTGCTTCTGGTGCAGACCAGGAAGGTCTGGGGTGCTTCTTCTTTGCAGAGAAGCGGGAGCCAGTCTGGAGGAGCCAAACCAGCGCAGAAGATTTCAGGGAGCGTCGTCACAAAGGCCACTAGCCAGCGGGCAAGCAACCGGACAGACGCTGCAAGCAGGAAAATGCTGAAGGGCCCCACGCAGGACTCGTGGAGTGTGGGGGGCTGATCTTCGGTGCAGATGGTGCTTGGGGTTGGGGCTTCTCAATCCCCGGTGCACAACTTCGAGGGTACCTCAGAAGCTGCGCTTTAAGTTACTAGCCACTTTTCCCAGGTAGCCGGTCCCACGTCGCTCGTCGCCTCCACGGATCTCAGCTTTGCTGTGGATGTGGATCAGGGTCGGAGAAGTCTGGAAGTCAAGGCTCTGGTCGGGCTCTGCAGTCGGTTCCTCGTAGAACGTGGGCAAAGCAAAGGGTAGTCTCTTGATGGTGCCTGTTTGCACAAGGTAGCCACTCCTTGGCTACAAGGGAGATTCTTCAGTCTTCTTCTTTCGTCGAATGTCGAAGGTCCAGAGTTTCTGTTCAGTTTTGCAGGTTCAGGATAATCTAAAGTCTTGAGGCCCAACTCCCACTCTTATACTAATCTGGGGGGCTGGGATACCTGCTAGGTCACGCCTTATGGGTGGGACCTGGGAGGGGGTGGTTACCCCCACTTCCCTTTGTCCAGTTTCGCGCCAGAGCTGGGGCTGGAGTGCCCCAGCGCCGGTTTGAACTGGACTATGCAAGGAACACCTTGTGTGCCCCAGGCATGTCTCATTCCTTTCAGCCCACCCTGCCCCAATACACTAAAGGCTGTCTGGGGAGGTGCTAGCACCTCCCCAAGCAGGAAACCTATTGTCCAGGCCTCCCTGGCTGGGATCACTCCCAGCTGCAGGAGGTCAGACTTGTGTCGTGGCAGCAGCATCCATTTTGTGATGCTGAGGCTTTGGTCAGAGGCTAACAGTTGAAGTATGATTTTAACATGTCGTTCCCTCTAGAAGGGGGGAATAATATTCTCATGTCCAGAAATGGCATGGGGGTATTATTCCACAGTGTTAGACACCTTACACGACATGTTTCGATAAAGCCAAACCATAGTTACCATAACCGTCTAAGATTATAAGGCACTTTAAGAGTATATGGTAGGCTATATCATAGAACAGCTATAAGGACAAGGTTCCGAAAGCTGCAGACAGGCTCAGCTCATGCTAGAGCACCATCTCACATGTTACCAAGCACTCTGCCTCCAGGATTGTCAAGGCCTGCCATAGGAGTGACTGATAGGTACACATGTGTCTATATGTAAGTTAGGTATAGGAATACTACACCTAAGCAAGGAGTGATTACACGACCTTGCCCCAGCTGAGTGATCAGCCAGTTGTGTCAAAATGGAAGGCCAGGCCAGGGGTGGCATAATACATGCTGCAGCCCCAGGTAGGCCTAGGGTACACCTATGCCCTGGGTACCTAGGGTACACTGTACAGGGGCCAATAAGGTGATCCTATCCAAATGGGTTATGCACCTAAAGTACATAGTATTAATTTAGAGAGAGAACAGCAGGGCTGTGGGTCTGATTAGCAGGCCCACAGCCACATCTAAGTCGAAAACCAGTAAAGCAAAAGCAAAAAAGTGGGGGTGAACATAGAAAGCAGACCCTACTCTCCTACACACAGGTAAGTAATACAGTTAGGCCCTAGGGGCCACGCAAACCATATACTAAAGAAGTGGTATAAGGACCACTGTCACGGAAATAGAAGAGGCCTAGTCCTAGGGAATCGCTGGGGCTACACTACACTACCAACAATTAGGAAGTGGGAGGCCCACGGGATTCAGGTGCAGAGTGGAAACACTCACGCGTAATGCGTATAATCGATAGAAATAGTACAGTTTAGAAATAAGCAGTTTTAGGACACTTCTGGAGTAACTAGGAAGTCGAGACTCGGAAACTAGACCATAGGATAGTCACTACCCTTGTGAGCACCGAAGTACCCAAGTTACCTAGCCCACAGGCTGCGGGTGTATAGGTGTGAACTTGCGTCGGGTTTCGTCGTGGACTTCTATGGATGCCTGAAGGAAAGTTGCTGACAGGCGGTCAGTGCAGAGTGTCCGGTGGATCCCAAGGCCGGGATCAAGAAGGAAGGGTACCTGCAAGCAGAAGGGACAGAGTCAAGGTCACTAGCCAGTGACCACGTGGAACCAGGAAGGAACCAGGAAGGAACCAGGCGATGTCGTGAAGATTGCAGGTGAAGGGTGAAGCTTGTCGCTGCAGCCACGGGTACCAGGAGACGTCGAGGACGACCAGGACCAGGAGGCGAGCTGTCCCACGAAGGCTCTTGCTGTCGGCGGCGTCGAAGTCGAACTAGGACTCACCAAGCCTTGGCAAGCGGAACCCACGAAGAACGGAGGACTTGCTTCTGGTGCAGACCAGGAAGGTCTGGGGTGCTTCTCTTTTGCAAAGAAGCGGGAGCCAGTCTGGAGGAGCCAAACTAGCAGTGAAGATTTCAAGGTGTGTCGTCACAAAGGCCGCTAGCCAACGGGCAAGCAACCGGACAGACGCGCCAAGCAGGAAAATGCAGAAGGGCCCCACGCAGGACTTGTGGAGTGTGGGGGGCTGATCTTCGGCGCAGATGGTGCTTGGGGTTGGGGCTTCTCAATCCCCGGTGCACAACTTCGAGGGTGCCTCAGAAGCTGCGCTGGAAGATACTCGCCACTTTTCCCAGGTAGCCGGTCCCACGTCTCTCGTCGCCTCCACGGATCTCAGCTCGGCTGTGGATGTGGATCAGGGTCGGAGAAGTCTGGAAGTCAAGGCTCTGGTTGGGCTCTGCAGTCGGTCCCTCATAGAACTTCAGCAAAGCAAAGGGTAGTCTCTTGATGGTGCCTGTTTGCACAGGGTAGCCACTCCTTGGCCACAAGGGAGATTCTTCAGTCTGATTCTTTCGTCGAATGTCGAAGGTCCAGAGTTTCTGTTCAAGTTGCAGGTTCAGGATAATCTAATCTCCTGGGGCCCAGCTACCACTCTTAAACTAATCTGGGGGGCTGGGTTGTCTGCTAGGTCACGCCTTATGGGTGGGACCTGGGAGGGGGGTGGTTACACCCCCTTCCCTTTGTCCAGTTTCGCGCCAGGACTGGGGCTGGTGTGCCCCAGCACCGGTTTGAACTGGACTATGCATGGGACACCTTGTGTGCCCCAGGCAGTGTCTCGTTTCATTCATCCCTCCCTGCCCCAATACACTAAGGCCTGTCTGGGGTGGTGCTCGCACCTCCCACGGCAGGAAACCTATTGTCCAAGCCTCCCTTGCCGGGATCACTCCCAGCAGCAGGAGGTCAGACTTGTGTCGTGGCAGCAGCATCCATTTTGTGATGCTGGGGCTCTGGTTAACTTTAACCGGGTAAGTAGGTTACAACATGTCTTCTCCCTCTAGAAGGGAGGGATAATATCCTCATCCCCAGAAATGGGATGGGGGTATTATTCCAAAGTGTTAGACACCTTACACAACATGTTTTGATAGAGCCAAACCATAGTTACCATAACCGTTTAAGATTATAAGGCACTTTAAGAGTATATGGTAGGCTATAAGGACATGGTTCCGAAAGCTGCAGACAGGCTCAGCTCATGCTAGAGCACCATCTCACATGTTACCAAGCACTCTGCCTCCAGGATTGTTAAGGCCTGCCATAGGAGTGGCTGATAGGTACACATGTGTCTATATTAAGGGCAGATATAGGTATACTATATCTAAGCAAGGGGTGATTACACAACCTTGCCCCAGCTGAGTGATCAGCCAGTTGTGTCATAATGGAAGGTCAGGCCAGGGGTGGCATAATACATGCTGCAGCCCCTGGTAGGCCTAGGGTACACCTATGCCCTGGGAACCTAAGGTACACTGTACAGGGGCCAATAAGGTGATCCTATCCAAATGGTTATGCACCTAAAGTACATAGTATCAATTTAGAGAGAGAACAGCAGGGCTGTGGGTCTGATTAGCAGGCCCACAGCCATATCTAAGTCAAAAACCAGTAAAGCAAAATCAAAAAGTGGGGGTGAACATAGAAAGCAGACCCTACTCTCCTACAGTGAGTCTCCTGGACCTTGCTGGTCCCAACTGTGCACCTTCTTGACTTCATGCGTGGGTTGCATTTGCACTCAACATCCTTCGTGGGACAGCTCGTATCCGGGTCCTGGTCGTCCTCAGCACCTTCTGGACCTCGCAGCTGCAGAGTCAAGGTCACCATCATCAATCCTGAAGCACCCAACATCGGAGGGCATTCGTTTTCCGAGTCTCCTGGTCACTCCAGAGTGACATAGACTCTGTCCCCTCTTCTTTCAGGTACTCCTCATCAAAAATCTGTATTTGGATTCCCACGTACACTTTCTCCTCTTCCATCAGCAGCATTTTCCTGAAGTCCTCTATTTCGCACCTATGCACCCGGCTTCCCTGTGATAGGTAACTTGGGTACCTCGGTATCCACGGGTGGGGGTGGCTCTCCAATTTTCTATTTTCCGCGGGGTTTCATCTGAAAGAGACACGTTTGTGATAGATTCCTTACCTTAGAATATCCCCAGGCGTCAGACTGGATCCGGAAAATTTTGCTAGCAGTACCCTTGCGCATCAGTAGGTGGCGTTGTGCGGCACCGCATCCATCGCTGGCGTCGGAAGCGCCGAGATGATGTCACGGGTACTACTTGGGCGCCACCCATGCGCGCTGATGTCAGTTCTTTCTTTTTCCGCGCCAGCAAGCGCAGATCCGGTTAGAGCACGTACCTTAGTCACTTTTGACTACCCTTTTTAAGACTTTTGTCTCCTGTACAATTTTGGTTTCCTTGGTGCACGTAGGTATGCCTGGCTTTAAGTCTTGTGGGGCCTGCCGTCGCACTATGTCGGTGGCGGACCCCCACGATGTCTGCCTCTACTGCCTGGAGACCGACCACGACTCCCTGTTGGGACTGTTGAGCCATGGCCCCGAAGGCCTTGCGTGAGCGGCGCCGGAAGCTGCTGGAGGTCCGGCACTCGTCCCAGCACCGTTGTCTGTCCATGGGCCGTTCCAGGGACCGCTCGCGGGGCCGCAGTCGTCGCTCCTCGGAATCCAAGTCTTCACCCTCAGATTCGGGTAAGAGACGACACAAAAAGTAGTCAAAGAAGCGTGTTCGCTCTCCGACGTCCCCCTGACGGTCCCCGGATGCGGACGAGGGGGACCGGGGTTCTGCCCCGGCGGCTCCTTCGGAGCCCGGGAGTCCCGCGGCCTAGCCACCTTACCCGACTCCCGCACAGGTGCAAGAATTTCTTGCTACCTTGGACCGCCTTTTTAGGCCTCAGGTTCCCACCGGCACGCCTTCGGGCCCCGCAGTCGCGTGTTCAGATCCTCTTGTGCCGTCAGCGGATCCAGCTTCGGCGCCACAGTATCCTGCGCCGTTGGCTCCGGCCACGGCGCCACAAGTTCCAACGCTGCCGGCTCCGACCCCAGTGCCACCCTCGGCTCTGCCTCTGCACCGCAGTGGGTGCCATTTGTTCCGCCCTTGCCCAGGTTCCAGGACCATTTTGTTCCAACCTGGGATCCGCATTGGGACACGGTGCCGGCTCGGCCCCGGCCGGCGCTGTTCCGGATGCCGTTTGTTCCTTGTCCGGCTCCTGCTCTGTCGCTGCAGCCTGTTCCGCATGCAACGGAGGTGGAGGACGACTGGGAGTGGTTCATGACACTCTTGCCCATCAGTGTGACTCCGAGCAGGACTTGGCAGATGACTTGGAGGATGCCGGCGATCTCGATATCTCCTCTGCTCCGGGGTTCGCCTCTCCGCCGCCTACCATGGAGGAGAGTGCCTCCTATACTATGGTGCTCCGTCGGGCAGCTGAGGTCCTCAACCTTGATCTCCCTACGGTGGCCTTTAAAACTAAGCTCCTCATTGAAGTGCTCCAGACGGCGTCCACTTCGTCGGAGTCCCTGCTGCCATTTAACGACGCCCTCACTGATGTCTTGCAGGGCACTTGGTCGCTGCCAGCCACGGGACCCCTGTGGATAAGAAAGTCGCCAGGTGTCACCGCCTGGCGCCTGGTGACCCCGCTTTCCTGACCACTCATCCTACGCCTGAGAGCCTGGTAATCCAAGCCTCGACATCACAGACTGCTTTTCCCTTGGCTCCGCCGGATAAGGACTCTAAGAAGCTGGAGCAGTTCCCACTCATCCTACACCTGAGAGGCTGGTCATCCAAGCCTCGACGTCACAGACTGCTTTTCCCTTGGCTCCGCCGGATAAGGACTCTAAGAAGCTGGAGCAGTTCTGTAAGCGGTTGTTCTCTTCGGCCAGCTTGGGGCTGCAGTCGGTGAACACCGCCTGCCTATTGGGCCGCTATTCCCACGCAGTGTGGGATGCAGTTGCACAGGTGCTGCCTCAGTGTCCTGAAGAGGCCCAAGCTGTGCTGTCCCAAGCTATTGCGGAGGGTAAGGACGCGGCTAAGTTCGCCATTTGGTGTGGTTTGGACCCCGCGGACTCACTGGGTAGAGCGATTTCTATGACTGTGGAGATTTGTCGCCACGCCTGGTTGAGATTTACCGGGTTCTCGCCAGCTGTCCAAAGCTCACTAATGGACATGCCCTTTGATGGCACTCGCCTGTTTGGAGATAAGGCTGACAGTGCACTGGAGGGTTTTAAGGACTCGCAGGCGACGGGCAAGTCCTTAGGTCTTTCCGTGAAGAGCCCAGCCACTCGTGGTTTTCGTTCCTTTCGTAGCCAAGGCAGGGGCGCCCAGACACGTTCCTTCAGCAAGCCTGTGCAGAACCAGCCTCAGCGCTGTCGTGGACGCGGTTTCCACAGGGGTGGCTCTGGCAATCAGCGTGAGGGTCAGTCCACCTCCGCCCCCGCTGCTTCTACCTCCGAACCTTCCTAATCCGAGCTTTGTGAAGCACCCCACGCCAGTGGGTGGCAGGATCCGCCATCACCTTCCACACTGGCATGCTATCACATCAGACAAGTGGGTGTTGCAGCTCACCGCAGGGGTTACTCCCTTCCCTTTCAGTCCACCTCTCCAGCCATGCCACCTCGGTACCACCGCATGTCGGGGGAACACTTGGCACTTCTCCAGCAGGAAGTCACGGCCCTCTTGGCCAAGGGGGCCATCTAGTGCGTTCCTGGGCCAGAAGTAGGACGTGGTTGTTATTTCCACTACTTTCTGGTCCCCAAGAAGGAGAAGGGGGGTTTGTGCCCCATCTTGGTCCTCTTTGGGAGGATCTTCTGTCGTAGCAGCAGGGGACGGTCCTCCACCCGAACCTGTCCAGCCTCCAAATCCATGCGTGGAGATTTAGCGGCGACAGTTGACCGCCTTCGATCTTCCTTCCGAAATCTGTAATGTCATTCTGGCAGCCAGGCGTCCCTCCACTAAAACGGTATACGCCTGCAGGTGGAACACATTTGTGGCATAGTGCACAGCAAAGGCTGTGGATCCCCTTTCTGCCCCTCTTTCCGAGGTCCTTCTGTTCCTTCTTTCTTTGGACCAGCAGGGCTCTGCTCTGGGCACTATCACTATCTCCGCCTTTTTACGGCTTCCAGATCAGCCTTCTCTTTTTAAGTCCCCGGTTGTTAACCGTTTCCTGAAAGGCATTATGCACACGTTTCCTCCTGTGCCGTTCATAATGCATCAATGGGACTTAAACCTTGTCTTGACATATCTGATGTGCGCTCCCTTCGAGCCCCTTCATACCTGTCCTTTGCGGCTTCTCACTCTCAAGACAGCTTTCCTGGTAGCTATCTACTCTGCCAGAAGTGTGAGTGAGCTCCAGGCTCTTTCTTCCAAACCTCCTTTCCTTTCTGTTCATCCGGACAAGGTGGTTTTAAGGACCCGTCCTTCTTTTTTGCCAAAGGTTTTCACGCCCTTCCACATTGGGCAGACCATCACTTGCCCACCTTCTTTCCGCCTCCGCATCCTTCGAAAGAGGAAGAGAGGCTCCACCGTCTGGACCCAAATTGTGCGCTCTCGTTCTACCTGCAGCGCACACAACATTTCCGGGTGAATGACCAGCTCTTTGTTGGCTACGTGGGCACCAAAAAAGGTCAGGCTGTGCACAAACGGACCATTTCTCGGTGGGTCATTCTCTGCATCAAGGCCTGTTACTCCTTGGCTAGGAAGGAGCCTCCTGTGGGGCTGCGTGCCTATTCTACCAGGGCGACGGCAGCCACTACTGCCTTGGGACGCGGCGTCCCCTTGCAGGACATTTGTCAGGCAGCTGCGTGGGCTTCACTGCACACGTTTACCAAGCATTACTGCCTTGACAGTCAGGTCCAGAGAGACGGCTTATTTGGCCGTTCTGTTCTCCGAGACTTTCTGGTGTAATCTGTTTGCAGACCACCGGGGTTGGTATTGCTGGGGTATCTATTCTAAGGTAAGGAATCTATCACTAACGTGTTTCTTTCAGATGTACAAGTTACTACTTGTGTAACGATATATCTGTAAGAGACATTAGTTAGTGATAGATTCCTTACCGCCCCACCCATCCTCCCCGTTCTGCGAACTGATTTATAGGGTTAAGGTCATCCCTTTCAGGGCCCTAGTTTTTTTGGCACCAGTGGTCAGTTTCTTGCATGGCTCTGCATTCCTGGCGCGGAAAGTCGTGTACAGAACTGATGCCAGCGCGCATGGGTGGCACCTGTGTAGTCTCCGTGATGTCATCTCGGCGCTTACGACGCCAGCGACGGACGCGGAGCCGCACAATGCCACCTAATGACGCGCAAGGGTACTGCTAGCAAAACTTTCTGGATCCAGTCTAACGCCTGGGGATATTCTAAGGTAAGGAATCTATCACTGTGAGAAGTTGGCCTGATGTATGATGTCACTAGTTCTAGTGTACACCTTATATCAGTCCAAACAACCCTTATGGTGATTGGTTGTAAAGTCAACCTTATAGACCAGCTATCCTAGTGGTAGCATGGACAAGAGCAGTCTTAGGCTAAACTCTGAATGGCATGTGAAGCCAGCTGTGATACCATATATAATCCCTTGAATACCAAATGAAAGGACACCACAACAGATATATATATAAAATAAAGTGTATTTATTCTAGTCAAACCCTCAGCACTCTTTATGAGATTAGAGGTAAGTACAACACAGTCTTATTTAAGCATACATTAAGTCACACAGGTAAGTAATACAGTTAGGCCCCAGGGGCCACGCAAACCATATACTAAGTAAGTGGTATAAGGACCACTGTCACGGAAATAGAATAGGCCTAGGCCTAGGGAATCGCTGGGGCTACACTACACTGGCAACAGTTAGGAAGTGGGAGGCCCACGGGATTCAGGTGCAGAGTGGAAACACTCACGCGTAATGCGTATAGTCGATAGAAATAGTACCGTTTAGAAATAAACAGTTTAAGGACACTTCTGAAGCAGCTAGAGAGTCGAGACTCGGAAACTAGACCCTAGGATAGTCACTACCCTTGTGAGCACCGAAGTACCCAAGTTACCTAGCCCACGGGCTGCGGGTGCATAGGTGTGAACTTGCGTCGGGTTTCGTCGTGGACTTCTATGGATGCCTGAAGGAAAGTTGCTGACAGGCAGTCAGTGAAGAGTGTCCCGTGGATCCCAAGGCTGGGATCAAGAAGGGAGGAGACCTGCAAGCAGAAGGGACAGAGTCATGGTCACTAGCCAGTGACCACGTGGAACCAGGAAGGAACCAGGCGATGTCGTGAAGATTGCAGGTGAAGGTGAAGCTTGTCGTTGCAGCCACGAGGACCAGGGAACGTCGAGGACGACCAGGACCAGGAGGTGAGCTGTCCCACGAAGGCTCTTGCTGTCGGCGGCGTCGAAGTTGGACTAGGACTCACCAAGCCTTGGCAAGCGGAACCCACGAAGAACGGAGGACTTGCTTCTGGTGCAGACCAGGAAGGTCTGGGGTGCTTCTCTTTTGCAAAGAAGCGGGAGCCAGTCTGGAGGAGCCAAACCAGCGATGAAGGTTTCAGGATGCGTCGTCACAAAGGCCACTAGCCAGCGGGCAAGCAACCGGACAGACGCGGCAAGCAGGAAAATGCAGAAGGGCCCCACGCAGGACTCGTGGAGTGTGGGGGGCTGATCTTCGGTGCAGATGGTGCTTGGGGTTGGGGCTTCTCAATCCCCGGTGCACAACTTCGAGGGTGCCTCAGAAGCTGCGCTTGAAGATACTAGCCACTTTTCCCAGGTAGCCGGTCCCTCGTCTCTCGTCGCCTCCACGGATCTCAGCTCGGCTGTGGATGTGGATCAGGGTCGGAGAAGTCTGGAAGTCAAGGCTCTGGTCGGGCTCTGCAGTCGGTCCCTCGTAGAACTTTAGCAAAGCAAAGGGTAGTCTCTTGATGGTGCCTGTTTGCACAGGGTAGCCACTCCTTGGCCACAAGGGAGATTCTTCAGTCTTCTTCTTTCGTCGAATGTCGAAGGTCCAGAGTTTCTGTTCAAGTTGCAGGTTCAGGATAATCTAATCTCCTGGGTGCCCAGCTACCACTCTTATCCAAATCTGGGGGGCTGGGTTACCTGCTAGGTCACGCCTTATGGGTGGGACCTGGGAGGGGGGTGGTTACACCCCCTTCCCTTTGTCCAGTTTCGCGCCAGAACTGGGGCTGGAGTGCCCCAGCCCCGGTTTGAACTGGACTATGCACGGGACACCTTGTGTGCCCCAGGCATGTCTCATTCTATTCATCCCTCCCTGCCCCAATACACTAAGGCCTGTCTGGGGTGGTGCTCGCACCTCCCAAGGCAGGAAACCTATTGTCCAAGCCTCCCTTGCCGGGATCACTCCCAGCAGCAGGAGGTCAGACTCGTGTCTGTGGCAGCAGCATCCATTTTGTGATGCTGGGGCTCTGGTTAACTTTAACCGGGTAAGTAGGTTACAACATGTCTTCTCCCTCTAGAAGGGAGGGATAATATCCTCATCCCCAGAAATGGGATGGGGGTTGTAGGAGAGTAGGGTCTGCTTTCTATGTTCACCCCCACTTTTTGCTTTTGCTTTACTGGTTTTCGACTTAGATGTGGCTGTGGGCCTGCTAATCAGACCCACAGCCCTGCTGTTCTCTCTCTAAATTAATACTATGTACTTTAGGTGCATAACCCATTTGGATAGGATCACCTTATTGGCCCCTGTACAGTGTACCCTAGGTACCCAGGGCATAGGTGTACCCTAGGCCTACCAGGGGCTGCAGCATGTATTATGCCACCCCTGGCCTGGCCTTCCATCCTGACACAACTGGCTGATCACTCAGCTGGGGCAAGGTCGTGTAATCACCCCTTGCTTAGGTGTAGTATTCCTATACCTAACTTACATATAGACACATGTGTACCTATCAGTCACTCCTATGGCAGGCCTTAACAATCCTGGAGGCAGAGTGCTTGGTAACATGTGAGATGGTGCTCTAGCATGAGCTGAGCCTGTCTGCAGCTTTCGGAACCAAGTCCTTATAGCTGTTCTATGATATAGCCTACCATATACTCTTAAAGTGCCTTATAATCTTAGACGGTTATGGTAACTATGGTTTGGCTTTATCGAAACATGTCGTGTAAGGTGTCTAACACTGTGGAATAATACCTCCATGCCATTTCTGGACATGAGGATATTATTCCCCCCTTCTAGAGGGAAAGACATGTTAAAATCATACTTCAGTGTTAAGCCTCTGACCAAAGCCTCAGCATCACAAAATGGATGCTGCTGCCACGACACAAGTCTGACCTCCTGCAGCTGGGAGTGATCCCAGCCAGGGAGGCCTGGACAATAGGTTTCCTGCTTGGGGAGGTGCTAGCACCTCCCCAGACAGCCTTTAGTGTATTGGGGCAGGGTGGGCTGAAAGGAATGAGACATGCCTGGGGCACACAAGGTGTTCCTTGCATAGTCCAGTTCAAACCGGCGCTGGGGCACTCCAGCCCCAGCTCTGGCGCGAAACTGGACAAAGGGAAGTGGGTGTAACCACCCCCTCCCAGGTCCCACCCATAAGGCGTGACCTAGCAGGTATCCCAGCCCCCCAGATTAGTATAAGAGTGGGAGTTGGGCCTCAAGACTTTAGATTATCCTGAACCTGCAAACTTGAACAGAAACTCTGGACCTTCGACATTCGACGAAAGAAGAAGACTGAAGAATCTCCCTTGTAGCCAAGGAGTGGCTACCCTGTGCAAACAGGCACCATCAAGAGACTACCCTTTGCTTTGCCCACGTTATACGAGGAACCGACTGCAGAGCCCGACCAGAGCCTTCACTTCCAGACTTCTCCGACCCTGATCCACATCCACAGCAAAGCTGAGATCCGTGGAGGCGACGAGCGACGTGGGACCGGCTACCTGGGAAAAGTGGCTAGTAACTTAAAGCGCAGCTTCTGAGGCACCCTCGAAGTTGTGCACCGGGGATTGAGAAGCCCCAACCCCAAGCACCATCTGCACCGAAGATCAGCCCCCCACACTCCACGAGTCCTGCGTGGGGCCCTTCTGCATTTTCCTGCTTGCCGCGTCTGTCCGGTTGCTTGCCCGCTGGCTAGTGGCCTTTGTGACGACGCAGCCTGAAATCTTCTGTGCTGGTTTGGCTCCTCCAGACTGGCTCCCGCTTCTCCGCAAAGAAGAAGCACCCCAGACCTTCCTGGTCTGCACCAGAAGCAAGTCCTCCGTTCTTCGTGGGTTCCGCTTGCCAAGGCTTGGTGAGTCCTAGTCCAACTTCGACGCCGCCGACAGCAAGAGCCTTCGTGGGACAGCTCGCCTCCTGGTCCTGGTCGTCCTCGACGCTTCCTGGTCCTCCTGGCTGCAGCGACAAGCTTCACCTTCACCTGCAATCTTCACGACATCGCCTGGTTCCTTCCTGGTTCCACGTGGTCACTGGCTAGTGACCTTGACTCTGTCCCTTCTGCTTGCAGGTTTCCTCTCTTCTTGATCCCAGCCTTGGGATCCACCGGACACTCTTCACTGACTGCCTGTCAGCATCTTTCTTCAGGCATCCATAGGAGTCGACGACGAAAACCGACGCATCTTCACCCCTATGCACCCGCAGCCTGTGGGCTAGGTAACTTGGGTACTCCGGTGCTCATCAGGATAGTGACTATCCTAGTGTCTAGTTTTCCCGTCTCAACTTCCTAGCTACTCCGGAAGTGTCCTAAATCTACCGTTTTCTAAACTGTACTATTGCTATTGACTTTTACGCATTACGCGTGAGTGTTTCCACTCTGCACACGAATCCCGTGGGCCTCCCACTTCCTAACTAACGCTAGTGTAGTGTAGCCCCAGCGATTCCCTAGGCCTAGGCCTACTCTATTTCCGTGACAGTGGTCCTTATACCACTTACTTAGTATATGGTTTGCGTGGCCCCTAGGGCCTAACTGTATTACTTACCTGTGTGACTTAATGTATGCTTAAATAAGACTGTGTTGTACTTACCTCTAATCTCATAAAGAGTGCTGAGGGTTTGACTAGAATAAATACACTTTATTTTATATATATATCTGTTGTGGTGTCCTTTCATTTGGTATTCAAGGGATTATATATGGTATCACAGCTGGCTTCACATGCCATTCAGAGTTTAGCCTAAGACTGCTCTTGTCCATGCTACCACTAGGATAGCTGGTCTATAAGGTTGACTTTACAACCAATCACCATAAGGGAATTTGGACTGATATAAGGTGTACACTAGAACTAGTGACATCATACATCAGGCCAACTTCTCACAGGGGTATTATTCCAAAGTGTTAGACACCTTACACGACATGTTTTGATAAAGCCAAACCATAGTTACCATAACCGTTTAAGATTATAAGGCACTTTAAGAGTATATGGTAGGCTATATCATAGAACAGCTATAAGGACATGGTTCCGAAAGCTGCAGACAGGCTCAGCTCATGCTAGAGCACCATCTCACATGTTACCAAGCACTCTGCCTCCAGGATTGTTAAGGCCTGCCATAGGAGTGGCTGATAGGTACACATGTGTCTATATGTAAGTTAGGTATAGGAATACTACACCTAAGCAAGGGGTGATTACACGACCTTGCCCCAGCTGAGTGATCAGCCAGTTGTGTCATAATGGAAGGCCAGGCCAGGGGTGGCATAATACATGCTGCAGCCCCTGGTAGGCCTAGGGTACACCTATGCCCTGGGTACCTAGGGTACACTGTACAGGGGCCAATAAGGTGATCCTATCCAAATGGGTTATGCACCTAAAGTACATAGTATCAATTTAGAGAGAGAACAGCAGGGCTGTGGGTCTGATTAGCAGGCCCACAGCCACATCTAAGTCGAAAACCAGTAAAGCAAAAGCAAAAAGTGGGCGTGAACATAGAAAGCAGACCCTACTCTCCTACAATCACTAACTAATGTCTCTTACAAATATATTGTTACACAAGTAGTAACTTGTGCTTCAGGGTCCACTGGAAAGGGTCCCTAATCTTTAAAATCTTAACCGCGACTATCACATTGACTTGTACGGAGCACGTGGTTGTGTTCACACACTGCACAAGCTCTCCATGGGGTCCCTATCTACTTACCTTGGGTGGTTCTGTGGGTCCCCAGCAATTCTACGCCCTCTTGACATCGTCTTGACTCGAGTCGTGGTTCTTATACCACTTTCTTAGTATATGGTTTGGACCCCCGACCCAGGGCCCACTGTGTATTGGTGCTGTTTGCTGTGATTTCTTTTCTAAGGTATTGGTTGCTTTGTGTCTATCTCTGTGTGGGAGATACTGTGATGTATTAGACATTGTTAGCTAACAGATACATGACTACTGTGTGGTTCTCTCATCATTTACTCTATACTATAAGATTGCATTCTGGTAAAAAACAAGCTGCTTTACACTCCTTCAAGACTAAGCGTGAAGGCTGCTCTCTAGAGCTATCACTTGGATAGCTTTGTAAGGTTGTTCGAGACCACTTAAATCACCATAAGGGTTGTCTGGACTGGTGCAAGGTGACCGCTTGCATTAGTGGACATCAAATACTAGGCCAGCTTCTCACAATGGTGTTCAGCGGTTGGGATTCAAACCTGCATTGTTTTACCAAATCTTTGTATTGAGTAACTGAAAAACCACTAGTACTAGGCACATATAAATACAAGCTTAGAATAGTAAGTTCTACTGAACTTAGGGTTGTGTAAGCCAAGGGTCTATCACTCCCTTTCTCCAACCTCAGAGAGTTTAGTTACCACATTTCACGTAGTATGTCTACTAAAGGAGATGCCAGTGGCTCTCAGCCTTCTAGATAAAGTTAACTTTCTTTCCAAGAACTGAAAGCACTGTCTGCCTCTAGAAAGCTGAACACAGGGAGAAGTGTGAACTCTCAACGCCTGGTTGAGTGTTTCTGTTGGATGACCTGAGGAAAGCCTCTGGGTCAGATGAACAGGACAGAGTGGATGGGCCAGGGAATGAAGATAGGGCAGGAGGAGAACACCTCTTTGACCTAGAATCTAATTCTGACCAGGTCGAGCCTGATGGCTCCCACCTGGACAACTCAGACCTCCCAGAGGATACTACAGGTGGCCCAGAAGATGCCCCCTTTGTTCCTCCTGCGAGAGTACAGAGTAGACAGAGGAGGTCTAGAGCCACCTCCAGAGAATCCAACGCCTCAGGACAGTCAGTAGGGACCTCAATTTCTAGTAAGGGAGGGAACTCTTTAGATAGGAAGTACCAACTGCTAGAGCTTGATAAAGATAGTCTAAGGCTCAGGCATTAGCAGTTGGCCCTTGACAGAGAGTTCCTTGAAGTCCAGAAGGCTAGGAAGAAATTGGGACTAGAGTCCCATGATGGCAGCAACAGCGTCCCTAGAAGTAAGGAACATTCCTTTGACCATAGGAACCTGAGCAGGATTGTCCCTCCCAACCATGTTGGGGATGACATCCACAAATGGATAACTGCTTTAGAGAGGGCCTGTAAAGTTCAGAGGATCCCCCAAGAGCATTGGGCAGCTATCTCGTGGCTCTCATTTGCTGACAAAGGGAGACATAAGCTCCTCACTGTTAGAGAAGAGGATGCTGATAATTACTCAGTTTTGAAGAGTGCTCTCATTGATGGGTTTGGCTTAACCACCGAACAGTACAGGATTAAGTTCAGAGACACCCAGAAGACACAGAATCAGGACTGAGTAGACTTTGTGGATAGTGCTATTAAGGCTCTGGAAGGTTGTTGCTTGGCAGCAAAGTGGATTATTTCATTTTGATTATGAGGGAACAGATCCTTAATAATTGCCAAAATCAGCTATTTCATCAGTACCTGGTGGACTCAGATCTGACTTCTCCCCAACAACTGGTAAAGAAGGCAGATACGTGGGTCAGGGCCAGGGTGAAGCAGAAAACCCAGAACAATAGTGGTGACCAGAAGAAGCAAGATTCTAAAACTCAGGTGACAAGGGTAAAGACAAAAAAAGAGCTTTTATCAGGGACACAAAAACCTGCATCCGGAGGGGAGTCGCAATCCAACAAAGGAAAAGGCAAAAATAAACCTTGGTGTTACTTTTGTAAAGTAAAAACCCATTGATTAAAGGGTGCTGATTGTCTAAAAGCCAAGGAAACTACTCCTACCACTGCCCCTAAGGCAACTGCTCCTCCTAGCACAAGTACAAGTGTTGATACAGGGAACAAGGGATTAGTAGGGTTAACATTGTTCTCTAATATGGGTTCTGGCTTAGTCAGAACTTCAGGTCAGGCTGTTCCAGTTTGTGATGGTGGCATAGATCTTGCCACCTTACTTGACAGTCTCAGTAACCTGGACAAGGACAGACAACATCCTTTGATTAATGGGGTAGAGCCAATGGCCTACAGGGACACAGGGGCCAGTGTCACCATGGTGACAGAGAAACAAGTGTCTCCTGGATAGTTCATACTTGGTTAAATGTACCAAGTGACCAATGCAAACAATATCAAGACTGACCATTCCTTGGCAGTTGTTAATTTCAGCTGGGGAGGGGTAACTGGCCCTAAAAATGTTGTGGTAAGTTCAGACCTACCATTAGATTGTTTGTTTGGCAGTGATTTAGAAACTTCAGCTTGGGCTGATGTGGAATTCAGGACTCATACAGAAATGTTGGGTATCTCTGCAGATGTGGTTGCTGTGACTAGGTCACAGGCCAAACTCACATCCACTGAATAGGCCCTGGATCCTGGAACAATGGACCATGTGCCTCCCAAGAGAAGGAGCAGGAAGTGTAAGGCTGGGTCTTCCCCCCAGACTCGGAGTGAGGATCAGTCTCTTGAGGAAGATGGTCCTAGTCCCTGTGAAGGAACTGTCCCAGATGAACTTGAGCCTGATCAGGTTGAGTTCTTGGGGACAGGGGGGCCTTCCAGGGCATACTTGAGTTTTGAGAAGCAAACCTGCCCCTCTCTTGAACCCCTCCGACAGCAAGCTGCTGCTGAGACTGCTGGGAGTGTCAGTGGGTCCCACAGAATTTATTGGTATGAGGGATTCCTTTACTCAGAGGGTAGAGACTCCAAGCCTGGTGCCACCATGAGGTTGGTTATACCTCTGAAGTTTAGGGGCTTCCTACTCACCGTAGCACATGGCATTCCCTTTACAGGACACCTAGGCCAAAGTAAAACTTGGGACAGGCTTGTCCCTCACTTTCACTAGCCTCACATATCTCGGGACACAGAGGAGTTTGGTTGCTCCTGTGCCACCTGCCAAGCCAGTGGTAAGGCAGGTGGCACCACAAAGCCCCCCCGATACCACTTCCAGTGGTGGGGGTTTCCTTTTTGAAGGTTGGATTGACATAATTGGTCCCATGAACCCTCCTACAACATCTGGGCACGGTTATATGCTAGTGTTGGTGGGCCATGCCGCTGGGTGACCAGAAGCAATTCCCCTTAGGACCACTACAGCTCCTGTGGTGGCAAGGGCCCTCTTGGGAATTGTTTCCAGGGTGGGCTTCCCTAAGGAGGTCTTAACTGACAGAGGTACAAACTTCATATCTGAAAGAAACACGTTAGTTAGATTCCTCACCTTAGAATATCCCCAGGCGTCAGGCTGGATCCGAAAGATTTTTGTAGCAATACCCCTTGCGCGTCGCTAGGCGTCGTCTGCGGCTCTGCGTCCGTCGTCGTGCGCCGGAATGACGTCGTCGGAGTACTTAGACGCCGCCCTCGCGCGCTGACGTCAGTTCTTCTTTTTTCCGCGCCAGTAAGTGCCGATCTGGGAAGAGCTAACCCCTAGTCATTTTTTGACTAACTTTTTTTACTTATTTTGGTCTATCGACTCGACTCTGGTGCCGGTAGGATGCCTGGTTTCAAAGCCTGTGACGCCTGTCATCGCCTGATGTCGGTGACGGATCACCATCGCCTTTATTGCCTGGGGGCCGACCATGACGCGGAGTCGTGCCTCGATTGCCAGGCCTTGACATCGAAAGCTAGGCGGAAGCGGTCCCGTAAGCTTCTCGAGCTTCGGCACTCGGCTACGTGTCGCTCTCGGTCCCGGTCCAGGAGGAGGTCCAAGGACCGTTCGTGGAGCCGCAGCCATCGTCATCGCTCGTCGGGGTCTTCGGGTAAGTCGAAGCACTCCAAGAAGTCCAAGAGACGACATCGCTCTTCGGACTCCCCTCGCCGGTTGCGCGACTCGGCCGAGGGTCAGGGTGGTCCCACCCCCGCGGCTCCGTCGGAGCCGCAGGAGCCGCCTCTGTCCCCATACCCGCCGGTCCCTGGGACTGACGCGACTCCGACGGAAGTCAGTGCCTTCCTCTCGGCTATGAGGGGTCTGGCTCCGCCGTCGACGCCTGTAGGCGCGCCTTTAGGCCCCGCAGGTTAAACTGGGCGGCCTCATGTGCCGGCGGCTCTGGCCCCGGCGCCGTCGACGGCTCCAGCCCCGACGCCGCAGGTCCCCGATTGGTGAACGCTTCATCTACTGCCCGGCTCCGATCATTCCTCCTGTTTATCGGGAATCGGATGACGAGGGCGACTGGGAGGGGTCTGAAGACCCTATGGCCGCTCAGGCCCAACTTTCTCAGGACTGGGCAGAGGAATTGGGGGATGCCAGCGGTCTGGATACCTCCCCGGACGCCGGTTTCATCTCTCCTCCGACTGTGGCCTCGGAGGAGGGTGCAGCCTTCTCACTGGTGCTGCGCAAGGCAGCCGAAGCCCTAGGGCTCGAGTTGCCTGTTGTGGCTGTGAGGACTAACGTCCTCACAGAGGTCCTTCAACGGACAGCAAGCTCCACTTAGCCTCTGCTGCAGTTTAATGAGGCCCTCGTTGACGTTCTGCAGGGCACTTGGTCCAAGCCCTCCACAGTCCCTCCTGTGGACTAGAACGTTGCCCGGCGCCACCGCCCTGCTCCGGGCGACCCCAGTTTCCTCTCCCAACACCCCACCCCCGAGAGTCTGGTTATCCAGGCCTCAACCTCCCAATCCTCCTTCCCGTCCGCTCCTCCGGATCGGGAATCCAAGAGGTTGGAACAGTTTGGCAAGAAACTGTTCTCGTCCCTGAGTTTGGGGCTGCGGTCTTTAAATACCGCTTGCCTTTTGGACCGTTATTCCCACTCTCTGTGGGATACGGTGGAGGACGTGCTGCCCTTGTGCCCGGTGGAGGCCCGGACACGACTCACTCAAGCACTTGCTGACGGTCGAGATGCAGCACGGCATGCCATACGGTGTGGACTTGATACCACAGACTCGCTGGGTCGGGCGATTTACACCACGGTGGCGCTTCGGCGTCACGCCTGGCTGAGGTCCACGTCATTTTCGGGGGATGTCCAGAGTTCCCTCATGGACATGCCCTTTGATGGCACTCTCCTTTTTGGTGAGAAGGCGGACAGTGCGCTGGCTCGGTTCAAGGACTCCCGGGCCACGGCCAAGTCCTTGGGTCTTTCGGCCCCGCGGCCGCAAACTTCCGCCTTTCGTCCCTTTCGTGGCCAAGGAAGGGGCGCCTCCTCACGTCCGCCCAGCCACCGACCGCAGAACCAACCTGCACGCGGACGTGGATTCTGCCGAGGCGGTACTGGAGGTCAACGTGCCGGTCAGTCCACATCCACCCGGGCAGCTTCCGCCTCAAAGCCCTCCTAGTCCGAGCTTTCAGGCCCATTCAACGCCAGTGGGCGGCAGAGTTCGCCATCACCTGCTCCACTGGCGCTCCATCACGTCGGACAGGTGGGTGCTGCAAATCGTCCGAAGGGGCTACTCCCTCCCCTTCGAGACGACCCCCCCCAGCCATGCCACCGCTGAACCACCGTATGTCGGGGATCATTTGCATCTTCTACGAGAGGAAGTTTCGGCCCTCTTGGCCAAAGAGGCCGTCGAGCGCGTTCCTGGTCCAGAAGTAGGTCGTGGTTGTTATTCCCACTACTTTCTGGTTCCCATGAAGGGCAAAGGGGGCCTACGCCCGATCTTGGACCTCAGGAGCGTCAACGCCTTCCTCTGCGAGGACCGGTTCAAGATGCTCACTTTAGCTCAGGTTCTGGCTGCCCTAGACCCTGGAGACTGGATGGTAGCGTTGGACTTGCAGGACGCTTATTTCCACCTCCCCTTCCTGCCGGCCCACCGGCGTTACCTGCGGTTCACGGTGGGTCAGGAGCACTTTCAGTTCACCGTGCTCCCCTTCGGCCTCACCAGTGCCCCTCGGGTGTTCACGAAAGTGATGGCGGTGGTCGCAGCTCATCTGCGCAGATCAGGGGTTCCAGTCTTCCCCTATCTCGACGACTCGCTGTTGAAGGCGGGCTCGCCCCAGCAGGTCATCTCCCACCTCCAGACTACGGCCGACCTCCTGCACTCGCTGGGGTTCACCATCAATGTGCCGAAGTCGCACCTGAGTCCCTCCCTGAAGCTCCTTTTCATTGGAGCGGTTCTCGATTCGGCGCAGTTCCGGGTCTATCCGCCGGAACAGCGGCTCCGGGACATTCAGGCCCTGATTTCCATCTTCCGGCCTCTGTCCTGGGTTTCGGTCAGGTTGGTGCTGCGGCTTCTGGGGCTGATGGCCTCCTGCATCCTGTTGGTACCTCACGCCAGGTGGCGGATGCGGGCTCTGCAGTGGGACCTGAAGTTTCAGTGGGCCCAGCATCGAGGCAACCTGTCCGACCATGTCCTGATCTCGGAGGGCACTGCGAACCAGCTGCAGTGGTGGCTCACGAATCGCGATTGGGTCAGCGGCAGATCCCTCTCCCTACCCCAACCGGAGCATGTCGTAGTGACGGATGCGTCCCTTCTGGGATGGGGGGGGGGCATATGGGAGAGGCAGAGATCAGAGGACTCTGGTCTCCGGCGGAGACTCGGCTCCATATCAACCTATTGGAATTGAGGGCGATCCAACTTGCACTGAAAGCCTTCCTTCCCTCTGTCCGGGGAAGTGTCGTGCAGGTGTTCACGGACAACACCACCGCCATGTGGTATTGCAACAAACAGGGCGGGGTGGGGTCGTCGACCCTTTGTCAGGAGGCTCTGCGCCTCTGGACATGGCTGGAACATCAGGGCATCACCCTGGTGGTTCAACATCTGAGGGGCTCTCTGAACGCCAGAGCAGACGAACTCAGCCGCCGGTGCATGATGGATCACGAGTGGCGTCTGAACTCGGACGTGGCGCAAGGTCTCTTTCTGCAGTGGGGAGAGCCTTGGTTAGATCTATTCGCCACCGAAGAGAACGCGCAATGTCAGCAGTTCTGCGCGTTGGAATTTCCAAGGCGGCACTCGCTCGGAGACGCTTTTCGTCGCGAGTGGAGTTGCTTTCTGTTGTACGCCTTTCCGCCTATACCACTTCTGCCTAGAGTGCTGAAGAAGTTCAGGCGCGACCAGGCCCAAGTCATCTTGGTGGCTCCGGATTGGGCACGAAGGTACTGGTATCCCGAGCTATTCAGTATGTCCATCGAGCCCCCGATACGACTGCCTCTTCAGGAGGACCTTCTGTCGCAGCAGCAGGGGACGGTCCTCCACCCAAACCTGTCCAGCCTCCACCTCCATGCGTGGAGATTGAGCGGCGGTAGTTGATGCCATTTGACTTGCCTCCTGACGTCTGTGATGTCATTCTGGCAGCCAGGCATCCCTCCACAAAGACGGTATACGCCTGCCGGTGGAACAAATTTGTGGCATGGTGCACCTCCTTCACGCTGTGCCAGCGCCATCATGGGACAGTCTTGGAGGTTGTAGTCAGGCGCCATATTGGTAGGGGCGCCAGGACCACAAGGTGACAGGCTATAAAAACAGGCCAAATGCAAGCGCGCAGTCTACTTCTGACGTGACGCACTTCGCAGAGCAGCTGAGCGGCTGGCTCGGGGGTCGCTGTTGTTATGCTGATCTTTTAAACTGTTATATTGCTGCTAAATACTGACGATCGACTCTGGTCTTTATTGTGTATTTTTTTGCCGCCAAACCGTTCTCGATCTTTTACTGTGTGTTTATGTTTAATTTTTACTGGCTTTATCCCTCCGCATACTCGCACCATAAAATATAATCTTTCTCACCTGCTGTTCGAGCGGAACCCCTTCCTCCTTCGCGCTGTGTCAGCGCCATCTTGGGACAGTCTTGGAGGTTATAGTCAGGCGCCATATTATTAGGGGCGCCAGGACCACAAGGTGACAGGCTATAAAAACAGGCCAAATGCAAGCGCGCAGCGGGCGCGCCCGAGGCGCGTCATAGGCGTGCCAGAGGCAAGCCCGTCTGCGCCTGTCCGCGTCCCGGACGAGTACAGGACGACTCATGACGCCTATAATGACACTAAGGTACGCCATTCGTATTCCAGAATACAGCTACTAGAGATAGGTAGCAGGATAAATACTGCTGTAATTGCCCAGACTAAGTTGGCTAAAAAGGCCACTTACCTCGGATTGAGTGCAGGCAAAAGGTGCACGAAGGTGCTGAATAATCTTAATTGTGGGCTGCTAAACAGTAGATCTTTAGTAAAGCACCACACGGAAATCGCACTACTGATTGAAGATCTGAAGCTTGATGCTCTATTCCTTACGGAAACTTGGATTAGGACAGAATCAGTAGTGGAGATTGGCCTTGCCTGCCCCGAGGGCTTTAAAATTTTACATAAACCTAGAAAGGGGGGCAAAGGAGGAGGGGTGGGACTAATCTATAGGGAGGAACTTCGGCCCACCCTATTACAGGTGGACGAGCTGGAGGGAATTGAAGTGATGGGCTTCTCGCTTCATGCAGTTAGAGGCAATCTACTCACAGGTCTGCTTTGCTATCGCCCCCCAGGGAGCAATACTCCACTGCAGCCTCTTCTGAACACTATTACTAACCTATCTTTATCACACTCCAAAATGGTCATTCTGGGCGATTTTAATTGGTGGGAGAATGCCAGCACGAAGAACCAGTTAAGGGACCTGACGTATACTTGTAATTGCCTTGGTCTCCAACAATTAGTCACCTCCTCCACCCATCAGCGAGGTCACATACTTGATCTCCTCTTTGCAAACGAGTCTGAGGTTGAACTTTTAAATATTTTGCCTCAAATTTGGACAGACCATTACCTTATTCATTTTAATGTACTGTTAGCTGACACTCCAGCCCAAGTTAAAACCGCAGTATTGTACCGGAAAGGCAGAAACTGGATCAAATTGGCAAGAACGGGCGCCCTTTTAACTCCTCCCACAGTTAGCCTTTTTCAGGCCTCCAGTACGGTGGAGGCGAATTATAACGCCTACCATGAGTTTATTACTGCCGACCTAGACCGATGAAAAAGATGAGAATTAGGAATAAAACGTCTGCTCCCTGGTACGATGAAGACCTGAGAACGTTAAGACAACACTGTAGACGGGCCGAAAGGAAATGGAGGAAGGGATACCTGGACAGGGACAAGCTGACGCTAAAATCAGCACAGAGCAGGAATAAGCAGCTCATTATGGAGCGTAAAGCTAATTTTTATGCCGACTATATAGTGCAAGCTTCAAATGGGGCTAAGGAATTGTTCAAAATCGTAAGAAACATTTCGGCCCCGTGCTGCCTAGAGAATAAAGCAGTAGCATCACAAAAGCTGTGTAACGAGATCGCTACCCATTTCAAGGATAAAGTGGCAAAGATAGTTGATCTCTTTAAGGGCAATGATGCAGCTGGTCAGGACTCAGATAAGGAGATGGCCAGCGAGAGATCGGGCCGCCATTGTTCCCTGACCACTTTCCCCTCTTTTACGGATCTGTCGTTTGCTACAACGGCTCACAGTATCTCTTCTGGTTCACCTCTTGACCCCCTGCCCCAGAGGGCATGGAAGTCCTATGGTCACCTGACCTTCCCTTGGTTGTGCCAGATCTGCAACCAGTCTTTGGAAGTGGGTCTGGTTCCAGAGGGTTGGAAACAGGCGGTGGTCTCCCCCCTTATTAAAAAACCAACTTTGGATCCAACTATTCCGGCTAATTTCCGGACTATTTCTCTACTTCCTTTTCCTATTAAAATCTTAGAAAAGGTCGTGAGTAGGTCCCTCTCGGACTACTTAGAGGAACACCATCTACTGGACAGGGACCAGTTTGGCTTCCGTCCCGGTCACGGAACGGAGTCAGCCCTGGTCACCATGCTGGATAACATGTGAATGCAGGCTGACAACGGGAGCACCGCTGTTTTGGTGCTCCTGGATATGTCAGCCGCATTCGATACAGTGAGTCATTCAATCTTGTTGGAGCGTCTGGAGGAGTTTGGGGTGAGGGGTCGGGCACTACAGTGGCTCCGTTCCTATTTGGCGGGAAGACATCAAGTGGTGACTCTGGGACCTTTCTCTTCTGAAAAACCCCCCGTAGCTTTTGGAGTACCGCAGGGTTCCAGCATCAGCCCCATCCTATTTAACATATATATCTGAAAGAAACACGTTAGTTAGATTCCTCACCAGGGGCGGCTGGTGACATTTGAAAGTGGTGGGGCGCAAACTTTGTGTCGGAGTGCACCGTGGCGAGCGAGTGGGTAAACAGTGCATTTTCAAGCAATTTTGAGAAGCAAGAAGGTTAATGAAGCAATTGTGAAAGTGCAGTTATGACATTAATAGACTAGACAACCACACTGCCAAAAGCATACTGTTGAGCAACTCTGGTACAAGGGACCAACCGACTCGCAGCAAATCTGGCTCTCATTCAAAACTGGCACTCCCAGGGGGCTGCAAATGTGAAGCACGCATCACTTGCACAATTTCCCTCCCCCACCCCGTCAGTCCCCCAGACCTTCAGCAACCAGAATAACCCCCACCCCCCAAAGTGCATTTCCACCTCCACCATTAAACACCACCAAGAGCAATGCAAAGGTCTCAGCGCATGCTCACGTCTGTCAGACACCAGTGGCATTCACGCTGCCGCCATTTACTTTGCACAGTCAATCTAGTGACGTACATGTGCGAATGTGTCTACTGCTAACACAGGCACACCACAAACTGACATGTACCCATACCCTGAAGAAATGTCTGCTTTACTTATTGCTGGCCTTGTTGCTTCACTATAAAACCTACACGTCTCTTAACATTCGAAAAATCCACATTACTAATTACGGACCAAAACAATTTCAAAGCTAAAAATAAAATCACATTTTTGCAGTCGTATATTATCACGATTTTTCGCAATTTTACTAAGGAACACACCCTTTTAAAAAACCGTAAAACGTGTGAGTCAGAGGGCAAACATTTTATACACATGGGAATATTCATCTGCTTAATGCAAGCCTGTCCTACATACACACCAACCCCTGCACAGACCCTCCAAAGATGTGTGGAGGGGGTCTCGGTTACTTAATCGTGGGCCTGTTGTTGCGAACAATAAAGTTATTCCATTTGTTATTTATGATTGGCGAGCCCCCGAGCAACCTGTAAGATTATGCCTCCTGTAAAACCGAAACTTTGCCAGCAGCAAGCACATGCGATAACACCTGTGATCCAAAACCAAACTATAAAAAAGCATTTGCAATGCAATAGGTCTCGCAGTTACGCGAGTTTCAGCTATTGACATTGTAAATAACAATGCCTTTTATTTATGTTTTTAAAACAAAAACAAAAATAACAGGCATTATTATTTGCAATGTGAATATCTCGCGTAAATGCGAGACTTATTGTATTGCAAATGCTTGTTTTTAAATAGCGCTTCATACCACACTTCTACACTTTCCAAGCAATGTAAATTCCCAATGTAATGGTTGGTAGACAATTTACCAACCACAAGAGGATGGAAAGCGGAGTCTGCCTTGCTAGGGATGTATACACGTATCTTTCAGGCCCCTGCTGAAGTCTACGGAGAGAATGATCTCTCGGGACACCGATTCACCAAAATACCAAGGGCCGCAGAAGGGAAATCTCACACCTTCTAACTTGGGTTTGCATCACAATATGTGCCCAGCAGCCCGCTATTTCCTGCTGGGGGGGGAGTCAGGGGAAGGGCATCGAGTGCAAACAACCGAAAGTAAACAGGGCTCACAGAGGCTGCTTCCTTACTCTACTTGGTGCTCAATTGCTGTGGCAACGCCAGAAATGAAAGTGAATTTTGCTTCCCAACAGATTACAGTCAAGCCACGGCCCACGTGCTCTGAGATCCATTGTTCGCCTCTGAATATTTCAGCTGGTGCCTAAGCTTCAGTGCATATAAATCCCTTCCTCACGAAAAGTTTCTCTTTCCGATGGGGTTTGCTATCTGTTTTCAAGTTGAAACTAAACATGATTTCATTGTCGCTTGGCGGTCTGGTATTTTCTTTCAGTCAGACACGGCAAGCTTCAATAACCCTACCTGTGTGACGAGTTCTATTGGATAGCCACGCTACCCCACTGAGAACTTGTGAAAATATTAACACGCTTCGAAATCGCATATTTTTGTAATGATTCCTTTTTATTAGATAACCATGCTAATGTCGAAAGAAACGGCGGTAAGATATCAGATTTCTCAGAGCTGTGTTTTCACTTAAGAGACTTTGAGACGCAGATAGCGCTTTCACATTAATAACTTTACAGGGTTGAGATTCGCGGAGGAGTCTATAAATCGATTCGCAATAACATCTCCATTAAAATGAATCGAAGATAAGAAACATACTTTGAAGACCATAAAACGGGCCGTCAAGAGTTGTAAAAAATGCAGGCAGAAGCAGTCGCGGCTCGCGGGGGGGGGGGGGGGGTTGGGGTCGCGCACGGGGGGGGGGAAATGAAATATTTTTAATAAAAAATAAAAAAAACTTACCTCACAGCCGGTCCCGTCCACGCCACCTCGCTCTCAGACCTCTGATCCCTTGGGCGCCTTCACTAGTGACGGTACTGGAGGAGGGGCCTGCCAACCCCTCTCAGCCAATCATGGCGCTGCCAGCAGCGCCAGGATTGGCTGACGGCACAGCTTACGCTACGCCCGCCGCCTGCCCATTAGGAGACCGAGGGGCTCCTAATGGGCATGCGCAAGGCAGTAAAATCACAAGTACGCATGACTGGGCACGGAGTAAAAAATTAATCTCCATGCCCACTCATGCGCACTTGTGCTGCCTTTCCCTAGCTTGTGACAATGCATGTCAGTCAACATGACGCCGGACCGCCCACGGTCCGACGTCATGCTGACTGACATGCATTGTCAGTTAGTTCTCCCCCACCCTCGGCCTCGGCGTCTCTGAACTTGCGGGCGCGGCGTCTCTGAACTTTGAACTTGCGGGCGCGGGCGGGGGGGCTACGCCCCAACGCCCCAATGGACCATCCGCGCCTGTTCCTCACCTTAGAATATCCCCAGGCGTCAGACTGGATCCGGAAGATTTTTCGTCAGCAATACCCCTTGCGCGTCGCTAGGCGTCGTCTGCGGCTCCGCGTCCGTCGTCGGCGTCGTGCGCCGGGATGACGTCGTCGGAGTACTTAGACGCCGCCCTCGCGCGCTGACGTCAGTTCTTCTTTTTTCCGCGCCAGTAAGCGCAGATCCGGGAGAGCTACCCCTTTTAGTCTTTTTTGACTAAATCTTTTTTGATCATTTTTGATCCTTGTCTGTCGACATCTGGTGCCGGTAGGATGCCTGGGTTCAAGGCTTGCGAGGATTGCCATCGACTGATGTCGGTGACCGATCACCACCGCCTCTACTGCTTAGGCCCCGACCACGACGCGGTGTCGTGCAACGACTGCCAGGCCCTGACTTCGAAGGCTAGGCGGGAGCGGTCCCGCAAGCTTCTCGAGCTTCGCCACTCGGCTCCGCGTCGTGCGCGATCCCGGTCCAGGAGGAGGTCCAAGGATCGCTCGCGGAGCCCTAGCCGACGCCATCGATCGTCCGGCTCCAAGTCGTCGGGTAAGTCCAAACGCTCAAAGAAGTCCAAGAGGCGACACCGCTCTTCGGACTCCCCTCGCCGGTCGCGCGACTCGGCCGAGGGTCAGGGTGGTTCCACCCCCGCGGCTCCGGCGGAGCCGCAGGTGCCGCGTCCGCCCCCATACCTTCAGATCAGTGCCTTCCTCTCAGCCATGAGGAGCCTGGCCCCGCCGTCGACGCCCGCTGGCGCGCCTTCGGGCCCCGCGGACTCGACTGGGCGAACTTGCCTGCCGGCGGCTCCGGCCCCGGCGCCGTCGACGACTCCGGTCTCGACGCCGCAGGTCCCCGCGGGGCCCATGCCTGGGCCCCAGTCGACGCCGGTTGACCTAGTCACTCCTCCACCGGCGCCGGCTACTGAACCACCGACGCCGTCACCGGCGCCGCCGGCGCACACGCCTACACCTCCGGCGCCGCCGACGCCTTTGGCGCCGACACCGCCCCAGTTTAGCCCTCATCCGGACCCGGCGCCGCAGCGGCGTCGACCGACGCCGCATCCGACGCCGCTTGAGTCCTACCATCTCTACAGTCCGGTTCCGATCATTCCTCCTGTTTATCAGGAATCGGAAGAAGGGGGCGACTGGGAGGGGTTCGAGGACCCTATGGCTGTTCAGTCACAGCTTTCTCAGGACTAGGCAGATGAACTGGGGGAGGCCAGTGGGCTGGACACCTCGCCAGACACTGGATTCACTTCTCCTCCGACCGTGGCTTCGGAGGAGGGTGCCGCATTTTCTGTGGTGCTGCGCAAGGCGGCCGAGGCCCTTGGGCTCGAGTTGCCTGCCGTGGCTGTGAGGACTAACATCCTCACTGAGGTGCTTCAAACCTCAGCAAGCTCCACTGAGCCTCTGCTGCCGTTCAACGAGGCCCTCACTGACGTTCTGCAGGGCACCTGGTCCAAGCCCTCCACAGTTCCTCCTGTGGATAGGAACGTTGCCAGGCGCCACCGCCCTGCTCCGGGCGACCCCAGTTTCCTGTCCCAACACCCCACCCCCGAGAGTCTGGTTATCCAGGCCTCTACCTCCCAATCCTCCTTCCCGACCGCTCCGCCGGACCGGGATTCCAAGAGACTCGAGCAGTTTGGCAAGAAACTGTTCTCGTCCCTTAGTTTGGGCCTGCGGTCCTTAAATACCGCCTGTCTCTTGGACCGTTATTCCCATTCCCTGTGGGATACGGTGGAGGACGTGCTGCCCCTGTGTCCGGAGGAGGTCCGGACGCGTCTTAACCAGGCTTTGGCCGATGGGAGGGATGCAGCACGGCACGCCATACGATGTGGGCTTGACACCACGGACTCGCTGGGTCGGGCGATTTCCACCACGGTGGCGCTCCGCCGCCACGCCTGGATGCGGTCCACGTCATTTTCCGGGGATGTCCAGACCACCCTCATGGACATGCCCTTTGATGGCACTCGCCTGTTTGGTGAGAAGGCGGACAGTGCGCTGAACCGCTTTAAGGACTCCCGGGCTACGGCCAAGTCCTTGGGCCTCTCGGCTCCGCGGGCGCACACCTCCGCTTTTCGCCCCTTTCGTGGCCAAGGAAGGGGCGCCTCCTCACGTCCGCAAAGCCACCAGCCGCAGAACCAACCTGCGCGCGGTCGCGGACGTGGCTTCCGCCGTGGCGGAAATGGAGGCCGACGTGGTCAGCCCACTTCCACCCCGGCAGCATCCGCCTCAAAGCCCTCCTAGTCCGAGCTTTCAGGCCCATACCACGCCAGTGGGCGGCAGAGTTCGCCATCACCTGCTCCACTGGCGGTCCATAACATCGGACAGGTGGGTGCTGCAAATCGTCCGAAGGGGCTACTCCCTCCCCTTCGAGACGACCCCTCCAGCCATGCCACCGCAGCACCACCGTATCTCGGGGGATCATTTGAATCTTCTCCGCGAGGAAGTTTCGGCTCTCTTGGCCAAGGGGGCCGTCGAGCGCGTTCCGAGTCCAGAAGTAGGTCGTGGTTGTTATTCCCACTACTTTCTGGTTCCCAAGAAGGGCAAGGGGGCCTACGCCCTATCTTGGACCTCCGGAACGTCAATGCCTTCCTCCGAAAGGAAAGGTTCAAGATGCTAACGTTGGCTCAGGTTTTAGCTGCCCTAGACCCTGGAGACTGGATGGTAGCGTTGGACTTGCAGGACGCATATTTCCATATCCCCGTCCTGCCGGCCCACCGGCGTTACCTGCGGTTCACGGTGGGCCAAGAGCACTTTCAGTTTACCGTGCTCCCCTTCGGCCTCACCAGTGCCCCTCGGGTGTTCACGAAAGTGATGGCGGTGGTCGCAGCTCATCTGCGCAGATCAGGGGTTCCAGTCTTCCCCTATCTCGACGACTGGTTGTTGAAGGCGGGCTCGCCCCAGGCAGTCGTCTCCCACCTCCAGACTACGGCGGATCTCCTGCATTTGCTGGGGTTTTCCATCAACGTGCCGAAGTCACACCTGAGTCCCTCTCAGAAGCTCCTCTTCATCGGAGCGGTTCTCGATTCGGCGCAGTTCCGGGTCCATCCACCGGAACAGCGGGTCCGGGATATACAGGCCCTGATTCCCATCTTTCGGCCTCTATCCCGGGTTTCGGTCAGGCTAGTGTTGCGGCTTCTAGGGCTGATGCCCTCCTGCATCCTACTAGTGCATCACGCCAGGCGGCGCATGCGGGTTCTGCAGTGGGACCTGAAGTTTCAGTGGGCCCAGCATCACGGCAACCTGTCCGACCATGTCTTGATCTCGGAGGGCACTGCACAGCAGTTGCAGTGGTGGCTCACGGACCGCGAGTGGGTCAAGGGCAAGAGCCTCTCCCTTCCCCAACCGGAGCATGTCGTAGTGACGGATGCGTCCCTCCTGGGTTGGGGTGGCCATATGGGAGAGGCGGAGATCAGAGGCCTCTGGTCTCCGGCGGAGTCTCGTCTCCACATCAACCTGTTGGAGTTGAGAGCGATCCGGCTTGCACTGAAAGCCTTCCTTCCCTCTGTCAGGGGAAGTGTCGTGCAGGTGTTCACGGACAACACCACCGCCATGTGGTATTGCAACAAACAGGGCGGGGTGGGGTCGTGGACCCTTTGTCAGGAGGCTCTGCGCCTCTGGACATGGCTGGAACACCAGGGCGTCACCCTAGTGGTTCAACATCTGGCGGGCTCTCTGAACGCCAGAGCAGACGAACTCAGCCGCCGGTGCATGATGGATCACGAATGGCGTCTGAACTCCGAAGTGGCGCAAGGTCTCTTTCAGCAGTGGGGAGAGCCTTGGTTAGATCTATTCGCCACCGAAGAGAACGCGCAATGTCAGCAGTTCTGCGCGTTGGAATTTCCAAGGCGGCACTCGCTCGGCGACACTTTTCGTCACGAGTGGAGTTGCGGTCTGTTGTACGCCTTTCCGCCTATACCACTTCTGCCCAGAGTGCTGAAGAAGATCAGGCACGACCGGGCCCAAGTCATCTTGGTGGCTCCGGATTGGGCACGAAGATACTGGTATCCCGAGCTACTCAGTATGTTGACCGATCCCCCGATACGTCTGCCCCTTCGGGAGGATCTTCTGTCGCAGCAGCAGGGGACGGTCCTCCACCCGAACCTGTCCAGCCTCCACCTCCATGCATGGAGATTGAGCGGCGGCAGTTGATGCCATTTGACTTGCCTCCTGAAGTCTGTGATATCATTCTGGCAGCCAGGCGTCCCTCCACAAAGTCGGTATACGCCTGCCGGTGGCATGGTGCACAGCAAAGGCTGTGGATCCTCTTTCCGCCCCTCTTTCTGAGGTTCTCCTCTTCCTTCTTTCTCTGGCCCGGCAGGGCTCTGCCCTGGGCACCCTGAAAGGTTATCTTGCTGCCATCTCCGCCTTCTTGCGGCTTCCTGATCAGCCTTCTCTTTTCAAGTCCCCTGGGGTTACACGCTTTCTCAAAGGCATTACACACACGTTCCCTCCTGTCCCTTTTGTAATGCCTCAGTGGGACTTGAATCTGGTATTGACATTCCTGATGTGCGCTCCCTTCGAGCCTCTTCACAATTGTCCTCTTCGTCTTCTGACTCTTAAGACTGCTTTTCTGGTGGCCATCACCTCGGCTAGATGGGTGAGTGAGCTCCAGGCTTTATCTTCAAAGCCTCCTTTTCTATCTGTTCATCCGGACAAGGTTGTCCTTCGGCCTCGTCCCTCCTTTCTTCCTAAAGTGGTGACTCCATTTCACCTTGGGCAGTCTGTCACCTTTCCCACCTTCTTTCCGCCTCCGCATCCTTCCAAAGAGGAAGAGAGGCTCCACCGTCTGGACCCAAAACGTGCGCTCTCCTTTTATCTGGACCGCACAAAACAGTTCCGGGTGGACGACCAGCTTTTTGTTGGGTACGTGGGCGCTAAGAAGGGGAAAGCTGTGCACAAACGGACCATCTCTCGGTGGGTCGTTTTGTGTATAAAGATTTGCTATTCCTTGGCTAAAAAGGACCCTCCTGTTGGGCTGCGCGCCCATTCTACTCGGGCCACGGCGGCTACTACTGCCTTGGGACGGGGAGTCCCTTTGCAGGACATCTGTCAGGCGGCGACGTGGGCTTCGCTACACACGTTTGCCAGGCATTATTGCCTTGACAGCCAAGTCCGGAGGGATGGCTTCTTTGGCCGTTCTGTCCTCCAGGACTTTCTGGTGTGATCTTGGTTCGCAGACCCACCACCGGGGATGGTATTGCTTGGGTATCTATTCTAAGGTGAGGAATCTAACTAACGTGTTTCTTTCAGATGAACAAGTTACTTACCTTCGGTAACGATGTATCTGTAAGAAACATTAGTTAGTTAGATTCCTCACCGACCCACCCATCCTCCCCGTTCTGCGAACTGACTTCTAGGGTTAAGGTTGTCCTTTCAGGCCCCTAGATTTTATTTTTGGCACCAGTGTCGGTCTTTGCATGGCTCTGCGTTCCTGGCGCGGAAGGCTATGTACAAGAACTGACGTCAGCGCGCGAGGGCGGCGTCTAAGTACTCCGACGACGTCATCCCGGCGCACGACGCCGACGACGGACGCGGAGCCGCAGACGACGCCTAGCGACGCGCAAGGGGTATTGCTGACGAAAAATCTTCCGGATCCAGTCTGACGCCTGGGGATATTCTAAGGTAAGGAATCTAACTAACTAATGTTTCTTACAGATACATCGTTACCGAAGGTAAGTAACTTGTTCTTACAGCCGCTACTCCCGATCATCAAGGCGTTCGGGGTGGAGCTAATCAACTATGCAGACGATACGCAACTGGCTTTCTCACTGGAAGGAAAACAGGCAATCCCCCTTGAGCAATACCAAAGTTGCATGAGGCTGACTATCGACTGGCTACAGAGAAATTGCCTGCAGTTTAATGGAGATAAAACTGAGCTATTGTACTACTCGCCGTTAAGGCAGATTCAACATCTACCAGTGGACCTCAGGCTTGTTCCGGATGAGGCTCCACTGGTTCCAGCCAGCACAATACGGAATCTCGGTTTTTTATTCGACAGCAATCTCCAGCGTATGCTTTGGGTTACTACGGCTTCTACGCCGAATTCTTCCACTTCTGCCCGAAGACACTCGTAGCACGGTCGTAAGGAGTAGGGTGCTAAGCAGAATGGATTATTGCAACTCCTTGTACTTAGGAGCCCCCAATACATTCTGCAGGGGCTACAGAGAGTTCAGTCAGCCGCAGCAAAGCTGGCGTTAAATCGCAAGTACGACTCTTCCTCTACTCAGGTGCTACGTGAACTTCATTGGTTGCCAGTTAGAGAAAGGGTTCTTTTTAAGTCCCTCTGCTTAGTCCATAAAGCAATTCATGGGATGGGCCCGGTCCCTCTCCAGGAAAGATTTACACGCTATTTCCCCTCAAGACAGCTGCGATCCTCTAACGCCAGCCTGTTGGCACAACCCAGGTTTAAACGATCAAGGATGGGCGGGAGGGCTTTCAGTGTGGTGGGAGCTCGGATGTGGAACGAGCTCCCACAGGGGATTAGAGACGAATTCGTTAATGGAATTTAGAAAGAGCCTTAAGACCTGGCTCATTCCAGCAGCCTGATGGCCCCTGACCGACCCTCCCCCTCAGCACAAGGGATTCCGTTCTGTTAGAGCGCCTGGATACCCGTAGGGTCACAGTTGCGCTATACAAATACTAATACAATACAATACAATACAATACAATACAATACAGCAAAGGCTGTGGATCCCCTTTCTGTCCCTTATTCTGAGGTTCTCCTCTTTCTCCTTTCTTTGGCCCAGCAGGGCTCTGCTCTGGGCACCTTGAAGGGTTATCTTGCTGCAATCTCTGCTTTCTTAAGGCTTCCTGATCAGCCTTCTCTTTTCAAGTCCCCTGTTGTCTCCCGTTTTCTCAAGGGCATTACTCATATGTTCCCTCCTGTTCCATTCGTAATGCCTCAGTGGGACTTGAACCTTGTTCTTACTTTTCTGATGTGCTCTCCCTTTGAGCCCCTTCACAACTGTCCACTTCGTCTCCTGACTCTGAAAACTGCCTTCCTGGTGGCTATCACCTTCGCTAGGCGGGTGAGTGAGCTCCAGGCTCTGTCAGCTAAGCCTCCCTTCCTTTCGGTTCATCCGGATAAGGTTGTCCTCCGGACCCGTCCTTCTTTCCTTCCTAAAGTTGTGACTCCCTTTCACATCGGGAAATCTGTCACGCTGCCCACCTTCTTTCCGCCTCCGCATCCTTCAAAAGATGAAGAGAGGCTCCACCGTCTGGACCCAAAACGTGCGCTGTCATTTTATATGGACCGCACAAAACAGTTCCGGGTGGACGACCAACTTTTTGTTGGATATGTAGGTGCGAAGAAGGGTAAAGCTGTGCACAAGCGGACCATCTCGCGATGGGTCGTGTTGTGTATTAAACTCTGCTATTCTTTGGCGAAAAAGGTCCCTCCTGTTGGGCTGCGAGCCCATTCCACCCAGGCCACAGCGGCGACAACTGCCCTGGGACGGGGAGTCCCCGTGCAGGACATCTGTCAGGCGGCGAAGTGGGCTTCACTGCATACGTTCGCCAAGCACTATTGCCTGGACAGCCAAGTCCGGAGAGATGGCCACTTTGACCGTTCTGTTCTCCAGGACTTTCTGGTGTGATCTTGGTTCGCAGGCCCACCTCCGGGGTTGGTATTGCTGGGGTATCTATTCTAAGGTGAGGAATCTAACTAACGTGTTTCTTTCAGATGAACAAGTTACTTACCTTCGGTAACAATGTATCTGTAAGAAACATTAGTTAGTTAGATTCCTCACCGACCCACCCAGCCTCCTTGTTCTGCGAACCGACATCTAGGGTTAAGGTTCTCCCTTTTCAGGGCCCTAGATTTTAATTTTTGGCACCAGTGTCGGTCTCTTGCATGGCTCAGCGTCCCTGGCGCGGAAAGCTATGTATAAGAACTGACGTCAGCGCGCGAGGGAGGCGTCTAAGTACTCCAACGACGTCATTCCGGCGCACGACGCCGCCGACGGACGCGGAGCCGCAGACGACGCCTAGCGACGCGCAAGGGGTATTGCTACAAAAATCTTTCCGTATCCAGCCTGACGCCTGGGGATATTCTAAGGTGAGGAATCTAACTAACTAATGTTTCTTACAGATACATCGTTACCGAAGGTAAGTAACTTGTTCGTCAAGTTATATCACTGCAATATGGAAGGAGTGTGGTGTAAATTACAAATTCACCACCCCCTATCATCCACAATGCAATGGGTTAGTTGAGAGATTCAACAAAACACTGACGAGCATCATCATGGGCCTCCCATAAAACGTAGGCGAAAATGGGATGTCCTTCTGCCCTGCTTTCTTTTTGCCTACAGAGAGGTGCCTCAGAAGGGGGTTGGCTACAGCCCTTTTGAACTTTTGTTTGGGAATCCAGTTAGGGGTCCCTTGTGTTTGTTTGGTGATGGAGGGATGGGAGTTACCATTCAATCCTCCCAAACAAGACATAGTAGACTATGTACTCGGTCTCCGCTCCAGGATGGCTGAGTACATGAAGAAGGCAAGTAAAAACCTGGAGGCCAGTCAAGAATTGCAAAAGTCTGTCCTGGCTGTTTAGGCCGGAAGGTATGTGTGTTGGAGCCTGTGGCCTCAGCAGCTCTCCAAGATAAATGGAGTGGACCCCACTTTATCATTGAGCAAAAAGGTGAGGTCACCTACTTGGTGGACCTTGGCACTCCCAGGAGCCCCCACAGGGCGTTCCACGTGAAAAGGCTCAAACCTTTTGTAAACAGGGCTGACATGGGCTTGCTCATGGCAACTGATGAGGGACAGGAGTATGAGAGTGACCCTCTCGTTCATCTCCTCTCACATAACCCTGATGATGGGTCAGTTGATGGTGTAGGCTTGGCAGGCAGCCTCACTGACCAACAGCAGATTGATTGCAGGAAGGTCCTCAATCAATATAGGCATATGTTTTTTTTTACACCCAGTCAAACCACCTGGTGTACCCATGAAGTGGACACAGGTGAGAGTCTACTTGTGAAGAATAAAATCTACAGGCAGCCTGACTATGCCAGAGATTGCATCAGGACAGAGGTCAAAAGGATGCTTGAGTTGGGAGTAATTGAGCCCTCAGATAGCCATTGGTCTAGTCCAGTGGTCTTGGTACCAAAACCTCACAACCAGGGTGGTAAGAGAGAGATGATGGTTTGCGTTGACTACAGGGGAGCATCAGTCACTAGGACTGATGCTTATCCAATTCCAAGAGCAGATGAGTTTATTGACACTTGAGCTTCAGCCAAGTTCTTGTGCACATTTGACCTTACTGCTGGTTATTGGCAAATCACACTAGCTGAGGATGCCAAACCAAAAACTGCATTCTCAACCCCTAGTAGGCATTATCATTTTATTGTGATGCCCTTTGGGTTGAAAAATGCACCTGCCATATTGCAAAGGCTGGTGAAAAAAGCTCTCACAGGTATTGAAGCCTATAGTGCAGTATATCTTGATGATATAGCTGTCTTTAGCTCCACCTAGGAGGATCACCTGGTCAACCTGACGAATGTTTTGGAGGCTCTGCAGAAGGCAGGCCTCACTATCAAGGCTACTAAGTGCCAGATAGGGCAGAGCAAGGTTATGTACCTGGGCCACCTTGTGGGTGGAGCCCAGGTTCAACCACTTCAAAGAAAAAACATAGACTATAATGGACTGAGTTGCTCCAACTACCCAGACTCAAGTCAGAGCTTTCTTCGGCCTGACTGTGTAGTACAAGACATTTGTAAAAGGATATGGGTCCATAGTGACTCCCTTGAATTATCTCACCTTCAAGAAAATGCCTAAGAAAGTTCAGTGGACAGTTAGCTGTCAGAAGGCATTTGATGATCTCAAGCAGGCCATGTGCACTGCTCCTATTATGCAGAGTCCTGACTACTCCAAGCAATTTATTGTCCAAGCAGATGCGTCTGAGCTGGGGGTAGGGGCTGTGTTGTCACAACTTAATGCAGAAGGCCAGGATCAACCAGTAGCTTTTATTAGCAGAAGGTTGACCCCCAGAGAGAAACATTGGTCCGCTATAGAGAGGGAAACCTTTGGTGTGGTCTGGGCCCTGAAGAAGTTGAGGCCATACCTGTTTGGCCCTCACTTCATTGTTCAGACAGACCATAAGCCCCTCTTATGGCTACAAAAGCTGAAGAGGGAAAAACCCAAACTTTTGAGGTGGTCCATTTCCATACAGGGGATGGACTATAGAGTCGAACATAGACCTGGGAGTAACCATGCCAATGCAGATGGACTCCAGATATTTCCACTTAGAAAATGAAGATTCAACTGGACAAGGTTAGTCGTATCTCCTTACGTTTGAAGGGGGGAGGGGTTGTGTAGGAAAGTAGGATCTGCTTTTTATGGTTACTCGCACTTTTTGCTTGGTGTGATGCTGTTTTTGACTAGCCTGACTGGGATCCTGCTAATCAGGACCCCAGTCTATCTGCTTCTCCCTAAACTGTTATGTTATGTACTTAGGTACACTCCAGATTGGATACTGAGGTACAATTGTCAGTCCCTAGTATATGGTACCCAGGTACCCAGGGCATAGGTACCCCAGAGGTTTTCCATGGGCTGAAGCATGTATTATGCCACCCATGAGAGACCATGCAAAATGGAACTACAGGCCTGCCATTGCAGCCTGTGTAAGTTGGTGCATGCACCACTTACGAAAGATATAGGGTTACTATATCTAAGGGTAACTGCACTTAAAACCTATAGGTCACCCTTATAGCAGGCCTTTACAATACTTAGGGCAGGGTGATTGGTTCTAAGTGAGAAGGTGCCCCTGCATGAGCAGGACACCCCTGCAGCCTAAGGAGTCCATTCTTCCGGGTTGTCAGTGAAGTAGCCATATACCATATAGAGGGGCATCGCATGACCGCCCTATGACCATTTAGAAAACGGCTGCAAAGAATCCTCTATCATATTTGGTATCAATCATCTTGGAATCATACCCTCACATCGTAAACGGTGTTGGAGGTATGTTTCCAAGCACTGGAAGAGCCCTCCGTTAGCCTCTCGGTGTTCCCAGTACCAGCTTTCTAGTCCCGGACAGCACAAAATGGTTCTTGAAGACCAGAGACACTTTTCTGCCCTCCTGCTGCTCAGCCAAGCTCGAGCAGGGGAAGGCAGAACAATAGGCATCCTATCACATGGAGATGTGACCACCTCCCAGACAGGAATTTAGTGTATTAGGACTGGGTGGGACAAAAGGGGGTGGTGATGGACGGAGCATCAGAACCAATCAAACACTCACACCCAGTCAACAGATCTGGGTTTGATCCATCATCGTTCTTTAGCCCACTCTGCCACCCCAGTTCAGTCATGGCCATATGCAAATCAGTCTGACCCTGTGCCTCATGGGAACAGTCCAGCACAAACTGCCAAGCCATGCCTTCCCTGGACCGGAAACAAGCTTCCTGGGACCAGTTTCTGGCATTTCAGCCGTCTTCAGCCAGGCTTGCTTGAATTCAGTGGCAAAGTGAGCAAGGGACTCACGTCTGAGCATACCCTGCCAACTTCTGGGAAACAAAGCGGTACAAAAGGGGGTGGTGATGGACGGAGCATCAGAACCAATCAAACACTCACACCCAGTCAACAGATCTGGGTTTGATCCATCACCGTTCTTTAGCCCACTCTGCCACCCCAGTTCAGACATGGCCATATGCAAATCAGTCTGACCCTGTGCCTCATGGGAACAGTCCAGCACAAACTGCCAAGCCATGCCTTCCCTGGACCGGAAACAGTCTTCCTGGGACCGGTTTCTGGCATTTCAGCCGTCTTCAGCCAGGCTTGCTTGAATTCAGTGGCAAAGTGAGCAAGGGACTCACGTCTGAGCATACCCTGCCAACTTATGGCAAACAAAGCGGTACAAAAGGGGGTGGTGATGGACGGAGCATCAGAACCAATCAAACACTCACACCAGGTCAACAGATCTGGGTTTGATCCATCACCGTTCTTTAGCCCACTCTGCCACCCCAGTTCAGACATGGCCATATGCAAATCAGTCTGACCCTGTGCCTCATGGGGACAGTCCAGCACGAACTGCCAAGCCATGCCTTCCCTGGACCGGAAACAAGCTTCCTGGGACTGGTTTCTGGCATTTGAGCCGTCTTCAGCCAGGCTTGCTTGAATTCAGTGGCAAAGTGAGCAAGGGACTCACGTCTGAGAATACCCTGCCAACTTATGGCAAACAAAGCGGTACAAAAGGGGGTGGTGATGGACTGGGTGGGTGCGCTTGCCAGCACCTGAAAGTCTGCATGAGGGGCACATTTGGTGTCCCTGTACATAGTCCAGTTCAAACCAGTCCTGGGAGCTGTAGGCTCCCGCTCTGGCAAGAAACTGGACAAAGGACATGGGAGCAACCTTCCCGCTGTCCAGACCCTCCCCTGGGAGAGTCCCCCGGATCTTCCTAACCCTTTCTCTAGGGTACTTAAGGGCTTACCTGGGTGTAGGTCCCTAGATTGGTCGTGGGATAAGATTCAGAACTGAAACCACTGCACTTCTTTTGTCTCGACTTCGCTGGACTTCGTTTGGGCCTGACTTCGTCTCCCTTCCAATCTGCTGCTTTGTCTGTGCCTGTGCATCATACAGGAACCTTCCAAGGCCTGTGAAACATCAAGGACAACCAAAGTAATCTCCCTTGGAGTGAAGGAGTCACTCCCCTACATTCGTAGGCACCTCAACACTGCTGACCGGTCTGCAGATCCCGAGCTCCTGCGGACTCCGAAAGGTTCAACAGCACAGGTGGGGGTTATCTACGTCTCCCGAGGCCCGAGCTGCTCTCTCACCAATTTTTATGTCAGAAACTCTCCTGGGGGCTGCATTAACCAAACCCCTGTGCACCGCATACTTTTTCAAGTGCAATTGCTTGTTGGCAACTTTGCGACTAGTGCTTTGGGCTCCAAGTAGCCCCAACCTCCGGAAACTTCTTCCACCAAGATCTTCAGCCACATCGCCTCGTGGGCACCATAGCCTGCTCCTTTTGGTGAGCTGCTCAAGGTCTTCTCGCGATCCCTGTGCCTCCGGCCTTTGGGTCCAATTGAGGCTCTTCTTTGTTTTCCTTGGGCTCCCTAATCTCTAAAATTCCAACCGCGACTTTCACATAGACTTGTATAGAGTACGGTTTGTGCTCACACATTGCACACGCTCTCTGTGGTGTCCCTATCTACTTACCTTAGGTGGTTCTGTGGGTCCCCAGCAATTTTACATCCTCTCGAGATCGTCCTGACTCGAGTTGTGGTTATTATACCACTTTCTTAGTATATGGTTTGGCCCCCCCACCCCACCAGGGGCCCACTGTGTATTAGTGCTATTTCCTGTGATTTCTTTGCTAAGGTACTTTGTGGTTTGTGTCTATCTCCGTGTTGGAGATGCTATGATGTACTAGACAGTGTTATCTAACAAATATATATTTTTTATACCTACTGTGTGGTACTCTTTTCATCTAATCGATACTATAAAATTGCATTCTGGTAAAACAAGCTGCTTTACACTCCTTCAAGACTAAGCGTGAAGGCTGCTCTCCACAGCTACCACTTGGATAGCTTTCTAAGGTTGTCTGAGACCCCTTAAATCACCATAAGGGTTGATGAGAAAAGTCCTGGGCGCACGTAGTGGGGATATCACAATGTTGTGGAAGTCTTGTACAAATTACAATTGCAGTGGTCGACACCAGTGTGAAGTTCAAAAATTATTTAATGAGGCAACAACTGTATTGAGACTAACAACCAGCCGACACGTGTTTCGTCACTAGGAATGGGCCTGTGACTCTTCAGGGCTGTATCGTGTTTGAAGGAGTAACAAGAGCAGATCCCTTTTAACCGGTGATAATTCCAATCCGGTCTGGGGTGTGCGGTGGAAGCCGCGGCTTCCAAACTGCTCCAGTGTCTCCCGCACGCCTTCCTACTTCACGGCAGGCGCACCCGCCTTCCAGTACGTTTTTACCTCATGGATCGCCACAGCTACTCCCCTCTCAGGCTCCCCGCCACCATCCCCTCCAGCAGACACTGGACGTACGCTTACTCAGCTCCTGGGAGCACACGCATCCACCCACCGTCGGGCGCACACGCCTCAGCACATCTCATTGCTTTTACGGCCTCCGGCCCATCACACACCCGCGGTCTGTACTACCCACCCGCATCTTCACTTGATGCGGCGCTTACACCGTGCCTAATACCAACCCAGAGCACCATCTCATCTTCTCTTCTACAACATACATTCCACCGCACACCCCAAACGGGGATGGAATTATCATTGGTTAAAAGGGATCTGCTCTCCTTACTCCTTCAAACACGATACAGCCCTGAAGAGTCACAAGTCCATTCCTAGTGACGAAACACATGTCGGCTGGTTGTTTGTCTCAATACGGTTGTTACCTCATTAAATAGCTTTTCAACTTCACACTGGTGTCGACCACTGCAAATGTAATTTGTACAAGACTTCCACAACATTGTGATATCCCCACTACGTGTGCCCAGGACTGTTCTCATTGTTCAGTGTGGATCTTTTGATTCATACAATCCCGGGGGTTATTGGGTAATTCCCCCGACCTGGCAGTACCGTACCCACACAGGGCCATAGAAAACACCACACGCGTTAGTCTGAGCGCCAATTTTCCTGACTTTACTAAAAACCCTACCCCTAGCCTTCACCATAAGGGTTGTCTGGACTGGTGCAAGGTGCTCACTTTCATTAGTGCACATCATATACCAGGCCAGCTTCTCACACCAAGTCATTCACGTGGCTTCAGATTGGGGACAGAGACTCAAGTATAGGCATGACCATCAGTACTCTAGTCAGGTTGCCTCTTGAGGAAGATTTTTTGTTTCAGCAACAGGGCAGGGACCAGCACTCTGGCCCTGCGCACCTTGCACCTGAGTGTGTCGAGTTTGAGCGGCGACAGTTGACAGCTTTCAACCTTCCTGCCAAAGTCTGTGATGTTTTTCTGACAGCCAAGCATCCCTCCGCCAAGATGGTGTATGCTTGCCATTGTAAAATGTTTGTATCACAGTGTGCATCTCAGAATGCCTACCCCTTACATGCACCTCTCTCATATGTTCTTTTGTTACACTGTCTTTGGCCCAGCAGGGCTCTGCTTTTGACAGAGTCATAGGTTTCCTGTCTGGGAGGTTACCTATGTGCCTTCTTGGTGTTTTTGTAGTTGCCAGACCATTCTTCTCTTCTTAACGCACCTGTTGTGTCTAGGTTCCTTAATGGCCTTCAACATATGTGTTTTCACTTAAGCCCTTTATCATGCTTTAGTGGGACTTCAACCTGGTCCTTACATTTCTTATGTGCACCCCCTTGAGCCTATGCACAATCATCCTCTTATGCTGTTGACCATTAAAACTGCCTTTTCAAATGCCTTAACATCGACCAGGAGGGTCAGCGAATCCAAGCGCTCTCTGCGCACCCTCCTTGTACCACCTTTTACCCAGACAAATCGGTCCTCTGAACAAGTGCATCCATCCTGCCAAAGGTTGTCACTCCTTTTCAGATAGACTATAATATCACCCTGCCTACCTTCTTTGCTCCCTCACACCACCTGGACCCAATAAGAGAATTGTCGTTCTACCTTAACTGCACAAAAGAGTTCCGGGTGGGTGATCAACTCTTCGTGGGTTTTGTGGGAGCAGAGAAAGAGAAAGCTGTATAGAAAAGAACTGTCTCTTGAAGGATTGTCTTCTGTATTATGATCTGCTAAGCAGTGGCCAAGAAGCAGCTCCCTGAACGCTTGCAGTCTCATTCTACTAGAGCCAAGCTGCGACCACTGTTAGCATGTAGTGTTCTTCTCCTGGACATCTGTCAGGCAGTGACCTGTGCATCCCTCAGCATGTTCACAAAAGATTACTGCCTCAACAGTCAGGTCTGTTGTGACAGGCAGTTTGCCCCTTCAATCCAACAAGATTTTTGGTTCAATCAGGTCCGCATTCCCACCTCTGGGGAGGTATTGCCTGGGGCTTGGGAATTTATTCGAAGATAAGGCATCTGCTGCTAGAAGTCTCTATCAGAAGAACAAGTTACTTACCTTCGGTGATGCCTTATTTGGTAGAGACTCTATGTATCTTTGAATTCCTTACCGAGCCTCACCTTTTTGCGAACCGGTTCAGGTACAAGGGACACCCCTTTCGGGGCCCTAGTCTTTTCCACACCAGTGGTCAGTTCTCATCGTAGATACGTGCTCCTGATGTGGAAAGTCACTAAAGTAACTGACGTCAGCATGCAAAGATGGTGCCTATAAGGTACCGTGCATGTCACTTTCAATGCGGAGGTCGCCAACGCGGAATTGAGTGATACCACCTACGGGCACACAGGGTTACTGCTCGAAAATCTCCCAGATCCAGTCTGACACCTGGGATATTCAAATGTAAGAAATCTGTGGCTAGATAGAGTCTCTACCAGATAAGGTATTACAGAAGGTAAGTAACTTGTTCGTTAGCACATTAACACCAGATCTATTGGCTTTAACCAATGCTTTTTATTATTGTTTATTATGATAAACAAACATGATTATAAGTTGGTAGCTGTTCTTAGCCTGAACCATTGGTATATTAGCCATGGCAAGGCTTGTCCTCCTTCACAACTATTCCGAAATCATGAATCTGATATGATTATGAACTTATTTCTGGACCACCATTCCTTTGGGTGTTTTTGCACACTCTCAGAAACTCCTCTCTCAAAAAAGTTTGCCGTGGGTGCTGACTATACCCAGACTGTGAGCTAGATACTTTTTAGCACTGATGGCGCTCCTTACCATGGGTACTGACTGGCTTAGATCTTTAGGAACCCTTTCTAAGATGCAAATCAAACTGTATCCTTCTGCGTTGTGTTTTTTTCCACAAACTTCCTCTTACTTCTTAGGAGCTGATTTCAGTCTAGATAAGGGGAGACATGGCACTCCAAGTGAAGCCAAGTTCTGTCATCAGATAGCACAAACTGTACAAAAACAAAACTTTTTATCTGATTTTAGTGAAATTACTGTGAGGTTAGCTTCTATATTTGATGTTTTCAAGACTGCACTTATATTAATTATAAAGTCATATAAAAGTATATGGAACTATCTCAGTGAGTAACTTTTCCATTTTTGGTGATGTGCAGAGTTGAATTTGCAAGTTTGCCGAACTGAGCTGAATGTTGCCAGGACCATGGTTGCCATCTTTGACTACAATCCCCGTGAGAGTTCTCCAAACGTGGATGTAGAGGTATCTACTACTTTTTTTACATCTGCGTGGGATTTGTTATTTCTATTATTGTCTGAAAAACAGTGTGTTTTTTCCCATCGTTAACACATGCTGTTGAGGTCTGCAGGCTACTATAGTCTTTAACAGTTTCCAAATGATACCCTCTAGTTGTTATAAGTTGCGTACTTGGTCTTCCCTAAGAAACTTTTTCAAGGCTTGGCAATAGGCACAGGATGTAATAAAAAGCAAAGTGTATGTTTTGCCATGTTGTTTTGCTTTTTCAAATACGAACAAAACTTTATTTCTGAAACGTTCTCTTTATAAAGCACATTTGTGTGTGTTAGAAATGGGGATCTCTAGTTGGCAATGGCTGGCCACTGTCCCAAGTAGGGACCCTTCTTCCTAAGTTAGAGTAAGCGGGCTACACCCTTTGATAACCCCTGCTCAACCCTGGGGTAACGTAGCACGAGCAGCTAGGCTTATCTCAGAGGCAATGTGGGAAGCATTTATGATCATACACAGTAACACAGTGGAGAACACTACAAAGGGACACCACACAAGTAGTTATAAAAAATAAGTATCTTTATATATAGACTTAACACAAGACCAATAAATGTAAAAAGGCAGTATACTAGAAAAATAGGGTTACTCTTGAAATGCTGCAAAAATAGTTCAAAGTGTGCAAAGAGGAGTTCAGTTCAAAGTAGTGGTCTCTGCGACCCTTTTACTTACAAAGTACCTGGATTCTGTAGCAAAACAACCAAAATGTTGCAAAGGAGCTGTAGTGATTATTTTCCTCATGCGAGGCCAGCGATGCGTTGAATCCTTGCCGCAAGGGAGGATGATGCGCTGATCTGCAGAAGCGTGTGGGACAAAGCGGCAAACTTCTCCACGCTAAGCCGGCGATGCGTTGAAATCCTTGCCGTGAGGGAGGATGATGCGCCGAGCCTGTTATGTGTGCGATCTTGTTGCGATGAAAAGAAATGGCGCTCCGTGAGGGAGCGACAATCCGGGTGCGATGCGATGAAAATGGCGGACGCCCGGCATCCGCGCTGTGATGTCGTGAAGCGATGAACTCGATGCGATGATCTTTAGTTAGCGAGCACTTGGAGGCCCGCAAATATGCGATGCGATAATCTTTGTGTTAGCGAGCAGTTGGCAGCCCGCTAACATGCGATGCGATGATCCTCAGGTTAGCCAGCCTTTGGCAGCCAGCAAACGTGCGATGTGATGATTTCTGGTAGCGAGCCCTCAGCAACAGCAGCGCGATGATTTTTCGTACGCGCTTCAGCTGCGGCGGCTCACAAACGGGCGTTGGCGCCGATTTTCAACACTCTTCTCTCTCTAGTAGAACTAGAGGCCCTGGAACTCACAGGAGCCTCACCTGCAGATAGAAATCCTCGCTGGGAGGAAACAGGAGGCTAGTGGTGGAGTCTGATGTGCCTGAGACTCCAACAAGAGAATAGCTCTCTTCTAGCCCTTGGGTGATTGCTTTAGCAAGATAAAATAAGAGTTCCTTCAAAGTCCTTTTCCTCTTCTTCCAATTCCAGTAGTAACCACTGCAGGCCAATCCAAGAAACAACACAGAAGCACAAGGATAGTCACCTCCTGCAGATTCCTTCAGTTACACGGACAGAGGTTCTTGTTGTTGTTCAGGAGCAATCCCAATTGTAGGGGTTTCAGCACAGATATTTATACCCCAAAATTCTTTGTTCTCAGAAGCTACAAGTCACTGAACCCAGCCAGAACCAGTTCTGCCCAGTCCTGGAGCACTTTGTTTTCCAGGCTGCATCCTTCCTTTCAGAAAGAGGGGGTCTGCCATCAGACGCACAGTGGGAGGTGGAGCCAGCATTCACCTTGCCAGCACAGCCCTATGCAGGTCAAGGAGCTACCCCTCCCCATACTCCAATGCAGATCTCTCTATTCAACCCAGGTCGGACTCAGCCTGCCCTGTCCCTCCAAAACCAGACAGCCAATACACATAACAGCAGAGCACACTGGAAGGCTTAGGCAAGAAAATGCCTACTTTCTAAAAGTGGTATTTTCAAACACAGAATATAAAAATAAACTTCACTAAAAGATGTATTTTAATATTCTGAGCTCAGGCATACTAAATTCGTTTTTCTACCATGTTCTTTGGGTCAGTTAGGACTATAGAATGTAATAGTCAAACTGGCCATTCTGGCCTATGGAGAACAGGTAGCCTTACAGTAGTGAAAAACAAAATTGGGTGTAATTCACTATCAGGACATGCTACACATATCAGAGCAGGTCCTACCTCACACATACAATGCACCCTACCATAGGGGTGGCTTACATGATGCCAAGGGAAGGTTCAGGGGCTGGGAAGTGGGTGCACTTCAATGCCAAGATGGCAGTTCTGGACTGCACACAGACACAGCAGTGGCAGGTCTGAGACACACTTTACAAGCTGCTTCTGTGGGTGGTGCAAACCAGCGCTGCAGGCCCACCAGCAGCATTTGGTTTACCAGCCCTGGGCACACACAGGCCACGATACTAGGGACTAACAGGCAAACCAAATAAGCCAATCATGGATATACCAATTCACATGTGATATATTTACACAGGGAGCATTCGCGCTGTGGCACTGAATGGCAGTGGCACAGCGCCCAGAGCATCCAATACCAGCAAAAACAGAGGAGACAACAGCGAAAAATGGAAGGGAGACCCACGCCAATGGTGCGAGGTCTAACACGCGTTCCTCCAGCTGAAATGTGGGGAGAACTACCCATCCCCTTGGAAGTTCTCATCCCTAAGGCAGAAAAATCTGGACAGACCATCAGCATTGGCGTGTTCTGTACCAGGGCGGAGTTCCACCGTGAAGTCCATACCCTGTAGGGAAATGGACCACCTCATCAACTTGGGATTCTCACCCCTCATCTGCATCAACCCTCTGAGGGGCCTGTGGTCTGTCTGAACCCGGAAGTGAGTCCCAAACAGGTATGGTCTCAGCTTCTTCAGTGCCCAGACCACAGCAAATGCCTCACGCTCAATTGCACTCCACCTCTGTTCCCGTGGAAGTAACCTCTTACTGATGAAGGCTACAGGTTGGTCTAGTCCCTCCTCATTCATCTGTGACAGAACAGTCCCCACCCCATGCTCTGAAGAGTATGTCTGGACAATAAATTCCTTAGCAAAATTGGGCGCCTGGAGTACGGGTGCTGTACACATGGCAGTCTTGAGGGCATCAAAAGCTTTCTGACAGGTGTCAGTCCAGTTCACAATCTTTGGCCGCTTCTTGGATGTCAGCTCAGTCAAGGGTGCAACAATGTTGCCATACCCCTTGACAAATCTCCTGTAGTAACCCGTGAGTCCTACGAAGGCCCTCACCTGGGTCTGGGTCCTTGGGGGCTCCCAACCCAGGATAGTTTCAATCTTTGGCTGCAGGGGTGCCACCTGGCCACTCCCCACCTGGTGTCCCAAGTACACCACAGAACCCTGCCCAATCTGGCACTTACTGGCCTTGATTCTGAGGCCTGCTCTGCGCAGCGCCATCAACACTTCCCAGAGGTGGCGCAAGTGGTCCTCCCAGGAGGAACTAAACACTGCAATGTCATCCAGGTAGGCGGCACTGAAATCCTCCAGCCCAACCAACACCTGGTTGACCAACCTCTGAAAGGTGGCAGGGGCATTCTTCATCCCAAAGGGCATCACACGGAACTGGTAGTGCCTATCTGGTGTGGAGAATGCTGACCTCTCCTTTGCCCCATCAGTTAAGGCGATCTGCCAGTACCCAGACGTTAGATCAAACGTGCTGAGGTACCGGGCAGCCCCTAACCGATCTATGAGCTCATCAGCTCTGGGGATGGGGTGCGCGTCGGTCTTCGTGACCGAATTGAGACATCTGTAGTCCACACAGAACCTAAGTTCAGGAGTGTCACCAGGCGCTGCAGCTTTTGGTACCAAGACCACGGGGCTGGACCAAGCGCTGCTAGAGGACTCGATCACCCCTAGGGCAAACATTTTGGAGACCTCCTCCTTAATGTAGGCCCTGACCCTGTCAGTCAGCCTGTAAGCCTTGCGCTTGACAGGAGGACTGTCCCCGGTGTCTACCTCATGGACGCACCAATCAGTGACACCAGGCACCAGGGAAAACAAATCAGGAAATTGCCCCAACAGCTGGTGACAATCTTTCTGCTGCTCAGGGATCAGTGTGGTGGAGAGGACCACACCCTCTACTGACCCATCCTTCTCTCCTGCACACAGGAGGTCAGGAAGAGGCTCACTCTCCTCCTCCATCCCTGCATCTGTGACAAGAAGCATGCCCACTTCAGACCTCTCAAAGTGGGGCTTCAGGCGGTTCACATGCAGGACCCGCAAGGGGTTCCTGGGAGACTTAAAGTCCACCAAGTAGGTAACTGGACTTTTGCGCTCCACCACCTCAAATGGACCGGTCCATTTATCTTGGAGCGCACAAAGCTCCACTGGGGACAGTACCCAAACCTTCTGTCCAGGTTGAAACTCGACCAGAGTGGCATTCTGGTCGTGCCAGCGTTTCATTTCCTCCTGGCTGGCTTCCAGATTTGCCTCAGCAATCTTTCTGAAATGCCGAGTCTGGTTCCTGAAGGCCAACATGTAGCCAAATACATCTTGGGGAGGTTTCCTGGGAGATTGCCCCCAGCCTTCCTTGACCAGACTCAGAGGCCCACTTACCGGATGGCCATAGAGCAGTTCAAAGGGACTGAACCCTAAGGACTTCTGTGGCACCTCACGGTATGCAAACAACAGGCATGGCAAGAGGACGTCCCACTTACGCCTCAGGGCCTCTTCTAGGCCCATGATCATGCCCTTCAAGGTCCGGTTGAACCTTTCAACCAGACCATTACCTTGGGGGTAGTAAGGAGTTGTGAACTTATAAGTTACCCCACACTCCTTCCACAGAGGCTTCATATACTGAGAGATGAAGTTGGTCCCCCTGTCAGACACCACCTCTCTGGGGAACCCCACACGGGAGAAGATCCCCATCAGTGCACGTCCCACCACGGGGGCCGTCACTGTCCTGAGCGGGATGGCTTCAGGGTACCGGGTGGCATGGTCCACCAAGACCAGGATGTACTTGTTGCCCATGGGGTCCAGAGGCCCCACAATGTCAATGCCCACTCGCTCGAATGGGGTACTAACAACTGGAAAGGGCTGGAGTGGGGCCTTGATCTTCCCCCCACTCTTCCCACTTGTCTGGCAAGTCTCACATGTCCTGCAATGAGCGTCTGAGCTCTGGCGCATCTAGGGCCAATATAAGTGGGTGACCAGCCTCTCAAAGGTCTTGGTCTGCCCCATATGTCCTGCCAATGGAATGTCATGAACCAACTGTAGGAGAGTAGGGTCTGCTTCCTATGGTCACCCCCACTTTTTGCTTTTGCTTCACTGGTTTTCGACTTAGATGTGGCTGTGGGCCTGCTAATCAGACCCACAGCCCAGCTGTTCTCTCTCTAAATTCATACTATGTACTTTAGGTACATAATCCAATTGGTAAGGATCACCTTATAGGGCCCTGTACAGTGTACCTTAGGTACCCAGGGCATAGGTGTACCCTAGGCTACCAGGGGCTGCAGCATGTATTATGCCACCCCTGGCTGGCCTCCCATCATGACACAACTGGCTGATCACTCAGCTGGGGCAAGGTCGTGTAATCACCCCTTGCTTAGGTATAGTATTCCTATACCTACCTTATATATAGACACATGGGTAACCTTTAAGCCACTCCTATGGCAGGCCTTAACAATCCTGAAGGCAGAGTGCTTGGTAACATGTGAGATGGTGCTCTAGCATAAGCTGAGCCTGTCTGCAGCTTTCGGAACCATGTCCTTATAGCTGTTCTATGATATCGCCTACCATATATGTAGGAGAGTAGGGTCTGCATTCTATGTTCACCCCCACTTTTTGCTTTTGCTTCACTGGTTTTCGACTTAGATGTGGCTGTGGGCCTGCTAATCAGACCCACAGCCCAGCTGTTCTCTCTCTAAATTCACTTTGCACTTTAGGTGCATAACCCAATTGGCAAGGATCACCTTTTTGGACCCTGTACAGTGTACCTTAGGTACCCAGGGCATAGGTGTACCCTAGACCTACCAGGGGCTGCAGCATGTATTGTGCCACCCCTGGCTGGCCTTCCATTATGACACAACTGGCTGATCACTCAGCTGGGGCAAGGTCGTGTAATCACCCCTTGCTTAGGTGTAGTATTCCTATACCTACCTTATATATAGACACATGGGTAACCTATCAGTCACTCTTATGGCAGGCCTTAACAATACTGAAGGCAGAGTGCTTGGTAACATGTGAGATGGTGCTCTAGCATGAGCTGAGCCTGTCTGCAGCTTTCGGAACCATGTCCTTATAGCTGTTCTATGATATCGCCTACCATATACTCTTAAAGTGCCTTATAATCCTCGCGGTTATGGTAACTATGGTTTGGCTTTATCAAAACATGTCGTGTAAGGTGTCTAACACTTTGGAATACTACCCCCACACCATTTCTGGCGGTGAGGATAGTATTCCTCCCTTCTAGAGGAAGAAGACATGTTGAAGACCTACTACCCGGTTAAAGTTAACCAGAGCCCCAGCATCACAAAATGGACGCTGCTGCCACAGACACGAGTCTGACCTCCTGCTGCTGGGAGACCTTCCAGCGAGGGAGGCTTGGACAATAGGCTTCCTGCCTTGGGAGGTGCTAGCACCACCCTAGACAGGCCTTAGTGTATTGGGGCAGGGAGGGATGAATGAAACGAGACACTGCCTGGGGCACACAAGGTGTCCCATGCATACTCCAGTTCAAACCGGTGCTGGGGCACTCCAGCCCCAGTCCTGGCGCGAAACTGGACAAAGGGAAGGGGGTGTAACCACCTCCCTCCCTGGTCCCACCCATAGAAGGGACCTAGCAGGTAACCCAGTCCCCCAGATTAGTATAAGAGTGGGAGCTGAGTCCTTAGGATTTTGGATTCTCCTGATAACCTGAACTTGAACTGAAACTCTGGACCTTCGACATTCGACTACGGAAGAAGACTGAAGAATCTCCCTTGTGGCCAAGGTGTGACCACCCTGTGCAAACAGGCACCATCAAGCGACCTGCCGTTTGCTTTGCCCGAAGTTCTACGAGGAACCGACTGCAGAGCCCGACAAGCGCCTTGACTTCCAGACTTCTCCGATCCTGATCCACATCCACAGCAAAGCTGAGATCCGTGGAGGCGACGAGAGACGTGGGACCGGCTACCTGGGAAAATTGGCGACTTGCTTCCAGCGCAGCTTCTGAGGCATCCTCGAAGTTGTGCTCTGGGGATTGAGAAGCCCCAACCCCGAGCACCATCTGCACCGAAGATCAGCCCCCCACACTCCACGAGTTCTGCGTGGGGCCCTTCTGCATTTTCCTGCTCGACGCGTCTGTCCGGTTGCTTGCCCGTTGGCTAGTAGCCTTTGTGACGACGAACCTTGAACTTTCCACCGCTGGTTTGGCTCCTCCAGACTGGCCCTTGGTTCCCTGCAAAAGAGAAGCACCTCAGACCTTCCTCGTCTGCAACAGAAGCGAATCCTTCATTCTTCATTCTGCGTGGGTTGCGCTTGCCAAGGCTTGTTGTGTCCCAGCTCGACATCGACGCCGCCGACAGCAAGAGCCCTCGTGGGACAGCTCGACTCCTGGTTCTGGTCGTCCTCGACGCCTCCTGGTACCCGTGGCTGCTGAGACAAGCTTCACCTCTTCACCTGCATCTTCACGACATCGCCTGGTTCCTTCCTGGTTCCTTCCCGGCTCCTGGCTGGTGACCTAGACTCTGTCCCCTCTGCTTGCAGGTATCCTCCTTCCTGATTCCATCCTTGGAATCCACCGGACACTCTTCACTGACTGCCCGTCAGCAACTTTCTTCAGGCATCCATAGGAGTCGACGACGAAACCCGACACAAGTTCACACCTATATACCCGCAGCCCGTGGGCTAGGTAACTTGAGTACTCCGGTGCTCACAAGGGTATTGACTATCCTAGTGTCTAGTTTCCAAGTCTCTAACTCCTAGTTCCTTCCGAAGTGTCCTAAAACTCTTAATTCCTAAACATTACTATTTCTATCGACTTTAACGCATTACGCATGAGTGTTTCCACTCTGCACCTGAATCCCGTGGGCCTCCCACTGCCTAGCAACTGATAGGATAGTGTAGCCCCAGCGATTCCCTAGGCCTAGGCCTATCCTGTGTTCGTGATAGTGGTTCTTATACCACTTACTTAGTATATGGTTGGCGTGGCCCCTAGGGCCTAACTGTATTACTTACCTGTTTGACTTATGTATGCTTAAATAAGACTTGGTTGTACTTACCTCGAATCTCATAAAGAGTGCTGAGGGTATTTTGACTAGAATAAATACATTCTATTTTTATAATACATCTGTTGTGGTGTCCTTTCATTTGGTATTCAAGGGATTGCAAATGGTATATCAGCTGGCTTCACATGCCATACAGAGTTTAGCCTAAGACTGCTCTTGTCCATGCTACCACTAGGATAACTGGTCTATAAGGTTAACTTTACAACCAATCACCATAAGGGTTGTTTGGACTGATACAGGGTGTACACTAGAACTAGTAACATCATATATCAGGCCAACTTCTCACATTGTTGAGCAGCGGCTGGGATCTGAGCTTGCTGTTGTACTACCATTTCAATCTTGAGATATCAAATTGAAAGTTCACAAAGATATTTGTAAGGTACATATAACATAGCTTATAAATACTTAAGTTCTACTGAACTTAGTTGTTGTAGGTTGAAGGGCCTAGCACACCCTGACTACAACTACTAGAGAGGTTTATTAGATACAACTAGTGTAGGTAGGTGCACACACCACACCCTCACTAGATCATGTCTCTGAGAGGAGATCAAGTTGATTCTCTCTCAGGAGGGGGATATCCTAGAAAGATACCCTCTAGATATGATACCCTAACTTTTCAGATGAGACAATTGTGTACCTCCAGAAAGTTGAAACAGGGTTCAAACTCTACCCTAATTTATCTAGTGGAGATCTTAGAAGAGTATGATGCTCAGAGAGCCTCCCAGGATGGTGCCTTAGGTACCAATGAGGGTCTGCCCTCTGCAGAAGATTCCCCTCACAATACTGATCAAGAAGAGTCAGCAGGGACTTCAGAAGATGAGGTAGACAGCCAGGTCCAAGTTAGGAGACTTAGCCAGGCTAACTTAAGCCTACATGGGAGTCTGACTGGGGTCCCCCCAATCAGACCCTCAAGTGGAGTTAACCAGAGAAGCAGGAGAGGAAGATCCCCTTCAAGGGAATCTATCCACTCCCATGTCTCTAATAGCTCCAATGCCTCTTCTCACAGGGGAATGACTTCTCCACAGAGAAAAGAGCATCAGGCCAGAATGAGGGAGGTCAATCTGAGGATTGAAAGGAAAGAACTTGCCCTTGCCAAAGAGAGACTTGCTCTGGCCAGAGAGCAAAAGTTAAGTGGGCTAGGACCCACTGGTGGCAGCAATATCCCTAAGGATAGAGACAGGGCCTATGATAATAGAAACCTGAGCAAGATTGTCCCTCCCTACAAGTGTGGGGATGACATCCACAAATGGATAACTGCTTTGGAGAGAGCTTGCAAAGTACAGCAGGTACCCCAAAGTCAGTGGGCAGCTATCTTGTGGCTCTCCTTCTCTGAGAAAGGTAGAGACAAGCTCCTCACAGTTAGTGATGAGGATGCTGACAATTACACTGTCCTGAAGAGTGCTCTGATTGATGGGTTTGGCCTAACCACTGAACAATACAGGTTGTTGTTCAGAGATACCCAGAAGACACAGACTCAGGACTGGACTGACTTTGTAGATTGTGCCACTAAGGCTTTGGAAGGCTGGTTATTGGGTAGTAAGGTTAAGGACTATACAGGATTGTATAATTTGATCATGAGAGAACAAATAGTTAACAACTGTCACAACCAGCTGCTGCATCAACACTTGATTGACTCTGACCTAACGTCTCCCCAGGAATTGGGAAAGAAGGCAGATAGGTGGGTCAGGACTAGAGTTAAGCAGAAAAACCAGAACCAGGGCGGTGATCAGAAAAAGGCAGACCAGAAGGGTAATGAGCAGAAATCAAAAGACCAGAAGTCTTCACCAGGCCCCCAAAAGGCTCAGGTGGTCCCAAAAAGGATAAAAAGAAAGATGACCAAAAGAAACCTTGGTGTAACTATTGTAAGTCTAGTTCACATTGGTTTAGTGAGTGCACCAAAAAGGACAAGCCCCCAACCACCATTGCCCCTAAGGCAACTGTACCCCCTAGTCCAGCTGTAAGTGGTGGTTCCCAGCAAAGGGTGTAATAGGGTTAATCCTGGGAACTGAAGTGGATTCTGGCCTAGTCAGAATACCCACTCAGGCTGTTCTGATCTGTGATGGGGACATAGCTTTGTCCTCTACTGTGGGTCCCAGTAACCTGGGCAAGTACAGACAGACTCCTTTGATCAACCAAAGAATGGCTCAGGCCTACAGGGACACAGGTGCTAGTGTCACAATGGTGCCACCTGCCTTTGTGGACCATGGACAGATCATGCTAGGTGAGAACTACCTAGTGACCAACGCTAGCAATGCCACTACCTCCCATAGTGTGGCAATTGTTAACTTCTCCTGGGAGGGGTAACTGGCCTCAAGAAAGTTGTGGTGAGTTCAGATCTCCCTGTAGAATGTCTGTTGGGAAATGACCTTGAAACTTCAGTTTGGGCTGAAGTGGAGTATAGGACCCATGCAGAAATGCTGGGAATAGATGCACATGTCCTTGCTGTGACCAGGTCACAGGCCAAAAAGTGCAACACTGAACAAGTGCTGGATCCTGGGACAATGGACCAGACACAACCCAAGAGAAAGAGCAGTAGGGTTAAGGCTATGCCTTCCCCCCGCCTCAGGTAGAGAGTCAGCCCTCACAGGAGGATGATTCTGAGAGCCCTGAAGGAACTGTCCTAGAAGAACTGGAACCTGACCAGGTTGAGTTTCTTGGGACAGGGGGACCTTCTAGGGCAGATCTGAGGCAGGCACAATTAGACTGTCCTTCTCTTGAACCCCTCAGACAGCTGGCTGCTGCTGAGGCTGCAGGGAATGCTCAAGGTACCCATAGAGTGTATTGGGATGAAGGGCTGCTGTACTCAGAGGCTAGAGACCCCAAGCCTGGTGCATCCAGGAGGTTGGTCATACCATTGCGTTTCAGAGGCTTCCTTCTTACCTTGGCCCATGATATTCCCCTTGCAGGACACTTAGGCCAGAATAAGACCTGGGACAGACTTGTCCCTCACTTTCACTGGCCTCACATGTCAGAAGATACCAAGGAGTTTTGTCGCTCCTGTGTCACCTGCCAAGCCAGTGGCAAATCAGGTGGCACCACAAAGGCCCCCCTCATACCACTACCTGTGGTGGGGGTCCCCTTTGAGAGAGTGGGGATAGACATTGTAGGACCAATGGACCCCCAAACAGCATCTGGGCACAGATTCATACTGGTGATAGTGGACCATGCCACCAGGTATCCAGAAGCTATACCCCTAAGGACCACAACAGCTCCTGTTGTGGCAAGGGCCCTACTGGGAGTATTCTCCAGAGTGGGCTTTCCAAAGGAGGTGATTTCTGACAGAGGTGCCAACTTCATGTCAGGATATTTGACTGCAATGTGGAAGGAGTGTGGTGTTAACTACAAATTCACTACACCCTATCACCCACAGTGCAATGGGCTTGTGGAGAGATTCAAAAAGACCCTAAAAGGGATGATAAAAGGTTTACCAGACAAGCTTAGGCGAAGATGGGACATCCTTTTACCCTGCCTTCTGTTTGCTTACAGAGAGGTCCCACAAAAGGGGGTTGGCTACAGCCCTTTTGAGCTTTTGTTTGGGCATCCTGTAAGGGGACCCCTGTGTTTAGTAAGGGAAGGATGGGAGAGACCTCTCAAACAACCCAAACTGGACATAGTGGACTATGTACTTGGCCTCCTGAGGTTCTGGACTTTTCTAGAGTCCAGAGGTGTCAGGGAAACAACACCCAAAAGACCCCTGAGTTCCTTCCTGCCTTGGTACACAAATAAACAGAGACACGGGCTTCTCGATGGTGGCGTCAGAGACCAAGGTTTATTTACTGCAGGGACACAGAAGTCGTAGGAACCACACAAAGGCAGAATCTAGGAGACTGTTCGAATTGTATAAAGTGGGTCGCTCCTTAAATACACCAAATGCGTCCTGAGGCAGCATTTCAAAAATATCTTTCATGCCTAGCCCGGTATCCCAAACAAACAATAAACATATACCAAACGATAATTATTTGTAAGTTTCCAGTGTTCGATCAAGTCTTCATGTCAGTTTTCCATTCTTCGGCCGATCCTCCCCATCATAAAAATTGTATCCTCCCCATAGTAAAAGCCCAGAAGGAGAGGAGCGGAGCCAGGAGTGAAAGATTGATAAGTAGGATAAGAGATGCTTGTGGGTCATAAACGGGCATGGCTACTGTCTTCGACCTCCTAATCGTGATCAGGCCAACGAACACAAGAACCAGTATAGCATGATCGGCCTCAGGCAAGGGAGGTAGCTTCTGCCTAGTCACACAGCATCAGCTTCCTTGGACTAAAGCTTACGTGTCCTTAGCAAGGTGATTCAGCCAGGGTCATTGCTTGTCCATTGACTATGTGAGGGCAAGAAACAAAATGGATGCCGTATCTAAGATGGATGCCATGAATTTACAACAGGATGCCCTATTTCTCAGTGAATCCATGCTCGTAGCACAGCTAAAACACTGTCACATACTAAATGGATCATTTACGGTTCACTGGTACCAAAATCGTGTCAGTACTACGATACCGAACACACGGGTTCGGATCGCTACAGAACCTCAGACCGTCCTTTTGCCCTTACATAGGCAATAACTTACTCAGAATCCATCTCTATATTCATCAGGTCACTGATATGTTGTTGGAGCATTATTCTATCCCGTGGCGTATCTCCTAAAACAGGTGGTCTTCTTACGCATGTTGCAGCACAAAGGCCACATAAGGCAGGACCACACTAAACGATGAGACAGCACGAGAACAAAAATACCAACAAAACACCAATGACTATCAGAACCTTCCATCCCCACGCAGATAACAGATTCCAGAACCATCCCATCAGTGACCAATCACCTTTGTCTACATGAATAGGGTCAGCGATCTTGTGTAACTTAGAGATGGCCTCATATACTGTTGGCGCATTATTTGGGATAAAGACACAGCAACTCGATTGGATCATCTTACATACTCCACCTTGATCTGCAAGTAATACGTCAAGGATCATACGGTTCTGCAACGTCATGAGGCGATCCGCTTGAAGCTCAGCTGTCAGGTTACTAAGGGCACCAGCAGTTTCAGTAATGGTGGATTCAACTACCCGTGTTAGTTGACGCAAGTTCCTACTATTGGCCATGGGCCCCCAGAACGGAAGGAAACCTTTGAAAAAGTCTCCTGCTTCTTGGCCAGCTGTATCTTCCTTGTCGAAGACACCTCTCACAACTCTAGTCTTGTGATAATCCGGTTCAGCAGTGTATGTCGGAGGTAATAGTCGGGCAATATAACATGAGCCTGAAAGTCAGCAGGCAGCCATGTATATGCTCTGTCTTTGCAGACAAAATAGGTACCCTTAGCAGCTAAGAATGCAGGGGAAGACTGTGATGGAAAAACGTACGTTTCAGTACAGTCACTCTTCCCTAGTCGAGCTCTTGGATTCCTCCCATTCCCTTGTAAACAGACCTGACCTTGGTGGGGTACGACCCAAATCGGAGTCGAGCTTTTACGCTTGTTCTCACCCAAACTAATGCCATACTCCGTAGCATTCCAACCCATATAAACTCGTAACTCATCCTTGGGAATAAACGGAGTGTTATTGACATCTCTAACCATGTCAGTAATTCCCTTTACCAAGGCTCTATTAGCAGAGTTATACCTAGTGGAACGCGGAGGTCGTGGGGGATAGGTCTCTAGAGCATAGGCGAACATGGTCTGAAATGCCCAAAATGATCCATTATAACTAAAGGGCAGAACCAGATAGGGGATACCCTTGTTCATGGTATGTGGTATCAGACCACACACCCAGCAGTTCGTTGTATTTACTACTAGTTGGTGTTGGTGCAAGAGCTGAATGAAAGTGTTATTTATAAACTCAGAGCGTCGAGCTTGCTCGTGTGCAGGAAAAGGGTGAAAAGAATGAAGAGAAACAACAGTCGGAGAAACAGAAACATGGGGAGGCACTGTAGATGTGACAGGTGCAAAAATCAATTGGGTACCAAAAACGATTCCGCCTATCAAAGTTATTAAAACAATCAGAAAGGTCAGAGCGCATTGCATCATGAAACATTTGCTATGCAAAATTTCATACAGTTTTGTCTTACGAGCATTTATGACGTTAGCTCGTCGCAGTTCAGGAAGCTCCATCTTCTACAACCGTTCGCAACGGATGGTTTGTACCTGTTGAAAAATTTCCTCTGTTTACCCTGGGAGTTCCCAGAATAAACAGGAGAGACCGACCTTGTGTCTGGCCCCCTGCAAGTTAAAACAAGGCACACGTTACGACCCTACGGCAACCCAGATGGCAAGGCGAGAGAACAACAAAAACAAAAGGACAAAAATTATAGAGCAAACTTCCTGACTGAATGCAATGTGATGAGACCAAAACAGTTTCCAAACGGAAAGGTGATTAAGCAATGTTATTGGTTCATGGAATGAGAACGTAGGTTATATCTGTACTTTCCGGGTCTTGTCTGATTTTGAAACAGCTGATCTGCAGGTGCAGTAATGTTCAAATTCACAGGTGGCAAATGTTCACTTTGTACAACACTCTGTTCAGGGTTCATAGGAACAGTTCCTGGTGCAGTATCAGAGTTCTGTGTTTCAGATCGTTTGTCCGTCATGTACTCTGCATCACTGAAGGGGATAAGCCTAGGAACAGGTTCTGTCTCGGATACACCAATTCCCTGTCTAACCCAGTTGTCGTAGGGAAGTGGGAGAGGCACATGCTTCGTATGGGTAGCGTGCACCCAATTTTTCCTGCCAGCCAGGCGTACAGCAGTTCTTGTGGCCAGGAGCACCTGAAACGGACCCACGAATCTTGGCTGGAGGTTCCGGGTCCGTCCAAAGTTCCGCACCACAACCAGATCACCGGGTTTCAATGTGTGACCTGGACTCTCTGGCAGCTTAGGCAAGGATTCAAATACTTGTTGGTGAATAAGACTCAATTTAGCAGTCAGGTCAAAAAGGTAATCAATCAACATTGGATATTCGATCTGTTTGAACTCCTTGGGCCTAGGGACTCCCCAGACATTAGCAGGGCGACCAAACACAATCTGCTATGGGCTAAGCCCTACTCGAGAGTGTACAGTCGTTCTGGTGGACAATAAAGCCAAAGGCAGTGCGTCTGGCCAAGATAAACCAGTGGAAGCTTGGATTTTAGCAAGTTTCAGCTTCAAGGTACCATTGTACCCCTCAACCAAACCTGCTGACTGTGGGTGATTCGCACTATGGAATTTTTGCTTAATTCCCAAACCCGCACACACACTCTGCATAACTTTCCCTACGAACTCACTTCCATTGTCCGACCATACAATCCGTGGCATACCATACCTGGGGAAGTACTCTTTGAGGAGGATTTTGGCAGTGGACATAGCAGTGTTATCCTTTAACGGATGCGCTTCGATCCATCTTGAAAAAGCACAGACTACCACTAGGACATATTTGAGATTATTACATCTGTCCATGTGGATAAAGTCCAACTGAATCACTTCAAAGGGACAAGAAGGGGGAGCAAAGTGACCAGCTGGGGTTGGGGTTCCCTTGCCAGGATTATGCATCAGGCATACCATGCAATTTTTCACCACTCTCTCCGCGCACTTAGTAATTCCATCGTTCTTCCATACTGAAGCTAACATCTTACAGATCCCTTTCGAACTGATGTGCGCCGCTCCATGCGCCATAGTGACTACCGCAAGTACATACGCATCAGGTAGCATCCAATGCTGATGCTCAGACAAATCAATCCAACATCCACTCGAATCCATTTTACCCGTTTTCTCCTTCCATGCATTCTTCTCATTTTCAGTTGCTTCATTCTGGATTGCCTTCACACTTTCAATCGTATTCTCACACATTCCTGATTCAGCAATCCATCTTGCAGATGTCGCAACGTACATTCGGCTCATCATGTTCTTGGCCGTCTCTTTGGCGACCTCATCAGCAAACGCATTCCCACGGCCAACATCATCCGTAATCTTCCGGTGTGCACTGCATTTCACAATCGCAACTTCATTCGGTAAGGTCAGAGATTCCAACAGGTCATTGACTAACTGTCCATGTTGGATCTTAGTCCCATGGGACGTGAGAAAACCTCTTTCTTTCCACAAGCGACCAAAACTATGTGCTACGCCGAAGGCATACTGGCTGTCAGTAAACACATTCACTCTCTTTCCCTCAGCTAAAATACACGCTCTTGTCAATGCAATTAATTCTGCAGCTTGGGCAGAATTCTGACTCACTCTTGCAGTCTCGACAACCGTACTCAAAGTCGTAACTGCATACGCAGCCGTCACATCACCAGTCTGCAGCTTGAAACACGATCCATCGACATACAAAGTACCATCTGGATCTAGTAACGGAGTATCTTTTAAATCAATCCTACCTTTTGTCTCTTCCTCAGTTCTAAAACAACAGTCATGGGGCTCTGAATCACTCGACTCCTGAGTAGTCGGCAACAGCGTTGCTGGATTCAATATGCTGCATCGCTTGATCTGAATGTGACTTGCCAAAAGTGTCAGCTCATAGCCTGATAGTCTAGCACTGGTGAGGTGCTGAGTTTTCGTTCGATTCATGAGTGTATCCACAGCATGTGGAACCATGACTACTAACATGTTGTTCATGACCAATCCAGCAGACTGTCGAATAGACACTGCAGCTGCTGCTGTAGCTCTCAAACAACTTGGCAACGCTCTGGCTACCGGATCTAATGTGGATGAGAAATACGCACAAGGTCGCTGTTTGTCACCAAATTGTTGCGTCAAAACACTCAACGCACAATCCTCTCTTTCATGGACATATAGTGTAAACGGCTTACTGTAGTCAGGAGTACCTAACACAGGAGCTGAGCACAACGCATCACGCAATTCCGAGAAGCTCTGTTGACATTCATCGGACCATGGCAAAGGACTCGGAACACCTTTTCCAGTCAGAGCCACCAATGGTTTTGCCATGAGAGAAAAATTTGGGATCCATTGTCTGCAATATGACGTAATACCCAAAAACGCACGCACTTCTCTCTGTGTGCTTGGTATAGTCATCTGTGAAATTGCTTTGATTCTCTCTGGGGTCAACCTTCTTCCCTCCTTTGACAAAAGATGACCTAAGTAGGTCACTTCTTGGCAACAATATTGTAGTTTAGAAGGTGAAACCTTGTGATGTAAGTCTGATAAATGACGCAGCAAAGAAATTGTAGCTGTTCTGCAAGTTTCCTTGTCGTCAGCAGCCACTAAAAGATCATCTACATATTGGATCAGAGCAACACCAGGTGGAAGTACAAAAGCATCTAATTGACTTTTTAATGCTTGGCTGTAAATTGAAGGGCTTTCACAATAACCTTGTGGGGCGCGCTTGAATCTGAAGCTACGACCACCTAAGGAGAAACCAAAAATATCCCTACTTTCCTCGGCTATCGGAATGCTGAAAAAGGCATTCTTCAAGTCGATCACTGTAAACCATGTAGCTGAGGCAGGAATCAACGTCAATAATGCAGTGATATCTGGGGCCACAGGAAACTGTGGAACCACTATTTTATTAACCTCTCTGAGGTTAATCACAAATCTGTAGATTGGAGGTTTGGAAGGGTCAGTGCGTTTCAAAATCGGCAGAACAGGACTATTGCAGACATTTCCTCTAGTTTCTTCTATCACATCTTTCTGTATCAAATCTTGCACGATCAGTAAAAGCGCACGTTCACCTTCATTTGATATCCGATACTGTGGGATTCGTGGGAATCTAACATTTGCCTTCAGACTCACCACATAAGGGGGAATTACCAGAAGACCTACATCATTAGGACCAGTCGCCCAAAAATTATCAGGGAGAGAACGCAGCTCCGGTGGGAGCTTATCCATCGACAAGTACATTGGAGAGATGACTCTCTTACCCAACGTGAGCTGTACTCCCGAAGGAGAACAGTACAATGTCGCATGCAGGCGTTTCAACAGATCTAAACCAAGCAGATTCTCATTACAACCGGTCGTCAGAATAAGGGGTGCTTCTAGTTGACATGGCCCAACAGAAATTGACAAAGGACCAGAAACAGGGTTGTGAACAGGGGCGCCTGAGAAACCTACTGAAATGTTCGTTGAGCCAGACAAAGGTGCGCCAGGGAGTTTCGCGTGATAATTGAACTTTTTGCCGCACCAGTATCCAACAGAAACGGTTCAATCACGCCTGATGTAGCTACTGCGACATAAGGTCCACTCTGATCAACTGGAACTGATACTACTCCCTCTCTCTGCCTGTGGCTCTCCTAGTACTCACTTTGCTGAACTTCTTCACTACCTTCATAATAATCCTCAACATGGTACTGGGGAGATCTACCTGAATGTGTAGATTGTACATTTCGCTGATCGAAATAATTAGATGGGCGATCAGTCTGTGGAGGCATAGTACCACGTCCTCTACCTCTAAGAGCTTGCATAAACCCACCACGACCTCTCTGAGCTGGGACACCACTAGTTTGTGAGTGCAGAACGGGACACTCATTCTTATAGTGACCCTCCTTTTTACAATAGGCACACTGATTCCATGCTAACTGTTGTCGGGGAAAACCATAGTCAAATCTTGGGACATCCCTTGCTGGAATTGTGGCTGTTGCTGAAACTGGGGTCGTTGCTGTGAATCTGACTGATTCGAGCGAGGCGGATACGCCTGTTGCAAAAGAACTTTAGTTCTCAAGTCTTTTGTCTTCTTTTCTGACTTTTCCTTCTCTTCTTTTTCTCTATTTTCGTAATACTGAGCAGTTGCGAGTATCTGTGCTGTCGTCGACACCGCCCATGCACTCTCAGAATCCTTCAACTTGTTACTAAGCTCAGGCAATAAATTAAACACAAACTTGTCGACAAACAACCTCTGACCTCCCTCAGTACTCATATCTTGCCCACTGTGGTCTATGAAGGTCTCTTCAAATCTAGTGAAGAAGTCAGAGACGCTTTCGTCCTTCTTTTGCTTGCATACTGATAATTTATCCCAGTTGACCCGTAACGCTGGCATCAGCGTTTTCATCAAATTGATTATTCTGCCAGGCAAAGCAGCAATCAGAGGCTCAGGTTTAGCACCACCAACTTGTTGTGTATCTGCCGCTACAATAGCTGGCCAATCACCTCCTAAGGCAACTTGGTGATTCTCATGGCGAATTTTGGCCCATATAGGCTGTGGCACTACATTGCCAAATAGCATTTCGATGTCTGCCAAATTCATGACGCACGCTTGAACTGTCTGGGTTAACTCTTTATAATACCCAGCAGGATTCTTACGCGGGTCCGGCAACGCCTGTTTTACTGCTAATACTTCGGCCCGCTTCCAAGGGATGTGTATCCACACTCTATGGAAATGTGCTGGAGCAGCTAAAATATTATTAGCCGCATCAGCTTGAACTGCATCGCGCCATATCGGCGGAACTTCCCTCATCGGATACTGACCTTGCTTCTTCCTAGTAATCGGAGAACCATCAGAGTCCCTTGGTGCTCGAAGAGGAGAATCAAACCTGTATGCTAAAATCAGTTCTATCGCTTCCTTTACTTCCGAACCTATTACCATTCCTGCAGCGAACCTTCTCTGAATATGTATCAAGTCAGCGGGAATGGAATCTAAGTCATCATCATCCCATTCCTCACGCAAAAGGGAACACATCACGTCAAAGACATAACGCTGAGTTGGTTCATTCCATTGCATAAATGTATCCAACACTCTTCGTGCATCCTACTTCGCAGCTTTCGACATCCACCTAAGAGCTGTCGAATCTAATATTCCTCGTTCCTGGGGACCAGGAAGCTGACTACGTCTCTGTGTAGAGTCAGAAACGGGTGTCTTAATTAAAGACCTGTAGAGAGGAGTTAAGATATTAGTTACAGAGTCAGTTATTTTCCGACGAACAGAAAGCGGAGTCAGAATGTTTACAGAGTTCGGGGACAAGGAAGCTGGAGCAGATGAAATTGTAAGGGTAGAGGTAGTAGGTAAAGCAGTTTGTGAAACGTCAGGCAAAGGCGGAATAGGCAACCCAGGTAGAGGGGGTGCCGGAGGAACATTAACCACAGGAAGAATAGGAGCTTGAATCAAAGGAAAAGGAACAACTATTCCAGGCTGACCAGCAGCCGGTTGCACAACAGGTGGTAACTGTGGTGCTGTAATACCCTGTGCATACGGTGGAGGTGATCTCAATAGGTAAGACAACAGGGGATCCTTTTCACAGTCCTCTATTGGCTTAGCAGGACACGATGGCAAGGCAGGGTAGCACTTGTCAATCGCCAAATTATGTTCTCTATTCGCTACCTCTATTGCTTTTTCAGTTTCGTTGACATGCAACTGCCTAGCAGACTGCATTAACGTCAACCCTTTCTCTTTCTGTTCCTTCTTCATTTTTCTAATTTCTCTCTGTCTAGCTTCTTTACGCCAAAAGCGAAAAGAATCGAACATTGCCGGCCGGGCTTTCTTTTGAAACAACTTCACTTCTAGGTTGTCTAGAATTTTAGTTTCAAAGCTACCATGTGGTGGCCAACTAAGGACACCATCTTTCCTGGTGTAACGGACCCACACTCCATTATAAGTGATAGGACCCACACCATGTTTACAATAGAGCTCATATGTAGGAGTTCCGATCAGAGGAACCGGACACGAGTCCTCCAACCGGGAATCCCTGTTGCAACTTAACCAGGACAGGAAACAATTACTACGGCTAGCCATTACAAACTAAAGACAAATTCTAACCAAAATGCGCAAAGAACTTAGGCCTACCAAATGAACCAATACCAAACCAAAGATTATCTTAACAAGAGCAACCAGTGATAATCTACAAATCCAAAACGAACGTACCCAGAGAACAAAAGGATTATCCGAACAAGAGCAACCAATGATAAATCCTTACAAGAGCAACTAAGAGCAACCAAACTGGGCGCGACCCACTTAATACTTAACTGAAATGTCGAAGACGTCACCAAGGAGAACCCGTCTACGTCTCGCCGTACTAAGGTCTGCACCTCGGGTCCAAGACAGGGCGACAGTCAGGGCAGCGGTCCTCTATAGCCGTCTGGGAGCGGGAACCCTCGTGGAAGAGATCGTCGGGCCACTTTTACGACATACAGGGATCGATGAAGCGGGGTACCCCCCTCCGGAATCTTCACACGAAGCTCCTCGAAATCTTCAGGCTTTGGACCGGTACCGGTTGACGTCGCCCCACGCTCGGCGCCAATTGAGGTTCTGGACTTTTCTAGAGTCCAGAGGTGTCAGGGAAACAACACCCAAAAGACCCCTGAGTTCCTTCCTGCCTTGGTGCACAAATAAGCAGAGACACGGGCTTCTCGATGGTGGCGTCAGAGACCAAGGTTTATTTACTGCAGGGACACAGAAGTCGTAGGAACCACACAAAGGCAGAATCTAGGAGACTGTTCGAATTGTATAAAGTGGGTCGCTCCTTAAATACACCAAATGCGTCCTGAGGCAGCATTGCAAAAATATCTTTCATGCCTAGCCCGGTGCCCCAAACAAACAATAAACATATACCAAACGATAATTATTTGTAAGTTTCCAGTGTTCGATCAAGTCTTCATGTCAGTTTTCCATTCTTCGGCCGATCCTCCCCATCATAAAAATTGTATCCTCCCCATAGTAAAAGCCCAGAAGGAGAGGAGCGGAGCCAGGAGTGAAAGATTGATAAGTAGGATAAGAGATGCTTGTGGGTCATAAACGGGCATGGCTACTGTCTTCGGCCTCCTAATCGTGATCAGGCCAACGAACACAAGAACCAGTATAGCATGATCGGCCTCAGGCAAGGGCGGTAGCTTCTGCCTAGTCACGCAGCATCAGCTTCCTTGGACTAAAGCTTACGTGTCCTTAGCAAGGTGATTCAGCCAGGGTCATTGCTTGTCCATTGACTATGTGAGGGCAAGAAACAAAATGGATGCCGTATCTAAGATGGATGCCATGAATTTACAACAGGATGCCCTATTTCTCAGTGAATCCATGCTCGTAGCACAGCGTAAACACTGTCACATACTAAATGGATCATTTACGGTTCACTGGTACCAAAATCGTGTCAGTACTACGATACCGAACACACGGGTTCGGATCGCTACAGAACCTCACTCCGCTCCAGGATGGCAGAGTATATGAAGAAGGCTTCTAAAAACCTTGAGGCAAGCCAAGAACTCCAAAAAGCTTGGCATGACCAAAAGGCTGTGCGGACTCTGTACCAGCCAGGACAGAAAGTGTGGGTGTTGGAGCCAGTGGCCCCAGCAGCACTCCAGGACAAATGGTCTGGACCCCACACTATTGTTGAACAAAAGGGAGAAGTCACCTACTTGGTGGACCTTGGGACTCCCAGAAGCGCCCACAGGGTGCTTCATGTCAACAGGTTAAAGGCATATGTTGACAGGGCAGACATGGGCTTACTCATGGCTACAGATGAGGGGCAGGAGGAAGAGAGTGACCCTCTCCCAGACCTGCTGACTCAGAACCCTTATGATGGTTCAGTTGCTGGTGTGGTCTTTTCAGACAGCCTCACTGACCATTAGCAACAGGACTGCAGACAGGTTCTGCAGGCCTACAGACATATGTTCTCTCTGACCCCAAGTCAGACAAGCTGGTGCACACTGGTGACAGTCTGCCTGTGAAGAGTAAAATCTACAGGCAACCTGACCATGTCAGGGACTGCATAAAGATTGAGGTACAAAAGATGTTGGAGCTGGGAGTCATTGAACCTTCAGAGAGCCCTTGGGCTAGTCCTGTAGTTCTTGTGCCAAAACCTCACACCCAAGATGGTAAGAGAGAGATGAGGTTTTGCGTGGATTACAGAGGTCTCAATGCTGTCACTAGGACAGATGCCCTCCCAATACCTAGGGCAGATGAGCTCATTGACAGATTGGCAGCTGCCAAGTTTTTGAGTACATTTGACCTGACAGCAGGCTACTGGCAAATCAGACTAGCTGAGAATGCAAAGGCCAAAACTGCTTTCTCGACCCCAGGAGGACATTATCAATTTATGGTAATGCCCTTTGGTTTGAAGAATGCACCTGCCACTTTCCAAAGTTTGGTGAATCAAGTCCTTACAGGTCTGGATGACTACTGTGCAGCTTATCTTGATGATATTGCTGTCTTTAGCTCCACCTGGGAGGATCAACTGGTCCACCTGAGGAATGTTTTAGAGGCTCTGCAAAAGGCAGGCCTCACTATCAAGGCCACTAAGTGCCAGATAGGGCAGAGCAAGGTTGTGTACCTGGGCCACCTAGTAGGTGGGGGTCAGGTTCTACCACTGGAGAGCAAGATCCAGACCATAAAGAACTGGACTCCTCCAATTACCCAGACTCAGGTCAGAGCTTTCTTGGGCCTGACTGGGTACTACAGAAAGTTTGTTAAGAACTATGGGTCCATTGTGACACCACTTAATGACTTGACCTCTAAGAAGATGCCAAAGAAAGTTCAGTGGACAGTAAGCTGTCAGAAACCATTTGATGACCTGAAGCAGGCCATGTGCACTGCACCTATTCTAAAAAGTCCAGACTGCTCCAAAGAGTTTATTGTCCAGACAGATGCTTCTGAGTTGGGTGTGTGAGTTGTTCTTTCACAACTGAATGTAGATGGTCAAGATCAGCCCATTGCTTTTATTAGTAGAAGGCTGACCCCTAGAGAGAAACGTTGGTCAGCTATTGAGAGGGAGGCCTTTGCTGTGGTTTGGGCCCTGAAGAAGCTGAGGCCATACCTGTTTGGCACTCACTTCAAGATTCAGACAGACCATAAGCCCCTCTTGTGGCTAAATCAGATGAAGGATGAAAATCCCAAACTTCTTAGGTGGTCCATTTCCCTTCAGGGAATGAACTTCACAGTGGAACATAGACCTGGGACTGACCATGCCAATGCAGATGGACTCTCCAGATATTTCCACTTAGAACATGAAGACTCAACTGGTCAAGGTTAGTTTAATGTCCCTAAGTTTGGGGGGGGGGGGTTTGTAGGAGAGTAGGGTCTGCTTTCTATGTTCACCCCCACTTTTTGCTTTTGCTTTACTGGTTTTCGACTTAGATGTGGCTGTGGGCCTGCTAATCAGACCCACAGCCCAGCTGTTCTCTCTCTAAATTCACTATGCACTTTAGGTGCATAACCCAATTGGCAAGGATCACTGTACAGTGTACCCTAGGTACCCAGGGCATAGGTGTACCCTAGACCTACCAGGGGCTGCAGCATGTATTGTGCCACCCCTGGCTGGCCTTCCATTATGACACAACTGGCTGATCACTCAGCTGGGGCAAGGTCGTGTAATCACCCCTTGCTTAGGTGTAGTATTCCTATACCTACCTTATATATAGACACATGGGTAATCCATCAGCCACTCCTATGGCAGGCCTTAACAATCCTGAAGGCAGAGTGCTTGGTAACATGTGAGATGGTGCTCTAGCATGAGCTGAGCCTGTCTGCAGCTTTCGGAACCATGTCCTTATAGCTGTTCTATGATATCGCCTACCATATACTCTTAAAGTGCCTTATAATCCTCGCGGTTATGGTAACTATGGTTTGGCTTTATCAAAACATGTCGTGTAAGGTGTCTTAACACTTTGGAATACTACCCCCACACCATTTCTGGCGGTGAGGATAGTATTCCTCCCTTCTAGAGGAAGAAGACATGTTGAAGACCTACCACCCGGTTTAAGTTAACCAGCGCCCCAGCGTCACAAAATGGACGCTGCTGCCACAGACACGAGTCTGACCTCCTGCTGCTGGGAGACCTTCCAGCGAGGGAGGCTTGGACAATAGGCTTCCTGCCTTGGGAGGTGCTAGCACCACCCTAGACAGGCCTTAGTGTATTGGGGCAGGGAGGGATGAATGAAACGAGACACTGCCTGGGGCACACAAGATGTCCCATGCATAGTCCAGTTCAAACCGGTGCTGGGGCACTCCAGCCCCAGTCCTTGAGCGAAACTGGACAAAGGGAAGGGGGTGTAACCACCCCCCTCCCTGGTCCCACCCATAGGAGGGACCTAGCAGGTAACCCAGCCCCCCAGATTAGTATAAGAGTGGGAGCTGAGTCCCTAGGACTTTGGATTATCCTGATAAACTGAACTTGAACAGAAACTCTGGACCTTCGACATTCGAATACGGAAGAAGACTGAAGAATCTCCCTTGTGGCCAAGGAGTGACCACCCTGTGCAAACAGGCACCATCAAGCGACCTGCCGTTTGCTTTGCCCGAAGTTCTATGAGGAACCGACTGCAGAGCCCGACCAGCGCCTTGACTTCCAGACTTCTCCGACCCTGATCCACATCCACAGCAAAGCTGAGATCCGTGGAGGCGACGAGAGACGTGGGACCGGCTCCCTGGGAAAATTGGCGACTTGCTTCCAACGCAGCTTCTGAGGCATCCTCGAAGTTGTGCTCTGGGGATTGAGAAGCCCCAACCCCGAGCACCATCTGCACCGAAGATCAGCCCCCCATACTCCACGAGTTCTGCGTGGGGCCCTTCTGCATTTTCCTGCTCGACGCGTCTGTCCGATTGCTTGCCCGTTGGCTAGTAGACTTTGTGACGACGAACCTTGAACTTTCCACCGCTGGTTTGGCTCCTCCAGACTGGCCCTTGCTTCCCTGCAAAAGAGAAGCACCTCAGACCTTCCTGGTCTGCAACAGAAGCGAATCCTTCATTCTGCGTGGGTTGCGCTTGTTATGTTATGTTATGTTACGCGGATTTGTAGAGCGCACAGCTGCCCCAGCAAAGGGGCGTCCCGGCGCTATAAAGGACAAAGTACCGGACACAAGTAGTACCAAAGACAAGAGCACAGCATCACTAAGAATCCTGAAGAAAGAGGAAGGTTTTAACAGCCTTCCTAAAGGCAAAGAGTTTGTTAATTGCGCGGACATGGACAGGAAGGAGGTTCCATAGCCTGGCAGCAAGTACTCTAAAGGAGCGGCCGCCGGTCCTAGCTCTCTTAAAGCCCGGAACTGTGACCAAGTGAAGACCCGAAGATCTTAGAGAGCGCGAGGGAACATAAGGCAGAATAAAGTGCTCCAAAATCTGGGGAGAAGAATGCTTCAGAATTTTAAACACAAGGCACAGAGTTTTAAACTTAATCCTCTGAGCAACAGGGAGCCAATGAAGTTTGACAATGGCATTTTTGGCCGAGCAAAATCTCGGTAAGCCAGCCAGAGCCCTGGCGGCAGCGTTTTGAACGCGTTGAAGTCTAGAAAGTTCGGCCAGGTTAGCCCCCACTAAAAGAGAGCTCGCATAGTCCAACCTAGACAAAATCGTGGCTTGAACAATGAGCTGTCTGGTTGGAGCATCAAAGAATTTAAAAATAGGTCTGAGCCTACGTAGAATCCCAAAACACGTGGCAGCAGTTTTCTTAGTGTGACAGGCAAAACTGAGTTTGGAATCCAACCAAGTCCCAAGGTTCTTAACCTCGGTGATAGGAACAGGAGTTGAACAAAGCTCGGGTGGCCACCAATGATCACCCCAGAGATGACTCTGCTTGCCTACAATGAGCACTTCGGTTTTTTTAGCGTTCAATTGCAGGCAATTATCTGTCATCCAGCGGGCCACTGAGCTCAGTCCCTCGCGGAACTTAGCAACCTCAAGGTCAGAAGCCCCACTTAATGCAACCGCCAGCTGCGTGTCGTCAGCATAGGACACCATAGTCAGGTTCCAACGCTTGGCGACAGCAGCCAGCGGCTGCACATAAAGATTGAAAAGTGTGGGGCTCAGGGCAGACCCTTGCGGCACACCCTGAGTGATAGGATAGGGTTTAGATTGAAAAGGAAGAGTGACAACCCTAAACGTACGACCGGATAAAAACGATCGAAACCACTCAAGAGCCACATTGTCGACACCAGCCTCACCCAAATGCTGTAATAAAATGGCGTGGGAGACGGTGTCGAAGGCGGCACTGAGATCGAGAAGCACCAGTGCCGCCGTTTGACCAGAGTCGACCAAAGTACGTAGGTGCTCAACCATAAAGAGCAACGCAGTCTCAGTACTATGGCCGGGTCGAAAGCCGTTCTGCGAGGGATCCAAAATGCTAGCACGATGAAGATGATTAGATAGGATGGCATTAACATGAACCTCAGTCTGTTTTGCAGCCCATGGAAGAAGAGATATAGGGCGATAGTTCTCCAGCTTTAATGGGTCCAAGGCAGGTTTTTTTAAAATAGGCATCACCTGAGCTTGTTTCCAGCTAGCAGGAACAGAGCCAGACGTCAAAGATAGATTAACAAGGTCACGCAGGGGAGGAAGACACAGTGACGCTGAATCTCTAAATTGCCATTAAAGATAATGGGGTAACCCAGTAGCCCTCAGAACCTGGGCATAATAGTGAAAGCAAAAGACATTGGTTCTGTCGGGAAGTAGGCAAACATATTTGGGCATGTACTGAATACACTGAAGAACCGCAAGGTACACACACAGAAAAAAGGAACAGAAATGAATTTGTGTTACTGGATGGATTTATATTACTTATTATGTGGAAAACACCGAAGTGTTTACAGGGTGACCCAACCAGAAAGCACATACAAAATTAAACAATTAGTGAAACAATGTGTACTTGAACACAAATCACATGTAACAAATATATACAGTAGACAGTACATAGAAATACTAAACAATCAGATCCAGCTTGAAGTACATAAACCACTATAGGCTATAATTTCCTTATTCTGTATGTGGATTTGCACGGAAGCATAGGACAAGTAACGTCGACGTTTCGACCCAATATGGTGGTGCCAATTAGCATGCATCAAAGGGGGTCTTCATCAGGACAAGGGATAGGTTGGGAACCTGTAAGCGCAAAGAATTTGGTGTCAGAGCAATGTGTGTGTCACATGACAAGGAATTGGTTAAATTCCCTTGTGCGGCAGGATAGCTCACCTGGGACAACGATTTAATTAATTGGAAATAGATTCCTCATCTCTCTTATGCAGACAGCCGGCATCTACTTTCATAGTGAATTCTGCAAGAATTAAAGAGGAGGGGCTGTAGCATAGTAATAACAGACTTTAGTGTCAGCGTAATTCGAGTATATCTGATTTTTAAAAGGAAGGCACGTACCTGAAGGACGGTAATTTGATTTGAAAAAGAAGAAGAAGTGGTGCTGTCACAACAATCGCCACGTACTGCGAACAAAAAAGCACCATGAATAAGGTTGCCGGAGGAAGTTAAATTAAAATTAATCAATCAGAGCGTAATGGTCGCTCATAGGGACATATGTATGGAATTATACATAAACAACTGCAAGACCAAGTCTAAAACGAGCAGTTTCTAGTTCATATATGGAACTGTTACAAACCAATGAGACGGGTGAAAAAAGAAGAAAGAAACCCGTGGCAGTTAGACAATTGTGGCATAATCATTTCACACGGAAACCAAATCAAAGGGAAATTAAGTTAAAAGTGCCGGAGGCGGTGATGAGGCAATTACGGCACGAACAGTTTCACAAAATCGTGAAACTAAGTGAAAAATCCATGACTTTAGTTCAACAACTTACATGGAGTCCGTAAACTGGACGTCTCTATCCGTCAAAGTCTCAGCTGCTACTGACAGCGAGCGCAAGCGAAGGCTGACTATATGACGTAGTCAACGAGGCCGTGTACGTGCAGGGACCTCGCTCGTAGGGTGATAGGGAAAACACGGGGTGGAACGGTCGGGAATGAGCTCGTAATGGGTTGAGGAAAAGCGGGATGGGCTTGTCACATAAGCGGGACCCAGTAACAACAGACAATACTTCACATAGTGAATAAGGGTCGTCCCACTGATCTACTGATCGTACATGCGTCTGTTCCAGTTATACAAGTTATACGGCATTCAAGACATTTCGAGTGTAATATTTGAACATTACAAGCAAACATGGAATTTCCTTACAATGCACTGGACAATAAGCACGATAATACGCCAAAAGATTAGTAACATGCGTCTGTTTCAGTTATACAAGTTATATGACATTCAAGACATTTCGAATGTAATATTTGAACATTACAAGTAAACCTGGAATTTCCTTACAATGCACTGGACAATAAGTACGATAATACGCCAAAAGATTAGTAACATAATTGGACTGCAGAGTGAATAAGGGCCATCCTGCTGATATCCTGATCTTACATGCGTCTGGGGATACGAATGTTTCAGTTATACCAGTTATAAAACATTTCCAAATCAAGGCTTTTCAAGTGTAACATTTTAACATCACGTGTAAAGTGTCATAAAATTCAAAAATTGGAATTTCCTCACAATGTACAAGCCAATACGAACGATAAAGCGCCAAATGATTTTTAACACAATTGGACTGCACGGTATGCCTTATAGTCTCATGATGTACACTAGTACAATAACATGACGAAGCTAATGACATAAGACGTGTAAAACAGTGCCACCATGTTATACTGATCGAAAATGGCAAGTGAATATATGTGCTGGAATTGCATGAGGAAAGGATCCAAGTACTACATCTTGCTAAAACAAAATGGCAAGCTCAATAGATGCAGGGGTATTAAAGCTTACTCATTTGCAAATAAGTCTCCTCATGTTCGTTCAGACCCGAATTGGTTGCATCAAGGAGATGAATCCAACGACACTCCTTATAATTAAGGGAGGTGCCCATGTTACCACCCCTCCTGTGCAGTGTGATTTTTTCTAAAACCCACCACTCCAGTTCTTGGTGTGTGTGTCGTGCGTTTGTGTAGTGTTCAACTAGTGGTGCTCCTAGTGATTTGCACTTGATCCTGCTCTGATGTTGTTGGATCCTATTTTTGACTTTTTGTGTAGTTTGACCTACATATATCATTTGGCAAGGGCATCTGATGGCGTAAATCACATTTCGACTATTACAGTTGGTAAAGTGATTGAGAGAGTAGGTCTTTCCACAGTGATTAAAGCTGGTTCCAATCATGGTATATTCACAGACCTTACACTGACCACATTTATGGTGTCCTAGGATCTGTGGTAGTTTGAGCAGAGATCTTATGTTTGGTGTGGGTGACGGTTCTAGATATGAGGATACCACAAAGTCCTTGATATTTTTTGCACGCTTGAAAGCAAACAAAGGGGCTTCAGTGTAACCAATATCAGATCCAACCAAATTCCAATACTTCTTAATAACTTTTTTTATATCGTTACTTCTAGTATTGAATGTTGTAACACATACAAGTTTTTCCATCCCTCGGTCTTTGGGTTGTACTTCCAATAAGGTTTCTCTTGGCCTGTACCAGGCCCTTTTACGAGATCTATTGAGAAGTCCCTTGGGGTATCCTCTCTCCCTTAGTTTGCCAATGAGTATATCTGTTTCCTTGAAATAGTCTTTCCTTCTCGAACAGTTGCGCCGCAATCTTAAAAATTGTCCGTATGGCAGGTTGTCCCTAAGGTTTCTCGGGTGATGAGAATTGTATTGTAGCAAGGTGTTTCGATCAGTGGGTTTTTTGTATAGAGACATCAGAATACTTCCCTCTTCCGCTTCTAATGTAAGGTCCAAAAAGGGAATGGATTTATCATTATGTGCCATAGTAAATTGGATGTTCAAGTTGCGGGAATTTAACCATGTGACGAATGACATTAATTGGGCTTCTGAGCCTGTCCATAACATAACAACATCGTCAATGTATCTCTTCCACGCTGTGATATTATCAATGAAAGGGAATCTCTAAATTGGGCAGGTCGAAGAGGATCCCTAGGAGAGCCAGATTTGACTTTTGCCACAATATTATTAAACTCCTCCATCGAAAGCTCTGGAAAAGAGCCCAACGACATAGTGGTCATTGGGCAGGGTTCCAACTTCTCCACAGAGACAGATGGAACAGAAAAGGAGCGATAAATGGCCTCCACCTTTTCCACAAAAAAGGCGGCCAGGTCCTCACAGTGCGAAGCAGAACAGATCTCAGCGACTGGAGCTCTACTAGCTGTAAGATCCTTAAGCACCTTAAATACTAATTTAGTAGGATTTGTGCTGGGGTTAAGTTCGTGAGAATAGTAAGCAGCCCGGGCTTTATTAACCGCTCTGTGATATTTCTTAATCTTAGCACGGTAGATCGCTTTCCTGCAGGCCAAATAAGACTTACGCCAAGTTCTTTCAGCTTGTTTGCATGCTTTCCTAAGGAGGCGAAGCGAATCATCATACCAAGGACTAGGTTCGGCACGACGGCGTTTACTCTCCGCAATAGGGATCAAGCAGTCCAAGGCTCCAGTCAGCCAATTGCAAAACAGGTCATATCCCGACTCAACATCCAAAAAAGGACCCAAAGGATGTTGAACAAGAAGCAGATGAAAGTCATCAAGTTTCAACTTTCTCCATGGACGCCTGAGAGACACAGACGAAATTACTCTGTGAGGAAGGTCCTTAATCACAAGGTGTAGCTCTATAAGATGGTGAGCAGTCCAGGCCATGGTCCTGGGAGGCAGCACTTTAGCCGCAGATAAATTGGTGAAAACAGGGTCCAAAATGTGACCGCCAACATGAGTACAATGGTTAACCAGCTGAAATATCTGGAGAGCTTCCAGATCAACAAGAGTGCTACTAACAGCAGAGGAAAGGGGAGTATCAAAATGAAGATTTAAATCACCAATGATACTAAAGTTAGCAGCCCTTAAAGCTAATGTACTGACAGCTTCAGGAAGAGCTGACCTGAAAGCGGCATCCGGGCCCGGAGGCCGATAGATAAGTAAGCCATAGAAAGTAAAATGAGGATTAACCGAAATGCGAAAGTACGCACTTTCGCAGCCAGCTATATCCATAGCTTTCCATACGCATGGGTAGCAGGATTTAATAGCGGCCGCAATGCCACCTCCTCTCGAGTTACGATTGTGAATAAAAATCACATACTCTGGGGGGAGAGCCAAATTCACCGCAGCCGAGGCATCATCATGCAACCATGTCTCTGACATAAACAAAACATCAGGGGCTTCGTCCGTAAGTAGACTATGCACATCCTGATGGTGTCTAACCAAAGACCTCACATTAAGATGGCAGACCTTAAATATAAACGGATCCTGAGATTCTACCAACGGAGGCGTAATAGCGGCAGGGCAGCCTAAAGGGACTTTCCTATATGCAGAGATAGGAAGAGGAGATGGAAGTCTAAATACACACTTAGGGCAATTAATAGGGCCAGAGAGAGGATGAAGCGGAATATGCGTGCAGGGCGATGAGTTACGAAAACTAAGCAGAGCAGATCTAGTATGCATGATATAAAAAAGTGCAAAACTACAACAACCGAAAGAAAGGCTACGGAGCCCTGCCCTAGCCCTGCCTCGGCGCGGACGAGCGCAGACGGGCAGGACTCTGGCACGACTCAGGCGCAAGGGAGGGCGCCCCCGCTGCGCGCTTGAGGGACTGGCTTAAATAGGGTGTCCACGAGTGATCAGCACCACTGGGACACTCAAGATGGCGCCCAAACTGTGTCACCCAGTCCACTCCCAAGATGGCGGCCGATTCCCTCCCAACTGCCTGAAACACCGGGACCGGACCCGCTAAACAGCGGTGTTACTACAAATTACAGTGCAGGTAAGGGGCATTCCCCAGGTTAAAAACAAGGAAAAATAAATGCCAAGGCTTGTTGTGTCCCAGCTCGACATCGACGCCGCCGACAGCAAGAGCCCTCGTGGGACAGCTCGACTCCTGGTTCTGGTCGTCCTCAACGCCTCCTGGTACCCGTGGTTGCTGCGACAAGCTTCACCTCTTCACCTGCATCTTCACGACATCGCCTGGTTCCTTCCCGGCTCCTGGCAGGTGACCTAGACTCTGTCCCCTCTGCTTGCAGGTATCCTCCTTCCTGATTCCATCCTTGGAATCCACCGGACACTCTTCACTGACTGCCTGTCAGCAACTTGCTTCAGGCATCCATAGGAGTCGACGACGAAACCCGACGCAAGTTCACACCTATGCACCCGCAGCCCGTGGGCTAGGTAACTTGAGTACTCCGGTGCTCACAAGGGTATTGACTATCCTAGTGTCTAGTTTCCAAGTCTCTAACTCCTAGTTCCTTCCGAAGTGTCCTAAAACTCTTAATTTCTAAACATTACTATTTCTATCGACTTTAACGCATTACGCGTGAGTGTTTCCACTCTGCACCTGAATCCCGTGGCCCTCCCACTGCCTAGCAACTGATAGGATAGTGTAGCCCCAGCGATTCCCTAGGCCTTGGCCTATCCTGTGTTCGTGACAGTGGTTCTTATACCACTTACTTAGTATATGGTTGGCGTGGCCCCTAGGGCCTAACTGTATTACTTACCTGTGTGACTTATGTATGCTTAAATAAGACTGGGTTGTACTTACCTCGAATCTCATAAAGAGTGCTGAGGGTATTTTGACTAGAATAAATACATTCTATTTTTATAATATATCTGTTGCGGTGTCCTTTCATTTGGTATTCAAGGGATTGCAAATGGTATATCAGCTGGCTTCACATGCCATACAGAGTTTAGCCTAAGACTGCTCTTGTCCATGCTACCACTAGGATAGCTGGTCTATAAGGTTGACTTTACAACCAATCACCATAAGGGTTGTTTGGACTGATACAGGGTGTACACTAGAACTAGTGACATCATATATCAGGCCAACTTCTCACAATATACTCTTAAAGTACCTTATAATCCTCGCGGTTATGGTAACTATGGTTTGGCTTTATCAAAACATGTCGTGTAAGGTGTCTAACACTTTGGAATACTACCCCCACACCGTTTCTGGCGATGAGGATACTATTCCCCCCTTCTAGAGGGAGAAGACATGTTAAAATCCTACTTACCCGGTTAAAGTTAACCAGAGCCCCAGCATCACAAAATGGAGGCTGCTGCCACGGACACTAGTCTAACCTCCTGCTGCTGGGAGTCCTTCCAGCGAGGGAGGCTTGGACAATAGGTTTCCTGCCTTGGGGGGTGCTAGCACCACCCCAGACAGGACTTAGTGTATTGGGGCAGGGAGGGATGAAAGAAACGAGACACTGCCTGGGTCACACAAGGTAACCCATGTATAGCCCGGTTCAAACCGTTGCTGGGGCCCTCCAGCCTCAGCCCTGGCGCGAAACTGGACAAAGGGAAGGGGGTGTAACCACCCCCCTCCCTGGTCCCACCCATAGGAGGGACCTAGCAGGTAACCCAGCCCCCCAGATTAGTATAAGAGTGGGAGCTGAGTCCCTAGGACTTTGGATTATCCTGAACTGAAACTAGACACGAAACTCTGGACCTTCGACATTCGACGACAAGAAGACTGAAGAATCTCCCTTGTGGCCAAGGAGTGGCCACCCTGTGGAAACAGGCACCAACAAGCGACCTGCCGTTTGCTTTGCCCAAGTTCTACGAGGAACCGACTACAGAGCCCGACCAGCGCCTTGACCTCCAGACTTCTCCGACCCTGATCCACATCCACAGCCAAGCTGAGATCCGTGGAGGCGACGAGAGACGTGGGACCGGCTACCTGGGAAAATTGGCGAGTAGCTTCCAGCGCAGCTTCTGAGGCATCCTTGAAGTTGTGCTCTGGGGATTGAGAAGCCCCAACCCCGAGCACCATCTGCACCGAAGATCAGCCCTCCACACACCACGAGTTCTGCGTGGGGCCCTTCTGCATTTTCCTGCTCGACGCGTCTGTCCGGTTGCTGGCCCGTTGGCTAGTAGCCTCAGTGACGACGAACCCTTGACTTTCCACCGCTGGTTTGGCTCCTCCAGACTTGCCCTTGCTTCCCTGTGAAAAAGAAGCACCTCAGACCTTCCTGGTCTGCACCTGAAGCGAATTTCCATTTCCGCGTGGGTTGCCTTAGCCAAGGCTTGTTGACTCCAATCGGGACGTCGACTCCGCCATCAGCAAGATCCTTCGTGGGACAGCTCGTACCCTGGTTCTGGTCGTCCTCGACGCCTCCTGGTCCACGCAGCTGCAAAGACAAACTTCAAGACATCACCTGTGTTCTGCACGACTTCGCCTGGTTCCTTCCTGGTTCCACACGGTCACTGGCTAGTGACCCAGACTTTGTCCCATCTGCTTGCAGGTGTTCTTCCTTCAAGATCCGTCCTTGGATCCATCGGGCATCTTCCTCCTGGCCGGCTGCCAGCATCTGTTCTTCAGGCATCCATAGGATCCAGCGACGACACCCGACACATCTTCACACCTATGCACCCGTCTTCTGTGGGTGAGGTAACGCGAGTACTCCGGTGCTCCAGTGGATATTGACTATCCAAGTGTCTTTAGTTGCTTCCTTGTAGTTACTTCGGAAGTGTCCTTATTCTTCCTATTTCTAACTGTTACATTCCCATTGACTTTAATGTAACCCGCTGTGTGTTTCCACACTGCACACGCTTCCCGTGGGCCTCCCACTTCCTAACTATTGGTAGGGTAGTGTAGCCCCAGCAATTCCCTAGGCCTACTCCCAGTTCGTGAAGTGGTACTTATACCACTTTCTTAATATATGGTTTGCGTGGCCCCTGGGCCTAACTGTATTTTCCTGTGTAACTTAACGTATGCTACTTAAGAAATTGTTTGTACTTAGACCTGTGAACTCATAAAGAGTGCTGAGGGTATATGTTAGAATAAATACATTCTAATTGTATATATACCTGGTGTGGTGTCCTTTCATTTGGTATTCAGGGGACTATAATGGTATAACAGCTGGCTTCACATGCCATACAGAGTTTAGCCTAAGACTGCTCTTGTCCATGCTACCACTAGGATAGCTGGTCTATAAGGTTGACTTTACAACCAATCACCATAAGGGTTGTTTGGACTGATACAAGGTGTACACTAGAACTAGTGACATCATATATCAGGCCAACTTCTCACATTGGTGAGCAGCGGTTGGGATCTGAGCTTGCTTTTGTGATACCATTATAGTCTTGAGATATCAAATTGAAAGATCACATTAGGTACTGTAAGGTACATATAAAACAAAATCTTAGAATACTTAAGTTCTACTGAACTTAGTTGTTGTAGGTTGAAGGGCCTAGCACACCCTGACTACAACCACTAGAGAGGTTTTTAGTAGATACAACTAGTGTAGGTAGGTGCACACACACCACACCCTCACTAGATCATGTCTCTGAGAGGAGATCAAGATGATTCTCTCTCAGGAGGGGGATATCCTAGAAAGATTCCCTCTAGATATGATACCCTAACTTTTCAGGAGATGAGACAATTGTGTACCTCCAGAAAGTTAAAACAGGGTTCCAACCCTACCCTCATTTATCTAGTGGAGATCTTAGAAGAGTATGATGCACAGAGAGCCTCCCACGATGGTACCTTAGGTACAAATGAGGGTCTGCCCTCTACAGAAGACTCCCCTCACCACACTGATCAAGATGAGTCAGAAGGGACTTCAGGAGATGAGGTAGACAGCCAGGTCCAAGTTAGGAGACTTAGCCAGGCTAACTTAAGCCTACATGGGAGTCAGAATGGGATCCCCCCATTCAGACCCTCAAGTGGACTTAACCAGAGAGGTAGGAGAGGAAGATCCCCTTCCAGGGAATCTATCCACTCCCATTTCTCTAATAGCTCCAATGCCTCTTCTCATAGGGGAATGACTTCTCCACAGAGAAAAGAGCATAAGGCCAGAATGAGGGAAGTCAATCTGAGGATTGAAAGGGAAGAACTTGCCCTTGCCAAAGAGAGACTTGCTCTGGCCAGAGAGCAAAAGTTAAGTGGGTTAGAACCCACTGGTGGCAGCACTATCCCTAAGGATAGAGACAGGACCTATGAGAATAGAAACCTGAGCAAGGTTGTCCCTCCCTACAAGTGTGGGGATGACATCCACAAATGGATAACTGCTTTGGAGTGGGCTTGCAAAGTACAGCAGGTACCCCAAAGTCAGTGGGCAGCTATCTTGTGGCTCTCCTTCTCTGAGAAAGGTAGAGACAAGCTCCTCACAGTTAGTGATGAGGATGCTGATAATTACACTGTCCTGAAGAGTGCTCTGATTGATGGGTTTGGCCTAACCACTGAACAATACAGGTTGTTGTTCAGGGATACCCAGAAGACACAGACTCAGGACTGGACTGACTTTGTAGATTGTGCCACTAAGGCTTTGGAAGGCTGGTTCTCCAGTATTTGGGGTGTCTTTCATAGATTCACATGCCTGAATCATTCCCCGTCGTCGGAGTGGAAGTCCCACGGTACATAGAAAAGCAATAATTATGCATATAACAACCAAAAAACCCTGGTAACCTGAACCAGGAAGTAAAGTAGCCTAAGCTACAAGGGAAAGAACTTCCACAGCTATGACTATCACAGTCATTATATCCAGTCCAAACTGCAGCCAATCAGGCGACAGCACCCACCAGAATGTTCTCCTCAGAGGCTCAGGCTCTCAGATTTTCTACCGCACGTCGTGTGAAGGGAGTCTCCCTGAGCTCTGCTCAGTACTTCAAGTTTTTTCTGCTTTTTCTTCAACTTCTAGGATGTCAACTACAAAGAGATCCCTCTTCAGACCTTGTGAGTCCTGCGGGAAGCTTCGGCATTTTTCTGAAGACCCTCACAAAAAATGCATCTATTGCCTCTATCCTGATCATGAGGTGAAGGAGTGTAAGATTTGCCGGACTTTTCCTCAGAAAACCCTAAGGGATAGGGAAGGACGCCTTCTTCTGTGGCTACAGAAGCTCAAGGATAAAGATGCTCCTTTGTCAGAGATAGAAAGTGCCTCTGGATCCTCTATCTCTTCCAGAAAGAGGGTGGCTGAAGAAGAGTTTTCTTCTACTGGGGCGAAGGTGTTGAGGAGAGCCCAGTCTGTTAAGGGCTCGGGTCAGTCTTCGTCTTCATCTAAGAAGACGTCTCCACCTTCAAGAAGCAAGCCCTCTACGCCCCCGAGGAAATCAGGAAAAACTCTACCAGCTAAAAGTTTTCCTGACAGGAACTTACCTCAGGCGAGATTGCCGTCGTCGACAGCGCCGTCGACGGCAGTGGCGTCGACGGTTATTATCGTTGACGCGGTTTTAACGTCGACGATTACATTCTCGTCGCCGAGACCTGCAATGATAATGTCATCAGCTTCGTCGCCGTCGACGCTGGTCTCGGTGAGTGTTAAACCCATCTCGTTGACGAAGGAGGTGTCATCGCTCGTCTCCGCTCCGTCGACGATAAGAAGCAAGAAAGTTGCTCCGTCTACGAAGACTTCCTCGTCGACGACTGCCCCGTCGACGAAGATTGTGGTACCGTCGACAGTTGTCCCGTCGACGTAGAGTGGCTCGTCGACTAAGATTCATTAAGACGAAGATGGAGTCGAAGATTGCCTCGTCGACGGCTGCCATCTCGTCGACGAAAACAACCTCGTTTTCGAAAATGGCTTCTACGTCAAGATTACCACCGTCGTCGGTTCCGTCGACGCGATTGTCACCACCTCCTTTATCTACCTGCATGGATATGCAGGTATGGACTGCGACTCCGGCGTCTGCCGTATCTGATCAAAGGGCAACAGCGACTACGCTTCTTCAGCGCTGAGGATCGTCTTTAGGAGCTATTTCGCCTCTAAAATTGCCGGCGCAACTTTTACAATCGGAGGAGGATGAGGATAACGAATCCGGAGAGGATGAGCGGTTTCGGACTGCAAGGAGTCCTTCGGAGCTTCTCATCAAATATCAAGATGATGATGATGATGATGATGACCAGGACGAACATCCCAATACGGAACCACAGCCGACACCTCCTGCATCGGTGCCATCTGGTCAAATGCCATTGGAACTGCTTGATAATCTGCAGTATATGTTGCAAGATTATTATAGACGTTTCCCTCCTTCGGAAACGGCGGAATCTCTTCCGTCGACATCTAGGCCAAGAGTGCAGTTGTCGTCTTTTCAGTCTCCAAGACCACCTTCTCCGTTGCCATCTCGTCAGTTGCAGGTTACTGACGATGAAAGGGAGGAAGGAGAGTTAGATGATCAATCTAGCATGTCGAAGTGGGATAATTATCAGGTACAAACTCCTTCTCCAAGTGCTCCGGTGGACTCTCCCCCGGTGGACATTGGGAATTTCCATTCACTTATGGAAAGAGCGACCAAGAGATTCCTGATCCCCATGGAAACAAAGGAGGATGACTGCTTCCTGTATGATTTTAAAGACCAACCAAAGAAGCAGGTTCGGGCAATACCAATCATTGATTTTATTTGGAAGGAGGGATTGAGACTGATGGCTACCCCAAATTCTCTTCCAGCAGTTTTACCACGGCTGGACAAGAAATATAAATCCCCGAGTAACTCGCCAGCATGCCTTATTGGTCAACCTAAGGCGGACTCTGTTATAGCACAAGCGGCTCAGAGACGGGCTAGAAATCCATCAACGCCCATATCAGCTCCACCTGATAGAGATGGTAGAAGGTTGGACGCAATAGGAAAGAAGGTTTCCACGATGGCAGCAACCACAGTTCGGGCTGCAAACTCCCTGGCGATTTTAGGGAGATACAACCGCCAGATGTGGTCCGACATCTCTCCTTTCCTCGACATGTTATCGGAGCCTTCAAAATCCGAGGCCATCAAGATCTTGCAGGAAGGGGAGTATGCATCAGCGGAGATCATTGATGCAGCAGTGGATGTGGCATCAACTGGGTTCAGGCAGTTGGCAGGAGCTGCAGTGCTGAGGAGGCAGGGTTGGCTAAAGTCAACATCTTTTCGCCAGGAGGTGCAGTCTAAAATCATAGACATGCCATTTGATGGTGAGTCCTTGTTCGGTGCACATGTGGATGAAGCACTACAGGCGATTAAGAAGGATACGGAGACGGCAAGGTCCCTGGGTAGTTTGCAAATTCAAAAGTCTTCCTTCCGTGGATCCTTCTCTAGCAGGGGAGGTTATAATCAGCAGCGTTCCTTCCAAACCTCCCAAACTGGCCAAAGATCTCAGAATTATCGCCAGCAATATTACGGACAGCGAAATCAACCATATTCGCAGTCTTGAAGGAAACAGTCCTTTCGTGGACGAGAGTCCAGTAAGAAGCAATGATTTCTGCCACCTGCCACCATCTCTACCGTTACCACGTACAAAGATTGGAGGTCAAATATCCCACTTCTATTCAAATTGGTCCAAGATTACCACAGACAAGTGGGTATTAGATATATTATCCAGAGGCCATGCTCTGGAATTCACAAAAATTCCGCCAAATTCTCCTCCCAAGGGCCCACCCCCTGCTCATCTCAAGGAGCTTTTTTCCCAAATAAATTTGATGATTCAAAAAGGAGCAATCGAAAAAGTCCCTCTCCTACAGAAAGGAACGGGCTTTTATTCAAGGTTTTTCCTCATCCGGAAAAAGTCAGGAGAGTGGCGTCCAATTCTCGACCTTCGCGCTCTCAACAAATTTTTTAAGAAAATGTCTTTCCGGATGTTAACGCTCCAAGAAATTCTGCAGTTGCTTTCGATGGAAGATTACATGGCCACCCTCGACTTGCAGGACGCTTATTTTCATGTCCCAATCCTACCCAGGCACAGAAAATTTCTACGGTTCAGAGTGGCTGGCAGGGATTTTCAATTCAGAGTCCTCCCATTTGGACTCCGTACTGCACCCAGAGTGTTCACAAAGGTCATTGCGCCAGTGACTGCGCATCTCCGTCTGCAAGGAGTTCAAATATTCCCGTACCTGGACGACTGCCTTATCAAGGCGAGTTCCGCCAAGGTAGCATCCGAGCATGTTCAAAAATGCCTCTTACTCTTCCAGTCCCTGGGTCTGTCAACAAATCTGGAGAAATCACATCTAGCTCCTTCGCAAAGAAGAACGTTCCTAGGAGCGACATTGGACATGGATCTGTCCAAGGCCTTTGTGTCAAAAGAAAGGCAAATCAAGACATGCAACCTTGCGTGCTCACTGCTATCAAAACAGTGCGTTTCAGTCCGTGTGTACAAATCCTTCCTAGGGATGATTTCTTCTTGCAATCATCTTATTCCCAACTGTCGGTACAGAATGAGACCGTTGCAAGAGGAGCTCAATCTGCAATGGCTTCAGATCACAGGGTCATTCGAGGATATCATTCACATCATCTCACGAATGCGGGACGCCTTTCAATGGTGGGGTCAGATGAACCACTTCAAAGAGGGTTGTCCATTTCTGGTCGAAATGCCGGATTTCACAGTCACCACAGATGCATCCCTCGAGGGTTGGGGAGCGCACCTTCAAGGAATGACAGTCAATGGCAGGTGGACTCTAGAACAAAGAAAGTGGCATATCAACCTGCTAGAACTGCGAGCCATATTCTTGGCTCTAAAATCCTTCCAAGCCATCATCCGAGGAGCATGCATACTTGTAAGAACAGACAATACAACAAGTATGCATTACTTGAACAAACAAGGCGGGACGAGGTCAGCCCTCCTATCTCAGCAAGCGGAAGAGATTTGGGATTGGGCGATTCGCCACAAGATCAACCTCAAAGCCATTCACGTCCCAGGAATCACGAATGTTCTGGCGGATTCCCTCCGCAGAACCACAACGTCGAATCACGAATGGGAGCTACACCAACCATTCCTAGACGGGGTATTTCACGAATGGGGGCATCCCGATCTAGACCTCTTTGCAACCAGCCAGAACCGCAAATGCCCATTCTTTGCAAGTTGGGCTCCCCACAAGGACTCGCTGGGAAATGCCTTTTCGATGAATTGGTCGCAAATATATGCCTACGCTTTTCCACCAATCCCGTTGGTTCCACGAGTTCTGCGCAAGATCAAACAACAGCCTGCCGCATGATTTTAATTGCTCCCAGGTGGCCCCGCCAGTACTGGTTCACAGAACTTCTCCTCCTCTCGGAGGCCGAGCCCATACAGTTTCTACCAATTCCGCATTTTCTGACCCTTCAGAACGGTCAAATTTGTCATCCGGACCCAGCATCGCTGAGATTAGTGGCATGGCTCCTCAACAGCTTGAATTCGCACACCTAGATATCCCTCCAGACTGTCAAGAGGTTTTGGCCAATGATCGAGCACCCGCAACTGTTAAAACTTACAAACTTAAGTGGAAGAGGTTTTGCATGTGGTGTCAATCCATTAATCTCCATCCGATCCACGCAAGACCAGAGCAAATTCTGCCTTTCTTTCTTCAGTTGGCGAGGTCAGGTCTTTCCCACTCTACTCTGAAGGTGTTCTTGGCTGCAATTTCAAGGTTTCGGCAGGATGGTGTTAACTCTCTCTATTCCAATAGAGTCATCCAACAATTTTTTAAGGGGTTATTTAGGATGTTCCCGCCTATTCGGCGTCCACCTCCTTCTTGGCACCTTAATATAGTACTTTCACAACGAATGCGGCATCCTTTCGAGCCCATCCACAAGGCAGGTCTAAAGTTCCTTTCTTGGAAGGTTACTTTATTATTGGCTCTAACTTCAACAAGAAGGGTTAGTGATCTCCAAGCGTTCACTGTTCATCCACCCTTTCTGCAATTCACATCTGAGTCTGTGGTGCTGCGCACTAATCCAAAGTTTATGCCAAAGATTCCGACGGATTTCCATCTTAACCCCTTCCATGCCCATGACGGAACGGTTCCGTCATGAGCATCGGTTGCGCTGTGCTCATGACGGAACCGTTCCGTCATGGGCCCGCCCGCGCTCGAACTCTTCAGCACCGCGGGGGAATTCCCGCAGCGCTGAAGGGGTTAATGAACCCATAGTTTTGAAAACATTCTTCCCAAATCCGATAACAGCTGCAGAAAGGGCCTTGCACTCCCTAGACATCAAAAGCTGTCTGAAGTTTTACTTACAGCGAACAGCATCACTGCGCAAATCGGACCAACTCTTGGTAGCATATGGTAAACCACGCCAAGGCCATTCAGTATCAAAGCCAACCATAGCTCGTTGGATCTCGGCTGCATTTTGTTTATGCCATGATCAAGCTGGAAGACCATTGCAAGCGACCCAAAGAGCACACTCTACGAGAGCAATCTCTTCATCTACAGCTCTTTTCGCCGGTGTGCCTCTTCACCAGATCTGTAAAGCGGCAACATGGTCCAGCTGCCATACGTTTACCAGACACTACTGTTTGGAAGCTGCAAGTGATGCGGATGGATCAGTGGGACAAGCTGTTCTACGCAATCTTTTCAAATAAGGTGAGCCTCTGTTCTCCCTCCTCCACTATGCTTTTATAAGACGCTCTTTTCCATACTATTTCTGTCTTGAAATTGTTTTGCATATGTTGAAGCACACATGTATTTCTCGATGGTTATACTGTTTCATAATGTATATGTCTATGATACAAAGTGGCGTCTTATGAGCATAAGGTAATGTACTGCTATCTACTCTGATTCAGGCATGTGAATCTATGAAAGACACCCCAAATACTGGAGAAGAACAATAGTTACTTACCTGTAATCTGTGGTTCTCAAGTATTGGTGTCTTTCATAGATTCACATGCAACCCGCCCACCTCCCCTCAGAGGCTTTTTTAGGCTATTATGTATTGCTTCACTCCTGTGCGAGAAAATTTGAGAGCCTGAGCCTCTGAGGAGAAAATTCTGGTGGGTGCTGTCGCCTGATTGGCTGCAGTTTGCACTGGATATAATGACTGTGATAGTCATAGCTGTGGAAGTTTTTTCCCTTGTAGCTTAGGCTACTTTACTTCCTGGTTCAGGTTACCAGGGTTTTTTGGTTGTTATATGCATAATTATTGCTTTTCTATGTACCGTGGGACTCCCACTCTGACGACGGGGAATGATTCAGGCATGTGAATCTATGAAAGACACCAATACTGGAGAACCACAGATTACAGGTAAGTAACTATTGTTCTTATTGGGCAGTAAGGTTAAGGACTATACAGGATTGTATAATTTGATCATGAGAGACCAAATCCTTAACAACTGTCAAAACCAGCTCCTGCATCAACACTTGATTGACTGACCTAACTTCTCCCCAATAATTGGGAAAGAAGGCAGATAGGTGGGTCAGGACTAGAGTTAATCAGAAAACCCAGAACCAGGGCGGTGATCAGAAAAAGGCAGACCAGAAGGGTAATGAGCAGAAAGCAAAAGACCAGAAGTCTTCACCAGGCCCCCAAAAGGCTCAGGGGGAGGGTGGTCCCAAAAAGGATAAAAAGAAAGATGGCCAAAAGAAACCTTGGTGTAACTATTGTAAGTCCAATTCCCATTGGTATAGTGAATGCACCAAAAAGGACAAGCCCCCAACCACCATTGCCCCTAAGGCAACTGTACCCCCTAGTCCAGCTGTAAGTGGTGGTTCCCAGCAAAAGGGCGTAATAGGGTTAACCCTGGGAACTGAAGTGGATTCTGGCCTAGTCAGAATACCAACTCAGGTTGTTCTGATCTGTGATGGGGACATAGCTTTGTCCCCTACTGTGAGTCCCAGTAACCTGGGCAAGTATAGACAGACTCCTTTAATCAACCATAGGATGGCTCAGGCCTACAGGGACACAGGTGCTAGTGTCACCATGGTGACTCCTGCCTTTGTGGACCTTGGACAGATCATGCTAGGTGAGAATTACCTAGTGACCAACGCTAGCAATGCCACTACCTCCCATAGTGTGGCAATTGTTAACTTCTCCTGGAGAGGTGTAACTGACCTCAAGAATGTTGTGGTAAGTTCAGAACTTCCTGTAGAGTGTCTGTTGGGAAATGACCTTAAAACTTCAGTTTGGGCTGAAGTGGAGTATAGGACCCATGCAGAAATGCTGGGAATAGATGCACATGTCCTTGCTGTGACTACGTCACAGGCAAAAAAAATGCAACACTGAACAAGTGCTGGATCCTGGGACAATGGCCCAGACACAACCCAAGAGAAAGAGCAGTAGGGTTAAGGCTGTGCCTTCCCCCCTGCCTCAGGTGGAGAATCAGCTCTCACAGGAGGATGATTCTCAGAGCCCTGAAGGAACTGTCCTAGAAGAACTGGAACCTGACCAGGTTGAGTTTCTTGGGACAGGGGGACCTTCAAGGGCAGATCTGAGGCAGGCACAATTAGACTGTCCTTCTCTTGAACCCCTCAGACAGCAGGCTGCTACTGAGGCTGCAGGGAATGCTCCAGGTACCCATAAAGTGTATTGGGATGAAGGGCTGCTGTACTCAGAGGCTAGAGACCCCAAGCCTGGTGCTTCCAGGAGGTTGGTCATACCATTGAGTTTCAGAGGCTTCCTTCTTACCTTGGCCCATGATATTCCCCTTGCAGGACACTTAGGCCAGAATAAGACTTGGGGCAGACTTGTCCCTCACTTTTTACTGGCCTCACATTCTAGAAGATACCAAGGAGTTTTGTCGCTCCTGTGTCACCTGCCAAGCCAGTGGCAAATCAGGTGGCACCACAAAGGCCCCCCTAATACCACTACCAGTGGTGGGGGTTCCCTTTGAGAGAGTGGGGATAGACATTGTTGGACCAATGGACCCCCATACAGCATCTGGGCACAGATTCATACTGGTGATAGTGGACCATGCCACCAGGTACCCAGAAGCTATACCCCTGAGGACCACAACAGCTCCTGTTGTGGCAAGGGCCCTACTTGGAGTGTTCTCCAGAGTGGGGTTTCCAAAGGAGGTTGTCTCTGACAGAGGTGCCAAATTCATGTCAGGATATCTGACTGCAATGTGGAAGGAGTGTGGTGTTAACTACAAATTCACTACACCCTATCACCCACAATGCAATGGGCTTGTTGAAAGGTTCAACAAGACCCTAAAAGGGATGAAAAAGGTTTACCAAACAAGCTTAGGCGAAGATGGGACATCCTTTTACCCTGCCTTCTGTTTGCTTACCGAGAGGTCCCACAAAAGGGGGTTGGCTACAGCCCTTTTGAACTTTTGTTTGGGCATCCTGTAAGGGGACCCCTATGTCTAGTAAGGGAAGGATGGGAGAGACCTCTCAGACAACCCAAGCTTGATATAGCGGATTATGTGCTTGGCCTCCGCTCAAGGATGGCAGAGTATATGAAGAAGGCTTCTAAAAACCTTGAGGCAAGCCAAGAACTCCAAAAAGCTTGGCATGACCAAAAGGCTGTGCTGACTGTGTACCAGCCAGGACGGAAAGTGTGGGTGTTGGAGCCAGTGGCCCCAGCAGCAGTCCAGGACAAATGGTCTGGACCCCATACTATTGTTGAGCAGAAGGGAGAAGTCATCTACTTGGTGGACCTTGGGACTCCCAGAAGCCCCCACAGGGTGCTTCATGTTAACAGGTTAAAGGCATATGTCTACAGGGCAGACATGGGCTTGCTCATGGCTACAGATGAGGGGCAGGAGGAAGAGAGTGACCCTCTCCCAGACCTGCTGACTCAGAACCCTGATGATGGTTCAGTTGATGGTGTGGTCTTTCCCGACAGCCTCACTAACCATCAGCAACAGGACTGCAGACAAGTTCTACAGGCCTATAGACATATGTTCTCACTGACCCCAAGTCAGACAAACTGGTGCACCCATGAGGTGGACACTGGTGACAGTGTGCCTGTGAAGAGTAAAATCTACAGGCAACCAGATAATGTCAGGGACTGCATAAAGATTGAGGTACAAAAGATGTTGGAGCTGGGAGTCATTGAACCTTCAGAGAGCCCTTGGGCTAGTCCTGTAGTTCTTGTGCCAAAACCTCACACCCAAGATGGTAAGAGAGAGATGAGGTTTTGCATAGACTACAGAGGTCTCAATGCTGTCACTAGGACAGATGCCCACCCAATACCTAGGGCAGATGAACTCATTGACAGATTGGCAGCTGCCAAGTTTCTGAGTACATTTGACCTGACAGCAGGCTACTGGCAAATCAGGCTAGCTGAGAGTGCAAAAGCCAAAACTGCTTTCTCAACCCCAGGAGGACATTATCAATTTTTGGTAATGCCCTTTGGCTTGAAGAATGCACCTGCCACTTTCCAAAGGTTGGTGAATCAAGTCCTTACAGGCCTGGATGACTACTGTGCAGCTTATCTTGATGATATTGCTGTCTTTAGCTCCACCTGGGAGGATCACCTGGTCCACCTGAGGAATGTTTTAGAGGCCCTGCAAAAGGCAGGCCTCACTATCAAGGCCACTAAGTGCCAGATAGGGCAGTGCAAGGTTGTGTACCTGGGCCACCTAGTAGGTGGGGGTCAGGTTCAACCACTGGAGAGCAAGATCCAGACCATAAAGGACTGGGCTCCTTCAATTACCCAGACACAGGTCAGAGCTTTCTTGGGCCTGTCTGGGTACTACAGAAAGTTTGTTAAGAACTATGGGTCCATTGTGACACCACTTAATGACTTGACCTCCAAGAAAATGCAAAATAAAGTTCAGTGGACAGTAAGCTGTCAGAAGGCATTTGATGACTGTTGGACTTGGCCCTTCTGGCAGGTTCACCCCCGAGACTTTTTGCTTTTTATTGGTGACTTGGTGTAGTACTTTTGGGTTTCTGCGCACTTTACCGCTGTGTCCCAGGGTAAAGTGCGTGCATGTTGTGAGGTTGGCCTGCCCTCCCATAGGAATGCATGGGGTAATGTATGTGTCCTGGTAGTTCCGGATGCGTGGGGTGTGCAGGCCCGAGTTTGGTATGTGCGGACTCGTGTGAGTGAATGCTGCGCGATGATGTGTGCGGCGTGCATGTACCTAGTGTGGAAGTGCCGCTTCTAGAAGTGGGCACTTCAGTGTGCAGTATGAAATGTGTGGCTTGTCTGGCGATTGGCTGGTGGAGGTCATGTGACGGGCTAGGGATTCCCCAGAGTCAGGAGGAGTCACCCAGTGGTGAATGGGAGTTTAGCATATTGATGGCTGGGGAGGAGTGTACCTGGGTCCTGAATAGGACAGGGCTTTCCCCACACAATGCTGGCGCCGGCCCCTGTGGTGCGTCTAATGACCCTAGCCCTGCCAGTGAATAGGGAGAGGGGCTGAGCAAAACAAAGTGCTCAGGAACCTGTTGGAACTGGTTCGCCCCTTCCCTGTACCTTCAGACAAAGACTTTTACTGTATAAAAAGGGGCTGTGTCCCCTTACAATGTGTTCTCTTGCAGGATCATCTGGAGGGGGCCTGCTGCTGCTGGGCGCCAGGAGAGACCGCCACTGGGGACTGCCTCCCTGCTGTAGGGCCCTGTGTGCTGGCTCTGGGCCCAGTCTTTGCCCCCCTGCCTTTTGAAGACTTTATTACTGGACTCTTGCTTGCAGCGCCTGGAAGCGCTCTGATTTGCTATATAGCGCTAGGAGCGCTTGATTTCATGCCCTGGCGCTTCTAGCGCGCTCCGGTGTCACCTCGTGGCCAACGAGGGAATCCCCGGCGTAGGGATTCTCCCCCCCCTCGTGTGCCGGATCGAGCGGGTGCCCACCCCGCATTGTGTGCTCGTTGGCGGGTGCCCACCCCGCTTAATTGATTATTTAGTTGGCGGGTGCCCACCCCGCTTATTTATGGTGTTTACGAGGGAGCCTACCCCTCTTATCGCCGGGAAAATCACCGCCGCGGCCCCGGGGAAGACAGGAAGTCAGGCGTCCCCTGGGGGGCGTGTCGCGGGACGGAAGCCTCGTTCTACAACCAGGAAGCGGACGGGAGCCTACCCCGCGCTCCTGGGATCCTGACCACGAGGGAGGAGAGAAGCGGACGGGAGCCTACCCTGCGCTCCGGTGAGACGTGCGTCTGCTTCCCTTGCAGGGCTCCCGAGTGGTGAGAGCCCTGCGAAGTCCAGAAGAGCAGCGCCGCCGTGACCGGAGCAGCAGTCCCGGTGAGTGGGGGCCGTGTGGGGCAGCAGTGTGGAAGAGTCCCCCGTGTGGGACTCCAACTGAAAGGGGCATAGTGGTGTCTGTCTGCATTGAGTCCCCCCCGTGCGGGACTCCAACGACGGGGGCATTACTTTAGAGTTGGGGTTCAGAGCCGGTTGAGGCTCCAACGAGGCGCTAAAAGTACCGGGCGCCCCCACGTGGTTGGGGGTATTGTCTGGTGTTCAGAGCGCCCGGAGCGCTCCAACGAAGGGGAGCATGATTGTTTAGAGCCTGCGAGGCTCTAGGGGGCATTTGGAAGGGACAGAGCCCAGAGAGGGCTCCAGAGGCACGCAGAGTACCTGAGTTCCGTTCCACAGCTGCCCAGCACTTAGTGGGCAGCTGCCACGTTTAGGTTGTGGCACTCTGAGTTTTGGACTGTGCCTCCTGCGCAGTCTTGCCCCTGACTTTGCTGAACACAGGGCGTCCTAGCCCCTGACAGGGTCAGTTGGCCTAGGGACTGCCACAGGTGGTGGCTCATGTGAAGTTTTGCGCTGTTGTTCCTACCTGCACCTCTGAAGGTGTGTTGATGCATCATGGGCCTTGTTCTTACACCGCTGAATGTATTTTGTGCAGCATGTGTTTTCCTTCCCTACACCTCTGAATGTGTTGCGATGCATCATGTGTAACGTTCTATTACCCCTACAGGTATTGTGATACTTAGGTGGTTGTTTGCTTTCTCCTAGTACAGGTGGTGCTAGTGAGGTTCTAGTTCCCTGCGTGACCGCTCCCTAAGGTAGTTAGGGTCGCGTAGGTGGTACTTACCTGATACCAGTAAGTACTGGTCGTGTGCTATACATATTATTTTTGTGCTACAGTAATTTTATATATTTTATGTGCTAAGTTCTAAGAGTGCTAATTCCGGACAGTGGTCCATGTGGCCCTGTCCCCTGTACATATTATCCCTTGTAAATTCTGCCCGTGCCTGTTGGCACATTGTAAAGTGTGTGTTTTTATCTAATGTGTTGTGTATAATACAAAGGCTATTTTTATAGAATACCTTGTGTGGAGTTTCCTTTGTGGTGGGCCTTGGGTGTTGTTGCTGGGTGCGCGCGCAAACGCTTTACACATCGCCTCAGAGATAAGCTTGACTGCTCGTGCCAAGCTACCAAGGGGGTGAGCAGGGGTTATCTTTGGCGTGTAACTTCCTTGCCCTGACTAGAGTGGTGGTTTCTGCCTGACTTTGGCGCAAGCCTTAGCCAACCAGAAATCGCCAGTTCTAACAATGACCTGAAGCAGGCCATGTGCACTGCACCTATTCTGAAAAGTCCAGATTACTCCAAAGAATTCATTGTCCAAACAGATGCTTCTGAGTTGGGTGTTGGAGCTGTTCTTTCACAACTGAATATAGATGGTCAAGACCAGCCCATTGCTTTTATTAATAGAAGGCTGACCCCTAGAGAGAAACGTTGGTCAGCTGTTGAGAGGGAGGCCTTTGCTGTGGTCTGGGCCCTGAAGAAGCTGAGGCCATACCTGTTTGGCACTCACTTCAAGATTCAGACAGACCATAAGCCCCTCTTGTGGCTAAGTCAGATGAAGGGTGAAAATCCCAAACTTCTTAGGTGTTCCATTTCCCTACAGGGGATGGACTTCACAGTGTAACATAGACCTGGGACTGACCATGCCAATGCAGATGGACTCTCCAGATATTTCCACTTAGAACATGAAGACTCAACTGGTCAAGGTTAGTTTAATGTCCCTAAGTCTGGGGGGGTTGTGTAGGAGAGTAGGGTCTGCTTCCTATGGTCACCCCCACTTTTTGCTTTTTGCTTCACTGGTTTTCGACTTAGATATGGCTGTGGGCTTGCTAATCAGACCCACAGCCCAGCTGTTCTCTCTCTGAATTCATACTATGTACTTTAGGTACATAACCCAATTGGTAAGGATCACCTTATAGGACCCTGTACAGTGTACCTTAGGTACCCAGGGCATAGATGTACCCTAGGCCTACCAGGGGCTGCAGCATGTATTATGCCACCCCTGGCTGGCCTCCCATCATGACACAACTGGCTGATCACTCAGCTGGGGCAAGGTCGTGTAATCACCCCTTGCTTAGGTATAGTATTTCTATACCTACCTTAAATATAGACACATGGGTAACCTTTAAGCCACTCTTATGGCAGGCCTTAACAATCCTGGAGGCAGAGTGCTTGGTAACATGTGAGATGGTGCTCTAGAATGAGCTGAGCCTGTCTGCAGCTTTCGGTACCATGTCCTTATAGCTGTTCTATGATATCGCCTACCATATACTCTTAAAGTACCTTATAATCCTCGCGGTTATGGTAACTATGTTTTGGCTTTATCAAAACATGTCGTGTAAGGTGTCTCACACTTTGGAATACTACCCCCACACCGTTTCTGGCGATGAGGATAGTATTCCGCCCTTCTAGAGGGAGAGGACATGTTAAAATCCTACTTACCCGGTTTAAGTTAACCAGAGCCCCAGCATCACAAAATGGATGCTGCTGCCACGGACACAAGTCTGACCTCCTGCTGCTGGGAGTGATCCCGGCAAGGGAGGCTTGGACAATAGGTTTCCTGCCTTGGGAGGTGCGAGCACCACCCCAGACAGGCCTTAGTGTATTGGAGCAGGGAGGGATGAAAGAAACTAGACACTGCCTGGGGCACACAAGGTGCTCCATGCATAGTCCAGTTCAAACCGGTGCTGGGGCACACCAGCCCCAGTCCTGGCGCGAAACTGGACAAAGGGAAGGGGGTGTAACCACCCCCCTCCCAGGTCCCACCCATAAGGCGTGACCTAGCAGGCAACCCAGCCCCCAAGATTTGGATAAGAGTGGTAGCTGGGCCCCAGGAGATTAGATTATCCTGAACCTGCAACTTGAACAGAAACTCTGGACCTTCGACATTCGACGAAAGAAGAAGACTGAAGAATCTCCCTTGTGGCCAAGGAGTGGCTACCCTGTGCAAACAGGCACCATCAAGAGACTACCCTTTGCTTTGCTAAAGTTCTACGAGGGACCGACTGCAGAGCCCGACCAGAGCCTTGACTTCTAGACTCCTCCGACCCTGATCCACATCCCCAGCCGAGCTGAGATCCGTGGAGGCGACGAGAGACGTGGGACCGGCTACCTGGGAAAAGTGGCAAGTATCTTCCAGCGCAGCTTGTGAGGCACCCTCGAAGTTGTGCACCAGGGATTGAGAAGCCCCAACCCCAAACACCATCTGCACCGAAGATCAGCCCCCCACACTCCACGAGTCCTGCGTGGGGCCCTTCTGCATTTCCCTGCTTGCCGCGTCTGTCCGGTTGCTTGCCCGTTGGCTAGCGGCCTTTGTGACGACACACCTTGAAATCTTCACTGCTGGTTTGGCTCCTCCAGACTGGCTCCCGCTTCTTAGCAAAAGAGAAGCAGTCCAGACCTTCCTGGTCTGCACCAGAAGCAAGTCCTCCGTTCTTCGTGGGTTCTGCTTGCCAAGGCTTGGTGAGTCCTAGTTCGACTTCGACGCCGCCGACAGCAAGAGCCTTCGTGGGACAGCTCGCCTCCTGGTCCTGGTCGTCCTCGACTTCTCCTGGTACCCGTGGCTGCAGCGACAAGCTTCACCCTTCACCTGCAATCTTCACGACATCGCCTGGTTCCTTCCTGGTTCTACGTGGTCACTGGCTAGTGACCTTGACTCTGTCCCTTCTGCTTGCAGGTACCCTTCCTTCTTGATCCCGGCCTTGGGATCCACCGGACACTCTGCACTGACTGCCTGTCAGCAACTTTTCTTCAGGCATCCATAGAAGTACACGACGAAACCCGACGCAAGTTCACACCTATGCACCCGCAGCCCGTGGGCTAGGTAACTGGGGTACTTCGGTGCTCACAAGGTGTGAGAAGTTGGCCTGATGTATGATGTCACTAGTTATAGTGTACACCTTATTTCAGTCCAAATACCCTTATGGTGATTGGTTGTAAAGTCAACCTTATAGACCAGCTATCCTAGGGGTAGCATGGACAAGAGCAGTCTTAGGCTAAACTCTGAATGGCATGTGAAGCCAGCTGTGATACCATATATAATCCCTTGAATACCAAATGAAAGGACACCACAACACATATATATATATAAAATAAAGTGTATTTATTCTAAGCAAACCCTCAGCACTCTTTATGAGATTAGAGGTAAGTACAACACAGTCTTATTTATGCATACATTAAGTCACACAGGTACGTAATACAGTTAGGCCCTAGGGGCCACGCAAACCAAATACTAAGTAAGTGGTATAAGAACCACTGTCACGGAAATAGAGTAGGCCTAGGCCTAGGGAATCGCTGGGGCTACACTACACTAGCATTAGTTAGGAAGTGGGAGGCCCACGGGATTCGTGTGCAGAGTGGAAACACTCACGCGTAATGCGTAAAAGTCAATAGCAATAGTACAGTTTAGAAAACGGTAGATTTAGGACACTTCCGGAGTAGCTAGGAAGTTGAGACTTGAAAACTAGACACTAGGATAGTCACTATCCTGATGAGCACCGGAGTACCCAAGTTACCTAGCCCACAGGCTGCGGGTGCATAGGGGTGAAGATGCGTCGTTTTCGTCGTCGACTCCTATGGATGCCTGAAGAAAGATGCTGACAGGCAGTCAGTGAAGAGTGTCCGGTGGATCCCAAGGCTGGGATCAAGAAGAGAAGAAACCTGCAAGCAGAAGGGACAGAGTCAAGGTCACTAGCCAGTGACCACGTGGAACCAGGAAGGAACCAGGCGATGTCGTGAAGACTTGCAGGTGAAGGTGAAGCTTGTCGCTGCAGCCAGGAGGACCAGGAAGCGTCGAGGACGACCAGGACCAGGAGGCGAGCTGTCCCACGAAGGCTCTTGCTGTCGGCGGCGTCGAAGTTGGACTAGGACTCACCAAGCCTTGGCAAGCGGAACCCACGAAGAACGAAGGACTTGCTTCTGGTGCAGACCAGGAAGGTCCGGGGTGCTTCTTCTTTGCAGAGAAGCGGGAGCCAGTCTGGAGGAGCCAAACCAGCGCAGAAGATTTCAGGGTGCGTCGTCACAGAGGCCACTAGCCAGCGGGCAAGCAACCGGACAGACGCGGCAAGCAGGAAAATGCTGAAGGGCCCCACGCAGGACTCGTGGAGTGTGGGGGGCTGGTCTTCGGTGCAGATGGTGCTTGGGGTTGGGGCTTCTCAATCCCCGGTGCACAACTTCGAGGGTACCTCAGAAGCTGCGCTGTAAGTTACTAGCCACTTTTTCCAGGTAGCCGGTCCCACGTCGCTCGTCGCCTCCACGGATCTCAGCTCTGCTGCAGATGTGGATGAGGGTCGGAGAAGTCTGGAAGTCAAGGCTCTGGTCGGGCTCTGCAGTCGGTTCCTCGTAGAACGGTCGCAAAGCAAAGGGTAGTCTCTTGATGGTGCCTGTTTGCACAGGGTAGCCACTCCTTGGCTACAAGGGAGATTCTTCAGTCTTCTTCTTTCGTCGAATGTCGAAGGTCCAGAGTTTCTGTTCAGTTTTGCAGGTTCAGGATAATCTAAAGTCTTGAGGCCCAACTCCCACTCTTATACTAATCTGGGGGGCTGGGATACCTGCTAGGTCACGCCTTATGGGTGGGACCTGGGAGGGGGTGGTTACACCCACTTCCCTTTGTCCAGTTTCGCGCCAGAGCTGGGGCTGGAGTGCCCCAGCGCCGGTTTGAACTGGACTATGCAAGGAACACCTTGTGTGCCCCAGGCATGTCTCATTCCTTTCAGCCCACCCTGCCCCAATACACTAAAGGCTGTCTGGGGAGGTGCTAGCACCTCCCCAAGCAGGAAACCTATTGTCCAGGCCTCCCTGGCTGGGATCACTCCCAGCTGCAGGAGGTCAGACTTGTGTCGTGGCAGCAGCATCCATTTTGTGATGCTGAGGCTTTGGTCAGAGGCTAACAGTTGAAGTATGATTTTAACATGTCTTTCCCTCTAGAAGGGGGGAATAATATTCTCATGTCCAGAAATGGCATGGGGGTATTATTCCCTAGTGTTAGACACCTTACACGACATGTTTTGATAAAGCCAAACCATAGTTACCATAACCGTCTAAGATTATAAGGCACTTTAAGAGTATATGGTAGGCTATATCATAGAACAGCTATAAGGACAAGGTTCCGAAAGCTGCAGACAGGCTCAGCTCATGCTAGAGCACCATCTCACATGTTACCAAGCACTCTGCCTCCAGGATTGTCAAGGCCTGCCATAGGAGTGACTGATAGGTACACATGTGTCTATATGGGAGCTAGGTATAGGAATACTACACCTAAGCAAGGGGTGATTACACGACCTTGCCCCAGCTGAGTGATCAGCCAGTTGTGTCAAAATGGAAGGCCAGGCCAGGGGTGGCATAATACATGCTGCAGCCCCTGGTAGGCCTAGGGTACACCTATGCCCTGGGTACCTAGGGTACACTGTACAGGGGCCAATAAGGTGATCCTATCCAAATGGGTTATGCACCTAAAGTACATAGTATTAATTTAGAGAGAGAACAGCAGGGCTGTGGGTCTGATTAGCAGGCCCACAGCCACATCTAAGTCGAAAACCAGTAAAGCAAAAGCAAAAAGTGGGGGTAAACATAGAAAGCAGACCCTACTCTCCTACACAACCCCCCCCCAAACTTAGGGACATTAAACTAACCTTGACCAGTTGAGTCTTCATGTTCTAAGTGGAAATATCTGGAGAGTCCATCTGCATTGGCATGGTCAGTCCCAGGTCTATGTTCCACTGTGAAGTCCATCCCCTGTAGGGAAATGGACCACCTAAGAAGTTTGGGATTTTCACCCTTCATCTGATTTAGCCACAAGAGGGGCTTATGGTCTGTCTGAATCTTGAAGTGAGTGCCAAACAAGTATGGCCTCAGCTTCTTCAGGGCCCAAACCACAGCAAAGGCCTCCCTCTCAATAGCTGACCAACGTTTCTCTCTAGGGGTCAGCCTTCTACTTATAAAAGCAATGGGCTGGTCTTGACCATCTACATTCAGTTGTGAAAGAACAGCTCCCACACCTAACTCAGAAGCATCTGTCTGGACAATGAACTCTTTGGAGTAGTCTGGACTTTTCAGAATAGGTGCACTGCACATGGCCTGCTTCAGGTCATCAAATGCTTTTTGACAGCTTACTGTCCACTGAACTTTCTTTGGCGTCTTCTTGGAGGTCAAGTCATTAAGTGGTGTCACTATGGACCCATAGTTCTTAACAAACTTTCTGTAGTACCCAGTCAGGCCCAAGAAAGCTCTGACCTGAGTCTGGGTAGTTGGAGGAGCCCAGTCCTTTATGGTCTGGATCTTGCTCTCCAGTGGTTGAACCTGACCCCCACCAACTAGGTGGCCCAGGTATACAACCTTGCTCTGCCCTATCTGGCACTTAGTGGCCTTGATAGTGAGGCCTGCCTTTTGCAGGGCCTCTAAAACATTCCTCAGGTGGACCAGGTGATCCTCCCAGGTGGAGCTAAAGACAGCAATATCATCAAGATAAGCTGCACAATAATCATCCAACCCAGTAAGGACTTGATTCACCAACCTTTGGAAAGTGGCAGGTGCATTCTTCAAACCAAAGGGCATTACCACAAATTGATAATGTCCTCCTGGGGTCGAGAAAGCAGTTTTGGCCTTTGCACTCTCAGCTAGTCTGATTTGCCAGTAGCCTGCTGTTAGGTCAAATGTGCTAAAAAACTTAGCAGCTGCCAGTCTGTCAATGAGCTCATCTGCCCTAGGTATTGGGTGGGCATCTGTCCTAGTGACAGCATTGAGACCTCTGTAATCCACACAAAACCTCATCTCTCTCTTACCATCTTGGGTGTGAGGTTTTGGCACAAGGACTACAGGACTAGCCCAAGGGCTCTCTGAAGGTTCAATGACTCCCAGCTCCAACATCTTTTGTACCTCAACTTTTATGCAGTCCCTGACATGGTCAGGTTGCCTGTAGATTTTACTCTTCACAGGCAGACTGTCACCAGTGTCCACCTCATGGGTGCACCAGTTTGTCTGACTTGGGGTCAGAGAGAACATATGTCTGTAGGATTGCAGAACCTGTCTGCAGTCCTGTTGCTGATGGACAGTGAGGCTGTCAGAAAAGACCACACCATCAACTGAGCCATCATCAGGTTTCTGAGTCAACAGGTCTGGGAGAGGGTCACTCTCTTCCTCCTGCCCCTCATCTGTAGCCATGAGTAGCCCCATGTCTGCCCTGTCAACATATGCCTTCAATCTGTTGACATGAAGCACCCTGTGGGGGCTTCTGGGAGTCCCAAGGTCCACCAAGTAGGTGACTTCTCCCTTCTTCTCAACAATAGTGTGGGGTCCAGACCATTTGTCTTGGAGTGCTGCTGGGGCCACTGGCTCCAACACCCATACTTTCTGTCCTGGCTGGTAAACAGTCAGTACAGCCTTTTGGTCATGCCAAGCTTTTTGGAGTTCTTGGCTTGCCTCAAGGTTTTTAGAAGCCTTCTTCATATACTCTGCCATCCTGGAGCGGAGACCAAGTACATAATCCACTATGTCTAGTTTGGGTTGTCTGAGAGGTCTTTCCCATCCTTCCTTCACCAAACACAGGGGTCCTCTTACAGGATGCCCAAACAAAAGCTCAAAAGGGCTGTAGCCAACCCCCTTTTGTGGGACCTCTCTGTAAGCAAACAGAAGGCAGGGTAAAAGGATGTCCCATCTTCGCCCAAGCTTGTCTGGTAATCCTTTTATCATTCCCTTTAGGGTCTTGTTGAATCTCTCAACAAGCCCATTGCACTGTGGGTGATAGGGTGTGGTGAACTTATAGTTAACACCACACTCCTTCCACATTGCAGTCAAGTATCCTGACATAAAGTTGGTACCTCTGTCAGAAATGACCTCCTTTGGAAAGCCCACTCTGGAGAATACTCCAAGCAGGGCCCTTGCCACAACAGGAGCTGTTGTGGTCCTCAGGGGAATTGCTTCTGGGTACCTGGTGGCATGGTCCACTATCACCAGTATGAATATGTGCCCAGATGCTGTTTGTGGGTCCATTGGTCCTACAATATATATGCCCACTCTTTCAAAGGGGACCCCCACCACAGGTAGTGGTATGAGGGGGGCCTTTGTGGTGCCACCTGATTTGCCACTGGCTTGGCAGGTGACACAGGAGCGACAAAACTCCTTAGTATCTTCTGACATATGGGGCCAGTGAAAGTGAGGGACAAGCCTGTCCCAAGTCTTGTTCTGGCCTAAATGTCCTGCAAGGGGAATGTCATGGGCCAAGGTTAGAAGGAAGCCTCTGAACTTCAGTGGTATGACCAACCTCCTGGATGCACCAGGCTTGGGGTCTCTAGCCTCTGAATACAGTAGCCCTTCATCCCAATACACTCTATGGGTACCTTGAGCATTCCCTGCAGCCTCAGCAGCAGCCAGCTGTCTGAGGGGTTCAAGAGAGGGGCAGTCTAATTGAGCCTGCCTCAGATCTGCCCTTGAAGGTCCCCCTGTCCCAAGAAACTCAACCTGATCAGGTTCAAGTTCTTCTAGGCCAGTTCCTTCAGGGCTCTCAGAATCATCCTCCTGGGAGGGCTGATCCACCACCTGAGGCAGGGGGGAAGGCACAGCCTTAACCCTACTGCTCTTTCTCTTGGGTTGTGACTGGTCCATAGTTTCAGGATCCAGCACTTGTTCAGTGGTGCACTTTTTGGCCTGTGACCTGGTCACAGCAAGGACATGTGCATCTATCCCCAGCATTTCTGCATGGGTCCTATACTCCACTTCAGACCAAACTGAAGTTTCAAGATCATTGCCCAGTAAACACTCTACAGGAAGGTCTGAACTAACAACAACTTTCTTGAGGCCAGTTACCCCTCCCCATGAGAAGTTAACAATAGCCACACTATGGGAGGTAGTGGCATTGCTAGCGTTGGTCACTAGGTAATTCTCACCTAGTATGATCTGTCCAGGGTCCACAAAAGCAGGTGTCACCATTGTGACACTAGCTCCAGTGTCCCTGTAGGCCTGAGCCATTCTTTGGTTGATAAAAGGTGTCTGTCTGTACTTGCCCAGGGTACTGGGGCCTACAGTAGAGGACAAAGCTAAGTCCCCATCACAGATCAGAACAGCCTGAGTAGGTACTCTGACTAGGCCAGAATCCTCCTCAGTTCCCAGGGTTAACCCTACTACACCCTTTTGCTGGGAACCACCACTTACAGCTGAACTAGGGGGTACAGTTGCCTTAGGGGCAATGGTGGCTGGGGGCTTATCCTTTTTGGTGCACTCACTAAACCAATGTGAGTTGGACTTACAGTAGTTGCACCATGGTTTCTTTTGGCCATCTTTATTTTTATCCTTTTTGGAACCACCCTCCCCCTGAGCCTTTTGGGGGCCTGGTGAAGACTTCTGGTCTTTTTGTTTCTGCTCATTACCCTTCTGGTCTGCCTTTTTCTGATCACCGCCCTGGTTCTGGTTTTTCTGCTTAACTCTAGTCCTGACCCATCTATCTGCCTTCTTTCCCAATTCTTGGGGAGAAGTCAGATCAGAATCAATCAGGTGTTGATGCAATAGCTGGTTTTGACAGTTGTTAAGTATTTGCTCTCTCATGATCAAATTATACAATCCTGTATAGTCCTTAACCTTACTTCCCATTAGCCAGCCTTCCAGAGCCTTAGTGGCACAATCTACAAAGTCAGTCCAGTCCTGAGTCTGTGTCTTCTGGGTATCCCTGAACAACAACCTGTATTGTTCAGTGGTTAGGCCAAACCCATCAATCAGAGCACTCTTCAGGACAGTGTAATTATCTGCATCCTCATCACTAACTGTGAGGAGCTTGTCTCTTCCTTTCTCAGAGAAGGAGAGCCACAAGATAGCTGCCCACTGACTTTGGGGTACCTGCTGTACTTTGCAAGCTCTCTCCAAAGCAGTTATCCATTTGTGGATGTCATCCCCACACTTGTAGGGAGGGACAATCTTGCTCAGGTTTCTATTGTCATAGTGCCTGTCTCTATCTCTAGGAATGTTGCTGCCACCAGTGGGTTCTAACCCACTTAACTTTTGTTCTCTAGCCAGAGCAAGCTTCTCTTTGGCAAGGGCAAGTTCTTCCCTCTGAATCCTCAGATTAGCCTCCCTCATTCTGGCTGCATGCTCCTTTCTCTCAGGTGAAGTCATTCCCCTGTGAGAGGAAGCATTAGAGATGCTAGAGACATGGGAGTGGATGGATTCCCTTGAAGGGGATCTGTCCCTCCTGTTTCTCTGTGTAAGCCTACTTGTGGGTCTGTATGGGGGGACCCCATGCAAACTCCCATGTAAACTTAGGTTAGCCTGGCTAAGTCTTCCTACTTGGCCCTGGCTGTCTACCTCTCCATCTGAAGCCCCATCTGACTCCTCTGTGGTGGGTAGACCCTCCTCTGTGCCTAAGGCACCTGCCTGAGATGCCCTATGAGCATCATACTCCTCTAGGAGTTGTCTTAACTGAAGGAGGGTAGGGTTTGCACCCTGTTTTATTCCTCTGGAGGTACACAAGTGTCTCATCTCCTGGAATGTTAAGGTATCATATCTAGAGGGGATCTTTTGCAGACCTGATCCTCCTGAGAGAGCATCTACTTGATCTCCTCTCAGAGACATGATCTAGTGAGGGTGTGGTGTGTGCACCTACCTACACTAGTTGTATCTACTAAACCTCTCTAGTAGTTGTAGTCAGGGTGTGTTACTCCCTTCAACCTACAACTACAAAGTCCAGTAGGACTTAAGTATAATAATCTATGTTATATGTACCTAGACAATATCTGTGTGATCTTTCAATTCAGTATCTCAAGATTACAATGGTATTACAACAGCAAGCTCAGATCCCAACCGCTGCTCACCAATGTGAGAAGTTGGCCTGATGTATGATGTCACTAGTTATAGTGTACACCTTATATCAGTCCAAATACCCTTATGGTGATTGGTTGTAAAGTCAACCTTATAGACCAGCTATCCTAGGGGTAGCATGGACAAGAGCAGTCTTAGGCTAAACTCTGAATGGCATGTGAAGCCAGCTGTGATACCATATATAATCCCTTGAATACCAAATGAAAGGACACCACAACAGATATATATAAAATAAAGTGTATTTATTCTAAGCAAACCCTCAGCACTCTTTATGAGATTAGAGGTAAGTACAACACAGTCTTATTTATGCATACATTAAGTCACACAGGTACGTAATACAGTTAGGCCCTAGGGGCCACGCAAACCATATACTAAGTAAGTGGTATAAGAACCACTGTCACGGAAATAGAGTAGGCCTAGGCCTAGGGAATCGCTGGGGCTACACTACACTAGCGTTAGTTAGGAAGTGGGAGGCCCACGGGATTCGTGTGCAGAGTGGAAACACTCACGCGTAATGCGTAAAAGTCAATAGCAATAGTACAGTTTAGAAAACGGTAGATTTAGGACACTTCCGGAGTAGCTAGGAAGTTGAGACTTGAAAACTAGACACTAGGATAGTCACTATCCTGATGAGCACCGGAGTACCCAAGTTACCTAGCCCACAGGCTGCGGGTGCATAGGGGTGAAGATGCGTCGTTTTCGTCGTCGACTCCTATGGATGCCTGAAGAAAGATGCTGACAGGCAGTCAGTGAAGAGTGTCCGGTGGATCCCAAGGCTGGGATCAAGAAGAGAAGAAACCTGCAAGCAGAAGGGACAGAGTCAAGGTCACTAGCCAGTGACCACGTGGAACCAGGAAGGAACCAGGCGATGTCGTGAAGACTTGCATGTGAAGGTGAAGCTTGTCGCTGCAGCCAGGAGGACCAGGAAGCGTCGAGGACGACCAGGACCAGGAGGCGAGCTGTCCCACGAAGGCTCTTGCTGTCGGCGGCGTCGAAGTTGGACTAGGACTCACCAAGCCTTGGCAAGCGGAACCCACGAAGAACGAAGGACTTGCTTCTGGTGCTGACCAGGAAGGTCTGGGGTGCTTCTTCTTTGCAGAGAAGCGGGAGCCAGTCTGGAGGAGCCAAACCAGCGCAGAAGATTTCAGGGTGCGTCGTCACAGAGGCCACTAGCCAGCGGGCAAGCAACCGGACAGACGCGGCAAGCAGGAAAATGCTGAAGGGCCCCACGCAGGACTCGTGGAGTGTGGGGGCTGGTCTTCGGTGCAGATGGTGCTTGGGGTTGGGGCTTCTCAATCCCCGGTGCACAACTTCGAGGGTACCTCAGAAGCTGCGCTGTAAGTTACTAGCCACTTTTCCCAGGTAGCCGGTCCCACGTCGCTCGTCGCCTCCACGGATCTCAGCTCTGCTGCAGATGTGGATGAGGGTCGGAGAAGTCTGGAAGTCAAGGCTCTGGTCGGGCTGTGCAGTCGGTTCCTCGTAGAACGGTCGCAAAGCAAAGGGTAGTCTCTTGATGGTGCCTGTTTGCACAGGGTAGCCACTCCTTGGCTACAAGGGAGATTCTTCAGTCTTCTTCTTTCGTCGAAGTTTCTGTTCAGTTTTGCAGGTTCAGGATAATCTAAAGTCTTGAGGCCCAACTCCCACTCTTATACTAATCTGGGGGGCTGGGATACCTGCTAGGTCACGCCTTATGGGTGGGACCTGGGAGGGGGTGGTTACACCCACTTCCCTTTGTCCAGTTTCGCGCCAGAGCTGGGGCTGGAGTGCCCCAGCGCCGGTTTGAACTGGACTATGCAAGGAACACCTTGTGTGCCCCAGGCATGTCTCATTCCTTTCAGCCCACCCTGCCCCAATACACTAAAGGCTGTCTGGGGAGGTGCTAGCACCTCCCCAAGCAGGAAACCTATTGTCCAGGCCTCCCTGGCTGGGATCACTCCCAGCTGCAGGAGGTCAGACTTGTGTCGTGGCAGCAGCATCCATTTTGTGATGCTGAGGCTTTGGTCAGAGGCTAACAGTTGAAGTATGATTTTAACATGTCTTTCCCTCTAGAAGGGGGGAATAATATTCTCATGTCCAGAAATGGCATGGGGGTATTATTCCCTAGTGTTAGACACCTTACACGACATGTTTTGATAAAGCCAAACCATAGTTACCATAACCGTCTAAGATTATAAGGCACTTTAAGAGTATATGGTAGGCTATATCATAGAACAGCTATAAGGACAAGGTTCCGAAAGCTGCAGACAGGCTCAGCTCATGCTAGAGCACCATCTCACATGTTACCAAGCACTCTGCCTCCAGGATTGTCAAGGCCTGCCATAGGAGTGACTGATAGGTACACATGTGTCTATATGGGAGCTAGGTATAGGAATACTACACCTAAGCAAGGGGTGATTACACGACCTTGCCCCAGCTGAGTGATCAGCCAGTTGTGTCAAAATGGAAGGCCAGGCCAGGGGTGGCATAATACATGCTGCAGCCCCTGGTAGGCCTAGGGTACACCTATGCCCTGGGTACCTAGGGTACACTGTACAGGGGCCAATAAGGTGATCCTATCCAAATGGGTTATGCACCTAAAGTACATAGTATTAATTTAGAGAGAGAACATCAGGGCTGTGGGTCTGATTAGCAGGCCCACAGCCACATCTAAGTCGAAAACCAGTAAAGCAAAAGCAAAAAGTGGGGGTGAACATAGAAAGCAGACCCTACTCTCCTACACTTACCTAAAATTTAGGTAACAATTTTGTCACATTAGAAGGGTTTGGGACATGCCCCTGTAGTCACACACTGTAATGTCTAGTGGGAACATATTATTATATCCAGGAGAAACACCGGGAACACAGTGTTGTGCGTGATAGGAAGTAAAGAGCAGGCAGTAACTCAAATGTATACTCATAGAGTTCAGCCCTAAAACGTAATGGATGCCAAATTACTCACTTTGTCAATGCTGCCATGTCAAAAGCCAGACGAGTCGTACCCCTTCATCTCCCAAAAAGTAAATGGGAGAGGACCCAATGTTTATTTATATTGAGATGCAGCGGAGGCAGGAGCTTCTGTGGCTTTCCTGCATCACTCTGCGGAGCGCTTGTCAGCGCATGCACATTGGGGTTGTGGTTTTCATGGCCTTGAACGGGTCCCACACTCGGGTGCATGTGTTTAGGAGAAAAATAACCCCATAGGAGTTGTGGTCATGGACGCCTTTATGCAGGACTCGTACTCTGGGATATTTTGTAAACAATCATGCATGTGATCACACATACTAAATAAAAGCCTGAGCCATTAAGGTGTTTAGCCATACATGATGTTATCCTAGGTGTCTGCTCGCATTAGTGGGTTCCCCACAAAGTGTTGATATGATATATTAAGAGCGAGGGGCCATTTCACAACAATGAAAACGGAGGAATTGGTGTTGATGAGGCAATGCTTGGGTTCACTATTCCTAGAGAATAGGCAAGACATAAAGTGCGTAGATGCCTTGTCGGGTGATCAGCGCTATATAATTCCAATATAATACAATTACCAACAAAAACACAGCAGATAGCTTTGTCTGACATACAACTTTTCAGGGAAGAAAACCTAATTCGGCCCATCGAAGAGATGCTCATATGTATTTGTTCCCATACCCGGGGGCTAATATATGCGGAAGCGCAACCACAAAGAATACAGATTGACAAATCACAGTATATAAAAAGGAAGAGTGCTTTGAAATGCTAAAAGCTGATGATGTATTTGTACAAGTAACTCTGTAGGCAGTGAACTTCAGCGGCAATAATGCATTCAGTGAGGCTGCTGTGGGAGCAATGAAAATCTCTGCCTTCTTGCCTTGTGAACAGAAGAACAAGTTACTTACCTTCGGTAACGATGTATCTGTAAGAAAGATTAGTTAGTTAGATTCCTCACCTTAGAATATCCCCAGGCGTCAGGCTGGATCCGGAAAGATTTTTGTAGCAATACCCCTTGCGCGTCGGTAGGCGTCGTCTGCGGCTCCGCGTCCGTCGTCGGCGTCGTGCACTGGAATGACGTCGGAGTACTTAGACGCCGCCCTCGCGCGCTGACGTCAGTTCTTATACATAGCTTTCCGCGCCAGGGACGCTGAGCCATGCAAGAGACCGACACTGGTGCCAAAAAATCTAGGGCCCTGAAAGGGAGAACCTTAACCCTAGATGTCGGTTCGCAGAACGGGGAGGCTGGGTGGGTCGGTGAGGAATCTAACTAACTAATGTTTCTTACAGATACATCGTTACCGAAGGTAAGTAACTTGTTCATCTGAAAGAAACACGTTAGTTAGATTCCTCACCTTAGAAAAGATACCCCAGCAATACCAACCCCGGAGGTGGGCCTGCGAACCAAGATCACACCAGAAAGTCCTGGAGAACAGAACGGCCAAAGTGGCCATCTCTCCGGACTTGGCTGTCCAGGCAATAGTGCTTGGCGAACGTGTGCAGTGAAGCCCACGTCGCCGCCTGACAGATGTCCTGCAAGGGGACTCCCCGTCCCAGGGCAGTTGTCGCCGCTGTGGCCCGGGTGGAATGGGCTCTCAGCCCAACAGGAGGGACCTTTTTCGCCAGGAATAGCAGAGTTTAATACACAACACGGCCCATCGCGAGATGGTCCGCTTGTGCACAGCTTTACCCTTCTTAGCACCTACATATCCAACAAAAAGTTGGTCGTCCACCCGGAACTGTTAAGTGCGGTCCAAATAAAAGGACAGCGCACGTTTTGGGTCCAGACGGTGGAGCCTCTCTTCATCTTTTGAAGGATGCGGAGGCGGAAAGAAGGTGGGCAGCGTGACAGATTGCCCGATGTGAAAGGGAGTCACGACTTTAGGAAGAAAAGAAGGACGTGTCCGGAGGACAACCTTATCCGGATGAACCGAAAGGAAGGGAGGCTTAGCTAACAGAGCCTGGAGCTCACTCACCCGCCTAGCGGAGGTGATAGCCACCAGGAAGGCAGTTTTCAGAGTCAGTAGACGAATTGGACAGTTGTGAAGGGGCTCAAAGGGAGCGCACATCAGAAAAGTGAGAACAAGGTTCAAGTCCCACTGAGGCATTACGAATGGAACAGTAGGGAACATATGAGTAATGCCCTTAAGAAAACGGGAGACAACAGGGGACTTGAAAAGAGAAGGCTGATCAGGAAGCCTTAAGAAAGCAGACATTGCAGCAAGATAACCCTTCAAGGTGCCCAGAGCAGAGCCCTGCTGGGCCAAAGAAAGGAGAAAGAGGAGAACCTCAGAAAGAGGGGCAGAAAGGGGATCCACAGCCTTTGCTGTGCACCATGCCACAAATTTGTTCCACCGGCAGGCGTATACCGTCTTTGTGGAGGGACGCCTGGCTGCCAGAATGACATCACAGACTTCAGCAGGCAAGTCAAATGGCATCAACTGTCGCCGCTCAATCTCCACGCATGGAGGTGGAGGCTGGACAGGTTCGGGTGGAGGACCGTCACCTGCTGCTGCGACAGAAGGTCCTCCTGAAGAGGCAGTCGTATCGGGGGATCGATGGACATACTGAGTAGCTCGGGATACCAGTACCTTCGTGCCCAATCCAGAGCCACCAAGATGACTTGGGCCCGGTCGCGCCTGATCTTCTTCTGCACTCTGGGCAGAAGTGGTATAGGCGGAAAGGCTTACAACAGACCGCAACTCCACTCGCGACGAAAAGCGTCTCCGAGCCAGTGCCGCCTTGGAAATTCCAACGCGCAGGACTGCTGACATTTCGCGTTCTCTTCGGTGGCGAATAGATCTAACCAAGGCTCTCCCCACTGCAGAAAGAGACCTTGCGCCACGTCTGAGTTCAGACGCCATTCGTGATCCATCATGCACCGGCGGCTGAGTTCGTCTGCTCTGGCGTTCAGAGAGCCCGCCATATGTTGAACCACCAGGGTGATGCCCTGATGTTCCAGCCATGTCCAGAGGCGCAGAGCCTCCTGACAAAGGGTCCACGACCCCACCCCGCCCTGTTTGTTGCAATACCACATGGCAGTGGTGTTGTCCGTGAACACCTGCACAACACTTCCCCGGACAGAGGGAAGGAATGCCTTCAGCGCAAGTCGGATCGCCCTCAGCTCCAAGAGGTTGATATAGAGCTGAGTCTCCGCCAGAGACCAGAGTCCTCTGATCTCCGCCTCTCCCATATGCCCCCCCCCCTCCTAGGAGGGACACATCCGTCACTACGACATGCTCCGGTTGGGGTAGGGAGAGGGATCTGCCGCTGACCCAATCGCGATTCGTGAGCCACCACTGCAGCTGGTTCGCAGTGCCCTCCGAGATCAAGACATGGTCGGACAGGTTGCCTCGATGCTGGGCCCACTGAAACTTCAGGTCCCACTGCAGAGCCCGCATCCGCCACCTGGTGTGAGGTACCAACAGGATGCAGGAGGCTATCAGCCCCAGAAGCCGCAGCACCAACCTGACCGAAACCCAGGACAGAGGCCGGAAAATGGAAATCAGGGCCTGAATGTCCCGGACCCGCTGTTCCGGCGGATAGACCCGGAACTGCGCCGAATCGAGAACCGCCCCAATGAAAAGGAGCTTTTGGGAGGGACTCAGGTGCGACTTCGGCACATTGATGGAGAACCCCAGCGAGTGCAGGAGGTCGGCCGTAGTCTGGAGGTGGTAGACGACTTGCTGGGGCGAGCCCGCCTTCAACAGCCAGTCGTCGAGATAGGGGAAGACTGGAACCCCTGATCGGCGCAGATGAGCTGCGAGCACCGCCATGACTTTCGTGAACACCCGAGGGGCACTGGTGATGCCGAAGGGGAGCACGGTGAACTGAAAGTGCTCCTGACCCACCGTGAACCGCAGTTAACGCCGGTGGGCCGGCAGGACGGGGATGTGGAAATAAGCGTCCTGCAAGTCCAACGCTACCATCCAGTCTCCAGGGTCTAGGGCAGCCAGAACCTGAGCTAAAGTGAGGATCTTGAACCGGTCCTTCCGGAGGAAGGAGTTCACGCTCCTGAGGTACAAGATCGGGTGTAGGCCCCCTTTGCCCTTCTTGGGAACCAGAAAGTAGTGGGAATAACAACCACGACCTACTTCTGGACCAGGAATGCGCTTGACGGCATCTTTGACCAAGAGGGCCGAAACTTCCTCTCGTAGCAGATGCAAATGATCCCCCGACATACGGTGGTTCAGCGGTGGCATGGCTGGAGGGGTCGTCTCGAAGGGGACGGAGTAGCCCCTTCGGACGATTTGCAGCACCCACCTGTCCGACGTGATGGAGCGCCAGTGGAGCAGGTAATGACAAACTCTGCCGCCCACTGGTGTTGAATGGGCCTGAAAGCTCGGACTAGGAGGGCTTTGAGGCGGATGCTGCCGGGGTGGATGTGGACTGACCGGCACGTTGACCTCCAGTACCGCCTCGGCGGAAATCACGTCCGCGTGCAGGTTGGTTCTGCGGCCAGTGGCTGGGCGGACGCGAGGAGGCGCCCCTTCCTTGGCCACGAAAGGGACGAAAGGCGGAAGTTTGCGGCCGCGGGGCCGAAAGACCCAAGGACTTGGCCGTGGCCTGGGAGTCCTTGAACCGAGCCAGCGCACTGTCCGCCTTCTCACCAAAAAGGCGAGTGCCATCAAAGGGCATGTCCATGAGGGAACTCTGGACATCCCCTGAAAATGACGTGGACCTCAGCCAGGCGTGACGCCGAAGCGCCACCGTGGTGGAAATCGCCCGACCCAGCGAGTCCGTGGTGTCAAGTCCACACCATATGGCGTGCCGTGCTGCATCTCGACCGTAAGCAAGTGCTTGAGTGAGTCGTGCCCGGACCTCCACCGGGCACAAGGGCAGCACGTCCTCCACCGTATCCCACAGAGAGTGGGAATAACGGTCCAAAAGGCAAGCGGTATTTAAAGACCACAGCCCCAAACTCAGGGACGAGAACAGTTTCTTGCCAAACTGTTCCAACCTCTTGGATTCCCGATCCGGAGGGGCGGACGGGAAGGAGGATTGGGAGGTTGAGGCCTGGATAACCAGACTCTCGGGGGTGGGGTGTTGGGAGAGGAAACTGGGGTTGCCCGGAGCAGGGCGGTGGCGCCGGGCAACGTTCCGGTCCACAAGAGGAACTGTGGAGGGCTTGGACCAAGTGCCCTGCAGAACATCTATGAGGGCCTCATTAAACTGCAGCAGAGGCTCAGTGGAGCTTGCCGTCGGTTGAAGGACCTCTGTGAGGACGTTAGTCCTCACGGACACAGCAGGCAACTCCAGCCCTAGGGCTTCGGCCGCCTTGCGCAGCACCACTGAAAAAGCTGCACCCTCCTCCGAGGCCACAGTCGGAGGAGGGATGAAGCCAGCGTCCGGCGAAGTGTCCAGACCACTGGCATCCCCCAGTTCGTCTGCCCAGTCCTGTGCAAGTTGACCCTGGAGGGCCATAGGGTCCTCAGACCCCTCCCAGTCACCCCTGTCATCCGATTCCTGATAAACAGGAGGAACGATCGGAGCCGGACGGTAGATGAAATGGTCATCCATTGACGTTGGGTGCGGCGCCGGACGGCGCCGTACCGGCGTCGGGTCCGGACAGGGGCTGAACCGGGGAACGGCGTCGTCCGGAGACGGCGCCGGAGGTGGAACCAGTGTCGGCGCCAACGGAGGAGGCGTCGTGAGGTCGACCGGTGCCGACCGAGATCCAGGCCTGGATCCCTCGGGGACCTGCGGCGTCTGGGCCCCGGAGCCGTCGACAGCGCCGGGGCCGGAGCCGCCAGCACGCGAGGTCGCCCAGTCGAACCTGCGGGGCCCGAAGGCGCGCCTACAGGCGTCGACGGCGGAGCCAGGCCCCTCATGGCCGAGAGGAAGGCACTGACCTCCGCCGGAGACGCGTCAGTCCCCGGGACCGGCGGGTATGGGGACGGACGCGGCTCCTGCGGCTCCGACGGAGCCGCGGGGGTGGGACCACCCTGACCCTCAGCCGAGTCGCGCGACCGGCGAGGGGAGTCCAAAGAGCGATGTCGTCTCTTGGACTTCTTGGAGTGCTTCGACTTACCCGAAGACCCCGACAAGCGATGACGATGGCTGCGGCTCCGCGATCGGTCCTTGGACCTCCTCCTGGACTGGGACCGAGAGCGGAGCCGAGTGCCGAAGCTCGAGAACCTTACGGGACCTCTCCCGCATAGCTTTCGACGTCAAGGCCTGGCAATCGAGGCACGACTCCGCGTCATGGTCGGCCCCCAGGCAATAAAGGCACCGGCGATGGTGATCCGTCACCGAAATCAGGCGATGACAGGCGTCACAGGCCTTGAAACCAGGCATCCTACCGGCACCAGAGTTGAGTTGATAGACCAAAAGAAGTCAAAAAAGTTAGTCAAAAAATGACAAGGGGTAAGCTCTTCCCGGATCGGCGCTTACTGGCGCGGAAGAAAGAAGAACTGACGTCAGCGCGCGTGGGCGGTGTCTAAGTACTCCGACGACGTCATTCCGGCGCAAGACGCCGTCAACGGACGCGGAGCCGCAGACGACGAGTACCGACGCGCAAGGGGTATTGCTACAAAAATCTTTCCGGATCCAGCCTGACGCCTGGGGATATTCTAAGGTGAGGAATCTAACTAACATGTTTCTTTCAGATACGGTAATATTATGAGAGAGATAACATCCCTTGTTTTTCTGCCTTGTGTGAATATTTATACAGCGTCAGGTAATTAACTACACTTGAGAGCGATAATAATCCTTGATTGTCAATCTTCAAATCAGCTTTCGCAGAAGAACAGTACGATATACAGAACAGAGTAGAAATAATCTCTGTATGAAAGAGCGTGTTATGGCAAGAACCACTATATAAGGTTTCGTGCTGAAAAGTTTAACAAATCGCTTTTCCTCAGTGGCCACAACAGGTATGGCCTCAGCTTCTTCAAGGCCCAGACCACAGCACAGGCCTACCTCTCAGTGGCTGACCAACGTTTCTCCCTGACGGTCAACGTTCTACTGATAAAAACTACTGGTTGATCCTAAGTTGTGATAACACAGGCCATACCCCTATCTCATATGTCTTTATGTAGAATTCCAAAAGAATTTAAAAATCCAGAGAGTAAAAGGTTGAAGGTTAGTGTCCAGTGGCACAGTACCTTACAGCATCAAGCAGACCGATCATCTGGCAAGGTTCCAGTTTTGTTTAGAACCCCCCCTTCAGCTGGCCCACAAGTTACTTACTGTGAGAAGTTGGCCTGATGTATGATGTCACTAGTTCTAGTGTACACCTTATATCAGTCCAAATACCCTTATGGTGATTGGTTGTTAAGTCAACCTTATAGACCAGCTATCCTAGTGGTAGCATGGACAAGAGCAGTCTTAGGCTAAACTCTGAATGGCATGTGAAGCCAGCTGTGATACCATATATAATCCCTTGAATACCAAATGAAAGGACACCACAACAGATATATATATAAAATAAAGTGTATTTATTCTAGTCAAACCCTCAGCACTCTTTATGAGATTAGAGGTAAGTACAACACAGTCTTATTTAAGCATACATTAAGTCACACAGGTAAGTAATACAGTTAGGCCCTAGGGGCCACGCAAACCATATACTAAGTAAGTGGTATAAGGACCACTGTCACGGAAATAGAATAGGCCTAGGCCTAGGGAATCGCTGGGGCTACACTACACTAGCGTTAGTTAGGAAGTGGGAGGCCCACGGGATTCGTGTGCAGAGTGGAAACACTCACGCGTAATGCGTAAAAGTCAATAGCAATAGTACAGTTTAGAAAACGGTAGATTTAGGACACTTCCGGAGTAGCTAGGAAGTTGAGACTTGAAAACTAGACACTAGGATAGTCACTATCCTGATGAGCACCGGAGTACCCAAGTTACCTAGCCCACAGGCTGCGGGTGCATAGGGGTGAAGATGCGTCGTTTTCGTCGTCGACTCCTATGGATGCCTGAAGAAAGATGCTGACAGGCAGTCAGTGAAGAGTGTCCGGTGGATCCCAAGGCTGGGATCAAGAAGAGAGGAAACCTGCAAGCAGAAGGGACAGAGTCAAAGTCACTAGCCAGTGACCACGTGGAACCAGGAAGGAACCAGGCGATGTCGTGAAGATTGCAGGTGAAGGTGAAGCTTGTCGCTGCAGCCAGGAGGACCATGAAGCGTCGAGGACGACCAGGAGGCGAGCTGTCCCACGAAGGCTCTTGCTGTCGGCGGCGTCGAAGTTGGACTAGGACTCACCAAGCCTTGGCAAGCGGAACCCTCGAAGAACGGAGGACTTGCTTCTGGTGCAGACCAGGAAGGTCTGGGGTGCTTCTTCTTTGCAGAGAAGCGGGAGCCAGTCTGGAGGAGCCAAACCAGCGCAGAAGATTTCAGGGTGCGTCGTCACAAAGGCCACTAGCCAGCGGGCAAGCAACCGGACAGACGCGGCAAGCAGGAAAATGCAGAAGGGCCCCACGCAGGACTCGTGGAGTGTGGGGGGCTGATCTTCGGTGCAGATGGTGCTTGGGGTTGGGGCTTCTCAATCCCCGGTGCACAACTTCGAGGGTACCTCAGAAGCTGCGCTTTAAGTTACTAGCCACTTTTTCCAGGTAGCCGGTCCCACGTCGCTCGTCGCCTCCACGGATCTCAGCTTTGCTGTGGATGTGGATCAGGGTCGGAGAAGTCTGGAAGTCAAGGCTCTGGTCAGGCTCTGCAGTCGGTTCCTCGTAGAACGTGGGCAAAGCAAAGGGTAGTCTCTTGATGGTGCCTGTTTGCACAGGGTAGCCACTCCTTGGCCACAAGGGAGATTCTTCAGTCTTCTTCTTTCGTCGAATGTCGAAGGTCCAGAGTTTCTGTTCAGTTTTGCAGGTTCAGGATAATCTAAAGTCTTGAGGCCCAACTCCCACTCTTATACTAATCTGGGGGGCTGGGATACCTGCTAGGTCACGCCTTATGGGTGGGACCTGGGAGGGGGTGGTTACACCCACTTCCCTTTGTCCAGTTTCACGCCAGAGCTGGGGCTGGAGTGCCCCAGCGCCGGTTTGAACTGGACTATGCAAGGAACACCTTGTGTGCCCCAGGCATGTCTCATTCCTTTCAGCCCACCCTGCCCCAATACACTAAAGGCTGTCTGGGGAGGTGCTAGCACCTCCCCAAGCAGGAAACCTATTGTCCAAGCCTCCCTTGCCAGGATCACTCCCAGCAGCAGGGGGTCAGACTCGTGTCTGTGGCAGCAGCATCCATTTTGTGATGCTGAGGCTTTAGTTAGAGTTAAACAGCAAAGTAGGATTTTAACATGTCTCTCCCTCTAGAAGGGAGGGATAATATCCTCATCCCCAGAAATGGGATGGGGGTATTATTCCAAAGTGTTAGACACCTTACACGACATGTTTTGATAAAGCCAAACCATAGTTACCATAACCGTTTAAGATTATAAGGCACTTTAAGAGTATATGGTAGGCTATATCATAGAACAGCTATAAGGACATGGTTCCGAAAGCTGCAGACAGGCTCAGCTCATGCTAGAGCACCATCTCACATGTTACCAAGCACTCTGCCTCCAGGATTGTTAAGGCCTGCCATAGGAGTGACTGATAGGTACCCATGTGTCTATATATAAGGGTGGACATAGGCATACTATATCTAAGCAAGGGGTGATTACACGACCTTGCCCCAGCTGAGTGATCAGCCAGTTGTGTCTGATTGGAAGGCCAGACCAGGGGTGGCATAATACATGCTGCAGCCCCTGGGAGGCCTAGGGTACACCTATGCCCTGGGTACCTAGGGTACACTGTACAGGGTCCAATAAGGTGATCCTTACCAATTGGGAATGTACCTAGGGTACATGGAGTCCATTTTAAAGAGAGAGCAGACAGCCTGAGACCCTGAATGGCAGGATCTCAGGCCAACTAAGTCGAAAAACCAGCTAGACACTAGGCAAAAAGTTGGGGGTAACCATAGTCAGATATCCACCTTCCTACACACGGCATCAAACATTGTGGACTATGTGCTCAGTCTCCGCTCGCGGATGGCGGAATACATGGAAAAGGCATCTAAAAACCTTGAGGCGAGCCAAGAATTACAAAAAGCTTGGCACGACCAAAAGGCTGTCCTAACTGTGTACCAGCCTGGACAGAAGGTGTGGGTGCTGGAGCCAGTGGCCCCAGCAGCACTCAAAGACAAATGGTCTGGGCCCCACACGATCATTGAGCAAAAGGGAGAGGTCACCTACTTGGTAGACCTGGGAACTCCCCGGAGCCCCCACAGGGTGCTCCATGTAACCAGGATCAAGGCATATGTGGACAGGGAGGGCATGGGCTTGCTCATGGCCACAGATGAGGGACAGGAGGAGGAGAGTGACCCTCTCCCGGACCTGCTCTCTCAGAACCCTGACGATGGGTCGGTAGATGGTGTTGTCTTTTGCGGCAGCCTCTCTGGACATCAACAAAAGGATTGTAAACAGGTTCTTCAATCCTTTCGACATATGTTCTCTCTGACACCCAGTCAGACCAATTGGTGTACCCATGAGGTCGACACTGGGGACAGTCTGCCCGTAAAGAGTAAAATCTATCGACAGCCTGATCATGTCAGAGACTGCATCAAGACAGAGGTGCAGAAAATGTTGGAGCTGGGAGTCATTGAGCCCTCGGACAGCCCCAGGGCTAGTCCCGTAGTTCTCGTGCCGAAACCTCACACCCAGGGCGGTAAGAAAGAGATGAGGTTTTGCGTGGACTACAGAGGCCTCAATGCAGTCACTAAGACTGACGCCCACCCGATACCGAGACCAGACGAACTTATAGACCGGTTGGCTTCGGCCAACTACTTAAGTACGTTTGACCTGACAGCTGGGTATTGGCAAATCAGGTTAGCTGAGGAGGCCAAGCCCAAAACAGCATTTTCTACCCCGGGTGGGCATTATCAGTTCGTGGTAATGCCCTTTGGTTTGAAAAATGCACCTGCCACCTTCCAAAGGCTGGTGAATCGAGTTCTCACTGGGTTGGACGACTTCTGTGCGGCGTATCTGGACGATATCGCTGTCTTTAGCTCCACCTGGGAGGATCACCTGGTCCACCTGAGGAAAGTGTTAGAGGCCCTGCAAAAGGCAGGCCTCACTATCAAGGCCACTAAGTGCCAGATAGGGCAGACACAGGTTGTATACCTGGGCCACCTTGTAGGTGGAGGCCAGGTTCAGCCATTGGAGAGCAAAATACAGGCCATCCAGGACTGGGCTCCTCCAACCACCCAGACTCAGGTTCGAGCTTTCTTGGGCCTGACTGGTTATTACCGGAAATTTGTCAGAAATTATGGATCCATTGTGACCCCGCTAAACGATCTGACAAGTAAAAAGATGCCAAAAAAAGTTCAGTGGACAGCCAGCTGTCAGAAGGCATTCGATGACCTAAAGCAGGCCATGTGCACAGCACCTATCCTAAAGAGTCCAGACTACTCCAAACCATTCATTGTCCAAACAGACGCTTCGGAGTTGGGTGTGGGAGCTGTTCTATCTCAACTGAATTTTGATGGTCATGACCAGCCCATAGCTTTTATTAGCAGGAGGCTGACCCCCAGAGAGAAGAATTGGTCAGCTATTGAGAGGGAGGCCTTTGCTGTGGTTTGGGCCCTGAAGAAGTTGAGGCCATACTTGTTTGGCACTCACTTCAAGATTCAGACCGACCATAAGCCCCTCTTGTGGCTAAATCAAATGAAGGGTGAAAACCCCAAACTACTTAAGTGGTCCATTTCCCTACAGGGGATGGACTTCACAGTGGAGCATAGACCTGGCACTGATCATGGCAATGCAGATGGGCTCTCCAGGTATTTCCACTTAGAGCAAGAAGACTCACCTGGTCAAGGTTAGCTTATTGTCCCAAAGTTTGGGGGGGGGTCATGTAGGAGAGTAGGGTCTGCAATCCTATGATCACCCAGATTTTTTGCTTTTGCTTCATTGGTTTACGACTTTCCCTGGCTGGGGGCCTGCCAATCAGGCCCACAGCCTAGCTGTTCTCTCTCGAAATTAACACACATGTACATTAGGTGCATCCACTAATTGGAACTGGGCCGCCTTGTCAGTCCCTGTCTCAGCATACCACAGGTATCCAGGGCATCGGTGTACCCAGGGCCTACCAGGGGCTGCAGCATGTATTATGCCACCCCTGGATGGCCGCCCAAACCTGACACAACTGGCTGCACGACAGCTGGGGCAAAGTGGTGTAATCACCCGTTGCTGTAGGTGTAGTATTCCTATACCTAACCCTAAAATGGACACATGGATTCCTATCAGTCACTCCTATGGCAGGCCTTATCAATCCTGAAGGCAGAGTGCGGGGAATCATGTGGAACGGTGCTCTGGCGCGAGCTGAGCCCGTCGACGGCTTGCGGAACCAAGTCCTAATAGCCGTTCCATGGTGACGCGGGCCAACTACTTTAAAATGCATTATAATCCTTGCGGTTATTTGCTAACTTTGGCATCGCATCACCTACACATGTCGAGTAAGGTGTCATACGAATTGGAATACGAACCCCTCGCCAATTCTGGCAAAGGGGTTAGCATTCCCCCCTTTTAGAGGGGCACGACATGGAAGTAACCTTGAACCCCGGTTAAAAGTTGACTCAAGCCTCAGCATCACAAAATGGATGCTGCCACCAGACACAAGTCTGACCTCCTGCTGCTGGGAGACCTCCCAGCGAGGGGAGCCTGGACAAAGGGTTTCCTGTCGAGGGCGGTGTTAGCACCATCCCAGACAGGGTTTGTGTATCCCAGGTAGGCAGGGCTGAAAGGAAGGTGATTGCAAGTAGCACCCCGGTGCTCACTGGGCATAGCCCGGCTCAAACCAGTTTCGGGGGCAACCCTGCCCCTGAGCTGGGGCGAAGCCGGACAAAGGATAGGGGTGTAACCACCCCCCTCCTGGCCCCACCCATAGGTAGGACCTAGTCACGGGCCAGCCCCTTTTCCTAGAATAAAGGTAGGAGCGAGTCCCCTTCCCAAATTGGATAATTCTGAATCTTGAACTACTTTCCACGAAAGGAACTCTTGACTATTTCTGAAGACTCTCCCTTGTGGCTAAGGAGTAGCCACCCTGCACCAGCAGGCACCACCTAAGCGCTTGCGGTTTGCTGCACGTCTCTCCCATGGATCAAGACTGCCCAGCTCGACGAGACCCGGGTTCCCTGCCATCTCTGACCTCTACCTACATCATCAGCCCAGCTGAGATTCGTAGGTGTGACGAGACCTGCGGGACCGGCCATCTTCAGAACCTGCACGACGCTTATCTAGCACGCCCACCGAGGGACCCTCGAGTGAGTGCACCTAGGGTTTGAGAAGCCCTAACCCTGAACAGCTCCAGCACCGAAGTCTGCCTCCCCAGCATCCACGAGATCTGCGTGGGGGCCCTTCCGCTCCTTGCTGTTCACCGCGTTGTCCGACCACTCGCCGACCGGCTTGTGGCCCTCTTCACGACGCACCACGATAGTTTGTTTTCATCACTGGTCTGGTTGCTCCAGACTGGCCCTTGCTCCCCTTCAACAGAGGAGTACCCCGGACCCTCCTGGTCCACTCCAGACGCCATCTTGACTCCACCGCGTGGGTTTGCCACTGCCAAGACCTGCTGCCCCACTCCTGGGCCCAGCATCATCGACAGCAGACGCCTTCGTGGAACAGCTCGCCCTCCATCCTGGTCGCCGCCGCGCCTCCTGGTCCGAGGAACAGCCGAGTCCGACGTCACCCACTCACCTGGTCGAGGTGACCTCAGCCGGTGCCTTCCGGGTACCCACACGATCGCTGGCTAGCGGTTGAGAACTGAGTCCCCTCTGCTTTCAAGTTTCCTTCATCACCGATCCAGGCTTGGATCTCGCTAAACATCGACACTGGTCGCCTGCCAGCAACTTCTTCTTTCAGGCTCCTGAGACTACAACGAGGACTCCCGACATCTTGCCGAACCTCACGCAGCCGCCGCCTCTGGGCTAGGTAACTCGAGCATTTCGGTGCTCCATCGCAGGTTCGCTCTACAAGTGTCCAGTTCATTTTCGTTTAGTCCCACTGATCGGATCACTCCGGAATCAGTAACTCCAGACTCTAACCATTCGCATTTCACTGTTAGTGTAGATGGTTTCCCGTGCCCTCGGGCATTTGTGTAAATTGTGCAACTGAAGTATTTTCATAAGAGTTTTGTAGTGTGCTTAGCTCCCTGACTCAGGCCAGGGTAGTCTTGTTATAAATAAATATCCTTTATTTTCATAACAACTTGTGTGGTGTCCTTTCACTTGACGTTCAAAGGGTATATGTGATGGTAAACAGCTGGCTTAACACGCCCTCTAGAGTTTAGCCTAAAGACTGCTCGTATCCACGCTACTAGGATAGCTGGTCTATACGGTTGACTTACAACCAATCATCAATAAGGGTCGTTTGGAATGATACACAGTGATCACTAGAATAGTGAGCACTACATATCAGGCCAACTTCTCACAGCGCCCATGAGGTTATATTGTGCACTGTGCACCCTCTAGTAAGGTTCTCGGTGTTTATGAGTCGTTGGTGCGAAAAGTTGGTGACATTTTAATCGTCCCAGCTAGCAGAAATGTTGCACATGGTCCCATATGGTTCGACTTCCACTGCTCCAAAGCAGCAAAAAGGCTGAGGGAAGCTCTATCAGCCAAATCAAGAATCCAGTCCGAGGTATGTGCTTGTCGAAAGGATTATAAGGCAGCACTGGCCAAGCGAAAGGGTAGTTTGAAGGAGGAAGCTTGGAGGGAGCTGATCGATTCTAGCACTCTCAAGAACAGCTCGAAGTTCTGGAGCATAGTGAATAGGCCCCTTTTTGAGCAGGAAGGGGGGGGGTGCCTAGATTCACACATTACAGAGGAGGAGTGGGTAGGTCATTTTAAATCTATGTTTGATTGCCTTCAGGTGCCTAACCCTAAAACAAAGCAGGGATACTAAGGATTCGGTATTAACCTTTGGTGGGAGGAGATCCGGGATGGCATCACAGGTCTATCCAACAATAAAGCACCAGGGCCAGACGGGATCCCCCCAGACCTATTCAAGGCAGACCATCCTTTCTGGGCACCAATACTGGAAAAAGTTCTTAATGCAGCAGCAAAGAGTGGTTGCCCGAAGTCTTGGGCATCTTCAACCATAGTCCCTGTTTTTAAGAAGTGTAACAGAAATAGTACTCATTGTTATTGACCGATTTCACTTATTGACTCTGTGGTTAAAGTGATAGGTCGTATTCTCCTAAAGAGACTATCAACTTGGGCAGACGATCATAAGATCATGTCGGATTTCCAATATGGGTTCCGGCCGGGACGCTGTACTATTGCTCAGTGTCTTAATCTATTGATGATACTGAGCAAGAATACGGTTGCTCGTACTGGATCTATTCACCTTGCCTTCATGGACTTGTCATCTGCGTTTGACTGTGTAAACAGGGACAAGCTGTGGCAGTCCATGAGGGCAATGGGGGTGGGGAACGGCATCGTTAACTTTCTTTTTTTTTTTTTTTAATTCTCTTTATTGTTTTACCATTTTAGCACATATAATACATTTTGTTATCATACATTTCATCAAGTTCATTAAGTTCTTAGGCAGCGAAAAAACAAAAAAATATGCATTAATGCTTCAATTATCAAAATCGTTAACTTTCTTAAGGACCTGCACATTTCCACCAAAGCTAACGTTATGTTCTCACAGGATCTACAGATCTCTTGGGACTTTGAGATTAAGAGGAGAGTCCAGCAGGGATGCATCCTGGCACCTTTTTTATTTAACTTTTATATAAATGAATTGGATAGAATACTAAGGGCAACAGGTGTTGATTTTCCCTGCATAGGACGGCGGGGTATTCCAGTCCTGCTTTATGCAGACGACGCTGTCCTAATATCTCGGACTGAATGGGGTTTACAATCCCTTTTAACCGCATTCTCTAGTTTCATGACAGAACGGGACCTGTCCATTAATAACTCGAAGTCCTACGTCATGAAAGTTGGGCAACAAACGAAAAAGAGGTTCCAGTTTAGTGTCGGCGCTGCTAAGATCCCCCGCACAAATGTATTTTCCTATTTAGGGGTTTTATTTGATGATCATCTTAAGAGGGGCCCCCTAATCCAGAAGAAAAAAGGGGACTCAGGCTAATGCAGCAATTTTTTATTTTGCTTCCAAAATAGGGAAGAGGCCGATGTGAGCTATGCTGCAAGTGTACCAAGCTAACAGCTTGGCCATAGCTACCTATGGTAGTGAAATTTGGGGTTACATTGCCGCAGATCCCCTCCAGGTAGTGGAAAACGATTTTTTGAAACGCTTATTATGTTTTCCACATGGAACATCTAATTTAGCGGTCCATGAAGAATTGGGGGTCTCCTACCTAAGTGATGCTCTTGCCCTGCTTCTGTTGATTTTCTGGTTAAAGTGTTGGCTGAATGAAGATCTAACCCTCACCCATCTGATTTTAAGAGAATGTATGACCCTAGATAACTCGGCTCGTATCCCCTGGTTTAAATACATCAAAAGTGGGCTTGAATCGATCGGGGGGGGGATTTATTTTCCAATCCTGATGCTATTACCAGAAAGGATGTAGAACTAACCAAGACTGCCTTTCTGAATCGAAGGAAAGCAGACCGAGAAGCTGTGGAGGTTCAGAAACGGAGTGTCCGATTGTATCTAACGCTTAAATCAACGCCATTAACGGAACCTTATCTTATGGGGCACTGTCTACACACGAGAAATTCCTTTTAACCAGGTTTCGGATGAATTAATTTAATCTTTTGCTAGCTAGACCTAAGGGGGTTAACAGAGGCCAAGTGTTAGCTACCTGCGGCTGCGACGGAAAGTCTCTCCAGGATTTGCTGCACTTTGTGTTTTTTTGTAAACTCGCAGGCATTTTTTAGTTCCTATTTTAAAAAAGATGAATTTTGGACAAGTCAGACCAGCTCTTGTGTATCTCCAATTGTTGAAGGATGATTGTATTTTCTTTATAGTAGGGTTTTTAAAAGCATCAGTGAAATCGAGGATTTGTATGGATTTGTAAATTCCGTATATTAAGATGTACAAATTGTTTTATGTATTGTATCTGTGTAACTTTTATGGTTTTCCAAACATAAACCGAATAAAGTTTATTGAAAGAATGACTCCGAGCAGGATTGGGTGGATGACTTGGAGGAGGCAGGCGACCTTGATGTCTCCTCTAGCCCGGGGTTCGCCTCCCCGCACCTACGATGGAGGAAGGTGCCTCCTACACGATGGTCCTCCGTCGGGCTGCTGAGGCCCTCAATCTTGACCTCCCCACAGTGGCCCTCAAGACCAACCTCCTCACCGAGGTGCTCCAGACGGCATCTACTTCGCCAGAGCCGTTGCTTCCCTTCAATGACGCCCTTACCGAGGTCCTCTTGGGCACTTGGTCGAGGCCAGCCTCGGGGGCCCCGGTGGATAAAAACGTCGCCAGGCGCCACCGACCGGTGCCCGGTGATCCTACGCCTGAGAGCCTGGTCATTCAGGCCTTGACGTCGGAGTGCTTTTCCTACGGCTCCGCCAGATAAGGACTGTGAACGGCTGGACCAGTTTGGGAAGCAGTTGTTCTCTTCAGCAGCTTAGGGCTGCGGTCAGTGAACACTGCCTGCTTGTTGGGCCGCTACTCCCACGCGGTGTGGGATGCTGTTGCTCAGGTGTTGCCTCAGTGTCCTAAGGAGGTGCAAGCTGTCCTTTCTCAGGCAATTGCTGAGGGTAAGGATGCGGCTAAATTCGCCATTCGATGTGGGTTGGACACCGCTGACTCATTGGGCAGGGCGATTTCTACAACTGTGGCATTGCAACGTCACGTCTGGTTGCGTTCGACTGGCTTCCCGCCCTATGTCCAAAGCACGCTCATGGACATGCCCTTTGATGGCACCCGCCTGTTTGGCGATAAGGCTGACAGTGCCCTTGAGCGCTTTAAGGATTTGCGGGCTACAGCCAAGTCCTTGGCCCTTTCTACTAAGACTTCGGCCTCTCTTGGTTTTTGTTCCTATCGTGGCCAAGGTAGAGGCAGTCAGGCGCGCCCATCCCCTAAGCCTGTGCAGAACCAGTCCGAGCGCGGCCGGGCCACGGTTTCCGCAGGGGCGGTTCGGGGAATCAGCGTGCGGGTCCGTCCACCTCCACGCCCGCTGCTTCCGCCTCCAAACCTTCCTAATCTGAGCTTTGGGCTTGGTTGTTATTCCCACTACTTTCTGGTCCCCAAGAAGGACAAAGGGGGTCTGCGTCCTATCTTGGACCTCCGGGACGTCAAGATGCTGACTCTGGCTCAGGTCTTAGTTGCCCTCGACGCTGGAGACTGGATGGTAGCGTTAGACTTGCAGGACGCATATTTTCACATTCCCGTCCTGCCGGCCCACTGGCGTTACCTGCAGTTCACGGTAGGCCAGGAGCATTTTCAGTTTGCCGTGCTCCCCTTCGGTCCTGCACCCGGACCTGTCATGCATGGAGATTGAGCGGTGACAGTTGACAGCTTTCGATCTTCCTCCCGAAGTCTGTGATGTCATCTTGGCAGCCAGGCGTCCCTCCACTAAAACGGTATAAACCTGTCGGAATTTATGGCATGGTGCACAGCGAAGGCTGTGGATCCCCTTTCTGTCCCCCTTCGGAAGTTCTTCTGTTCCTGCTTTCCTTGGCCCGGCAGGGCTCTGTTCTGGGCACTATCAAAGGTTATCTTTCTGCCATCTCCGCCTTTCTCCGGCTTCCTGATCAGCCTTCTCTTTCTAAGTCTCTGGTTGTTAACCGTTTCCTGAAAGACATTACACACATGTTCCCTCCAGTTCCGTTCGTAATGCCCCAGTGGGGCTTGAACCTTGTGTTGACTTACTTGATGTCCACTCCCTTTGAGACGCATCACAACTGTTCTTTGCGCCGTATCACCTTAAAGACTGCTTTCCTGGTTGCTATCACCTCTGCCAGAAGTGTGAGTGAGCTCCAGGCCCTTTCCTCCATACCTCCTTTCCTTTCTGTTCATTCGGACAAGGTGGTTTTCAGGACCCGTCCTTCTTTCTTGCCAAAGGTTGTTACGCCCTTCCACATCGGGCAGAACATTACTTTACCCACCTTTTTTCCGCCTCCACAGCCTTCAAAAGAGGAAGAGAGGCTCCACCGTCTGAACCCGAAACGTGTGCTCTCGTTCTATCTGAAGCACACACCGCGGTTCCGGGTGGATGACCAACTCTTTGTTGGCTACGTGGGCGCCAAAATAGGTCGGGCCGTGCACAAGTGGACCATCTCTCGGTGGGTCGTTCTGTGCATCAAGGCCTGTTACTCGTTGGCTAAGAAGGAGCCTCCTATGGGGCTGCGTGCCCATTCCACCCGGGCAACGGCAGTCACTACTGCCTTGGGACGCGGCATTCCCTTGCAGGACATTTGTCAGGCAGCTACGTGGGCCTCACTGCACACGTTTACCAAGCACTACTGCCTTGACAGTCAAGTCCGGAGGGACCGCTTCTTTGGCCGTTCCGTGCTCTGTGACCTTCTGGTGTAATCTTGTTCGCAGACCCACCACGGGGGTTGGTTTTGCTGAGGTATCTATTCTAAGGTAAGGAATCTATCCCTAACGTGTCTCTTTCAGATGCACAAGTTACTACTTGTGTAACGATATATCTGTAAGAGACATTAGTTAGTGATAGATTCCTTACCGCCCCACCCATCCTCCCTGTAGGAAGGTGGATATCTGACTATGGTTACCCCCAACTTTTTGCCTAGTGTCTAGCTGGTTTTTCGACTTAGTTGGCCTGAGATCCTGCCATTTAGGGTCTCAGGCTGACTGCTCTCTCTTTAAAATGGACTCCATGTACCCTAGATACATTCCTAATTGGTAAGGATCACCTTATTGGCCCCTGTACAGTGTACCTTAGGTACCCAGGGCATAGGTGTACCCTAGGCCTCCCAGGGGCTGCAGCATGTATTATGCCACCCCTGGTCTGGCCTTCTAATCAGACACAACTGGCTGATCACTCAGCTGGGGCAAGGTCGTGTAATCACCCCTTGCTTAGATATAGTATACCTATATCTACCCTTAATATAGACACATGTGTACCTATCAGTCACTCCTATGGCAGGCCTTAACAATCCTGGAGGCAGAGTGCTTGGTAACATGTGGGATGGTGCTCTAGCATGAGCTGAGCCTGTCTGCAGCTTTCGGAACCATGTCCTTATAGCTGTTCTATGATATAGCCTACCATATACTCTTAAAGTGCCTTATAATCTTAAACGGTTATGGTAACTATGGTTTGGCTTTATCAAAACATGTCGTGTAAGGTGTCTAACACTTTGGAATAATACCCCCATACCATTTCTGGTGATGAGGATATTATTCCTCCCTTCTAGAGGGAGAGACATGTTAAAATCCTACTTTGCTGTTTAACTCTAACCAAAGCCTCAGCATCACAAAATGGATGCTGCTGCCACAGACACGAGTCTGACCTCCTGCTGCTGGGAGTGATCCCGGCAAGGGAGGCTTGGACAATAGGTTTCCTGCTTGGGGAGGTGCTAGCAGACAGACTTTAGTGTATTGGGGCAGGGAGGGCTGAAAGGAATGAGACATGCCTGGGGCACACAAGGTGTCCCATGCATAGTCCAGTTCAAACCGGTGCTGGGGCACACCAGCCCCAGTCCTGGCTCGAAACTGGACAAAAGGAAGGGGGTGTAACCACCCCCTCCCAGGTCCCACCCATAAGGCGTGACCTAGCAGGCAACCCAGCCCCCCAGATTAGTATAAGAGTTGTAGCTGGGCCCCAGGAGATTAGATTATCCTGAACCTGCAACTTGAACAGAAACTCTGGACCTTCGACATTCGACGAAAGAAGAAGACTGAAGAATCTCCCTTGTGGCCAAGGAGTGGCTACCCTGTGCAAACAGGCACCATCAAGAGACTACCCTTTGCTTTGCTGAAGTTCTACGAGGGACCGACTGCAGAGCCCGACCAGAGCCTTGACTTCCAGACTTCTCCGACCCTGATCCACATCCACAGCCGAGCTGAGATCCGTGGAGGCGACGAGAGACGTGGGACCGGCTACCTGGGAAAAGTGGCTAGTATCTTCCAGCGCAGCTTCTGAGGCACCCTCGAAGTTGTGCACCGGGGATTGAGAAGCCCCAACCCCAAGCACCATCTGCACCGAAGATCAGCCCCCCACACTCCACGAGTCCTGCGTGGGGCCCTTCTGCATTTTCCTGCTTGCTGCGTCTGTCTGGTTGCTTGCCCGTTGGCTAGTGGCCTTTGTGACGACGCATCCTGAAATCTTCACTGCTGGTTTGGCTCCTCCAGACTGGCTCCCGCTTCCCTGTAAAGGAGAAGCACCCCAGACCTTCCTGGTCTGCACCAAGAAGCAAGTCCTCCGTTCTTCGTGGGTTCCGCTTGCCAAGGCTTGGTGAGTCCTAGTTCAACTTCGACACCGCCGACAGCAAGAGCCTTCGTGGGACAGCTCGCCTCCTGGTCCTGGTCGTCCTCGACGTTTCCTGGTCCCCGTGGCTGCAGCGACAAGCTTCACCTTCACCTGCAATCTTCACGACATCGCCTGGTTCCTTCCTGGTTCCACGTGGTCACTGGCTAGTGACCTTGACTCTGTCCCTTCTGCTTGCAGGTCTCCTCTCTTCTTGATCCCAGCCTTGGGATCCACCGGACACTCTTCACTGACTGCCTGTCAGCATCTTTCCTTCAGGCATCCATAGAAGTCCACGACGAAACTGGACGCAAGTTCACACCTATGCACCCGCAGCCTGTGGGCTAGGTAACTTGGGTACTTCGGTGCTCACAAGGGTAGTGACTATCCTAGGGTCTAGTTTCCGAGTCTCGACTCTCTAGCTGCTTCAGAAGTGTCCTTAAACTGTTAATTTCTAACTGCTAGTAATTCTATCGACTTTTAAGCATTACGCGTGAGTGTTTCCACTCTGCACCGGAATCCCGTGGGCCTCCCACTTCGTAACTGTTGCTAGTGTAGTGTAGCCCCAGCGATTCCCTAGGCCTAGGCCTATCCTATTTCCGTGACAGTGGTCCTTATACCACTTCTTTAGTATATGGTTTGCGTGGCCCCTAGGGCCTAACTGTATTACTTACCTGTGTGACTTAATGTATGCTTAAATAAGACTGTGTTGTACTTACCTCTAATCTCATAAAGAGTGCTGAGGGTTTGACTAGAATAAATACACTTTATTTTATATATATATATATATATATCTGTTGTGGTGTCCTCTCATTTGGTATTCAAGGGATTATATATGGTATCACAGCTGGCTTCACATGCCATTCAGAGTTTAGCCTAAGACTGCTCTTGTCCATGCTACCACTAGGATAGCTGGTCTATAAGGTTGACTTTACAACCAATCACCATAAGGGTTGTTTGGACTGATATAAGGTGTACACTAGAACTAGTGACATCATACATCAGGCCAACTTCTCACACTGCCCGTTCTGGGAACTGTTTACTAGGATTAAGGTCATCCCTCTTAGGGCCCTAGTTTTCTGCACCAATGGTCAGTATCTTGCATGGCTCTGCGTTCCTGGCGCAGAACGTTGTGTACAGAACTGACGTCAGCGCGCATGGGTGGTGCCTAAGTACTCTCCGTGGCATCATCTCGGCGCTTACGATGCCAGTGACGGACCCGGAGCCGCACGATGCCACCTACTGACGCGCAGGGGTACTGCTAAGCGAAACTTTCCGGATCCAGTCTGACGCCTGGGGATATTCTAAGGTAAGACAATTGCAACCAGAACACACAGTGGTGACAGACGCATCCTTTCTGGGATGGAGCGGCCACATGGGAGAGGAGGAGATCAGATGCCTCTTGTCTCCGGCAGAGTCTGGGCTCCACATCAACCTTCTGGAGCTTTGGGCGATCCATCTTGCACTCAAAGCCTTCCTTCCCTCTGTTCGGGGAAGAGTAGTGCAGGTGTTAACGGACAACACCACCGCTATGTACTCCAATAAACAGGGCGGGGTGGGGTTGTGGACCCTATGTCAGGAGGCCATCCGCCTCTGGACATGGCTGGAACATCAGGGCATATCCCTGGTGGTTTAACACTTGGAAAGGTTCTCTAAACGCCAGGGCGGACAAACTCAGCCGCAGGTGCATGATGAATCACGAATGGCGTCTTCACTCGGAGGTGGTGCAAGGTCTATTTCAACAGTGGGGAGAGCCTTGTTTAGATATATTCGCCACCGAAGAGAACTTGCAATGTCAGCAATTCTGTGAGTTGGAATTTCCAAGGCGGCACTCGCTATGTGCCGCTTTTCGGAGCGAGTGGAGTTGCGGTCTTCTATACGCCTTTCCGCCTATACCACATCTGCCCAGAGTGCTAAAGAAGATCAAGCGTGACCGGGCCTAAGTAATTTTTGTGGCTCTCGATTGGGCACGAAGAGTCTGGTATCCCAAGCTTCTCAACAAGGCCATCGATCCTCCGATCAGACTGTCTCTACGGGAGGATCTTCTGTCGCAGCAGCAGGGGACGGTCCTCCACCCGAACCTGTCCAGGCTCCACCTCCTTGCGTGGAGATTGAGCGGCGGCAGTTGACGTCATTTGACTTGCCTCCCGAAGTCTGTGATGTAATCTTGGCAGCCAGGCATCCCTCCACTAAGATGGTGTATGCCTGCCGAGGATACGATTTTGTGGCTTGGTGTACATTAAAGGCTGTGGCTCCCCTTTCGTCCCCTCTTTCTGAGGTTCACTTGTTCCTTTCTTTGGCCCAGCAGGGCTCTGCTCTGGGCACTATCAAGGGCTACCTTTCGGCCATTTCTGCTTTTCTAAGGCTTCCTGATTAGCCTTCTCTCTTCAAGTCCCCGGTTGTAAATCATTTCTTAAAAGGCGTTACTCATCTCTTTCCTACTATTCCCTTTGTGATGCCTCTGGGGGACTTGAATTTGGTCTTGACCTATTTGATGTGTGCTCCCTTTGAGCCGCTTCACAACTGTCCTCTATGACTCTTAAGACTGCATTCCTGGTAGCAATCACATCTGCCAGAAGAGTAAGTGAGCTCCAAGCTCTTTCATCCAAGCCACCTTTTCTGGCTGTACATTCGGACAAGGTTGTCCTAAGAACTCGTCTATCCTTTCTTCCCAAGGTGATCACCTCCTTTCAAATCGGGCAAACCATCACTTTGCCCACCTTCTTTCTGCCTCCGTATCCTTCTAGAGAGGAAGAGAGGCTCCACCGTCTGGACCCAAAATAAGCGCTTTCCTTTTATCTGGATCGCACCAAACAGTTCCGGGTGGATGACCAGCACTTTTTTGGCTACGTGGGCGCCAAGAAAGGTCACAAATGGACCATCTCTAGATGGGGTATCTATTCTAAGGTAAGTAATCTATAACTAACTGTTTCTTTCAGATGAACAAGTTTACCTTCGGTAACGATATAGCTGTAAGAAACATAGGTTAGTTATCGATTCCTTACCGCCCCACCCATCCTCCCAGTACTGTGAACCTATTTCGAGGGTTAAGGACATCCTTTCAGGGCCCTAGTTTTGTGCACCAGTGGTCAGTGTCTTGCATGGCTCTGCGTTTCCGGCGCGGAAAGTCGTGTACAGAACTGATGTCAGCACGCGAGGGCGGCATCTAAGTAGCTACCGCTACGTCATCTCGGTGACCACGACGCCACCTTCCAACACGCAGAGGTACTGCTGAGGAAAACCTTCCGGATCTAGTCTAACACCTGGGGGTAATTCTAAGGTAAGGAATCTATAACTAACCTATGTTTCTTACAGACATATCATTACAGAAGGTAAGTACCTTGTTCTTCATCCATTTACTGCAAGTGTGTGTGTCTGTGTGTGCATCCACCACTTTTTATAGTACAGACGTGAATCACTATATTAACCTGTTTTCTTGCTATCTTTTTTCTAGGCTGAGCTGACGTTTAATGCAGGCGATATTATAACTGTCTATGGGAGCATGGATGATGATGGATTCTATTATGTAGGTAACACATATGAGAGATGTCTCATCATATGATTGAATGTCCGACATATACATGTCTTGTCAAGCATTCTAGGATAGAGTTTAGATCCAGTGGCACTTGCGGTAATTTTCATAGGAATAGACAAAGATCATGGGATCTTTATTAAATTTACGAATAGTCAATCAATCAATCAATCAAAAGTTCTTTATTCGGATGTTAAAAAACACCATAAAAGAGCATATATACACAATATAATTTTTTTTTAAAAAACAATTAAATAGTCAATATCTCTATTTGTGAGATCCTAGAAGCAATTTTATGTCAAAATATGACACACATTTGAATATTTAAGCATTGCCTATAGATAACATTTCCTGTCTTTATGCCGCTGTTAATTGTAAATTAAAATTATTGAAACAATGTACTTAATTTATAAACTTTTAAATCTACATATAAAAGGAAAATAGAAGAAATAAAAATAGAAACCACATTTCTTGGAATAACTTAAGGGAAGGCTATGTACTTTTGATCCTAGTTCTCCAGCAAAGGTATCTTCTTTAAATTCATAAACTCTGTATAGACCCACCCATGTGTATGATCCTCAAGTACTTCTTTAAATGGGCAGGAAAAACAATATCAGCATAGTAACTAAAACACCTTTTTCTTCACCCTCTTTTAAAAGGAGAAAACATAAATTACAATATATTCATGTGCATGGGGAGCCTAACCTTGTGAAAAACTTGCATTGCAGCGGTACTGTTGAGCACGAACCTCCACCATCACAGCATATAGCCCAGTGATGGTGGGCCTGTCACTTTTTTCTTTTCCAGCTGGTTGACAAGGATCCCAGAACACACTAATTGCCTTTGAGTATTCTTTTTCACAGAAATTTAGTTTGAAACAAATGTCTTTTCAAAGTGCATAATATTATGTACATGATGTGTTTTTTTTATACATTGAGTCCTCACAAGTAGAGGATGCAGGATTTTATTGTGATGTTTCTTGTGAATGCTCGTATTCCAGTCCTAGTGGTGGTTCACCTGCGGGTGTGCCGTTACCCCAGTATTGGAACTTTCATAGATTCTCATGCTTTGTATCATTCCCCGTCGTCGGAATGGGAGCCTCGGTAAACAAAAATATATATATATATATATCATAACCATAGAAACAAAAGAGAAAAATAGGCCTAGGCCTCATCTCCTTTTGTAGTATATCACCCTCTTTGTGCAAAAGAGCCCAAAGTTTTGCCAGGACCAATCAGCACAGCCTCACCCTCTGGAACCTTCCTGAGAGAGCTCAGAGCCTCAGATTTTTCTACCGCACGTTGTGCTAGGGAGTCTCCACTGAGCTCTGCTCAGTTTCTCAGAACTTTACTATTGGACATCTTTATTTGCCATCTTTTGTGACATAATGTCAGAAAAGGAGAAGAAAGCCTTATTCAGACCTTGTGCTTCTTGTGGGAAGAAGAGACTGTTTGTGGAAGATATGCATGAAAACTGCATATACTGCTTATACCCGGAACACAAGGCCACAGACTGTAAAATTTGTCGGACCTTCTCTACCAAAACCTTGAGAGACAGAGAGGGTCGGTTGCTGACGTGGCTGCAGAAGTTAAAGACCAGGACGGAGGTTCTCTCTTCGGATGAGGAGGATTCAATCTCTGGTACCTCCTCCAGGAGATCTAGGAAGAGGGGTAGGTCATCTCCCTCCACCTCTGCGGAACCCCCTCTCAAAGCCCCTCACGGGATCTCTGAAAGGTCTGAGGAGGCTGCTCCCATGAAATCTCCTCACGGAAGTGTAAAGGAGAGGCAGGGACGGGCTGCTGGTGTGGACGTAGCCCTTAGGGACAAGAAGGAGGTTGCAACATCTTCTCCTCCGTCCCAAAAGGAGAAACCTGTGAAGAAACATGCTGCAGGAACTCCTCAGACAGTTCCAGTGAAGAAACAGCGCCCGTCGACGCTGGCTAAAGCAGGTACGTCGATGACGATCTCCATAGTTAAGACTGTTTCCATGGGGTCGTCGACGGGACCGTCGACGATATCTACTTCATCGTCTACGACGGCTTCTTTCTCGTCTTCGACGGCGGTGTCGACGACGAAGACCACATCGACGATGACGACGAGTTTGTCGATGTTGATGACGACATGCTCCGTCGACGAAGAAGAAGACTCTGTTGACGACCTTACCGTCGACGACGATTCCAGTATCGTCGACGTCCTCATCGTCGACGACAATTCTCGCCCCGTCGACGACAGTTACCCTTCAGTCGACGATGTTGTCGTCGAGTTCGTCGACGCATGGAATCCCTTTGCCAACGACTCCGTCGACGGGACCGTCGACGGGACCGTCGACGACGAAGAATTCGGGATTTGCCATCCAGAGGTTAAAAATTACGCCGGACATGACTTCCCCTAGGCTGGTCACGCCTTTGCCACCATCCATGCTTCTCGATGACTCAGAGGAGGAGGAAGAGGATGGGCAGTATGGGGACGCCTACAGCCCTTCAGACCTGAATGTGAAACAGCAGGACACGGATACTGAGGACCTTTATGGTCCAGAGGTGCATGAGGGGCGACAAAGCTTTTCACAGGAAATACAACCCCGCTCTCTGAGGCTGGATATGATAGCCTTGCCAGTGGCTTTAGTAACGGATTTGCAAATGATGCGGCAAGACTATAAAGCTTGTTTTCCGTCATTACCAGACCTCACACCGGTGCGTCCTTCTACGTCTGTGGTGCCACGAGACATGGCAATGGATTTGCCACCTCTGCCTAAGGACATACCTCGTACCACTTCAACGGTGGTACCGTTAGTGGTTCCTCAGCCTCCATATTCGGAACCTGCCAATCAGGACACACAAGATTTGGATACAGATGAGGACGATGAGGGGCATGTGATCCCCCTTACTGATCCAGGGTCATCCGGATGGCGACCCTGATGACACTGGTATGCAGGATCCGGATGCTGTGGGCCGGGAGACAAATATATCGCCTCCAGCAGATATTGGTGGTTTCCATAATTTGATGGAACGGGCATCCAAGAGGTTTGGTCTGCCCCTTACAGTGGAGCAGTCCGACTGTTTCCTATATGACTTTAAAGCACAATATAGGAAATCGGTCAGATCAATTCCCATCATAGAACATGTCTGGGATGAGGGAATTAAGACGATGCAGAATCCTGCGACAGTCATCCCGGTTCTTCCCCGGCTGGAGAAGAAATACAAGGCCCCTGAGGGCAGTCCTGCATGTCTCCTAGGACAACCTAAGCCGGATTCCGTAATATCTCCGGCCGCACAGAGCAAGTCAAAGAATCCGTCCACTCCGTTAACCACGCCTCCGGATAAAGAAGGCAGGAGGCTGGACAATGTGGGAAAAAGATTCTCCACCATAGCCAGCTTGTTGGTGCGTGCGGCTAATTCTCTGGCTATTCTAGGCAGGTACGACCGCCAGATGTGGTGCGACATGGAGCCGTTTATGGACCAGCTACCAGAGTCGAGTCAGGAGGAAGCCAAGCAGGTTCTGATGGAAGGGGAAAGATGCTCTTCGGAAGTCATTGACTGTGCGATGGACATAGCCTCTACTGCTTTCAGGGCTTTGGCAGGGTCAGCGGTCTTTCGCCGTCAAGGCTGGTTGAAGGCGACCTGGTTTCGCCAGGAGGTCCAGAATAAGATCTTGGACCTTCCCTTTGACGGGGAGATGCTTTTTGGTAAGCATGTGGATGACGCCCTCCAAAGCATAAAGAAGGACACGGACACAGCTAAGTCCTTGGGGTCTTTGAACTATCGCAAGGTGCCATTCAGAGGAGCACGTGGTCGAGGGTTTTCTAATTACAGAGGAAACCAACGTCAATATTCCACACAATCAGGACAGTCCTATAAAGGTCAATACTCCAGCCAACGCCAAGGTCATTCGGCGTCTTTCTCTCGTCAGTCCCAGAGAGGACGTCAGAATCGTCAGAGACGAGACAACGCCAAGAGGCAATAGCGGCCTCCTGGCTCTGGCTACTGTTCCTCCCCTACCAAGAACACCGGTTGGGGGCAGGATCTCTTTTTGCCTGGACAGCTGGGTTTTTTTAACATCGGACCGGTGGGTCTTAAATATTGTTCAGAGTGGCCATACGTTGGAGTTCCAAGATCTTCCTCCAACAAGAGCTCCGGACGCCCGTCCATCAAAACATCTCCGACTGTTGCATCTCGAAGCCCACCAACTTTTCATCAAGGGGGCGATAGAGCCCGTACCTCTTTCGCAAAGGGGCAACGGGTTTTATTCCAGGTTCTTCCTGGTTCGGAAGACGGAAGATACATGGCGTCCTGTACTAGACCTAAGGGAGCTCAACACCTATCTCATCAAACTCTCTTTCAGGATGGTCACTCTCCAAGATATTCTACGACTACTGAATCCGGGAGATTTTTTGGCGTCCCCGGATTTGGAGGATGCATACTTCCACGTTCCGATCCACCCAGCTCACAGGCAATATCTACGCTTCACAGTAGGCAAGAGCCATTTCCAGTTCAAGGTGCTTCCGTTTGGCCTTCGGTCGGCACCTCGAATATTCACGAAGATGCTGGCACCAGTCGCTGCTTTTCTAAGGAAGCAGTCCTTGGAAGTGTTCCCATACTTGGACGACTGGCTCGTCAAGGCTCCGTCGTTCAAGGCAACGTCTCAGGCCGTGTCAACTTGCATACGGTTGTTCGCCCATTTGGGTCTTCAGCTCAACAGGTCCAAGTCGGTGCTGATACCCTCCAGGTCACGAAAGTTCCTTGGGGCTATTCTGGACACGAAACTATGCACGGCTCGTCCGTCGGAGGAGCGTCAAGGCAAACTGACCACCTCCGCTCGTCAAATGCTGCACAGGAGATATGTATCGGTTCGACGGTACAAGTCCTTACTCGGATCGATCTCATCCTGCATACCTTTAATACCGCATTGCAGGCTTCATATGCGTCCTCTGCAGGAGGAGTTGGACAAACAATAGCGCCAGGCAGAAGGGTCGTTCAACGACAAGGTGTGGATAACACCTGCTATGCGCAAAGCCTGCGAATGGTGGCTGGTGAAGGAGAACATCGCAGGAGGATTAACGTTTCGGATCCCTCCTTCTCCTATGGTGGTGACCACAGATGCTTCCTTAGAAGGATGGGGAGCTGTTCTCCAGGAGCTTCAGGTCAGCGGTCACTGGAGTCCAGCAGACAGACTACGCCACATCAATCTCTTGGAGCTGAGAGCCATTCACTTAGCCTTGCTGGCGTTCCTTCCCAGACTTCAGAATCGTGCAGTGCTGGTCCGGACAGACAACACAACGGCCATGCACTATATCAACAAGGAAGGGGGAACAAGGTCGCGGACTCTGTCCAAGGAAGCTCAGACGATCTGGGATTTTGCGATCTCTCACAAGATCACTCTGCAAGCCGAGCACCTAGCAGGGTGTCTCAACATCACAGCGGATGCTCTAAGTCGACAGACGGAAGTGACTCACGAGTGGGAGTTACATCAGGCCACGCTGGAGGCAGTCTTCAAGAGATGGGGTACTCCGACCATAGACCTCTTTGCGTCCCCGGAGAACGCCAAGTGCCGGTTTTACGCAAGCAAGGTTCCCCATCAAGGGTCTCTGGGGAATGCCCTTTCGATTGCTTGGTTCGGTGCATTTTGCTACGCCTTTCCTCCCATTCCCCTCATTCCTCGAGTTCTCAGGAAGGTCAGGGCGGAACCATGCAAGATGATTCTCATTGCTCCAGCATGGGCGCGGCAGTTCTGGTTCACGGAACTCCTGCTTCTCTCCCAGGATCGCCCGATTCGCTTGCCACTGATTCCATCTCTGTTGTCGCGAGATCAGGGGCAGGTGCTCCATCCGGTTCCGAAGTCACTTCACTTGACAGCGTGGCTCCTGAACACAGAGAATTCCGTCATCTGAATCTCTCCAGGGAGTGCAGGGATGTTTTATCTCAGGCGCGGGCGCCAAGCACTAATAAGACATATAGGGCAAAATGGAAGAGATTCTGTCTATGGTGCAACAGGAATAAACTCCATCCTTATAAGTCCCGGCCACATCAGGTTTTGCCTTACATCCTGTCTCTGGCTAAATCAGGTCTGGCGCACTCTTCGGTCAAGGTACATCTGGCTGCCATATCCCGTTTTCGACGGAAGACATCGGGGCCATCTCTATGGTCCGCAAGGATTGTTAAGCAGTTCCTTAAGGGGTTATTTCGGATGTTTCCTCCGGTCCGACCACCCCCTCCTATCTGGCAGCTTAACCTAGTACTGGCTCAACTGATGAAAGCGCCCTTTGAGCCAATTCACAAGGCGGACTTGAAGTTCCTGTCGTGGAAACTAGCCCTTCTCTTGGCATTAACTTCGGCTAGGAGGGTTAGTGAACTCCAGGCTCTCTCTATAGTGGAGCCTTTTCTGCAGTTCAAGAGTGATGTGCTGATTTTGAGAACCAACCCAAAATTCATCCCGAAGGTGCCTTCGGAGTTTCATCTGAATGAACCCTTAATTTTGAACTCCTTTTTTCCACGTCCTTCCACCCAGGCGGAACGAACATTGCATTCTTTGGATGTCCAGAGATGTCTGAAATTCTATCTCGAGCGCACACGCTCTTTCAGAAAGTCTACTCAGCTATTTATTGCCTACAGTGCACCACGGAAGGGGTTGCCGCTCGCCAAGAGTGGCATTTCCCGCTGGATCTCCAGTGCAATTCAATACTGTCATCAGGCTGCGGGCAAACCTTTGGATAAAAGGGCCCGGGCTCATTCTACGAGAGCGATGGCGTCTTCAGTGGCTCTCTTTGCTGGAGTTGCGATCAAGGACATTTGCAGGGCAGCAACGTGGAGCAGTGTACACACCTTCACGAAGCACTACTGCCTGGAATCGGTGGGACGAGATGAAGCTGCTGTTGGTCAAGCAGTCCTCCGGAATCTTTTTCAATGAGAGGTGAGCTTTCCCTACAATCCCGCCATCCTGGTAAGCACATTTGGTTTCAGTAATGATTGTTTTTTCATGTACACTGAGGTGGTTGTGTAACGCCATGTGTCTTCCAAATGTGCTTTTCTGATGTACTGCTTACTATTCTGATACAAAGCATGAGAATCTATGAAAGTTCCAATACTGGGGTAAGAAAACAAGTTACTTACCTGTAACTTTGGTTCCCCAGTATTGGTAACTTTCATAGATTCTCATGCGCCCACCCACCTCCTCCGGGAAAGCTCTGCCGGTTTACTGAGGTAGTGGCTGTTGGCACAACGGCTACGAAAATCTGAGGCTCTGAGCTCTCTCAGGAAGGTTCCAGAGGGTGAGGCTGTGCTGATTGGTCCTGGCAAAACTTTGGGCTCTTTTGCACAAAGAGGGTGATATACTACAAAAGGAGATGAGGCCTAGGCCTATTTTTCTCTTTTGTTTCTATGGTTATGATATATATATATATATATATTTTTTTTTTTGTTTACCGAGGCTCCCATTCCGACGACGGGGAATGATACAAAGCATGAGAATCTATGAAAGTTACCAATACTGGGGAACCAAAGGTACAGGTAAGTAACTTGTTTTCATCTGGGCGAAGAGAAGATCCAAGGTCTCAGGTCTCCAGCGGAATCCAGACTCCACATAAACCTTTTGGGTTTCTGAGTGATCCAACTAGGATTTAAAGCCTTTCTACCCTCTATCAAGGAAAGGCGAGTGCAGGTGTTCGCAGACAATGCAACGTCCATGTGGTACTGCAACAAACAGTGTGGGGTGGCGTCGTGGACCCTTTTTCAAGAGGCCCAGCGTTTCTGGACATGGTGGTTCAACACCTGGCAGGCTTTCTGAACACCAGGGCAGACAAACTCAGCCAAGATGCCTAGCGGATCACAAATGACATCTCTGTCCAGAGGTGGTGCAGCAAGGTCTCTTTAAACAGTGAAGAGAGCCTTGGTTAGATCTGTTCACCATCGCACATTAGAGTTTCCAAAAAGCGGCTCTCGCTCGGAGATGCTTTTCGTCACAATTCCAGGCCTCCTGTATGCCTTTTCAGTCACACCACTACTGCCCAAAGTTCTGTAGAAGGTCTGGAACAACTGGGCCCAAGTCATCCTTGTGACTCCAGATGGGGCTCAGAGAGTTTGGTATCCTGCGTTGCTGAGAATGACCATTGATCCTTTAATTAGGCTGTCCCTTTGGGAGGATCTTCTGTCGCGGCAGCGGAGGAGTGTTCTCCACCCCCACCTGTAAACGCTCTTACCTTCATACAGGGGGATTGAGTGACGACAGTAAATAGCTTTCGACCTTCCGCCCAAAGTCTGTAATATCATCGTGGTAGCTAGGTGTCCCTCCACCAAGACGGTATACTCCTGCTGTTGGAGCAAGCTTGTGGTTTGTTGTACAGAAAAACAGGTGGACCCCCTTTCTGTCCCCTGTTTCTCAGGTCCTTTTTATTTTCTCTCTTGCCCAGCAGGGTTCTACCTTGGATACCTGAAGGATGCTGGCTTAGTATACGGTGCAGAATTATTTAAGTGAAGCACCTTGCACTAATCCAGACACCCTTATGGTGATTTTAGTGATCTTACACAACCATAGAAAGCTTTTTAAGTGGTAGCTGTGGAGAGCAGCCTTTAGTCTAAGTCCCAAAGGAGTATTAAGCAGCCTGTTTTACCAGGTTAAACGAAAAAGAACCACACAGTGTAGTTATAAAAATAAATATACTTATTATGCACACTCACTAACACATTTATATCACCTACCCGGAGATATTAACACAATACACACAATACGTCCAATGTAAAAGGGTAAGTAAGCATAAATACACAGTGGTCGCCAACGGGAGACAAAACCATACACCAAAGCAGTGGACTGCGACGGAAGACGGGTTTCGGACCAGAATACTCAGAAGAGCAGTGGACACAAGGTACCACCCGAGGTAAGTACTCAGGAACCCCATGGAGGCTGTGTGCAGAGTGGAAACACAGCTGTGTACTCAATGCAAGTCAATGGGAAATCCGTAGTTGCAGTTTTTAAGAAGAAGGACCCTTCCCAGTGGAACCTGAAGAAACCCACTGGAAGACAGAAGGTTGGAGAGTTATCCTACCCGTGGATACCCTAGGAACCAGGATACCCTACACCAGGGAGGCCGGGTGCATAGGTGGGAAGTGACATCGGAAAATGCCGTAGACCACAATGGACAACTTCAGAAAAGATCTAGAAAATAATCTAGAAAAACCCAAGCTGCCTGAAAAATGATAAGAAAGTGCTCATAAAGTCACGGATGCTTTAAAACATCGCTATGCAAACAGAAAAAGTTACCCTAAAGCGAATAAATCAAAAAGGGTAGAGAAAATATATATATTTTTGTATTGTTTCTACTATATTGTCAAAATTCATGTGAATAGCAAGAAATTGAATAACATTTCAATGTATATAAATATAATCTGATAGAGACTACTAGCCGCAGATTCCTTCATGTAGAATTATCCCCAGGTATGAGACTGAATCCGGAAACTTTTTGCCACAACAGCCCTGCGCGCCGGGGGCAGGGCGACACCACGCGACTCCGCCCAGGCGTCGTCCGTGTACGTGATGTCAGCGAGGCCACATAAGACCCGCCCGGCGCGCCTACATCAGTCTTTTCCTTTTCCACGTGCAACGCGGATCTGTTCCTTGCTACGGGCCTGTTTAGGCCCCCCTTTCTTCTATTCCTTTTGGTGGAACAGTGTGGGAATGCCTTCGGGCTTTAAAACTTGCACGTCTTATGTCGGCGACTGACCCTCACCTCATTTGCATGTGGTTTTTGGGGGAGGATCACGGCACCACAGATTGTGCGGCATGCCAAAAGTTGAAGCCGAAGTCGCGGCGAGAGCGCTGAATGAAACTTCTCTCGGCGTGTCTCTCCAGGTCGATGTCCTCTCCTCGGTCTGCTTCGGCGGATGGCTTCAGGTCCGGCCGTGGTCGTCGTCCTCGCCTTTCTCCGATGTCAAGTGAGCATCGCTCCCTGATGGGTAAGTGTCGCAGTTCGTCCCTGGGGGCTGGTTTCCGGCCTACCGGGGGCGTGGACTCTCCGCGGGTGATGCGGCCCCGCGTGTCGTCCATCCAGATGGAGACTCACGCGGCGGCTTTGCAGGCCTCGCTAGCGTCTCCTCCTCCTTCCCCTCCTGGGGCGTCGGCAGATCCCTCGCCATGCGCAGGGCCCTCCGTGGTGCCGCCGGTGGCTCCAGCCCCGACTGGGTCGGATCCAGGCTTGGAAGATGTGGTGCTGTTGGGGTGCGGCTCCTCTGGGGCACCTCCTTCAGGCCACGGCGTCTCTGCCTCGCCGCAAACTCCCGCGGGGGTCCCTGTGGTGTTGCGGGAGGTCGCTGGGGCTCGGTTCGCATCCCCGAGCCCCTCTCGGTCCCTTGGCAGGGGGGTCCTGTCTAAGGCCGAGGTGACGCCGCTACGGCGCCAGCAGCAGCTGGACCGTGCGGAGCCACAGGGGTCGGTGGACTCTCCTCGTCTCTCTCCGGGCCCCTTGCGTACCTCCTCACAGGCGGCTGCCTCGTTGGAGGGCGAGTCGGAGGTTGTATCGTCCCTGGCGCAGCTTCAGGGGTTGCCGGGCAAACTTTGCCTCCTTCTGGGCCGCGGCTGGCGGAAGGCTTCGGGCCCCTGCCCGGGCCCGTCCCGTTCCCCCACTCAGGGGGTTGCCTCGGCGGGGGTCGGAACGGCGCCGCTCCGTGCCCGGTGCGGATCCAGTTCTACTCCGGTCCCCGCTCTGGTCTCCGATGCGGGGTGACTTGGAGGTCCCTTGCCCGGTGACGTTGGATGGCGCTGGTGTCCTGCCTCAAGCAGCGGACTCTACGGCTCCGCGCAGGGGTCGTACCGCAGATTCGTCTTCGGACGCTCCTTCTCCGGGAGGCAGGCTGCATTTTGGTATCGTCCTCCCCGGAGACCGGTCGCCGTGTGGTGTCCTTTTCACCGGCGTCGAAGGGCGTCTCCCCACCCTCCCTGAGGCAGAAGTGTTCGTCGGAAGAGCGGCCGGTCCCTCATTCTTCGGCTCCTCCTGACTTCCAGGTCTGGTCCTTGCCCGCCCCGCTTGGCCTCGGGGACGGCTGCCTTAGTTTGCAGCCGTTGCCCACGGAGGAACTGCTTTCTCCACCGCGGGGCTCTATGGATGCAGGTGCGGCCTTTGCTCACGCGGTGTCCACAGCTGTGGGCATTCTATGCATGGGTGACCCGGTGGCTCACTTTCCGGCGGACCATCTGTTGGAGGTCCTCCACCAGGGCCCTGGTGGGAGGGAAATCTTGCTTCCCTTTGAAGGTTCGCTCCTTTCTGCCTTGACGGGGGCTTGGAGGCGTCCTGCCTCCGGGGACCTGGTGCCTCTGCATCTTCTGCATCGGCACCTTCTGACGCCGCGTGACCCAGCATGCCTGTCCATTCACCCCTCAGCCGCCAGCCCCCTTTTGCGGACTGGTTTTCCCTCCCTGCCGCCCCTGTTGGCTCCGGCGTCCAGAGAGACCCGCTGGCTGGACACTTGGGGATGCAACATTTTCGCCTCAGCCTGCGGGCCCTTAAAACCTTGTGTGTGCTGGCTCTGCCCTCCTCCTGTTTGTGGGACTCGGCTGAGTCTCTGGGGTCTGCGGCGTCCCAGGAGTGTGCGCAGGTGGATTTGCGGCATCATGCCTTGGATGGCCGGGAGCTTGCGACGTTTATTCTCCGCTCTGGACGTCTGTGAGGTGCTGGGCCGGGCCATGGCTTCCTCAGTCGATCTCCGTCGCCATGCTTGGCTTCGGGACGGCCTCTTCCCCGAAAATATTCGGGAGAGGCTCATTGATCTCCCATTTGATGGCAGTCTGTTGTTCCATGCCCCGGCCGACTCCGCCATCCAGAGGCTTTTGGCAGGGCTCCGTCCTCTTCCTCCGCCTTGTCCTCCTCCTCCTCCTCCGTCCCCTCCTCAGTGACTTCTGAGCTAGGGTTGCTTCAGGGCCTTCTTAGGCCGGCTGTTATGGTTGTGGAGTATGTTTTTCTGTCCGTTTGCGTCCTTCCTTGGGACTTTGGCATTGTTGGCTGCTGGACGGCTCTTTTGTTGTGTGTGAGTTCTGCAGGAGTTGTTGCGCAGACTTGGCCCTGATATTGGGCCTTCTGCTTTGCTTGGGCTGCTGTCAAGCCTGCAATGGGGTTGCTTTTTTCCCCCGTGGTTCTTTCGTTTCTTCCTCTGCTGCGGAAGTTCTTCCAAAGAGCGTTCCCATATCTTGGGAATTCACATGCCCTATGTGGGGTTATGGTGGCATTCATATGGCTTGCGCTCTGCTGGAGGGTTCTAGTCACCTTCGGGTACCTGTTCTCCATGGTGTTTACGTAGGTTCCTTTTGCCTCCTGGGGTCGTGTGTGCTGCCACTCGGGGTGGTGGCCCGGGCCTCTCCTCCTCTCCCTGCTCCCGTTCTGCGGTCTGGGGTGTCCCTGTGTTCTCCATTGCCAGGCGTCGCCTACTCGGCCTTCCTGGTGCCTCGGGCTGTTCTTCTTGCTTCTGGCCTTGACTGCCGGCATTGTTCTGGCTGGCAGGCTGCTCTCCATCTGGAGTGGGATCGCCTTCTTCTCCCTAGTTTCCTTGGGCTCTCTAGGCTTCTTCTTTCGTCTTGTGTCTTGGCATTCGGCGGAAGCTATGTTTTCTTGTGGGGTAATGGGGTGCTTCGGCCTCTCAGCCCTTGCCCTTGGTTCCTCTGCTGTGTACGAGCCGCTTCAGCCTTCTTTCCCTTCTACATCCCCTTGGGGTTGGTGGGGTTCTGCTTGTGGGGGTTCCCTTGGCCTGGCAGGGGTGAGGGTCTACCTGGTCCACAGATCTTGGCTGGTGGGGTCCTTTCGCAGACCCTCCTTCCCAGGGGGTATTGCTAGGGTATCTATTCTACGTGAAGGAATCTGCAGCTAGTAGTCTCTTTCAGATGTACGAGTTACTTACCTTCGGTAACGATGTATCTGGTAGAGACGATTCTAGCCGCAGATTCCTTCACGGCCCGCCCTTCCTCCCTTATTCTGCGAGGACCCGTGGGTTGGTCTTCGGTACTCGCCTCCTGGTGGTGTCTCCTGTGAGTGCCTTCCTTGTTCTTGACAGATGCCTCCGTTTGGAGGCGGTTCATTCCTCCCTTGGTTCTTTGGAGGATGGGGTTTCGGTGCGCCGGTTCTGAGAAGTTGGCCTGATGTATGATGTCACTAGTTCTAGTGTACACCTTATATCAGTCCAAATACCCTTATGGTGATTGGTTGTAAAGTCAACCTTATAGACCAGCTATCCTAGTGGTAGCATGGACAAGAGCAGTCTTAGGCTAAACTCTGAATGGCATGTGAAGCCAGCTGTGATACCATATATAATCCCTTGAATACCAAATGAAAGGACACCACAACAGATATATATATAAAATAAAGTGTATTTATTCTAGTCAAACCCTCAGCACTCTTTATGAGATTAGAGGTAAGTACAACACAGTCTTATTTATGCATACATTAAGTCACACAGGTAAGTAATACAGTCAGGCCCTAGGGGCCACGCAAACCATATACTAAGTAAGTGGTATAAGGACCACTGTCATGGAAATAGGATAGGCCTAGGCCTAGGGAATCGCTGGGGCTACACTATACTACCAAAGGTTAGGAAGTGGGAGGCCCACGGGATTCAGGTGCAGAGTGGAAACACTCACGCGTAATGCGTAAAAGTCACTAGCAATAGTACAGTTTAGAAATCGATAGATTTAGGACACTTCCGGAGTAACTAGGAAGTCGAGACTGGAAAACTAGACACTAGGATAGTCACTATCCTGATGAGCACCGGAGTACCCAAGTTACCTAGCCCACAGGCTGCGGGTGCATAGGGGTGAAGTTGCGTCGGGTTTCGTCGTCGACTCCTATGGATGCCTGAAGAAAGATTCTGACAGGCAGTCAGTGAAGAGTGTCCGGTGGATCCCAAGGCTGGGATCGAGAAGAGAGGAGACCTGCAAGCAGAAGGGACAGAGTCAAGGTCACTAGCCAGTGACCATGTGGAACCAGGAAGGAACCAGGCGATGTCGTGAAGATTGCAGGTGACGGTGAAGCTTGTCGCTGCAGCCACGAGGACCAGGAAGCGTCGAGGACGACCAGGACCAGGAGGCGAGCTGTCCCACGAAGGCTCTTGCTGTCGGCGGCGTCGAAGTTGGACTAGGACTCACCAAGCCTTGGCAAGCGGAACCCACGAAGAACGGAGGACTTGCTTCTGGTGCAGACTAGGAAGGTCTGGGGTGCTTCTCTTTTTCAAAGGAGCAGGAGCCAGTCTGGAGGAGCCAAACCAGCGCTGAAGATTACGGGATGCGTCGTCACAAAGGCCACTAGCCAGCGGGCAAGCAACCGGACAGACGCGGCAAGCAGGAAAATGCAGAAGGGCCCCACGCAGGACTCGTGGAGTGTGGGGGGCTGGTCTTCGGTGCAGATGGTGCTTGGGGTTGGGGCTTCTCAATCCCCGGTGCACAACTTCAAGGGTGCCTCAGAAGCTGCGCTTGAAGATACTAGCCACTTTTCCCAGGTAGCCGGTCCCACGTCTCTCGTCGCCTCCACGGATCTCAGCTCTGCTGTGGGTGTGGATCAGGGTCGGAGAAGTCTGGAAGTCAAGGCTCTGGTCGGGCTCTGCAGTCGGTCTCTCGTAGAACTTTAGCAAAGCAAAGGGTAGTCTCTTGATGGTGCCTGTTTGCACAGGGTAGCCACTCCTTGGTCACAAGGGAGATTCTTCAGTCTTCTTCTTTCGTCGAATGTCGAAGGTCCAGAGTTTCTGTTCAAGTTGCAGGTTCAAGATAATCTAATCTCCTGGGGCCCAGCTACCACTCTTATACTAATCTGGGGGGCTGGGTTACCTGCTAGGTCACGCCTTATGGGTGGGACCTGGGAGGGGGGTGGTTACACCCCCTTCCCTTTGTCCAGTTTCGCGCCAGGACTGGGGCTGGAGTGCCCCAGCACCGGTTTGAACTGGACTATGCATGGGACACCTTGTGTGCCCCAGGCACGTCTCATTCCTTTCAGCCCTCCCTGCCCCAATACACTAAAGCAGGAAACCTATTGTCCAAGCCTCCCTTGCCGGGATCACTCCCAGCAGCAGGAGGTCAGACTTGTGTCTGTGGCAGCATCATCCATTTTGTGATGCTGAGGCTTTGGTTAGAGTTAAACAGCAAAGTAGGGTTTTAACATGTCTCTCCCTCTAGAAGGAGGGAATAATATCCTCATTACCAGAAATGGCATGGGGGTATTATTCCAAAGTGTTAGACACCTTACACGACATGTTTCGATAAAGCCAAACCATAGTTACCATAACCGTCTAAGATTATAAGGCACTTTAAGAGTATATGGTAGGCTATATCATAGAACAGCTATAAGGACATGGTTCCGAAAGCTGCAGACAGGCTCAGCTCATGCTAGAGCACCATCTCACATGTTACCAAGCACTCTGCCTCCAGGATTGTTAAGGCCTGCCATAGGAGTGACTGATAGGTACACATGTGTCTATATATAAGGGTAGATATAGGCATACTATATCTAAGCAAGGGGTGATTACACGACCTTGCCCCAGCTGAGTGATCAGCTAGTTGTGTCTGATTGGAAGGCCAGACCAGGGGTGGCACAATACATGCTGCAGCCCCTGGGAGGCCTAGGGTACACCTATGCCCTGGGTACCTAGGGTACACTGTACAGGGTCCAATAAGGTGATCCTTACCAATTGGTTATGCACCTAGGGTACATGGAGTCCATTTTAAAGAGAGAGCAGACAGCCTGAGACCCTGAATGGCAGGATCTCAGGCCAACTAAGTCGAAAAACCAGCTAGACACTAGGCAAAAAGTTGGGGGTAACCATAGTCAGATATCCACCTTCCTACACAACCCCCCCCCCCAAAACGAAAGGAGATAAGGCTGGCCTTGACAAGGTAAGCCTCTATTGCCTAAGTGGCCATATAAGGAAGAACCAGCACTGGCATGGTTACCCCCTGTCTCATGGTCCACTAAGCAATCTGTTAGACTTGGGGGTCTCTGGTTGGCGCAAGGTTGCCCTTGTGTCAAGCAGGAACCCTCTCCTCTACGTCAGGGCGCAGGATAACCCCTTGTGAATGACCCTTGCTCACCCTCTAGGTGCGTGGCGTGAGCAGCCAAGGCGATTCCTCAGGCGTTGTTGGTTAAGCACTTACAATCACACACACAGTAAATACATCAATCACCCCAGAAACGGACACCAGCCTTGGATATGTAGAAAAATACGCTTCTTTATGTAAAAATAGGTATATATATCTCAGCAGACTTATCACAAGACCAATAACGTTTTTCGCTATGCCACCAGGTTTGTAAAGCAGGCAAATGTTCTTTGTCCGTAGTTTCAAATGGATACTTTGTAGTCTCTTGCAAATGTTACTTGTGGTTCCAGTACTTACAGAGATCGGCTCCTGCGAACGGGGAAATAAGGCGTTGCGGGCCCCGAGCCCGATACTGGAACTTCCTTCGTGACGTGGAGAGTCAGCACAGGTCGGTGCGACTCTCAGCTTGGGAAGTGGTCTTGGGTCCTCAATCAGCGGGTGTGGGCAGGTAGGCAGGCGCGGCCAGCGACCCTCAGCACGGCGGTGCAGGGGGGGTCTCCACAGCGGGGGCGGCGCGGCCTGAGATGTCCGGGGATAGCGAAGCGGGGTCACAGGGCACGGTCAGTGCAGCTGGATGACCCGGCGTAGATCACAGTCGTCGGACGGTTTCTGGCGGGAGGGGTGATAGCGCGTTCAGCGCGCTCCAGTGGCAGGCGGTGACAGGGGTGCAGGCAACCTAGCCCGGGGACAGAGAGCGGCTCCGGACGGAGCGGGGCTCTCACGGGGTTGAGGCAGGCAAGCTCCTGAGTGTCACGGCCCTAGGAGGGGCGATGAGGGGCGCAGTCTCTTTCCAGCGGGATGCACACACGGCTCGAATCGGAGGACGAGCAAAAGCACAGAGAACCCACTGGTCCTGGGGTTCAGTTCAGGGGGCAAGCTCAGATCAGGCCCTTGGAGAATGTTTAAAGCACAAAGTAGCAAAGTCTTTTCAGTAGTCTCTTCCTCTCCTTTCTCAGCAAGGCAAGCAGCAGGCCAGCTCCTCCAGCGTCTTCTTCTCCTTCTAGTCGGGCAGAGGTTCTTTGTGGTAAAACAGGATTCTGATTTCTTAGGAGCCAGGTGTAGGAAGGTGGATATCTGACTATGGTTACCCCCAACTTTTTGCCTAGTGTCTAGCTGGTTTTTCGACTTAGTTGGCCTGAGATCCTGCCATTCAGGGTCTCAGGCTGTCTGCTCTCTCTGTAAAATGGACTCCATGTACCCTAGGTACATAACCAATTGGTAAGGATCACCTTATTGGACCCTGTACAGTGTACCCTAGGTACCCAGGGCATAGGTGTACCCTAGGCCTCCCAGGGGCTGCAGCATGTATTATGCCACTCCTGGTCTGGCCTTCCAATCAGACACAACTGGCTGATCACTCAGCTGGGGCAAGGTCGTGTAATCACCCCTTGCTTAGATATAGTATGCCTATATCTGCCCTTATATATAGACACATGTGTACCTATCAGTCACTCCTATGGCAGGCCTTAACAATCCTGGAGGCAGAGTGCTTGGTAACATGTGAGATGGTGCTCTAGCATGAGCTGAGCCTGTCTGCAGCTTTCGGAACCAAGTCCTTATAGCTGTTCTATGATATAGCCTACCATATACTCTTAAAGTGCCTTATAATCTTAAACGGTTATGGTAACTATGGTTTGGCTTTATCAAAACATGTCGTGTAAGGTGTCTAACACTTTGGAATAATACCCCCATACCATTTCTGGTGATGAGGATATTATTCCTCCCTTCTAGAGGGAGAGACATGTTAAAATCCTACTTTGCTGTTTATCTCTAACCAAAGCCTCAGCATCACAAAATGGATGCTGCTGCCACAGACACAAGTCTGACCTCCTGCTGCTGGCAGTGATCCCAGCCAGGGAGGCCTGGACAATAGGTTTCCTGCTTGGGGAGGTGCTAGCACCTCCCCAGACAGCCTTTAGTGTATTGGGGCAGGGTGGGCTGAAAGGAATGAGACATGCCTGGGGCACACAAGGTGTTCCTTGCATAGTCCAGTTCAAACCGGTGCTGGGGCACTCCAGCCCCAGCTCTGGCGCGAAACTGGACAAAGGGAAGTGGGTGTAACCACCCCCTCCCAGGTCCCACCCATAAGGCGTGACCTAGCAGGTATCCCAACCCCCCAGATTAGTATAAGAGTGGGAGTTGGGCCTCAAGACTTTAGATTATCCTGAACCTGCAAACTTGAACAGAAACTCTGGACCTTCGACATTCGACGAAAGAAGAAGACTGAAGAATCTCCCTTGTAGCCAAGGAGTGGCTACCCTGTGCAAACAGGCACCATCAAGAGACTACCCTTTGCTTTGTGAAACGTTCGACGAGGAACCGACTGCAGAGCCCGACCAGAACCTTGATTTCAAGAGTTCTCCAACCCTCATCCACATCTGCAGCAGAGCTGAGATCCGTGGAGGCGACGAGCGACGTGGGACCGGCTACCTGGGAAAAGTGGCTAGTAACTTACAGCGCAGCTTCTGAGGTACCCTCGAAGTTGTGCACCGGGGATTGAGAAGCCCCAACCCCAAGCACCATCTGCACCGAAGACCAGCCCCCCACACTCCACGAGTCCTGCGTGGGGCCCTTCAGCATTTTCCTGCTTGCCGCGTCTGTCCGGTTGCTTGCCCGCTGGCTAGTGGCCTCTGTGACGACGCTCCCTGAAATCTTCTGCGCTGGTTTGGCTCCTCCAGACTGGCTCCCGCTTCTCTGCAAAGAAGAAGCACCCCAGACCTTCCTGGTCTGCACCAGAAGCAAGTCCCTTGTTCTTCGTGGGTTCCGCTTGCCAAGGCTTGGTGAGTCCTAGTCCAACTTCGACGCCGCCGACAGCAAGAGCCTTCGTGGGACAGCTCGCCTCCTGGTCCTGGTCGTCCTCGACGCTTCCTGGTCCTCCTGGCTGCAGCGACAAGCTTCACCTTCACCTGCAACTCTTCACAACATCGCCTGGTTCCTTCCTGGTTCCACGTGGTCACTGGCTAGTGACCTTGACTCTGTCTCCTCTGCTTGCAGGTTTCTTCTCTTCTTGATCCCAGGCTTGGGATCCACCGGACACTCTCCCCTGACTGCCTGTCAGCATCTTTCTTCAGGCATCCATAGGAGTCGACGACGAAAACGACGCATCTTCACCCCTATGCACCCGCAGCCTGTGGGCTAGGTAACTTGGGTACTCCGGTGCTCATCGGGATAGTGACTATCCTAGTGTCTAGTTTTCAAGTCTCAACTTCCTAGCTACTCCGGAAGTGTCCTAAATCTATCTATTTCTAAACTGTAACATTGCTATTGACTTTTACGCATTACGCGTGAGTGTTTCCACTCTGCACACGAATCCCGTGGGCCTCCCACTTCCTAACTAACGCTAGTGTAGTGTAGCCCCAGCGATTCCCTAGGCCTAGTTCTATTCTATTTCCGTGACAGTGGTTCTTATACCACTTACTTAGTATATGGTTTGCGTGGCCCCCTAGGGCCTAACTATATTACTTACCTGTGTGACTTACTGTATGCATTAATAAGACTGTGTTGTACTTACCTCTAAACTCATAAAGAGTGCTGAGGGTTTGCTTAGAATAAATACACTTTATTTTATATATATATCTGTTGTGGTGTCCTTTCATTTGGTATTCAAGGGATTATATATGGTATCACAGCTGGCTTCACATGCCATTCAGAGTTTAGCCTAAGACTGCTCTTGTCCATGCTACCACTAGGATAGCTGGTCTATAAGGTTGACTTTACAACCAATCACCATAAGGGTATTTGGACTGATATAAGGTGTAAACTAGAACTAGTGACATCATACATCAGGCCAACTTCTCACATTGGTGAGCAGCGGTTGGGATCTGAGCTTGCTGTTGTAATACCATTGTAATCTTGAGATACTAAATTGGAAGATCACACAGATATTGTCTAGGTACATATAACATAGTTTATAATACTTAAGTCCTACTGGACTTAGTAGTTGTAGGGTGAAGGGAGTAACACACCCTGACTACAACTACTAGAGAGGTTTAGTAGATACAACCAGTGTAGGTAGGTGCACTCACCACACCCTCACTAGAATCATGCCCCTGGATGGAGATCACACTGATGCTCCCTCAGGAGAGGAGAATCCTAGACAGGTTCCCTCTAGGTATGATGCATTCACATTCCAGGAGATGAGACAATTGTGTACCTCCAGAGGAATAAAACAGGGTGCAAACCCTACCCTTAGACAGCTAGTGGAGCTTCTGGAGGCCTATGATGCTGAAAGAGCTGCCAGGGATGGTGCCATAGCTGTAGATAAGGGTCTACCCACCACAGATGAGTCAGATGGGACTTCAGAGGAAGAGGTAGACAGCCAGAGCCAAGTAAGGAGACTTAGCCAGGCTAACTTAAGCTTACATGGGAGTTTGCATGGGGTCCCCCCATACAGACCCACAAGTAGGCATTCACAGAGAAACAGGAGGGACAGATCCCCTTCAGGGGAATCCATCCACTCCCATGTCTCTAGCATCTCTAATGCTTCCTCTCACAGGGGAATGACTTCACCTGAGAGAAAGGAGCATAAAGCCAGAATGAGGGAAGCTAATCTGAGGATTCAGAGGGAAGAAATTGCCCTTGCCAAAGAGAAGCTTGCTCTGGCCAGAGAGCAAAAATTGTGTGGGTCAGAACCCACTGGTGGCAGCAACATCCCTAGAGATAGGGATAGGTCTTATGACCATAGAAACCTAAGCAAGATAGTCCCCCCATATCAGAATGGGGATGACATCCACAAATGGATGACTGCTTTGGAGAGGGCCTGCAAAGTACAGCAGGTACCCCAAAGTCAGTGGGCAGCTATCTTGTGGCTCTCCTTTTCTGACAAAGGTAGAGACAAGCTCCTCACAGTCAGTGATGAGGATGCAAACAATTACAAAGTCCTGAAGAGTGCTCTGATAGATGGGTTTGGCTTAACCACTGAGCAATATAGGTTGTTGTTCAGAGACACCCAGAAGGCACAGACACAGGACTGGTCTGATTTTGTGGATTGTGCCACTAAGGCTTTGGAAGGTTGGTTAACTGGCAGCAAGGTGCAGGACTATACAGGATTGTACAACTTGATTATGAGGGAGCAGATCCTTAGTAATTGTCAGAACCAGCTTCTCCATCAACACCTGGTAGACTCAGATTTGACCTCTCCCCAAGAATTGGGAAAGAGGGCAGATAAATGGGTCAGGACCAGGATTAGGCCTAAAAATCAGGGTGGTGACCAAAAGAAAGATACCACCAAGCCTCAAGAGAAGGGTGGGGATAAAGCAAAAGAGAAATCTTCCTCAGGGCCCCAAAACTCCACACAGGGTGGTGGGTCCCAAGCTCCCTCCTCTACCACAGTTAAAAAGCCTTACTGCCATGTGTGTAAAACACCTGGGCATTGGAAAACTGACAGCAGTTGTCCACATGCTAAAAACAAAACTGTTCCTCCAACTACTCCTGTCACACCACCTATTACTGTCAGCAGTAATCCCCCAGGTGGTGGGAGTGCCCCCAAAAATTTGGTTGGGTTTTCTTGGGGAACACAGGGGGATCCTGGCTTAGCCAATTCCCCTGCAGCAGCTACTCTTGTCTGTGATGGTGGCATGGGGTTTGCCAACTTCACTGCCTGTCCCAACACTTTGGGTAGGTACAGACAGGAACCCTACATCAATGGTAGAAAAGCTGAGGCCTACAGAGACACTGGAGCTAGCATCACTATGGTGGCCCATAGGCTAGTTCCCTCTGAGCAGCTTTTGCCTGGTTTCTCATACCAGGTAACTAACATTGATGGCAAACAGAACAGTCATCCTATGGCAGAGGTATGTCTCAGCTGGGGAGGTGTCACTGGCCCTAAAAGGGTGGCAGTGTCTCCAACCTTGCCTGTGGACTGCTTGCTGGGGAATGACTTAGAACTCTCAGCTTGGGCTGGAGTTGAACAAGACACCCATTCTAAAATGGTAGGCCTTTCCAAAAAGGGTAGTGGGGTTGTGCCAGTCACAACCCCTGTCCAAGTAGCTTTCCTCCCTGAAAAGGTTGGAAGGGCAGTGGTAGCCACAGCCCAGGCACAGACAGACTTCCCTGTAGAAATTGGCAGAGCTGTGACAGTCACAGCTCAAACACAAACTGAGTGCCTTCCTGAAAAGGTTGGCAAGGCTGTAATGGTCTCAGCCCACACTCAGACTGATATAGGTGTAGTGAAGCCTGAAACTATGGATCACTCCACACAAACAGAGAGTAGTGGGGAGGAAGAAAAGTCTCCCTCTCCCCAGACATTAGGAAAAGGTCAGCCTCCTCAGGGATCTGACCTCACCCCTTGTGAAGGAACTGCCCCAGAGGTGGCCAGGCCTGGCCTGGCAGAGCCTCTGATGTCAGTGGCCCCTTCCAAGGTGGGACCCAGTCTGGTGCAGGTAGCCTGCCTCTCTCTACCCTGCCTCAGTCAGCCCAGGGCTGCAGAGGCCAGGGAGGCCAGTGGACCCCAAGAGGGCCCCTGTCCACAAGAACCTCCCCTTCAAAAGAATGAGGATTGCCTGGTTAGTTGCCCTAGCCAGGTGATGGGTAAAAACATTCCTGAGGGATCCCCTTCACAGGTAGTTAGGGACCTCCCCCAGAGGGATTCTGTTGGGCACAGGCAAACATGGGACCTTAGGACCCCAAACCTGACCTGTCCCTCCAGTAAGCCCACAAAAGGGACCCAGCCTCCAGCTTTAGGTAGCCAGAGGCTGACCCTGAGAGCACAGTGCAACTCAGTTAGAGAAAGAAGGGCATCCAGGGTGGAGGATGATTGGAGGAAGCTGAGGCCTCACTTGGAGGACACTCACTTCAGTACTCCATCTCAACACCAGCCTTTTACTTTGCATAGACACACCAAAGGTAGAGATTCCCTATGGTGGAGACCCTATGATATCTTTAGGATGAGGGATTGCTTAGCGGACCATGAGACAGGGGGTAACCATGCCAGTGCTGGTTCTTCCTTATATGGCCACTCAGGCAATAGAGGCTTACCTTGTCAAGGCCAGCCTTATCTCCTTTCGTTTGGGGGGGGGGGGGTTGTGTAGGAAGGTGGATATCTGACTATGGTTACCCCCAACTTTTTGCCTAGTGTCTAGCTGGTTTTTCGACTTAGTTGGCCTGAGATCCTGCCATTCAGGGTCTCAGGCTGTCTGCTCTCTCTGTAAAATGGACTCCATGTACCCTAGGTACATAACCAATTGGTAAGGATCACCTTATTGGACCCTGTACAGTGTACCCTAGGTACCCAGGGCATAGGTGTACCCTAGGCCTCCCAGGGGCTGCAGCATGTATTATGCCACTCCTGGTCTGGCCTTCCAATCAGACACAACTGGCTGATCACTCAGCTGGGGCAAGGTCGTGTAATCACCCCTTGCTTAGATATAGTATGCCTATATCTGCCCTTATATATAGACACATGTGTACCTATCAGTCACTCCTATGGCAGGCCTTAACAATCCTGGAGGCAGAGTGCTTGGTAACATGTGAGATGGTGCTCTAGCATGAGCTGAGCCTGTCTGCAGCTTTCGGAACCAAGTCCTTATAGCTGTTCTATGATATAGCCTACCATATACTCTTAAAGTGCCTTATAATTTGCTGTTTATCTCTAACCAAAGCCTCAGCATCACAAAATGGATGCTGCTGCCACAGACACAAGTCTGACCTCCTGCTGCTGGGAGTGATCCCAGCCAGGGAGGCCTGGACAATAGGTTTCCTGCTTGGGGAGGTGCTAGCACCTCCCCAGACAGCCTTTAGTGTATTGGGGCAGGGTGGGCTGAAAGGAATGAGACATGCCTGGGGCACACAAGGTGTTCCTTGCATAGTCCAGTTCAAACCGGTGCTGGGGCACTCCAGCCCCAGCTCTGGCCCGAAACTGGACAAAGGGAAGTGGGTGTAACCACCCCCTCCCAGGTCCCACCCATAAGGCGTGACCTAGCAGGTATCCCAACCCCCCAGATTAGTATAAGAGTGGGAGTTGGGCCTCAAGACTTTAGATTATCCTGAACCTGCAAACTTGAACAGAAACTCTGGACCTTCGACATTCGACGAAAGAAGAAGACTGAAGAATCTCCCTTGTAGCCAAGGAGTGGCTACCCTGTGCAAACAGGCACCATCAAGAGACTACCCTTTGCTTTGTGAAACGTTCGACGAGGAACCGACTGCAGAGCCCGACCAGAGCCTTGATTTCCAGACTTCTCCGACCCTCATCCACATCTGCAGCAGAGCTGAGATCCGTGGAGGCGACGAGCGACGTGGGACCGGCTACCTGGGAAAAGTGGCTAGTAACTTACAGCGCAGCTTCTGAGGTACCCTCGAAGTTGTGCACCGGGGATTGAGAAGCCCCAACCCCAAGCACCATCTGCACCGAAGACCAGCCCCCCACACTCCACGAGTCCTGCGTGGGGCCCTTCAGCATTTTCCTGCTTGCCGCGTCTGTCCGGTTGCTTGCCCGCTGGCTAGTGGCCTCTGTGACGACGCTCCCTGAAATCTTCTGCGCTGGTTTGGCTCCTCCAGACTGGCTCCCGCTTCTCTGCAAAGAAGAAGCACCCCAGACCTTCCTGGTCTGCACCAGAAGCAAGTCCCTTGTTCTTCGTGGGTTCCGCTTGCCAAGGCTTGGTGAGTCCTAGTCCAACTTCGACGACGCCGACAGCAAGAGCCTTCGTGGGACAGCTCGCCTCCTGGTCCTGGTCGTCCTCGACGCTTCCTGGTCCTCCTGGCTGCAGCGACAAGCTTCACCTTCACCTGCAACTCTTCACAACATCGCCTGGTTCCTTCCTGGTTCCACGTGGTCACTGGCTAGTGACCTTGACTCTGTCCCCTCTGCTTGCAGGTTTCTTCTCTTCTTGATCCCAGGCTTGGGATCCACCGGACACTCTCCCCTGACTGCCTGTCAGCATCTTTCTTCAGGCATCCATAGGAGTCGACGACGAAAACGACGCATCTTCACCCCTATGCACCCGCAGCCTGTGGGCTAGGTAACTTGGGTACTCCGGTGCTCATCGGGATAGTGACTATCCTAGTGTCTAGTTTTCAAGTCTCAACTTCCTAGCTACTCCGGAAGTGTCCTTAATCTATCTATTTCTAAACTGTAACATTGCTATTGACTTTTACGCATTACGCGTGAGTGTTTCCACTCTGCACACGAATCCCGTGGGCCTCCCACTTCCTAACTAACGCTAGTGTAGTGTAGCCCCAGCGATTCCCTAGGCCTAGGCCTATTCTATTTCCGTGACAGTGGTTCTTATACCACTTACTTAGTATATGGTTTGCGTGGCCCCTAGGGCCTAACTTTATTACTTACCTGTGTGACTTACTGTATGCATTAATAAGACTGTGTTGTACTTACCTCTAAACTCATAAAGAATGCTGAGGGTTTGCTTAGAATAAATACACTTTATTTTATATATATATCTGTTGTGGTGTCCTTTCATTTGGTATTCAAGGGATTATATATGGTATCACAGCTGGCTTCACATGCCATTCAGAGTTTAGCCTAAGACTGCTCTTGTCCATGCTACCACTAGGATAGCTGGTCTATAAGGTTGACTTTACAACCAATCACCATAAGGGTATTTGGACTGATATAAGGTGTACACTATAACTAGTGACATCATACATCAGGCCAACTTCTCACACCAGGCTCCTACTTTTATACCATGATTCTTTTGTTCCTTAGCGCCAGGGGGCCTGGGCCTGGCTCAGTCCAGTTCTGGAGCACTTTGTTATGGTGACTCTGCTCTTTCCTTTCAGCAGCAGGGCAGAGACATCAGCCGCTCCACAGGGGGCGGCGCCGGCTTTGTGGTGGCAGAGCACAGGTCTATTCAAGAGTCAAGGTGTACTCCTCCCACCCATCCTGGTGTCATCTCTCTACCCACCACCTGGCAGCCAACCTGTCTCTGGGGATTCCCCAACCCTGCTCCTTACTGTTGCTAGGCAGAACACACACACACAGCAGAGGCGGACTGAAATGGTCAGGTCAGTAAATACTAACTTTCTAAAAGTAGTATTTACAAACCCAGGATATTAAAATAAACTTGACTACAAGAAGTATTTTATTATTCTGAGTTCAGGCATCCTAAACTTGACATTCTACCATGCTCTCTGAGTCCACTGGGGTCACAGCGTGTAGTGACTCCAGCAGCCCATTCTGGCCTATGGAGAGCAGGTAGCCTTCAATAGTGAAAAACGAAAATGGCTGTAATTCACTACTAAGACATGCCACACACATCAGGGCATGTCCTACCTTATGCCTACAATGCACCCTGCCCTTGGGCCTACCAGAGGGGTGGCTAATATGTAGGTAAGGGAAGGTTTAGGGACTGGCAAGTGGGGGCACTTGCGTAGTCAGCGCGACGGTCCCAGACCGCGCACAGGGTCTGCGGTGGCAGACCCTAGACACATTTTACAAGGCCGCTTTCTGTGGGTGGCGCAACCAGCGCTGCAAGCCCACCAGCAGCATTGGCATTCACAAGCCCTGGCACCCCTGGTGCACTTTACTGGGGACTGACAGCGAATCCAATAAACCAATCGTGAACATCAATTACAGGTACACTTTACCTAGGGAGCACTTGCACTGCGGCACGGATTAGCTGTGGCGCAGTGCCCTGAGCGGACAACACCAGCAAAACAATCGAGGCACACCATCAAAAAGTGGAAGGGAAACTCACGCCAAGGTGCCAGGTCTAACACAATCCCTCACCCTAAAGGTATCATAGGGTCTCCACCATAGGGAATCTCTACCTTTGGTGTGTCTTTGCAAAGTAAAAGGCTGGTGTTGAGATGGAGTACTGAAGTGAGTGTCCTCAAAGTGAGGCCTCAGCTTCCTGCAATCATCCTCCACCATGGATGCCTTTCTTTCTTTCACTGAGTTGCACTGTGCTCTCAGGGTCAGCCTCTGGCTACCTAAAGCTGGAGGCTGGGTCCCTTTTGTGGGCTTACTGGAGGGACAGGTCAGGTTTGGGGCCCTAAGGTCCCATGTTTGCCTGTGCCCAACAGAATCCCTCTGGGGGAGGTCCCTAACTACCTGTAAAGGAGATCCCTCAGGAATGTTTTTAACCATCACCTGGCTAGTGCTACTAGCCAGGCAATCCTCATTCTTTTGATGGGGGGGGTTCTTGTGGATAGGGGCCCTCTTGGGGTCCACTGGCCTCCCTGACCTCTGCAGCCCTGGGCTGACTGAGGCAGGGTAGAGAGAGGCAGGCTACCTGCACCAGACTGGGTCCCACCTTGGAAGGGGCCACTGACATCAGAGGCTCTGCCAGGCCAGGCCTGGCTACCTCTGGGGCAGTTCCTTCACAAGGGGCGAGGTCAGATCCCTGAGGAGGCTGACCTTTTCCTAATGTCTGGGGAGAGGGAGACTTTTCTTCCTCCCCACTACTCTCTGTTTGTGTGGAGTGATCCATAGTTTCAGGCTTCACTACACCTATGTCAGTCTGAGTATGGGCTGAGACCATTACAGCCTTGCCAACCTTTTCAGGGAGGCACTCAGTTTGGGTTTGAGCCGTGACTGTCACAGCTCTGCCAATCTCTACAGGGAAGTCTGTCTTTGCCTGGGCTGTGGCTACCACTGCCCTTCCAACCTTTTCAGGGAGGAAATCTACTTGGACAGGGGTTGTGGCTGGCACAACCCCACTACCCTTTTTTGAAAGGCCTACCATTTTAGAATGGGTGTCTTGTTCAACTCCAGCCCAAGCTGAGAGTTCTAAGTCATTCCCCAGTAAGCAGTCCACAGGCAAGGTTGGAGACACTGCCACCCTTTTAGGGCCAGTGACACCTCCCCAGCTGAGACACACCTCTGCCATGGGATGACTGTTCTGTTTGCCATCAATGTTAGTTACCTGGTATGAGAAACCCGACAAAAGCTGCTCAGAGGGAACTAGCCTATGGGCCACCATAGTGATGCTAGCTCCAGTGTCTCTGTAGGCCTCAGCTTTTCTACCATTGATGTAGGGCTCCTGTCTGTACCTACCCAAAGTGTTGGGACAGGCGGTGAAGTTGGCAAACCCCATGCCACCATCACAGACAAGAGTAGCTGCTGTAGGGGAATTGGCTAAGCCAGAGTCCCCCTGTGTTCCCCAAGAAAAGCCAACCAAATTTTTGGGGGCACTCCCACCACCTGGGGGATTACTGCTGACAGTAATAGGTGGTGTGACAGGAGTAGTTGGAGGAACAGTTTTGTTTTTAGCCTTTGGGAAACTGCTGTCAGTTTTCCAATGCCCAGGAGTTTTACACTCATGGCAGTAAGGCTTTTTAACTGTGGTAGAGGAGGGAGCTTGGGACCCACCACCCTGTGTGGAGTTTTGGGGCCCTGAGGAAGATTTCTCTTTTGTTTTATCCCCACCCTTCTCTTGAGGCTTGGTGGTATCTTTCTTTTGGTCACCACCCTGATTTTTAGGCCTAATCCTGGTCCTGACCCATTTATCTGCCCTCTTTCCCAATTCTTGGGGAGAGGTCAAATCTGAGTCAACCAGGTGTTGATGGAGAAGCTGGTTCTGACAATTACTAAGGATCTGCTCCCTCATAATCAAGTTGTACAATCCTGTATAGTCCTGCACCTTGCTGCCAGTTAACCAACCTTCCAAAGCCTTAGTGGCACAATCCACAAAATCAGACCAGTCCTGTGTCTGTGTCTTCTGGGTGTCTCTGAACAACAACCTATATTGCTCAGTGGTTAAGCCAAACCCATCTATCAGAGCACTCTTCAGGACTTTGTAATTGTTAGCATCCTCATCACTGACTGTGAGGAGCTTGTCTCTACCTTTGTCAGAAAAGGAGAGCCACAAGATAGCTGCCCACTGACTCTGGGGTACCTGCTGTACTTTGAAGGCCCTCTCCAAAGCAGTCATCCACTTGTGGATGTCATCCCCATTCTGATATGGGGGGACTATCTTGCTTAGGTTTCTATGGTCATAAGACCTATCCCTATCTCTAGGAATGTTGCTGCCACCAGTGGGTTCTGACCCACACAATTTTTGCTCTCTAGCCAGAGCAAGCTTTTCCTTGGCAAGGGCAAGTTCTTCCCTCTGAATCCTCAGATTAGCTTCCCTCATTCTGGCTTCATGCTACTTTCTCTCAGGGGAAGTCATTCCCCTGTGAGAGGAAGCACTAGAGATGCTAGAGACATGGGAGTGGATGGATTCCCTTGAAGGGGATCTGTCCCTCCTGCTTCTCTGGTTAATCCTACTTGGGGGTCTGTATGGGGGGACCCCATGCAAACTCCCATGTAAGCTTAGGTTAGCCTGGCTAAGTCTTCCTACTTGGCCCTGGCTGTCTACCTCTTCCTCTGAAGCCCCATCTGACTCCTCTGTGGTGGGTAGACCCTTATCTACAGCTATGGCACCATACTTGGCAGCTCTTTCAGCATCATAGGCCTCCAGAAGCTCCACTAGCTGTCTAAGGGTAGGGTTGGAACCCTGTTTTAATCTCCTGGAGGTACACAGTTGTCTCATCTCCTGGAAAGTGAATGCATCATATCTAGAGGGAATCTGTCTAGGATTCTCCTCTCCTGAGGGAGCATCAGTGTGATCTCCATTCAGGGACATGATTCTGGTGAGGGTGTGGTGTGTGCACCTACCTACACTGGTTGTATCTACTAAACCTCTCTAGTAGTTGTAGTCAGGGTGTGTTACTCCTTTCAACCTACAACCACTAAGTCCAGTAGGACTTAAGTATTATAATCTATGTTATATGTACCTAAACAATATCTGTGTGATCTTTCAATTTAGTATCTCAAGATTACAATCGTATTACAACAGCAAGCTCAGATCCCACCGCTGCCACCAATGTGAGAAGTTGGCCTGATGTATGATGTCACTAGTTCTAGTGTACACCTTATATCAGTCCAAATACCCTTATGGTGATTGGTTGTAAAGTCAACCTTATAGACCTGCTATCCTAGTGGTAGCATGGACAAGAGCAGTCTTAGGCTAAACTCTGAATGGCATGTGAAGCCAGCTGTGATACCATATATAATCCCTTGAATACCAAATGAAAGGACACCACAACAGATATATATATAAAATAAAGTGTATTTATTCTAGTCAAACCCTCAGCACTCTTTATGAGATTAGAGGTAAGTACAACACAGTCTTATTTATGCATACATTAAGTCACACAGGTAAGTAATACAGTCAGGCCCTAGGGGCCACGCAAACCATATACTAAGTAAGTGGTATAAGGACCACTGTCACGGAAATAGGATAGGCCTAGGCCTAGGGAATCGCTGGGGCTACACTATACTACCAAAGGTTAGGAAGTGGGAGGCCCACGGGATTCAGGTGCAGAGTGGAAACACTCACGCGTAATGCGTAAAAGTCACCAGCAATAGTACAGTTTAGAAATAGATAGATTTAGGACACTTCCGGAGTAGCTAGGAAGTCGAGACTGGAAAACTAGACACTAGGATAGTCACTATCCTGATGAGCACCGGAGTACCCAAGTTACCTAGCCCACAGGCTGCGGGTGCATAGGGGTGAAGTTGCGTCGGGTTTCGTCGTCGACTCCTATGGATGCCTGAAGAAAGATGCTGATAGGCAGTCAGTGAAGAGTGTCCGGTGGATCCCAAGGCTGGGATCGAGAAGAGAGTAGACCTGCAAGCAGAAGGGACAGAGTCAAGGTCACTAGCCTGTGACCACGTGGAACCAGGAAGGAACCAGGCGATGTCGTGAATATTGCAGGTGAAGGTGAAGCTTGTCGCTGCAGCCACGAGGACCAGGAAGCGTCGAGGACGACCAGGACCAGGAGGCGAGCTGTCCCACGAAGGCTCTTGCTGTCGGCGGCGTCGAAGTTGGACTAGGACTCACCAAGCCTTGGCAAGCGGAACCCACGAAGAACGGAGGACTTGCTTCTGGTGCAGACCAGGAAGGTCTGGGGTGCTTCTCTTTTTCAAAGGAGCAGGAGCCAGTCTGGAGGAGCCAAACCAGCGCTGAAGATTACGGGATGCGTCGTCACAAAGGCCACTAGCCAGCGGGGAAGCAACCGGACAGACGCGGCAAGCAGGAAAATGCAGAAGGGCCCCACGCAGGACTCGTGGAGTGTGGGGGGCTGGTCTTCGGTGCAGATGGTGCTTGGGGTTGGGGCTTCTCAATCCCCGATGCACAACTTCGAGGGTGCCTCAGAAGCTGCGCTTGAAGATACTAGCCACTTTTCCCAGGTAGCCGGTCCCACGTCTCTCGTCGCCTCCACGGATCTCAGCTCGGCTGTGGATGTGGATCAGGGTCGGAGAAGTCTGGAAGTCAAGGCTCTGGTCGGGCTCTGCAGTCGGTCCCTCGTAGAACTTTAGCAAAGCAAAGGGTAGTCTCTTGATGGTGCCTGTTTGCACAGGGTAGCCACTCCTTGGCCACAAGGGAGATTCTTCAGTCTTCTTCTTTCGTCGAATGTCGAAGGTCCAGAGTTTCTGTTCAAGTTGCAGGTTCAGGATAATCTAATCTCCTGGGGCCCAGCTACCACTCTTATACTAATCTGGGGGGCTGGGTTACCTGCTAGGTCACGCCTTATGGGTGGGACCTGGGAGGGGGGTGGTTACACCCCCTTCCCTTTGTCCAGTTTCGCGCCAGGACTGGGGCTGGAGTGCCCCAGCACCGGTTTGAACTGGACTATGCATGGGACACCTTGTGTGCCCCAGGCATGTCTCATTCCTTTCAGCCCTCCCTGCCCCAATACACTAAAGTCTGTCTGGGGAGGTGCTAGCACCTCCCCAAGCAGGAAACCTATTGTCCAAGCCTCCCTTGCCGGGATCACTCCCAGCAGCAGGAGGTCAGACTTGTGTCTGTGGCAGCAGCATCCATTTTGTGATACTGAGGCTTTGGTTAGAGTTAATCAGCAAAGTAGGGTTTTAACATGTCTCTCCCTCTAGAAGGGGGGAATAATATCCTCATCACCAGAAATGGCAAGGGGGTATTATTCCAAAGTGTTAGACACCTTACACGACATGTTTTGATAAAGCCAAACCATAGTTACCATAACCGTTTAAGATTATAAGGCACTTTAAGAGTATATGGTAGGCTATATCATAGAACAGCTATAAGGACATGGTTCCGAAAGCTGCAGACAGGCTCAGCTCATGCTAGAGCACCATCTCACATGTTACCAAGCACTCTGCCTCCAGGATTGTTAAGGCCTGCCATAGGAGTGACTGATAGGTACACATGTGTCTATATATAAGGGTAGATATAGGCATACTATATCTAAGCAAGGGGTGATTACACGACCTTGCCCCAGCTGAGTGATCAGCTAGTTGTGTCTGATTGGAAGGCCAGACCAGGGGTGGCATAATACATGCTGCAGCCCCTGGGAGGCCTAGGGTACACCTATGCCCTGGGTACCTAGGGTACACTGTACAGGGTCCAATAAGGTGATCCTTACCAATTGGTTATGTACCTAGGGTACATGGAGTCCATTTTAAAGAGAGAGCAGACAGCCTGAGACCCTGAATGGCAGGATCTCAGGCCAACTAAGTCGAAAAACCAGCTAGACACTAGGCAAAAAGTTGGGGGTAACCATAGTCAGATATCCACCTTCCTACACCGGTGCCCTACTGCTCTGGCTACTCCAGGTTTTAGGGGGATTGCTTCTATCCTTGTCCTCCTCCCCTCCCTTCCTTCCATTGCTATCTTCTGGTTTGAGGGTCCTCTGGCCATGTCTTGCCCTTGTCCTTGTGGGTGGTTGCCCTCTAGGTTGGGGTGGCTTGGAAGTTTGTTGTCCCTGTCTGTCTTGGGACTAGTCCCATTTCTTGCTCAGGACTTTTACATATGCTCTTGCCTCTTGGGCACAGGGATGGGAGGTTGTCTGTGCTGGCAGGGTGGCTGTGCAGGTTCCTGCTTCTTCTTTCTTCTTTCCCTGCACTTGGGTTCTGCGGTGTTGGCACTACTCTGGAGGTGTTGTTTTTTTCACCGTTTCTTTCCAATTTTTTCTGCTCTAAGCACACTGTTCCCATGTTTCCACAGTTTATCTGGTGATTCCGCGTTGTGGTGCAGAAAAGTTCTCCGAAGAAAACTGATTTGGGCGCGCCGGGGAGGGTCTTATGTGGCCTCGCTGATGTCACGTATGCCGACGACGCCTGCAAAAAGTTTCCGGATCCAGTCTCACGCCTGGGGATAATTCTACATGAAGGAATCTGCGGCTAGAATCGTCTCTACCAGATACATCGTTACCAAAGTTAAGTAACTCGTACTACAGGGACACACATTCAAAACATACTAAACAACCACTAATACAGCCATACTCATACACTCTTCACACTCAAGAGAAATTTACAACTTATAATCCGGTCCAAACTCGAAATTGTTCGCATTCATGGTATAAGATACAAAAATAGGCATCAAATAGTCAATAGATGTTCATATGTCTTCTTGTTATAAAAGGTGGAAATAAGCAGAGGCGCAAGGGTCTCCAGCGCGCGTTTCGGTGTCTAACCCAATGTGGGTCACACCTTCGTCAGGGCCGTCAAATCAGTTGTGGGACACAAGAATAACAATAGATGCGCCTGAATGGAAGGCATCTAAGGTAATCAACAACGGAGAAAGAATCGGTTGGCAGGGATGCTCAACACAATCGAGATGCTAAAAAAGATACAGCTGAATGGTAAACAAGATGATTATCCGACTCCACTAGTATTGTGGTTCAAAGATAAAGGGACGATTTTAGGATATTAGTCCGATCTCCAGGGAAGTAGCGCTCAGAGGCGCATATTCAGAGGAATGTAGAATACATTTTCACTTTAAGCTCAAATGTGGTGGCCATAGTCCCCGGTGTGGGTCGGAACAGCTGAGCCTGCCTGCCATCCACCTTCAGGGGCCCCCGTCCGTAGTAGTGGTTAACCTCAGAAAAGATGCCACTGGCGAAGAAAGTCCGGTGGAATCCAAGGATGGATTGTTGAATAGAAGACCCTGCAGAGGGGACAGAGTCTATGCCACTCGGAAGTGACCAGGACGCACAGAAGGCCAATGACCACCAATGACGGAAGATGCAGGAGTGATGACATTTGACCATGCCGCTGCAGCTGTGAAGACCAGGTGACGCTGTGGAAGACCAGGAGCGGTTCACAAGCCGTCACACGTCAGAAATCAAAGAACAGGGGGTCGGAGTCCGGCAGGAGCAGCAGCAGCAACAGATGTGGCAAACTAAAAAGGTGCAGCGTTGGGACCATCAAGGTCCCAGGGACTCACCAATTGCAGGAGAGTCAGAGCAGGCCCCAAGCAAGCAGGGGAGTCCACAAAGCCAAAGAAGACCCTCAAGAGGACCTCGAGCAGCTTACCAAAGATGCAAGCCCACGGTGCAGAGAATGTGGTGAGGACGAAGATCCTGGCAGGAAGACATGCTGGAGGCTGGAGCTTCTTGTAGCCTGAAGATCTCTGGAGGACAGAGTTAACAAGCCTTGGCAATGGCTAGTCGACGCGGTGCACAGTGGTTTTGTTCCAGCAGTTCTGACGAGGGATACTGGCCTCAAACTTGCTGAGGGGACGTGTCAAGCCTCGAGGGAGTTGCACAACCAGCACCTGTGTTGCTGAGACTTTCGGAGTCTGTGGGACTTCAGGAGCAGCAGCCCGGTTCACTATGTTGTTGTGCCTGCTGATGTGGGGGAGTGACTCCTTCTCTCCAAAGGAGATTATTTTGGGTGTATTTGATGCCCACAGGCCTATAGAGGAACCTGAATGAATCACAGGCACAGACGACAGAGAAGCGTGGCAGAACAGCGAGACCCGGAGCAGCAGTAGTCTTCCTTGGTGCAGTCTCGGTTCCAGGTGAAGTCCAAAGTACCCAGACAGTTGAAGTTGACGTGGTTTCAAGTTTGAATAGTGTCCCACAATGAATCTGAAGAGCCACCCACAGGTAAAGTAAGCCCTTAAGTACCCTAGGGAAAGGGTTGGAACAATTCAAGGATCCCTTCGGGGGGAGGGGCTGGACAGTGGTGGGGAAAATACTCCCATGATCTTGTCCAGTTTCGCGCCAGAGTAGGAGACAAGGCTCCCTGAACTGCCTCAAACTAGAGTATGCAAGGAGTGCACCAAATGTGCCCTTCAAAGCAGTCTGGTGGCGCTGGCAAGTGCCCTCACTTCAGCCCAATACACTTAAGCCCTGTCTGGGAGGTAGTCACACCTCCTTGTGGCAGGAAGTCTATTGTTCTACCTTTCCCTGCTCGAGCCTGGCTCAGCAGCAGAAGTGCAGAATTGTGTCAGTGCTCAACAGCAGCACTAGCTTGCTGTTAGACCCTGAAAGGCTGGTACCAGGAATACAGGGGGGCACCTTCGAGGAGCCCTCCTTTACATGGGATCCTATATCCAACACTAGAATCGGTGTTGGAGTAGGATTCCAACATGTTTGATACCAAACATGACTGGTTTAGGTGCGGCCAATATATAGTTAGACATCTTGTAATTGACTTGATGTCCACTATATGTATTAAATAGCTGACCACACTTATTAAGCCTGGAGAATCAACTTCGGGGTTTGTAGGGGTGTCCTGGTCATGCAGGGGCCCTCACACTTGATACCAAGCAGCCTGCCCTCAGGGCTGAAGAGCCTGCCATAAGGGTGAATTATAGCTTTTAATTGTAGTGACCTCAGATATAAGGAAACTTATATCTGTGGTGAGGGGTGCAAGCACCCACTCACACATGCTGCAATTGCAGGCCTGTAATCACAGTTTGAGTAGTCTCTAATGGGTGGCATAATACATGCTGGAGCCCATGGGAGACCCCTGGTGTACCTATGCCCTGGGTACCTTAGTATCATATACTAGGAACTTACAAGGGTACACCAGTAGCCAATTGTGGATGTACTTAAGTACTTTCCATTGACAAATTACAATAGAGAGCACAGTGACTGGGGTCCTGATTAGCAGGATCCCAGTCAGACTAGTCAGAAAACAGCATACCACCAGCAAAAAATGGGGGTAACCCTGAAAATAGATCCTACTTTTGTACAGTACCTTGAAAGGCTATCTTTCTGCATCTCGGCATTTCTGTGGTTGCGTGCTCAGCCATACCTTTTCAAGTCCCCTATTATAAATAGGTTTCTAAAAGGTTTCCAACACTTGTTCCCAACTTCACCTTTATCATTCCTCAGTGAAACCTAAACTTAGATCTGACTTTCTAGATGTGCCCTCCTTTCGAGCCGCTTCACAACTGTCCTCTGAGGCTTCTAACTATCAAGATGGACTTTCTAGTGGCAATAACATCTTCCCAGAGGGTCAGTGAGCTCCAGGCGTTTTCATCTAGGACATCGGATCTCAAAATCTTTCCAGACAACCTGTTCCATCACACTTGAGCTTCCTTCCTACTCAAGGTGGTCCTCCCTTTCTTGTAGGCCAGTCCATCACCCTTCCTACCTTTTACACTCCATCTCATTCCTCCAAAGAAGAGCTGCGACTCTACCTGCTGGACCAAACAAGAACATTGTTGTTCTACCTTGACAACACAAAAGAGTTCCCGATGGACAAACAACTTTTCTCCAGTATTAAGCCATCTTTCATAGACGCACATGCTTGAATCATTCCCCGTCGTCGAAATGGGAGTCCCACGGTCCATAAAAAGCAATAAGCAATAAGTAATCACTCTAACATTAAATTAATAGAGAAAAACCATTTACTTTATTATCTCGTCCTAGTCATTAGATGTGGTCCAAACTCCAGCCAATCAGGCGACAGCACCCTCTAGAACCCTCTCCACAGAGGCTCTAGGCTCTCAGATTTTCTACTGCACGTCGTGTGAAGGGAGTCTCCCTAAGCTCTGCTCAGTACTTCAACTTTATCTTCAGGTTTCTATAGATTTTACTTCTGAACATGACTTCTTCAAAAAGATCTCTATTCAAGCATTTTTAATCTTGTGGGAAGCTAAGACTTCACTCAGATGATCCCCACAAAAAATGTATCTACTGTCTTCACCCAGACCATCAGGTGAGAGATAGCAAAATCTGTAGAACATGTTCTCAAAAGACCTCGAGAGACAGGGAAGGACGTCTTCTTCTGTGGCTACAGAAGCTCAAGACAAAGAACAATCCCTTATCTGATGAGGAGAGTGATTCCTCTTTAAAAACAACAGCATCCAGAAAGAGCTAGTGAGGCGGAGGTGGTCTCTCCTAAGTCTGCTAAGGTGTTGAAAAAACATCATACCTCAAAACAGGAAGATCAGCCTTTAAAAAAAAAAAAGCAGTCAGTCTCTCTTAAGGGTCAATCCATGCCCTCTACGCCTTCAAAATCGAAAGAGGCGTCAAAGTCTCTTCCTGGGACACTTTTACCTCACAAAAAAGATGATCCGTCGACGACGACGTCCTCCGACGAGAATTTCTGTTGCTACAACTACCACGACGACATCGACTGTCTCTTCTCCTCAGACCAAAATGATTATGTCGTCGGGATCTTCTCCGTCGACGCACGTATTAGTGAAGGTGAGGCCATCTGTTATGTCAACGTCGTCTTTATCGTCATCGACGACGTCCAGAATGTCGAAGGAAGTACCAACTGAATAAACCTTCATCTTTGATATCTGTAGTAGACTTGACATCCTCGTTGCTGCTTGTCCCAGCGGCGTTTTTAGCTACTTCTAGGTATGATTTAGGACTGCCGCAAAAAAAGAATTCTCAAGAGCTTTTATTGCCTGTTCATACCTCTCCAAGTAAGGTTTCTCCTTGTCCTCCATTAGAAATCTTTGACTATGTAGCAGATGAAGAGGAGTCAGGTGGTGATGATAGGTTTCGGACTGCTCGCAGTCCTTCCGAACTCCTTATAAAGTGCCAGGATGATGAAGATGAGGAATACTTTTTTCATCCAGAGGTTACTAATCAGTTAAGACAAGCTGATCAGGCAGTACAAATGCCAATGTCTCTTGTCTCAAACTTGTAACACATGGTAGAGGATTACTACCGCAGATTTCCTCCCTCGGAGCCAGCATCTTCCATTCCTCAGCCACCTATTCCGCAACCTTCCTTGCTCATCAGATCTCCCCCTCCAGTTTCTCCAGTACCCACAGTGACTCAACATCAGGAAGAGATTCATACTACTGATGAAGAAAGAGAAGAGGGAAAGTTAGACGAAATATTCCTTCCTAATGAATGGGATGATTACCAGATCCAGACACCATCGCCTTCCACTCCACCTTCTGTAGATTCACCACCTGAGGATATAGGAGGTTTCCATACCCTTATGGAAAGAGCGGCAAAGAGGTTTCAGCTTCCTATGGTCACCAAGCAAGCTGATTGTTTCTTATATGATTTTAAGGAACAAACGAAGAGACAGGTCCGTGCTATCCCTATTGTAGACTTCATATGGCAAGAGGGCTTAAAGGTCATGAACACCCCAGCCTGAATTCCTGCAGTCTTGCCTAAATTAGAAAAGAAATACAAGGCTCCGGATAGCTCTCCTGCCTGCCTTATCGGGCAACCTAAACCTGACTCGGTGATATCACAGGTGGCACAACGCAGTGCCAGAAATCCTTCATCTCCATTATCGGCCCCTCCTGATAGAGATGTAAGACGTGTCGATTCCATTGGCAAGAAATTTTCCACCATGGTAGCAACAACTATCAGAGCAGCCAACTCACTCGCTATCTTAGGCAGATACGACAGGCAAATGTGGTCGGACATTTCGCCCTTTATAGAGTTGTTGCCAGGGGAATCCAAGGCTGAAGCATTAAGGATTTTGCAAGAGGGATAAAGGATCTCTGCTGAGATCATCGACTGCGCAGTGGATGTCTCTTCCACAGGATTCCGCCAACTGGCTAGGGCTGCGGTCCTGAGCCGTCCGGGCTGATTGAAGGCTACTTCTTTTAGACAAGATGTTCAAACAAAAGTGATTGATCTGCCTTATGATGACGAATCCCTATTTGGCCAACATATTGATGAAGCTCTTCAGGCCATAAGGAAAAATACAGATACACAGATACTGCAAAGGCTCTCGGCACTCTTCAATTTAGAAACCAGCCCTTTCCTGGAGCAAGATGTCGTGGTTCGTCATCCTTTTGAGGAGGATACAATCAATATAAACACATTTTCAATCATACCAAGGCCAACCAAGGTACGCATCTTCACAACAGCACCAGTTATTTAAGCAACCTCCTGCCGCTTCCTACAAGCATTACAGAGGAAAGACTGCCTACAGAGTCAGAGATCACTCCAAAAAACAGTGACAACTGCCCACTGCCAACCACTTTTCCCATCAATCCAGTCAAAGTTGGAGGAAGAATCTCCCATTTCTTCTCCGAATGGTCTGCAATAACAACAGACAGATGGGTTTTGGAAATAGTTTCCAGGGGTCACACTTTGGAATTCTTGAAGATTCCTTCAAATTATCCTACCAGAGGTCCTCCTCCTGCTCATTTAAAAGAACTTTTTTCCCAAACAAAAATAATGTTAAAGAAAGGTGCGATTGAAGTGGTAACAAATTTACAGAATGGAACAGGGTTTTCCTCATAAAAAAAGAAATCGGGAGAGTGGCATCCCATTCTAGACCTTTGTTCTCTGAACAAATTTCTAAAAAAAGCAATCCTTCCGGATGTTATCTCTTCAGGATGTGCTTTGATTGCTAAATCAGGAGGATTTCATGGCAACCTTAGACCTTCAGGATGCCTATTTTCATATCACTATCCTTCCGAGACACAGAAAATTCCTGCGCTTCAGAGTGGCTGGCAGAGATTTCCAATTCAAGGTCCTACCTTTCGGCCTTCGTTCAGTGCCCGAGTGCTCACCAAAGTATTAGAATGCTTAGAATGGAGTCAAAATCTTCCCTTATCTGGACGACTGCCTCATAAAGGCAAAATCTTTTTCTGTAGCAAGCAGTCACACTCGAAGATGTCTTTCTCTCTTCCAGTCCTTAGGTCTCTCAATAAATCTACTAAAATCTCAGTTAACCCCTTCAAAGGTAAAGACTTTCTTTGGGGCGACCATGGACACTCACCAAGCAAAGGCCTTTGTCTCACAAGAAAGACAACAAAGTTAGCAGCTCTATTACTCACAAAAAAGTAAATTTCTGTCTGCAAGTTCAAATCGCTTCTGGGAATGTTGTCCTCTTGCATTCTCCTAATATCCCAACTGTCGCCTGCAAATGAAACCCTTGCAAGAGGAGTTGGACAAACAATGGCTGCAGATCTCAGGGTTCTTCGACGATGTTATCAGAATAACACCTCAAATGAAGAAAGCGCTACTATGGTGGACTCACATCCCAAATATAGCAGCAGGCCTATCGTTTATAGTGGTCTCACCAAGTTTCATAATAACAACCGATGCATCCCTCGAAGGCTGGGGAGCACATCTACAAGGACTGACAGTGAAGGGAAAATGGGATAGTCAACAAAGAACATTACACATAAACCTCTTCGAGTTGATGGTTGATCAACTATGCTATCCCTTCAAGCTCAGCAAATTTGGGATTGAGCTATACAACATCACATAACACTGACGGCAGTACATGTTCCAGGACTGGCCAGCATCCTAGCGGACTCTCCGAACAGGTCAAATACATCCAACCACGAATGGGAACTTCACCAACCAACGTTTGATCACATCCTTCGGTTGTGGGGCAAACCGAGTTAGGATCTATTTGCAACCAGTCGGAACTGCAAATGCCAATACTTCACAAGCTGGCTACCCCCACAGGGATCGTGGGGGAATGCATATTCGATAAATTGGTCAAAAATGTATGCTTGCGCTTGTACCCCGATTCCTTAAGTCCCAAGGGTGCTTTGGTAGATGAGGAAAAAACCCTGCCGAATACTTAACATAGCCTCCAGGTGGCCTCACCAATTCTGGTTCACAGAGCTCCTACTCCTGTCGGAGTCCAAACCCAGACTATTGCACCCATTACAGAACTTGTTGACAATTAACTGCTGCCAAGTCTGCCATCCGGATCCAACAACTCTGGGATTAGCAGCCTAGCTCCTGAATACTATGAGTTTGCCGACCTAGTTATACCTGATGATTGTCAGGAGGTTCTAGCTAACGCCAGAGCGCCCTCCACTATGAAGACTTATAAACTCAAGTGGAAGAGATTCTGTCATTGGTGTGAAGCCTCAGAAGTGCACCCTGTTCATTCTCCACCAGAACAATTGCTGCCTTTTTTCCTCCAACTGGCAAAATCTGGCCTTTTTCATTTTACTATTTAAGGTATTCCTTGCTGCAAATTCCAGATTTTAGCGGCAAAGTGGATCACAATCTTTTTGGTCTACAAGAATTGTAAAACAATTTCTCAAAGGATTATTTAGAATGTTCCCTTCAATTAGGCGCCCTACTCCGCCTTGGCATCTTAACATTGTGTTAGCACAACTCATGGAAGCCCCATTTGAGCCCATTCATAGGGCGGATCTTAAATTCATCTCATGGAAAACATCATCTTTTCTGGCTAGACGAGTAAGCAACCTACATGCTTTCACTACTCGTCATCCTTTCCTCCGGTTTACTAAGGACTCTGTTGTGCTTCGAACAAATCCTGCCTTTATTTATAAAGTTCCATTGGATTTTCATCTAAACGAGCCAGTCATTTTAAAGACTTTCTTCCCTAATCCACAGTAACCAGCGGAAAGGGCCTTACATTCTCTGGATGTTAAGAGATGTATAACATTTTATTTACAGAAAACAGCATGTATTAGTAAAGCTGATCAGCTTTTTGTAGCCTATGGAAAGATAAGAAAAGGGCATTCAGCGACTAAATAAACTATTGCATGTTGGATTTCCTGTGCGATTCAATTTTGACATCAGCAAGCAGGCAACAGTAAAAGCGCATTCTACGAGAGCAGTCTCTTCATCTACAGCTCTATTTGCCGGTGCGCTGAATCAGCAAATTTGCAGAGCAGCAACTTGGGCCAGCAGGCACACTTTTACCAAGCATTACTGCCTTGAAGCTGCCAGCAATGCTGATACAGCAGTGGGACAAGCTGTGCTACGTAATCTCTTTATGTAAGGTGAGCCTCTATAATTCCCACCTCCTTTCAAGTTTTGACATTGCTACTTATAGACATTGTTAAATTGCTATATATATATACATATATATATATAGATGGGTTCAAAAGTATGTTTCTTTCGTACTCTATTTACGATATTCTTTCTGTATGAAAAAGTCTTACCTATGTGATAACTGCTAACTACTTCAAGCATATGAATCTGTGAAAGATACCCCAATACTGGAGAAGAAAATAAGTTACTTACCTGTAAACTGTGGTTCTCCAGTATTGGTATCTTTCATAGATTCACATGCGACCCACCCACCTCCCCATAGAGGCTCCCCGTTTTTTCTTTTGTAAGTTTATACTACACTTGTGCTCGAAAGTCTGAGAGCCTGGATCCTCTGTGGAGAGGGTTCTAGAGGGTTCTGTCGCCTGATTGGCTGGAGTTTGGAACATATCTAATGACGAGATATTAAAGTTAATGGTTTTTCCCTATTAACTTTAATGTTAGAGTGATTACTTATTGCTTATTATGTACCGTGAGACTCCCACTTCAACGACGGGGAATGATTCAAGCATGTGAATCTATGAAAGATACCAATACTGGAGAATCACAGTTTACAGGTAAGTAACTTATTGTTCGAGGCATATGAGCTGTAGATTGTATACTTTAGCATAGATCGCCATCTGGTGTTGGGCTCGGATGTTTGCAGTTTGTTTTTGTCGGAGACGTCTTTGTTAGTCATGAGATAGGTGACTCCTCATCATGGTGACAGTGCGCATGGGCATCGACTCCATCCCCAGATTGTTTTTTTCCGCCATCGGGTTCGGATGTGACTTGCTGCGCTCCGGGTCAGTGTTATCGAAACCCCATTCGACGCGCAATCACTCACCACTTGACCGTATTGTCTCAATCGCGTTTTTCTCTTTTCACCACGCATCCTCTACAATCGAAAAACTTCGATAAACTTTGATGCAGGCCGTTGGGCTTTCCTGCGCCAATCACGACGGAAGTCGATGGAACGGAATCCCTTAAAGAAATGTCCCCAGTGTGGTGCTAAATTCCCACACTCGGACCTACACCCAGTGTATCATCTTTGCCTCTCTCCAGAACACCGAGAGGATACCTGTGAGGCTTGTCTATCTTTCAAGTCCAAGAAGACCATTCGTGATCGTCGGGCTCGACGCCACCAAATGTCCCGAGGAAGCGGCTCCATTCCAGACATCTTCCATCCAGGCCGCCACAGGCTTCCACAACAAGCCCAAGAGGAACAGGTCTCAGTCTCTGAAGCAGATGACTCTGACGTCTAGGACGCAGTCACTCCAGCTCAGCGGACCGTGAGTACCGAGACCCCTGCCCCACCCAAGCCCATACCGAAGGCTCCGATAATACCATCGCCACAGGACCCATGTCTACACCGGTCGGACATTTCAGATGCCCTGTGTAGGAGAGTAGGGTCTGCTTTCTATGGTCACCCCCACTTTTTGCTTTTGCTTTACTGGTTTTCGACTTAGATGTGGCTGTGGGCCTGCTAATCAGACCCACAGCCCAGCTGTTCTCTCTCTAAGCTCATACTATGTACTTTAGGTACATAACCCAATTGGTAAGGATCACCTTATGGGTCCCTGTACAGTGTACCTTAGGTACCCAGGGCATAGGTGTACCCTAGGCCTACCAGGGGCTGCAGCATGTATTATGCCACCCATGGCTGGCCTCCCATCATGACACAACTGGCTGATCACTCAGCTGGGGCAAGGTCGTGTAATCACCCCTTGCTTAGGTATAGTATTCCTATACCTACCTTATATATAGACACATGGGTAACCTGTAAGCCACTCCTATGGCAGGCCTTAACAATCCTGGAGGCAGAGTGCTTGGTAACATGTGAGATGGTGCTCTAGCGTGGGCTGAGCCTGACTGCCGCTTTTGGAACCATGTCCTTATAGCTGTTCTATGATATCGCCTACCATATACTCTTAAGGTGCCTTATAATCCTTGCGGTTATGGTAACTATGGTTTGGCTTTATCAAAACAAGTCGTGTAAGGAGTCTAACACTTTGGAATACTACCCCCACACCATTTCTGGCGATGAGGATAGTGTTCCCCCCTTCTAGAGGGAGAAGACATGTTAAAATCCTACTTACCCGGTTAAAGTTAATCAGAGTTAATCCACAAAATGGATGCTGCTGCCACGGACACAAGTCTGACCTCCTGCTGCTGGGAGTCCTTCCAGCGAGGGAGGCTTGGACAATAGGTTTCCTGTCTTGGGAGGTGCTAGCACCACCCCAGACAGGACTTAGTGTATTGGGGCAGGGAGGGATGAAAGAAACGAGACACTGCCTGGGGCACACAAGGTGTCCCATGCATAGCCCGGTTCAAACCGGTGCTGGGGCACTCCAGCCCCAGCCCTGGCGCGAAACTGGACAAAGGGAAGGGGGTGTAACCACCCCCCTCCCTGGTCCCACCCATAGGAGGGACCTAGCAGGTAATCCAGCCCCCCAGATTAGTATAAGAGTGGGAGCTGAGTCCCTAGGACTTTGGATTATCCTGAACTGAAACTAGACACGAAACTCTGGACCTTCGACATTCGACAACAAGAAGACTGAAGAATCTCCCTTGTGGCCATGGAGTGGCCACCCTGTGAAAACAGGCACCATCAAGCGACCTGCCGTTTGCTTTGCCCAAGTTCTACGAGGAACGGACTGCAGAGCCCGACCAGCGCCTTGACTTCCAGACTTCTCCGACCCTGATCCACATCCACATCCACAGCCGAGCTGAGATCCGTAGAGGCGACGAGAGACTTGGGACCGGCTACCTGGGAAAATTGGCGGGTAGCTTCCAGCGCAGCTTCTGAGGCATCCTCGAAGTTGTGCTCTGGGGATTGAGAAGCCCCAACCCCGAGCACCATCTGCACCGAAGATCAGCCCTCCACACTCCACAAGTTCTGCGTGGGGCCCTTCTGCATTTTCCTGCTCGACGCGTCTGTCCGGTTGCTGGCCCGTTGGCTAGTAGCCTCAGTGACGACGAACCCTTAACTTTCCACCGCTGGTTTGGCTCCGCCAGACTGGCCCTTGCTTCCCTGTGAAAGAGAAGCACCTCAGACCTTCCTGGTCTGCACCTGAAGCGAATTTCCATTTCCGCGTGGGTTGCCTTTGCCAAGGCTTGTTGACTCCAATCAGGACGTCGACTCCGCCATCAGCAAGATCCTTCGTGGGACAGCTCGTACCCTGGTTCTGGTCGTCCTCGACGCCTCCTGGTCCACGCAGCTGCAGAGACAAGCTTCAAGACATCACCTGTGTTCTGCACGACATCGCCTGGTTCCTTCCTGGTTCCACACGGTCACTGGCTAGTGACCCAGACTTTGTCCCCTCTGCTTGCAGGTGTTCTTCCTTCAAGATCCATCCTTGGGTCCACCGGACATCTTCCTCCTGGCCGCCTGCCTGCATCTGTTCTTCAGGCATCCATAGGATCCAGCGACGACACCCGACACATCTTCACACCTATGCACCCGTCTCCTGTGGGTGAGGTAAAGCGAGTACTCTGGTGCTCCAGTGGATATTGACTATCCAAGTGTCCAAGTCATCTGAAAGAAACACGTTAGTTAGATTCCTCACCTTAGAATATCCCCAGGCGTCAGACTGGATCCGGAAGATTTTTCGTCAGCAATACCCCTTGCGCGTCGCTAGGCGTCGTCTGCGGCTCCGCGTCCGTCGTCGGCGTCGTGCGCCGGGATGACGTCGTCGGAGTACTTAGACGCCGCCCTCGCGCGCTGACGTCAGTTCTTCTTTTTTCCGCGCCAGTAAGCGCAGATCCGGGAGAGCTACCCCTTTTAGTCTTTTTTGACTAAATCTTTTTGATCATTTTTGATCCTTGTCTGTCGACATCTGGTGCCGGTAGGATGCCTGGGTTCAAGGCTTGTGAAGATTGTCATCGACTGATGTCGGTGACCGATCACCACCGCCGGTGCCTCTACTGTTTAGGCCTCGACCACGACGCGGAGTCGTGCAACGACTGTCAGGCCCTGACTTCGAAGGCTAGGCGGGAGCGGTCCCGCAAGCTTCTCGAGCTTCGCCACTCGGCTCCGCGTCGTGCGCGATCCCGGTCCAGGAGGAGGTCCAAGGATCGCTCGCGGAGCCCTAGCCGATGCCACCATCGCTCGTCGGGCTCCAAGTCGTCGGGTAAGTCCAAACACTCTAAGAAGTCCAAGCGGCGACATCGCTCTTCGGACTCCCCTCGCCGGTCGCGCGACTCGGCCGAGGGTCCAAGTGGTTCCACCCCCGCGGCTCCGGCGGAGCCGCAGGTGCCGCGTCCGCCCCCATACCTTCCGGTCCCTGGGGCTGACGCGGCGCCGGCGGAGATCAGTGCCTTCCTCTCGGCCATGAGGAGCCTGGCCCCGCCGTCGACGCCCGCTGGCGCGCCTTCGGGCCCCGCGGACTCGACTGGGCGACCTCGCGTGCCGGCGGCTCCGGCCCCGGCGCCGTCGACGACTCCGGTCTCGACGCCGCAGGTCCCCGCGGGGCCCTTGCCTGGGCCCCAGTCGACGCCGGTTGACCTTGTCACTCCTCCACTGGCGCCGACGCCTGAACCACCGACGCCGTCACCGGCGCCACCGACGCCGACGCCTGTGACGCCGACGCCCCGGTTTAGCCCTCATCCGGACCCGACGCCGGCACGGCGTCCGCCGACGCCGCATCCGACGCCGCTTGAGTCCTACCATCTCTACAGTCCGGTTCCGATCATTCCTCCTGTTTATCAGGAATCGGAAGAAGGGGGCGACTGGGAGGGGTTCGAGGACCCTCTGGCTGTTCAGTCACAGCTTTCTCAGGACTGGGCAGATGAACTGGGGGAGGCCAGCGGGCTGGACACCTCGCCAGACGCTGGATTCACTTCTCCTCCGACCGTGGCTTCGGAGGAGGGTGCAGCATTTTCTGTGGTGCTGCGCAAGGCGGCTGAGGCCCTTGGGCTCGAGTTGCCTGCCGTGGCTGTGAGGACCAACATCCTCACTGAGGTGCTTCAAACCTCAGCAAGCTCCACTGAGCCTCTGCTGCCGTTCAACGAGGCCCTCACTGACGTTCTGCAGGGCACCTGGTCCAAGCCCTCCACAGTTCCTCCTGTGGATCGGAACGTTGCCAGGCGCCACCGCCCTGCTCCGGGCGACCCCAGTTTCCTGTCCCAACACCCCACCCCCGAGAGTCTGGTTATCCAGGCCTCTACTTCCCAATCCTCCTTCCCGACCGCTCCGCCGGACCGGGATTCCAAGAGACTCGAGCAGTTTGGCAAGAAACTGTTCTCGTCCCTTAGTTTGGGCCTGCGGTCCTTAAATACCGCCTGTCTCTTGGACCGTTATTCCCATTCCCTGTGGGATACGGTGGAGGACGTGCTGCCCCAGTGTCCGGAGGAGGTCCGGACGCGTCTTACCCAGGCTTTGGCCGATGGGAGGGATGCGGCACGGCACGCCATAAGATGTGGGCTTGACACCACGGACTCGCTAGGTCGGGCGATTTCCACCACGGTGGCGCTCCGCCGCCACGCCTGGATGCGGTCCACGTCATTTTCCGGGGATGTCCAGAACACCCTCATGGACATGCCCTTTGATGGCACTCGCCTGTTTGGTGAGAAGGCGGACAGTGCGCTGAACCGTTTTAAGGACTCCCGGGCTACGGCCAAGTCCTTGGGCCTCTCGGCTCCGCGGGCGCACACCTCCGCTTTTCGCCCCTTTCGTGGCCAAGGAAGGGGCGCCTCCTCACGTCCGCAAAGCCACCAGCCGCAGAACCAACCTGCGCGCGGTCGCGGACGTGGCTTCCGCCGTGGCGGAAATGGAGGCCGACGTGGTCAGCCCACATCCACCCCGGCAGCATCCGCCTCAAAGCCTTCCTAGTCCGAGCTTTCAGGCCCATACCACGCCAGTGGGCGGCAGAGTTCGCCATCACCTGCTCCACTGGCGGTCCATAACATCGGACAGGTGGGTGCTGCAAATCGTCCGAAGGGGCTACTCCCTCCCCTTCGAGACGACCCCTCCAGCCATGCCACCGCAGCACCACCGTATCTCGGGGGATCATTTGGATCTTCTCCGCGAGGAAGTTTCGGCTCTCTTGGCCAAGGGGGCCGTCGAGCGCGTTCCGAGTCCAGAAGTAGGTCGTGGTTGTTATTCCCACTACTTTCTGGTTCCCAAGAAGGGCAAGGGGGGCCTGCGCCCTATCTTGGACCTCCGGAACGTCAATGCCTTCCTCCGAAAGGAAAGGTTCAAGATGCTAACGTTGGCTCAGGTTTTAGCTGCCCTAGACCCTGGAGACTGGATGGTAGCGTTGGACTTGCAGGACGCATATTTCCATATCCCCGTCCTGCCGGCCCACCGGCGTTACCTGCGGTTCACGGTGGGCCAAGAGCACTTTCAGTTTACCGTGCTCCCCTTCGGCCTCACCAGTGCCCCTCGGGTGTTCACGAAAGTGATGGAGGTGGTCGCAGCTCATCTGCGCAGATCAGGGGTCCCAGTCTTCCCCTATCTCGACGACTGGTTGTTGAAGGCGGGCTCGCCCCAGGCAGTCGTCTCCCACCTCCAGACTACGGCGGATCTCCTGCATTTGCTGGGGTTTTCCATCAACGTGCCGAAGTCACACTTGAGTCCCTCTCAGACGCTCCTCTTCATCGGAGCGGTTCTCGATTCGGCGCAGTTCCGGGTCCATCCTCCGGAACAGCGGGTCCGGGATATACAGGCCCTGATTCCCATCTTTCGGCCTCTATCCCGGGTTTCGGTCAGGCTAGTGTTGCGGCTTCTGGGGCTGATGGCCTCCTGCATCCTACTAGTGCATCACGCCAGGCGGCGCATGCGGGCTCTGCAGTGGGACCTGAAGTTTCAGTGGGCCCAGCATCACGGCAACCTGTCCGACCATGTCTTGATCTCGGAGGGTACTGCACAGCAGTTGCAGTGGTGGCTCACGGACCGCGAGTGGGTCAAGGGCAAGAGCCTCTCCCTTCCCCAACCGGAGCATGTCGTAGTGACGGATGCGTCCCTCCTGGGATGGGGTGGCCATATGGGAGAGGCGGAGATCAGAGGCCTCTGGTCTCCGGCGGAGTCTCGTCTCCACATCAACCTGTTGGAGTTGAGAGCGATCCGGCTTGCACTGAAAGCCTTCCTTCCCTCTGTCAGGGGAAGTGTCGTGCAGGTGTTCACGGACAACACCACCGCCATGTGGTACTGCAACAAACAGGGCGGGGTGGGGTCGTGGACCCTTTGTCAGGAGGCTCTGCGCCTCTGGACATGGCTGGAACACCAGGGCGTCACCCTGGTGGTTCAACATCTGGCAGGCTCTCTGAACGCCAGAGCAGACGAACTCAGCCGCCGGTGCATGATAGATCACGAATGGCGTCTGAACTCCGAAGTGGTGCAAGGCCTCTTTCAGCAGTGGGGAGAGCCTTGGTTAGATCTATTCGCCACCGAAGAGAACGCGCAATGTCAGCAGTTCTGCGCGTTGGAATTTCCAAGGCGGCACTTGCTCGGCGACGCTTTTCGTCACGAGTGGAGTTGCGGTCTGTTGTACGCCTTTCCGCCTATACCACTTCTGCCCAGAGTGCTGAAGAAGATCAGGCGCGACCGGGCCCAAGTCATCTTGGTGGCTCCGGATTGGGCACGAAGATACTGGTATCCCGAGCTACTCAGTCTGTTGACCGATCCCCCGATACGTCTGCCCCTTCGGGAGGATCTTCTGTCGCAGCAGCAGGGGACGGTCCTCCACCTGAACCTGTCCAGCCTCCACCTCCATGCGTTGAGATTGAGCGGCGGCAGTTGATGCCATTTGACTTGCCTCCTGAAGTCTGTGATATCATTCTGGCAGCCAGGCGTCCCTCCACAAAGTCGGTATACGCCTGCCGGTGGAACAAATTTGTGGCATGGTGCACAGCAAAGGCTGTGGATCCCCTTTCCGCCCCTCTTTCTGAGGTTCTCCTCTTCCTTCTTTCTCTGGCCCGGCAGGGCTCTGCCCTGGGCACCCTGAAAGGTTATCTTGCTGCCATCTCCGCCTTCTTGCGGCTTCCTGATCAGCCTTCTCTTTTCAAGTCCCCTGTGGTTACACGCTTTCTCAAAGGCATTACACACACGTTCCCTCCTGTCCCTTTTGTAATGCCTCAGTGGGACTTGAATCTGGTTTTGACATTCCTGATGTGCGCTCCCTTCGAGCCTCTTCACAATTGCCCTCTTCGTCTTCTAACTCTAAAGACTGCTTTTCTGGTAGCCATCACCTCGGCTAGACGGGTGAGTGAGCTCCAGGCTTTATCTTCAAAGCCTCTTTTTCTATCTGTTCATCCGGACAAGGTTGTCCTTCGGCCTCGTCCCTCCTTTCTTCCTAAAGTGGTGACTCCATTTCACCTTGGGCAGTCTGTCACCTTGCCCACCTTCTTTCCGCCTCCGCATCCTTCCAAAGAGGAAGAGAGGCTCCACCGTCTGGACCCAAAACGTGCGCTCTCCTTTTATCTGGACCGCACCAAACAGTTCCGGGTGGACGACCAGCTTTTTGTTGGGTACGTGGGCGCTAAGAAGGGGAAAGCTGTGCACAAACGAACCATCTCTCGGTGGGTCGTTTTGTGTATAAAAATCTGCTATTCCTTGGCTAAAAAGGACCCTCCTGTTGGGCTGCGCGCCCATTCTACTCGGGCCACAGCGGCTACTACTGCTTTGGGACGGTGTGTCCCTTTGCAGGACATCTGTCAGGCGGCAACGTGGGCTTCGCTACACACGTTTGCCAGGCATTATTGCCTTGACAGCCAAGTCCGGAGGGATGGCTTCTTTGGCCGTTCTGTCCTCCAGGACTTTCTGGTGTGATCTTGGTTCGCAGACCCACCTCCGGGGATGGTATTGCTTGGGTATCTATTCTAAGGTGAGGAATCTAACTAACGTGTTTCTTTCAGATGAACAAGTTACTAACCTTCGGTAACGATGTATCTGTAAGAAACATTAGTTAGTTAGATTCCTCACCGACCCACCCATCCTCCCCGTTCTGCGAACTGACATCTAGGGTTAAGGTTGTCCTTTCAGGCCCCTAGATTTTATTTTTGGCACCAGTGTCGGTCTTTGCATGGCTCTGCGTTCCTGGCGCGGAAGGCTATGTACAAGAACTGACGTCAGCGCGTGAGGGCGGCGTCTAAGTACTCCGACGACGTCATCCCGGCGCACGACGCCGACGACGGACGCGGAGCCGCAGACGACGCCTAGCGACGCGCAAGGGGTATTGCTGACGAAAAATCTTCCGGATCCAGTCTGACGCCTGGGGATATTCTAAGGTGAGGAATCTAACTAACTAATGTTTCTTACAGATACATCGTTACCGAAGGTTAGTAACTTGTTCTTTAGTTGCTTCCTCCTAGTTACTTCGGAAGTGTCCTTATTCTTCGTATTTCTGACTATTACATTCCCATTGACTTTAATGTAACCCGCGTGTGTGTTTCCACACTGCACACGCCTCCCGTGGTCCTCCCACTTCCTAACTATTGGTAGGGTAGTGTAGCCCCAGCGATTCCCTAGTCCTACTCCCTGTTTGTGACGTGGTACTTATACCACTTTCTTAGTATATGGTTTGCGTGGCCCCCGGGCCTAACTGTATTTTCCTGTGTAACTTAACGTATGCTACTTAAGAAATTGTTTGTACTTAGACCTCTGAACTCATAAAGAGTGATGAGGGTATATGTTGGAATAAATACATTCTACTTTTATATATACCTGGTGTGGTGTCCTTTCATTTGGTGTTCAAGGGATTGTAATGGTATAACAGCTGGCTTCACATGCCATACAGAGTTTAGCCTAAGACTGCTCTTGTCCATGCTACCACTAGGGATAGCTGGTCTATAAGGTTGACTTTACAACCAATCACCATAAGGGTTGTTTGGACTGATACAAGGTATACACTAGAACTAGTGATATCATATATCAGGCCAACTTCTCACATTGGTGAGCAGTGGTTGGGATCTGAGCTTGCTGTTGTGATACCATTATAATCTTGAGATATCAAATTAAAAGATCACATTAGGTACTGTAAGGTACATATAAAACAAAATCTTAGAATACTTAAGTTCTACTGAACTTAGTTGTTGTAGGTTGAAGGGCCGAGCACACCCTGACTACAACCACTAGAGAGGTTTTTAGTAGATACAACTAGTGTAGGTAGGTGCACACACCACACCCTCACTAGATCATGTCTCTGAGAGGAGATCAAGATGATTCTTTCTCAGGAAGGGTATATCCTAGAAAGATACCCTCTAGATATGATACCCTAACTTTTCAGGAGATGAGACAATTGTGTACCTCCAGAAAGTTAAAACAGGGTTCCAACCCTACCCTCATTTATCTAGTGGAGATCTTAGAAGAGTATGATGCTCAGAGAGCCTCCCACGATGGTACCTTACGTACAAATGAGGGTCTGCCCTCTACAGAAGACTCCCCTCACCACACTGATCAAGATGAGTCAGAAGGGACTTCAGGAGATGAGGTAGACAGCCAGGTCCAAGTTAGGAGACTTAGCCAGGCTAACTTAAGCCTACATGGGAGTCAGAATGGGATCCCCCCATTCAGACCCTCAAGTGGACTTAACCAGAGAGATAGGAGAGGAAGATCCCCTTCCAGGGAATCTATCCACTCCCATGTCTCTAATAGCTCCAATGCCTCTTCTCATAGGGGAATGACTTCTCCACAGAGAAAAGAGCATAAGGCCAGAATGAGGGAAGTCAATCTGAGGATTGAAAGGGAAGAACTTGCCCTTGCCAAAGAGAGACTTGCTCTGGCCAGAGAGCAAAAGTAAAGTGGGTTAGAACCCACTGGTGGCAGCATTATCCCTAAGGATAGAGACAGGACCTATGAGAATAGAAACCTGAGCAAGATTGTCCCTCCGTACAAGTGTGGGGATGACATCCACAAATGGATAACTGCTTTGGAGAGGGCTTGCAAAGTACAGCAGGTACCGTAAAGTCAGTGGGCAGCTATCTTGTGGCTCTCCTTCTCTGAGAAAGGTAGAGACAAGCTCCTCACAGTTAGTGATAAGGATGCTGATAATTACACTGTCCTGAAGAGTGCTCTGATTGATGGGTTTGGCCTAACCACTGAACAATACAGGTTGTTGTTCAGGGATACCCAGAAGACAGACTCAGGACTGGACTGACTTTGTTGATTGTGCCACTAAGGCTTTTGAAGGCTGGTTATTGGGTAGTAAGGTTAAGGACTATGCAGGATTGTATAATGTGATCATGAGAGAACAAATCCTTAACAACTGTCAAAACCAGCTACTGCATCAACACTTGATTGACTCTGACCTGACTTCTCCCCAAGAATTGGGAAAGAAGGCAGATAGGTGGGTCAGGACTAGAGTTAAGCAGAAATCCCAGAATCAGGGCGGTGATCAGAAAAAGGCAGACCAGAAGGGTAATGAGCAGAAAGCAAAAGACCAGAAGTCTTCACCAGGCCCCCAAAAGGCTCAGGGGAGGGTGGTCCCAAAAAGAATAAAAAGAAAGATGGCCAAAAGAAACCTTGGTGTAACTATTGTAAATCCAATTCCCATTGGTATAGTGAGTGCACCAAAAAGGACAAGCCCCCAACCACCATTGCCACTAAGGCAACTGTACCCCCTAGTCCAGCTGTAAGTGGTGGTTCCCAGCAAAAGGGTGTAATCGGGTTAACCCTGGGAACTGAAGTGGATTCTGGCCTAGTCAGAATACCAACTCAGGCTGTTCTGATCTGTGATGGGGAAATAACTTTGTCCCCTACTGTGAGTCCCAGTAACCTGGGCAAGTATAGACAGACTCCTTTAATCAACCATAGGATGGCTCAGGCCTACACGGACACAGGTGCTAGTGTCACAATGGTGACACCTGCCTTTGTGGACCCTGGACAGATCATGCTAGGTGAGAATTACCTAGTGACCAACGCTAGCAATGCCACTACCTCCCATAGTGTGGCAATTGTTAACTTCTCCTGGGGAGGGGTAACTGGCCTCAAGAAAGTTGTGGTAAGTTCAGACCTTCCTGTGGAGTGTCTGTTGGGAAATGACCTTGAAACTTCAGTTTGGGCTGAAGTGGAGTATAGGACCCATGCAGAAATGCTGGGAATAGATGCACATGTCCTTGCTGTGACTAGGTCACAGGCAAAAAAATGCAACACTGAACAAGTGCTGGATCCTGGGACAATGGACCAGACACAACCCAAGAGAAAGAGCAGTAGGGTTAAGGCTGTGCCTTCCCCCCTGCCTCAGGTAGAGAATCAGCTCTCACAGGAGGAGGATTCTGAGAGCCCTGAAGGAACTGTCCTAGAAGAACTGGAACCTGACCAGGTTGAGTTTCTTGGAACAGGGGGACCTTCAAGGGCAGATCTGAGGCAGGCACAATTAGACTGTCCTTCTCTTGAACCCCTCAGACAGCAGGCTGCTGCTGAGGCTGCAGGGAATGCTCAAGGTACCCATAAAGTGTATTGGGATGAAGGGCTGCTGTACTCAGAGGCTAGAGACCCCAAGCCTGGTGCTTCCAGGAGGTTGGTCATACCATTGAGTTTCAGAGGCTTCCTTCTTACCTTGGCCCATGATATTCCCCTTGCCGGACACTTAGGCCAGAATAAGACTTGGGACAGACTTGTCCCTCACTTTCACTGGCCTCACATGTCAGAAGATACCAAGGAGTTTTGTCGCTCCTGTGTCACCTGCCAAGCCAGTGGCAAATCAGGTGGCACCACAAAGGTCCCCCCTAATACCACTACCTGTGGTGGGGGTTCCCTTTGAGAGAGTGGGGATAGACATTGTTGGACCAATGGACCCCCAAACAGCATCTGGGCACAGATTCATACTGGTGATAGTGGACCATGCCACCAGGTACCCAGAAGCTATACCCCTGAGGACCACAACAGCTCCTGTTGTGGCAAGGGCCCTACTGGGAGTGTTCTCCAGAGTGGGGTTTCCAAAGGAGGTTGTCTCTGACAGAGGTGCCAACTTCATGTCAGGATATCTGACTGCAATGTGGAAGGAGTGTGGTGTTAACTACAAATTCACTACACCCTATCACCCACAATGCAATGGGCTTGTTGAAAGGTTCAACAAGACCCTAAAAGGGATGATAAAAGGTTTACCAGACAAGCTTAGGCGAAGATGGGTCATCCTTTTACCCTGCCTTCTGTTTGCTTACAGAGAGGTCCTACAAAAAGGGGTTGGCTACAGCCCTTTTGAACTTTTGTTTGGGCATCCTGTAAGGGGACCCCTATGTCTAGTAAGGGAAGGATGGGAGAGACCTCTCAGACAACGCAAGCTTGATATAGTGGATTATGTGCTTGGCCTCCGCTCAAGGATGGCAGAGTATATGAAGAAGGCTTCTAAAAACCTTGAGGCAAGCCAAGAACTCCAAAAAGCTTGGCATGACCAAAACGCTGTTCTGACTGTGTACCAGCCAGGACAGAAAGTGTGGGTGTTGAAGCCAGTGGCCCCAGCAGCACTCCAGGACAAATGGTCTGGACCCCACACTATTGTTGAGCAGAAAGGAGAAGTCACCTACTTGGTGGACCTTGGGACTCCCAGAAGCCCCCACAGGGTGCTTCATGTCAACAGGTTAAAGGCATATGTTGACAGGGCAGACATGGGCTTGCTCATGGCTACAGATGAGGGGCAGGAGGAAGAGAGTGACCCTCTCCCAGACCTGCTGACTCAGAACCCTGATGATGGTTCAGTTGATGGTGTGGTCTTTTCTGACAGGCTCACTAACCATCAGCAACAGGACTGCAGACAAGTTCTACAGGCCTATAGACATATGTTCTCTCTGACCCCAAGTCAGACAAACTGGTGCACCCATGAGGTGGACACTGGTGACAGTCTGCCTGTGAAGAGTAAAATCTACAGGCAACCTGACCATGTCAGGGGCTGCATAAAGATTGAGGTACAAAAGATGTTGGAGCTAGGAGTCATTGAACCTTCAGAGAGCCCTTGGGCTAGTCCTGTAGTTCTTGTGCCAAAACCTCACACCCAAGATGGTAAGAGAGAGATGAGGTTTTGCATAGACTACAGAGGTTTCAATGCTGTCACTAGGACAGATGCCCACCCAATACCTAGGGCAGATGAACTCATTGACAGATTGGCAGCTGCCAAGTTTCTGAGTACATTTGACCTGACAGCAGGCTACTGGCAAATCAGGCTAGCTGAGAGTGCAAAAGCCAAAACTGCTTTCTCAACCCCAGGAGGACATTATCAATTTTTGGTAATGCCCTTTGGCTTGAAGAATGCACCTGCCACTTTCCAAAGGTTGGTGAATCAAGTCCTTACAGGCCTGGATGACTACTGTGCAGCTTATCTTGATGATATTGCTGTCTTTAGTATGATGTCACTAGTTCTAGTGTACACCTTATATCAGTCCAAACAACCCTTATGGTGATTGGTTGTAAAGTCAACCTTATAGACCAGCTATCCTAGTGGTAGCATGGACAAGAGCAGTCTTAGGCTAAACTCTGAATGGCATGTGAAGCCAGCTGTGATGCCATATATAATCCCTTGAATACCAAATGAAAGGACACCACAACAGATATATATATAAAATAAAGTGTATTTATTCTAGTCAAACCCTCAGCACTCTTTATGAGATTCGAGGTAAGTACAACACAGTCTTATTCAAGCATACATTAAGTCACACAGGTAAGTAATACAGTTAGGCCCTAGGGGCCACGCAAACCATTTACTAAAGAAGTGGTATAAGGTCCACTGTCACGGAAGTAGAATAGGCCTAGGCCTAGGGAATCGCTGGGGCTACACTACACTACCAACAGTTAGGAAGTGGGAGGCCCACGGGATTCAGGTGCAGAGTGGAAACACTCACGCGTAATGCGTATAGTCGATGGAAATAGTACAGTTTTGAATTAAGCAGTTTAAGGACACTTCTGAAGCAGCTAGAGACTCGAGACTCGGAAACTAGACCCTAGGATAGTCACTACCCTTGTGAGCACCGAAGTGCCCAAGTTACCTAGCCCACAGGCTGCGGGTGCATAGGTGTGAACTTGCGTCGGGTTTCGTCGTGGACTTCTATGGATGCCTGAAGGAAAGTTGCTGACAGGCAGTCAGTGCAGAGTGTCCGGTGGATCCCAAGGCCGGGATCAAGAAGGAAGGGTACCTGCAAGCAAAAGGGACAGAGTCAAGGTCACTAGCCAGTGACCACGTGGAACCAGGAAGGAACCAGGCGATGTCGTGAAGATTGCAGGTGAAGGGTGAAGCTTGTCGCTGCAGCCACGGGTACCAGGAGACGTCGAGGACGACCAGGACCAGGAGGCGAGCTGTCCCACGAAAGCTCTTGCTGTCGGCGGCGTCGAAGTCGAACTAGGACTCACCAAGCCTTGGCAAGCGGAACCCACGAAGAACGGAGGACTTGCTTCTGATGCAGACCAGGAAGGTCTGGGGTGCTTCTCTTTTGCAAAGAAGCGGGAGCCAGTCTGGAGGAGCCAAACCAGCAGTGAAGATTTCAAGGTGTGTCGTTACACAAAGGCCGCTAGCCAACGGGCAAGCAACCGGACAGACGCGGCAAGCAGGAAAATGCAGAAGGGCCCCACGCAGGACTCGTGGAGTGTGGGGGGCTGATCTTCGGTGCAGATGGTGCTTGGGGTTGGGGCTTCTCAATCCCCGGTGCACAACTTCGAGGGTGCCTCAGAAGCTGCGCTGGAAGATACTCGCCACTTTTCCCAGGTAGCCGGTCCCACGTCTCTCGTCGCCTCCACGGATCTCAGCTCGGCTGTGGATGTGGATCAGGGTCGGAGAAGTCTGGAAGTCAAGGCTCTGGTCGGGCTCTGCAGTCGGTCCCTCGTAGAACTTTAGCAAAGCAAAGGGTAGTCTCTTGATGGTGCCTGTTTGCACAGGGTAGCCACTCATTGGCCACAAGGGAGATTCTACAGTCTTCTTCTTTTGTCGAATGTCGAAGGTCCAGAGTTTCTGTTCAAGTTGCAGGTTCAGGATAATCTAATCTCCTGGGGCCCAGCTACCACTCTTATCCAAATCTGGGGGGCTGGGTTGCCTGCTAGGTCACGCCTTATGGGTGGGACCTGGGAGAGGGGTGGTTACACCCCCTTCCCTTTGTCCAGTTTTGCGCCAGGACTGGGGCTGGTGTGCCCCAGCACCGGTTTGAACTGGACTATGCATGGAGCACCTTGTTTGCCCCTGGCAGTGTCTCGTTTCTTTCATCCCTCCCTGCCCCAATACACTAAGGCCTGTCTGGGGTAGTGCTCGCACCTCCCAAGGCAGGAAACCTATTGTCCAAGCCTCCCTGGCCGAGATCACTCCCAGCAGCAGGAGGTCAGACTTGTGTCGTGGCAGCAGCATCCATTTTGTGATGCTGGGGCTCTGGTTAACTTTAACCGGGTAAGTAGGTTACAACATGTCTTCTCCCTCTAGAAGGGAGGGATAATATCCTCATCCCCAGAAATGGGATGGATGTATTATTCCAAAGTGTTAGACACCTTACACGACATGTTTTGATACAGCCAAACCATAGTTACCATAACCGTTTAAGATTATAAGGCACTTTAAGAGTATATGGTAGGCTATATCATAGAACAGCTATAAGGACATGGTTCCGAAAGCTGCAGACAGGCTCAGCTCATGCTAGAGCACCATCTCACATGTTACCAAGCACTCTGCCTCCAGGATTGTTAAGGCCTGCCATAGGAGTGGCTGATAGGTACACATGTGTCTATATATAAGTTAGGTATAGGAATACTACACCTAAGCAAGGGGTGATTACACAACCTTGCCCCAGCTGAGTGATCAGCCAGTTGTGTCATAATGGAAGGCCAGGCCAGGGGTGGCATAATACATGCTGCAGCCCCTGGTAGGCCTAGGGTACAGCTATGCCCTGGGTACCTAAGGTACACTGTACAGGGGCCAATAAGGTGATCCTATCCAAATGGGTTATGCACCTAAAGTACATAGTATCAATTTAGAGAGAGAACAGCAGGGCTGTGGGTCTGATTAGCAGGCCCACAGCCACATCTAAGTCGAAAACCAGTAAAGCAAAAGCAAAATGTTGGGGTGAACATAGAAAGCCGACCCTACTCTCCTACAGTGGAATACACAAAATGTTTCTAAAGGGCAGCCTCCTCGACCCGGTCCCACAGATAGTACTGACAACAGATGCGTCGCTCACCAGCTGGGGAGCTCATCTACAAAGTCAAACTGTTCAAGGCTTATGGACCCCTCGACAAAAACAACTCCACATAAATCACCTGGAGTTACTAGCAATCTTATCTGAAAGAAACACGTAGTGATAGATTCCTTACGTTAGAATTACCCCCAGGTGTCAGACTGGAACCGGAAAGTTTTCGGCAGCAGTACCCCTGCGCATCGGAAGGTGGCATCGTGCGGATACGCGTCCATCGTTGGCGTCGTGGTTGCCGAGATGACGTCACGGCAGATACTTAGACGCCGCCTTTGCGTGCTGACGTCAGTTCTTTCTTTTTCCACGCCAGCAAGCGCAGATCCGGAGAGAGCGGTACCCACAGTCACTTTTTGACTTAATTTTTTAGGCTTTTTTTAGGACACGCCTTATGGGTGGGACCTGGGAGGGGGGTGGTTACACCCCCTTCCCTTTGTCCAGTTTCGCGCCAGGACTGGGGCTGGTGTGCCCCAGCACCGGTTTGAACTGGACTATGCATGGAGCACCTTGTGTGCCCCAGGCTGTGTCTCGTTTCTTTCATCCCTCCCTGCCCCAATACACTAAGGCCTGTCTGGGGTGGTGCTCACACCTCCTAAGGCTGGAAACCTATTGTCCAAGCCTCCCTTGCCGGGATCACTCCCAGCAGCAGGAGGTCAGACTTGTGTCGTGGCAGCAGCATCCATTTTGTGATGCTGGGGCTCTGGTTAACTTTAACCGGGTAAGTAGGTTACAACATGTCTTCTCCCTCTAGAAGGGAGGGATAATATCCTCATCCCCAGAAATGGGATGGGGGTATTATTCCAAAGTGTTAGACACCTTACACGACATGTTTTGATAAAGCCAAACCATAGTTACCATAACCGCGAGGATTATAAGGCACTTTAAGAGTATATGGTAGGCTATATCCTAGAACAGCTATAAGGACATGGTTCCGAAATCTGCAGACAGGCTCAGCTCATGCTAGAGCACCATCTCACATGTTACCAAGCACTCTGCCTCCAGGATTGTTAAGGCCTGCCATAGGAGTGGCTGATAGGTACACATGTGTCTATATCTAAGATAGGTATAGGAATACTACACCTAAGCAAGGGGTGATTACACAACCTCGCCCCAGCTGAGTGATCAGCCAGTTGTGTCATTATGGAAGGCCAGGCCAGGGGTGGCATAATACATGCTGCAGCCCCTGGTAGGCCTAGGATACACTAGGATACACCTATGCCCTGGGTACCTAAGGTAGACTGTACAGGGGCCAATAAGGTGGCCCTATACAAATGGGTTATGCACCTAAAGTACATAGTATGAATTTAGAGAGAGAACAGCAGGGCTGTGGGTCTGATTAGCAGGCCCACAGCCACATCTAAGTCGAAAACCAGTAAAGCAAAAGCAAAAAGTGGGGGTGAACATAGAAAGCAGACCCTACTCTCTTACACACGGGATGCGGCACGGCATGCAATCCGATGTGGACTGGACACGACGGACTCGCTAGGCAGGGCAATGGCGACCACGGTGGCGATTCGTCGCCATGCCTGGCTGAGGTCCACGAGTTTCTCCAGGGATGTCCAAAGCACCCTCATGGACATGCCCTTCGATGGCAGCCGCCTTTATGGAGACAAAGCGGACAGTGCGCTGGAGCGCTTTAAGGGCTCCAGGGCTACGGCTAAGTCCTTGGGCATCTCGGCCCGCGCCCGCAAACTTCCGCTTTTCGTCCCTTTCGTGGCCAAGGAAGAGACACCCACTCACGTCCATCTAGCCACAGGCTGCAGAACCTGCCTCAACGCGGTCGCGGACGTAGATTCCGCTGAAGCGGAGCAGGGGGACAACAAGCCGGTCCATCCACATCTACCCCGGCAGCACCCGCCTCAAAGCCCTCCTAGTCCGTGCTTTCAGGCCCATTCCACGCCAGTGAGAGGCAGAGTTCGCCATCACCTGCTCCACTGGCGTACCATCGCATCGGACATGTGGGTGCTGCAAATCGTCCGAAGGGGCTACTCCCTCCCCTTCGAGGCGACCCCTCCAGCCATGCCACCGCAGTACCACCACATGTCGGAGGATCACTTGCAACTTCTGCAGGAGGAAGTTACGGCCCTCTTGGCCAAGGGGGCCATCAAGCGCGTTCCTGGCCCAGAAGTAGGTCGGGGTTGTTACTCCCACTACTTTCTGGTTCCCAAGAAGGGCAAAGGGGGCCTATGCCCTATCTTGGACCTCAGGAGCGTCAACGCCTTCCTCCGGAAAGAGAAGTTCAAGATGCTCACCTTAGCTCAGGTTCTGGTTGCCCTAGACCCTGGAGACTGGATGGTAGCGTTGGACTTGCTGGACGCTTATTTCCACATCCCCGTCCTGCCGGCCCACCGGCGTTACCTGCGGTTCACGGTAGGCCACGAGCACTTTCAGTACCGTACTCCCCTTCGGCCTCACCAGTGCCCCTCGGGTGTTCACAAAAGTGATGGCGTTGGTCGCAGCTCACCTGCGCAGATTAGGTGTTCCAGTCTTCCACTGGTTGATGAAGGCGGGCTCGCCCCAGGCAGTCGTCTCCAACCTCCAGACTAGGCCGACCTCTTGCATTTGCTGGGGTTCTCCATCAATGTGCCGAAGTCGCATCTGAGTCCCTCCCAGAAACTCCTCTTCATCGGAGCGGTTCTGGATTTGGCACAGTTCTAGGTCTATCCTCCAGAACAGCGGGTCCGGGATATTCAGGCTCTCATTCCAATCTTTCGGCCTCTATGCTGGGTTTTGGTCAGAATTGTGGTAAATATTTCATTACCTGTACTATTTTTATGCGGTAAAGTCTAGTAAGAATAACTCAGTAAAAATAAGAGGCAGAATCCGTGGTATTAGAGGTTCTGAAAGGCTTTATTCCTCTACAAAGGAATTATGGTTCGAACCATAGGCATCAAATTCCATCACCACGAGGGTTCAGGAAGGGAAGGCAATACATTATTGACAAGTAAAGATATTTATATGAAAAGCATTACATTAAGACAGATGCAGGAGGCGTAACAGCTGATAATACAGATAATAATACACATACGTAATGAAAAAAGGCGTACATATAGGCGTAACTAGAAACGTCATTAAACATGATGTCACAAGTGGGTGGATCCATAAGAGAATCCTGCAATGTCAGCAGAAATATTTGGCAGAGATGCGCGTGCAGCCGCATGACGTGTGATTGACGTGCAACTAGAGGGTGAAGGGAACTTGACATTTAGCTCTACATGTGGAGACAGAAGTCTGGGGGGTCATGTCAACCTAATCCCAAATCATATCTAATATCTTATGTTTAAAGAACTGTATTATCCAAAAGGAAAGGTCTCTCGGACGGAATCTATTCTATACTGACTGTTAGTGCGTGTACAAGCGTCTAAGTGTCTACATGAGATGCGAGGGGGCAGGAATCTTCCATGGTAACAGGGGCTATGAATTACTTGCATGAGGACAGTGAGGCCTGGCCCTTTGCTCGGTAGCTGGAAGAATGTTTACCTAAACTACTAGACAGGAATGCATCGGATGAGGAGCGGAGCAGATAATCTTGAAGGTGAAATACAGTTTTTGGCAGGCAACAGGCCGGATCAGGCACCGTTAGCCGCGCAGGGAGTAGGACAAAGTTCATGGATACAGATGCGGGCTCAGACTGGAGCTTTCAGAGGCAGAAGGCAGGAAAAGGCTTGATGGCAGAATTCAGGGCCTACTCGCCTGAACTGTAAAACGTGGAAAGTGAACCACATAAAGTCGGTGGCCTTTCATACTTAGGAATGGAATATCTGACCCATTCATGGCAGATCTGAAAGAGGACATGTTGACGGTGGACGCACATGTATTTGCGTCTTCATAACTGGAACTGGAGGGAACATACATGTACTTGTAGCATGCACATGGAGCCGTTGGGGTCTAAGATAGGGGACATAACTGATTATAAAATTCATATTTCCTCAGAATGACCCTGAGGCTGCTGGGCCTCATGGCCTCCTGCATCCTGATGGTCGATCATGCCAGATGGCATATGCGGGCTCTGCAGTGGGACCTGAAGTTCCAGTGGGCGCAGCATCAGGGGAACCTGTCCGATTACCTCCAGATCTCGGAGGGCACTGCACAACAATTTCAGTGGTGTGTGGTAAATATTTCATTACCGGTACTATTTTTTATGCGGTAAAGTCTAGTAAGAATAACTCAGTAAATATAAGAGGCAGAATCCGTGGTATTAGAGGTTCTAAAAGGCTTTATTCCTATACAAAGGAATACAATTCGAATTGCAGGCTTCTATTCCATCACCACGAAAGTTCAGGAAGGAAGGGCATACATTATTGACAGATAATCAGTTTTATAGGAAAATGCATTACAGTGAAACAGATGCAGGAGGCGTAACAGCTGATAATACAGATAAAATGTGCATACGTAACTTAATAGAGGCGGACATATGGGTGTAATTTAATAAACGTCATCATACATGATGTCACAAGTGGGTGGATCCATAAGAGAATCCTGCAATGTCAGCAGAAATATTTGGCAGAGATGCGCGCGCAGCCGCATGACGTGTGATTGACGTGCAACTAGAGGGTGAAGGGGACTGGACATTTAGCTCTACATGTGAAGACAGAAGTCTGGGGGGTCATGTCAACCTAATCCCAAATCATATCTAATATCCTTTGTTTAAAGAACTGTGTTATCCAAAAGGAAAGGTCTCTAGGATAGAATCTATTCTATACTGACTGTTAGTGCGTGTACAAGCGTCTAAGTGTCTACATGAGATGCGAGGGGGTAGGAATATTCCATGGTAACGGGGCTATGAATTACTTGCATGAGGACAGCGAGGCCTGGCCCTTTGCACGGTAGCTGGAGGAATGTTTACCTAAACTACTAGACAGGAATGCATCGGATGAGGAGCGAAACAGATAATCTTGAAGGTGAAATACAGTTTTTGGCAGGCAACAGGCTGGATCAGGCACCGTTAGCTGCGCAGGGAGTAGGACAAAGTTCATGGATACAGATGCAGGCTCAGACTGGAGCTTTCAGAGGCAGAAGGCAGGAAAAGGCTTGATGACAGAATTCTGGGCCTACTCGCCTGAATCTATAAAATGTGGAAAGTGAACCACATAAAGTCGGTGGCCTTTCATACTTAGGAATGGAATATCTGACCCATTCATGGCGGATCTGAAAGAGGACATGTTGACGGTGGACGCACATATATTTGCGTCTTCAAAACTGGAACTGGAGGGAACATACATGTACTTATAGCATGCACATGGAGCCGTTGGGGTCTACGATAGGGGACATAACTGATCACAAAATTCATATTTCCTCATTCCCTCCTTGTCCCCTACGGACCCTCAGGAGATATCGATCTTCATCAATCCATCGATCTGTTCATATAGCATCATTTGTTCTTCTTTCTTCTTCCGGGATCTTGAACGAAAACTTGGATGTGGGATACACGATGTGGCACACAGACCACAAATCGCTGGCCCACATTGTAGACATAAGCAGCAACTGAATAGTATGAGGAAGCCAATACCTAGGAAGGATAGGATTCTCCATCCCCAGGCTGACAACACGCTCCAAAACCAACCGGACCAAGTCCAGGTGCCTGGACTCTGGTGTATCTGGCTTACAATCTTATGAAGGCGAGTTATGGCTTTATATACTGACGGTGAATTTTCTGGTATGAAAACACAGCAACTTGATGCGATGACCCTACAGGCTCCGCCCCTATCGGCCAGGATGACGTCAAGGACAAGACGATTTTTAAGCACAACAATCCGCATGGCAGACTGCTCTTCTGTTAAATTGCCCAAGGCGGAAGTAGTCTCGTTCACTACTGCTTCAAGGGTTCTAGTTAATCTACGTATCAGCTTACTATTAGTGACTGTACCTATATAGGGAAAGAAACCTTTATTGAAATCTGTGTATTGCTCCCATGCCGTTTCAGTGTAATCGACAATTGGGAGATCTCTCTGCTGTCTATTGTGTACTAAATGGGTATTTCTATGATAATCAGGAGGAGCTAGGAAAACAGGTGGCAGAAGGAATGCTATGTAACAGGTACCATCCCAGTCTAGAGGTAGACGTATATATGCGGTCTGGCCACATATGAAGTAGGGATGACGGGAAGCTCTAAATGTAGACTTGCCTTGATCACTGAATTTTATTACAGTGGTGCATTTACTATGGCCCATGTGTATGGAGCCATTCTTTCTTACACATAATTCTCCTTTTACTGGGAATACTGACATGGCGGGCAAGATTGGTGTAGTTTCAGATTCAACGTTCAGGATCATGAGGTTAAGTGTAAAGTTACCTAATCCATATACTTCATTTTCTAGATCAGTTCCTGTTCTTTTGGGAAGTCCCTCCTTGTTAGGGTAGCAGATTTTAAGCAAAACTAGGTTCAGGTTTCCCCATACCCAGTTGTCTTGATAAACTGCGGAATTTGAATCTAGGGAATTAATCAAACTAAACCATGCTCCACAGGAGCCATTGTGAGTGAACGGATATGGAAAGAGGGGCAAAACTCCCTTATAGTTCTGATAGGGAGGGAGTCGGCCACATATCCAACAATTCGTGGCATTGCTGGTCTGATGGGAATGATGTAACATACTAATGAACGTGTTGTTGCGCAGCGCAAATCTATAGGACAACTCATGTGGAGGTAATTCGCTAAAAGAATGTTCTGCAGTTACATTATAAGCACGCTTAAGAATAGGGTAATACATGTGCAATAGTATGCTGGAAATGATGATCAGAAGACTTAGAAAAAACAAAATTAATAATGTTACTATGCAGTGACTACGAAGTGATTTACAATACGCATGCTTTTTAAGCTGCATCTGTTGATTTCTTTCTCTATTCCGGTCTAGAGGATACATGTCAGAGACAAATTCAACCGATTCACCTTGGAGAGGACTTAAACAATCAAATTGTCTGACTTGCTAGACCTTAACTTCAGTTTATAAAGTTCAGTGTTTGTTAGTTCAACCAAGGGGAGCTTTGAGTCTGTCTGTGAGGGAATGCAGGGCTGAGCGTTCACACTAGATGGTAGTCCATAAAATTTCTTGATATGACTCGAGTGCAACCACCCTTTACGTCCCTCGATCTTCACGGCTGTCCTTGTAGTTAGTAGAACCAATTTTGGCGATGTCCATCTAGGCTCCAGTTGGATCTTCCGGTCAAAATTCCTGACCAGAACCAGGTCGCCAGGAACTACGTCATGGGGCTTCACCTCAGTATTATCGGGAAAAGCAGCAGCTACCTGTGAACGACAAGATTGTAGTGCAGACATCAAGGAAGCCAGGTAATCTGTCAGCATATTACAGTCAACATCAGTGATTTTGCGAGGTATAGGCGTCCCCCACATATTTGGTGGTCTACCGAAGATCACCTCGTACGGGGATAGCCCTGTTCGAGAATGTGCTACCATTCTCATGTAAAAGAGCGCAACTGGTAAGGCTACTATCCAATCGACACCTTTTTCCCTACATATTTTGGACAATCTAATTTTCAGAGTTTGATTATGGCGTTCCACGAGACCTGCTGCCTCGGGATGTCGGACACAGTGGAATTTCCATTGGTAGCCTAGCAAAAGGGAAACGTGTTTCATTAGTTCGGATGAGAACGGCTGGCCGTTATCTGAGTAGACAACACGTGGTAAACCGTACCGTGGGAAGAATTCTCGAACTAACTGTTTGGCAGTAGTCGGGGCAGTGTAATCTGAAACCGGGTAGGCTTCTGTCCAACGAGAAAGAGCACAGACAACTACGAGGACATATTTGAATCCTCGACATCGTTCCATCTGGATATAATCCATCTGGAGGACTTCAAAAGCATGATCGGGAGATTGAAATCCACCCTGCTCTACGGGGATGCTTTTACCTGGATTAAACTGACAACATATCATACAGGTACGTACTTTCTGTTTAGCTGCGGCTCGTAAATGTTTGTTAAACCAGATGTGTTGAATGCTGTCTAGCATAGCTTTTTCTCCTAGGTGCGCTGGACTATGTATAGTGTTAATGATGACTTGAACCATGGAGTCGGGAAGAAACCATATAGATTTTTCCTTCGTCATCCATCCTTGATCCGTTTGGATCCCTCCTAATTCAGTCCATTTCTTTATTTCTTCTGGTGTAGCATGTGTCTGTATGTCAATTACATCAAGGGCGGGATCCTTAACTGTCATGCAATGTGTTGGTGTCGGAACTATTGTCTTTGTCGCGTCAGTTGTATGAGTCTGATTCTGAGCAGTCTGTTTAGCTGTTCTGTCAGCTAGGTCATTACCCTGAGAAATGATATCGGTAACTTTTGTATGGGCTTTGCATTTCATAATCGATATTGCAGTAGGTAGATGAATGGCGTCTAATAGGGCTTGAATGAGGGGTCCGTGTTGGATGTGGGCACCGTGAGAAGTTAAATAACCTCTCTCTCGCCACAGTACGCCGAAGTCATGGACGACTCCGAATGCATAACGTGAATCTGTGTATATGTTGACTTTCTTATCTTTGGCATGAGTACAGGCTTGTGTCAGAGCGATGAGCTCTGCTGCTTGAGCTGACAAAGTGTTAATACAATTTGTTTCAATGACGTCAGTGTCTGTTGTAACTGCGTAAGCGGCCACTAACTCTCCTGTACTTGTTCTCATACATGACCCATCTACATACAATGTCAAGTCTGGATCTGACAAAGGGATGTCTGTCAAGTCTTGTCTGGGTTTCGTCGTGATAGTAATGACTTCGACACAATCATGTGCCAATGGATCTGTTCCGCCTACTGGCAACAGTGTGGCAGGATTTAACGTATTACAACGTCTGATTTCTATGTGTGGCTGAAACAATGTTAATTCGTAACCCGTGAGTCTCGCTATAGTCAAGTGTTGTGTTTGTGTGCGGTTCAAGAGAACCTCTACTGCGTGTGGTACTTGTACTGTCAATTGATGTCCTAACACTATGGCATCACTTTGTCTGATTGCTAAAGCTGTTGCTGCCACCGATTTCAGGCACGCAGGAAGAGCCTGAGCTACCGGATCTAATGTACTAGAGAAATAAGCACATGGTTTGTGTGATCCTGCTTGTTCCTGAGTGAGTACTGACAAGGCAGTACCGCCGCGTTCTGTAACAAAGAGTGTAAACTGTTTACTGTAACTTGGTGTTGCTAAAACAGGTGCTTGGCATAAAGCTTTCTTTAAGCTTTCAAAGGCATGTGTATGTTCTGGAGTCCAAGGGAGGACAGTCGATGTGGCTGCCTCCTGTGTTGTCAACTGGATGAGTGGTTTTGCTAGAAATGCATATTGAGGGATCCACTGCCTACAGTATGAAGTGAGGCCTATAAAAGCCCGCACCTCCTTTTGTGTCTTGGGTGGTGGCATGTTAGCAATTAACTGGATGCGATCAGGTGTAAGCTGCCTTCCCTCCTTGGACAGCGAGTGCCCAAGGTAAACAACTCGCTGGACACAGAATTGCAGCTTACAAGGGGACACCTTGTGCCCCTTGTTGGCCAGAAATTTCAAAACCGTCAGTGACGCTGTTTCACATTCAGGTTCGCTTCGGGCGGTGATCAGCAGATCATCGACATATTGAAGCAAGGCAGTGTTAACTGGCATGTGGATACTGTCAAGTTCTCGTTTCAGGGCTTGGCTATAGATGCTGGGGCTTTCTGTAAATCCTTGAGGTGCGCGTGTGAATTTAAAACTTCGTCCATTTAAACTGAATCCGAACAGATATTGACTTTCCGGATCTATTGGGACGCTAAAGAAAGCATTCTTGAGATCAATTACAGTGAAGAACGTTGCTTCCGAGTCAATAGCCATTAGTAATGAAGAGATATCTGGGACCACAGGGTATTGTGGTACAATACATTTATTTAATTCGCGCAGATCAATAACTAATCGATATACTGGTGGTGCTTTTGGATCCGTTCTTTTAAGAATCGGAATTATCGGGGAATTACATACATTGGAGTCGGTTTCGACAACCACTCCTTGTCCAATGAGCTCGTCAATGATTTGCAGCAAAGCCACTACAGCATCTGGTGGTAACTTGTATTGTCGCATTCGTGGTAGTACTACTCCTGTTTTTAGTGTGACACGATATGGTGTAATATTCATGCAACCAACATCAGTGGGGCCTTGTGCCCATAAATGTGTAGGTAAATTTTGCAGTCGGTGATCCATGTCTCTGGACACGTAGTGACCTTTAAAGTCACGTAAAAATAGTCGTACTCCTTCCGGAGAACAACATATTATGGCTCCTAGAGCTTTCAATGTTTTTATACCTAACAAGTTTTCTGGACATGATTTAGTAAGCAATAAATCTGTAGTACGTGTCAATGGACCGACCGTAAGGGGAAGAGGTTGTGTTACGTCATTGATTATAGGTTTTCCTGAGAATCCAAGGGAAATATTTTGTGAGCCTGAGAGGGGTGCCCCTGGAACTTCACTGCGTCTTATAGTTGTTCTGCTTGCCCCTGTATCAAGTAAAAACTTTCTGTCTTCCCCTAATAGTTCACTATGTACATAAGGTCCCTCTTGGTCTACAGGAACCTCTATAAGGGGTAAGCCAACTTCCCTCTCTAGGCTATTTCATGTGTATCGCTGATAATCGGGATAATCTGCTTGTGCATACTGATACATCTGTTGTGTTGTTGCTTGTGTTGCAGCAATAGGCTGCGCTTGTGGTGGTGCTACGGTCTGTTGTGGAGCTGCTGTTGCGGAGCTAATTGTTGCGGAGCTAACCTAGGTTGTGCATGCTGAGGGATTTGTTGTTGATTCTGATCCTGTCTAGGTGGACGTGGTCTTTCCTGGGTTCTACCCGTGGCAATATTATGTTTCAGGACTGGACAATCGTGTATATAATGACCTTGTTGTTTACAATAGTTGCATGTCCCTTTCGTTGGACCTGCGGAATCACCCTTTTGATGACCATCAGCTGGAACTGACTGTGCAACAAGCATCTTCATTTTTGTATCTTTCATACGTCTTTGTTCATGTTCTTGTTCTTCTCTAATTCTATTGTGGTGATATTGTAACATCTGTAACATCTGTGATGGGGTATTACCTTGCCAGGTACTTTCGAATTTCAATACTCTATTCTTGACTTGCAGCAGAGAATTTTCAACTAATTTTGTCACAAACAGATGTGGATATGTGGGGTGTCTTTTCCTGACCTGTTGCCTGAAGTTGCCACGCAGTCTGTTTGCTCCCTGTGCCGCGCTATCTTGCCACACCGGAGGACGCCACCTTGGAGCACCCTAGCGTTTCTTTGCCGCTGCCGCTCCCACCACCTACGCGGCCGCTGTGCGCAAAGAAAACTACTATTCCCAGCAACCCTTGCGGGACGAACCCGCCCACGTCACAAGAAGCGCGCTTGTAGGCGCATAAAGGCAGCGGGAGCCCCGGCAGAGCGGGGGTGTCTTTTCCTGACCTGTTGCCTGAAGTTGCCACGCAGTCTGTTTGCTCCCTGTGCCGCGCTATCTTGCCACACCGGAGGACGCCACCTTGGAGCACCCTAGCGTTTCTTTGCCGCTGCCGCTCCCACCACCTACGCGGCCGCTGTGCGCAAAGAAAACTACTATTCCCAGCAACCCTTGCGGGACGAACCCGCCCACGTCACAAGAAGCGCGCTTGTAGGCGCATAAAGGCAGCGGGAGCCCCGGCAGAGCGGGGGTGTCTTTTCCTGACCTGTTGCCTGAAGTTGCCACGCAGTCTGTTTGCTCCCTGTGCCGCGCTATCTTGCCACACCGGAGGACGCCACCTTGGAGCACCCTAGCGTTTCTTTGCCGCTGCAGCTCCCACCACCTACGCGGCCGCTGTGCGCAAAGAAAACTACTATTCCCAGCAACCCTTGCGGGACGAACCCGCCCACGTCACAAGAAGCGCGCTTGTAGGCGCATAAAGGCAGCGGGAGCCCCGGCAGAGCGGGGGTGTCTTTTCCTGACCTGTTGCCTGAAGTTGCCACGCAGTCTGTTTGCTCCCTGTGCCGCGCTATCTTGCCACACCGGAGGACGCCACCTTGGAGCACCCTAGCGTTTCTTTGCCGCTGCCGCTCCCACCACCTACGCGGCCGCTGTGCGCAAAGAAAACTACTATTCCCAGCAACCCTTGCGGGACGAACCCGCCCACGTCACAAGAAGCGCGCTTGTAGGCGCATAAAGGCAGCGGGAGCCCCCGCGACGCGGGATCGCGCGCGGGTCGGCGCCGGGCTAAGCCCGGGCAAAGGGCGGGCCGTCTGAGGCCGTCCGAGGACGACAGAGGACGGGACGGACCCACACTACTATGAAAGAGTCTGAGTGAGTGTTCTATCGAACTTTGTCTCATTGGGCACCATTGTCAATTGCTCTAACAAAGCTGACACTAAGTGGCAGTGAACTACTAGTATATCTCTTATAGCTGTGTGGTGAAATGCCGAAATCGAAAAAAGCAACAAGTGTGAACATTATGGACAATTACATGGTGCAGATCGTTAGCAAAATTAATAACGACAGGAGGGCTTCACTGGGGTTAAATTGTTCTCAAAATCCTTCTGAAAATTCTCCCGTGCTAGCACCTTTGTCTGATTCACTTTTGGCTTCCCCCTTAATGGCTAACACTAGTACCCCAACTGAAATTGATGAGTTAGAGAGTGACATTATCGAACTAAGTATCCATCCAACAGTCACCTCACAATCCATTCCTGATGTAGATTTGCATACGGCCACCGAATTAGCTGATATCGACTCTTCCATCCCTCCCCCCAGAGTCAGGCAAGTTAGAGCCTGTAGGAAAAATCAGGCTAAAAGTAATGGTTCCCGTCCAGGGAAAAAAAAGGCTACCTCCGCACCCAAAATTGCGAGGAAAGTTGAGGCATCAGAGTCCCATTTTGCTAAATATTCTGAGAATGAATTGTCCAAGAAAATAGCAAATATGATTGACATTAAAATTGAGAGTATTATTACTCCTCTGGTAGCCAGAATTGATGAATTAATGACAGAGGTAGTCAGATTAAATTCCCTGATAAATAGACCTGTGGAAGAAGTACCTAGAGCTGAGTCTTCGGCATCGAGTCGCCGTAGCCTGATAGCACTACCTGATAGTGGGGAGGGAAGGGCTACACAAAAAGAGATTGCGAATCCTCCACTCTTGCAATTTACAATTGAGGAGAATTCCCAGAAAACATCTAGACCAGGCCTCCCCATTGACCGACTTGCTCAACGTCCAGCGAATGACCAGTTCCAATGTATTGTTGAGGCACTTCCTACCACATTGGTTCTTGCCAATGTACCTATTTTACCTTCTGATAAAATAGAAACTGCATCTTCCCTCATTAGTAAATCATTACATTGGTTAACAAAAAATATGAGAATGACCCCTTGGGGAGAGAGACAACTAGCTGGTGAAATCATCATGGCAAGAAGGGTCTCATGGTTAGGCCATGATCCAAAAAAGTATGCCGGGGATTGTGTGGTTATTAATTTTTCCAACCTGGCAGTCCTCCCTAATATCCTGCATAATATATTTCCTCCACAACAGAGACATGGCTCTATCATTCCCTTAACACTCAACTTTTTCTATTGTAGAAAGAAAGGGGTGGTAAAGCAAGCGACGGTGAGGAAAGGGCGGACCCCATTACCTAGTATAGGGGGTGGGAGTGACCTTAATAGGATGTGGAATATCAACATAGAAAACAGGTTTGAGGTCCTGTCAAATCTGAATGACTGTGATTGACTTGATGGGAATGCTAGATTTGAGGCTGTTGCATTTACTCTGCACGATATTTCATCTATCCCCATAGGACTAGCTAGTTGCAATGACAGTACTGAAAAAGGCAACCCCAGCTCCACTCAGTTCACTGCACAGGAACTCTGTAGATCTGCGTTACCCACCCAACTAGGAATTGGAGATATTGAACTACAGGCACCAATAAATGAATCATTAAGTAATCCAAGTAGCAGGACTGATTATATGAGTAGGACTGGTGATGATATCCAAAGCTCACTAACGCTAAATGAGCATACTAGTCCCATTAAACCCAAGCCTCATCTGTCCGTTTTATCCTGGAATCTTGCAGGAATTGGCAACAAAATGCACTGTCCTGAGTGGTGCATCTTTGTCGACCAGTTCGATATAATATTATTTCAAGAGTCATGGTCATTGGACCCGGTTTATCGCTTGGGTTTCCTTAACTTCTACGTACCTGCTACTAAAAAAGCTAAAGGTCGTCCATCAGGAGGGTTGATAATTTGGATCCGCCAATCCCTACGCTGTAAGATTGACAAATTTAGTCTCCAATCTAGCGACATTCTGTCATTAAATATCACCTGGCCTAATGACCAGGGATTGGCCATAGCAAATATTTATGCTAGAGGGACGGTTGGAGGCTCCTCATCAGACGTAATATCTGCCTTAGACCATCATCTTTCTGTATTACCATCGGAGAAGTCTATTCTAGTGGGTGGAGATTTTAATACGACGTTTGAACCTCTTGGCTCGGAGGATCAGTTCCTAGCAGAAGAAGAAGATAGTAGGTGGGGGGTTCCCCAGCTGGAACTACCCCCGGTCAAGAGGTGGACCGCCATGGCCATCCAATTGAAAGCACTTTGCCTAGAGAGAGGGCTTAGGGCTGCCAATGGACGTACTCGGTCAGATCACCAGGGGGCAAATACGTTCGATAATGGCAGATCCACTAGTCGTATTGATTATTTTCTAGTGGATATAAGGATTTGGCCTAAATTGAACGATATGACCATAATCAAACGAGAAGACAGTGATCATAATGCCCTGTACTTGGAATTACAAACCTTTAACGAGCCCACAGATTTTGAAATTAATGATGGGAAAACTAGTCTGGATGTTGTTGTATCCAACAACATGAGGCATGTTAAATGGGATAGACTCATAGAGAAGCCTGAAGAATTAGAAGATCTTAAAAAAGTGGTAACTAATGAAGTGGATAACTTGATTACACAAGCATCTGGAAATAAATTTTTATCATCAATGGATGAGGTCCACACCACTTTTTTTCTAAATCTCCAAACATTTTTTAAAAAGCCCCTAGTGGGTGGAAAATCCAATAAGGACAAACAACTCATGGCGGGATGGTTTAATAAATCTTGTAGAGCAGCTCGCCAGAGTTTAAGTTTGGCCCTTAGATCAAAAAACATGGATAGTGTGAGAATTGCTAGAAAGCTATATAAGTATACACAGCTAAAGGCGAAGAAGGAATGGGACGAGGATCATTGGCAGGATCTGAAAACAGCTTGCCTGTCCAAGGACCAAAAGAAGTTTTGGGCGATAGTAAAATGGGACAGAGGCGGGGTTGCACCATCTCCCCAAAATAATGTGGCTATAAACCAATGGGTTGATTTTTTCAAACCACAATATGCTTCAGTCTCGCAAGAAGGAGAGCACTCACCCCCTCCGGTCATTTATTTTCAAACGCAGGTCTTTACGATCAAAGATATAAATCTAGCATTAGATTGTATAACCAGGGGCCGTGCCCCCGGGATGGACGGAATACCTGCGGATGTATTTTTAACTGACAGATTGTCCTGGTGTCAGTATTTCCAATATCTAGCAAATTCCATAGCTATGGGGGCGCCCGTACCCCCCTCATGGAAAGGGGCTGAAATAATCCCAGTTTTTAAGAAAGGGGACAAATCATTACCCAGTAACTATAGACCTATCAGCCTCATAGATTCTGCCCAGAAACTGATGGGTCGATTAGTACAAAATAGATTACACACCTGGATTGAAGAAAATAATATTCTGTCCCCCTTTCAGGCTGGGTTTAGACCATGTACTAGTTCGGTTGATCAGGTATTTTATTTTCTAGCACTCTATTGGAGGAATGTAAAGCTAACCAATGGGACCCTTTATGCGGTTTTTATAGATTTAAAATCCGCATTTGATTTGGTGCCTCGCTCCAAATTATGGAGGGTTCTCGACGAAGCAGGGATAGCTCCAGAATTACTAACATTACTCGTCCGCTTGCATGAGAACAATTATGCACGAATTAGGTGGGGAACGCAGGGGGAGGTTACTGACACATTCCCTGTAGAGCGTGGTGTTCGGCAGGGATGTGTCTTGGCACCCACGTTGTTCTCCCTGTTTATTAATGGTATTGTAGAATACCTGAGTCGTTCGCCCACAGATGCTCCCGTATTGGCTGGAACCCGCGTGCCTGTCCTCATGTTCGCGGATGACACACTGATAGTCTCACGGACACCTAGTGGCCTGCAGAAGGCGCTAAATGCATTTGGTGAATTTTGTCGAGAACATGGTCTTGAAATAAACACCTCCAAAACAAAGTTTATGTGCTTAAATAAGAGGAAAAATTTTAGAGGTGTTATTAAATTCAATGACACACCGTTGGAACAAGTAGAGGCATTCACATATTTAGGGATATCCCTCCAGAACAATATGAAGTGGACAAACCATATTGATATGGCTGCCCTAAAATTTCATCAGTTAGCGGGAGCAATTGTTTCAAAATATAAATCTTCCTTGACTAAACCTATCACTCCAGCCTTAGAGATTTATAATATGAAGGCTATTAGTGCTGTATTATATGGCTCTGAACTATGGGGCTTTGGCAACCTGAAACAACTAAGTCTAGTTGAAAATAAGTTTTTACGTTGCTTAACGGGAGTTCCCCGAAGTACCCCAATGATTCCATTAGCCTATGATCTTGGCAGGAAAAGAATCGAGGATTTGGCACGATTGCGCCCACTCCTTTATTGGCGACGTATCATGGTCACACCGGAACTGGCCCACTATGCTACCGCCCTAAAAGACATTATTAAGGCCGACCAATTTCATTCTATAGCATGGCTTAAAGAAATCAGAGACTTATTAATAAAATTAGATCTGGGGCATCTATGGGACGATTCAAATGGGTTAAAATTTCCTCCTAAGTCTGCACTCAAAAAAATGTACTGGGATATGATCACAACATCTGTTTTTATCACTGGCCAGAATACCAATCTAACAGGACGATACCTCGACATCAAATGTATTCCATCTTGTGAGGCTTTTTGGGATTACATAGAGAGGCCTTTTGATAGAAAACTGTATTTTCAGTTTCGAATTGGGTCTCTCCCTGTTAAAGCATTTACTCAAAATTGGTCACCTAACCATGATAATTGTTGTCCTCACTGTCGAGATTTGATTGAAGATGCTGGTCATTTATTATTTGTTTGCCCATTGTATGTCATTCCACGTCGTAGATGGATAAAACCAGTATGTTTAAATTTGGGAATACGCAGATACAAGGATGCCCTGAGGATACTCGAATCTGATTGCACTCCATACTTGGTTATTGCCGTAGCAAAATTCTTGGGGTGGGCCTGGGTAATACGTTCAAGCACCCTAAAAATGCTAGAAGAAGGATAAAGAATATCTGACACCAAGGACATTGTTCTATTTTTTAACAAAAGTTTGCTTTTAATTGATGGTATCAATTCATCGGAACTATTCGCCAGCACTATGGTTTAATGTATTTTTAAGATTGTATATTGTTTTTAGATATAGTATTTATATTTATTGTTAGGATGTAAATATGCTTTTATGACAATGCTGTCGAATAAAGCTTTGAATTTGATTTGGATATGACTCACTACTGGCTTTTATGCCACTATTTATACCAAAACATTTTTCAAATCGGGAATAGAAATCACTAGTGTCTTCATCTGGCTTTTGTTTACAGGCTGATATTGCACCCCAGTCTTCCTTTTTCGTAGTTAATAAACGTGGCAGTACCTGCACTAGTAATCCTGGTAGTGCTGTAGTCTTTTCCCCAAGCCCTGCTCCTGCAGCTCGGGCCCTTTCTTCGTTTTCTAATGCTGTCCAATCTATCTTTTGGTCTCCCACCTCCCATTCCTTTTCTTTGAGTTTCTCATAAACACCGGCGGGTAATAGGACTTTTAATATTTTCATAATGTCGGGGTAGGTATACTCTCCCATGAGTAACATGTCTTTTATTTCACGGTGGAAACCTGCTGTATCCTTGTCATGGCTGGGTACTACTTTCTTCATTTCTAATAATTCCATTTTAGTTATAGGCGTGTACACAAACACGCGTGTAAAGTTATTACCGTCACCTCTGATTGGGTGTACTTCGCGTAACGGGTTCTGTCTATCTATGTGATACATTTTTCTTCCCATGATGGGAACTGGAACGTGTTCTGGGCATACGAAAGTTAAATATTGGTTTCGAAATTCTAGAATTTCTTTAATCAAATCAGTACCTGACCCTCTCCATATATTTGTGAGTAGTTCTGTCAATATGTCAGGTAAGGGTCCTGGATCGGAGTGTTGGCTTTTATATAATATAAGGAGGTGTTGAATCATGTATATACTAGCTAAACGCTGTTCGTATGGGTCAAGATTCAGAAACGTGTGTGCAAGTACATCATCATTGTATTCGCTGGGACTGTCAGCCCATTGTACTGCTGACCTGGCTAATTCTTGTTCGTCCATGGAATCGAGCATGTGGTACCCCCTTCGATCTCGGAGTAATTTATCAGCGGCTTGGAATAGGTGTTCAGGGGATCTTGTATTTAACATAGGGGTTTGAAAATGTCTATTATGTTCTGGACGTATCGGACGTATCGGATCATTGAAGCCTCTAGTATTATTATGGGGTCTTCCTCTACCTACATAAGCTATCGTTTCTAATTGCTCTGATTCTTGCTCCTCCTCTTCCTCTGATTCAACTCTGTCTGCTTCTCGTCTTTCTTTATGTATTCGTTCTACTTCCTTGCGGATCTTTCGATACATGGCAATTATACACGCCTGTCTATCATGTTTCTCTTCTGATATGTTCTGACCCCATTTGGCAAGTCTTTGCATAGTATCGTGATCTGCCCCAGGCCTGTCTTGATTCCTAATTACGCAATTTATGAAAAAACGGAGTAGTTGTCTTTGTACATCCACTTTCTGGTATTCCATAGCTTCGTTAATACTTTCTGGACCTCGCCCTGTTTGGACAAAGCGATATATATTGTCTAGGTGTTCAACCATTCCTGGTATCGTCATTAAATATAATGTAGCTCGTCGTATACGTAGTGATGATATGAGCAATTTGTCCTGTTTACCTGGTACTGGGTCGTATCTACAATCTACAAGCTGTTCTTTAAACATGTCGGATGTCGCTAGTTGGGGTGTACGTTGGAGTGCTAAATCTCTAAGGGTCTGTTTATTTCCTGTAGCACCATCTGAGGTGCTGGGCAAGAAAGGATTCGTTGGACGTAGGATAGAGATTGTAGATGCGGGAAAAACTGTAGAAACGGACGGACCTGTTGGGACTTGCGTAGGAGTTTGTTGTTGCGGGGGTACAGACGAATGCTCTTGGTGTTGAACACCATCGGCAAGCGGTGTGTGTGGTATGGCATTAGCATACTCGGGAGCTACGTCATCTAAATAGGAGGAAAGAAAAACGTCCTTTGCTGTTTTGGGATATGTTTTGGGATGTGCTTTTATCGGGAGCAGTGGAGGAGTCAAGTCTTTTGGTATTTCCGGGGTAGCCTTAGGTAACCCTTCGGCCAGAAGAGGATACATACCATTCATAAGAGTGTTTCTTTGTCTATCTACTTGTTCTGATTTTACTCGGGTACCTTCCTCAAGTAATAGATTTTCTCGAGTTTTATTTGAATTCTCTCTACCTTTCTCTTCCTGTCTGAGTGCTTTTTCTGTACGTCTATATGATTCTTTACGCCATAATTCAATGGCATCTTTCTGTGACTGTCTGGCTTTCTTTTTCCATAATTCTTCTTCTACTCTCATGATGCAATCTGCATCCCAGGTCCCCGCTGCGGGCCATCTCTGATTTTCTGGCAAATCCTTGGTGTAGTCTACCCATAAATCAAGAAATAATTCGGCATCTAGACCATGTTTATGATACATAAAGTATCCTGGAGTGTCCCTAGGTGGAATGGGAACAGCTTCTTCGAGTACCCCTTTTCTAGTTTTGATCTGTCTTAATTTCGAAAAGAGCGGCATTTTTAGATCTGGTTACTTAATCTTAAACACACTTAATACAAATAAACACAATAATGAACAGTCATTCACACCACAATGTATAGAACGTATTAAAACATTTAACATTTAACATTTAACGAATAATGATGACTAATAGGAAACTAGTTACTGACATAATACTGACACTAGGTAATACTTATTTATATGCAAGACATACTAGATATACTGCTAAACAGTACAGATACACTGCTGAAACAGTGCAGACCGGATTTGTGTACCCAAACCCGTCTTGACCGGCACAGACTATGTGCACGTTAAATGCCTCCCCGGTAATGGTACTCACCGGGTAGCTCGGAACGGAAGGCCTCGGAACGGAACTGAAACTGGACCGGACTGGACTGGACTCGACTGGACTCGGAACTTCGGAACCTGGTGGGCCTCTGTATACCTCGGATCTTGCTCTCTCAGCTAGGCTCTGGTCGGGATACTTCGCACTTCTCACCGCCTCGTCTGGGTGTTGATCGCAGCCTCAGTCGCCCCCGCTTGGCCGGAGGGAGATACAGGAAATCCTGCAGGTACGCGTTTTTGTCCGTTCAGCTGTGGCAGGAGACCGGGCCTGCAACGCACCTCCGGCGCGTGAGATGAGAAAGTGTCCCTGTTCGGGCGCCAATTTATGTGGTAAATATTTCATTACCGGTACTATTTTTTATGCGGTAAAGTCTAGTAAGAATAACTCAGTAAATATAAGAGGCAGAATCCGTGGTATTAGAGGTTCCAAAAGGCTTTATTCCTATACAAAGGAATACAATTCGAATTGCAGGCTTCTATTCCATCACCACGAAAGTTCAGGAAGGAAGGGCATACATTATTGACAGATAATCAGTTTTATAGGAAAATGCATTACAGTGAAACAGATGCAGGAGGCGTAACAGCTGATAATACAGATAAAATGTGCATACGTAACTTAATAGAGGCGGACATATGGGTGTAATTTAATAAACGTCATCATACATGATGTCACAAGTGGGTGGATCCATAAGAGAATCCTGCAATGTCAGCAGAAATATTTGGCAGAGATGCGCGCGCAGCCGCATGACGTGTGATTGACGTGCAACTAGAGGGTGAAGGGGACTGGACATTTAGCTCTACATGTGAAGACAGAAGTCTGGGGGGTCATGTCAACCTAATCCCAAATCATATCTAATATCCTTTGTTTAAAGAACTGTGTTATCCAAAAGGAAAAGTCTCTAGGATAGAATCTATTCTATACTGACTGTTAGTGCGTGTACAAGCGTCTAAGTGTCTACATGAGATGCGAGGGGGTAGGAATATTCCATGGTAACGGGGCTATGAATTACTTGCATGAGGACAGCGAGGCCTGGCCCTTTGCACGGTAGCTGGAGGAATGTTTACCTAAACTACTAGACAGGAATGCATCGGATGAGGAGCGAAACAGATAATCTTGAAGGTGAAATACAGTTTTTGGCAGGCAACAGGCTGGATCAGGCACCGTTAGCCGCGCAGGGAGTAGGACAAAGTTCATGGATACAGATGCAGGCTCAGACTGGAGCTTTCAGAGGCAGAAGGCAGGAAAAGGCTTGATGACAGAATTCTGGGCCTACTCGCCTGAATCTATAAAATGTGGAAAGTGAACCACATAAAGTCGGTGGCCTTTCATACTTAGGAATGGAATATCTGACCCATTCATGGCGGATCTGAAAGAGGACATGTTGACGGTGGACGCACATATATTTGCGTCTTCAAAACTGGAACTGGAGGGAACATACATGTACTTATAGCATGCACATGGAGCCGTTGGGGTCTACGATAGGGGACATAACTGATCACAAAATTCATATTTCCTCAGGTGGCTCACAAACCTGCATTGGGTCAATGGCAGATCCCTCTCCCTTCCCCAACCGGAGCACACAGTGGTGATGGATGCGTCCCTCCTGGGATGGGGCGGCCACATGGGAGAGGCGGAGATCAGAGGCCTGTGGTCTCCGGCGGAGTCCAGGCTCCATATCAACATTCTGGAACTCCGGGCGATCCGACTTGCACTGAAGGCATTCCTTCCCTCTGTTAAGGTAAGAGTAGTGCAGGTGTTCACAGACAACACCACCGCCATGTGGTACTGCAACAAACAGGACGGGGTGGGGTCGTGGACCCTATGCCAGGAGGCCCAGCGCCTCTGGACATTGCTTGAACATCAGGGCATTTCCCTGGTGGTTTAACACCTGGCAGGTTCACTGAACGCCAGGGCGGACGAACTCAGCCGCAGGTGCATGATGGATCACGAATGGCGTCTTCACTCGGAGGAGGTGCAAGGTATCTTTTGACAGTGGGGCGAGCCTTGGTTAGATATATTCGCCACCGAAGAGAACGTGCAATGTCAGCGATTCGGCTCATTGGACTTTCCAAGACGGCACTCGCTCGGCGACACTTTTCATCGCGAGTGGAGTTACGGGCTGTTGTCTTTCCGCCTATACCACTTCTGCCCAGAGTGCTGAAGAGGAACAGCGGCGACCGGGCCCAAGTCATTCTTCTGGCTCCGGATTTGGTATGAAGAGTCTGGTATCCCGAGCTACTCAGTATGACCATCGATCCCCTGATCCGACTGCCTCTTCGGGAGGATCTTCTGTCACAGCAGCAGGAGACTGTCCTCCACCCGAACCTGTCCAGTCTCCAGCTCCTTGTGTGGAGATTGAGCGGCGGCATTTGATTCCTTTCCGCCTCCTGAAGTCTGTGATGTCATTCTGGCAGCCAGGCGTCCCTCCACTAAGTTGGTATACGCCTGCAGGTGGAACAAGTTTGTGGCATGGTGCACCTCTTTCAGAAGTCCTTCTGTTCCTTCTTTCTTTGGCCCAGCAGTGTTCTGCTCTGGGCACTGTCAAGGGCTACCTTTCTGCTATTTCAGCCTTTCTTAGGCTTCCTCATCTAATAGAGACTACTAGCCGCGGATTCCTTCACGTAGAATTATCCCCAGGCGCGAGACTGGATCCGGAAAACCTTTTGCCCAACATCCCTGCGCCTCCGGGGGGACGGCATCTCGTGACTCCGTCCAGGCGTCGTACGTGACGTCAGCGAGGTAACATAAGTCCACCCCGGCGCGCCTATGTCAGTTTTTTCCTTTTCCGCGTGCAACGTGGATCCGGTTTGTGCTCTGGGCCTGTTTAGGCCTTTCCGTTATGCTATTGCTGCGTGTGGGGGAACAGTGTGCGAATGCCTTCGGGCTTTAAAACTTGCACGTTGTGTGGCCGCCTCATGTCGGCGACGGATCCTCACCCCATCTGTGTGTGGTGTTTGGGGGAGCACCATGACTCCACTGATTGTGAGGCGTGCCAGCAGATGAAGCCGAAATCCCGGCGGGAGCGCCGGATGAAACTTGTTTCTGCTCGTGTGTCCAGGTCGGCGTCGTCATCTCGCCCGGAGGGTTCTCGGACCCGTGGCTTTCCTTACCGACTTCGATCTTCTCCCGGGTCGCAAGAGCGCCGCTCACCACTTGGTAAGTGTTGCAGTTTGTCCCCGAGGACAAGCCTGTCGGGGGCCGTGGGCTCTCCGCGGGTGGTGCGGTCCCGCGTGTCGTCCCCTTATCCGCGGTTTCCCAGCGTGGGGGCGACCAGAGCCCAGATGGAGACATATGCCTCAGGTTGCGCCGGGCCGACGTCGGGTCATTGACTTGTCTTCGGACACCTCCTCTTCTCCAGAGGTTCGGTGGTTGCTCGCCGGAGATGGGCCGCCGTGTCGTGGCTTTTCCCCCTACATCATCTAAAGGCGGCTCCTTGCCATCTCCACGACCGCGGTCTTCGCCGGAGGAGCCGCAGGTCCCCCACTCCTCAGTCCCTCTTCCTTCCTTCCTCCGGTTGGCTTGGGGGATGGCCATCTTAGCTTGCAGACATCACCTAACGAGGAGCTGCTTTCCCCTCCGCGGGGCCTTTAGAGGATGGTGCGGCTTTCGCCTGCGCTATTTCCACGGCTGTGGGAATTTTGCGCATGGGTGATCCAGCTACCCATTTCCCTGCAGATCATCTTCTGGAGGTTCTCCATCAGGGCTCTGGTGGTAGTGAACTGTTGCTTCCCTTCGAGGGTTCACTCCACTCTTCTCTCTTGGGGACTTGGGGCCGTCCCGCCACAGGGGATCCGGTGCCCCAGCACCTTCTGCACCGCAATCATCCGGCACCGCGTGATCCGGTTTGCCTTTCTTTTCACCCTTCGACTGGAGGCCCCCTTTTGCAGTCTGCCTTTCCTGCTTTGCCGCTGCTGTTGTCTTCCCCCGTCACGGGCGGCCCGCTGGCTGGACTCCTGGGGGCGCAATATGTTTGCCTCGACCAGTGCGGCTCTGCGGCCCTTAACACACTGTGTGTTTTTGCTAGGGCCACTTCTTGCTTGTGGGACTCGGCGGAGTCCATTATGTCTGCCGCTTCTCAGGAGGGTGCCTGTGTGGATTTGAGACACCATGTCTTGGATGGTCGGGAGCTCGTGGCATTTCTGCTTCGCTCCGCTCTGGACATCTCAGAGGTGCTGGCTCGTGCCATGGCTTCTTTGGTTGCCCTCCGTCGCCATGCCTGGCTCTGGGACAGTGTGTTCCTGGATAATGTTCGAGAACGGCTGGTGGACCTTCCCTTCGATGGTGCTCTTTTGTTCCATGCCCCTGTAGACTCAGCCATCCAGAGGTTCTTGGTGGGGCTTTGCCCTCCTAGTCCTCCTCCCCCTCCTTCTTCTTCTCCTCAGTGACCTGCGTGTTGATCTGGTTCTTGGAGCTGTTCTTCCGTTGGGGCGGGTTGCCCCGGTTGTCTGTTCTGTGTGCTTCATGGCCACTCGAGTCCTCCTTGCTGATGCTGTGGTTCTGTTGGCTGCTGGCCAGCCCTTTTTGACTGTGTGTTTTTCCTTTGGGTTTTTTACACCATGCTGGGCCTGAGATTGGGCCTTCTGCGTTTCCCCTCTGGCTGCTTGATAGGCCTCCTGTGTTTTTTTTGGCCGCAGGTCTTTTTTGTTGTCCTATGCTGCGAAAGTTTCCTCGTAAGAGGTTCCCATGTTTTGGGATATAGCATGCCCTATGTGGGGCAGGGTTGGCTGTTATATAGCCCTGGTATGTGCTGGGGAGTTGTGGTCGCCTGCGGGCTTCTGCTCTTCGTGACGTTATGGTATGTTGCGGATGCAACCTTCTTCTTCGTCTTTTTGCTTTGAGTGTTTCGTTCTGTGGTGTCCCTGGCGTCTGACGGAGCTTGCCAGTGCCGCCCTCTTGTTCTTTCTGCACGGTTGTGTCTTCTTGGGGCTTTAGTGGGACTGTCATCCTGCCTTCTCCGCTGCTTCCATTGGGCCTTGCACTCGGTTCTACCTCTTCTACCTGTGGAGAGGATGGTCCCTGACTTCTGGACCCTCTTGCGGGCGCAGTTTGTCCCTGCGGGGCGTTGGACGATTCTTCCTGGGTGACATTGAGTTCCCCTTTTTGGCTTCCGCCTGCTTCTTGCTACCGGCGCTATCCTGTCTGGGATTGCCTTTGCTCTGCCTCTTCTCCTTGGAGTCTCTAGGTTGCTATTCTTGAGCCTTGAGCAGAGGTTTTGTTGCCTCACGTGGGCGTGGGGTGTTTGGCCTCTTTGCGCCTTGTCTTGTTTCCCCTGCTGAGTGTGGACCGGCTATCTTCTTCTTCTCTTCTTTGCCCGACCTCCCCCCTTGGGGTTGGTGGCCTCTTGCTGGCGGGGGTTTCCCTTTGCCTGGGGGACGGGGCTCCTCGTCCTGTTTTCGGACTCGGCCCTAGTACGGTTTTCTGTTATGCCCAGGTGGGTGGGGTCCTCTCGCAGACACTCCTTCCCCTTGGGTATGGCTAGGGTATCTATTCTACGTGAAGGAATCTGCGGCTAGTAGTCTCTATCAGATGTACGAGTTACTTACCTTCAGTAACGATGTATCTGGTAGAGATGATTCTATCCGCAGATTCCTTCACGGCCCGCCCTTCCTCCCTGTTCTGCGAGGGCTTGTGATTTGGTCTTTTGCACTCGCTTCCCTGTGGGTGGCTGTGTCTTCTAGGAGTACATTCTTTCCCTCTTTCTGTCAGGCTGCCCCTTTTTCCTTCCTGTTGTCACATGGGAGGATAGGTTTGTTGGTACTTCTGGCTCTTTGCGATCCTTGAGGTTGGGATCTTTTGGCTGTGCCTCTGCCCTTGTTCCTGATGGGGGTTGTCACACTCTGTGATGGGGATGTCTTGGAGTTTTGTCATTCCCTGTGTCCCGACTGGTTCCCCTTCCTTGTCTTTGGTTGGGGTTATAGTCCTGTTGCATGTTTTCGTGACATTTTTACATATGTACCTTGTCTCCGGGGGGAGGGGAGGGCTGTCTCTGTACTGGCAGGGTTGCTGCTCTGTTCTTTATTCTTTCACTGCCTTTGGGTACTGCAGTGCCGGGCGCTGCTCTTTATGGTGGTGTTCCTCACCATTCCTTTTTCTGCTCTTTCGCACACTGTGTAGGAGAGTAGGGTCTGCAATCCTATGATCACCCAGATTTTTTGCTTTTTGCTTCATTGGTTTACGACTTTCCCTGGCTGTGGGCCTGCCAATCAGACCCACAGCCTAGCTGTTCTCTCTCGAAATTAACACACATGTACATTAGGTGCATCCACTAATTGGAACTGGGCCGCCTTATCAGTCCTGTATCAGCATACCACAGGTATCCAGGGCATCGGTGTACCCAGGGCCTACCAGGGGCTGCAGCATGTATTATGCCACCCCTGGATGGCCGCCCAAATCTGACACAACTGGCTGCACGACAGCTGGGGCAAGGTGGTGTAATCACCCGTTGCTGTAGGTGTAGTATTCCTATACCTAACCCTAAAATGGACACATGGATTCCGATCAGTCACTCCTATGGCAGGCCTTATCAATCCTGAAGGCAGAGTGCGGGGAATCATGTGGGATGGTGCTCTGGCGCGAGCTGAGCCCGTCGACGGCTTGCGGAACCAAGTCCTAATAGCCGTTCCATGGTGACGCGTGCCAACTACCTTAAAATGCATTATAATCCTCGCGGTTACTTGCTAACTCTGGCATCGCATCACCCACACATGTCGAGTAAGGTGTCATACGAATTGGAATACGAACCCCTCGCCAATTCTGGCGACGGGGTTAGCATTCCCCCCTTTTAGAGGGGCACGACATGGAAGTAACCTTGAACCCCGGTTAAAGTTGACTCAAGCCTCAGCATCACAAAATGGATGCTGCCACCAGACACAAGTCTGACCTCCTGCTGCTGGAGACCTTCCAGCGAGGGGAGCTTGGACAAAGGGTTTCCTGTCGAGGGCGGTGTTAGCACCATCCCAGACAGGGTTTGTGTATCCCAGGTAGGCAGGGCTGAAAGGAAGGTGATTGCAAGTGGCACCCCGGTGCTCACTGTGCATAGCCCGGCTCAAACCAGTTTCGGGGGCAACCCTGCCCCTGAGCTGGGGCGAAGCCGGACAAAGGATAGGGGTGTAACCACCCCCCTCCTGGCCCCACCCATAGGTAGGACCTAGTCACGGGCCAGCCCCTTTTCCTAGAATAAAGGTAGGAGCGAGTCCCCTTCCCAAATTGGATAATTCTGAATCTTGAACTACTTTCCACGAAAGGAACTCTTGACTATTTCTGAAGACTCTCCCTTGTGGCTAAGGAGTAGCCACCCTGCACCAGCAGGCACCACCTAAGCGCTTGCGGTTTGCTGTACGTCTCTCCCACGGATCAAGACTACCCAGCTCGACGAGACCCGGGTTCCCTGCCATCTCTGACCTCTACCTACATCGTCAGCCCAGCTGAGATTCGTAGGTGTGACGAGACCTGCGGGACCGGCCATCTTCAGAACCTGCACGACGCTTATCTAGCACGCCCACCGAGGGACCCTCGAGTGAGTGCACCTAGGGTTTGAGAAGCCCTAACCCTGAGCGGCTCCAGCACTGAAGTCTGCCTCGCCAGCATCCACGAGATCTGCGTGGGGGCCCTTCTGCTCCTTGCTGCTCACCGCGTTGTCAGACCACTCGCCGACCGGCTTGTGGCCCTCTTCACGACGCACCACTACAGTCTTTCATCACTGGTCTGGTTGCTCCAGACTGGCTCTTGCTCCCCTTCAACAGAGGAGTACCTCGGACCCTCCTGGTCCACTCCCGACGCCATCTTGACTCCACCGCGTGGGTTTGCCACTGCCAAGACCTGCTGCCCCACTCCTGGGCCCAGCATCATCGACAGCAGACACCTTCGTGGGACAGCTCGCCCTCCATCCTGGTCGCCGCCGCGCCTCCTGGTCCGAGGAACAGCCGAGTCCGACGTCATCCACTCACCTGGTCGAGGTGACTTCATCCGGTACCTTCCTGGTACCCACACGATCGCTGGCTAGCGGTTGAGAACTGAGTCCCCTCTGCTTTCAGGTTTCCTTCATCACCGATCCAGGCTTGGATCTCGCTGAACATCGACACTGGTCGCCTGCCAGCAACTTCTTCTTTCAGGCTCCTGAGACTACAACGAGGACTCCCGACATCTTGCTGAACCCCACGCAGCCGCAGCCTCTGGGCTAGGTAACTCGAGCATCTCGGTGCTCCATCGTAGGTTCACTCTACAAGTGTCCAGTTCCTTTTTCGTTTAGTCCCACTGATCGGATTCCTCCGGAATCAGTAACTTTGAACTTTCTAAACTCTCCCATTCCACTTGCAGTGTAAATGGTTTCGTGCCCTTCGGGCATTTGTGTAAATTGTGCAACCAGAAGTATTTTCCTAAGAGTTTTGTAGTGTGCCTAGCTCCCTGACTCATAAAGAGCCAGGGTAGTCTTGTTATAAATAAATATCCTTTATTTTCATAACAACTTGTGTGGTGTCTTTCACTTGGCGTTCAAGGGGTATATGTGATGGTAAACAGCTGGCTTAACACGCCCTCTAGAGTTTAGCCTGAAGACTGCTCTTGTCCACGCTACTAGGATAGCTGGTCTATAAGGTTGACTTACAACCAATCATCAATAAGGGTCGTTTGGAATGATACACAGTGATCACTAGAATAGTGAGCACTACATATCAGGCCAACCTCTCACATTGGTGGCAGCGGTGGGATTTGAGCTTGCTGTTGTTTTACCACACACGTATCCTAAGAACATCAAGTTGAAAGATCACATAAGTACCCAGGTACATATAACTTAACTTAGAATACTCTGAGTTCTACTGAACCAGCTGTTGTAGTGTAACAGGGCTTAGCACATCCTGACTACAACTCTTAGCAAGGGATCAGTAGGTAAACACATAGTGTAGGTAGGTGCATCACTTACACCTCACTAGAAAGCATGTCGGTCCACGGAGAGTCTGCAGAGACTCCCTTAGTGGTCATTGACCCTCCACAGGTCGTGTCACGATATGCAGCTCTTAGCTTCACGGAGATGAGACAGCTGTGTGCCTCCAGGAAGCTAAACCAGGGTTCTAACCCTACCATCACATTTCTGATAGGTCTCTTAGAGACGTACGATGCTAGGAGGTCCTCTAACACAGGCCCCCCTAATGCTGATGGGAACATGCCTCCCTTAGAGGGAACCCTTGGTGACCCTGACCTCGACCTCCATGGTGAGGAGGAAGAGGAAGAAGAGTTAGCAGGAGACGAGGCAGACGGAGGTCCCGTAGTAGTCAGTAGGCATGAGAATGGAACTGGGGGAGCCCCGGGCCCACGCTCAAGCAGGCGTAACCTTGGGAACGGACGAGCTAGGTCTCTCTCGAGAGGCTCTAACAGATCTGTTCGAACATATGTTTCTCAGGCATCTTCTCAGAGAGGAATGACGTCCCCTCAGAGAAGGGAGCACGAAGCGAAGATGAGGGAAGTCAATCTGAGGATCGAGCGGGAAGAACTTGCCCTCGCCAAAGAAAGACTTGCCTTGGCCCGAGAGCAGAAATTGAGTGGGTTAGATCCCACTGGTGGCAGCATTCTCATTAGAGAGAAAGACAGGGGTATAGATACTAGACACCTGAGTAAAATAGTGCCCACCTTTAAGCAAGGGGACGACATCCACAAGTGGATAACTGCCTTGGAGAGGGCTTGCACTGTCCAGTGCGTCCCCCCAAGTCAGTGGGCAGCTATACTGTGGCTCTCCTTTGAAGGTAAAGGACGAGACAAGCTCCTCACTACGAGAGCTGAGGATGCTAACAACTACCAAGTCCTGAAGAATACACTGATTGATGGGTTCGGCTTAACCACCGAGCAGTACCGGGTGCTGTTCAGGGACACCCAGAAAATTCAGTCTCAGGATTGGACTGACTTTGTCGATTGTGCCACTAAGGCTTTAGAAGGTTGGTTGCTGGGTAGCAAGGTTACTGATTACACAGGATTGTACAATCTTATCATGAGAGAACAGATTTTAAACAACTGTCAGAACCAATTGTTGCATCAGCACCTTGTCGACTCGGAGCTGACCTCTCCCCAAGAATTGGGAAAGAAGGCAGACAGATGGGTCAGAACAAGGGTCAAGCAGAACCAGACTCAGAACCAGGGTGGTCAGAAGAAAGCAGACCAAAAGGGTAGTAACAAGAACGAACAAAATGACCAGAAGTCTTCGACAGGCCCCCAACAAACCAAAGAGGGTGGGGGTCAGGCTTCACAGCAGAAAAAGAAGACTCCAGAAGGCCAGTCAAAAAGGTGGTGCCAATACTGTAAAAGTAAGACTCACTGGTTTAGTGAGTGCACCAAGAAAGGAGGGCAAACTCCTGCCACTGCAGCCCCTAAGGCACCTGCACCCCCTAGTACAGTCAGCAGTGGTAGTGCGCCTCCCAAGGCATTAGTTGGGTTAACCTTGGGAACTGAGGGGAGTGACGACTTAGTTGGCACGCTCACTCAGGCCGTGCTTGTCTGTACAGGGGATATGGATATGTCCCCTGATGCCAGTCCCAATACTTTGGGCAAATACAGGCAGACGCCTTTGATCAATGGAAAAGTGGCTCAGGCCTACAGGGACACTTGTGCCAGTGTCACCATGGTGACACCTAACTTTGTGGACCCTAGACAGATCATGCTAGGTACCGATTACCTGGTGACCAATGCCAGCAATGTCACTACCAATCACAGTATGGCAGTTGTTGATTTCTCCTGGGGAGGGGTAAGTGGCCCGAAGAAAGTTGTGGTTAGTTCAGACCTCCCCGTAGAATGTCTGTTGGGCAATGATTTGGAAACGTCACAATGGTCAGAAGTGGAGCAGAGGACTCACATGGAAATGTTAGGCTTGCCAGCACATGTCCTTGCTGTGACCAGGTCACGGGCCAAAAGATGCCCCACTGAACAGGTGCTGGATCCTGAAAGAACGGACCAGACACCATCCAAGAAAAGGAGCAGTAAGGGTAAGGCCTCGCCTTGCCCCAGGTCGTGGATCAAGTCTCTGAGGAGGCTGACCTTAAAGAACTAAGGGAAACTGAGCCAAAAGAGCTTGAACCTGGTCAGGTTGAGTTTCTGGCTCAGGGGGACCCTCTAGGGAAGACCTGGGAAAGGCACAGCTAGACTGCCCCTCACTTGAACCCCTCAGACAGCAGGCTGCTGCTGAGGCTGCAGGGAACGCCACAGGTACCCACAAAGTGTACTGGGACGATGGACTCCTGTACTCCGAGGCAAGAGACCCCAAGCCTGGCGCGACCAGGAGGCTGGTCGTCCCCTTGTCTCTGAGAGGTTTCCTTCTTACCTTGGCCCACGAGATTCCCCTTGCAGGTCACTTAGGCCAGAATAAGACTTGGGACAGAATTGTTCCACACTTTTACTGGCCCCACATGTCCGAAGATACGAAGAAGTTTTGTCGTCCTGTGTCACTTGCCAAGCCAGTGGTAAGTCAGGTGGCACGACAAAGGCCCCCCTCATACCACTGCCGGTGGTGGGGGTACCCTTTGAACGGGTGGGGATCGACATTGTCGGACCAATGGAACCCCAGACAGCATCAGGGCACAAGTTTATACTGGTGGTGGTGGACCACGCCACCAGGTATCCTGAAGCTATTCCCCTTAGGACCACTACAGCACCTGTTGTGGCACGAGCCCTAGTTGGAGTGTTCTCCAGAGTGGGCTTCCCTAAGGAGGTTGTCTCTGACAGAGGTGCAAACTTCATGTCGAGATATCTGACTGCTATGTGGAAGGAGTGTGGTGTCAACTACAAATTCACCACACCCTATCACCCACAATGCAATGGGCTTGTTGAGCGATTCAACAGGACCCTAAAAGGGATGATTCATGGACTACCTGAGAAGCTTCGGCGGAGATGGGATGTCCTGATACCCTGCCTCTTGTTCGCCTACAGAGAGGTCCCGCAGAAGGGGGTTGGCTACAGCCCTTTTGAACTTCTGTTCGGACATCCTGTAAGGGGACCCCTTTGTTTGGTAAAGGAAGGATGGGGGAGACCTCTCAAAAAGCCGGCATCAAACATTGTGGACTATGTGCTCGGTCTCCGCTCGCGGATGGCTGAGTACATGGAAAAGGCATCTAAAAACCTTGAGGCGAGCCAAGAATTACAAAAAGCTTGGCACGACCAAAAGGCTGTCCTGACTGTGTATCAGCCTGGACAGAAGGTGTGGGTGCTGGAGCCAGTGGCCCCAGCAGCACTCAAAGACAAACTGTCTGGGCCCCACACGATCATTGAGCAAAAGGGAGAGGTCACCTACTTGGTAGACCTGGGAACTCCCCGGATCCCCCACAGGGTGCTCCACGTAAACAGGCTCAAGGCATATGTCGACAGGGAGGGCACGGGCTTGCTCATGGCCACAGATGAGGGACAGGAGGAGGAGAGTGACCCTCTCCCGGACCTGCTCTCTCAGAACCCTGACGATGGGTCAGTAGATGGTGTTGTCTTTTGTGGCAGCCTCTCTGGACATCAACAACAGGATTGTAAACAGGTTCTTCAATCCTTTCGACATATGTTCTCTCTGACACCCAGTCAGACCAATTGGTGTACCCATGAGGTCGACACTGGGGATAGTCTGCCCGTAAAGAGTAAAATCTATCGACAGCCTGATCATGTCAGAGACTGCATCAAGACAGAGGTGCAGAAAATGTTGGAGCTGGGAGTCATTGAGCCCTCGGACAGCCCCTGGGCTAGTCTAGTAGTTCTCGTGCCAAAATCTCACACCCAGGGCGGTAAGAAAGAGATGAGGTTTTGCGTGAACTACAGAGGCCTCAATGCAGTCACTAAGACTGACGCCCACCCGATACCAAGAGCAGATGAACTTATAGACCGGTTGGCTTCGGCCAACTACTTAAGTACATTTGACCTGACAGCTGGGTATTGGCAAATCAGGTTAGCTGAGGAGGCCAAGCCCAAAACAGCATTTTCTACCCCGGGTGGGCATTATCAGTTCGTGGTAATGCCCTTTGGTTTGAAAAATGCACCTGCCACCTTCCAAAGGCTGGTGAATCGAGTTCTCACTGGGTTGGATGGCTTCTGTGCGGCGTATCTGGACGATATCGCTGTCTTTAGCTCCACCTGGGAGGATCACCTGGTCCACCTGAGGAAAGTGTTCACTATCAAGGCCACTAAGTGCCAGATAGGGCAGACACAGGTTGTATACCTGGGCCACCTTGTAGGTGGAGGCCAGGTTCAGCCATTGGAGAGCAAAATACAGGCCATCCAGGACTGGGCTCCTCCAACCACCCAGACTCCGGTCCGAGCTTTCTTGGGCCTGACTGGTTATTACCGGAAGTTTGTCAGAAATTATGGATCCCTTGTGACCCCGCTAAACGATCTGACAAGTAAAAAGATGCCAAAAAAAGTTCAGTGGACAGCAAGCTGTCAAAAGGCATTCGATGACCTAAAGCATGCCATGTGCACAGCGCCTATCCTAAAGAGTCCAGACTACTCCAAAACATTCATTGTCCAAACAGACGCTTCGGAGTTGGGTGTGGGAGCTGTTCTATCTCAGCTGAATTTTGATGGTCATGACCAGCCCATAGCTTTTATTAGCAGGAGGCTGACCCCCAGAGAGAAGAATTGGTCAGCTATTGAGAGGGAGGCCTTTGCTGTGGTTTGGGCCCTGAAGAAGTTGAGCCCATACTTGTTTGGCACTCACTTCAAGATTCAGACCGACCATAAGCCCCTCTTGTGGCTAAATCAAATGAAGGGTGAAAACCCCAAACTACTTAGGTGGTCCATTTCCCTACAGGGGATGGACTTCACAGTGGAGCATAGACCTGGCACTGATCATGGCAATGCAGATGGGCTCTCCAGGTATTTCCACTTAGAGCAAGAAGACTCACCTGGTCAAGGTTAGCTTATTGTCCCAAAGTTTGGGGGGGGGTCATGTAGGAGAGTAGGGTCTGCAATCCTATGATCACCCAGATTTTTTGCTTTTTGCTTCATTGGTTTACGACTTTCCCTGGCTGTGGGCCTGCCAATCAGACCCACAGCCTAGCTGTTCTCTCTCGAAATTAACACACATGTACATTAGGTGCATCCACTAATTGGAACTGGGCCGCCACAGGTATCCAGGGCATCGGTGTACCCAGGGCCTACCAGGGGCTGCAGCATGTATTATGCCACCCCTGGATGGCCGCCCAAATCTGACACAACTGGCTGCACGACAGCTGGGGCAAGGTGGTGTAATCACCCGTTGCTGTAGGTGTAGTATTCCTATACCTAACCCTAAAATGGACACATGGATTCCTATCAGTCACTCCTATGGCAGGCCTTATCAATCCTGAAGGCAGAGTGCAGGGAATCATGTGGGATGGTGCTCTGGCGCGAGCTGAGCCCGTCGACGGCTTGGCGAACCAAGTCCTAATAGCCGTTCCATGGTGACGCGTGCCAACTACCTTAAAATGCATTATAATCCTCGCGGTTACTTGCTAACTCTGGCATCACCCACACATGTCGAGTAAGGTGTCATACGAATTGGAATACGAATCCCTCGCCAATTCTGGCGACGGGGTTAGCATTCCCCCCTTTTAGAGGGGCACGACATGGAAGTAACCTTGAACCCCGGTTAAAGTTGACTCAAGCCTCAGCATCACAAAATGGATGCTGCCACCAGACACAAGTCTGACCTCCTGCTGCTGGGAGACCTTCCAGCGAGGGGAGCTTGGACAAAGGGTTTCCTGTCGAGGGCGGTGTTAGCACCATCCCAGACAGGGTTTGTGTATCCCAGGTAGGCAGGGCTGAAAGGAAGGTGATTGCAAGTGGCACCCCGGTGCTCACTGTGCATAGCCCGGCTCAAACCAGTTTCGGGGGCAACCCTGCCCCTGAGCTGGGGCGAAGCCGGACAAAGGATAGGGGTGTAACCACCCCCCTCCTGGCCCCACCCATAGGTAGGACCTTGTCACGGGCCAGCCCCTTTTCCTAGAATAAAGGTAGGAGCGAGTCCCCTTCCCAAATTGGATAATTCTGAATCTTGACCTACTTTCCACGAAAGGAACTCTTGACTATTTCTGAAGACTCTCCCTTGTGGCTAAGGAGTAGCCACCCTGCACCAGCAGGCACCACCTAAGCGCTTGCGGTTTGCTGTACGTCTCTCCCACGGATCAAGACTACCCAGCTCGATGAGACCCGGGTTCCCTGCCATCTCTGACCTCTACCTACATCGTCAGCCCAGCTGAGATTCATAGGTGTGACGAGACCTGCGGGACCGGCCATCTTCAGAACCTGCACGACGCTTATCTAGCACACCCACCGAGGGACCCTCGAGTGAGTGCACCTAGGGTTTGAGAAGCCCTAACCCTGAGCGGCTCCAGCACCGAAGTCTGCCTCCCCAGCATCCACGAGATCTGCGTGGGGGCCCTTCTGCTCCTTGCTGCTCACCGCGTTGTCCGACCACTCGCCGACCGGCTTGTGGCCCTCTTCACGACGCACCACGACAGTCTTTCATCACTGGTCTGGTTGCTCCAGACTGGCTCTTGCTCCCCTTCAACAGAGGAGTACCTCGGACCCTCCTGGTCCACTCCCGACGCCATCTTGACTCCACCGCGTGGGTTTGCCACTGCCAAGACCTGTTGCCCCACTCCTGGGCCCAGCATCATCGACAGCAGACACCTTCGTGGGACAGCTCGCCCTCCATCCTGGTCGCCGCCGCGCCTCCTGGTCCGAGGAACAGCCGAGTCCGACGTCATCCACTCACCTGGTCGAGGTGACTTCATCCGGTACCTTCCTGGTACCCACACGATCGCTGGCTAGCGGTTGAGAACTGAGTCCCCTCTGCTTTCAGGTTTCCTTCATCACCGATCCAGGCTTGGATCTCGCTGAACATCGACACTGGTCGCCTGCCAGCAACTTCTTCTTTCAGGCTCCTGAGACTACAACGAGGACTCCCGACATCTTGCTGAACCCCACGCAGCCGCAGCCTCTGGGCTAGGTAACTCGAGCATCTCGGTGCTCCATCGTAGGTTCACTCTACAAGTGTCCAGTTCCTTTTTCGTTTAGTCCCACTGATCAGATTCCTCCGGAATCAGTAACTTTGAACTTTCTAAACTCTCCCATTCCACTTGCAGTGTAAATGGTTTCGTGCCCTTCGGGCATTTGTGTAAATTGTGCAACCAGAAGTATTTTCCTAAGAGTTTTGTAGTGTGCCTAGCTCCCTGACTCATAAAGAGCCAGGGTAGTCTTGTTATAAATAAATATCCTTTATTTTCATAACAACTTGTGTGGTGTCCTTTCACTTGGCGTTCAAGGGGTATATGTGATGGTAAACAGCTGGCTTAACACGCCCTCTAGAGTTTAGCCTGAAGACTGCTCTTGTCCACGCTACTAGGATAGCTGGTCTATAAGGTTGACCTACAACCAATCATCAATAAGGGTCGTTTGGAATGATACACAGTGATCACTAGAATAGTGAGCACTACATATCAGGCCAACTTCTCACACACTGTTCCTATACTCTCACAGTTGTGTCTGCTGGCTCCGCGTTGTAGCGTGGAAAAGTTCTCAGAAGAAAACTGACGTAGGCGCGCCGGGATGGGACTTATGTGACCTTGCTGACGTCACGTACGCGGACGACGCCTGGGCGGAGTCGCGTGATGCCGTCCCCCCGGCGCGCAGGGATGTTGGGCAAAAAGTTTTCCGGATCCAGTCTCACGCCTGGGGATAATTCTATGTGAAGGAATCTGCAGCTAGAATCGTCTCTACCAGATACATCGTTACCGAAGGTAAGTAACTTGTACATCAGCCCTCTCTTTTCAAGTCCTCTGTTGTACATAGATTCCTCAAAGGCATTAGTCATGTTTGACTTCCTATTCCCTTCATAATGCCACAGTGGGACTTGAACCTGGTTCTCACTTATTTGATGTGCGCTCCCTTTGAGCCTCTTCACAACTGTCCTCTTCATCTGTTAACTTTGAAAACTGCTTTCCTGGTTGCCATCACCTCCGCTGGGAGAGTGAGTGAGCTCCAGGCTCTTTCTTGCAAACCTCCTTTTCTGTCTGTCCATCCGGACAAGGTTTTTGCTCAGTACATGTCCATCCTTTCTGCCAAATGTTGTCACTGCCTTTCAGATCGGGCAGACCATCACTTTGCCCACCTTCTTTCCGCCCCTGCATCCTTCCAGAGAGGAAGAGAGGCTCCACCGTCTGGACCCAAAACGTGCGCTCTCATTTTACTTGAATCGCACACAACAGTTTTGGGTGGATGACCAGCTCTTTGTTGGTTACGTTGGTGCCAAAAAAGGTTGGGTCGTTCACAAGCAGACTATCTCCCGATGGGTCGTCTTGTGTGTTAAAGCCTGCTATTCTCTGGCAAAAAAAGGAGTCTCCTGTGGGGCTGTGCGCACATTTGACCAGCGCGACGGCTGCCACAATGGCATTGGGACGTGGTGTCCCCTTACACGACATCTTTTAGGCAGCTACATGGGCCTCGTTGCACACTTTATCTGAAAGAAACACGTTAGTTAGATTCCTTACCTTAGAATACCTCCAGGCGTCAGGCTGGATCTGGAAAGATTTTTCGTCAGCAGTACTCTTGCGCGTCGGTTGCCGTCGTCTGCGACTCCGCGTCCGTCATCGGCGTCGTGATCGCCGGGATGACGTCGTCGGAGTACTTAGATGCCGCCCTTGCGCGCTGATGTCAGTTCTTCTTTTTCTGCGCTTCTTTGCCCGTTCTGTTCTCCAGGACTTCCTGGTGTGATCTTGGTTCGCAGACCCACCACTGGGGTTGGTATTTCTGGGGTATCTATTCTAAGGTAAGGAATCTATCACTAACGTGTCTCTTTCTGATGCACAAGTTACTTGTGTAACAATATATCTGTAAGAAACATTAGTTAGTGATAGATTCCTTACCGCCCCACCCATCCTCCCCGTTATGTGAACTGATTTCTAGGGTTAAGGTCATCCCTTACAGGGCCCTAGTGTCGCGATTTGCACATACCCAAGCTAGGGCGCGGCGCGCACAACTCACTACCCCCCCGGTGCCTCTCAGACCCAGCGCGCGGTCAAGTATGCATGGCGCGTAAGGGGAGGCCGTGGTGTCCGCAAACGCCCGGCACTACAAGTCCCGTCATGCAAACGGCCGGCGGCACGGAAGTAGTTCCCGGCCTTGCCGCCGGAATTGACAATAAAGCCCTTCCCTCTTCAAGGGTTCAGGGCTTGACAATCCGTTTTCCAGCGCTAATCGCGGATGGTATTCCCCGCGGGATAGACACTCCTGACGAAGAATTCGAGAGCCTGACAAACCCCACTGGAACCCATAGAACCTTGGCAGCGCCATTGAGGAACCACGCACGCCGCTGTTCCCGAACCGGGGAGCGAGACGAACGTAGGCGCTCCCACCCCTGGGAACTCTCATCCTGGTGAAGAATAGTGAGTAGTGAAACTTGTCTGCACCAGGAAACGCGCACGCACTCTTTACCCCAGTACTCTTTTGCTTCGCAAGGCTCCGTGCTTACACCGGATATTTGAGAAACCCTGACTGTGAAGTAACAGTGTGGGGGTATGAGACTGCCTATATCATTGCCTGTCCTCGAAGTGCTTCCCCAAGCACAGAACCAGCGTCACGAACGCAGAAACCCTTCACCGATCCGAGAGGACTTCCTTGCGCTTGCTGCTGCTGGCCCTTGTGAGTATTTGTTGCACTGGGTGGGGAACGTAGCCTGGTGTGAGTGAGAGGAGTGGGGGCGGGGAGCGCTTACTCACCACTCTTTTGTTTGTATTCCATATCTAGTTCCTACTCTGGGAGGTTCTTCGGCATCTGCACAGACCCCAACCACAGGCGCAGGACTAGAGGCACCTCGCTGTTCAGCAGCGTTTTCTTATTTTCTCCACTTCCCTTTTCCCCGGGGGGCTTTCTTGCGCAGCAGTGTTTCCTTCACTCTGCGGGGGTTTGCGCCTCAGGGTCGAGGGGGGATAATCCACGCTCCCTACGGCTAACTTCCAAGGTTAGTGGCATTCTTATGTAACATAGCCACTAACGTCACGACAGATCACAACAGATTGTCAAGCCCAAGGAGTTGGCCGGCCTGAGCGATGGACACCGCGGCGGTCATGTCCACACTGCTGGAGAGTATTAATGCTCTCCAGCTGGAAGTGCAGACCTCCTGTAGAGAGACCCAGGAGCTCAGGAACGAAATGGGAACCCTACGTAGGGAGGTAGCAGGGCTCTCCAGAACCAGTGCGTCTGTCCCCACAGAGAGGGGCCCCTATATTAAAGACTGGACTTTACCACCACCCACATCGTCCCTAGGGGAAGGGCACAAGGGACCCGGTTTGTTTTCAAACCCATCAGCCTCCTCTCCCGCTGCAGGTATCATTCCTACGGTCCATGTGATACAGAACCCTGTTATTCTTCTGGCCCCTCAAGAACGTTTCTATGGGGATCCGAAGAAATTCGAAACCTTCTTACATCAATGCCGACTCCATTTTTTGTGCAAACCCACGGTTTTCTAAGATGATGCAACCAAGACGTCCTTCATGATGTCCTATATGGGAGGCAATGCATCAAACTGGACCATTCCCTTGATGGAAAGAAACGATCCCATGCTTCACAACTTCCAAGACATTTGTGGGGAACTGAGAAAACTGTTCGACAGAAAAACCCACATGCTTTCTCTGGATCGAGAACTTATGACACTACGGCAAGGGTCGCAGGACCTCCTTACGTATAAAACGACCTTTATTCGGCTCCTGGTGGAGACAACCTGGCCGCAAGAAAAGCGTACCCCATTGTTCTATCAGGGACTTCGGGGAGAACTGAAGGACGTTCATTCCCAAGTCGTACAGCTTCCGCAGACGTGCGAAGAACTCATTGAACTAACCGTTCAATTAGACCATAGGTTGCAAGAAAGAAAGGGGATAAAAGCAGAGGAGAACCACGTTTTGCCTTACCTCGACCCCGTCCGTTTGTGGAAGAACAGCCCAAGGCGGCAGACGGGTCTGAACCCATGCAAATCGGAGGACTCCGAGGTCCTCTGACCACAGAAGAAAGAGAGAAAAGACGACAACAGAAACTATGCCTATACTGTGGAAAAGGGGTACACTTTATACGGGAATGCTGGGCCAGAATTAAAGGCCCAGAGAGGGGATCCTTTCTCAGGACCCATGCGGCCACCCAACAAGAGGTGGAAAACTAAGAAACCCAAGTCAGGACGGGATCTCCGTCTTGGGTTCAGAAGCGCTCATGATCCCTTCTGTTTTGGCTAACACCATCCAACCTTCTGTCGCCCACCTGAATGTTGACGTCACACTTTGGGTAACATCGGACTCCCCCCTAAGAGTGCCAGCTCTGATCGACTCAGGAGCCACGGGCAATTTCATAGACCAGCAATACGCTAGGAACATAGGAGTCCCCTATGTCCAGAAGACGACTCCTACCCTGGTACGGGCGGTAGATGGGAAGGCGCTGACTTCGGGACCCGTCCGATACCAGACCATTCCACTGGTGATGAAGATGAACGAGGAGCATTATGAGACTATAAGCTTCGATCTCATCGACGCCCCTCATTTTTGCCTAATCTTGGGTATGCCCTGGCTAACGTTGCATGACCCTGTTATACGGTGGGCACTTCGTACTATTTCCTTGTCTTCCGAGTTCTGCAGAGACCATTGCACGAAGCAATCCACGCTCCAGGAACCTACTATCCATACACAAGCCGAGTTCCTGGCGTCTGGAGTGGAAGCCATCAGACTTTGTTGTTCTACACAGCTTCCGGAAGAATACCGGTCCTTTCAGCCGGTCTTTGATAAACAAAAGGCGAACCAACTACCACCCCATCGACCATATGATTGCCGTATTGATTTACTGCCCGGTGCCGACATCCCCTGTAGCCGAGTATACGCCCTTACTGAACCCGAAACCCGATATCTCAAGAACTACTTGGACGAAAACCTAGCGTCTGGATTCATAAGACACTCGTCATCCCCCGCCTCGTCCCCTCTCTTTTTCATCACAAAAAAAGATTGTCATGAATTGAGGACGTGTATAGACTATAGAGCCCTCAACAAAATCATCATAAAGAACAGGTACCCATTACCCTTGATACCAGTGTTGTTGGATCAATTAAAAGGGGCTCAGGTCTACACCAAACTGGACCTCCGAGGGGCATATCACTTGGTACGGGTTAGAACGGGAGACGAATGGAAAACCGCTTTTAGAACTAAGTACGGGCTCTTCGAGTACCAAGTGATGCCTTTCGGATTGTGCAATGCACCAGCAGCGTTCCAGTTCTTTATGGACGAGGTGTTGCGTGGATTGCTGGACTCCATATGCATCGTCTATGTAGGAGAGTAGGGTCTGCTTTCTATGTTCACCCCCACTTTTTGCTTTTGCTTTACTGGTTTTCGACTTAGATGTGGCTGTGGGCCTGCTAATCAGACCCACAGCCCTGCTGTTCTCTCTCTAAATTAATACTATGTACTTTAGGTGCATAACCCATTTGGATAGGATCACCTTATTGGCCCCTGTACAGTGTACCCTAGGTACCCAGGGCATAGGTGTACCCTAGGCCTACCAGGGGCTGCAGCATGTATTATGCCACCCCTGGCCTGGCCTTCCATTCTGACACAACTGGCTGATCACTCAGCTGGGGCAAGGTCGTGTAATCACCCCTTGCTTAGGTGTAGTATTCCTATACCTAACTTACATATAGACACATGTGTACCTATCAGTCACTCCTATGGCAGGCCTTAACAATCCTGGAGGCAGAGTGCTTGGTAACATGTGAGATGGTGCTCTAGCATGAGCTGAGCCTGTCTGCAGCTTTCGGAACCAAGTCCTTATAGCTGTTCTATGATATAGCCTACCATATACTCTTAAAGTGCCTTATAATCTTAGACGGTTATGGTAACTATGGTTTGGCTTTATCGAAACATGTCGTGTAAGGTGTCTAACACTGTGGAATAATACCCCCATGCCATTTCTGGACATGAGGATATTATTCCCCCCTTCTAGAGGGAAAGACATGTTAAAATCATACTTCACTGTTAGCCTCTGACCAAAGCCTCAGCATCACAAAATGGATGCTGCTGCCACGACACAAGTCTGACCTCCTGCAGCTGGGAGTGATCCCAGCCAGGGAGGCCGGGACAATAGGTTTCCTGCTTGGGGAGGTGCTAGCACCTCCCCAGACAGCCTTTAGTGTATTGGGGCAGGGTGGGCTGAAAGGAATGAGACATGCCTGGGGCACACAAGGTGTTCCTTGCATAGTCCAGTTCAAACCGGCGCTGGGGCACTCCAGCCCCAGCTCTGGCGCGAAACTGGACAAAGGGAAGTGGGTGTAACCACCCCCTCCCAGGTTCCACCCATAAGGCGTGACCTAGCAGGTATCCCAGCCCCCCCAGATTAGTATAAGAGTGGGAGTTGGGCCTCAAGACTTTAGATTATCCTGAACCTGCAAACTTGAACAGAAACTCTGGACCTTCGACATTCGACGAAAGAAGAAGACTGAAGAATCTCCCTTGTAGCCAAGGAGTGGCTACCCTGTGCAAACAGGCACCATCAAGAGACTACCCTTTGCCCACGTTCTACGAGGAACCGACTGCAGAGCCCGACCAGAGCCTTGACTTCCAGACTTCTCCGACCCTGATCCACATCCACAGCAAAGCTGAGATCCGTGGAGGCGACGAGCGACGTGGGACCGGCTACCTGGGAAAAGTGGCTAGTAACTTAAAGCGCAGCTTCTGAGGCACCCTCGAAGTTGTGCACCGGGGATTGAGAAGCCCCAACCCCAAGCACCATCTGCACCGAAGATCAGCCCCCCACACTCCACGAGTCCTGCGTGGGGCCCTTCTGCATTTTCCTGCTTGCCGCGTCTGTCCGGTTGCTTGCCCGCTGGCTGGTGGCCTTTGTGACGCCGCTCCCTGAAATCTTCTGCGCTGGTTTGGCTCCTCCAGACTGGCTCCCGCTTCTCTGCAAAGAAGAAGCACCCCAGACCTTCCTGGTCTGCACCAGAAGCAAGTCCTCCGTTCTTCGTGGGTTCCGCTTGCCAAGGCTTGGTGAGTCCTAGTCCAACTTCGACGCCGCCGACAGCAAGAGCCTTCGTGGGACAGCTCGCCTCCTGGTCCTGGTCGTCCTCGACGCTTCCTGGTCCTCCTGGCTGCAGCGACAAGCTTCACCTTCACCTGCAATCTTCACGACATCGCCTGGTTCCTTCCTGGTTCCACGTGGTCACTGGCTAGTGACCTTGACTCTGTCCCTTCTGCTTGCAGGTTTCCTCTCTTCTTGATCCCAGCCTTGGGATCCACCGGACACTCTTCACTGACTGCCTGTCAGCATCTTTCTTCAGGCATCCATAGGAGTCGACGACGAAAACCGACGCATCTTCACCCCTATGCACCCGCAGCCTGTGGGGTAGGTAACTTGGGTACTCCGGTGCTCATCGGGATAGTGACTATCCTAGTGTCTAGTTTTCAAGTCTCAACTTCCTAGCTACTCCGGAAGTGTCCTAAATCTACCGTTTTCTAAACTGTACTATTGCTATTGACTTTTACGCATTACGCGTGAGTGTTTCCACTCTGCACACGAATCCCGTGGGCCTCCCACTTCCTAACTAACGCTAGTGTAGTGTAGCCCCAGCGATTCCCTAGGCCTAGGCCTATTCTATTTCCGTGACAGTGGTTCTTATACCACTTACTTAGTATATGGTTTGCGTGGCCCCTAGGGCCTAACTGTATTACTTACCTGTGTGACTTAATGTATGCTTAAATAAGACTGTGTTGTACTTACCTCTAATCTCATAAAGAGTGCTGAGGGTTTGACTAGAATAAATACACTTTATTTTATATATATATCTGTTGTGGTGTCCTTTCATTTGGTATTCAAGGGATTATATATGGTATCACAGCTGGCTTCACATGCCATTCAGAGTTTAGCCTAAGACTGCTCTTGTCCATGCTACCACTAGGATAGCTGGTCTATAAGGTTGACTTTACAACCAATCACCATAAGGGTATTTGGACTGATATAAGGTGTACACTATAACTAGTGACATCATACATCAGGCCAACTTCTCACATTGGTGAGCAGCGGTTGGGATCTGAGCTTGCTGTTGTAATACCATTGTAATCTTGAGATACTAAATTGAAAGATCACACAGATATTGTCTAGGTACATATAACATAAGATTATAATACTTAAGTCCTACTGGACCTAGTAGTTGTAGGTTGAAGGGAGTAACACACCCTGACTACAACTACTAGAGAGGTTTAGTAGAAACAACTAGTGTAGGTAGGTGCACACACCACACCCTCACTAGATCATGTCTCTGAGAGGAGATCAAGTAGATGCTCTCTCAGGAGGGGCAGGTCTGCAAAAGACCCCCTCTAGATATGATACCTTAACATTCCAGGAGATGAGACACTTGTGTACCTCCAGAGGAATAAAACAGGGTGCAAACCCTACCCTCCTTCAGTTAAGACAACTCCTAGAGGAGTATGATACTCTTAGGGCATCTCAGGTAGGTACCCTAGGTACAGAGGAGGGTCTACCCACCACAGAGGAGTCAGATGGGACTTCAGATGAAGAGGTAGACAGCCAGGGCCAAGTAGGAAGACTTAGCCAGGCTAACCTAAGCTTACATGGGAGTTTGCATGGGGTCCCCCCATACAGACCCCCAAGTAGGCTTACACAGAGAAGCAGGAGGGACAGATCCCCTTCAAGGGAATCCATCCACTCCCATGTCTCTAACATCTCTAATGCTTCCTCTCACAGGGGAATGACTTCCCCTGAGAGAAAGGAGCATGAAGCCAGAATGAGGGAAGCTAATCTGAGGATTCAGAGGGAAGAACTTGCCCTTGCCAAGGAGAAGCTTGCTCTGGCTAGAGAACAAAAGTTAAGTGGGTCAGAACCCACTGGTGGCAGCAATATCCCTATGGATAGAGACAGGCACTATGACAATAGAAACCTGAGCAAGATTGTCCCTCCCTACAAGTGTGGGGATGACATCCACAAATGTATAACTGCTTTGGAGAGAGCTTGCAAAGTACAGCAGGTACCCCAAAGTCAGTGGGCAGCTATCTTGTGGCTCTCCTTCTCTGAGAAAGGTAGAGACAAGCTCCTCACAGTTAGTGATGAGGATGCAGATAATTACACTGTCCTGAAGAGTGCTCTGATTGATGGGTTTGGCCTAACCACTGAACAATACAGGTTGTTGTTCAGGGATACCCAGAAGACACAGACTCAGGACTGGACTGTCTTTGTAGATTGTGCCACTAAGGCTCTGGAAGGCTGGCTAATGGGAAGTAAGGTTAAGGACTATACAGGATTGTATAATTTGATCATGAGCGAGCAAATACTTAACAACTGTCAAAACCAGCTATTGCATCAACACCTGATTGATTCTGATCTGACTTCTCCCCAAGAATTGGGAAAGAAGGCAGATAGATGGGTCAGGACTAGAGTTAAGCAGAAAAACCAGAACCAGGGCGGTGATCAGAAAAAGGCAGACCAGAAGGGTAATGATCAGAAACAAAAAGACCAGAAGTCTTCACCAGGCCCCCAAAAGGCTCAGGGGGAGGGTGGTCCCAAAAAGGATAAAAAGAAAGATGGCCAAAAGAAACCATGGTGCAACTATTGTAAGTCCAACTCACATTGGTTTAGTGAGTGCACCAAAAAGGATAAGCCCCCAGCCACCATTGCCCCTAAGGCAACTGTACCCCCTAGTTCAGCTGTAAGTGGTGGTTCCCAGCAAAAGGGTGTAGTAGGGTTAACCCTGGGAACTGAGGAGGATTCTGGCCTAGTCAGAGTACCTACTCAGGCTGTTCTGATCTGTGATGGGGACTTAGCTTTGTCCTCTACTGTAGGCCCCAGTAACTTGGGCAAGTACAGACAGACTCCTTTTATCAACCAAAGAATGGCTCAGGCCTACAGGGACACTGGAGCTAGTGTTACAATGGTGACACCTGCTTTTGTGGACCCTGGACAGATCATACTAGGTGAGAATTACCTAGTGACCAACGCTAGCAATGCCACTACCTCCCATAGTGTGGCTATTGTTAACTTCTCCTGGGGAGGGGTAACTGGCCTCAAGAAAGTTGTTGTTAGTTCAGACCTTCCTGTAGAGTGTTTACTGGGCAATGATCTTGAAACTTCAGTTTGGTCTGAAGTGGAGTATAGGACCCATGCAGAAATGCTGGGGATAGATGCACATGTCCTTGCTGTGACCAGGTCACAGGCCAAAAAGTGCACCACTGAACAAGTGCTGGATCCTGAAACTATGGACCAGTCACAACCCAAGAGAAAGAGCAGTAGGGTTAAGGCTGTGCCTTCCCCCCTGCCTCAGGTGGTGGATCAGCCCTCCCAGGAGGATGATTCTGAGAGCCCTGAAGGAACTGTCCTAGAAGAACTTGAACCTGATCAGGTTGAGTTTCTTGGGACAGGGGGACCTTCAAGGGCAGATCTGAGGCAGGCTCAATTAGACTGCCCCTCTCTTGAACCCCTCAGACAGCTGGCTGCTGCTGAGGCTGCAGGGAATGCTCAAGGTACCCATAGAGTGTATTGGGATGAAGGGCTACTGTATTCAGAGGCTAGAGACCCCAAGCCTGGTGCATCCAGGAGGTTGGTCATACCACTGAAGTTCAGAGGCTTCCTTCTTACCTTGGCCCATGATATTCCCCTTGCAGGACATCTAGGCCAGAACAAGACTTGGGACAGGCTTGTCCCTCACTTTCACTGGCCCCATATGTCAGAAGATACTAAGGAGTTTTGTCGCTCCTGTGTCACCTGCCAAGCCAGTGGCAAATCAGGTGGCACCACAAAGGCCCCCCTCATACCACTACCTGTGGTGGGGGTCCCCTTTGAAAGAGTGGGCATAGATATTGTAGGACCAATGGACCCACAAACAGCATCTGGGCACAGATTCATACTGGTGATAGTGGACCATGCCACCAGGTACCCAGAAGCAATTCCCCTGAGGACCACAACAGCTCCTGTTGTGGCAAGGGCCCTGCTTGGAGTATTCTCCAGAGTGGGCTTTCCAAAGGAGGTCATTTCTGACAGAGGTGCCAACTTCATGTCAGGATACTTGACTGCAATGTGGAAGGAGTGTGGTGTTAACTACAAGTTCACCACACCCTATCACCCACAGTGCAATGGGCTTGTTGAGAGATTCAACAAGACCCTAAAGGGAATGATAAAAGGATTACCAGACAAGCTTAGGCGAAGATGGGACATCCTTTTACCCTGCCTTCTGTTTACTTACAGAGAGGTCCCACAAAAGGGGGTTGGCTACAGCCCTTTTGAGCTTTTGTTTGGGCATCCTGTAAGAGGACCCCTGTGTTTGGTGAAGGAAGGATGGGAGAGACCTCTCAGACAACCCAAACTAGACATAGTGGATTATGTACTTGGTCTCCGCTCCAGGATGGCAGAGTATATGAAGAAGGCTTCTAAAAACCTTGAGGCAAGCCAAGAACTCCAAAAAGCTTGGCATGACCAAAAGGCTGTACTGACTGTTTACCAGCCAGGACAGAACGTGTGGGTGTTGGAGCCAGTGGCCCCAGCAGCACTCCAAGACAAATGGTCTGGACCCCACACTATTGTTGAGAAAAAGGGAGAAGTCACCTACTTGGTGGACCTTGGGACTCCCAGAAGCCCCCACAGGGTGCTTCATGTCAACAGATTGAAGGCATATGTTGACAGGGCAGACATGGGGCTACTCATGGCTACAGATGAGGGGCAGGAGGAAGAGAGTGACCCTCTCCCAGACCTGTTGACTCAGAACCCTGATGATGGCTCAGTTGATGGTGTGGTCTTTTCTGACAGCCTCACTGTCCATCAGCAACAGGACTGCAGACAAGTTCTGCAATCCTACAGACATATGTTCTCTCTGACCCCAAGTCAGACAAACTGGTGCACCCATGAGGTGGACACTGGTGACAGTCTGCCTGTGAAGAGTAAAATCTACAGGCAACCTGACCATGTCAGGGACTGCATAAAAGTTGAGGTACAAAAGATGTTGGAGCTGGGAGTCATTGAACCTTCAGAGAGCCCTTGGGCTAGTCCTGTAGTTCTTGTACCAAAACCTCACACCCAAGATGGTAAGAGAGAGATGAGGTTTTGCGTGGATTACAGAGGTCCCAATGCTGTCACTAGGACAGATGCCCACCCAATACCTAGGGCAGATGAGCTCATTGACAGACTGGCAGCTGCTAAGTTTTTGAGCACATTTGACCTGACAGCAGGCTACTGGCAAATCAGACTAGCTGAGAGTGCAAAGGCCAAAACTGCTTTCTCGACCCCAGGAGGACATTATCAATTTGTGGTAATGCCCTTTGGTTTGAAGAATGCACCTGCCACTTTCCAAAGGTTGGTGAATCAAGTCCTTACTGGGTTGGATGATTATTGTGCAGCTTATCTTGATGATATTGCTGTCTTTAGCTCCACCTGGGAGGATCACCTGGTCCACCTGAGGAATGTTTTAGAGGCCCTGCAAAAGGCAGGCCTCACTATCAAGGCCACTAAGTGCCAGATAGGGCAGAGCAAGGCTGTATACCTGGGCCACCTAGTTGGTGGGGGTCAGGTTCAACCACTGGAGAGCAAGATCCAGACCATAAAGGACTGGGCTCCTCCAACTACCCAGACTCAGGTCAGAGCTTTCTTGGGCCTGACTGGGTACTACAGAAAGTTTGTTAAGAACTATGGGTCCATAGTGACACCACTTAATGACTTGACCTCCAAGAAGATGCCAAAGAAAGTTCAGTGGACAGTAAGCTGTCAAAAAGCATTTGATGACCTGAAGCAGGCCATGTGCAGTGCACCTATTCTGAAAAGTCCAGACTACTCCAAAGAGTTCATTGTCCAGACAGATGCTTCTGAGTTAGGTGTGGGAGCTGTTCTTTCACAACTGAATGTAGATGGTCAAGACCAGCCCATTGCTTTTATAAGTAGAAGGCTGACCCCTAGAGAGAAACGTTGATCAGCTATTGAGAGGGAGGCCTTTGCTGTGGTTTGGGCCCTGAAGAAGCTGAGGCCATACTTGTTTGGCACTCACTTCAAGATTCAGACAGACCATAAGCCCCTCTTGTGGCTAAATCAGATGAAGGGTGAAAATCCCAAACTTCTTAGGTGGTCCATTTCCCTACAGGGGATGGACTTCACAGTGGAACATAGACCTGGGACTGACCATGCCAATGCAGATGGACTCTCCAGATATTTCCACTTAGAACATGAAGACTCAACTGGTCAAGGTTAGTTTAATGTCCCTAAGTTTGGGGGGGGGGGGGTTGTGTAGGAGAGTAGGGTCTGCTTTCTATGTTCACCCCCACTTTTTGCTTTTGCTTTACTGGTTTTCGACTTAGATGTGGCTGTGGGCCTGCTAATCAGACCCACAGCCCTGCTGTTCTCTCTCTAAATTAATACTATGTACTTTAGGTGCATAACCCATTTGGATAGGATCACCTTATTGGCCCCTGTACAGTGTACCCTAGGTACCCAGGGCATAGGTGTACCCTAGGCCTACCAGGGGCTGCAGCATGTATTATGCCACCCCTGGCCTGGCCTTCCATTCTGACACAACTGGCTGATCACTCAGCTGGGGCAAGGTCGTGTAATCACCCCTTGCTTAGGTGTAGTATTCCTATACCTAACTTACATATAGACACATGTGTACCTATCAGTCACTCCTACGGCAGGCCTTAACAATCCTGGAGGCAGAGTGCTTGGTAACATGTGAGATGGTGCTCTAGCCTGAGCTGAGCCTGTCTGCAGCTTTCGGAACCAAGTCCTTATAGCTGTTCTATGATTTAGCCTATCTTATACTCTTAAAGTGCCTTATAATCTTAGACGGTTATGGTAACTATGGTTTGGCTTTATCGAAACATGTCGTGTAAGGTGTCTAACACTGTGGAATAATACCCCCATGCCATTTCTGGACATGAGGATATTATTCCCCCCTTCTAGAGGGAAAGACATGTTAAAATCATACTTCACTGTTAGCCTCTGACCAAAGCCTCAGCATCACAAAATGGATGCTGCTGCCACGACACAAGTCTGACCTCCTGCAGCTGGGAGTGATCCCAGCCAGGGAGGCCGGGACAATAGGTTTCCTGCTTGGGGAGGTGCTAGCACCACCCCAGACAGCCTTTAGTGTATTGGGGCAGGGTGGGCTGAAAGGAATGAGACATGCCTGGGGCACACAAGGTGTTCCTTGCATAGTCCAGTTCAAACCGGCGCTGGGGCACTCCAGCCCCAGCTCTGGCGTGAAACTGGATAAAGGGAAGTGGGTGTAACCACCCCCTCCCAGGTCCCACCCATAAGGCGTGACCTAGCAGGTATCCCAGCCCCCCCGGATTAGTATAAGAGTGGGAGTTGGGCCTCAAGACTTTAGATTATCCTGAACCTGCAAACTTGAACAGAAACTCTGGACCTTCGACATTCGACGAAAGAAGAAGACTGAAGAATCTCCCTTGTAGCCAAGGAGTGGCTACCCTGTGCAAACAGGCACCATCAAGAGACTACCCTTTGCTTTGCCCACGTTCTACGAGGAACCGACTGCAGAGCCCGACCAGAGCCTTGACTTCCAGACTTCTCCGACCCTGATCCACATCCACAGCAAAGCTGAAATCCGTGGAGGCGACGAGCGACGTGGGACCGGCTACCTGGGAAAAGTGGCTAGTAACTTAAAGCGCAGCTTCTGAGGCACCCTCGAAGTTGTGCACCGGGGATTGAGAAGCCCCAACCCCAAGCACCATCTGCACCGAAGATCAGCCCCCCACACTCCACGAGTCCTGCGTGGGGCCCTTCTGCATTTTCCTGCTTGCCGCGTCTGTCCGGTTGCTTGCCCGCTGGCTGGTGGCCTTTGTGACGACGCTCCCTGAAATCTTCTGCGCTGGTTTGGCTCCTCCAGACTGGCTCCCGCTTCTCTGCAAAGAAGAAGCACCCCAGACCTTCCTGGTCTGCACCAGAAGCAAGTCCTCCGTTCTTCGTGGGTTCCGCTTGCCAAGGCTTGGTGAGTCCTAGTCCAACTTCGCCGCCGCCGACAGCAAGAGCCTTCGTGGGACAGCTCCTCTCCTGGTCCTGGTCGTCCTCGACGCTTCCTGGTCCTCCTGGCTGCAGCGACAAGCTTCACCTTCACCTGCAATCTTCACGACATCGCCTGGTTCCTTCCTGGTTCCACGTGGTCACTGGCTAGTGACCTTGACTCTGTCCCTTCTGCTTGCAGGTTTCCTCTCTTCTTGATCCCAGCCTTGGGATCCACCGGACACTCTTCACTGACTGCCTGTCAGCATCTTTCTTCAGGCATCCATAGGAGTCGACGACGAAAACCGACGCATCTTCACCCCTATGCACCCGCAGCCTGTGGGCTAGGTAACTTGGGTACTCCGGTGCTCATCGGGATAGTGACTATCCTAGTGTCTAGTTTTCAAGTCTCAACTTCCTAGCTACTCCGGAAGTGTCCTAAATCTACCGTTTTCTAAACTGTACTATTGCTATTGACTTTTACGCATTACGCGTGAGTGTTTCCACTCTGCACACGAATCCCGTGGGCCTCCCACTTCCTAACTAACGCTAGTGTAGTGTAGCCCCAGCGATTCCCTAGGCCTAGGCCTATTCTATTTCCGTGACAGTGGTCCTTATACCACTTACTTAGTATATGGTTTGCGTGGCCCCTAGGGCCTAACTGTATTACTTACCTGTGTGACTTAATGTATGCTTAAATAAGACTGTGTTGTACTTACCTCTAATCTCATAAAGAGTGCTGAGGGTTTGACTAGAATAAATACACTTTATTTTATATATATATCTGTTGTGGTGTCCTTTCATTTGGTATTCAAGGGATTATATATGGTATCACAGCTGGCTTCACATGCCATTCAGAGTTTAGCCTAAGACTGCTCTTGTCCATGCTACCACTAGGATAGCTGGTCTATAAGGTTGACTTTACAACCAATCACCATAAGGGTATTTGGACTGATATAAGGTGTACACTAGAACTAGTGACATCATACATCAGGCCAACTTCTCACATTGGTGAGCAGCGGTTGGGATCTGAGCTTGCTGTTGTAATACCATTGTAATCTTGAGATACTAAATTGAAAGATCACACAGATATTGTCTAGGTACATATAACATAAGATTATAATACTTAAGTCCTACTGGACTTAGTAGTTGTAGGTTGAAGGGAGTAACACACCCTGACTACAACTACTAGAGAGGTTTAGTAGAAACAACTAGTGTAGGTAGGTGCACACACCACACCCTCACTAGATCATGTCTCTGAGAGGAGATCAAGTAGATGCTCTCTCAGGAGGGGCAGGTCTGCAAAAGACCCCCTCTAGATATGATACCTTAACATTCCAGGAGATGAGACACTTGTGTACCTCCAGAGGAATAAAACAGGGTGCAAACCCTACCCTCCTTCAGTTAAGACAACTCCTAGAGGAGTATGATACTCTTAGGGCATCTCAGGTAGGTACCCTAGGTACAGAGGAGGGTCTACCCACCACAGAGGAGTCAGATGGGACTTCAGATGAAGAGGTAGACAGCCAGGGCCAAGTAGGAAGACTTAGCCAGGCTAACCTAAGCTTACATGGGAGTTTGCATGGGGTCCCCCCATACAGACCCCCAAGTAGGCTTACACAGAGAAGCAGGAGGGACAGATCCCCTTCAAGGGAATCCATCCACTCCCATGTCTCTAACATCTCTAATGCTTCCTCTCACAGGGGAATGACTTCCCCTGAGAGAAAGGAACATGAAGCCAGAATGAGGGAAGCTAATCTGAGGATTCAGAGGGAAGAACTTGCCCTTGCCAAGGAGAAGCCTGCTCTGGCTAGAGAACAAAAGTTAAGTGGGTCAGAACCCACTGGTGGCAGCAATATCCCTAAGGATAGAGACAGGCACTATGACAATAGAAACCTGAGCAAGATTGTCCCTCCCTACAAGTGTGGGGATGACATCCACAAATGGATAACTGCTTTGGAGAGAGCTTGCAAAGTACAGCAGGTACCCCAAAGTCAGTGGGCAGCTATCTTGTGGCTCTCCTTCTCTGAGAAAGGTAGAGACAAGCTCCTCACAGTTAGTGATGAGGATGCAGATAATTACACTGTCCTGAAGAGTGCTCTGATTGATGGGTTTGGCCTAACCACTGAACAATACAGGTTGTTGTTCAGGGATACCCAGAAGACACAGACTCAGGACTGGACTGACTTTGTAGATTGTGCCACTAAGGCTCTGGAAGGCTGGCTAATGGGAAGTAAGGTTAAGGCCTATACAGGATTGTATAATTTGATCATGAGAGAGCAAATACTTAACAACTGTCAAAACCAGCTATTTCATCAACACCTGATTGATTCTGATCTGACTTCTCCCCAAGAATTGGGAAAGAAGGCAGATAGATGGGTCAGGACTAGAGTTAAGCAGAAAAACCAGAACCAGGGCGGTGATCAGAAAAAGGCAGACCAGAAGGGTAATGATCAGAAACAAAAAGACCAGAAGTCTTCACCAGGCCCCGAAAAGGCTCAGGGGGAGGGTGGTCCCAAAAAGGATAAAAAGAAAGATGGCCAAAAGAAACCATGGTGCAACTATTGTAAGTCCAACTCACATTGGTTTAGTGAGTGCACCAAAAAGGATAAGCCCCCAGCCACCATTGCCCCTAAGGCAACTGTACCCCCTAGTTCAGCTGTAAGTGGTGGTTCCCAGCAAAAGGGTGTAGTAGGGTTAACCCTGGGAACTGAGGAGGATTCTGGCCTAGTCAGAGTACCTACTCAGGCTGTTCTGATCTGTGATGGGGACTTAGCTTTGTCCTCTACTGTAGGCCCCAGTAACTTGGGCAAGTACAGACAGACTCCTTTTATCAACCAAAGAATGGCTCAGGCCTACAGGGACACTGGAGCTAGTGTCACAATGGTGACACCTGCTTTTGTGGACCCTGGACAGATCATACTAGGTGAGAATTACCTAGTGACCAACGCTAGCAATGCCACTACCTCCCATAGTGTGGCTATTGTTAACTTCTCCTGGGGAGGGGTAACTGGCCTCAAGAAAGTTGTTGTTAGTTCAGACCTTCCTGTAGAGTGTTTACTGGGCAATGATCTTGAAACTTCAGTTTGGTCTGAAGTGGAGTATAGGACCCATGCAGAAATGCTGGGGATAGATGCACATGTCCTTGCTGTGACCAGGTCACAGGCCAAAAAGTGCACCACTGAACAAGTGCTGGATCCTGAAACTATGGACCAGTCACAACCCAAGAGAAAGAGCAGTAGGGTTAAGGCTGTGCCTTCCCCCCTGCCTCAGGTGGTGGATCAGCCCTCCCAGGAGGATGATTCTGAGAGCCCTGAAGGAACTGTCCTAGAAGAACTTGAACCTGATCAGGTTGAGTTTCTTGGGACAGGGGGACCTTCAAGGGCAGATCTGAGGCAGGCTCAATTAGACTGCCCCTCTCTTGAACCCCTCAGACAGCTGGCTGCTGCTGAGGCTGCAGGGAATGCTCAAGGTACCCATAGAGTGTATTGGGATGAAGGGCTACTGTATTCAGAGGCTAGAGACCCCAAGCCTGGTGCATCCAGGAGGTTGGTCATACCACTGAAGTTCAGAGGCTTCCTTCTTACCTTGGCCCATGATATTCCCCTTGCAGGACATCTAGGCCAGAACAAGACTTGGGACAGGCTTGTCCCTCACTTTCACTGGCCCCATATGTCAGAAGATACTAAGGAGTTTTGTCGCTCCTGTGTCACCTGCCAAGCCAGTGGCAAATCAGGTGGCACCACAAAGGCCCCCCTCATACCACTACCTGTGGTGGGGGTCCCCTTTGAAAGAGTGGGCATAGATATTGTAGGACCAATGGACCCACAAACAGCATCTGGGCACAGATTCATACTGGTGATAGTGGACCATGCCACCAGGTACCCAGAAGCAATTCCCCTGAGGACCACAACAGCTCCTGTTGTGGCAAGGGCCCTGCTTGGAGTATTCTCCAGAGTGGGCTTTCCAAAGGAGGTCATTTCTGACAGAGGTGCCAACTTCATGTCAGGATACTTGACTGCAATGTGGAAGGAGTGTGGTGTTAACTACAAGTTCACCACACCCTATCACCCACAGTGCAATGGGCTTGTTGAGAGATTCAACAAGACCCTAAAGGGAATGATAAAAGGATTACCAGACAAGCTTAGGCGAAGATGGGACATCCTTTTACCCTGCCTTCTGTTTACTTACAGAGAGGTCCCACAAAAGGGGGTTGGCTACAGCCCTTTTGAGCTTTTGTTTGGGCATCCTGTAAGAGGACCCCTGTGTTTGGTGAAGGAAGGATGGGAGAGACCTCTCAGACAACCCAAACTAGACATAGTGGATTATGTACTTGGTCTCCGCTCCAGGATGGCAGAGTATATGAAGAAGGCTTCTAAAAACCTTGAGGCAAGCCAAGAACTCCAAAAAGCTTGGCATGACCAAAAGGCTGTACTGACTGTTTACCAGCCAGGACAGAAAGTGTGGGTGTTGGAGCCAGTGGCCCCAGCAGCACTCCAAGACAAATGGTCTGGACCCCACACTATTGTTGAGAAAAAGGGAGAAGTCACCTACTTGGTGGACCTTGGGACTCCCAGAAGCCCCCACAGGGTGCTTCATGTCAACAGATTGAAGGCATATGTTGACAGGGCAGACATGGGGCTACTCATGGCTACAGATGAGGGGCAGGAGGAAGAGAGTGACCCTCTCCCAGACCTGTTGACTCAGAACCCTGATGATGGCTCAGTTGATGGTGTGGTCTTTTCTGACAGCCTCACTGTCCATCAGCAACAGGACTGCAGACAAGTTCTGCAATCCTACAGACATATGTTCTCTCTGACCCCAAGTCAGACAAACTGGTGCACCCATGAGGTGGACACTGGTGACAGTCTGCCTGTGAAGAGTAAAATCTACAGGCAACCTGACCATGTCAGGGACTGCATAAAAGTTGAGGTACAAAAGATGTTGGAGCTGGGAGTCATTGAACCTTCAGAGAGCCCTTGGGCTAGTCCTGTAGTTCTTGTACCAAAACCTCACACCCAAGATGGTAAGAGAGAGATGAGGTTTTGCGTGGATTACAGAGGTCCCAATGCTGTCACTAGGACAGATGCCCACCCAATACCTAGGGCAGATGAGCTCATTGACAGACTGGCAGCTGCTAAGTTTTTGAGCACATTTGACCTGACAGCAGGCTACTGGCAAATCAGACTAGCTGAGAGTGCAAAGGCCAAAACTGCTTTCTCGACCCCAGGAGGACATTATCAATTTGTGGTAATGCCCTTTGGTTTGAAGAATGCACCTGCCACTTTCCAAAGGTTGGTGAATCAAGTCCTTACTGGGTTGGATGATTATTGTGCAGCTTATCTTGATGATATTGCTGTCTTTAGCTCCACCTGGGAGGATCACCTGGTCCACCTGAGGAATGTTTTAGAGGCCCTGCAAAAGGCAGGCCTCACTATCAAGGCCACTAAGTGCCAGATAGGGCAGAGCAAGGCTGTATACCTGGGCCACCTAGTTGGTGGGGGTCAGGTTCAACCACTGGAGAGCAAGATCCAGACCATAAAGGACTGGGCTCCTCCAACTACCCAGACTCAGGTCAGAGCTTTCTTGGGCCTGACTGGGTACTACAGAAAGTTTGTTAAGAACTATGGGTCCATAGTGACACCACTTAATGACTTGACCTCCAAGAAGATGCCAAAGAAAGTTCAGTGGACAGTAAGCTGTCAAAAAGCATTTGATGACCTGAAGCAGGCCATGTGCAGTGCACCTATTCTGAAAAGTCCAGACTACTCCAAAGAGTTCATTGTCCAGACAGATGCTTCTGAGTTAGGTGTGGGAGCAGTTCTTTCACAACTGAATGTAGATGGTCAAGACCAGCCCATTGCTTTTATAAGTAGAAGGCTGACCCCTAGAGAGAAACGTTGATCAGCTATTGAGAGGGAGGCCTTTGCTGTGGTTTGGGCCCTGAAGAAGCTGAGGCCATACTTGTTTGGCACTCACTTCAAGATTCAGACAGACCATAAGCCCCTCTTGTGGCTAAATCAGATGAAGGGTGAAAATCCCAAACTTCTTAGGTGGTCCATTTCCCTACAGGGGATGGACTTCACAGTGGAACATAGACCTGGGACTGACCATGCCAATGCAGATGGACTCTCCAGATATTTCCACTTAGAACATGAAGACTCAACTGGTCAAGGTTAGTTTAATGTCCCTAAGTTTGGGGGGGGGGGGTTGTGTAGGAGAGTAGGGTCTGCTTTCTATGTTCACCCCCACTTTTTGCTTTTGCTTTACTGGTTTTCGACTTAGATGTGGCTGTGGGCCTGCTAATCAGACCCACAGCCCTGCTGTTCTCTCTCTAAATTAATACTATGTACTTTAGGTGCATAACCCATTTGGATAGGATCACCTTATTGGCCCCTGTACAGTGTACCCTAGGTACCCAGGGCATAGGTGTACCCTAGGCCTACCAGGGGCTGCAGCATGTATTATGCCACCCCTGGCCTGGCCTTCCATTCTGACACAACTGGCTGATCACTCAGCTGGGGCAAGGTCGTGTAATCACCCCTTGCTTAGGTGTAGTATTCCTATACCTAACTTACATATAGACACATGTGTACCTATCAGTCACTCCTATGGCAGGCCTTAACAATCCTGGAGGCAGAGTGCTTGGTAACATGTGAGATGGTCCTCTAGCATGAGCTGAGCCTGTCTGCAGCTTTCGGAACCAAGTCCTTATAGCTGTTCTATGATATAGCCTACCTTATACTCTTAAAGTGCCTTATAATCTTAAACGGTTATGGTAACTATGGTTTGGCTTTATCGAAACATGTCGTGTAAGGTGTCTAACACTCGGGAATAATACCCCCATGCCATTTCTGGACATGAGGATATTATTCCCCCCTTCTAGAGGGAAAGACATGTTAAAATCATACTTCACTGTTAGCCTCTGACCAAAGCCTCAGCATCACAAAATGGATGCTGCTGCCACGACACAAGTCTGACCTCCTGCAGCTGGGAGTGATCCCAGCCAGGGAGGCCGGGACAATAGGTTTCCTGCTTGGGGAGGTGCTAGCACCTCCCCAGACAGCCTTTAGTGTATTGGGGCAGGGTGGGCTGAAAGGAATGAGACATGCCTGGGGCACACAAGGTGTTCCTTGCATAGTCCAGTTCAAACCGGCGCTGGGGCACTCCAGCCCCAGCTCTGGCGCGAAACTGGACAAAGGGAAGTGGGTGTAACCACCCCCTCCCAGGTCCCACCCATAAGGCGTGACCTAGCAGGTATCCCAGCCCCCCCGGATTAGTATAAGAGTGGGAGTTGGGCCTCAAGACTTTAGATTATCCTGAACCTGCAAACTTGAACAGAAACTCTGGACCTTCGACATTCGACGAAAGAAGAAGACTGAAGAATCTCCCTTGTAGCCAAGGAGTGGCTACCCTGTGCAAACAGGCACCATCAAGAGACTACCCTTTGCTTTGCCCACGTTCTACGAGGAACCGACTGCAGAGCCCGACCAGAGCCTTGACTTCCAGACTTCTCCGACCCTGATCCACATCCACAGCAAAGCTGAGATCCGTGGAGGCGACGAGCGACGTGGGACCGGCTACCTGGGAAAAGTGGCTAGTAACTTAAAGCGCAGCTTCTGAGGCACCCTCGAAGTTGTGCACCGGGGATTGAGAAGCCCCAACCCCAAGCACCATCTGCACCGAAGATCAGCCCCCCACACTCCACGAGTCCTGCGTGGGGCCCTTCTGCATTTTCCTGCTTGCCGCGTCTGTCCGGTTGCTTGCCCGCTGGCTGGTGGCCTTTGTGACGACGCTCCCTGAAATCTTCTGCGCTGGTTTGGCTCCTCCAGACTGGCTCCCGCTTCTCTGCAAAGAAGAAGCACCCCAGACCTTCCTGGTCTGCACCAGAAGCAAGTCCTCCGTTCTTCGTGGGTTCCGCTTGCCAAGGCTTGGTGAGTCCTAGTCCAACTTCGCCGCCGCCGACAGCAAGAGCCTTCGTGGGACAGCTCCCCTCCTGGTCCTGGTCGTCCTCGACGCTTCCTGGTCCTCCTGGCTGCAGCGACAAGCTTCACCTTCACCTGCAATCTTCACGACATCGCCTGGTTCCTTCCTGGTTCCACGTGGTCACTGGCTAGTGACCTTGACTGTCCCTTCTGCTTGCAGGTTTCCTCTCTTCTTGATCCCAGCCTTGGGATCCACCGGACACTCTTCACTGACTGCCTGTCAGCATCTTTCTTCAGGCATCCATAGGAGTCGACGACGAAAACCGACGCATCTTCACCCCTATGCACCCGCAGCCTGTGGGCTAGGTAACTTGGGTACTCCGGTGCTCATCGGGATAGTGACTATCCTAGTGTCTAGTTTTCAAGTCTCAACTTCCTAGCTACTCCGGAAGTGTCCTAAATCTACCGTTTTCTAAACTGTACTATTGCTATTGACTTTTACGCATTACGCGTGAGTGTTTCCACTCTGCACACGAATCCCGTGGGCCTCCCACTTCCTAACTAATGCTAGTGTAGTGTAGCCCCAGCGATTCCCTAGGCCTAGGCCTATTCTATTTCCGTGACAGTGGTCCTTATACCACTTACTTAGTATATGGTTTGCGTGGCCCCTAGGGCCTAACTGTATTACTTACCTGTGTGACTTAATGTATGCTTAAATAAGACTGTGTTGTACTTACCTCTAATCTCATAAAGAGTGCTGAGGGTTTGACTAGAATAAATACACTTTATTTTATATATATATCTGTTGTGGTGTCCTTTCATTTGGTATTCAAGGGATTATATATGGTATCACAGCTGGCTTCACATGCCATTCAGAGTTTAGCCTAAGACTGCTCTTGTCCATGCTACCACTAGGATAGCTGGTCTATAAGGTTGACTTTACAACCAATCACCATAAGGGTATTTGGACTGATATAAGGTGTACACTAGAACTAGTGACATCATACATCAGGCCAACTTCTCACAGTCTACATAGACGATATTCTCATCTATTCTACAAACCTCCCAGATCATATCACCCATGTAAGAACCGTACTGGAATGCCTTCAACAACACTCTCTCTACGCCAAACTTGAAAAATGTCTTTTTCACATTCAGGAAGTCGCCTTCTTGGGATACGTAATTAACGCACGAGGCTTCCAAATGGATACCGAAAAGGTCTCAGCAATAAAACAATGGAGGGCACCTCTCAACGTAAAATCCGTGCAGAGCTTCCTTGGTTTCGCCAACTTTTATCGACGGTTCATCAAAGACTTCTCCAAAGTAATACACCGCATAACCCTTCTATTACGAAAGAACGTCCCCTTCTTGTGGAACGAAGAGGCGGACCAATCATTTGAGGAATTAAAGCACCGATTCACCCACGCTCCCATCCTGCGTCATCCGGATACTCGGTTGCCCTTCATGCTGGAAACAGATGCTTCACAACATGCCCTAGGAGGGGTGCTGTCGCAACGGCATCCTACCACAGGGCAAATTCACCCAGTTGCCTTCTATTCTAAAAAAAACTCACCCCCAGTGAGGCGAACTATTCGATCTCAGACAAAGAGCTCTTAGCAATCAAAAGAGCCTGCGAGGAATGGAGGCATTACCTCCTGGGAGCTCACCGTACTGTTGAGATCTATACGGATCATAGAAACCTGCTGTTCCTCAAAACAGCCAAGGCTCTGACACCACGACAACTCCGGTGGTCTCTTTTCTTTCCTGACTATGACTTTATCATTAAATATAAGCCAGGTCTCCAGAACGGTAAGGCGGACGCCCTGTCAAGAAAGGATGAACCAGCAGAATACCTGGCGGAAGCCCCCTCCATACTACCCAGCAGTGCCTTTTCAGAGAAAACCATTGCACTGCTCATGTTCCAGGACTTTCTTGAGGACGTCAAGACGGCCATGACCGACCTGAATGTCCAACGGTGGTTAGACGAAGACCCCAAAAACAGAATAACCAACGAACACCTGGTGTATCACAACCATGCCTTGTACGTCCCCCTGGTCACCCTCCAAAAGCAAGTGTTGGCTTGGGCTCACGATTCCACCCTCGGAGGTCACCTGGGAGAACATAAAACCATAGCTGCAATAGAGAGATCCTTTTGGTGGCCCACACTGCGTAAAGACACCCGAGACTACCTACGTACTTGTGCAGTGTGTGCTCAAGGCAAGGCATGTCACTCCAAGCCCACAGGACTCTTACGGCCCATTCCTCCTCTCCCCTGGCATACAGTCTCAATGGACTTTATTGTTGAAATGCCCCCCTGTGAAGGTTATACCACCATTTTAGTGCTCATAGACCACCTGACCAAGATGGGACACTTCGTTCCTTTGAAAAGACTTCCAACGTCCTCCGAGCTAGCAGTCACATTCCTTCAGCATGTTGTGCGCGCCCATGGAATCCCCAGGGTCCTCATCACAGACCGTGGGACTCAATTCACCTCTCGTTTCTGGAAGGCACTTTGCTCCACCATGAGGGTTGATGCCCGATTATCCACCAATTACCACTCTCAAACAGACGGCAAAACGTAACGACTCAACCAATCCTTGGAGCAGTACCTTCGATGTTTCATTCTGCAAAACTCTTCCGAATGGTACCCGTTGATTTGGACAGCGGAATTCGCTTACAACAACGCGGAACATACCACTCTGGGATGTTCACCCTTCTTCTGTCTTTCAGGATTTCATCCTAACATGCTTCCCTTTGAATGGCCTGTGGTTTCCAAACATCCCACTATCCAGAAACATCATGCCCATCTTCGGACCGTGTTGAACGAAGCCAAGAAACAGCTGCTGAATGCTCAAAACGCCCACAAACGCTTCGCAGATAAGAGAAATCCTGAACCTATCTATCGGGTGGGAAACTGGGTGTGGCTGGCCACAAAAAATCTACATCTGAAGGGAGGGGGAAAGCTTTCACCCAAATACATAGGGCCTTACAAAGTGGTTGAAGTCATCAACCCAGTCGCTCTAAAGCTATTGCTACCCCAAGCTTGGCACATGCATCCAGTATTTCATGTTTCTTTACTAAAAAGTTTCCCCGGTTCCACGAGACTTCCCTCTAGGCCCGTACCTATTGAAATAGACAGACAGGAAGAATACGAAGTACGAGAAGTACTAGATTCCCGTTTAGTCAGAGGGCGCGTGCAGTACTTAATAGATTGGGTAGGATACGGGGTGGAAGACCGAACCTGGGAACCCGCTAGTAACCTCCACTGCCCTCTTCTCGTTGCACGATTTCATGCCCGTAATCCCGGAAGGCCAGGTCGACCGCCGGGATGGCAGTCCTTGCGAGGGGGCTCTGTCGCGATTTGCACATACCCAAGCCAGGGCGCGGCGCGCACAACTCACTACCCCCCCGGTGCCTCTCAGACCCAGCGCGCAGTCAAGAATGCATGGCGCGTAAGGGGAGGCCGTGGTGTCCGCAAACGCCCGGCACTAGAAGTCCCGTCATGCAAACGGCCGGCGGCCCGAAAGTAGTTCCCGGCCTTGCCGCCGGAATTGACAATAAAGCCCTTCCCTCTTCAAGGGTTCAGGGCTTGACAATCCGTTTTCCAGCGCTAATCGCGGATGGTATTCCCCGTGGGATAGACACTCCTGACGAAGAATTCGAGAGCCTGACAAACCCCACTGGAACCCATAGAACCTTGGCAGTGCCTTTGAGGAACCACGCACGCCGCTGTTCCTGAACCGGGGAGCGAGACGAACGTTGGCGCGCCCACCCCTGGGAATTCTCATCCTGGTGAAGAATAGTGAGTAGTGAAACTTGTCTGCACCAGGAAACGCGCACGCACGCTTTACCCCAGTACTCTTTTGCTTCGCAAGGCTCCGTGCTTACACCGGATATTTGAGAAACCCTGACTGTGAAGTAACAGTGTTGGAGTATGAGACTGCCTATGTCATTGCCTGTCCTCGAAGTGCTTCCCCAAGCACAGAACCAGCGTCACGAACGCAGAAACCCTTCACCGATCCGACAGGACTTCCTTGCGCTTGCTGCTGCTCGCCCTTGTGAGTATTTGTTGCACTGGGTGGGGAACATAGCCTGGTGTGAGTGAGAGGAGTGGGGCGGGGAGCGCTTACTCACCACTCTTTTGTTTGTATTCCATATCTAGTTCCTACCCTTGGAGGTTCTTCGGCATCTGCACAGACCCCAACCACAGGCGCAGGACTAGAGGCACCTCGCTGTTCAGCAGCGTTTTCCTATTTTCTCCACTTCCCTTTTCCCCGGGGGGCTTTCTTGCGCAGCAGTGTTTCCTTCACTCTGCGGGGGTTAGCGCCTCAGGGTCGAGGGGGGATAATCCACGCTCCATTGCTCCCGATGGCTATCTTCCGAGGTTAGTGGCATTCTTATGTAACATAGCCACTAACGTCACGACACCTAGTTTCAATGCACCAGTGGTCAGTATCTTGCATGGCTCTGCGTTCCTGGCGTGGCAAGCTATGTACAAGAACTGCGAGGGCGGCGTCTAAGTACTCCGACGACTTCATCCCGGCGCATGACGCCGACGACAGACGCGGAGCCGCAGACGATGCCTAGGGACGCGCAAGGGTATTGCTGACGAAAAATCTTTCCGGATCCAGCCTGACGCCCTCTAAGGTGAGGAATCTAACTAACTAATGTTTCTTACAGATATATTGTTACCGAAGGCTTATCAGGAAGTGTTATTGAATTCACTCAATCAAGGACTCAGAGACAGAATCCAGACCATTTAGGTAAGTTTAAAAAAAGATATACTTATGTTTTATTTCTAGGGCCAAGCAGAACTTGGCACAGGTAGGTAAAATGTCTTTTCAAATGCAAAGGTTTACAAGGAAATGCAGTTGGGAATGGAATTGCAATCGTTACAGGTTTGTATTTGCTCTTAAAACAATGTAAATTATATAGAAATTGCTTTTGTGTTACTTTTGTATCACATAGACTACTCGGGTGATATGCCTAAATATCACACCGTAGATCCTACAATACAAAGGTAAGTAAGACACTTTTTGGTTTAAAGCACAGTTACTTTTCTCAAATAAAAAAACATTTCAACATTTTTAGGAACAAAAACTGGCAAAATTGATTCCTATGGGAAAAAAAAAGTTATTGGTTTGCAGGTAAGTAAACGACCTGCAAGAATAGTTTTTTGGGGTTAGAACCAAGATTCCCCCAAGCTTTGCTCTCACACCCAAGCAGGGCACTTGGGCGTGGGAGTAAAGCTCCTGCAGTTAGGATCAGCACTGCAGGGGCCAACAATCAGCACAGGAGCTGCACCACCATAGGCACGGAGGCGGCCAGATGCAAAGTGCCGAAAAGACGTCGGGAACCCTGTAGTTTGCAATGAAGATCTCCGGTTTGAAGAAAAGGTTGCAGGCTTGAGGAAGGAAGTTTCCTTAAGGTGACGACCGGCAGGAGAGGTAAGTTGGGTTCTTGGGGGATGCCTGGACACCGTCGGTTACGCCACCGAAGGCCATTTGGTGTCTTTAGGCGGCAGATCTTCTTACCAGCTCCGGTCGCGTTGGGTGGACCCTTGAGGTTGAGGCAGCAGGTGTTGATCTGGAGCTCGAGGTAGGTCGGGGATCACCAGATCCCAGGTTAGGATCGCTGGGGAGGCCTCCTCGTAGTGTTGAGCCACTCAAACTCGGCTGTGGGCGTCAGGTGAAGAATGGTGCACAACAGCAGAGCCGCCTGTATTCAGGTGCTGTGTTGGAGTCTTTGAAGAGCACATCCAGTGTTGACAGGAGACAGAATCTTTCAAATGAGTGCAAGGCAGGTCCTCAGGCTCTTGGGGGCTGCTGGACACGATGGGGTTTCCGCTGTAGGCACGCCGAAGTCTTGACAGGCCGGTAGGGCCGGGGCCAAAGCAGTTGGTGTCCTCTTCTGCCTGGGTCAACATGGGCCTTCCGTCCTTCTTCTTTCTTCCTCTAATCTGTAGAGGCAAGGTTCAAGGTCACCCCTAAATACAAATACAGGGATGTGCAGGTTGGGACCAATGGGTCCCTTCCTTGGGGTGAGTTCACCCCCTATTATGCCACCCTCCAGTGGGAGGGGGCCATGAGCCTCTCTCTAAGTGGCTGTGTCCCCTCATCTTCATTATAGAGGAGACTGAGATGTGAGCTTCACCTCATCTCCCCCAATGGTGGGCACACCTCTCTTCCTCACTTGGTTTTCCTGCTGATTCTCCCATCCAAAGTGGGGATCAGAACCATTGGGAGCCAGTTGCTGGGGTCAGCAAAAGGCAGGGACAGCTCACAAAGACCGCAGGCCTTTGAAGCTTCTCCTTCGTGAACCCAGCCCATACTGGGGAAGAGGCATGACTCCTCTGCCCAGGATGGGCTTTGTTTCTGGACCCAGAGAGCGGAGGCTCTCTTCCCAGGAGTCGAGAAAACTCTCTGGTGGTGGCAAATGGTGGGTAGCCATTTAGAAACCACACCAGTTCTGGTCGTTTTTGAGTGAATTTTACATTAAAACCCAAACTGGCATCGGTGTGGATTTAATGTGCTGAGATGTTTGTTACCAAACTTCCAAGGTAAAGCCAGTATGAAGCTGTGGAGTTCGTAATGACCAACTCCCAGACCAGGTCTGTTGAAGATCCTGGAAGAAGCACAGACGCAAACAGCGAAGAAGACTTGCAGAACAGTGACACCAGGAGCAGCAGGAGTCTTCATTGATGCAGTCTCGGTTCTAGTTGAAGTCCAAATGTCCAAGAGTGACTTGGTTTCAGGCTTGAGTCTTGTCCCATGACAAATCTGATGACCCACTCACATGAAAGCCCTTAAATACCCTAGGAAAGGGGTTAGACTGACTCTGTGGTCACTCCCAGAGGAGGGACTGCACAGAGGGGAGGATTCACCCATGTACTTTGTCCAGTTTCATGCCAGAGCGGAAGCCAAGGGCTCCCTGAACTGGCTCAAACTGGAGTATAAAAGGAGGACACCAAATGTGCCCTTCAAAGCAGTCCGGTGGTGCGGGCAAGCGCCCCCACTCCAGCCCAACACACTAAGTCATGTCTGGGAGGTGGTCACACCTCCCTTTGACAGGAAACTTATTCTTCTACTCTTCTCCATCCTTTACTCTCCAATGTGGGGTTACTCAGGGTTCCTCTCTGAGCCCTACACTTTAATGTACATGTATCTGAATCGGCGGCACTAATTAGGTCGTTCAGGATGGCACTAACATCCTACGCGGATAATACTCAAATTGTCCTGTCTATCTGTAAAGATACCTTGCCACCAGTAAAAAGATTTAGGGATTGTATGATAGCAGTTAACCTATGGATGAGCGTGCACTGCCTCAAGCTGAACTCAGTAAAAAACTGAGAAAAATCTGTTTGGCAACTTCTCCCCTAGCTGGTCTCAGATTTGGTGGCCGGATGGCCTGGGACTAGTACCTATCCCGGTCCCTAAAGCTAAAAATCTAGGAGTGGTGATGGATGAGAAACTGAACTTCGAAGCTCAAGTCAAGGCAGTTTCCTCATCCAGTTCCTATCTACTCAAAGTGATTAAGAAAATGTTACCTTTGATCCCAGCAGAAAGCAGGAAAATGGTAGTCACATCTCTAGTCCTTGCCAAACTGGATTATTGTAACAGGCTATATCTCACTATACCTGAGAAGCAATTACACAAGCTTCAGATGATCCAGAACGTGGCAGCAAGGATCCTCCTGGGGATCCCTAAATTTCAATCAGTGAGAGAGCACCTTTGCACTGGTTGCCAGTCAAGAGTTGTATTAAGTTTAAGGCTTTGGGTATCATAAATAAGGCACTACACGGTACTGGTCCTCAGTTCTTGAGGCGGTTACTGCACTGGTACTCTCCAAACAGATGCTTTGGGTCAGAAGGGGCTAAACTGATACTCTCTCAGAGATCTTTTAAGTCTAATTTGGGCGGCAGAAGCTTCACAGTGGGTGCCACAAACCTTTGGAACACCCTCCCCATTACCATCAGAAGTCTCCCCTCTCTGACATCTTTCAGGAAGGCCATTAAGACCTGGCTGTTCGAGGAACTGTGCTCCAGCTCTCTGCTAGTCTGTAAGCGCAAAGACACCGTTGGTATTCGTGCGCTGTATACATTTATAGCATAACATGACATTCTACCTTCCCCTGCTCGAGCTCAGCTCAGCAGCAGGATGGTAGAATCGTGTTTGGGGTCGGCAGAAGCACTAGCTTGCTGGCAGACCCTGAAAGGCTGTTACCGGTAGTACTGGAGGCTTTCCAGAGTAGCCCCTCCAGCGCATGGAATCATACCTCCAACCCTGGTAACGGTGTTGGGATATGATTCCAACATGTTTGATACCAAACATGCCCTGGTTAGGCACAGGCACTACATAGTTAGCCATCGTGTAATTGTGGATGGCCACTATATGTATTAAAATCGCTGGCCACACTTACAAAGCCTGGAGAATCGACTCCGGGGTTTGTAGAGTTGTCCTGCTAATGCAGGGGCACCCACACACTTATAACCACCCTGCCTTCATGATGGAAAGCCCTGCTTAAGGGGTGACTTATAGGTTTTAGGTTTATAGGCATTACCTTAGATATAAAATAAAACGTATATCTATCGTAAGTGGTGCTAGCACCAGCTTACACAGGCTGCAATGGCAAGCCTGTAGTCACAGTTTGAGTGGTCTCTCATGGGTGTCACAATACATGCTGCTGCCTATGGGAGTTCGCTGGTGCACCTATGCTGGTGTACTATGGACTTACAGGAGTACACCAGTAGCCAATTGTGGAGGAACAGGAGTACTTACCATATCAATTTAGGGAGGAAGCACAGTGACCGGGATCTTGATTAGCATGATACCAGTCAAACTAATCAAAAAAGCATACTGACACCAGTAAAAAGTGGGGATAAAAATGAAAGCAGATCCTATTTTCCTACAGTTATTGATCGTGCTGTATAATAAATAGACTTATTTTTATGAACACCATTTGGTTCTTTTTCACTCAATCCACACTGTCGAATAAATCTGTTAAAACAAGTTGCTTTACACTCCAAGAGTAGCCTGAAGGCTGCTCTCTAAGGCAACCACTTTTAGAGCTTTCTATGGTTATCAGAGACTTCTAAATCACCTTAAGGGTTGCCTTGATTAGCGCAAAATGCATCGCCCCTTTGAGTGTACGCCATGTACTAAGCCATGCTGACCTCCTACAGTTCACCTCATGTCCCCATTAAAACGTCCGTTCCAGCTTGACCTTCTCTGCCCAAGACAGGGGGTAATGATTCTGCACCCCATTCTCCAAGGCCTCCACATGCTTGCTAGGAGATTGTGCAAAGACATCAGAGTTCCTTACAGCTGCCACAAGAGCTTGTAGACATCATCTTGCCAAAGTGTCTCCCCTCCACAAATCTGCTTACTGGGGCAGATGAAATAACTTTGTTGCACGGAGTGCGGACTGTAATGTGGATCCCTCACAAGCCAAGCTGAATCAAGTCCTTCAGTACTGTTTCTTTTGCTCAGAGACGTTAGTGCACTACGCACTGTCAATGAGTATTTAGCTGCCTTGTTTACATTCCTCTGTCTGCAGGACCGCCCACCCGTTTTCAAGTCTCTCATTGTTGTGCGTTTTTTGAAGGGGTTAACAAATATGGATCCTCCAAACCCATTTGTTGTTCCCCTGTAAAACCTTAATCTAGTCCTAAGGTTTCTTATGGGCACTTCGTGTGAGCTTCCACATAGTTGTCCCTTAAGTACGTTAACGTTCAGAACTGTGTTTTAGTGGCTAGCTCATCAGCCCGACAGTTGAGTCAGTTACAAGCTCTCATTTCTTGGTCCCCATTTACCTCTTTTCATCCTGACATATTGGTGTTGCGAACCAGGGCTCCTTTCCTGGCAAAAGTGGCGACTTGTTTCTTCCTGGGTACATCCATCACCGTCAACCTTCAATCCACCGCCCCCACCAATAAAGGAAGAGCGGATGCATCGGTTGAATCTTATGCGGGCGGCATGCTACTATTTGAACCGCACCAAAGACATATGACTGGATAACCTGCCCTTTGTTGGTTACTACAGTGCTAAGGGGAAAGCAGTACAGCAAAGAACTCTCTTGAGATGGATCATCCTATGAATCAAAACCTGCTATTTCTGATGGATACATCTACCAGTGGATTCCTCACCTTTTGAATATCCCAATGCGCCAGAATTCCAAGTAACCTTTGTTCACAGCTCTCTCACATCAATGAGGACATTATAATGCCATGGCTCCCTATGTGACTCTACGTGTCATCAGAGCCGTAAGAAGCCTTCGTTGGTGTGCTGATGTCAGTTCCCTCTTTTCCGCGCCTTCGACTTCTAAGGTTTTTTTTCCTAGTATAGTAGTCTTGTGACATTTTTTTCCAGAAAAATTCAACGTTGTTGTATGAAGAGAATGTCTCCTCTGAGAAAGGCTAGCTTCAAGCCTTGCAGCGAATAAGAAGGTCAAATGTTTATCATGGATCCTCATGACAACTGTCTTTAGTATTTGAGCTCGAACCATGACTCAACACCTGTTCTTCTTGCCAGAAAATTAACCCCAAGGTGTTGAAGGGAAGACAGGCAAATCTTTTTGTGGCCAAGGCAATAAAGGAGAAATGAGAGTTTTGAAAAGTCCCGTCCTTGGAAAGAGTCGCCGTCTCCCCACTGTGAGAAGTTGGCCTGATGTATGATGTCACTAGTTCTAGTGTACACCTTATATCAGTCCAAATACCCTTATGGTGATTGGTTGTAAAGTCAACCTTATAGACCAGCTATCCTAGTGGTAGCATGGACAAGAGCAGTCTTAGGCTAAACTCTGAATGGCATGTGAAGCCAGCTGTGATACCATATATAATCCCTTGAATACCAAATGAAAGGACACCACAACAGATATATATTAAATAAAGTGTATTTATTCTAGTCAAACCCTCAGCACTCTTTATGAGATTAGAGGTAAGTACAACACAGTCTTATTTATGCATACGTTAAGTCACACAGGTAAGTAATACAGTTAGGCCCTAGGGGCCACGCAAACCATATACTAAGTAAGTGGTATAAGGACCACTGTCACGGAAATAGGATAGGCCTAGGCCTAGGGAATCGCTGGGGCTACACTATACTACCAAAGTTTAGGAAGTGGGAGGCCCACGGGATTCAGGTGCAGAGTGGAAACACTCACGCGTAATGCGTAAAAGTCACTAGCAATAGTACAGTTTAGAAATAGATAGATTTAGGACACTTCCGGAGTAGCTAGGAAGTCGAGACTGGAAAACTAGACACTAGGATAGTCACTATCCTGCTGAGCACCGGAGTACCCAAGTTACCTAGCCCACAGGCTGCGGGTGCATAGGGGTGAAGTTGCGTCGGGTTTCGTCGTCGACTGCTATGGATGCCTGAAGAAAGATGCTGACAGGCAGTCAGTGAAGAGTGTCCGGTGGATCCCAAGGCTGGGATCAAGAAGAGAGGAGACCTGCAAGCAGAAGGGACAGAGTCAAGGTCACTAGCCAGTGACCACGTGGGACCAGGAAGGAACCAGGCGATGTCGTGAAGATTGCAGGTGAAGGTGAAGTTTGTCGCTGCAGCCACGAGGACCAGGAAGCGTCGAGGACGACCAGGACCAGGAGGCGAGCTGTCCCACGAAGGCTCTTGCTGTCGGCGGCGTCGAAGTTGGACTAGGACTCACCAAGCCTTGGCAAGCGGAACCCACGCAGAACGGAGGACTTGCTTCTGGTGCAGACCAGGAAGGTCTGGGATGCTTCTCTTTTTCAAAGGAGCAGGAGCCAGTCTGGAGGAGCCAAACCAGCGCTGAAGATTACGGGGTGCGTCGTCACAAAGGCCACTAGCCAACGGGCAAGCAACCGGACAGACGCGGCAAGCAGGAAAATGCAGAAGGGCCCCACGCAGGACTCGTGGAGTGTGGGGGGCTGGTCTTCGGTGCAGATGGTGCTTGGGGTTGGGGCTTCTCAATCCCCGGTGCACAACTTCGAGGGTGCCTCAGAAGCTGCGCTTGAAGATACTAGCCACTTTTCCCAGGTAGCCGGTCCCACGTCTCTCGTCGCCTCCACGGATCTCAGCTCTGCTGTGGATGTGGATCAGGGTCGGAGAAGTCTGGAAGTCAAGGCTCTGGTCGGGCTCTGCAGTCGGTCCCTCGTAGAACTTTAGCAAAGCAAAGGGTAGTCTCTTGATGGTGCCTGTTTGCACAGGGTAGCCACTCCTTGGCCACAAGGGAGATTCTTCAGTCTTCTTCTTTCGTCGAATGTCGAAGGTCCAGAGTTTCTGTTCAAGTTTGCAGGTTCAGGATAATCTAAAGTCTAGAGGCCCAACTCCCACTCTTATACTAATCTGGGGGGCTGGGATACCTGCTAGGTCACGCCCTATGGGTGGGACCTGGGAGGGGGTGGTTACACCCACTTCCCTTTGTCCAGTTTCGCGCCAGAGCTGGGGCTGGAGTGCCCCAGAGCCGGTTTGAACTGGACTATGCAAGGAACACCTTGTGTGCCCCAGGCATGTCTCATTCCTTTCAGCCCACCCTGCCCCAATACACTAAAGGCTGTCTGGGGAGGTGCTAGCACCTCCCCAAGCAGGAAACCTATTGTCCAGGCCTCCCTGGCTGGGATCACTCCCAGCAGCAGGAGGTCAGACTTGTGTCTGTGGCAGCAGCATCCATTTTGTGATGCTGAGGCTTTGGTCAGAGGCTAACAGTGAAGTATGATTTTAACATGTCTTTCCCTCTGGAAGGGGGGAATAATATCCTCATGTCCAGAAATGGTATGGGGGTATTATTCCACAGTGTTAGACACCTTACACGACATGTTTCGATAAAGCCAAACCATAGTTACCATAACCGTTTAAGATTATAAGGCACTTTAAGAGTATATGGTAGGCTATATCATAGAACAGCTATAAGGACATGGTTCCGAAAGCTGCAGACAGGCTCAGCTCATGCTAGAGCACCATCTCACATGTTACCAAGCACTCTGCCTCCAGGATTGTTAAGGCCTGCCATAGGAGTGACTGATAGGTACACATGTGTCTATATGTAAGTTAGGTATAGGAATACTACACCTAAGCAAGGGGTGATTACACGACCTTGCCCCAGCTGAGTGATCAGCCAGTTGTGTCAAAATGGAAGGCCAGGCCAGGGGTGGCATAATACATGCTGCTGCCCCTGGTAGGCCTAGGGTACACCTATGCCCTGGGTACCTAGGGTACACTGTACAGGGGCCAATAAGGTGATCCTATCCAAATGGGTTATGCACCTAAAGTACATAGTATCAATTTAGAGAGAGAACAGCAGGGCTGTGGGTCTGATTAGCAGGCCCACAGCCACATCTAAGTCGAAAACCAGTAAAGCAAAAGCAAAAAGTGGGGGTGAACATAGAAAGCAGACCCTACTCTCCTACACCCACTTATCGAAGTCCTCTAAGAGGAAGCACAAAAAGAAGCAGCATCATGGCTCCCAGCATCGTTGTTCGAGGTATGTCTCTCCGAGGTCCGTGTCCCCGGTTCAAAACATTCATCAAGATAGATGTAAGGTGTCCCGGATTCTGTCTCCAGAGGTTGCCCCGGTGTCACCCTCGAGCTCAAGAGCCCTGACTCCTCCTGGGCTCTCTGATCCGGAGTCAGTGCCGGATCCAGTCCTTCCACTGTTTCCGCCGCAGCTTAGTTTCCTGAATGCTATGTATAGCATTTTCTGTAGGGCGGTGACACCATCTGGTGCGCCTGTGGGCCCCATGGTTCCACTTTCCTATTAAATGAGGTTTCTGGTGCAGTATCAGTAAGCCCCGTTCTTGCATTTTATGCCGATGGCTCAAGTTAGCTGGACCCCACAGGCGCCAAGAATGTCCGCATCATCACCAGTAGGTGAGGTTCGACAAAAGTCTCTGGCGTCAGTTGAACCTCCGCCGGCATCAACAGCATCTGTCCTCTCCATACCAGTGCAACTGACATCATCTGAACAGGTGCCTAAGTCCCCAGCCCCATTGCCGAGGTCGACGACACCAACACTGCATTCATTGATGCTGGTGCTGAAGCATAGATTCCGAAGAGAAGTGGAAAAACTTCTTGAGGAGGTGAACTATTTATCTGGAAGAAACACTTTAGTTAGATTCCTCACCTTAGAATATCCCCAGGCGTCAGGCTGGATCCGGAAAGATTTTTGTAGCAATACCCCTTGCGCGTCGGTAGGCGCCGTCTGCGGCTCCGCGTTAGTCGTCGGCGTCGTGCGCCGGAATGACGTCGTCGGAGTACTTAGACGCCGCCCTCGCGCGCTGACGTCAGTTCTTCTTTTTTCCGCGCCAGTAAGCGCCGATCCGGGAAGAGCTTACCTCTAGTAATTTTTTGACTAACTTTTTTGACTTCTTTTGGTCTATCGACTCGACTCTGGTGCCGGTAGGATGCCTGGTTTCAAGGCCTGTGACGCCTGTCATCGCCTGATGTCGTTGACGGATCACCATCGCCGGTGCCTTTATTGCCTGGGGGCCGACCATGACGCGGAGTCGTGCCTCAATTGCCAGGCCTTGACGTCGAAAGCTAGGCGGGAGAGGTCCCGTAACGTTTTCGAGCTTCGGCACTCGGCTCCGCGCCGCTCTTGGTCCCAGTCCAGGAGGAGGTCCAAGGACCGATCGCGGAGCCACAGTCATCGTCATCGCTCGTCGGGGTCTTCGGGTAAGTCGAAGCACTCCAAGAAGTCCAAGAGACGAAATTGCTCTTCGGACTCCCCTCGCCGGTCGCGCGACTCGGCTGAGGGTCAGGTTGGTCCCACCCCCACGGCTCCGTCGGAGCCGCAGGAGCCGCATCCGTCCCCATACCAGCTGGTCTCTGGGTCTGACGCGACTCCGGCGGAGGTCAGTGCCTTCCTCTCGGCCATGAGGGGCCTGGCTCCGCCGTCGACGCCTGTAGGCGCGCCTTCGGGCCCCGCAGGTTCGACTGGGCGACGTCGCGTGCCGGCGGCTCCGGCCCCGGCGCCGTCGACGGCTCCGGCCCCGACGCCGCAGGTCCCCGAGAGATCCAGGCCTGGATCTCGGTCGGCGCCGGTCGACCTCACGACGCCTCCTCCGCCGGCGCCGACACCGGTTCCACCTCCGGCGCCGTCTCCAGACGACCCCGTTCCCCGGTTTAGCCCCGGTCCGGACCCGACGGCGGTACGGCGCCGCACCCGACGTCGATGGATGACCGTTTCATCTACCGTCCGGCTCCGATCGTTCCTCCTGTTTATCAGGAATCGGATGACGGGGGCGACTGGGAGGTGTCTGAGGACCCTATGGCCCCCCAGGGTCAACTTTCACAGGACTAGGCAGACGAACTGGGGGATGCCAGCGGTCTGGATACCTCCCCGGACGCTGGTTTCATCTCTCCTCCGACTGTGGCCTCGGAGGAGGGTGCAGCCTTTTCAGTGGTGCTGCGCAAGGCGGCCCAAGCCCTAGGGCTGGAGTTGCCTGCTGTGGCCGTGAGGACTAACGTCCTCACAGAGGTCCTTCAACCGACAGCAAGCTCCACTGAGCCTCTGCTGCAGTTTAATGAGGCCCTCATAGACGTTCTGCAGGGCACTTGGTCCAAGCCCTCCACAGTTCCTCCTGTGGACCGGAACGTTGCCCGGCGACACCGCCCTGCTCCGGGCGACCCCAGTTTCCTCTCCCAACACCCTACCCCGAGAGTCTGGTTATCCAGGCCTCAATCTCCCAATCCTCCTTCCTGTCCGCTCCTCCGGATCGGGAATCCAAGAGGTTGGAACAGTTTGGCAAGAAACTGTTCTCGTCCCTGAGTTTGGGGCTGCGGTCTTTAAATACCGCTTGCCTTTTGGACCATTATTCCCACTCTCTGTGGGATACAGTGGAGGACGTGCTGCCCTTGTGCCCGGTGGAGGCACGGGCACGACTCACTCAAGCACTTGCTGACGGTCGAGATGCAGCACGACACGCCATACGGTGTGGACTTGACACCACGGACTCGCTGGGTCGGGCGATTTCCACCACGATCGCGCTTCGGCGTCACGCCTGGCTGAGGTCCACGTCATTTTCGGGGGATGTCCAGAGTTCCCTCATGGACATGCCCTTTGATGGCACTCTCCTTTTTGGTGAGAAGGCGGACAGTGCGCTGGCTCGGTTCAAGGACTCCCGGGCCACGGCCAAGTCCTTGGGTCTTTCGGCCCCGCGGCCGCAAACTTCCGCCGTTCGTCCCTTTCGTGGCCAAGGAAGGGGCGCCTCCTCACGTCCGCCCAGCCACCGGCCGCAGAACCAACCTGCACGCGGACGTGGAATCCGCCGAGGCGGTACTGGAGGTCAACGTGCCGGTCAGTCCACATCCACCCCGGCAGCATCCGCCTCAAAGCCCTCCTAGTCCGAGCTTTCAGGCCATTCAACGCCAGTGGGCGGCAGAGTTCGCCATCACCTGCTCCACTGGCGCTCCATCACGTCGGACAGGTGGGTGCTGCAAATCGTCCGAAGGGGCTACTGCCTCCCCTTCAAGACGACCCCTCCAGCCATGCCACCGCTGAACCACCGTATATCGGGGGATCATTTGCATCTTCTACGAGAAGAAGTTTTGGCCCTCTTGGCCAAAGAGGCCGTCGAGCACGTTCCTGGTCCAGAAGTAGGTCGTGGTTGTTATTCCCACTACTTTCTGGTTCCCAAGAAGGGCAAAGGGGGCCTACGCCCGATCTTGGACCTCAGGAGCGTGAACTCCTTCCTCCGGAAGGACCGGTTCAAGATGCCCACTTTAGCTCAGGTTCTGGCTGCCCTAGACCCTGGAGACTGGATGGTAACGTTGGAGTTGCAGGACGCTTATTTCCACATCTCCGTCCTGCCGGCCCACCGGCGTTACCTGCGGTTCACGGTGGGTCAGGAGCACTTTCAGTTCACCGTGCTCCCTGTAGGAAGGTGGATATCTGACTATGGTTACCCCCAACTTTTTGCCTAGTGTCTAGCTGGTTTTTCGACTTAGTTGGCCTGAGATCCTGCCATTCAGGGTCTCAGGCTGTCTGCTCTCTCTGTAAAATGGACTCCATGTACCCTAGGTACATAACCAATTGGTAAGGATCACCTTATTGGACCCTGTACAGTGTACCCTAGGTACCCAGGGCATAGGTGTACCCTAGGCCTACCAGGGACTGCAGCATGTATTATGCCACCCCTGGCCTGGCCTTCCATTTTGACACAACTGGCTGATCACTCAGCTGGGGCAAGGTCGTGTAATCACCCCTTGCTTAGGTGTAGTATTCCTATACCTAACTTACATATAGACACATGTGTACCTATCAGTCACTCCTATGGCAGGCCTTAACAATCCTGGAGGCAGAGTGCTTGGTAACATGTGAGATGGTGCTCTAGCATGAGCTGAGCCTGTCTGCAGCTTTCGGAAGCATGTCCTTATAGCTGTTCTATGATATAGCCTACCATATACTCTTAAAGTGCCTTATAATCTTAAACGGTTATGGTAACTATGGTTTGGCTTTATCAAAACATGTCGTGTAAGGTGTCTAACACTTTGGAATAATACCCCCATACCATTTCTGGTGATGAGGATATTATCCCTCCCTCCTAGAGGGAGAGACATGTTAAAATCCTACTTTGCTGTTTAACTCTAACCAAAGCCTCAGCATCACAAAATGGATGCTGCTGCCACGACACAAGTCTGACCTCCTGCTGCTGGGAGTGATCCCAGCCAGGGAGGCCTGGACAATAGGTTTCCTGCTTGGGGAGGTGCTAGCACCTCCCCAGACAGCCTTTAGTGTATTGGGGCAGGGTGGGCTGAAAGGAATGAGACATGCCTGGGGCACACAAGGTGTTCCTTGCATAGTCCAGTTCAAACCGGCGCTGGGGCACTCCAGCCCCAGCTCTGGCGCGAAACTGGACAAAGGGAAGTGGGTGTAACCACCCCCCTCCCAGGTCCCACCCATAAGGCGTGACCTAGCAGGTATCCCAGCCCCCCAGATTAGTATAAGAGTGGGAGTTGGGCCTCAAGACTTTAGATTATCCTGAACCTGCAACTTGAACAGAAACTCGGGACCTTCGACATTCGACGAAAGAAGAAGACTGAAGAATCTCCCTTGTGGCCAAGGAGTGGCTACCCTGTGCAAACAGGCACCATCAAGAGACTACCCTTTGCTTTGCCCACGTTCTACGAGGAACCGACTGCAGAGCCCGACCAGAGCCTTGACTTCCAGACTTCTCCGAACCTGATCCACATCCACAGCAAAGCTGAGATCCGTGGAGGCGACGAGCGACGTGGGACCGGCTACCTGGGAAAAGTGGCTAGTAACTTAAAGCGCAGCTTCTGAGGCACCCTCGAAGTTGTGCACCGGGGATTGAGAAGCCCCAACCCCAAGCACCATCTGCACCGAAGATCAGCCCCCCACACTCCACGAGTCCTGCGTGGGGCCCTTCTGCATTTTCCTGCTTGCCGCGTCTGTCCGGTTGCTTGCCCGCTGGCTAGTGGCCTTTGTGACGACGCACCCTGAAATCTTCTGCGCTGGTTTGGCTCCTCCAGACTGGCTCCCGCTTCTCTGCAAAGAAGAAGCACCCCAGACCTTCCTGGTCTGCACCAGAAGCAAGTCCTCCGTTCTTCGTGGGTTCAGCTTGCCAAGGCTTGGTGAGTCCTAGTCCAACTTCGACGCCGCCGACAGCAAGAGCCTTCGTGGGACAGCTCGCCTCCTGGTCCTGGTCGTCCTCGACGCTTCCTGGTCCTCCTGGCTGCAGCGACAAGCTTCACCTTCACCTGCAATCTTCACGACATCGCCTGGTTCCTTCCTGGTTCCACGTGGTCACTGGCTAGTGACCTTGACTCTGTCCCTTCTGCTTGCAGGTCTCCTCTCTTCTTGATCCCAGCCTTGGGATCCACCGGACACTCTTCACTGACTGCCTGTCAGCATCTTTCTTCAGGCATCCATAGGAGTCGACGACGAAAACCGACGCATCTTCACCCCTATGCACCCGCAGCCTGTGGGCTAGGTAACTTGGGTACTCCGGTGCTCATCAGGATAGTGACTATCCTAGTGTCTAGTTTTCCAGTCTCAACTTCCTAGCTACTCCGGAAGTGTCCTAAATCTATCGTTTTCTAAACTGTACTATTGCTAGTGACTTTTACGCATTACGCGTGAGTGTTTCCACTCTGCACACGAATCCCGTGGGCCTCCCACTTCCTAACTAACGCTAGTGTAGTGTAGCCCCAGCGATTCCCTAGGCCTAGGCCTATTCTATTTCCGTGACAGTGGTCCTTATACCACTTACTTAGTATATGGTTTGCGTGGCCCCTAGGGCCTAACTGTATTACTTACCTGTGTGACTTAATGTATGCTTAAATAAGACTGTGTTGTACTTACCTCTAATCTCATAAAGAGTGCTGAGGGTTTGACTAGAATAAATACACTTTATTTTATATATATCTGTTGTGGTGTCCTTTCATTTGGTATTCAAGGGATTATATATGTTATCACAGCTGGCTTCACATGCCATTCAGAGTTTAGCCTAAAACTGCTCTTGTCCATGCTACCACTAGGATAGCTGGTCTATAAGGTTGACTTTACAACCAATCACCATAAGGGTATTTGGACTGATATAAGGTGTACACTAGAACTAGTGACATCATACATCAGGCCAACTTCTCACACTCCCCTTCTGCCTCACCAGTGCCCCTCGGGTGTTCACGAAAGTGATGGTGGTGGTTGCAGCTCATCTGCGCAGATCAGGTGTTCCAGTCTTCCCCTATCTCGACGACTGGCTGTTGAAGGCGGGCTCGTCCCAGCAAGTCGTCTCCCACCTCCAGACTACGGCCGACCTCCTGCACTCGCTGGGGTTCTCCATCAATGTGCCGAAGTCGCACCTGAGTCCCTCCCAGAAGCTCCTTTTCATTGGGGCGGTTCTCGATTCGGCGCAGTTCTGGGTCTATCCGCCGGAACAGCGGGTCCGGGACATTCAGGCGATGATTTCCATCTTCCGGCCTCTGTCCTGGGTTTCGGTCAGGTTGGTGCTGCGGCTTCTGGGGCTGATGGCCTCCTGCATCCTGTTGGTACCTTGTGAGAAGTTGGCCTGATATATGATGTCACTAGTTCTAGTGTACACCTTGTATCAGTCCAAACAACCCTTATGGTGATTGGTTGTAAAGTCAACCTTATAGACCAGCTATCCTAGTGGTAGCATGGACAAGAGCAGTCTTAGGCTAAACTCTGAATGCCATGTGAAGCCAGCTGTTATACCATAGGTAATCCCTTGAATACCAAACGAAAGGACACCACAACAGATATATATAAAAATAGAATGTATTTATTCTAGTCAAACCCTCAGCACTCTTTATGAGATTCGAGGTAAGTACAACACAGTCTTATTTAAGCATACATTAAGTCACACAGGTAAGTAATACAGTTAGGCCCTAGGGGCCACGCAAACCATATACTAAGTAAGTGGTATAAGGACCACTGTCACGAACACAGGATAGGCCTAGGCCTAGGGAATCGCTGGGGCTACACTATACTACCAACAGTTAGGAAGTGGGAGGCCCACGGGATTCAGGTGCAGAGTGGAAACACTCACGCGTAATGCGTAAAAGTCGATAGAATCACTAGCAGTTAAAAATAAGCAGTTTTAGGACACTTCTGGTATAGCTATAAAGTCGAGACTCGGAAACTAGACCCTAGGATAGGCAATACCCTTGTGAGCACCGAAGTACCCAAGTTACCTAGCCCACGGGCTGCGGGTGCATAGGTGTGAACTTGCGTCGGGTTTCGTCGTGGACTTCTATGGATGCCTGAAGGAAAGTTGCTGACAGGCAGTCAGTGAAGAGTGTCCGGTGGATCCCAAGGTGGGGATCAAGAAGGAAGGAACCTGCAAGCAGAAGGGACAGAGTCTAGGTCACCAGCCAGGAGCCGGGAAGGAACCAGGAAGGAACCAGGCGATGTCGTGAAGATGCAGGTGAAGAGGTGAAGCTTCTCGTAGCAGCCACGGGTACCAGGAGACGTCGAGGACGACCAGGACCAGGAGGTGAGCTGTCCCACGAAGGCTCTTGCTGTCGGCGGCGTCGAAGTCGAGTCAGGACCCAACAAGCCTTGGCGAGCGGAACCCACGCAGGATGGAGGACTTGCTTCTGGTGCAGACCAGGAAGGTCTGGGGTGCTTCTCTTTCACAGAGGAGCGGGTGCCAGTCTGGAGGAGCCGGACCAGCAAGTTGAAAGTAAAGGTTCGTTGTCGCAGAGGCTACTAGCCAACGGGCCAGCAACCGGACAACACGTCGAGCAACACAGGTGCAGAAGGGCCCCACGCAGAACACGTGAAGTGTGGGGAGCTGGTCTTCTTTGCAGATGGTGCTCGGGAGTGGGGCTTCTCAATTCCCCAAGCACAGCCTCGAGGGAGCCTCGGAAGTCGCGCTAGTCAGTTTGTAGCCACTTTTCCCAAGTCGCCGGTCCCACGTCCCTCGTCGCCTCCACGGGTCTCAGCTTCGCTGGAGATGTGGATCTGGTTCAGAGGTGTCTGTAAGTCTCGCCGCTGGTAAGTCTCTGCAGTCGTCCCTCGTAAGATTCAGTCGCAAAGCAAGCAGCGGTCGCTGGATGGTGCCTGGTTGCCCAGGGTGGTCACTCCTTGGCCACAAGGGAGATTTCTTCAGTCTTCTTCCTGAGGTCGAATGTCGAAGGTCCAGAGTTTCTGTACAAGTTGCAGATTCAGGTTAATCTAATTTAGCAGGGCCCAACTAGCTACTAATATACTGGGCTAGTGGGCTGGGCTACCTGCAAGGTCCCTCCTATGGGTGGGACCAGGAAGGGGAGTGGCTACACCCCCTTTCCTTTGTCCAGTTTCGCGCCAGAGCTGGGGCTGGAGTGCCCCAGCACCAGTTTGAACTGGACTATGCATGGAGCACCTTGTGTGCCCCAGGCATGTCTCATTCCTTTCAGCCCTCCCTGCCCCAATACACTAAAGTCTGTCTGGGGAGGTGCTAGCACCTCTCCAAGCAGGAAACCTATTGTCCAGGCCTCCCTGGCTGGGAGGGCTCCCAGCAGCAGGAGCTCAGACTCGTATCTGTGGCAGCAGCATCCATTTTGTGATGCTGAGGCTTTGGTGAGAGTTAAACAGCAAAGTAGGATTTTAACATGTCTCTCCCTCTAGAAGGGAGGAATAATATCCTCATCACCAGAAATGGTATGGGGGTATTATTCCAAAGTGTTAGACACCTTACACGACATGTTTTGATAAAGCCAAACCATAGTTACCATAACCGTTTAAGATTATAAGGCACTTTAAGAGTATATGGTAGGCTATATCATAGAACAGCTATAAGGACATGGTTCCGAAAGCTGCAGACAGGCTCAGCTCATGCTAGAGCACCATCTCACATGTTACCAAGCACTCTGCCTCCAGGATTGTTAAGGCCTGCCATAGGAGTGGCTGATAGGTACATGTAGGAGAGTAGGGTCTGCTTTCTATGTTCACCCCCACTTTTTGCTTTTGCTTTACTGGTTTTCGACTTAGATGTGGCTGTGGGCCTGCTAATCAGACCCACAGCCCTGCTGTTCTCTCTCTAAATTAATACTATGTACTTTAGGTGCATAACCCATTTGGATAGGATCACCTTATTGGCCTCTGTACAGTGTACCCTAGGTACCCAGGGCATAGGTGTACCCTAGGCCTACCAGGGGCTGCAGCATGTATTATGCCACCCCTGGCCTGGCCTTCCATTTTGACACAACTGGCTGATCACTCAGCTGGGGCAAGGTCGTGTAATCACCCCTTGCTTAGGTGTAGTATTCCTATACCTAACTTACATATAGACACATGTGTACCTATCAGTCACTCCTATGGCAGGCCTTGACAATCCTGGAGGCAGAGTGCTTGGTAACCTGTGAGATGGTGCTCTAGCATGAGCTGAGCCTGTCTGCAGCATTCGGAACCTTATCCTTATAGCTGTTCTATGATATAGCCTACCATATACTCTTAAAGTGCCTTATAATCTTAGACGGTTATGGTAACTATGGTTTGGCTTTATCGAAACATGTCGTGTAAGGTGTCTAACACTGTGGAATAATACCCCCATGCCATTTCTGGACATGAGAATATTATTCCCCCCTTCTGGAGGGAAAGACATGTTAAAATCATACTTCAACTGTTAGCCTCTGACCAAAGCCTCAGCATCACAAAATGGATGCTGCTGCCACGACACAAGTCTGACCTCCTGCAGCTGGGAGTGATCCCAGCCAGGGAGGCCTGGACAATAGGTTTCCTGCTTGGGGAGGTGCTAGCACCTCCCCAGACAGCCTTTAGTGTATTGGGGCAGGGTGGGCTGAAAGGAATGAGACATACCTGGGGCACACAAGGTGTTCCTTGCATAGTCCAGTTCAAACCGGCGCTGGGGCACTCCAGCCCCAGCTCTGGCGCGAAACTGGACAAAGGGAAGCGGGTGTAACCACCCCCTCCCAGGTCCCACCCATAAGGCGTGACCTAGCAGGTATCCCAGCCCCCCAGATTAGTATAAGAGTGGGAGTTGGGCCTCAAGACTTTAGATTATCCTGAACCTGCAAAACTGAACAGAAACTCTGGACCTTCGACATTCGACGAAAGAAGAAGACTGAAGAATCTCCCTTGTAGCCAAGGAGTGGCTACCCTGTGCAAACAGGCACCATCAAGAGACTACCCTTTGCTTTGCCCACGTTCTACGAGGAACCGACTGCAGAGCCTGACCAGAGCCTTGACTTCCAGACTTCTCCGACCCTGATCCACATCTACAGCAGAGCTGAGATCCGTGGAGGCGACGAGCGACGTGGGACCGGCTACCTGGGAAAAGTGGCTAGTAACTTAAAGCGCAGCTTCTGAGGTACCCTCGAAGTTGTGCACCGGGGATTGAGAAGCCCCAACCCCAAGCACCATCTGCACCGAAGATCAGCTCCCCACACTCCACGAGTCCTGCGTGGGGCCCTTCAGCATTTTCCTGCTTGCCGCGTCTGTCCGGTTGCTTGCCCGCTGGCTAGTGGCCTTTGTGACGACGCACCCTGAAATCTTCTGCGCTGGTTTGGCTCCTCCAGACTGGCTCCCGCTTCTCTGCAAAGAAGAAGCACCCCAGACCTTCCTGGTCTGCACCAGAAGCAAGTCCTTCGTTCTTCGTGGGTTCCGCTTGCCAAGGCTTGGTGAGTCCTAGTCCAACTTCGACGCCGCCGACAGCAAGAGCCTTCGTGGGACAGCTCGCCTCCTGGTCCTGGTCGTCCTCGACGCTTCCTGGTCCTCCTGGCTGCAGCGACAAGCTTCACCTTCACCTGCAATCTTCACGACATTACCTGGTTCCTTCCTGGTTCCACGTGGTCACTGGCTAGTGACCTTGACTCTGTCCCTTCTGCTTGCAGGTTTCTTCTCTTCTTGATCCCAGCCTTGGGATCCACCGGACACTCTTCACTGACTGCCTGTCAGCATCTTTCTTCAGGCATCCATAGGAGTCGACGACGAAAATGACGCATCTTCACCCCTATGCACCCGCAGCCTGTGGGCTAGGTAACTTGGGTACTCCGGTGCTCATCAGGATAGTGACTATCCTAGTGTCTAGTTTTCAAGTCTCAACTTCCTAGCTACTCCGGAAGTGTCCTAAATCTACCGTTTCCTAAACTGTACTATTGCTATTGACTTTTACGCATTACGCGTGAGTGTTTCCACTCTGCACACGAATCCCGTGGGCCTCCCACTTCCTAACTAACGCTAGTGTAGTGTAGCCCCAGCGATTCCCTAGGCCTAGGCCTATTCTATTTCCGTGACAGTGGTTCTTATACCACTTACTTAGTATATGGTTTGCGTGGCCCCTAGGGCCTAACTGTATTACTTACCTGTGTGACTTAATGTATGCTTAAATAAGACTGTGTTGTACTTACCTCTAATCTCATAAAGAGTGCTGAGGGTTTGACTAGAATAAATACACTTTATTTTATATATATATCTGTTGTGGTGTCCTTTCATTTGGTATTCAAGGGATTATATATGGTATCACAGCTGGCTTCACATGCCATTCAGAGTTTAGCCTAAGACTGCTCTTGTCTATGCTACCACTAGGATAGCTGGTCTATAAGGTTGACTTTACAACCAATCACCATAAGGGTATTTGGACTGATATAAGGTGTACACTAGAACTAGTGACATCATACATCAGGCCAACTTCTCACAGTACACATGTGTCTATATATAAGGGTAGATATAGGTATACTATATCTAAGCAAGGGGTGATTACACGACCTTGCCCCAGCTGAGTGATCAGCCACTTGTGTCTGATTCGAAGGCGAGACCAGGGGTGGCATAATGCATGCTGCAGCCCCTGGGAGGCCTAGGATACACCTATGCCCTGGGTACCTAGGGTACTCTGTACAGGGTCCAATAAGGTGATCCTTACCAATTGGGTATGTACCTAGGGTACATGGAGTCCATTTTAAAGAGAGAGCAGACAGCCTGAGACCCTGAATGGCAGGATCTCAGGCCAACTAAGTCGAAAAACCAGCTAGACACTAGGCAAAAAGTTGGGGGTAACCATAGTCAGATATCCACCTTCCTACATACCTCACGCCAGGTGGCGGATGCGGGCTCTGCAGTGGGACCTGAAGTTTCAGTGGGCCCAGCATCGAGGCAACCTGTCCGACCATGTCTTGATCTCGGAGGGCACTGTGAACCAGCTGCAGTGGTGGCTCACGAATCGCGATTGGGTCAGCGGCAGATCCCTCTCCCTACCCCAACCGGAGCATGTCGTAGTGACGGATGCGTCCCTCCTGGGATGGGGGCGCCATATGGGAGAGGCGGAGATCAGAGGACTCTGGTCTCCGGCGGCGACTCGGCTCCATATCAACTTATTGGAGCTGAGGGCGATCCGACTTGCACTGAAAGCCTTCCTTCCCTCTGTCCGGGGGAGTGTCGTGCAGGTGTTCACGGACAACACCACCGCCATGTGGTATTGCAACAAACAGGGCGGGGAGGAGTCGTGGAACCTTTGTCAGGAGGCTATGCGCCTCTGGACATGGCTGGAACATCAGGGCATCACCTTGGTGGTTCAACATCTGGCGGGCTCTCTGAACGCCAGAGCAGACGAACTCAGCCGCCGGTGCATGATGGATCACGAATGGTGTCTGAACTCGGACGTGGCGCAAGGTCTCTTTCTGCAGTGGAGAGAGCCTTGGTTAGATCTATGCGCCACCGAAGAGAACGCGCAATGTCAGCAGTTCTGCGTGTTGGAATTTCCAAGGCGGCACTCGCTCGGAGATGCTTTTCGTCGCAAGTGGAGTTGCGGTCTGTTGTACGCCTTTCCGCCTATACCACTTCTGCCCAGAGTGCTGAAGAAGATCAGGCGCGACCGGGCCCAAGTCATCTTGGTGGCTCCGGATTGGGCACGAAGGTACTGGTATCTCGAGCTACTCAGTATGTCCATCGATCCCCCGATACGACTGCCTCTTCAGGAGGACCTTCTGTCGCAGCAGCAGGGGACGGTCCTCCACCCGAACCTGTCCATCCTCCACCTTCATGCGTGGAGATTGAGCGGCGACAGTTGATGCCATTTGACTTGCCTCCTGAAGTCTGTGATGTCATTCTGGCAGCCAGGCGTCCCTCCACAAAGACGGTATACGCCTGCCGGTGGAACAAATTTGTGGCATGGTGCACAGCAAAGGCTGTGGATCCCCTTTCTGCCCCTCTTTCTGAGGTTCTCCTCTTTCTTCTTTCTTTAGCCCAGCAGGGCTCTGCTCTGGGCACCTTGAAGGGTTATCTTGCTGCAATCTCTGCTATCTGAAAGAAACACGTTAGTTAGATTCCTCACCTTAGAATATCCCCAGGCGTCAGACTGGATCCGGAAGATTTTTCGTCAGCAATACCCCTTGCGCGTCGCTAGGCGTCGTCTGCGGCTCCGCGTCCGTCGTCGGCGTCGTGCGCCGGGATGACGTCGTCGGAGTACTTAGACGCCGCCCTCGCGCGCTGACGTCAGTTCTTCTTTTTTCCGCGCCAGTAAGCGCAGATCCGGGAGAGCTACCCCTTTTAGTCTTTTTTGACTAAATCTTTTTGATCATTTTTGATCCTTGTCTGTCGACATCTGGTGCCGGTAGGATGCCTGGGTTCAAGGCTTGTGAAGATTGTCATCGACTGATGTCGGTGACCGATCACCACCGCCGGTGCCTCTACTGCTTAGGCCTCGACCACGACGCGGAGTCGTGCAACGACTGTCAGGCCCTGACTTCGAAGGCTAGGCGGGAGCGGTCCCGCAAGCTTCTGGAGCTTCGCCACTCGGCTCCGCGTCGTGCGCGATCCCGGTCCAGGAGGAGGTCCAAGGATCGCTCGCGGAGCCCTAGCCGACGCCACCATCGCTCGTCGGGCTCCAAGTCGTCGGGTAAGTCCAAACACTCTAAGAAGTCCAAGCGGCGACATCGCTCTTCGGACTCCCCTCGCCGGTCGCGCGACTCGGCCGAGGGTCCAAGTGGTTCCACCCCCGCGGCTCCGGCGGAGCCGCAGGTGCCGCGTCCGCCCCCATACCTTCCGGTCCCTGGGGCTGACGCGGCGCCGGCGGAGATCAGTGCCTTCCTCTCGGCCATGAGGAGCCTGGCCCCGCCGTTGACGCCCGCTGGCGCGCCTTCGGGCCCCGCGGACTCGACTGGGCGACCTCGCGTGCCGGCGGCTCCGGCCCCGGCGCCGTCGACGACTCCGGTCTCGACGCCGCAGGTCCCCGCGGGGCCCTTGCCTGGGCCCCAGTCGACGCCGGTTGACCTTGTCACTCCTCCACCGGCGCCGACGCCTGAACCACCGACGCCGTCACCGGCGCCACCGACGCCTGTGACGCCGACGCCCCGGTTTAGCCCTCATCCGGACCCGACGCCGGCACGGCGTCCGCCGACGCCGCATCCGACGCCGCTTGAGTCCTACCATCTCTACAGTCCGGTTCCGATCATTCCTCCTGTTTATCAGGAATCGGAAGAAGGGGGCGACTGGGAGGGGTTCGAGGACCCTCTGGCTGTTCAGTCACAGCTTTCTCAGGACTGGGCAGATGAACTGGGGGAGGCCAGCGGACTGGACACCTCGCCAGACGCTGGATTCACTTCTCCTCCGACCGTGGCTTCGGAGGAGGGTGCAGCATTTTCTGTGGTGCTGCGCAAGGCGGCTGAGGCCCTTGGGCTCGAGTTGCCTGCCGTGGCTGTGAGGACCAACATCCTCACTGAGGTGCTTCAAACCTCAGCAAGCTCCACTGAGCCTCTGCTGCCGTTCAACGAGGCCCTCACTGACGTTCTGCAGGGCACCTGGTCCAAGCCCTCCACAGTTCCTCCTGTGGATAGGAACGTTGCCAGGCGCCACCGCCCTGCTCCGGGCGACCCCAGTTTCCTGTCCCAACACCCCACCCCCGAGAGTCTGGTTATCCAGGCCTCTACTTCCCAATCCTCCTTCCCGACCGCTCCGCCGGACCGGGATTCCAAGAGACTCGAGCAGTTTGGCAAGAAACTGTTCTCGTCCCTTAGTTTGGGCCTGCGGTCCTTAAATACCGCCTGTCTCTTGGACCGTTATTCCCATTCCCTGTGGGATACGGTGGAGGACGTGCTGCCCCTGTGTCCGGAGGAGGTCCGGACGCGTCTTACCCAGGCTTTGGCCGATGGGAGGGATGCGGCACGGCACGCCATACGATGTGGGCTTGACACCACGGACTCGCTAGGTCGGGCGATTTCCACCACGGTGGCGCTCCGCCGCCACGCCTGGATGCGGTCCACGTCATTTTCCGGGGATGTCCAGAACACCCTCATGGACATGCCCTTTGATGGCACTCGCCTGTTTGGTGAGAAGGCGGACAGTGCGCTGAACCGTTTTAAGGACTCCCGGGCTACGGCCAAGTCCTTGGGCCTCTCGGCTCCGCGGGCGCACACCTCCGCTTTTCGCCCCTTTCGTGGCCAAGGAAGGGGCGCCTCCTCCCGTCCGCAAAGCCACCAGCCGCAGAACCAACCTGCGCGCGGTCGCGGACGTGGCTTCCGCCGTGGCGGAAATGGAGGCCGACGTGGTCAGCCCACATCCACCCCGGCAGCATCCGCCTCAAAGCCTTCCTAGTCCGAGCTTTCAGGCCCATACCACGCCAGTGGGCGGCAGAGTTCGCCATCACCTGCTCCACTGGCGGTCCATAACATCGGACAGGTGGGTGCTGCAAATCGTCCGAAGGGGCTACTCCCTCCCCTTCGAGACGACCCCTCCAGCCATGCCACCGCAGCACCACCGTATCTCGGGGGATCATTTGGATCTTCTCCGCGAGGAAGTTTCGGCTCTCTTGGCCAAGGGGGCCGTCGAGCGCGTTCCGAGTCCAGAAGTAGGTCGTGGTTGTTATTCCCACTGCTTTCTGGTTCCCAAGAAGGGCAAGGGGGGCCTGCGCCCTATCTTGGACCTCCGGAACGTCAATGCCTTCCTCCGAAAGGAGAGGTTCAAGATGCTCACGTTGGCTCAGGTTTTAGCTGCCCTAGACCCTGGAGACTGGATGGTAGCGTTGGACTTGCAGGACGCATATTTCCATATCCCCGTCCTGCCGACCCACCGGCGTTACCTGCGGTTCACGGTGGGCCAAGAGCACTTTCAGTTTACCGTGCTCCCCTTCGGCCTCACCAGTGCCCCTCGGGTGTTCACGAAAGTGATGGCGGTGGTCGCAGCTCATCTGCGCAGATCAGGGGTCCCAGTCTTCCCCTATCTCGACGACTGGTTGTTGAAGGCGGGCTCGCCCCAGGCAGTCGTCTCCCACCTCCAGACTACGGCGGATCTCCTGCATTTGCTGGGGTTTTCCATCAACGTGCCGAAGTCACACTTGAGCCCCTCTCAGAAGCTCCTCTTCATCGGAGCGGTTCTCGATTCGGCGCAGTTCCGGGTCCATCCTCCGGAACAGCGGGTCCGGGATATACAGGCCCTGATTCCCATCTTTCGGCCTCTATCCCGGGTTTCGGTCAGGCTAGTGTTGCGGCTTCTGGGGCTGATGGCCTCCTGCATCCTACTAGTGCATCACGCCAGGCGGCGCATGCGGGCTCTGCAGTGGGACCTGAAGTTTCAGTGGGCCCAGCATCACGGCAACCTGTCCGACCATGTCTTGATCTCGGAGGGTACTGCACAGCAGTTGCAGTGGTGGCTCACGGACCGCGAGTGGGTCAAGGGCAAGAGCCTCTCCCTTCCCCAACCGGAGCATGTCGTAGTGACGGATGCGTCCCTCCTGGGATGGGGTGGCCATATGGGAGAGGCGGAGATCAGAGGCCTCTGGTCTCCGGCGGAGTCTCGTCTCCACATCAACCTGTTGGAGTTGAGAGCGATCCGGCTTGCACTGAAAGCCTTCCTTCCCTCTGTCAGGGGAAGTGTCGTGCAGGTGTTCACGGACAACACCACCGCCATGTGGTACTGCAACAAACAGGGCGGGGTGGGGTCGTGGACCCTTTGTCAGGAGGCTCTGCGCCTCTGGACATGGCTGGAACACCAGGGCGTCACCCTGGTGGTTCAACATCTGGCGGGCTCTCTGAACGCCAGAGCAGACGAACTCAGCCGCCGGTGCATGATGGATCACGAATGGCGTCTGAACTCCGAAGTGGTGCAAGGCCTCTTTCAGCAGTGGGGAGAGCCTTGGTTAGATCTATTCGCCACCGAAGAGAACGCGCAATGTCAGCAGTTCTGCGCTTTGGAATTTCCAAGGCGGCACTCGCTCGGCGACGCTTTTCGTCACGAGTGGAGTTGCGGTCTGTTGTACGCCTTTCCGCCTATACCACTTCTGCCCAGAGTGCTGAAGAAGATCAGGCGCGACCGGGCCCGAGTCATCTTGGTGGCTCCGGATTGGGCACGAAGATACTGGTATCCCGAGCTACTCAGTCTGTTGACCGATCCCCCGATACGTCTGCCCCTTCGGGAGGATCTTCTGTCGCAGCAGCAGGGGACGGTCCTCCACCCGAACCTGTCCAGCCTCCACCTCCATGCGTGGAGATTGAGCGGCGGCAGTTGATGCCATTTGACTTGCCTCCTGAAGTCTGTGATATCATTCTGGCAGCCAGGCGTCCCTCCACAAAGTCGGTATACGCCTGCCGGTGGAACAAATTTGTGGCATGGTGCACAGCAAAGGCTGTGGATCCCCTTTCCGCCCCTCTTTCTGAGGTTCTCCTCTTCCTTCTTTCTCTGGCCCGGCAGGGCTCTGCCCTGGGCACCCTGAAAGGTTATCTTGCTGCCATCTCCGCCTTCTTGCGGCTTCCTGATCAGCCTTCTCTTTTCAAGTCCCCTGTGGTTACACGCTTTCTCAAAGGCATTACACACACGTTCCCTCCTGTCCCTTTTGTAATGCCTCAGTGGGACTTGAATCTGGTTTTGACATTCCTGATGTGCGCTCCCTTCGAGCCTCTTCACAATTGCCCTCTTCGTCTTCTAACTCTAAAGACTGCTTTTCTGGTAGCCATCACCTCGGCTAGACGGGTGAGTGAGCTCCAGGCTTTATCTTCAAAGCCTCCTTTTCTATCTGTTCATCCGGACAAGGTTGTCCTTCGGCCTCGTCCCTCCTTTCTTCCTAAAGTGGTGACTCCATTTCACCTTGGGCAGTCTGTCACCTTGCCCACCTTCTTTCCGCCTCCGCATCCTTCCAAAGAGGAAGAGAGGCTCCACCGTCTGGACCCAAAACGTGCGCTCTCCTTTTATCTGGACCGCACCAAACAGTTCCGGGTGGACGACCAGCTTTTTGTTGGGTACGTGGGCGCTAAGAAGGGGAAAGCTGTGCACAAACGAACCATCTCTCGGTGGGTCGTTTTGTGTATAAAAATCTGCTATTCCTTGGCTAAAAAGGACCCTCCTGTTGGGCTGCGCGCCCATTCTACTCGGGCCACAGCGGCTACTACTGCTTTGGGACGGGGTGTCCCTTTGCAGGACATCTGTCAGGCGGCAACGTGGGCTTCGCTACACACGTTTGCCAGGCATTATTGCCTTGACAGCCAAGTCCGGAGGGATGGCTTCTTTGGCCGTTCTGTCCTCCAGGACTTTCTGGTGTGATCTTGGTTCGCAGACCCACCACCGGGGATGGTATTGCTTGGGTATCTATTCTAAGGTGAGGAATCTAACTAACGTGTTTCTTTCAGATGAACAAGTTACTAACCTTCGGTAACGATGTATCTGTAAGAAACATTAGTTAGTTAGATTCCTCACCGACCCACCCATCCTCCCCGTTCTGCGAACTGACATCTAGGGTTAAGGTTGTCCTTTCAGGCCCCTAGATTTTATTTCTGGCACCAGTGTCGGTCTTTGCATGGCTCTGCGTTCCTGGCGCGGAAGGCTATGTACAAGAACTGACGTCAGCGCGCGAGGGCGGCGTCTAAGTACTCCGACGACGTCATCCCGGCGCACGACGCCGACGACGGACGCGGAGCCGCAGACGACGCCTAGCGACGCGCAAGGGGTATTGCTGACGAAAAATCTTCCGGATCCAGTCTGACGCCTGGGGATATTCTAAGGTGAGGAATCTAACTAACTAATGTTTCTTACAGATACATCGTTACCGAAGGTTAGTAACTTGTTCTTCTTAAGGCTTCCTGATCAACCTTCTCTTTTCAAGTCCCCTGTTGTTTCACGTTTTCTCAAGGGCATTACTCATATGTTCCCTCCTGTTCCATTCGTAATGCCTCAGTGGGACTTGAACCTTGTTCTCACTTTTCTGATGTGCGCTCCGTTTGAGCCCCTTCACAACTGTCCCATTCGTCTACTGACTCTGAAAACTGCCTTCCTGGTGGCTATCACCTCCGCTAGGTGGGTGAGTGAGCTCCAGGCTCTGTCAGCTAAGCCTCCCTTCATTTCGGTTCATCCGGATAAGGTTGTCCTCCGGATACATCCTTCTTTTCTTCTTAAAGTCGTGACTCCCTTTCACATCGGGCAATCTGTCACGCTGCCCACCTTCTTTCCGCCTCCGCATCCTTCAAAAGATGAAGAGAGGCTCCACCGTCTGGACCCAAAACATGCGCTGTCCTTTTATTTGGACCGCACAAAACAGTTCCGGTGGACGACCAACTTTTTGTTGGATATGTAGGTGCTAAGAAGGGTAAAGCTGTGCACAAACGGACCATCTCGCGATGGGTTGTGTTGTGTATTAAACTCTGCGATTCCTTGGCGAAAAAGGTCCCTCCTGTTGGGCTGAGAGCCCATTCCACCCGGGCCACAGCGGCGACAACTGGTGTGATCTTAGTTCGCAGACCCACCTCCGGGGTTGGTATTGCTGGGGTATCTATTCTAAGGTGAGGAATCTAACTAACGTGTTTCTTTCAGATGAACAAGTTACTTACCTTCGGTAACGATGTATCTGTAAGAAACATTAGTTAGTTAGATTCCTCACCGACTCACCCAGCCTCCCCGTTCTGCGAACCGACATCTAGGGTTAAGGTTCTCCCTTTCAGGGCCCTAGATTTTTTGGCACCAGTGTCGGTCTCTTGCATGGCTCAGCGTCCCTGGCGCGGAAAGCTATGTATAAGAACTGACGTCAGCGCGCGAGGGCGGCGTCTAAGTACTCCAACGACGTCATTCCGGCGCACGACGCCGCAGACGACGCCTACCGACGCGCAAGGGGTATTGCTACAAAAATCTTTCCGAATCCAGCCTGACACCTGGGGATATTCTAAGGTGAGGAATCTTACTAACTAATGTTTCTTACAGATACATCGTTACCGAAGGTAAGTAACTTGTTCCTATGGGGTCAATCCAGATGTGGAAGAAGGTGAAATTGTTTTTGTGGATCCAGGGTTTTGAATGCCTAGAGGTAGTAATTGGTCTACATAGCTCCCCTGAAGGGGAATTGTTGTCCCCAAGTGGAATTTCTACCTCCTAAAGTTGCATCATATCATTCAGTGAAGGTGGCAGAGATGCTGGAGTTACCTTTGCCACCTACTGAACTCAATAGTAATTTGTCAACAGATGTACTGTATTCAACATCTTCCTCAGAGCCTTTTCTGCCTTTTAATGAAGCTCTCACTAAGCCTATTGAAATTTGGCAGAAGCCTGTGTCCTCTGCATCACTGTCTAGGTCCATTGCAAGGTGGTATAAACCTGCTCCAGGAGAACCGTTGTTCTTGTCTATACATCCTATGCCTAAAACTTTGGTATTACAAGCTTGCTGTTTTTCAAAGTTAACTCCTAGGTCAGTTCCAACCACTCCTGCAAATTGGAAATCCAAAAGAATGGAGCAGTCTGCAAAGGAAGTGTTTTCTTCTGGTAGCATGGCCCTAAAATCGACCAATGCAACCTGTTTGTTAGGACGCTATAATGATGCTTTAATACAATCAGCCAAGACAGTGGTCCCAAAATTACCGAAGTTCAGAGACATTTTTCAAAATTACTGAACGACACTCGGTCAACGGCCTGCCAAGTCATTCAGTCGGGCCTAGGTATGGCTGATTCAGTCGCCAGGGCAATGGGTTCATCAGATTCCACAGGGATACACGAATTGTTAAGGGGGTCTGGTTTCCCACCAGATGGGCAAGTTACCTTAATAGATTTGCCAGTTGATGTTTCAAGGCTTTTTGGTGCCAAGGATCCTGGGGTCTCCAGAGAAAAGAGTGTTTCATATAATTCTGCTGGAATTGCAGGCAATGCATTTGGCTCTCAAGGCCTCCCTCTTTCTTTTGCGGTCAGATAGATCTGAAAGAAACACGTTAGTTAGATTCCTTACCTTAGAATATCCCCAGGCGTCAGGCTGGATCCGGAAAGATTTTTTGTCAGGAACACCATTGTGCGTCGCTAGGCGTCGTCTGCAGCTCCGCATCCATCGTCGTTGTGAGAAGTTGGCCTGATGTATGATGTCACTAGTTCTAGTGTACACCTTATATCAGTCCAAACAACCCTTATGGTGATTGGTTGTAAAGTCAACCTTATAGACCAGCTATCCTAGTGGTAGCATGGACAAGAGCAGTCTTAGGCTAAACTCTGAATGGCATGTGAAGCCAGCTGTGATACCATATATAATCCCTTGAATACCAAATGAAAGGACACCACAACAGATATATATATAAAATAAAGTGTATTTATTCTAGTCAAACCCTCAGCTCTCTTTATGAGATTAGAGGTAAGTACAACACAGTCTTATTTAAGCATACATTAAGTCACACAGGTAAGTAATACAGTTAGGCCCTAGGGGCCACGTAAACCATATACTAAAGAAGTGGTATAAGGACCACTGTCACGGAAATAGGATAGGCCTAGGCCTAGGGAATCGCTGGGGCTACACTACACTAGCAACAGTTAGGAAGTGGGAGGCCCACAGGATTCAGGTGAAGAGTGGAAACACTCACGCGTAATGCGTAAAAGTCGATAGAATTACTAGCAGTTAGAAATTAACAGTTTAAGGACACTTCTGAAGTAGCTAGAGAGTCGAGACTCGGAAACTAGACCCTAGGATAGTCACTACCCTTGTGAGCACCGAAGTACCCAAGTTACCTAACCCACGGGCTGCGGGTGCATAGGTGTGAACTTGCGTCGGGTTTCGTCGTGGACTTCTATGGATGCCTGAAGGAAAGTTGCTGACAGGCAGTCAATGAAGAGTGTCCAGTGGATCCCAAGGCTGGGATCAAGAAGAGAGGATACCTGCAAGCAGAAGGGACAGAGTCAAGGTCACTAGCCAGTGACCACGTGGAACCAGGAAGGAACCAGGCGATGTCGTGAAGATTGCAGGTGAAGGTGAAGCTTGTCGCTGCAGCCACGGGGACCAGGAGGCGTCGAGGACGACCAGGACCAGGAGGCGAGCTGTCCCACGAAGGCTCTTGCTGTCGGCGGCGTCGAAGTTGAACTAGGACTCACCAAGCCTTGGCAAGCGGAACCCACGAAGAACGGAGGACTTGCTTCTGGTGCAGACCAGGAAGGTCTGGGGTGCTTCTCTTTTGCAAAGAAGCGGGAGCCAGTCTGGAGGAGCCAAACCAGCAGTGAAGATTTCTGGATGCGTCGTCACAAAGGCCACTAGCCAACGGGCAAGCAACCGGACAGATGCGGCAAGCAGGAAAATGCAGAAGGGCCCCACACGCAGGACTCGTGGAGTGTGGGGGGCTGATCTTCGGTGCAGATGGTGCTTGGGGTTGGGGCTTCTCAATCCCCGGTGCACAACTTCGAGGGTACCTCAGAAGCTGCGCTGGAAGATACTAGCCACTTTTCCCAGGTAGCCGGTCCCACGTCTCTCGTCGCCTCCACGGATCTCAGCACGGCTGTGGATGTGGATCAGGGTCGGAGAAGTCTGGAAGTCAAGGCTCTGGTCGGGCTCTGCAGTCGGTCCCTCGTAGAACTTCAGCAAAGCAAAGGGTAGTCTCTTGATGGTGCCTGTTTGCACAGGGTAGCCACTCCTTGGCCACAAGGGAGATTCTTCAGTCTTCTTCTTTCGTCGAATGTCGAAGGTCCAGAGTTTCTGTTCAAGTTGCAGGTTCAGGATAATCTAATCTCCTGGGGCCCAGCTACCACTCTTATCCAAATCTGGGGGGCTGGGTTACCTGCTAGGTCACGCCTTATGGGTGGGACCTGGGAGGGGGGTGGTTACACCCCCTTCCCTTTGTCCAGTTTCGCGCCAGGACTGGAGCTGGAGTGCCCCAGCACCGGTTTGAACTGGACTATGCACGGGACACCTTGTGTGCCCCAGGCATGTCTCATTCTTTTCATCCCTCCCTGCCCCAATACACTAAGGCCTGTCTGGGGTGGTGCTCGCACCTCCCAAGGCAGGAAACCTATTGTCCAAGCCTCCCTTGCCGGGATCACTCCCAGCAGCAGGAGGTCAGACTCGTGTCTGTGGCAGCAGCATCCATTTTGTGATGCTGGGGCTCTGGTTAACTTTAACCGGGTAAGTAGGTTACAACATGTCTTCTCCCTCTAGAAGGGAGGGATAATATCCTCATCCCCAGAAATGGGATGGGGGTATTATTCCAAAGTGTTAGACACCTTACACGACATGTTTTGATAAAGCCAAACCATAGTTACCATAACCGTTTAAGATTATAAGGCACTTTAAGAGTATATGGTAGGCTATATCATAGAACAGCTATAAGGACATGGTTCCGAAAGCTGCAGACAGGCTCAGCTCATGCTAGAGCACCATCTCACATGTTACCAAGCACTCTGCCTCCAGGATTGTTAAGGCCTGCCATAGGAGTGGCTGATAGGTACACTTGTGTCTATATGTAAGTTAGGTATAGGAATACTACACCTAAGCAAGGGGTGATTACACGACCTTGCCCCAGCTGAGTGATCAGCCAGTTGTGTCATAATGGAAGGCCAGGCCAGGGGTGGCATAATACATGCTGCAGCCCCTGGTAGGCCTAGGGTACACCTATGCCCTGGGTACCTAGGGTACACTGTACAGGGGCCAATAAGGTGATCCTATCCAAATGGGTTATGCACCTAAAGTACATAGTATCAATTTAGAGAGAGAACAGCAGGGCTGTGGGTCTGATTAGCAGGCCCACAGCCACATCTAAGTCGAAAACCAGTAAAGCAAAAGCAAAAAGTGGGGGTGAACATAGAAAGCACACCCTACTCTCCTACACAACCCCCCCCCCCCCAAAACTTAGGGACATTAAACTAACCTTGACCAGTTGAGTCTTCATGTTCTAAGTGGAAATATCTGGAGAGTCCATCTGCATTGGCATGGTCAGTCCCAGGTCTATGTTCCACTGTGAAGTCCATCCCCTGTAGGGAAATGGACCACCTAAGAAATTTGGGATTTTCACCCTTCATCTGATTTAGCCACAAGAGGGGCTTATGGTCTGTCTGAATCTTGAAGTGAGTGCCAAACAAGTATGGCCTCAGCTTCTTCAGGGCCCAAACCACAGCAAAGGCCTCCCTCTCAATAGCTGACCAACGTTTCTCTCTAGGGGTCAGCCTTCTACTTATAAAAGCAATGGGCTGGTCTTGACCATCTACATTCAGTTGTGAAAGAACAGCTCCCACACCTAACTCAGAAGCATCTGTCTGGACAATGAACTCTTTGGAGTAGTCTGGACTTTTCAGAATAGGTGCACTGCACATGGCCTGCTTCAGGTCATCAAATGCTTTTTGACAGCTTACTGTCCACTGAACTTTCTTTGGCATCTTCTTGGAGGTCAAGTCATTAAGTGGTGTCACAATGGACCCATAGTTCTTAACAAACTTTCTGTAGTACCCAGTCAGGCCCAAGAAAGCTCTGACCTGAGTCTGGGTAGTTGGAGGAGTCCAGTCCTTTATGGTCTGGATCTTGCTCTCCAGTGGTTGAACCTGACCCCCACCAACTAGGTGGCCCAGGTATACAACCTTGCTCTGCCCTATCTGGCACTTAGTGGCCTTGATAGTGAGGCCTGCCTTCTGCAGGGCCTCTAAAACATTCCTCAGGTGGACCAGGTGATCCTCCCAGGTGGAGCTAAAGACAGCAATATCATCAAGATAAGCTGCACAATAATCATCCAACCCAGTAAGGACTTGATTCACCAGCCTTTGGAAAGTGGCAGGTGCATTCTTCAAACCAAAGGGCATTACCACAAATTGATAATGTCCTCCTGGGGTCGAGAAAGCAGTTTTGGCCTTTGCATTCTCAGCTAGTCTGATTTGCCAGTAGCCTGCTGTCAGGTCAAATGTGCTCAAAAACTTAGCAGCTGCCAGTCTGTCAATGAGCTCATCTGCCCTAGGTATTGGGTGGACATCTGTCCTAGTGACACCATTGAGACCTCTGTAATCCACGGAAAACCTCATCTCTCTCTTACCATCTTGGGTGTGAGGCTTTGGCACAAGGACTACAGGACTAGCCCAAGGGCTCTCTGAAGGTTCAATGACTCCCAGCTCCAACATCTTTTGTACCTCAACTTTTATGCAGTCCCTGACATGGTCAGGTTGCCTGTAGATTTTACTCTTCACAGGCAGACTGTCACCAGTGTCCACCTCATGGGTGCACCAGTTTGTCTGACTTGGGGTCAGAGAGAACATATGTCTTTAGGACTGCAGAACCTGTCTGCAGTCCTGTTGCTGATGGACAGTGAGGCTGTCAGAAAAGACCACACCATCAACTGAGCCATCATCAGGGTTCTGAGTCAACAGGTCTGGGAGAGGGTCACTCTCTTCCTCCTGCCCCTCATCTGTAGCCATGAGTAAGCCCATGTCTGCCCTGTCAACATATGCCTTCAATCTGTTGACATGAAGCACCCTGTGGGGGCTTCTGGGAGTCCCAAGGTCCACCAAGTAGGTGACTTCTCCCTTTTTCTCAACAATAGTGTGGGGTCCAGACCATTTGTCTTGGAGTGCTGCTGGGGCCACTGGCTCCAACACCCACACCTTCTGCCCTGGCTGGTAAACAGTCAGCACAGCCTTTTGGTCATGCCAAGCTTTTTGGAGTTCTTGGCTTGCCTCAAGGTTTTTAGAAGCCTTCTTCATATACTCTGCCATCCTGGAGCGGAGACCAAGTACATAATCCACTATGTCAAGTTTGGGTTGTCTAAGAGGTCTCTCCCATCCTTCCCTTACCAAACATAGGGGTCCTCTTACAGGATGCCCAAACAAAAGCTCAAAAGGGCTGTAGCCAACCCCCTTTTGTGGGACCTCTCTGTAAGCAAACAGAAGGCAGGGTAAAAGGATGTCCCATCTTCGCCTAAGCTTGTCTGATAAACCTTTTATCATTCCCTTTAGGGTCTTGTTGAATCTCTCAACAAGCCCATTGCACTGTGGGTGGTAGGGTGTGGTGAACTTGTAGTTCACACCACACTCCTTCCACATTGCAGTCAAGTATCCTGACATGAAGTTGGCACCTCTGTCAGAAATGACCTCCTTTGGAAAGCCAACTCTGGAGAATTCTCCAAGCAGGGCCCTTGCCACAACAGGAGCTGTTGTGGTCCTCAGGGGAATAGCTTCTGGATACCTGGTGGCATGGTCCACTATCACCAGTATGAATCTGTGCCCAGGTGCTGTTTGTGGGTCCATTGGTCCTACAATATCTATGCCCACTCTTTCAAAGGGAACCACCACCACAGGTAGTGGTATGAGGGGGGCCTTTGTGGTGCCACCTGATTTGCCACTGGCTTGGCAGGTGACACAGGAGCGACAAAACTCCTTGGTATCTTCTGACATATGGGGCCAGTGAAAGTGAGGGACAAGCCTGTCCCAAGTCTTGTTCTGGCCTAAGTGTCCTGCAAGGGGAATATCATGGGCCAAGGTAAGAAGGAAGCCTCTGAACTTCAGTGGTATGACCAACCTCCTGGACGCACCAGGCTTGGGGTCTCTAGCCTCTGAATAGAGTAGCCCTTCATCCCAATACACTCTATGGGTACCTTCAGCATTCCCTGCAGCCTCAGCAGCAGCCAGCTGTCTGAGGAGTTCAAGAGAGGGGCAGTCTAATTGAGCCTGCCTCAGATCTGCCCTTGAAGGTCCCCCTGTCCCAAGAAACTCAACCTGATCAGGTTCAAGTTCTTCTAGGACAGTTCCTTCAGGGCTCTCAGAATCATCCTCCTGGGAGGGCTGATCCACCACCTGAGGCAGGGGGGAAGGCACAGCCTTAACCCTACTGCTCTTTCTCTTGGGTTGTGACTGGTCCATAGTTTCAGGATCCAGCACTTGTTCAGTGGTGCACTTTTTGGCCTGTGACCTGGTCACAGCAAGGACATGTGCATCTATCCCCAGCATTTCTGCATGGGTCCTATACTCCACTTCAGACCAAACTGAAGTTTCAAGATCATTGCCCAGTAAACACTCTACAGGAAGGTCTGAACTAACAACAACTTTCTTGAGGCCAGTTACCCCTCCCCAGGAGAAATTAACAATAGCCACACTATGGGAGGTAGTGGCATTGCTAGCGTTGGTCACTAGGTTATTCTCACCTAGTATGATCTGTCCACGGTCCACAAAGGCAGGTGTCACCATTGTGACACTAGCCCCAGTGTCCCTGTAGGCCTGAGCCGTTCTTTGGTTGATAAAAGGAGTCTGTCTGTACTTGCCCAGGTTACTGGGGCCTACAGTAGAGGACAAAGCTAAGTCCCCATCACAGATCAGAACAGCCTGAGTAGGTATTCTGACTAGGCCAGAATCCTCCTCAGTTCCCAGGGTTAACCCTACTACACCCTTTTGCTGGGAACCACCACTTACAGCTGGACTAGGGGGTACAGTTGCCTTAGGGACAATGGTGGCTGGGGGCTTATCCTTTTTGGTGCACTCACTAAACCAATGTGAGTTGGACTTACAATAGTTGCACCATGGTTTCTTTTGGCCATCTTTCTTTTTATCCTTTTTGGGACCACCCTCCCCCTGAGCCTTTTGGGGGCATGGTGAAGACTTCTGGTCTTTTTGTTTCTGATCATTACCCTTCTGGACTGCCTTTTTCTGATCACCGCCCTGGTTCTGGTTTTTCTGCTTAACTCTAGTCCTGACCCATCTATCTGCCTTCTTTCCCAATTCTTGGGGAGAAGTCAGATCAGAATCAATCAGGTGTTGATGCAGTAGCTGGTTTTGACAGTTGTTAAGGATTTTTTCTCTCATGATCAAATTATACAATTCTGTATAGTCCTTAACCTTACTTCCCACTAGCCAGCCTTCCAGAGCCTTAGTGGCACAATCTACAAAGTCAGTCCAGTCCTGAGTCTGTGTCTTCTGGGTATCCCTGAACAACAACCTGTATTGTTCAGTGGTTAGGCCAAACCCATCAATTAGAGCACTCTTCAGGACAGTGTAATTGTCTGCATCCTCATCACTAACTGTGAGGAGCTTGTCTCTGCCTTTCCCAGAGAAGGAGAGCCACAAGATAGCTGCCCACTGACTTTGGGGGTACCTGCTGTACTTTGGAAGCCCTCTCCAAAGCAGTTATCCATTTGTGGATGTCATCCCCACACTTGTAGGGAGGGACAATCTTGCTCAGGTTTCTATTATCATAGTGCCTGTCTCTATCCTTAGGGATATTGCTGCCACCAGTGGGTTCTAACCCACTTAACTTGTGCTCTCTAGCCAGAGCAAGCTTCTCCTTGGCAAGGGCAAGTTCTTCCCTCTCAATCCTCAGATTAGCTTCCCTCATTCTGGCTTCATGCTCCTTTCTCCGGGGGGGAAGTCATTCCCCTGTGAGAAGAGGCATTAGAGATGCTAGAGACATGGGAGTGGATGGATTCCCTTGAAGGGGATCTGTCTCTCCTGCTTCTCCGGTTAAGCCCACTTGGTGGGCTGTATGGGGGGACCCCATGCAAACTCCCATGTAAGCTTAGGTTAGCCTGGCTAAGTCTTCCTACATGGCCCTGGCTGTCTACCTCTTCATCTGAAGACCCATCTGACTCATCTGTGGTGGATAGACCCTCCTTTGTACCTAGGGTACTAGCCTGTGAGGCCCTAAGAGTATCATATTCCTCTAGGAGCTGTACTAGCTGAAGGAGGGTAGGGTTTGCACCCTGTTTTAACTTTCTGGAGGTACACAATTGTCTCATCCCCTGAAAAGTTAGGGTATCATATCTAGAGGGGATCTTTTTCAGATCTGCCCCTCCTGAGAGAGCATCTCCTTGATCTCCTCCCAGAGACATGATCTAGTGAGGGTGTGGTGTGTGCACCTACCTACACTAGTTGTTTCTACTAAACCTCTCTAGTAGTTGTAGTCAGGGTGTGTTACTCCCTTCAACCTACAACAACTAAGTCCAGTAGGACCTAAGTATTATAATCTATGTTATATGTACCTTAACAATATCTGTGTGATCTTTCAATTTAGTATCTCAAGATTACAATGGTATTACAACAGCAAGCTCAGATCCCAACCGCTGCTCACCAATGTGAGAAGTTGGCCTGATGTATGATGTCACTAGTTCTAGTGTACACCTTATATCAGTCCAAACAACCCTTATGGTGATTGGTTGTAAAGTCAACCTTATAGACCAGCTATCCTAGTGGTAGCATGGACAAGAGCAGTCTTAGGCTAAACTCTGAATGGTATGTGAAGCCAGCTGTGATACCATATATAATCCCTTGAATACCAAATGAAAGGACACCACAACAGATATATATATAAAATAAAGTGTATTTATTGTAGTCAAACCCTCAGCACTCTTTATGAGATTAGAGGTAAGTACAACACAGTCTTATTTATGCATACATTAAGTCACACAGGTAAGTAATACAGTTAGGCCCTAGGGGCCACGCAATCCATATACTAAAGAAGTGGTATAAGGACCACTGTCACGGAAATAGAATAGGCCTAGGCCTAGGGAATCGCTGGGGCTACACTACACTACCAACAGTTAGGAAGTGGGAGGCCCAAGGGATTCAGGTGCAGAGTGGAAACACTCACGCGTAATGCTTATAGTCGATAGAAATAGTACAGTTCTGAAATAAGCAGTTTTAGGAAACTTCTGGAGCAACTAGAAAGTCGAGACTCGGAAACTAGACCCTAGGATAGTCACTACCCTTGTGAGCACCGAAGTACCCAAGTTACCTAGCCCACAGGCTGCGGGTGCATAGGTGTGAACTTGCGTCGGGTTTCGTCGTGGACTTCTATGGATGCCTGAAGGAAAGTTGCTGACAGGCAGTCAGTGAAGAGTGTCCGGTGGATCCCAAGGCCGGGATCAAGAAGGAAGGGTACCTGCAAGCAGAAGGGACAGAGTCAAGGTCACTAGCCAGTGACCACGTGGAACCAGGAAGGAACCAGGCGATGTCGTGAAGATTGCAGGTGAAGGGTGAAGCTTGTCGCTGCAGCCACGGGTACCAGGAGACGTCGAGGACGACCAGGACCAGGAGGCGAGCTGTCCCACGAAGGCTCTTGCTGTCGGCGGCGTCGAAGTCGAACTAGGACTCACCAAGCCTTGGCAAGCGGAACCCACGAAGAACGGAGGACTTGCTTCTGGTGCAGACCAGGAAGGTCTGGGGTGCTTCTCTTTTGCAAAGAAGCGGGAGCCAGTCTGGAGGAGCCAAACCAGCAGTGAAGATTTCAAGGTGTGTCGTCACAAACGCCGCTAGCCAACGGGCAAGCAACCGGACAGACGCGGCAAGCAGGAAAATGCAGAAGGGCCCCACGCAGGATTCGTGGAGTGTGGGGGGCTGATCTTCGGTGCAGATGGTGCTTGGGGTTGGGGCTTCTCAATCCCCGGTGCACAACTTTGAGGGTACCTCAGAAGCTGCGCTGGAAGATACTCGCCACTTTTCCCAGGTAGTCGGTCCCACATCTCTCGTCGCCTCCACGGATCTCAGCTCGGCTGTGGATGTGGATCAGGGTCGGAGAAGTCTGGAAGTCAAGGCTCTGGTCGGGCTCTGCAGTCGGTCCCTCGTAGAACTTCAGCAAAGCAAAGGGTACGTCCTTGATGGTGCCTGTTTGCACAGGGTAGCCACTCCTTGGCCACAAGGGAGATTCTTCAGTCTTCTTCTTTCGTCGAATGTCGAAGGTCCAGAGTTTCTGTTCAAGTTGCAGGTTCAGGATAATCTAATCTCCTGGGGCCCAGCTACCACTCTTATCCAAATCTGGGGGGCTGGGTTACCTGCTTGGTCACGCCTTATGGGTGGGACCTGGGAGGGGGGTGGTTACACCCCCTTCCCTTTGTCCAGTTTCGCGCCAGGACTGGGGCTGGTGTGCCCCAGCACCGGTTTGAACTGGACTATGCATGGAGCACCTTGTGTGCCCCAGGCAGTGTCTCGTTTCTTTCATCCCTCCCTGCCCCAATACACTAAGGCCTGTCTGGGGTGGTGCTCGCACCTCCCAAGGCAGGAAACCTATTGTCCAAGCCTCCCTTGCCGGGATCACTCCCAGCAGCAGGAGGTCAGACTTGTGTCGTGGCAGCAGCATCCATTTTGTGATGCTGGGGCTCTGGTTAACTTTTAACCGGGTAAGTAGGTTACAACATGTCTTCTCCCTCTAGAAGGGAGGGATAATATCCTCATCCCCAGAAATGGGATGGGGTTATTATTCCAAAGTGTTAGACACCTTACACGACATGTTTTGATAAAGCCAAACCATAGTTACCATAACCGTTTAAGAGGGGGGTGGTTACACCCCCTTCCCTTTGTCCAGTTTCGCGCCAGGACTGGGGCTGGTGTGCCCCAGCACCGGTTTGAACTGGACTATGCATGGAGCACCTTGTGTGCCCCAGGCAGTGTCTCGTTTCTTTCATCCCTCCCTGCCCCAATACACTAAGGCCTGTCTGGGGTGGTGCTCGCACCTCCCAAGGCAGGAAACCTATTGTCCAAGCCTCCCTTGCCGGGATCACTCCCAGCAGCAGGAGGTCAGACTTGTGTCGTGGCAGCAGCATCCATTTTGTGATGCTGGGGCTCTGGTTAACTTTTAACCGGGTAAGTAGGTTACAACATGTCTTCTCCCTCTAGAAGGGAGGGATAATATCCTCATCCCCAGAAATGGGATGGGGTTATTATTCCAAAGTGTTAGACACCTTACACGACATGTTTTGATAAAGCCAAACCATAGTTACCATAACCGTTTAAGATTATAAGGCACTTTAAGAGTATATGGTAGGCTATATCATAGAACAGCTATAAGGACATGGTTCCGAAAGCTGCAGACAGGCTCAGCTCATGCTAGAGCACCATCTCACATGTTACCAAGCACACTGCCTCCAGGATTGTTAAGGCCTGCCATAGGAGTGGCTGATAGGTACACGTGTGTCTATATATAAGATAGGTATAGGAATACTACACCTAGCAAGGAGTGATTACACGACCTTGCCCCAGCTGAGTGATCAGCCAGTTGTGTCATAATGGAAGGCCAGGCCAGGGGTGGCATAATACATGCTGCAGCCCCTGGTAGGCCTAGGATACACCTATGCCCTGGGTACCTAACGTACACTGTACAGGGGCCAATAAGGTGATCCTATCCAAATGGGTTATGCACCTAAAGTACATAGTATCAATTTAGAGAGAGAACAGCAGGGCTGTGGGTCTGATTAGCAGGCCCACAGCCACATCTAAGTCGAAAACCAGTAAAGCAAAAGCAAAAAGGGGGGGTGAACATAGAAAGCAGACCCTACTCTCCTACACCGTCAGCCCACATCTGCTCCCGCAGCATCTGCCTCAAAGCCTTCCTAGTCCGACCTTTCAGGCCCATTCAACGCCAGTGGGAGGCAGAGATCGCCATCACCTGCTCCACTGGCGTACCATCACGTCGGACAGGTGGGTGCTGCAAATCATCCGAAGGGGCTACTCCCGTCCCTTCGAGGCAACCCCTCCAGCCATGCCACCGCAGTACCACCGCATGTCGCACCGCATGCAACTTCTGCAAGAGGAAGTTACGGCCCTCTTGGCCAAGGGGACCATCGAGCGCGTTCCTGGCCCAGAAGTAGGTCGGGGTTGTTACTCCCACTACTTTCTGGTTCCCAAGAAGGACAAAGGCTTCGCCCTATCTTGGACCTCAGGAACGTCAACGCCTTCAACCAAAAGGAGAAGTTCAAGATGCTCACCTCAGCTCATGTTCTGTCTGCCCTAGACCCTGGAGACTGGATGGTAGCGTTGGACTTGCAGGACGCTTATTTCCACATCCCCATCCTGCCGGCCCACCGGCATTACCTGCGGTTCACGGTAGGCCACGAGCACTTTCAGTTTACCGTGCCCCCCTTCGGCCTCACCAGTGCCCCCCGGGTGTTCACGAAAGTGATGGTGGTGGTCGCAGCTCATCTGCGCAGATTAGGGGTTCCAGTCTTCTCCTATCTCGACGACTGGTTGTTGAAGGCGGGCTCGCCCCAGGCAGTCGTCTCCCACCTCCAGACTACGGCCGACCTCCTGCATTTGCTGGGGTTCTCCATCAACGTGCCGAAGTCGCATCTGAGTCCCTCCCAGAAGCTTCTTTTCATTGGAGCGGTTCTGGACACGGTCTATCCTCCAGAACAGCGGGTTCGGGATATTGAGGCTCTGATTCCGATCTTTCAGCCTTTATCCCGAGTTTCTGTCAGGATGGTCTTGCGGTTGCTGGGTCTAATGGCCTCCTGCATCCTGCTAGTACATCACTCCAGGTGGCGGATGTGGGCTCTGCAGTGGGACCTGAAGTTCCAGTGGGCTCAACATCGGGGCAACCTGTCCGACCACGTCCTGATCTCGGAGGGCACTGGAAGACAGTTGCAGTGGTGGCTCACAGACCGCGATTGGGTCAGTGGCAGATCCCTCTCCCTACCCCAACCGGAGCACGTAGTGGTGACGGATGCGTCCCTCCTGGGATGGGGGGGCCACATGGGAGAGGCGGAGATCAGGGGCCTCTGGTCTCTGGTCATATCAACCTACTGGAGCTGCGGGCGATCCGGCTTGCACTGAAGGCATTCCTTCCCTCTGTACGGGGAAGTGTAGAGCAGGTGTTCACGGACAACACCACCGCCATATGGTATTGCAACAAGCAGGGCAGGGGTGGGGTCGTGGACCCTCTGTCAGGAGGCTCTGTGCCTCTGGACATGGCTGGAACATCAGGGCATCACCCTGGTGGTTCAACACCTGGCGGGCTCTCTGAACGCCAGGGCGGACGAACTCAGCCGCCGGTGCATGATGGATCACGAATGGAGTCTGAACTCGGACATGGCGCAAGGCCTCTTTCGGCAGTGGGGAGAGCCTTGGTTAGATCTATTCGCCACCGAAGAGAACGCGCAATGTCATAAGTTCTGCGCGTTGGAATTTCCAAGGCGGCACTCGCTTGGAGACACTTTTCGTCGCAAGTGGAGTTGCGGTCTGATTTACACCTTTACCCCTATACCACTTCTGCCCAGAGTGCTGAAGAAGATCAGGCGCCACCGGGCCCAAGTCATCCTTGTGGCTCCGGATTGGGCACGAAGATACTGGTATCCCGAGCTACTCGATTCGACTGCCTCTTCAGGAGAACCTTCAGCAGCAGGGGACGGTCCTCCACCCGAACCTGTCCAGCCTCCACCTCCATGCGTGGAGATTGAGCGGCGACAGTTGATGCCATTTGATTTGCCTCCTGAAGTCTGTGATGTCATTCTGGCAGCCAGGCGTCCCTCCACTAAAACGATATACGCCTGCAGGTGGAACAAATTTGTGGCATGGTGCACAGCAAAGGCTGTGGATCCCCTTTCCGCCCCTCTTTTTGAAGTTCTCCTCTTTCTTCTTTCCCTGGCCCAGCAAGGCTCTGCTCTGGGCCCCCTCAAGGGATATCTTTCAGCTGTTTCTGCCTTCTTACGGCTTCCTGATCAGCCTTCTCTTTTCAAGTCCCCTGTTGTTGCTAGATTCTTTAAAGGCATTACTCACATGTTTTCTCCTGTCCCTTTCGTAATGCCTCAGTGGGACTTGAACCTGGTGTTAACCTATCTGATGTGCGCTCCCTTTGAGCCACTTCATAATTGTCCTCTTCGTCTTCTGACTCTTAAGACTGCTTTCCTGGTTGCCATCACCTCTGCCAGCAGAGTGAGTGAGCTCCAGGCTCTTTCTTCTAAACCTCCTTTCCTCTCTGTCCATCCGGACAAGGTTGTTCTCAGGACTCGTCCTTCCTTTCTCCCTAAGGTGGTTACTGCCTTTCACATCGGCCAGTCTGTTACATTGCCCACCTTCTTTCCGCATCCCTTGAAAGAGGAAGAGAGGCTCCACCGTCTGGACCCAAAACGTGCGCTCTCCTTCTATCTGGACCGCAGGAAACAGTTCCGGGTGGACGACCAACTCTTCTTTGGCTACGTGGGCGCTAAGAAGGGGCGGGCGGTGCACAAGCGAACCATCTCTCAGTGGGTCGTTTTGTGCATCAAGATCTGTTATTCCTTGGCTAAGAAGGAACCTCCTGTGGGGCTGAGGGCCCATTCCACTCGGGCCACAGCGACTACTACTGCCCTGGGACGGGGAGTCCCTCTGCAGGATATTTGTCAGGCAACAACGTGGGCCTCGCTGCACACGTTTGCCAAGCATTACTGCCTGGACAGCCAAGTCCGGGAAGATGGCTTCTTTGGCCGTTCCGTTCTCCAGGACTTCCTGGTGTGATCTTGGTTCGCAGACCCACCACCGGGGTTGGTATTGCTGGGGTATCTATTCTAAGGTAAGGAATCTAACTAACGTGTTTCTTTCAGATGAACAAGTTACTTACCTTCGGTAACGATACATCTGTAAGAAACATTAGTTAGTTATATTCTTTACCGCCCCACCCATCCTCCCCGTTCTGCGAATTAATATCTAGGGTTAAGGTCATCCCTTTCAGGGCCCTAGATTCATGGCACCAGTGTTGGTTTCTTGCATGGTTCTGCGTTCCTGGTGCGGAAAGTTATGTACAAGAACTGACGTCAGCGTGCGAGGGCGGACGTCATCCCGGCGATCACGATGGACGCAGAGCCGCAGATGACGCCTAGCGACGCGCAAGGGTATTGCTGACGAAAAATCTTTCCGGATCCAGCCTGACGCCTGGGGATATTCTAAGGTAAGGAATCTAACTAACTAATGTTTCTTACAGATATATCGTTACCGAAGGTAAGTAAGTTGTTCTTCAAGTCTTAAAAGGCAATTCTACCGCAATGTGGTACATAAACAAGCATGGAGGAATAGGGTCCTTGGACCAGACTTGCATCTTGCCAAATTGTTTGGCCAAAGTTCTGAACGTGCGTATGGACATTCTCAGTCGGCATTTGTCAGCCAAACATGAAAGGCATCTCCATCCAGAAGTAGTGCAACACGTTTTCTGGCTGTGGGGGTCCCCTCAGATAGACCTATTTGCCCCTCAAGAGAACACACACTGCTAATTCATTCTGCAGTCTTCAGTATTCATTGAAGGGAGCTCTGGAGGACGCCTTTCAATTGGACTTGCTGGGGCGCTCAGCTGTTTTACGCATTTCCCCCATACCCTGGGCTTCCTCGGGTTCTGACGAAGATTCGGCAAGACCTGGTCCAAGACATATTAATAGCCCCAGACTGGCCACAATGGGTGTGGTAACTCTTTCACTTGGGGCAGTCTATCACTCTTCCTACTTTTTAGCCTCCTCCACATCCATCTAAAGAGGAGCAAGGCATCATTGTAAAAGGGCAGTGGGCTTTAATGTGGACAGAACTCGTGTTCTCCAGCTGGATGATCAGCTGTTTGTTGACTGCGTCGGCATGATGAAAGGAAAATCAGTGTATAAGAGGACATTGTCCAGATGGATAATCTTCTGCATCAAGATCTGCTACGCCATGGCTAACAAAGGACCACCTCAGGTATTAGAGCTCATTCTACTGATGCTAAGTCTTCTACCTCCGATATAGCTAGAGGTGTCCCGTGGTTGACATTTGTAAAGCAGCAACTCGGGCCTCCCTCCACACGTTTGGGAAGCATTATTGCTTAGACTCCAAAGTGAGGAGGGATGGTCACTTTGTCCGTTTAGTTTTGCAGGATCTTTTGGTATAGGCAGACAGGCACCCACTTTCGAGTGCAGGACTTCTTGGGGATTCCATTCAAAAGGTGAGGAATCCACAGGTAGAACAAGTTACTTACCTTTGGTAATGCATTTTCTGGTGGTTCAGTATCTACCTGTGGATGTCCCTGTTGCTTGTCCGCTTATGTCAAAAACAAAGCTATTTATATATTGTGTGTTTTATGTATATTTTCGAGTGCATATAAATATAAGTGTTTGTGTTGGACCCGGTTAAATAAATACAGTCTTTGTCACCATCCGTGAGTGCGGTTCCTTCCTTCATTTGGTGTGAGCAGAATATGTATATATATATATATATATATTCACTGAAAAAACCATAGGTTTCACACATGTTATAGTTAGCGGAAATTTTACTGATAAAAAACCAGTGAAATTGCCCCGTTATAGTTAGTGCTGGCAACTATAACTCACGCGACTGCAATCCTCTGCTGATGCTAATACTGTATTTAGACACTTATTTGCCCATGTCTTCTTCCATACATTTTTAGCTATACATATATTACAAATATTTTTTTTTCATAAAGACACATATGTCATCAGCAGAAGATTGCGGTCGCGTGAGTTATAGTTGCCAGCACTAACTATAACGGGGCAATTTCACTGGTTTTTTATCAGTAAAATTTCCGCTAACTATAACATGTATGAAACCTATGGTTTTTTCAGTGAATTTGCAAGGTTTTTTAAATGCTAATTCCTAACTATAACGTGTGTGAAACCTATGGTTTTTTCAGTGAATTTGCAAGGTTTTTTAAATGCTAATCTGTAACTATATCGTTTTTGAAACCTTTGGTTTTTTCAGAGAATTTGTATGGTTTTTTATATGCTAAGTTATGTATTTTTAATTAAAGATATTTTTTTTTATTTAAATAAAATTACTTTATATTCATTTATATATTATCTTTTTTTTTTTATAAATTATTTTTTTTAAAAATTCAATTTGGATATTTTTTTTTATTTAATTTTTTTAATTATTTTATGTCCACTTTTTTTTTTTTTATAAATTCTTGGGGTGCGCGCTCTGTGCGCGCACCTAGTACTATTTTATGAATTCCGGCGTACGTTATTTACGTACGCAAATATACTTAATGGTGCGCGCTGGGAGCGCGCACCCAGTACGTATGCGTACGTACGTACGCATGCGTCCTACGCCCTCGACGCGGTTTACTTCCGCATACGCTAAAATTATGCGCAATAACGGTCGCGTATACGCGTGTTCAACGTATGCGCGCTAGGTACGCGTATATGACGTATGCACCTTCGCGTTTACGCGTTCGTGCATACGTCATCGCGGAGTGCGCGCACGGAGCTTGCGCAGTGCGCGCACCTCGGGTTTATACATAATAAAACAATATTTCTTATTGGTTATCATTACTTTCAGTTTCTAATTGTATCAATACCACACCCAATCCCCTCATGGCAAGTCATGTGATCAAGAATCTTCACTTTTGATTGGTTTGAAGTACTTTCTGTTCCAGATTCTTCCCAAACCACACCTACTCCCCTCATTATTAGTTCTGATTCCTTTGGAGAAGGAGCTATTCTGTTGTTGAGAGACAATGGCTGAACAGCAACCTACTTCAGACAGTGAGCAGGACACTCTTGAGAGGCAGAGGAACAGGAAGCAGAAAGACAGCTTTATATGGCAGTTTTTCACTTTTCCAGAGAATGAGAAAAAGGTAAATGCACCGAAAGTTACATGTGTACTTTGTAAAAACGTCTTATCTCGTGGGAATCCTAACAAGAAATATTCTTTTAGCATTCACACTATGTTGAGACATGTTTACAAAATGCATCCAGTATCTTATCGTCGAGCTTCTGGAGAAAACCCTCCACCTGCTCAGCCGACGACATCAGCAGCAGCTCAGCCGAGCACATCTTCGGCAGCTCAGGGGAGCACTTCAGCTGCGATGGTGCCTTCACCTGTTTCTTTACCTCTTGTTGGTCCACCTTGTTTGGCGAGGTTGTCTACACGGTGCACTGATTGCGGTTCTCTTATTTCTGTGGGGGAGACCAGTCTTGATCTCCTTCAGAGAAAATTTGATGCGCATACGTGCACTAGGCCATAGATGTTTTTTCTTTTTTTGCGTTTTTCTCTTCCTGTTTCCCTCCATTAACTCAAGGGCTCTTTTAAGAGCCACTTATAAACTTAATCAAACAAATTTTGTTTTTAGAATTTTTTTTTGAAATTTTTTTGAGGTGCGCGCACCCTGCGCGCACCCATGTTTTTTTAAATTGTTTTTTTTTTTTGAGAGACTACAATTAAAAATTGAAAATGTGATTGTACAGAAGTACAAACCTCAAAACCCCACTCGCTTAAATGCGTTTTTTTTTTATTTTGTTTTATTAAGTTTTTTTTCGGGTGCGCGCTGGGTGCGCGCACTCGGCGATATTTTTTTACAAAATATTAACCTTTTTTTTTGCCCTACAAGGTCCTACTTTAACCCCCTTACAATGCCTACTGGGTCTATTTCTACCCACTCTGCCCCCTTTTCAAGTTCTCCCCCTTTGTTTTTCACCCCCTCTTTATGCGATTGACAAAATGGCGGCCGCCGCTTCCTGATTTCCACCGATTCGAATGTTTACTAAGATCTAACAACCAATCAGAATTGCGCTCGCGCACGGCGAGGTGCGCGCACCCAGCGCGCACTCTGCGCGCTTATATATATATATTGATTTAAAGGCTATTTTCTCAGAATCTACTGAACAGATTTACACCAGACCTACAAAAGGCACTTCCTTGACCTGGGGACTACCTCTCTGCCAAATTTCTAGTAATTCTGTTCAGCCGTTCGGGCTGTAGCTCTGTCTAAAGGTCCTATGGAAAAATGCATGGGAAAAACGCGTTTTGGGACCCCCCTTTTATCTCAGTCCCCGCTTGACGAATCCCCCCGAGACTTTCAGGGTAGGAGCGGAGCGTAGCGCCCCACCTATTTTGAGAAATTCGCGAACATTCGTCGACCGGCGCCAAAGTTATTCCAAATAGAATGTTGCGGATTTCCTATGGAAACGTGGTCCTAACTATAACTACCTACTGGCGACCGCCAGTAGGTAATATATATATATATATATATATATATATATATATATATATATATATATATATATATATAAATATATATATATATTCACTTAAAAAACCGTAGGTTTCACACACGTTATAGTTAGGTGGATATTTCACTCGTAAAAAACCAATGAAATTCCGCCGTTATAGTTAGTCAGATAACTATAACTCGTGCACCCGCAATCCACTGCTCATGACGTCACATATTACATCACTCATGACATGGTCAGTGGCATCACTCATAACATCTATGATGGCATCATCCTTGTGATTGAGTGGCGGTCACGCGAGTTATAGTTTTCTGAACTAACTACATTGTTTTTTTACGAGTGAAATATCCACCTAACTATAACCTGTGTGAAACCTATGGTTTTTTAAGTGAATTTGAAAGGTTTTTTAAATGCTAATTCCTAACTATAACGTGTGTGAAACCTATGGTTTTTTCAGTGAATTTGTACGGTTTTTTAAATGCTAATTTATTTATGTATTAATATTTTTTTTATATATTTATTTTACAATAAACTAAGTATTAAAACATTTTGTTTGTTTTTTTTGGTTTTTCACTGTGCGCGCACCCCTGCAATTTAAAAAAAAAAAATGTTTCTGCCTTCGGGGTCCTTCAGGGACCCCCTGACAAAGGCTAGGAGGTCAGGAACTCTCTACCCTGCCCTCTTTTCACGTTTGCCACCTTCCTTTTTCACTCTCGCACTGAAAACAAACAAAATGGCGGCCGACACTTCCTGATTTCGACCGATTCGAACGTTGACTAACATGTAACCACCAATCAGAATTACGCTCGCGCACGTTAGGGTGCTCGCACGGTGCGCGCTTATAGATATTTATATGCTTTTAAATGCTATTTTCTCAGGAACTACTGAACAGATTGACACCAGACCTGCAAAAGGCACTTCCCTGACCTGAGGACTACCTCTCTGCCAAATGTCAAGTAATTCTGTTTAGCCGTTCGGGCTGTACCTTCGACTAAAGGTCCTATGGAAAAATGCATGGGGAAAACGCGTTTTGGGACCCCCTTTTTTCTCGGCCCCCGCTTGACGAATCACCCAGAGACTTTCAGGGTAGGAGCTGAACGGAGCACCCCATTAGTTTTGAAAATTTCGCGAGGATTCGTCAACCGGCGCCAAAGTTATTCAAAATAGAATTTTCAGGTTTCCTATGGAAACTCGGTCCTAACTATAACTATCTACTGGCGACCGCCAGTAGATAATAAATATATATATATATATATATATATATATATATATATATATATATATATATATATATATATATATATATATATATATAAATCCAATTCCAAAGTAAAGCGCGCTCTCAGTTTAGGGTATAATAACGATCTTTTATTCCGACGTTACGCGTTTCGAGAGTAAACTCTCTTGCTCTGTGAGCAAGAGAGTTTACTCTCGAAACGCGTAACGTCGGAATAAAAGATCGTTATTATACCCTAAACTGAGAGCGCGCTTTACTTTGGAATTGGATTTATAACTTGTGCCGGCTGTGGCTCTACCGGCCCCGTGCTCCACCAGACTATGGGCGGATATCCCAGGAGGAGCTGAATGAGGTTTGAAAATATATATATATATATATATATATATATATATATATATATATATATATATTCATATTCACTGAAAAAACCATGGGTTTCACACACGTTATAGTTAGGACTTAGCATTTAAAAAACCTTAGAAATTCAGTGAAAAAACCATAGGTTTCACACACGTTATAGTTAGGAATTAGCATTTAAAAAACCTTAGAAATTCAGTGAAAAAAACCATAGGTTTCACACATGTTATAGTTAACTGGACATTTTACTCGTAAAAAACCATTGAAATTGCCCCGTTATAGTTAGTTCAGCTAACTATAACTCGCGCGCCCGCAATGCACTGCTGATGACGTCACATATTACATCACTCATGACATGGTCAGTGACATCACTCATGACATCACTGATGACATCTCAAATGACATCACTGATGACATCACTGATGACATCATCCAGTGAATGTGTGTTTTTCTGAAAATTAAATATGTTTTATATATGTATATCTCAAGGTCGATGGAAGAATAAATGGGTATATAAGTGTCTAAATGGATGAATTGTTTTTGAAAAATTGATTGTGTAACTGACTGATTAAGTGTATCATAGTGAATACATGGCTTAGTGAGTAATGTTTAAATATGTAAATATCTGTATCAGTCTCTCACTTTGTGTATAAGTGGCTGCATGGGTTGGTGTGTAGCTACATGAGTGTCTAAATAGGTTATTAGTTGGTTTTTTGAGTATCAGTATGAGTGTGAGTGTCTGGTTCGGTGAGGGGTATTACGTAGTGCATGGGTGCATGAATGAGTGACTCATTGTTTGTATGTGTTGAAGACAGCATGTGTGCAGGACTGTATGGGTGGATGAGTGTATGTATGGGTGTGTTAGTGAGTGAATGACTGTCTCAATAGTGTCTTTATGTGTAACGACATATGTTTTAAACTAGTATATGTGACTATTGGTGTATATATGTGAGTATATGTGAGAGTGAGAGATTGAAAGAGTTCCTGTATGAATAAGTATGTGTTTCTATAAGTGATTGTTTAAAAGACTAAGTATATGTAAGTTTCCGTAGAAGTAAGTGTGGTGGTGTGTGTATAACTGTATATGCAAGTAAATGTATGTTTGATTCTTTATTAGCATGACTAACTATGTGTGTGAGTACCTCTATGGATGAGTGGCATTGTGTAACAGGATGTATACGTGTATGAGTACATATGATGAGTGAGTACATGTATGAGTGACTGTATAGGACTGTTGGTGAATGAGTGGATGTGTATTTGGATCTTAGAATTACTGTATAGGTTGTTGTAACTGGTATTGGTATGTCCATTGTTTTTAAAATTTTAATTTCTATTTTTGATTGTGTGTATCAAAGGTTATATTAGGGGAAGAGGAGGTCTGCCACTCTATCACAAGGATGATGTCATCAGTGATGTCATCAGTGATGTCATTTGAGATGTCATCAGTGATGTCATGAGTGATGTCACTGACCATGTCATGAGTGATGTAATATGTGACGTCATCAGCAGTGCATTGCGGGCGCGCGAGTTATAGTTAGCTGAACTAACTATAACGGGGCAATTTCAATGGTTTTTTACGAGTAAAATGTCCAGTTAACTATAACATGTGTGAAACCTATGGTTTTTTTCACTGAATTTCTAAGGTTTTTTAAATGCTAATTCCTAACTATAACGTGTGTGAAACCTATGGTTTTTTCACTGAATTTCTAAGGTTTTTTAAATGCTAAGTCCTAACTATAACGTGTGTGAAACCCATGGTTTTTTCAGTGAATTTGCAAGGTTTTTTAAATGCTAATTTTGTTTTTTTTCTTCTATTTTTTTAAACATATTTTTATTTTAATTTTCTATCCTTTTTTAAAGACTATGGTTAAATTTTTAAAATTCTATAATATGTTTTTTTAAATATATTTTATAAAATAAACATGTAAAATTTATTAGCAATTCATTTTTTCCTTTTTTTGAAATTTTTTTTTAGTACGCGTACCGTAAGCTTACGGTAAGCGTACGGTTTACGCAACGTCCGCAATTTATCTACGCTGTTTGCGTGGAGTTACGCAATTTGCGTAGCCGCGTGTCCTCCGCGCGGGACGCGTACGCTACACGCGCACGTTACGCGGAAGTGTCGGGTAGTGACTGTTATGCGCATGCGCGCAAGCGCGTGTCTTTTTTACGCGCATGCGCACTTTTGCCGTAAGCGTACCGTAAGCGTACCGTAAGCGTACGGTAGGTCATGTGATCATGAAACACAACTTTTGATTGGTTGAAACTACTTTCAGTTCTAGAACTCTCCTACACCACACCCATTCCCCTCATTTCTGCTTGTGATCCCTTGGGAGAAGGAGCTGGTTTGTCTTTGGGATACGATGGCAGAACAGCAGAGCTCTTCCTAGAGTGAGGCTAGCACTAGCAGCACTGTCTTGAGGCAGAGATCGAGGAAACAAAAGCCCTCTTATGTATGGGATTATTTTACTTTTCCTGAAGGCCAGCAAAAGGTGAATGCACCCTTAGTAACTTGCAGGCTGTGTCAGCGTGTACTTTCTAGAGGTAATCCTGACAGGAAGTATTCCTTTGGGAATCACACCATGAAGAGACACCTCCAGGATGTACACAGAAGGACACATGGTCATCTTTTTGGAGGTAACTCTTCAGAAAGACAAGCAAGTACATCCACAGCAGCTCAGCCTGGACCATCATCTGCAGGGCTGACTCCTTCTTCTGCAGGTCAGGTGAGCCCTTCATCTGTGGGGGGAGCATCTCCTTCTGCTGGCCCTCTGGAAATTAACCCTCGTTTTCTGAGGGTTGATATTCGATGTGCCTCTTGTCATGATCTAATTTGTCATAGGGAGACCAGTGTTTCCCTAGTGAACAACAAAATAGATCAGCACACTTGTCACAGAGACTAATTTTTGCATGCTTTCTTTCCTCTGTCCCTGCATGAACACAACGGTTCTTTTAAGAGCCAACCTTATCTTTCATCTTTTTTTTACATATGTTTTTAAAAACTTTTTTTTTATTTTTTAAAAAAAACACTAAAAATCAATTATCACATTACAAGGTCCTTGAGAGACTACAATTATTATTATTGACTTACCAACTGTGAAATCACCAGAGCAAAACGCAATAAATCTCTGCCTGTAATTCCTATTTGCACACAGAGTCATGTTTTCACATTAGTCCCAAAACGAAATTTCTTTGCCAATTTGAAAGCACACTTACTGCTCTTTTTTTTTTGGGCAAGTGAAAATCACTTTTACAGACTGACACATTATGAAACCACTTTTTTCGATTTTCTTAAATGCACATGTCCAAACTTCTTTTTCAGACCACCTCCATGTGTAACCTGGGTGGCTGCCTACACTCCAGCAAGGGCAACCAGCCTTAGTGATGCTGAATGTATTTACATTACAGACTGAAACCTGAAAACCCCACTCGCTTGTAAATACTGTGCATGATTATACATGGCAAGCACATGGGTGTGTGCTAAGAGTCTGCTTCTTCCCCCCAAAAAATCGCTCCCCCTTTCCATCTAATGCAACTGTGAAATCACCAGAGCAATACGCAATAAATCTCTGCCTATAATTCCTCTCTGCACACAGAGTCATGTTTTCACATTAGTCCCAAAACGAAATTTCTTTGCCAATTTGAAAGCACACTTACTGCTCTTTTTTTTTGGGGCAAGTGAAAATCACTTTTACAGACTGACACATTATGAATCCACTTTTCAGATTTTTTACAAACCACATGTCCAAACTGCTTTTTCAGACCAGCATAATTTGTAACCTGGGTGTCTGCCTACACTCCAGCAAGGGCAACCTGCCTTAGTGATGCTGAATGTATTTGCATTACTGACTGAAACCTCAAACCCCACTCGCTTGTGAATACTGTGCATGATTCCACAGGATAAGCAGCTGGGTGTGTGCTAAGAGTCTGCTTCTGCACCAAAAAATGGCTCCCCCTTTCCATCTAATGCAACTGTGAAATCACCAGAGCAATACGCAATAAATCTCTGCCTATAATTCCTCTCTGCACACAGAGTCATGTTTTCACATTAGTCCCAAAACGAAATTTCTTTGCCAATTTGAAAGCACACTTACTGCTCTTTTTTTTTGGGGCAAGTGAAAATCACTTTTACAGACTGACACATTATGAAACCACTTTTTTCGATTTTCTTAAATGCACATGTCCAAACTTCTTTTTCAGACCACCTCCATGTGTAACCTGGGTGGCTGCCTACACTCCAGCAAGGGCAACCAGCCTTAGTGATGCTGAATGTATTTGCATTACAGACTGAAACCTGAAAACCCCACTCGCTTGTAAATACTGTGCATGATTATACATGGCAAGCACATGGGTGTGTGCTAAGAGTCTGCTTCTTCCCCCAAAAAATCGCTCCCCCTTTCCATCTAATGCAACTGTGAAATCACCAGAGCAATACGCAATAAATCTCTGCCTATAATTCCTCTCTGCACACAGAGTCATGTTTTCACATTAGTCCCAAAACGAAATTTCTTTGCCAATTTGAAAGCACACTTACTGCTCTTTTTTTTTTGGGCAAGTGAAAATCACTTTTACAGACTAACACATTATGAAACCACTTTTTTCGATTTTCTTAAATGCACATGTCCAAACTTCTTTTTCAGACCACCTCCATGTGTAACCTGGGTGGCTGCCTACACTCCAGCAAGGGCAACCAGCCTTAGTGATGCTGAATGTATTTGCATTACAGACTGAAACCTGAAAACCCCACTCGCTTGTAAATACTGTGCATGATTATACATGGCAAGCACATGGGTGTGTGCTAAGAGTCTGCTTCTTCCCCAAAAAAATCGCTCCCCCTTTCCATCTAATGCAACTGTGAAATCACCAGAGCAATACGCAATAAATCTCTGCCTATAATTCCTCTCTGCACACAGAGTCATGTTTTCACATTAGTCCCAAAACGAAATTTCTTTGCCAATTTGAAAGCACACTTACTGCTCTTTTTTTTTTGGGCAAGTGAAAATCACTTTTACAGACTGACACATTATGAAACCACTTTTTTCGATTTTCTTAAATGCACATGTCCAAACTTCTTTTTCAGACCACCTCCATGTGTAACCTGGGTGGCTGCCTACACTACAGCAAGGGCAACCAGCCTTAGTGATGCTGAATGTATTTGCATTACAGACTGAAACCTGAAAACCCCACTCGCTTGTAAATACTGTGCATGATTATACATGGCAAGCACATGGGTGTGTGCTAAGAGTCTGCTTCTTCCCCCAAAAAATCGCTCCCCCTTTCCATCTAATGCAACTGTGAAATCACCAGAGCAATACGCAATAAATCTCTGCCTATAATTCCTCTCTGCACACAGAGTCATGTTTTCACATTAGTCCCAAAACGAAATTTCTTTGCCAATTTGAAAGCACACTTACTGCTCTTTTTTTTTTGGGCAAGTGAAAATCACTTTTACAGACTGACAAATTATGAAACCACTTTTTTCGATTTTCTTAAATGCACATGTCCAAACTTCTTTTTCAGACCACCTCCATGTGTAACCTGGGTGGCTGCCTACACTCCAGCAAGGGCAACCAGCCTTAGTGATGCTGAATGTATTTGCATTACAGACTGAAACCTGAAAACCCCACTCGCTTGTAAATACTGTGCATGATTATACATGGCAAGCACATGGGTGTGTGCTAAGAGTCTGCTTCTTCCCCAAAAAAATCGCTCCCCCTTTCCATCTAATGCAACTGTGAAATCACCAGAGCAATACGCAATAAATCTCTGCCTATAATTCCTCTCTGCACACAGAGTCATGCTTTCACATTAGTCCCAAAACGAAATTTCTTTGCCAATTTGAAAGCACACTTACTGCTCTTTTTTTTTGGGGCAAGTGAAAATCACTTTTACAGACTGTCACATTATGAAACCACTTTTTTCGATTTTCTTAAATGCACATGTCCAAACTTCTTTTTCAGACCACCTCCATGTGTAACCTGGGTGGCTGCCTACACTCCAGCAAGGGCAACCAGCCTTAGTGATGCTGAATGTATTTGCATTACAGACTGAAACCTGAAAACCCCACTCGCTTGTAAATACTGTGCATGATTATACATGGCAAGCACATGGGTGTGTGCTAAGAGTCTGCTTCTTCCCCCAAAAAATCGCTCCCCCTTTCCATCTAATGCAACTGTGAAATCACCAGAGCAATACGCAATAAATCTCTGCCTATAATTCCTCTCTGCACACAGAGTCATGTTTTCACATTAGTCCCAAAACGAAATTTCTTTGCCAATTTGAAAGCACACTTACTGCTCTTTTTTTTTTGGGCAAGTGAAAATCACTTTTACAGACTGACACATTATGAAACCACTTTTTTCGATTTTCTTAAATGCACATGTCCAAACTTCTTTTTCAGACCACCTCCATGTGTAACCTGGGTGGCTGCCTACACTCCAGCAAGGGCAACCAGCCTTAGTGATGCTGAATGTATTTGCATTACTGAGTCCAACCTCAAACCCTTAAACTATTCTTTTTTTTTCCAGTACACCTTAATTTATTGTGAAAACATACTCCATATTATTTTACATGTTCCTCACATTTAAATTTCTCCCAAAACAGAAAATGATAAACGCAACTACAACAAAAAGAATTTCCATTTCTATTATTCATTTCTTAAGTTACCACATTCATCCCCTCTCAAACTCTAAACTCACCTTTAAAATTAGTTAGTTGTGAAAGAAATGTGACACTCAAACAGCAGATTATCAGAGCCAGGATCTCTGTTGTGTTCACCTCTCTCCTCTCAGCAGAACCAGATAATGGCAAACTTTCCCTCTATTTTTCCACACATATACATGTAAGTTTCAAATCTCAGTGCTTCCCCCTTTTTTTCAAATGTAATCACACATTTCTATTGGTTGAAAACCAACCCTTTTCCAAAAGTACCCTGCCCCCAACTTGACTTCTGCCTTGTACCCTTCCCCCAACTTGACTTCTGCCTGCTACCATAGCAACAGCTCATGGAACACTGCTGTGTGGAGTTAGGTCAGAAGTTCGCCACACAATGTTTCAATTCCACAGAGCAAGAGTGCTTGACTTTTCAAACCTAACAGCAAATCCATAGTACTGTTCTTTGGTAACACATTTTTTTGTACCAATTCAAAACATGCTTCTATTAGTTTACACATACAGCCTAGTTTTTATTCTAGAATGGTATGAAACAGCCAATCAGTTCTTTTTGTTTTGAAAAAAATATGTATGCCTCCATTTCCAAACTGTCTTTCTTTTCATATTGCCATTCTACTGAAAGACACCTCCTGAGTGCATCCAGTTCTCCTTTGAAGATGTTCACAGTGTGGATTGTAGGGCACAGCTATGTCTTCTGGAGTGAAAAGTTTGCAGAGAAAACAGATATGGTGAGAGACCTTGCTTTGCCAAATGTAGACATTAAATGGATTGGTCAGAGAGGGTTAAAGTGGCACCAATTGATGCCATTGGTGAAATCCTTCATGCAAATCCAACACCCTGACCTCATAATAGTGCACTGTGGTGGCAATGACCTAGGCACTTTGACTGGGGTAGGTCTGGAAATGCTTATGAAGGACACCTTTGCACAACTGTTTTCACTTTTCCCTAAAACTGCCTTTGTGTTTTCCAACATATGCCAAAGGCAAAAATGGAACTGGTCCAATCATTTCTGTCCGCAGATTGACAAAGCAAGAAAGCACGTCAACAAATCTGTTTCTGCTTTCCTCCGTGACTATGGTATGGGTGCCATTTACCACAACAACTTGCGTTTTGACATGCAAGACATTTATAGAGGAGATGGTGTGCACTTCAATGATAAAGGGAACAGAGTCTTCCTCTTGAACCTTAGACTCTGCATCGGTACTTACTTGTAGGTACCACTAAAAAATCATTTCATAAACACAACGGCTCTTTTTAGAGCCCCCTAATATCTAAACACTTAAATCTGAATTTCATTTATTTTTTTATTTTTTTTCTACCGTACGCTTACCGTAAGCTTACCGTACGCGTACCCCGTGATTTTTTTAAAAAATCAATAAATGTTTTCTTTGTACTTTACAGTCCTTCTTTGACCCCGTCACCAATGTAAGGGGGTCTGTAACTCTCCTCATTGCCCCCTTTTCTTGTTTTCACTCTTTTTTTTCTGAGTGAAACACACAAAATGGCGGCCGCCGCTTCCTGGTTTCGGCCGATTCGAATGTTTACTAAGATCTAACAGCCAATCAGAATCGCGCTCGCGCACGCCACCGTACGCTTACGGTAAGCGTACGGTAAGCGTACCGTAAGCGTACCGTAAGCGGGCTCAGATATATATATTGATTTAAAGGCTATTTTCTCAGAATCTACTGAACAGATTTACACCAAACCTACAAAAGGCACTTCCTTGACATAGGGACTACCTCTCTGCCAAATTTCTAGTAATTCTGTTCAGCCGTTCGGGCTGTAGCTCGTTCTAAAGGTCCTATGGAAAAATGCATGGGAAAAACGCGTTTTGGGACCCCCCTTTTATCTCAGCCCCCGCTTGACGTATCCGCCCGAGACTTTCAGGGTAGGAGCGGAGCGTAGCGCCCCACCTATTTTGAGAAATTCGCGAGGATTCATCGACCGGCGCCAAAGTTATTCAAAATAGAATGTTGCGGATTTCCTATGGAAAAGGGGTCCTAACTATAACTACCTACTGGCGACCGCGAGTAGGTAATATATATATATATATATATATATATATATATATATATATATATATATATATATATATATATATATATATATATTTTAGATCAGACAGATGCTTTTGCATGGTACTGTTGGTTTCACCCATTCATCTCAAAGGCACAAAAAAATGGGTTGAAAATGACGTCATCACTACAACAAGGGCTTCTTATGGCTCCAATGACATCACGTGGAGTCTCTTATGGAGGCCTGGCATTGACGTCCTCGTTGCTGTTGGAGAGCTGTAAAGAAAATATTTAGGCGCTGGAAGGAGGCGCTTATTTAAGAACCAGTTTTTGAGAGACTCTCAAAAAGGAAATGGCCTCTGATGAAGGCAGTCGCTGAAACGCGTTATGCCTTATTCCTTTAATAAAAGTCATCTTGAAGCCCCGCTGTGTCCCTTGAGTCTGCTCGGAAGTGAGGGGATTTGTTTTGGATATTTGTCGTGATTCCAGCATCACGCACAAGGGACCCTTTCACCAAGAGGCCACTGCATTTGCTGGGAAGGAGTGGTGTTATTTTCCGAGGTATCGGATCTGTCGTGGCCCGCCGCCCTACCTCAGGAGGTGAAGAAACTGCCGGCATTAGCAGGTCCATGACGGCATGGAAAGACGCAGTCACTGTACCGGCGTCTTCAGCTCTTCACGCCGGAGGGAATGACGCGCTGAAAGTAGGGGACATAATGATTTTTGTTGCAACTGTTTTTCGAGTTCCCTCCCTGGCACCACGAGCACAAACAAGATTCTCCACAGCACTCTGCGAACAATACACTGCATTGTGGGGCTGGTATTCTTTGTTATTCGAACTACCATCTGACAAACCTGGTCCAGGTGCATGCTCTACCACATGGAAGGAGGCGCTTATTTAAGAACCAGTTTTTGAGAGACTCGCAAAAAGGAAATGGCATCTGATGAAGGCAGTCGCTGAAACGCGTTATGCCTTATTTCTTTAATAAAAGTCATCTTGAAGCCCCGCTTTGTCCCTTGAGTCTGCTCGGAAGAGAGGGGATATGTTTTGGAGATATATTTATATATATATATATATATATTCACTGAAAAAACTATAGGTTTCAGAGGCTTTATAGTTAGTTGGACATTTGTCTCATATAAAACCAGAGAAATTTGCCTGTTATAGTTAGTTGCGCTAACTATAACTCACGCGCCTGCAATGCACTGCTGATGACGTCACATATTACATCACTCATGACATGGTCAGTGACATCACTCATGACATCACTCATGACATCACTCATGACATCTCAAATGACATCACTCATGACATCATCCAGTGAATGTGTTTTTCTGTAAACTGTAAATATTTTTCTTACATATCTATGCCAAGGTCTATTGAAGAATGAGTCGATGTATAAGTGCCTGAATGGATTATTTAGCAGATGCATGACTGACTCTATAAGTCACTAATTTAACGTATGTTACTGAATGCATGGATTAGTGACTAAACTGTGTGAATGTCTCTATTAGTCTCTCAGTTGGTGTGTAAGCAGGTGCATGGGTTGGTGAGTAGCTACATCAATGTCTATATGGGTTATTTATTGTTTGTATGAGTATCTGAATGGGTGTCTGAGTGTCTATCTGGGTGGGTGGGGGGTGTCTGACTCTGTGCATGCATGTTTGAATAGCTGTTTCACTGGTTCTATACATTAAAAACTGCATCTCGGAAGGGCTGTATGGGTAGCTAACTGTGTGTACAGGTGTGTTGATTAGTGAATTGATGTCTCAGTTGTATAAATGTGAGTAACTATGTCTTTAGACAGTATATGTGAGTGTTGGGGTGTATAATTGACTATACGTGAGAGAGAGTGATTGCAAGAGTGTCTACATACACAAATGTGTACTTGTATTAGTGATTGTATAAGAGAGTAAGTATGTCGTAGTATCTATATAAATAAGGGAAATGATGTGTGTATAAATAAGTCAGGTGGTGTGTATATATCTGCATAGGTGAGTACATGGGTGTGTGATTGATTTTTGGCATGACTGAGTAGATGTGTGAGTAACTCTATGGATCAGTAGCACTGTGTGAATGTATGTATAGGTGTATGAGTGGATTTTATACTGATGTAATGATGAGTGACAGCAAGTATGAGTGACTCTATCAGTTTATGTCCGGCTCACAATATATAGATAGGAATCAGTGGATGGGTATCTAGTATCTGGTATTGGTGTGTCTATGGTTTCGAAAATGGTAGTCTGTATTTTAAAGTGGGTGTATTAAAGGTTACATTAGAGTGTGAAGATGTGTGTCAGACTATCACGTGGATGATGTCATCAGTGATGTCATTTGAGATGTCATCAGTGATGTCATGAGTTATGTCACTGACCATGTCATGAGTGATGTAATATGTGACGTCATCAGCAGTGCATTGCGAGCGCGCGAGTTATAGTTAGCTCAACTAACTATAACAGGCAAATTTCTCTGGTTTTATATGAGTCAAATGTGAAACTAACTAGAACGTCTCTGAAACCTATTTTTTTTCAGTGAATTTCTAAGGTTTTTTAAATGCTAATTTCTAACTATAACGTCCCTGAAACCTCTGGTTTTTTCAGTGAATTTCTAAGGTTTTTTAAATGTTAATTTCAAATTTTAATATTTATAAAACCTATATTTTTTCTAATTATTTTTATAATAATTTGGAACTCTATAAACCTTTTTTTAACTTTAAAAATTATGTAATGTTTTATATCTTCCCAAAAATAATCTATATACATTTTTTTTTTCTGAGACAACTAGAGTCCCGTACCGGTAGTCTACCAAGCTCCATCAGCACGTGAATCCTATCCGCCATATTGAAATGATGGGCATTTCGTATCCGACGAGTTCGTGGCACCACGTCCCACGTAAGAACATATACCTATGAGGTCGCGCCAGCTGCTACTTTGGTATGCGACGGGTACGCAATACCAAGCCGCGCGTTACGTCATGTACGTATTGGGTCGCGCCCGCTGAGCTTTGCGCATGCGACGACTGCACGCTGCCAGGCCCTGTGTTATGTCATAGATGTATGGTCCCGTGCCGGGTGCGCCATTCCCTCGTTTTTTTTTGTATGTCTCAAAACTATATCTACTTAACTTTAAAGTGTATATGAGAGCAAGCGATAATCAAAAATACTTAAACATTTGTATATTTCTACCTGTAATAAACTTATATTATAGTAAATATATTTTCTCGAAATCGCGTTGGGTGCGGTCGCCTTGCGCGCTGAGTGCGCGATTGCCATGTGACCTTAAACGTTTTGCTATATACACATATCTCACACTACACACAACATGCAACCATCATCTTCATCAATATTCATGGTCTGTAAAGTAGCCTTCCACCTGTGATAGGCACACACCTAAAACTTACATAACCGAAGTTTTCCCCACTGCCAGAGGTAACATGCTTGCATACGCTATCCCCAGCACAATGTAATGTGGTACGGCCCAGGGGCACTGTCATCCATAGATAATGAACACATGGACACAGATAGATAGTGGAACTGGGTACGGGCACGTGCGCTTGACTCCTTTTTATTACCAGGGTCACATATCCAGTGATGTCTGTGCTGGATGCGTGTAGGGTGAGTGTAAGCCAGCCCTCAGAGAATGGTTGCTGCTAGCATCAACTACAACAGTAATCATTGAATCACACACAGAGATTCAATAATAAAAGAGTCAATAGTTTGTGCTGCAGTAAGGTAGGGACAGCAGATGTAAAATAATACAGAAAAAAATCTATCGTAAAAGAACCACAACTTGTGCTATATTCAGACACAGGCAATAGATCTGAAATAATACACAAAAAGATTGTCCCATAAAGGGTCCAGCAGTTCTAGTGCACTAAGATAGCCACATCAAAAGCATTCAGCATGTGCATAGCCAGCGATGAAGCATGCTGCGAGCGGGACATACTAGCAGCAATGTCTGTTGCCTTCAACACTGCATCATCTGCAATAGCGACTCGATCTCAATTGTGAACATTGCTGTCTGTAGTGTAGGCCATAGAGAGCGGTCAGCAAAGACCCACAGCTACGTAAGGTGGACTTGAGCTACACAGTTTGTCGTACGCGAAGCAAGAAATAGTGTGCGCGGAGCCTGCGATGACACGTATGCATGGTGCGGACAGAGCGCACTGCAGCAATGTTGTTTCCTACAGGACTGCTTCATCTACAATACCGACTCGATCTGAATTGTGAACACTGCTTTCTGCAGTGTATATTGAAGGCATTGGTCACACAGACATCCATTAATACCTTTTCTCACTTCCTCTTCCCAAAATACAACAACATAAATTACAGAAAACTCTGCAATAAATAAATCAAAACAATTCGAATTGCGATTTCTGCTGTCCACAGTGTAGACTATTCAGTGTTCCTTTGAACTTGCAAGATGAATTTCACCATTGTACTAAACATATAAATCATCTAAAAAAAAGTCTTCAAGCAAATATACTAAAAGAATATTCTGTATATTTCAAAACGTAGTTAGTTGCCTACTGAATTCTGTAATTAAACAATCACAACTCGATCTGAATTGTGAGCTCTGCTGACCGCATTGTAAGCCAGAGGCAGTAGTCATTAACACCTCACAGTCACGTGCCGTTGGATTCGGATGCACGGAGTTGGTTGCACCTGGTCGGAGGAGGTACACAGAAATCGCAGACTTTAATTTCTGACATCCTCAATCATATAATCAAGACCCTGTTTTACTGTTCGGACCTTCTGTACCGCGGTGTAGTCCTCCGACTACAGTCAACCAAGCCCAATAATCATGTGCAGCAGTTAACTACGGAAGCACAGACACTGACTGATGCACCTCAACGGAAACAGTTCTGTGAAAAGCAAGCAGCAGTTAATATCGGACACGGTCCATTGTGGGATCAAGATACCGTTCCACTGTTAGGACCTAGAGTTGATTGCACCTGTTCGAAGGGAGTACCTTCATCTCCACTCTCAGAGCAGTTCTAACATCATCCATTGTGGGATCAAGACACCATTCCACTGTTGGAACCTAGAGTTAGTTACACCTGGTGGAAGGGAGTACCTTCATCTCCACTCTGAGATGCAGTTCTAACATAGTCCATTGTGGGATCAAGACACTGTTCCAATGTTGGGACCTAGAGTTGGTAGCACCTTGTCGAAGGGAGTACCTTTATCTCCACTTTCAGATGCAGTTCTTACATCGTCCATTGTGGGATCAAGACCCCATTTCACTGTTTGGACCTGCTGTTCCGCGGTGTACTCCAGCCACTACAGTCAGCCATGCCAAATAATCATGTGCAGCAATTAGCTACGGAAGCACAGAGTCTGATGCACCTCAACGGAGGGAGTTCTCGGAAAACCCAGCAGCAGGTAATATCGGACATCGTCCATTCTGGGATCAACACACTGTTCCACTGTTGGGACCTAGAGTTGCTTTCACCTGGTCGCAGGGAGTGCCTTCATCTCCACTCTCAGATCCAGTTCTAACATCGTCCATTGTGGGATCAAGACACCGTTCCACTGTTGGGACCTAGAGTTGGTTACACCTGGTGGAAGGAAGTACCTTCATCTGCACTCTGAGATGCAGTTCTAACATAGTCCATTGTGGGATCAAGACACCGTTCCACTGTTGGGACCTAGAGTTGGTAGCACCTGCTCGAAGGAAGTACCTTTATCTCCACTCTCAGATACAGTTCTAACATCGTCCAGTGTGGGATCAAGACCCCGTTTCACTGTTCGGACCTGCTATAGCGCGGTGTACTCCAGCCACTGCAGTCAGCCAAGTCCAATAATCATGTGCAGCAATTACCTGCGGAAGCACAGAGTCTGATGCACGTGAACAGAAGGAGTTCTGTGAAAACCCACTAGCAAGTAATATCGGACATCGTCCATTCTGGAATCAATAATACTGTGACCTAGAGTTGGTTGCACCTGCCCCAAGAGAGTACCTTCATCTCCGCTCTCAGATGCAGTTCTAACATCGTCCATTGTGGGATCAAGACACCGTTCCACTGTTGGTACCTGTTTGACTACTGTCTTAGTAGTATACAGAGCACTCCATGCTGCTGGGCCTCAAACTGAACGCTGTGTGCCTGTGTTGCGGTAGCCAGCGTTGATCTGAGGAACCTTCCGACCTCGCAGACCTTGCCCCAGGAGCTTCCGCCGGCATGTGGTGGGCCCTCTTTCACATAATGCGGTTGCGAAAGGTAAACTGTGGGGCATATGCGCGTCGCAGCGGCCACAACGGTTTCTGAGTACCAGCAGACTGAGAGCATCATTAACGCAGCCAGCTTCACTCACGAGGTCAACCCCTACGCTAGCCTTGCGTACACCAAGCCAGCCCACTGCGCTAAAGATTTGAGGGGAGGGGAAAGTACGCGCTATTTTTTCAAAATCTTCCCTACTGACTGTACTATTATGGTTCCGTCCACTATCTACTTCACTCAATAGACCATCAGTGTATGTTCACATGTACATGTGTGTGCTCTGCATACTCAAGTCTGTCCGGCACATCCCCTCAACACTTTGCATTGTTTAGTTTTATAATCGAGAATCACTTGCCACTTTCGCACACACTTTGCTCCCATCTCTCCCCGCATTCTGCAACAGAGGTGCTATGCCATGTTTGTTTTGTGTACATGGCTAGCCACGGTTCCCACAGTACGTAGTGTCGTTGTGTCTGATAGTTGTAGATGTTGTTTGTCATATTGTATGCGATTATATAAGGTAGCGCGTTTATTCACGAGCAGTGGTTTCTCCCATTTACATATCGCTGTCTTAAAGAGCATACAGAGGTTTTTCTCACAGGTGCAAACTGTGACCACAATGGCAGTCATTCATTACTATGCAAGAATTTCCACTGCATGACACTTCTAAGCTTACAGCCCCCAATCTTGCCTGCTTTCTTGAAAGCACGCCAACTCCCACAATCACACCAACATTCACACAGCTTTCTAACGGCAGTTATCTGCTTCTCAATAACATGCACTCCTACGGAATGTGAGGTGGCATACCGTAAGTCCTTACTGTTTCAAACCGAGTAACTTCCTGTAGCAATGTCTATTCCCACCCATACAAACGAACTCCCAAACTTCAACTTGGCCTTGAATCCCTACTTTGCAAACAGATTTCATTAAACTAACCAAACTAAAGCGCTTTTCTTCAGAACAGAAGTGTCCCTCACTTCTGCAAAAGAAATTTACCGCCTGCAGATAGCACGAACTTCCAGTAAAATACAGTCCCTTTTAAATTCGAACCTTCCATTACACTTTGTGAATTGTTACCCAATTTTCAACACATCTCACACTCAAGTTCTGGCACACTATTTTTAGGTCTCGCCTAGCGGTGCAGCGCATGCGCTGCTCGCTTTGCGAGGCATGCAGTATACACTGTAGGTGAGGGAAGCCCCGCCCACTCTCCCGCCCACTTTTTCATTGGCTTAAGACTTTTTGCTTTGTAAATGCTGCCTTCAGATTGGTTTAGAGGCTGCTAGTCCCGCCTTATGACGGCCATGTCTCCTTCCACGGCTATTGTCCCCTTTACTGCGTGTTTTGTAAGCACTACTTTGTCACCGTGCCACCCCTCCCGCTGTCCGAGCCTTCTCTCCCACCCCCCCACTTCCGTTGTTCTTTCCGTTGTTCGTGCCTTATTAACGCCTGCCCACCCGCACTCCCGTTTGCCTTATGTGTTGTGGGCGGGGAAAGGTAGGGACACTGGTGCAAGAAGGCAGGACATTGATACCATGGAAGCGGGAGCCTACCCCGCATTTTTGTTTTGTTTTTGGAAAACGCAGCGTCAACAAAGAACGCCGCAACCCGAATCGGAAGTCAGGTGGTCTGGACTTCCTTGACATAGGCGGGGCCTTGCAGGAAGACAACGTCCCAAGAGGAAGTAGGCGCCCGTGCCTGGTTGGGGGCGTGGCTTAAAGCCCGATGCAGAGAGACCCGCTTGTGGCTGTGAAAGCGGCGTCCGTGCAGCTGTAGAGACGGTGGAGTCCAAATTACAGTAAGCATGTATTTTTTTTTTTATTTACGTTTGCAGCTGCAGGGGGCTGGTGCGCACAAGGCAGAGCAGTGTTTACAGCTCGCCCCGGTTCACAGGCTTCACGGGTGACTTCTGGCTTGTAGATTAAAAAAATCTGAATGAATGCTGCGAACGGACTCACCCGAAGTGAACCTGGCTTCCAAGTCAGCCTGTCCAGAGTACACCAGCAGCCATCAGAATCCTACTCTCCTGCTGCGGGCGATGCCGCTGGGAAAGTCGGAGTAAGTCAGTTGTTGGGGCCGCAGCTACCAGCAGGCGCTATATCCGAATTGCTGTAAAGATGTAAGTGGCTGGAGTGAGGTTTGTTACTCCAATGCTTATGTGGCTATTATTGCTTTGGTCACAGTCCAGTCCGTCGCATGGCACTAACTCATTTTTAGCGTTTTCACAATTTACGTCGGGAGGCAGAGACAGCACAAGCAGCGAAGCAGGAGGAGGTGTACTTGTTGTGCAATAAGAGCTTGTATTGTAGTATTTAGTTGTGCTCTTACCAGACTAGGATGAGTAAAGTGGCTTGGCTCACCTATGAGGAACCTTCAATCCTGCGAGGTACCTGCTGGGCGGTGCTTGGGGCGCCAGGCAGTGAGCGTGACTGACACATGTCCCTCGCACCGGCTGTTACCTCTTCTACCCCCCACACCTTACCTAACTTGTTGTGCTGCGTCCAAAACGCTGCGTCGGTGTCCTAAAACCAGTCGGATCTGCCTGTGGCCGAGTCTGCGATAATCAACCAAAACCACGCTGAGGCTCATGACCGGGGTGAGGCTAACCGGTTTCCTGACTCCTTGCCGCTCCACGCTGCTCTATGTGGTACAAGCCTGCAGCCCTCTCGTGTAACGTGTTGTATCACCCCCAAGCTACTGCTACAGTTCGCAGAACGGGTCGGCGGGGGTTGTACAGGCCCAGGTGAAAGGCCCCTCGCTCCCTGCTCGCTCATTCGCTGCTCCCAGCTACTTCCGCTTCGATGCCACATTTAAATCCAGTACATCTCACTTTATTATTTGTCGAGAAATGGCAGTGGAGGCTGAGAAATGATGTAACATGTTTAAAGTAGGCAAGAAGGATAAACCATGTCACGCAGCAGAAAATAACAGTGTTACCAGTGCTTTTGCAAAGATACCAGAACATATATATCTATTTTTCCTATTGCAGTTGCGGCCGAATTCATTGCTGAATGATTTAAACTGAAGCTCGTCTATGCAGAAGAGAAAAAAGTGATTGCCGGCGGCAGTGCTTTAAGGTGGCCACCAAAACAGAGCCGAGAGAACAATGGTGAGGTGAATTACAAACAGGCGCCGCCTCATTATCCCGTGTTAGCCTCGGCTTCGCGACCCTAACGGGATCAACAGTGTCAAAATGAGCCTTTCCCGACCCCGGCAGTGCAGCTGCTGCGCCGCGTCTCTTTCCCCTCCCCCCCTCAGGGCAGCTTGGAACCAAAATATCGAGTTTCAGGCACCGGATTTCTTTTACTGCTATTGTTCTACACCTGGGCAGGGTTCTTGTCTCACCTCCCCATCGCTCTGGGTCACTGTGACGCATTCTGGCTGTCAATGTCATCCCAGATTTTACAGTAATAATCTGCGTCTTTCTCCCCCAGGGCCACAGTGTTGAGCAGGTGTTACTGGAGGGGTCCTTGGAGGCAGAGAACCGGTCTCGGGTCCCGGATGGTTTTTCTAAACTGGACATGTAGCGCAGCAGGTATTGGGGAGGGGACCCGGGTCTCTGTTGGTACCAGAACACAGTATAGTAACCGACGCGCGCTCCACTGCTCAGAGCGCAGGGCAGTCTGGCCGCCTGTCATGGAGTCACCGACACTGAGGACGACTTGTTCAGCGCAGGCAGAAACCAGGAACTTGCAACATCAAGATTAGAAGGTACTCTACGGGTCAAGAGGAGCAACATATCCAGTTGTGATTCATTATGGTTTATAAACAGATGTACGGAAGTATAGATTGATTTATGTATTTAGAACTATTAGGAAACCATGCGGAGCACGTGCTTCCCTCACATGCTTTACTTACCTGCACAGAGGGTGCTGACCACGAGGAGGAGCGAGCTCAGGACAAGATGATGCATCAGCAGAGCTCTGACTTCTAATGCAGACAAATATCTGGGTGGGACCCTCCACTCTTCCTTAAACTGTGGCAGAGTTCGAGACCAGCCCCCTCCATGTAAATATGCTCACAGAGCATTAAACAATGCAAACCTGGGACAATCCCTGTCATCAACCGGTATAGCTAACCCATCTAGAATTTAGATGCAGACAGCATAAGAAGAAAGGCTTTACGTCAAACACGTGTGGAACTTTACCTTCACCCTCAATTAACCAGCACCCCCATGTGCACTTTTTTTCTTCTTGGCATAGTGGTAAACTGTTTTGTCTATAAGTGCTTCATGGCGCTTTACGTAATAATGAAAATCATCAGCATGAAGTCAAGATATAAAGGAAAGAAACATGAGAACACCACGCATTGCACAGAGCAAGGATTGCAAAAAGCCACAGGGTCTGAAAGGGCACTCATGAGACAGTCCAGCGCCTTCACTGTGTGTCAAGCAAGCACTGACCTCACCAGAGGTGTCTGGAATTCACCTTCCAAAGACAACTTTTGAAAACTCTTAACACAGCAGATCTTACTCCAGCACAAGTTCACTTAAAAGTCGCTGAAAAAAGACACTGGTGTTAGAGGCAGTTAATGAAGTCTGGCTGTGCGATTTCACATGGCCTATTAGATTTGAGTGTAAATACATATTTTTTCACTTCTACATTCCACTTCCTTCCAAGCTACCACCCTTCATCTCTCAGTCTCCGTTCTGACCAGGGCTTTAAGCGGGTTTTGCTCACAACCAGCAGTTCTAATAAGCATTTGCATGCAACAGGTCCCGCTTTTACGCGAGGCAACGGCAGCAGAGGCTGGCACTACCTCAGCCCTCTTTGTAGCTCTGGCATCACCTGTCTCCTTGAAAAGGAAAAAAAGAGCTGAAGGACCTCTTGACAGACAGCCTAGTGCCTCGGGTGCAGCCTGGTGTATTCTTAGCCTTAGGGCTCCTCTGCAGAGCAACCCGTTCACTTTAGGAATAAGAGCGCCAATTAAAGGTTCCTGTGATTTATAGTGCACCGCTTGTAGGCGTCATCACCGTCACCGTGCCCAGGAGCTGTGCAGGGTTTGCATCTGGTGTGCACCACATATTAGACATCCACAGCAAGTCTAGTACTCTGTGGTAATTCATCGTGGCATTCTTTGTTCATTACACCATACCCTATAGCAGTCACAGTGCTGTGGTACCACCACTGTGCTTAAATATTGTTGCTAGCAGTAGATAGAGTACGTGTGCAGAAGCCCAGTCAGTGTTTCAAGATCTCTGTGTAGCAGTGTAGTGAATGTGCTGCAGTGTAGTCTGTGCTACTATAGAGTGTGTGCCATACATCTCTACCATTACACACACAGTAGGAAGTCACTAGACAATGATATATTTTTCAAAACTTGTATTTTTGGTGATATGACCAACGAAGGCCCTGATTTTATATTAAAAACAGAGCTTTGGACTATACCACAGCGCGCCATGCCACATAATTCCACTTCACAAATCCACTCCACATCACACAATTCCACGTCACACATTTCCACAATTTACTAATCTAATCCAATCCAACCCACAAAATTCCACTACACACCACAGACATACACTCCATAACACATAATAAAGGACCTTGCCATTTACAATACCAATGGCTCTAACTCAGAAAAATGCGAGACCGATTGCATTTCCAATGCTTGTTTAATACGGTCTCCTCCGGCCTTCTCACATCCTTTCAAACTGTTTTTGGTATAATACCACACTTTTCATTCGATCATCTCTGGAATAACAGGAACAGTGCCCAAAATTCTCGCTCTCTCTGCGGCCATCCTACTACTATTTTTGCTTGTAAAAATGACTGCCCTCCCTGTGGTAACAAGCATCTCCGACACAATACGCCTCTACGTGAAGCTACATCAATACTGTGAAAAAATTGAACTACTTTTCGGCTGCCTGCCTCGATCTATTATCGGAGCCAGCTACAGCATGACATTTATTTACACATATACAATCTGCGTGCAGCCATCTTTCTATTGCAAAACGTGCCCATTCGACTGGCGAATGGATATATGCCTTGCCAACATCCCAACAATTGCTCCATATATCCAGCAGGTAATGGAGTATCTTGAAAACCATGAACTCGATTGTTCAGGCAGTAGAGCAATGGCGGATGCAACGTGTAGGAGAGTAGGGTCTGCAATCCTATGATCACCCAGATTTTTTGCTTTTGCTTCATTGGTTTACGACTTTCCCTGGCTGGGGGCCTGCCAATCAGGCCCACAGCCTAGCTGTTCTCTCTCGAAATTAACACACATGTACATTAGGTGCATCCACTAATTGGAACTGGGCTGCCTTGTCAGTCCCTGTCTCAGCATACCACAGGTATCCAGGGCATCGGTGTACCCAGGGCCTACCAGGGGCTGCAGCATGTATTATGCCACCCCTGGATGGCCGCCCAAACCTGACACAACTGGCTGCACGACAGCTGGGGCAAAGTGGTGTAATCACCCGTTGCTGTAGGTGTAGTATTCCTATACCTAACCCTAGAATGGACACATGGATTCCTATCAGTCACTCCTATGGCAGGCCTTATCAATCCTGAAGGCAGAGTGCGGGGAATCATGTGGGGCGGTGCTCTGGCGCGAGCTGAGCCCGTCGACGGCTTGCGGAACCAAGTCCTAATAGCCGTTCCATGGTGACGCGGGCCAACTACTTTAAAATGCATTATAATCCTTGCGGTTATTTGCTAACTTTGGCATCGCATCACCTACACATGTCGAGTAAGGTGTCATACAAATTGGAATACGAACCCCTCGCCAATTCTGGCGGCGGGGTTAGCGTTCCCCCCTTTTAGAGGGGCACGACATGGAAGGAACCTTGAACCCCGGTTACAAGTTGACTCAAGCCTCAGCATCACAAAATGGATGCTGCCACCAGACACAAGTCTGACCTCCTGCTGCTGGGAGACCTTCCAGCGAGGGGAGCTTGGACAAAGGGTTTCCTGTCGAGGGCGGTGTTAGCACCATCCCAGACAGGGTTTGTGTATCCCAGGTAGGCAGGGCTGAAAGGAAGGTGATTGCAAGTAGCACCCCGGTGCTCACTGTGCATAGCCCGGCTCAAACCAGTTTCGGAGGCAACCCTGCCCCTGAGCTGGGGCGAAGCCGGACAAAGGATAGGGGTGTAACCACCCCCCTCCTGGCCCCACCCATAGGTAGGACCTAGTCACTGGCCAGCCCCTTTTCTTAGAATAAAGGTAGGAGCGAGTCCCCTTCCCAAATTGGATAATTCTGAATCTTGAACTACTTTCCACGAAAGGAACTCTTGACTATTTCTGAAGACTCTCCCTTGTGGCTAAGGAGTAGCCGCCCTGCACCAGCAGGCACCACCTAAGCGCTTGCGGTTTGCTGCACGTCTCTCCCACGGATCAAGACTGCCCAGCTCGACGAGACCCGGGTTCCCTGCCATCTCTGACCTCTACCTACATCATCAGCCCAGCTGAGATTCGTAGGTGTGACGAGACCTGCGGGACCAGCCATCTTCAGAACCTGCACGACGCTTATCTAGCACGCCCACCGAGGGACCCTCGAGTGAGTGCACCTAGGGTTTGAGAAGCCCTAACCCTGAGCAGCTCCAGCACCGAAGTCTGCCTCCCCAGCATCCACGAGATCTGCGTGGGGGCCCTTCCGCTCCTTGCTGTTCACCGCGTTGTCCGACCACTCGCCGACCGGCTTGTGGCCCTCTTCACGACGCACCACGATAGTTTGTTTTCATCACTGGTCTGGTTGCTCCAGACTGGCCCTTGCTCCCCTTCAACAGAGGAGTACCCCGGACCCTCCTGGTCCACCCCAGACGCCATCTTGACTCCACCGCGTGGGTTTGCCACTGCCAAGACCTGCTGCCCCACTCCTGGGCCCAGCATCATCGACAGCAGACGCCTTCGTGGAACAGCTCGCCCTCCATCCTGGTCGCCGCCCCGCCTCCTGGTCCGAGGAACAGCCGAGTCCGACATCATCCACTCACCTGGTCGAGGTGACTTCAGCCGGTGCCTTCCGGGTACCCACACGATCGCTAGCGGTTGAGAACTGAGTCCCCTCTGCTTTCAGGTTTCCTTCATCACCGATCCAGGCTTGGATCTCGCTGAACATCGACACTGGTCGCCTGCCAGCAACAACTTCTTTCAGGCTCCTGAGACTACAACGAGGACTCCCGACATCTTGCCGAACCTCACTCAGCCGCAGCCTCTGGGCTAGGTAACTCGAGCATTTCGGTGCTCCATCGCAGGTTCGCTCTACGAGTGTCCAGTTCATTTTCGTTTAGTCCCACTGATCGGATCACTCCGGAATCAGTAACTCCAGACTCTAACCATTCGCATTTCACTGTTAGTGTAGATGGTTTCCCGTGCCCTCGGGCATTTGTGTAAATTGTGCAACTGAAGTATTTTCATAAGAGTTTTGTAGTGTGCTTAGCTCCCTGACTCATAAAGAGCCAGGGTAGTCTTGTTATAAATAAATATCCTTTATTTTCATAACAACTTGTCTGGTGCCCTTTCACTTGACGTTCAAGGGGTATATGTGATGGTAAACAGCTGGCTTAACACGCCCTCTAGAGTTTAGCCTAAAGACTGCTCGTATCCACGCTACTAGGATAGCTGGTCTATACGGTTGACTTACAACCAATCATCAATAAGGGTCGTTTGGAATGATACACAGTGATCACTAGAATAGTGAGCACTACATATCAGGCCAACTTCTCACACAACGCAAAAAGGTTTCGTGGCGGAATGGGATTTCTGCGCAGCTGTGAAAGATCTACTGCAACATACGACCTTTGACAGCATTGCAGATTGTCTGCCAATTCAAATTGCCGCTCCAACATTCAAGGAACATTACTGTTCCTTCCAAGATATGAATTGGATCGCTTTCCTTTTTTCACACGATGGCAACAATGACCTCTTGGAACATTACGCATCTCAAGCCGCTGAAGAACTTCCAGACTGCAATCTCCAAGACTTGTAAGAAATTCACGTTCTTCTTGGATTGATTTTTACCAACTTTTTTGAGTTTTTCCTTTCAATTTTTTTAATACACTTCAATTGAACTATTTTCATATAATAACTTTCTAAGTATACTCAGGCATTTGAACTCTGTTTTCATTATTGCCCCTTACATCTCCAGTCTAACCAGGAATGGGTGATGTATGGCCTATCCAAATACGCTATTTACTTCCTAAATTAGCCTAAACCCGACATCCATTTTGAAACCATCTCTATTCTTTGTGCACACGTCTCTCTACCTGCCTGTTATCCACGAAGCCCTTTCACACAAATTTACTCATCCTCAGCCTCTACTCACGAGCTGGCGATCAACATAAAAAAACACGACATTGTTTAGGAACTGGTTGGCACAGTGTGCTAATCGTATCCTACCTTTATTTTCATTATAGAATTGAGTCATTCATGTCTAATAGCTATTGTTTATGTCACATTGAACTGTTACATGTAATGTGGAATTCACTAATGCAGCAGCTTCAGATTTGAACATAACAGAATCGGTTGGAGTTTGCCTCAGCTCGGTGCCTTAGCTCTTTGCACAAGAATTTTTTTTGAAAGAGCTGAAGACAATAATGTATGGTTCGACGAGAAGGGTACCTAATGTGCTTCTCAGAAGCACAATTTTGTGTTCCTTTTCCAAGTTCCGATGTGACTAGAACTATTACCAATTCTGACACGCACCAGATTGAATCTACCGTACAAGAGATTTCTGACTGTTCTACTGTTGATAATTTTGTGTTACAACAAAGGAGTACCAGGGTACCGAAGAAGTTTGATGATTACACTTTGCAAATTTTTTTTTGTTTCTTTTCTTAAAGGATACATGTGCTAATCGTATCCTACCTTAATTTTCATTATAGAATTTCGAGTCATTCAACTGTAATAGGTATTGTTTATGTCACATGGAACTGTAACATGTAATGTGGAATTCACTGATGCAGGAGCTTCGTTTGAATACAGCAGAAGCGGTTGAAATTTGCCTCAACTGAATGCCTTACCTCTTGCACCAGTGGATCCATTTAGGGCAGTTAAATAAAGACACTCTTTATATAACTTTCAGACTCCATCGCTTTATTACACACAGCCACTTTCTTAGGCACACCTGATTTCACCATTTCTCTTCTGTGGCATTGCAACATTCTGCATTATATTCTTCACGATTATTTCTTTATTCCTCCTTCCTATTACACACACCCACTTTCTTAGACACACCTGATTTCACCATTGCTCTTCTGTGGAATTGCAACATTCTGCATTACATTCTTCACGATTATTTCTTTATTCCTGCTTCCGAAAACACTGCATTTGAGTCTTCAGAAAGTAGAGGTGAGTAGTTCGCTTCCCACACCCTATATCATATAAACGCATACTAACACTACTTACACAGATATGCTAAAGCGGCCAGTATCCTACAACGCCCACACACATCACTTTACAGCAATCAGCTCACGGCTTACGGTCACGGTTTCATCCCCGAGTCTTCAGACCAGTACCAGTAAGTAGTTTGCTTCCCACTCCCGCTATACTGTAAACACATACCAACACCACCTGCACAGCTATCCTACAGCGGCCAGTATGCTACAGCGCCCAGACCACATCAGTTTACAGCACTCAGCTCACGGTTTAGGCGCACGCTTTCATCCCCGAGTGTACCGGCACCTCACCTCAGCACCATCTCACTCTGCGCAAAACAGCACTTTCACACCGGTAGGGATAAATACTTCAGCACATCCGTTTACAGCACTCAGCTCACGGTTTAGGCGCACGCTTTCTTCCCCGAGTGTACAGCACCTCACCTCAGCACCCTCTCACTCTCGGCAAAACAGCACTTTCGCACTGGTAGGACTAAATACTTCACTTCACACTCCCTGTATAGCATACCCTAAACACCCCACAGACGACAGTGCTCCTACCCTCCCCTTTCCTACTTTTTTTGCCCTTTTTCCCCCTGACTCGTTTAAACGGAATCACAAAATGGCGGCCAACACTTCCTAGTTGCAACCGCTCACAGCCAATAAGCAGCAAGCTCGTTCGCGTAACGCCTCAGCCAATCAGATGGCAGAATTCCCAAATGTCGATGTCTGTAAATTTCGATATATCTCCAAAACTACTGAACAGATTTACACCAAATAAACAAAAGCGTGCTTTCTAGACTAAGACCCTTCTCCTTGCCAAATTTGGGGTAATTCCGTTCACCCGTTCGACCTGTAGCCTTGTCTAAAGTTTCCTATGGAAATTAACATGGAGAAAACACGTTTTGGGACCCCCCCCTTTTTTCTCGGCCCCCCCTTGAGGAATCACCCCCAAACTTCCCACATAGAAGCAGATATGAACAAAGAATTAGTTTGGAAAATTTCATGAAGATTCATCAAACGACGCCAAAGTTATAAGCAAAACAAAAAATGTTCTTCCTATGGAAACTTGGTCCTAACTATAACTACCTACTGGCGACCGCCAGTAGGTAATATATATTGCCGGCTGAAGTCACTTGCCTAGCATGCGGTGAGAGAGCATGCTGGGACTTGCAGTTTACTACTGGGATTGCAGGTCTGTGTGTGACTTTTAACTGGCCTATCAGGAGAGCCACCAATTTAAATTTAAACGGAACTGTGGTTGATCGGGGGAGGAGCGGGCATTTGAGAAAGTCAATGTCCGAAACGCGTCATGCCCATGCTCTTTGAAATAAATCCCCTGTTTGAAGTACCCCATGGTGTCCTTCCGGTATATATATATATATATTTGAGATCCGACAGATGCTTTTGCATGGGTACTGTTGGTTTCACCCATTCATCTCAAAGGCACAAAAAATGGGTTGAAAATGACGTCAGCACTCCGACAAGGGCTTCTAATGGCTCCAATGACATCACGTGGAGTCTCTTATGGAATCCTGGCATTGACGTCCTCGTTGGAGAGCTGTACAGAAAATATTTAATCGAATGCTGGCGCATTGGAACATTTAAAAGGTGAGGAATCCACAGGTAGATACTGTATCCACCAGAAAAAGCGTTACCGAAGTTAACTTGTTCGTCTTGTCCAAGAAAGACCCTCTAGACTGACTTAGGGCCCATTCTAGCAGGGCCAAACCAATGACTTGGGCCCTTGCCAAAAGAGTGCCTATCACAGAGATCTGCAAGGTGGTGACGTGGGCATCCATGCACACCTTTGCCAAACACTACTGTCTAATCTGAAGTGTTGAGGAACGTGCACTTTGCAAGGGCTGTTCTGCAGGATTTCCTGGTCCAATCATCAATCAACCCTTCTCTAAGGGCAGGGTATTTCTCTGTAATCTACATGTGAGGAATCTGTAGGTAAAAGTATCCATTCATTTTCTGTGAGGAAAAATCTCACGACTCTCCTGATGGAGCGAGCTTAGGATCGGCGCTGTATCGTGTCGGTGACGTCATCTGACGCCACTTCCTTCGATATGAAGCCAGCACGCTCTATCAGTGATGTTAGAGCTTTGAAGTTTCGAAATCCAGTCTGACACTTAAGATCGTTTGACAGGTGAAGAATCTACAGGTAGAGGATCCACCAAAAATGTCATTACTGCTGGTAAGTAACTTTTTCTTTTTTGTTGCTGATTACCTTTTCAAGGTTTCCTTGGTCAGAAGATTATTATAACATTATTAAGTTGTGTATATCCAAATTTCTTATTTCAGGGGGAGCTAAATGGACATAGAGGACTTGTCCCTTCCAATTTTTTGGAAGTATCCACACTCCCTGAAAAAGGAACCAATGTGATCATGTCTAAAGATCTAGACTCTCAAGGGCTACACAAAGAGCGACAGGTAAAACAATTTCCTATTAATTAATGTAGTACAAAGCAGAGTGGGTTTTAATAATGTTGTTTGTTTATATGTATAGACAGAGTCTGCAATAATATCAATTATGTATTTGTGGCATGTGTGTGCGTATACATATATTCGTGTGTGTATGTGTGTGTGTATATATGTATATAAAGATATATATATATCTGAAAGAAACACGTTAGTTAGATTCCTCACCTTAGAATATCCCCAGGCGTCAGGCTGGATCCGGAAAGATTTTGTCAGCAATACCCTTGCGCGTCGCTAGGCATCGTCTGCGGCTCCGCGTCCGTCGTCGTGATTGCCAGGGTGACGTCGTTGGAGTACTTAGACGCCGCCCTCACGCGCTGACGTCAGTTCTTCTTTTTTCCACGCCAGTAAGCGCCGATCCGAGAAGAGCATACCCTTTAGTCACTTTTTGACTAAACTTTTGAACTCTTTTGGTTCCCTTTTTCAGTCGACCTCGACTCTGGTGCCGATAGGATACCTGACTTCAAAGCTTGGGACTCCTGTCACCGACTGATGTCTGTTACGGATCTCCACCGCCGGTGCCTCTATTGTCTTGGGGCCGACCATGAGGCCGAGTCGTGCCCCGACTGCCGGACCTTGACTTCGAAGGCTAGGTGGGAGCGGTCCCTCAAGCTGCACGAGCTCCGGCAGCCGGCTCCGCGCCGCTCAAGGTCCCGGTCGAGGTGGAGGTCGAGGGACCAGTCGCATAGCCGCAGTCATCACCGCTCGTCGGGGTCAAAGTCTTCTCGATCCGGTAAGTCGAAGCACAGCAAGAAGTCGAAGAGGCGACATTGCTCTTCTGGCTCCCCTCGCCGGTCGCGCGACTCGGCTGAGGGCTCGGGTGGCACCACCCGTGCGGCTCCGTCGGAGCCGCAGGAGTCCCGTCCGACTCCATACACTCCGGTCCCTGGGTCTGACGCGACACCGGCGGAGATCAGGGACTTCCTCGTGGCCATGAGGAGCCTGGCTCCACCGTCGACGCCTGCCGGCGCGCCTTCGGGCCCCGCAGGCTCGACTGGGAGGTCCAGCATGTCGGCGGCTCCGGCCCCGGCGCCGTCCTCGACTCCGGTCCCGACGCTGCAGGCCACCGCGGGATCCACGCCTGGATCCCGGTTGACCTTACGACCCCTCCGCCGGCGCCGACCCCTACGGTGCTGCCCCCGGGCCGCCTTCGGACGATGCCGTTCTCCGGTTTAGTCCCGGTCCGGGCCCGGCGTCAGAGCGGCGCCGCCCGACGCCGATGATTGAAAGGTTCATCTTCCGCCCGGCTCTGATCCTTACACCTGTGTACCAGGATTCGGATGACGGACACGACTGGGAGGGGTCTGAGGACCCTCTGGCTCGGCAGGGCCAGTTATCTCAGGACTGGGCAGACGAACTGGGGGATGCCAGTGGTCTTGATACCTCCCCTGACACTAGCCTCATCTGTCCTCCGTCCGTGGCTTCGGAGGAAGGTGCTACATTCTCTGTGGTGCTGCGCAAGGCGGCCGAAGCCCTTGGGCTGGAGCCTCTGCTGCAGTTCAATGAGGCACTGATTGACGTTCTGAAGGGCACCTGGTCCAAGCCCTCCACAGTCCCTCCTGTGGACCGGAACGTGACCCCGTTTTTTTGTCCATGCACCCCACCTCCGAGAGCCTGGTTATCCAGGCCTCTACCTCCCAGACCTCCTTCCCGTCCGCTCCCCCGTATCAGGAATCCAAAACGTTAGAACAGTTTGGGAAGAAACTGTTCTCCTCCCTTAGTTTGGGGTTGCGGTCTATCAACACCGCGTGATTTTTGGACCGTTACTCCCACTCCCTGTGGGATACGGTGGAGGACGTGCTGCCCCAGTGTTCGGAGGAGGCCCGGACATGGCTCGCCCAGGCTCTTGCCGAGGGGCGGGATGCGGCACGGCATGCAATCCGATGTGGACTAGACACAACGGACTCGCTAGGCAGGGCAATGGTGACCACGGTGGCGATTCGTCGCCACGCCTGGCTGAGATCCATGAACTTTTCCGGGGATGTTCAGAGCACCCTCATGGACATGCCCTTCGATGGCAGTCGCCTTTTTGGCGACAAAGCGTACAGTGTGCTGGAGCGCTTTAAGGACTCCAGGGCTACGGCTAAGTCCTTGGGCCTCTCGGCCCCTCGCCCGCAGACTTCTTCTTTTCGCCCCTTTCGTGGCCTAGGAAGGGGCGCCCCCTCACGTCCGTCTAGCCACAGGCCGCAGAACCAGCTTCAGCGCGGACTTGGAATCCGCCACGGCAGAACAGGGGGACAACGAGCCGGTCCGTCCACATCTAGCCCGGCAGCATCCGCCTCAAAGCCCTCCTAGTGCTAGCTTTCAGGCCCATTCATCGCCATTGGGGGGCAGAGTTCGCCATCACCTGCTCCACGGGCGTACCATCACATCGGACAGGTGGGTGCTGCAAATCGTCCGAAGGGGCTACTCCCTCCCCTTCAAGGCGACCCCTCCAGCCATGCCACCGCAGTACCTCCGCATGTCGGGGGATCACTTGAAACTTCTACAGGAGGAAGTTACAGCCCTCTTGGCCAAGGGGGCCATCGAGCGCGTTCCTCCCCCAGAAGTAAGTCGGGTTGTTATTCCCACTACTTTCTGGTTCCCAAGAAGGGCAAAGGGGGCCTACGCCCTATCTTGGACCTCAGAACCGTCAACGCCTGCCTCCGGAAGGAGAGGTTCAAGATGCTCACCTTAGCTCAGGTTCTGGCTGCCCTAGACCCTGGAGATTAGATGGTAGCGTTGGACTTGCAGGACGCTTATTTCCACATCCCCGTCCTGCCGGCCCACCGGCGTTACCTGCGGTTCACGGTGGTCCACGAGCATTTTCAGTTTACCGTGCTCCTCTTCGGCCTCACCAGTGCCCCTCGGGTGTTCACGAAAGTGATGGCGGTGGTTACAGCTCACCTACGCAGATTAGGCGTTCCAGTCTTCCCCTATCTCGACGACTGGTTGTTGAAGGCGGGCTCGCCCCAGGCAGTCGTCTCCCACCTCCAGACTACGGCGACCTCTTGCATTTGCTGGGGTTCTCCATCAATGTGCCGAAGCCACATCTGAGTCCCTCCCAGAAGCTCCTCTTCATCGGAGCGGTTCTGGACTCGGCGCAGTTCCGGGTCTATCCTCCGGAACAGCGGGTCCGGGATATTCAGGCTCTGATTCCCATCTTTCGGCCTCTATCCCGGGTTTCGGTCAGGTTGGTGCTGCGGCTTCTGGGTCTGATGGCCTCCTGCATCCTGTTGGTACATCACACCAGATGGCGAATGCGGGCTCTGCAGTGGGACCTGAAGTTTCAGTGGGCCTAGCATTGAGGCAATCTGTCTGACCATGTCTTGATCTCGGAGGGCACTGCAAGACAGTTGCAGTGGTGGCTCACGGACCGCGATTGGGTCATTGGCAGATCCCTCTCCCTACCCCAACTGGAGCACGTAGTGGTGACGGATGCATCCCTCCTGGAATGGGGGGGCACATGGGAGAGGCGGAGATCAGAGGCCTCTGGTTTCCGGCGGAGTCCCGGCTCCATATCAACCTTCTGGAGCTGAGGGCGATCCGACTTGCACTGAAGACATTCCTTCCCTCTGTCTGGGGAAGTGTAGTGCAGGTGTTCACGGACAACACCACCGCCATGTGGTATTGCAACAAACAGGGCGGGGTGGGGTTGTGGACCCTTCGTCAGGAGGCTCTGCGCCTCTGGACATGCCTGGAACATCAGGGCGTCACCCTGGTGGTTCAACATCTGGCGGGCTCTCTGAACGCCAGAGCAGACGAACTCAGCCGCCGGTGCATGATGGATCAAGAATGGCATCTCAACTCGGACGTGGCGCAAGGCCTCTTTCGGCAGTGGGGAGAGCCTTGGTTAGATCTATTCGCCACCGAAGAGAACACGCAATGTCAGCAGTTCTGCGCGTTGGAGTTTCCAAAGGCGGCACTCGCTCGGAGACGCTTTTCGTCGCGAGTGGAGTTGCGGTCTGTTGTATGCCTTTCCGCCTATACCACTTCTGCCCAGAGTGCTGAAGAAGATGAGGCGCGACCGGGCCTAAGTCATCTTGGTGGCTCCGGATTGGGCACGAAGGTACTGGTATCCCGAGCTACTCAGTCTATCGCTCGATCCCCCGATGCGACTGCCTCTTCAGGAGGACCTTCTGTTGCAGCAGCAGGGGACGGTCCTCCACCCGAACCTGTCCAGCCTCCACCTCCATGTGTGGAGATTGAGCGGCGGCAGTTAATGCCATTTGACTTGCATCCTGAAGTCTGTAATGTTATTCTGGCAGCCAGGCGTCCCTCCACAGAATCGGTATACGCCTGCAGGTGGAACAAATTTGTGGCATGGTGCACAGCAAAGGCTGTGGATCCCCTTTCCGCCCCTCTTTCTGAGGTTCTCCTCTTTCTTCTTTCCCTGGCCCAGCAGGGCTCTGCTCTGGGCACCCTCAAGGGATATCTTTCAGCTATTTCTGCTTTCTTACGGCTTCCTGATTAGCCTTCTCTTTTCAAATCCCCTGTTATTTCTCGATTCTTTGAGGGCATTACTCACATGTTTCCTCCTGTCCCTTTCGTAATGCCTCAGTGGGATTTGAATCTAGTATTGACCTATTTGACGTGCGCTCCCTTTGAGCCACTTCATAATTGTCCCCTTCGTCGTCTAACTCTTAAGACTGCTTTCCTGGTTGCCATCACCTCTGCTAGAAGGGTGAGTGAGCTCGAGGCTCTCTCTTCTAAGCCTCCTTTCCTTTCTGTCCATCCGGACAAAGTTGTTCTCAGGACTCGTCCTTCCTTTCTTCCTAAGGTGGTAACTGCCTTTCACATCAGACAGTCGGTTACATTGCCCACCTTCTTTCCGCCTCCGCATCCCTCGAAAGAGGAAGAGAGGCTCCACCGTCTGGACCCAAAACGGGCGCTGTCCTTCTATCTGGACCGCACCAAACAGTTCCTGGTGGACGACCAACTCTTTGTTGGCTACGCGGGCCCTAAGAAGGGGCAGGCGGTGCACAAGCGGACCATCTGTCGGTGGGTCGTTTTGTGTATCATGGCTTGTTATTCCTTAGCTAAAAAGGAACCACCTGTTGGGCTGAGGACCCATTCCACTCGGGCCACAGCGGCGACCACTGGCCTGGGCCGGGGAGTCCCCTTGCAGGACATTTGTCAGGCAGCAACGTGGGCCTCGCTTCACACATTTGCCAAACATTATTTCCTGGACAGCCAAGTCCGGAGAGACGGCTTCTTTGGCCGTTCTGTTCTCCAGGACTTTCTGGTGTGATCTTGGTTCGCAGACCAACCATCGGGGTTGGTATTGCTGGGGTATCTTTTCTAAGGTGAGGAATCTAACTAACGTGTTTCTTTCAGATGAACAAGTTACTTACCTTCGGTAACGATATATCTGTAAGAAACATTAGTTAGTTAGATTCCTCACCGCCCCACCCATCCTCCCCGTTCTGCGAACCGATATCTAGGGTTGAGGTCATCCCTTTTCAGGGCCCTAGAATTTTTTGGAACTAGTGTCGGTGTCTTGCATGGCTCTGCGTTCCTGGCACGGAAAGCTATGTACAAGAACTGACGTCAGCGCGCGAGGGCGGTGTCTAAGTACTCTGACGTCATCCCGGCGATCACGACGCCGACGACGGACACGGAGCCGCAGAGGACGCCTATCGAGGCGCAAGGGTATTGCTGACAAAATCTTTCCGGTTCCAGCCTGACGCCTGGGGATATTCTAAGGTGAGAAATCTAACTAACTAATGTTTTTTACAGATATATCGTTACCAAAGGTAAGTAACTTGTTCACTAGTGCGCACACACACATTCAGACATTAATTACTATAGTGCAAAAGTGAAATTCAAGGTTTTTTTTGCCATAGTACAGCAAAATTTACATTACAAAAACAATTTTAACTGCCTCACTGATTGTAGCAATTACTTTGATTAGAGAAACAAGTCTCTTAATCACTTAATTGTGATTTTACCTTGCTGTATAAATTTAACTCCATTGCATCCTGGTTCTGATGGATGTTTCTAACCGCAGATTCCAGACCTTTTGAATATTCCCCAGATATCAAACTGGATCAGGAAACTTTAAAGCAGTACTCCTGCATGCTGGCAGTTTACGGCGTGTAGCTCCACACCAATGTTGCTCCACTCCAGAAGTGATGAGCGGAGCCACATCTAAGCACCAGTTGTACATGTATACGTGCTGAAATCAGTTCCTTTCTTTCTGGACCTTCAGACACGGATCTTGACCTACTCCTTGGTCTTTTAGAGAACCTTTTCAGCAGACTTTTACCAGTGTACAAGGAAAATATCACTCACAAGACAACAGGGTTCAAGATGTGTAGTAACTGTCACACATAGATGTCTGTGACAGATCCTCAACTGCACTCAGATGAATCTGAAGGCTGTACAGGTCCGTGAGGCGAAGCTGCATGTCGCCAAACATTGGAAGACTGCACTTCGTTGCTGGTCGAAGTCAATAAGAACATCCTGTTCCCGCATCCAAAGTCTCTCCCACTGCAGATCATTGTCACAGTTGAATTCGTCAACAAGTCGATGAAGTAGCATAAAAAATCTCAGCAGGAATCAGCCAATTTTCTCTCATGAATTCCAGAGAAGGTGTGAGGGCAACAATGTGCCACCCAGTCTCGCTCCCAATCTCAATCAGAGCCAATCTGAAGTCTATTGCCAATGCACCCAGAGTTTCTGGATCTATCTGCAACTTTGCATTAAGTGAAAGCCTATAGAGAGGCTATACTGCAGATTGTTGCCACATTACTGTTTCTCTCTGCCGTGTCTTGGGGCCCCAAGGTTCTGCATTGGCCTCCAATCGGAATTCCTCCTGTGGGTTTGCTCTTAGTGCTGACTGTGCCCCTCAAGCCCTCTTTGGGTTCTGCCCTGGCGATTAACTCTGTTCCGGCACCAAAAGTTGCATGGGTTTCCTTTACATCGTCGCTGGTGTCAACACCACTGATGCTGAAGGAGAATTCGCAGCCTATTGTGGTCTCCGACTCTGGGCAGAATCCGCCACAACCTGATCCCCCTGATGCTGGCAGTCATCAGTGTAGGAGAGTAGGGTCTGCTTTCTATGTTCACCCCCACTTTTTGCTTTTGCTTTACTGGTTTTCGACTTAGATGTGGCTGTGGGCCTGCTAATCAGACCCACAGCCCTGCTGTTCTCTCTCTAAATTGATACTATGTACTTTAGGTGCATAACCCATTTGGATAGGATCACCTTATTGGCCCCTGTACAGTGTACCCTAGGTACCCAGGGCATAGGTGTACCCTAGGCCTACCAGGGGCTGCAGCATGTATTATGCCACCCCTGGCCTGGCCTTCCATTTTGACACAACTGGCTGATCACTCAGCTGGGGCAAGGTCGTGTAATCACCCCTTGTTTAGGTGTAGTATTCCTATACCTAACTTACATATAGACACATGTGTACCTATCAGCCACTCCTATGGCAGGCCTTAACAATCCTGGAGGCAGAGTGCTTGGTAACATGTGAGATGGTGCTCTAGCATGAGCTGAGCCTGTCTGCAGCTTTCGGAACCATGTCCTTATAGCTGTTCTATGATATAGCCTACCATATACTCTTAAAGTGCCTTATAATCTTAAACGGTTATGGTAACTATGGTTTGGCTTTATCAAAACATGTTGTGTAAGGTGTCTAACACTTTGGAATAATACCCCCATCCCATTTCTGGGGATGAGGATATTATCCCTCCCTTCTAGAGGGAGAAGACATGTTGTAACCTACTTACCCGGTTAAAGTTAACCAGAGCCCCAGCATCACAAAATGGATGCTGCTGCCACAGACACGAGTCTGACCTCCTGCTGCTGGGAGTGATCCCGGCAAGGGAGGCTTGGACAATAGGTTTCCTGCCTTGGGAGGTGCGAGCACCACCCCAGACAGGCCTTAGTGTATTGGGGCAGGGAGAGATGAATAGAATGAGACATGCCTGGGGCACACAAGGTGTCCCGTGCATAGTCCAGTTCAAACCGGTGCTGGGGCACTCCAGCCCCAGTCCTGGCGCGAAACTGGACAAAGGGAAGGGGGTGTAACCACCCCCCTCCCAGGTCCCACCCATAAGGCGTGACCTAGCAGGTAACCCAGCCCCCCAGATTTGGATAAGAGTGGTAGCTGGGCCCCAGGAGATTAGATTATCCTGAACCTGCAACTTGAACAGAAACTCTGGACCTTCGACATTCGACGAAAGAAGAAGACTGAAGAATCTCCCTTGTGGCCAAGGAGTGGCTACCCTGTGCAAACAGGCACCATCAAGAGACTACCCTTTGCTTTGCTAAAGTTCTACGAGGGACCGACTGCAGAGCCCGACCAGAGCCTTGACTTCCAGACTTCTCCGACCCTGATCCACATCCACAGCCGAGCTGAGATCCGTGGAGGCGACGAGAGACGTGGGACCGGCTACCTGGGAAAAGTGGCTAGTATCTTCAAGCACAGCTTCTGAGGCACCCTCGAAGTTGTGCACCGGGGATTGAGAAGCCCCAACCCCAAGCACCATCTGCACCAAAGATCAGCCCCCCACACTCCACGAGTCCTGCGTGGGGCCCTTCTGCATTTTCCTGCTTGCCGCATCTGTCCGGTTGCTTGCCCGCTGGCTAGTGGCCTTTGTGACGACGCATCCTGAAATCTTCACCGCTAGTTTGGCTCCTCCAGACTGGCTCCCGCTTCCTTGCAAAAGAGAAGCACCCCAGACCTTCCTGGTCTGCACCAGAAGCAAGTCCTCCGTTCTTCGTGGGTTCCGCTTGCCAAGGCTTGGTGAGTCCTAGTCCAACTTCGACGCCGCCGACAGCAAGAGCCTTCGTGGGACAGCTCGCCTCCTGGTCCTGGTCGTCCTCGACGTTCCCTGGTCCTCGTGGCTGCAACGACAAGCTTCACCTTCACCTGCAATCTTCACGACATCGCCTGGTTCCTTCCTGGTTCCACGTGGTCACTGGCTAGTGACCTTGACTCTGTCCCTTCTGCTTGCAGGACTCCTTTCTTCTTGATCCCGGCCTTGGGATCCACCGGACACTCTTCACTGACTGCCTGTCAGCAACTTTCCTTCAGGCATCCATAGAAGTCCACGACGAAACCTGACGCAAGTTCACACCTATGCACCCGCAGCCCGTGGGTTAGGTAACTTGGGTACTTCGGTGCTCACAAGGGTAGTGACTATCCTAGGGTCTAGTTTCCGAGTCTCGACTCTCTAGCTGCTTCAGAAGTGTCCTTAAACTGTTTATTCCTAAACTGTACTATTTCTATCGATTATACGCATTACGCGTGAGTGTTTCCACTCTGCACCTGAATCCCGTGGGCCTCCCACTTCCTAACTGTTGCTAGTGTAGTGTAGCCCCAGCGATTCCCTAGGCCTAGGCCTATTCTATTTCCGTGACAGTGGTCCTTATACCACTTACTTAGTATATGGTTTGCGTGGCCCCTAGGGCCTAACTGTATTACTTACCTGTGTGACTTAATGTATGCTTAAATAAGACTGTGTTGTACTTACCTCTAATCTCATAAAGAGTGCAGAGGGTTTGACTAGAATAAATACACTTTATTTTATATATATATCTGTTGTGGTGTCCTTTCATTTGGTATTCAAGGGATTATATATGGTATCACAGCTGGCTTCACATGCCATTCAGAGTTTAGCCTAAGACTGCTCTTGTCCATGCTACCACTAGGATAGCTGGTCTATAAGGTTGACTTTACAACCAATCACCATAAGGGTTGTTTGGACTGATATAAGGTGTACACTAGAACTAGTGACATCATACACCAGGCCAACTTCTCACAATCAGCAACCCTTCTGATTCTGATACTTTGTGCACATGGGCCCAGGGCCCAGACTTTGCACAAACCTTTTGGTACTGACTCGTATAATGACAATTTAATGAGGGGAATGGTTTTATTGCTCAATATGAGGAGGAAAATTGGTATGAATAAGTACAAGATACCAGTGACCTGAATACTTTTACAAGCACTGGCCTTGTTTCGCCTCACAGTCCTGCCATTGAAAAAAAGCGCCTCCTTCATTGTTGTTATGCCTCCTTCACAATGTTATAGTGGCAGAAGTACTAGATCTACAACTCCCTCCTAAGGAGGTGAAAACTAATGCTCTGACAGAGGTAATCCAGCCTGGTCAAGCACCTACAGAACCTTTATTGTCATTCAGCAAAGCCTTAATGGATAACTTCTTGGGTTGGGCACCTGGGTGAAACAATGTTTGGGGCCGCCAGTCAGTTAGCAGGTTGCTCAGCACATCTTCTAATCCACCAGCCCTCCTCTGTAGTCTGTAAACACAAGCTGTCTTCTAGGCTGCTATTCTAATGCCCTCTGGGATATGGTTTAACTGGCAGTTCCAGACAACCTTAGGGCTTTCCTGACACAAGTTTTCCAGAAGAGTAGCGACATAGCTGAATTAGGTTTTGCTCCAGTTTATTCATGGCTGGCTGCTTAGATCTGGCAATGAATATGAATGTGGCACTTTTGCACCACGGTTAAGATGGGGTCGGCAGGCTTCTCTGGAGATGTCCAGGCATCCTTAATCAATGTGCCATTTGATGGCTTTCATCTTTTTGGCCGCAAAGTGGATACAACCCTAGAACATTTTAAGGCAAACAGGGCCACAGTTCCATAGGTCTACCAGTGCCCACAATATAATTCCTCCATTCATTTTGTAACCCTCTAAGGCTAAAGCAGGGGTTTTCAGTTTCACTAACGTAAGGCCCTTCTGCAAGCTCATCAGGCCTTTCAGCCATTTCTTGGTCAAGGTCGTGGCTTACAAAGGCAACTCCCAGGGCATCAGGGACAACATACAACTCAGTCGCCTGCCCCTCTGGCAACTGCAGCCGCCAAACCACTTTAGTGTGTCCTTTCTGACACACAACCACCCTGTCAGAGGCAGGATTCAATATTTCTTCCATGGTTGGCAAACCATCAACTCCGACAAATGGGACCTCAAGTTGTACTTTGAGAAACCGCAATGAACCTTCCACCACCATCAGAGTGGCTGACGGAGGACCACCTGTCGTTTTTGTAGCAGGAAGTGCAGGCTTTTTTGGACAAATGGGCCATTGAAAGGGTTCTGACACCAGAAGTAGGAACTGGGTGTTACCTCTGCTACTTCCTGGTGCTAAAGATGGATGGAGGGCTTTGTCCTATTTTAGATCTCTGCCCTTTCAATGCCTTCCCCCGGAAGGACAAATTTAAGATCCTTAGGTCTAGCTCAGGTCCTATCTGCTGTAGACCACCCAGGATTGGATGATGGCGTTAGGCCTTCAGGACCCTTATTTCCAGATCTCCTTTCTGCTCACTTCAGGTGATACCTGCGGCTCAGAAAAGGCCAGGAGCATTCTCAGTTCATAGCGCTCCCTTCTGGCCTCACAAGTGTCTCTTGAGTGTTCACAAAAGTGATGGTGGTTGTCGCAGCACACCTTTGAAAATTGGGTGTATCAGTCTTCCTCTACCTTGAAAACTAGCTGTTGAAGACGGGCTCACCCCAGGCATTAGTCAACCTCCTCCAGACAACAACAAGCCTCCTAATATCATTGGGGTTTATTATCAACGTGCAAAAGTCACACCAGGCTCCTTCACAGTCACTACCTTTCATCAAAGCCATTCTAGATATCGCACGGATCTGAAAGAAACACATAGAGATAGATTCCTTACCTTAGAATTACCCCCAGGCGTCAGACTGGATCCAGAAAGTTTTCGTCAGCAGTACCCCTGCGCGTCGGAAGGAGGCGTTGTGCGGCTCGCCATCCGCCGTTGTGGTCACCGAGATGACGTCGCGGCAGCTACTTAAACGCCACCCTCGCACGCTGACGTCAGTTCCTTCTTTTTCTACGCCAGCAAGCGCAGGTCGGGAGAGAGTAATACCCCAAGTCACACGCTGTCTCAGGCGAGACATTAGTAAGTGCTACCACCGGCTTTTGCTGGCCGTGCACAGCTGCCAGCGCCCGAGGCGCGCGCACCCCTGCTTTCACTTTTGCCGCTATTTTTTAACTGTGCTCGCGCGCGCACCCCTGCTTTTTTAAGGGTATCTTGGTTACGTCAACCTACTGTACAATGCGTTATCAGTCATTTTGAAATGTTCCTTTATATTTCTCATTGCTGTATTTCTCCAGTATTGGGGTGTCTTTCATAGATTCACATGCTTGAATATTCCCCGTCGTCGGAGTGGGAGTCCCACGGTAAATAATATAGCAATATATACAGCCATAATATATATATATACATAAGTAATCATATAAAACAGAGATATAAGTAAGTAATAACATCAAGAATGTCCCTATATGAAATTTCCATAGAGATACATGGAAAGAGAAAAAAGACATTCGTAGTCTATCTCTGTCATTATGTTAGTCCGAACTCCGGCCAATCAGGCGCCAGCTCCTCTCTAGAACCTTCTCCTCAGAGCTCCTCACCTCAGATTTTCTACCGCACGTCGTGTGAAAGGGAGTCTCCCTGAGCTCTGCTCAGTTTTTTCTCTTCAGGATGACTTCAAGTAAGAAGTCTTTGTTTAGACCTTGTTCTTTTGTGGAAAGCTACGTTATTCTCAGAAGATCCACACAGTAAGTGTATTTACTGTCTTTACCCTACCATGAAGTGGGTGAATATAAATTCTGTAGAATTTTTTCTACAAAAACTCTGAAAGACAGGGAAGGCCGTCTCTTGTTGTGGCTCCAGAGACTTAAGGATAAATATGAAGTAATTTTCTGAGGTAGAAAACTTTACTTCTGGCCGTTCCCACACAGCCTCAAAACGCAGTAGTGTACAGGAGTTACCTACTCCTTCCTTAAAAGAAGAAAATGTCTCTGACTATGACATCTGCCACTTCTTCTTCTTTGAATACTGCTGTGTCGCCCACGAGACATAGTTCTCAGGCTAGTGAGGTTTTCAACTTTCCAGTTCTTTCAAAGATGGCTTCATCGTCTACGATGGCTCCGTCTACGATGGCTCCGTCTACGATGGCTCCGTCTACGATGGCTCCGTCTACGGTGGCTCCGTCTACGGTGGCACCGTCTATGGTGGCTCCGTCGGCGATGGCTCCGTCGACGATGGCTCCGTCTACGATGGCTCCGTCTACGGTGGCTCCGTCTACGGTGGCTCCGTCGACGGTGGCTCCGTCGACGGTGGCTCCGTCGACGGTGGCTCCGTCGACGATGGCTCCGTCGACGATGGCTCCGTCGACGGTGGCTCCGTCGACGGTGGCTCCGTCGACGGTGGCTCCGTCGACGATGGCTCCGTCGACGATGGCTCCGTCGACGGTGGCTCCGTCGACGGTGGCTCCGTCGACGGTGGCTCCGTCGACGATGGCTCCGTCGACGATGGCTCCGTCGACGATGGCTCCGTCGACGATAATTCCGTCGACGATGATTCCGTCGACGGTGGCTCCGTCTACGATGATTCCGTCTACGGTGGCTCCGTCTACGGTGATTCCGTCTACGGTGGCTCCGTCTACGGTGGCTCCGTCTACGGTGGCTCCGTCTACGGTGGTTCCGTCTACGGTGGTTCCGTCTACGGTGGTTCCGTCGACGATGGTTCCATCGGCAATGAATCTTTCGATGGTGGTTTCCGTCGACGATGGTTCCGTAGACGATTCCGTCTACAAAGATCTCTTCAATAGCCTTCTATGCCTCAGAGCCCGTCGACTGCAGTCTCATCGGAAAAAATAAGGGTTTAAAAAAGACGACTTCTGCACAGAGGTCATTAAAAATCCAAATCTCTTCGACATATACAGCGACTACTTCGTCCTTTGCTGCTGTTCCTTTATTACCATTACCACCGAGTACTTGACAAGAAAGGTCGGGTGAAGTTACATCGGTGGAGGATTCCCGCCTTCCTTAACCATTGTTTTACCACTGACTCAGATCAAGATTCAGAAGAAGGTTTAGCTGAATCGGTTGTGACAACTATAATCGGCGGTTTTTTCCTTTATCACCACAAGTGTCTGTGGTTCCGCTTACTCCAGTGGTGCCAACAACTATATCGGAACCGGTACCGGCTCCAATACTTTCTGTGGTAATACCTACAGTACCGCTGAGACATTCTTCAACTCGGACAGTACCTCCTCATGATACTGAAGAAGAAATTCCTCAGGACAGGGAGGATGGTGAGATTCTCGATGATGCTGGCGATGCTGATGATGATGATGATGGTATGGCGGAGTGGGATAACTATCATGCCCAAACACCATCTCCCTCTCCGGTGCTACCTGGTGACTCACCACCTGTTGATATGCAAGTTCCACCAGTTAAGGGATAGGACAGCACTAACGTTCAAATTAACGAAGGATTATTTCCTGTACGATTTCAAAGATCAGCCTGTTAAACAAACACATACAATCCCTATAATCGAATTTATTGGGGAGGAAGGCAAAAAGATTATGGAGGCCTCATAGTCTTCCAGCACGGGTGCCTAGATTGGAGAAAAAGGTACAAATCACCATTAGGAGCACCAGCGTGCCTCACTGGTCAAGCGAAGCCAGATTCTGTAGTCACACAGGCAGAGCAACGCCGGGCTAGAAACCCTGCATCTACGATCACTGCACCACCTGATCGTGGTGGATGTCGTTTGGATGCCATAGGGTGAAAATTCTCTTTGATGGCTTCCACCATGGTGAGAGCGGCTAATGCTTTGGCCATCCTGGGTCGTTAGGACCGTCAAGTATGGGCGGATATGTCAACACTAGTTGAGCAACTGCCGGAACCGTCAAAGACCATGGCATATGACGAAGAAGAGGTTTTATTCGGAGATCAGGTGGATGAAGCTCTCCAATCGATAAAGAAAGATACAGATACTGCTCGCTCTCTGGGCACATTGCAATTTTGATAACAACCCTTTCGGGGTGCACGCGGACGCGGCACCTCCTCTATTTTCGAAGAGGAATCAATCAATATCGACCTTATAACCAGGGTTCAAACCGATATTCCTCTAACCAACAGCAAACTTCTCGACAGCAGTCTTCCAAGACTTACAGAGGAAAATCCTCTTACAAGGGTTACACTCCTAAGAGACATGACTTCCATCAGTCCCAGAAAATTGGAGATCGAATCTATCGGTACTATTTTCAATGGTCCTCCATACAAGGAACCGTTGGGTTTTGGAAATTATAGCAAGAGGTCACACTTTGGAGTTCATCGAATTCCCTCCACCCACACCACCTACCGGACTGCCACCGGCTCATATCAAAGAACTGTTACAACAAGTTCAATTTCGATAACACAAGGGAGCCATAGGAGTAGTACCAAGATTTCAAAAGAGGGAAAGGATTTATTCCCGATTCTTCCTTATCACCAAAAGGAAGGGGGAATGGAAGCCCATTCTAGATCTGAGGGCTCTCAGCAGGTATCTAAAGAAACAATCTTTTCGTAGGCGAACGCATGTAGAGATCTTGCGATTATTTTCACAAGGAGATTTCATGGAAACAATCGACCTCCAAGATGCATATTTACATATCTCCATACTACGACAACATCGGAAATTTCTTCGTTTTCGAGTGGGTCGAGGGGATTTTCCAGTTCAAAGTTTACCATTCGGACTGCGCTCGGCCCCTCGAGGGTTTACAAGGGTGCTAGCCCCTGTGGTAGCGTCCTACGTTCCAGGGTGTTCAGATCTTTCCATTTCTGGACGACTATCTCCTAAAATCACAATCGAAAGTTCAACTTCTACAACACACACATCTTTGACAGGAGGTGTTTTCGCGCCTTAGGGCTCTCCATAAATACCACAAAGTCCCATCTACTGCCTTCTCATCGCACGGATTTTCTGGGAGCAACTTTAGACACAGTGTCAGCAAGGGCACTTCTCTCCCAAGACCGTCTTCAAAAAAAAAAAAAAAAAATTCTCCGACTAGTAACCCTTATCAGATCAAAAAGACCCGTTTCTGTAAGAATATTGAAGTCCTTTCTGAAAATGGCGTCATCATGCATTGCATTGATCCCTCATTACAGATTACAGACACGCCCCATCCAAGGAGTACTGGATGTCCAAGAACGCCAGGTTACAGGTTCTTTGAACGATGTTGTAAACGTCACAGATCGGATGAAGTTGGCGTAAAGGTGGTGGACGCAACCGTTAAATCTAACGGAAGGCATTTCTCTTCTGACAATGGTCAATATGTCAAAAAAAAAAAAAAAAACCTGGCACTTCTACAGGTTGGATCTCATGGCTATATATTGCTGGCTCTCAAAGCTTTTCATCCTTTAATCCAAGGAGAATCAGTCCTGATACAGACAGACTATACAACCTGCATGCACTATATAAACAAGCAGGGCAGGATAAAATCTCCGAAACTGTCTCGACTAGCTCAGTCGATTTGGGATTGGTCTCTCAACCATCGCATCACGATATGCAGCAGTTAATCGACCGGGGGTATCCAATATCCTGGCGGATTCCCTGAGCGGGTCCTCCTCATCGACCCATGAATGGGAGTTGCATCAACCAACTCTATAGAGGATATTTCAACGATGGGGTCTCCCACAGCTGGATCTCTTTGCCACACTAGAGAACCGGAAATGCCGAGATTACGCAAGCTGGCTTCCCCACATAAGATCTCTGGGCAATGCCTTTTGATGGACTGGTACGATCTGTTTGACTACGTTTTTTCTTCCCCCAATCCCACTCGTACCTCGAGTTTCTGTGGTAGATGCGGAGGCAACCTTGCCATCTACTTCTATAGTCCCCCGTTGGCCTCGGCAGGCATGGTTCTCAGAACTACTCCTACTGTCTCAATCCGAACCAATCATTCTACAGCCTCGTGCAGATCTACTCACGATGGACAAGGGGAAAATTGGTCATCCGAATCCCTCCTCACTGAGCTTATCAGCTTGGAACCTGAGCACTGTGAATTTGCCCATTTGGATACTCCACAGGACTGTAGAGACATTTTAGCTCAGGCGAGGGCTCCTTCTACGGTGAAAACGTACAAATTAAAGTGGAAAAGTGTTCCCCACTGGTGTGCATCTAATGGGGTGCACCCGTTTTCACTCCACACCAGAACAATTGTTACCGTTCTTCTTGCATTTAGCTAACTCCGGGTTTCTCTCATGCAACCTTTAGGGGTTTTTACTGGCGGCAATTTTCCGCTTCCGTCAGGATGGTTCAACTTCCCTTTTGTTTCTTCAAGGATTATCCATCAATTCGTCTAGGGGTTATTTTGCAAATCTCCTCCATTGTGGCATCTGAACATCGTATTGGCTCAACTAATGAGACCACCGTACGAACCGATTCACAAGGTCGAGTTGTAGTATCTAACATGGAAGGTGGCTTTTCTTCGGGCGCTAACGTCTTCACGTCGCGTCCGTGACATTCATGCATTTACAATAAATCCACCTTTTTCCTACAGTTCAAACCAGATTCTGTAGTATTGCGTACAGATCCAAATTTCTTGCTGAAGGTGCCTTCAGACTGTCATATTAATGAACCAGTGATTTTAAGAACTTTCTTTGCTATCCGCAAACTCCTACGGAGCAGAGATTACATTCCCTGGAAGTGAAACTAGGTTTAACATTCTACATCAGCAGAACGGCTGCTTTACGAAGGATTGATCAACTATTCATAGTTTATGGGCGCTTTCACAAAGGTCTTCCAGTGACGAAACCAACTATTGCACGTTAAGTTTCAGCTGCCATCGTCTTCTGCCATCAAAAGGCAAACAAGCCATTGCAGTCACCAGTGAGGGCTCACTCCACCAGAGCAATGTCTTCCTCAACTGCTTTATTTGCTGGAGTGCCTTTGCATCAGAGCTGCAGAGCAGCTACGTGGTCGAGCAGACACACGTTTACAAGACACTATTGCTTGACAACTTTAAACGAGGAGGATGCTGCAGTTGGGCAGGCAGTGCTTCGCAATCTTTTTAAATAAGATGAGCCTCTTCCTTCCCTCCTCCATATTGTTTCCATTTATAATTGACATAATGATGCATTTATACTGTTACAGTTATTCAGTACTGTCATATGCATAAGAAGATTGATTGTCATTACAATTTCGAAGCTGTGTGATCATGGAAACAATGATATTGTTACTGCTAGCTATTCTATATTCAAGCATGTGAATCTATGAAAGACACCCCAATACTGGAGAAGAACAATTGTTACTTACCTGTAAACAGGTGGTTCTCCAGTATTGGTGTCTTTCATAGATTCACATGCGACCCTCCCTCCTCCCTTCAGAGGCTCTCTTCTCCTCATACACTCTGAGTCACTATGGTGCTACGAAAATCTGAGGTGAGGAGCTCTGAGGAGAAGGTTCTAGAGAGGAGCTGGCGCCTGATTGGCCGGAGTTCGGACTAACATAATGACAGAGATAGACTACGAATGTCTTTTTTCTCTTTCCATGTATCTCTATGGAAATTTCATATAGGGACATTCTTGATGTTATTACTTACTTATATCTCTGTTTTATATGATTACTTATGTATATATATATATTATGGCTGTATATATTGCTATATTATTTACCGTGGGACTCCCACTCCGACGACGGGGAATATTCAAGCATGTGAATCTATGAAAGACACCAATACTGGAGAACCACCTGTTTACAGGTAAGTAACAATTGTTCTTCTTCATTATAGCTCTCTTAATTCTTTTAATTATGAAATACTCACTAGTCCATGTATCACTGGTGAATGACAGCGCTGCAAGGCCCTTCTACCGGCAGGCTAGGCACTATAAAAATGTGTACAAAATAGATCTACAGGAAGTTTTCATCGGAGGCGGTGCTTCAAATGAGGCGGGGCCGAGTGCCTACATTTCTTCACGTTTGTGGGAGGCACAACACCGGGAAGGGTCCGATAGGGGCAGTGTCCCAGAACAGAGCAGGATAAAATACGACAGGCGGTATTTAAGATGTGTTCAACGCTACACAGGGATATCTTGTTTCCACAACCCGCATTTACTCAATTAACTGTGATTCTTGTCACTCCTTCACAGGGAAGGGTGTGTATGGCTTGTTTTCTGGGTTCTAACCCAGCGTCGCCCCATCGCACGGTGTGATCTTAGGCATGCCTGTGGCGTCGGCTTCTCGGCTCACCCGTGGGGCCTCCCCCCACAGTGCAGGGCTGGCCAAGTCTCCCAGAGAGAACAAATATGGCTTGTGAATCTCGCTGGAATGTGAACCTGTTAACCTCCTGTTTGCACACATGTCACAGGCCGGGGGACTTGAAGGCCTCCAAGTTGCTGCGCTTCTGAAAATCAGCCGGTGATTGGCAGCGCACGCAACACCCATGCAAGCAAAACAAAATACCAAAATGGCCTCCATGTGACAGGGACCGGACAGGCTGCTGCAGCCCCCTCCCCCACGCGCTGCAACCGGAGAGCAGACGCTGCTGCACCCAGATGCTTAGGACAGAATATAGCGCCAGAATGGTGGACTTTTAAGAAAGTGGATGTTTACTGATTGTGCTCCAAGTCCCAGCTCACCAACTGAACTTAATTATGTGATCTAGGGCAAATCGCTTTCTCTGTGTGCTTCAGTTCGCCCTCTGACAATGCTGAAAGAGCTTGGAAACACGAGCATCCTAGCTTTATGGGCCACATACAATAAACACTGTGGCCCTCTTTACCAGCGGCTTGTCATATGTGCGGTAAATCCTGTTTTGCCTCATTGTGAAACCTGGAATCGACTGGTAATTGTGACCCACAGTAAAACATCAAAGTGCAGGTTAACATTTATCCCGTGGTGAAATTAGCGGCTGAAAGGGCCGTGCACCTGGGGAGTAACAGACCCCTGGGGTGCAGGTCGGACCCCAACCCTCCATGGGGCCCCCGTAAATTTGTTAAGCTTTGCTGCGTCAACCTTGCAGAGCAGAGTCCTAACGTTGGCGTCAGCTGAGCTCTATTGCTGTGTGATACAACACACAAGATTTGTTTAAGATAATTCCATTCACAAGGCTGCTTTCGCATTGGCTCTTTCATATGACTTCATTTCCTCTCCCCCTAGTCCGCTTCCTTCTTTTCCAGCTCTTCTGCCCCGCCCCCTGCCCCTTTCTCTGTTGTGAGGCAAATTGAGTGACATGAAGCTCTGCTTAAAAAACACCACGACAGAGCTGGGAAATAAGATTTCTGCGCATTATCGTTTGTACCTAGGTTTACCAGTAAAGGTGCATGACTGATGCTAATCTAATGGTCATTTCAGTTGGAAATATGCTCTGTAAAAAGCAGCACCCTAGCACACCATGTTTAGTCATATATTTGGGACAATGAGCTGCACAGTGCACCACTGGACACACACTGCTTGAACACCATTCTTGTGCCGAAGGGCGTGGCTCATTTGCTACACTTTGCATAACACTTGGATTTTTACAGACCCTACACTTCAATGCAGGGCTCTGAGAGTGCTTGTTGGACTGGAGCTGTCAGTTCTCATTCACAAAATTAAGTTGAATTGAGGTTTTCAACCCTCAAATGGGTTATTTGAAAAGTACAGAGATGTCTCCACAGAAAGTAATTCTAAGTCAAAAGACATTTAATTCAGTCAGTTGCAGTTTGAACACCATCAGGCTACTTTATTGGCAAATGAATGAATAAATAAATAAAAACAATAAATACATCTCCATCTTTACAGGTCTTGGGCAATATTTTTAGTTCAATCTAATAATTTAAGTTACAGGTCCTGCATGTATGATGACATTGGCATAGCCAATAGGTCTCGCCTTTGGGACCTTATAAGTGTTTAGCCATGCAACAGTTGATGTTGATGCACTAAGAATATTGTGCTGCATAACTAAATACTTATAAGGTCCCAAAAGCGAGACCTATTGGCTATGCCAGTGCTTGTTTGACTGTGTTTTTGAGGCTTTTTGTCTCGATTTTTTTTTCGAGTCGATCGTCTCCTGGTGTTGTAGGGATGCCTGGTTTCAAGTCTTGCTGGGACTGTCATCGAATGATGTCGGTGACGGACCCGCACCGCGTGTGTCTCTGCTGCCTGGGGCGCGACCACGACCCCAAGTTGTGCCCCGACTGCCGGACCATGGCGCCGAAGACTTTGCTGGTGCGGTCCCGAAAGTTGCTGGAGGTCCGGCAGTCGGCTTTGCGCCGCTCAAGGTCCCGGTCCCGTGGGAGGTCGAGGGACCGGTCGCGGAGGCATCACCATTGTTCTTCTGGATCGAAGTCTTCGCACTCGAGGTCAGGTAAGGCGAAGCACAAGAAGTCGAAGAAGCATCATCGCTCGACGACTCCCCCTCGCCCGTAGCTCGATGCGGCTGAGGGTGCGAGCGGAGCCTACGGTGTCTCCGTCGGCCTACCCACCCGTCGACGACTCTGGCCCAGCTGCAGGATTTTCTGGCAGCCATGGCCCGCCTCTTTGGGCCGTCAGGCCCAGCCGACGAGCCTTCGGGCCCCATGGGCCCAACTGGGGGACCTCGCCCTTCAGTGTCGGCGACTCTGGCATCGCTGTCGTCTTCGGTCCTGGTGTTGCAGGGCCCCCAAGGATCCAGGCCTGGATCCAGGTCGACGCCGGTTGACCTAGTTACACCTCCACCGACATCGACCCCACCGGTACCACCTCTGATGTCGCCCGTGGCACTGGACAACGCCGATGGGGCCTTTCTACCCCTTTGTCCGGCCTCCTTATTTTCGGCCTGTACTTCAGTCTGAGGAGTAAGGGGAGGACTGGGAGGGGTCTGAGGACCCTCTCACAGCTCAATGTGAGTATGACCCGGACTGGGCAGAGGAACTGGGGGATGCCAGTGGTCTCGACACCTCCCCTGACCTTGGCATGCTCACTCCTCCTACTGTGGCTACGGAGGAGGGTGCAAGTTATGCAGTGGTGTTGCTTAGGGTGGCGGAGGCCCTCAGCCTTCAACTCCCTACAGTGGCCCCCAGGACTAACCTCCTGACAGAAGTGCTTCAGCCGGCGGCTACCGCTGCAGAGCCACTGCTGCCTTTCAATGAGGCACTTTCTAATGTTCTTTTGGGCACCTGGTCAAGGCCCAGCACAGGGGCTCCTGTGGACAGGAACGTGGCCCGACACCATCGTCCAGCCCCGGCGACCAAATTTTCCTCTCCCGACACCCCACCCCTGAGAGCTTGGTTGTCCAAGCCTCAACGTCCCAGAGCGCATTTCCTACCGCACCCTCGGACAGGGAATCCAAGAGACTGGAACAATTTGGGAAGAAGATTTTTCTTCCGCCAGTTGAGGGCTGCGGTCTGTGAACACCGCATGCCTCTTGGGCTGCTCCTCACACTCTGTGTGAGATACAGTGGCCCAAGTGCTGCCTCAGTGTCCAGAGGAGGCGCGGACAGTACTCTCGAAAGCTATTGCTGAGGGGAGAGATGCAGCCAAGTTCACAATAGGATGTGGGTTTGACACTGCCGACTCGCTGGGTGGAGCTATTTCCACAACGGTGGCGCTATGCCGCCACGCCTGGCTGAGGACTACTGGCTTCTCGGGGTATGTTCAGAACACCCTCATGGACATGCTCTTTGATGGCCTTCGCCTTTTTGGCAACAAGGCAGATAGCGCGTTGGAGCGTTTTAAGGACTCACGGGCTACGGCCAAGTCCTTGGACTGTCGGCCACTCGCCATCCTCCACCTTCTGCTTTTTGCTCCTTTCGTGGCAAGGGGCGCCCCAGCACGTTCGCTTCAGAGCCACAGGCAGCAGCAGTCTCAGCACGGCCGCGGACGTGGGAACCGCAGAGGCAGTTTAGGGGGCCAGCGGGCGGGTCAGTCCACTTCCACCACGGCCAATACTGCCTCAAAACCTTCCTAGTCCGGTCTTTCAGGCCCAACAAACATCAGTGGGCGGCAGGATTTGCCAACACTTCCCCCACTGGAGCACCATCACTTCGGACAGGTGGGTTTTACAGATAGTCCAAAGGGGCTACTCCCTCCCCTTCGAGACTACCCCTCCAGCCAGGCACCCCAGTACCACCGCATGTCGGAGGATCACTTGGCACTTCTTCAACAGGAAGTCGCGGCCCTCTTGGCCAAGGGGGCCATCGAGCGCGTTCCTGCACCAGAAGTAGGACGTGGTTGTTATTCCCACTACTTTCTGGTGCCCAAGAAGGACAAGGGCCTGCGTCCTATCTTGTACCTCAGGGACGTCAATCGCTTCCTCCGGAAGGAGAAGTTCAAGATGCTAACTCTGGCTCAGGCCTTGTCTGCTCTCGACCCTGGAGACTGGATGGTAGCGTTGGACTTGCAGGACGCTTATTTCCACATCCCCGTCCTGCCGGCCCATCGGCGTTACCTGCGGTTCACGGTAGGCCACGAGCACTTTCAGTTTACCGTGCACCCCTTCGGCCTCACCAGTGCCCCTCGGGTGTTCACGAAAGTGATGGCGGTGGTCGCAGCTCACCTGCGCAGATTAGGGGTTCCAGTCTTCCCCTATCTCGACGACTGTTTGTTGAAGGTGGGCTCGCCCCAGGCAGTCGTCTCCCACCTCCAGACTATGGCCGACCTCTTGCATTTGCTGGGGTTCTCCATCAATGTGCCGAAGTCGCATCTGAGTCCCTCCCAGAAGCTCCTCTTCATCGGAGCGGTTCTGGACTCGGCGCTGTTCCGGGTCTATCCTCCGGAACAGCGGGTCCGGGATATTCAGGCTCTCATTCCAGTCTTTCGGCCTCTATCCCGGGTTTCGGTCAGGTTGGTGCTGCGGCTTCTGGGTCTGATGGCCTCCTGCATCCTGTTGGTGCATCACGCCAGATGGCGGATGCGGGCTCTGCAGTGGGACCTGAAGTTTCAGTGGGCCCAGCATCGGGGCAACCTGTCCGACCATGTCTTGATCTCGGAGGGCACTGCCAGACAGTTGCAGTGGTGGCTCACGGACCGCGATTGAGTCAGTGGCATATCCCTCTCCCTACCCCAACCGGAGCACATAGTGGTGACGGATGCATCCCTCCTGGGATGAGGGGGCCACATGGGAGAGGCGGAGATCAGAGGCCTCTGGTCTCCGGCGGAGTCCCGGCTCCATATCAACCTTCTGGAGCTGCGGGCAATCCGACTTGCACTGAAGGCATTCCTTCCCTCTGTCTGGGGAAGTGTAGAGCAGGTGTACACGGACAACACCACCACCAAGTGATATTGCAACAAACAGGGCGGGTGGGTGTGAGAAGTTGGCCTGATGTATGATGTCACTGGTTCTAGTGTACACCTTATATCAGTCCAAATACCCTTATGGTGATTGGTTGTAAAGTCAACCTTATAGACCAGCTATCCTAGTGGTAGCATGGACAAGAGCAGTCTTAGGCTAAACTCTGAATGGCATGTGAAGCCAGCTGTGATACTATATATAATCCCTTGAATACCAAACGAAAGGACACCACAACAGACATATATATAAAATAAGGTGTATTTATTCTAGTCAAACCCTCAGCACTCTTTATGAGATTAGAGGTAAGTACAACACAGTCTTATTTATGCATACATTAAGTCACACAGGTAAGTAATACAGTTAGGCCCTAGGGGCCACGCAAACCATATACTAAGTAAGTGGTATAAGGACCACTGTCACGGAAATAGGATAGGCCTAGGCCTAGGGAATCGCTGGGGCTACACTACACTAGCAACAGTTAGGAAGTGGGAGGCCCACGGGATTCAGGTGCAGAGTGGAAACACTCACGCGTAATGCGTATAGTCGATAGAAATAGTACAGTTTAGAAATAAACAGTTTAAGGACACTTCTGAAGCAGCTAGAGAGTCGAGACTCGGAAACTAGACCCTAGGATAGTCACTACCCTTGTGAGCACCGAAGTACCCAAGTTACCTAGCCCACAGGCTGCGGGTGCATAGGTGTGAACTTGCGTCGGGTTTCGTCGTGGACTTCTATGGATGCCTGAAGGAAAGTTGCTGACAGGCAGTCAGTGAAGAGTGTCCGGTGGATCCCAAGGCTGGGATCAAGAAGAGAGGAGACCTGCAAGCAGAAGGGACAGAGTTAAGGTCACTAGCCAGTGACCACGTGGAACCAGGAAGGAACCAGGCGATGTCGTGAAGATTGCAGGTGAAGGTGAAGCTTGTCGTTGCAGCCACGAGGACCAGGGAACGTCGAGGACGGCCTGGACCAGGAGGCGAGCTGTCCCACGAAGGCTCTTGCTGTCGGCGGCGTCGAAGTTGGACTAGGACTCACCAAGCCTTGGCAAGCGGAACCCACGAAGAACGGAGGACTTGCTTCTGGTGCAGACCAGGAAGGTCTGGGGTGCTTCTCTTTTGCAAAGAAGCGGGAGCCAGTCTGGAGGAGCCAAACCAGCGATGAAGATTTCAGGATGCGTCGTCACAAAGGCCACTAGCCAGCGGGCAAGCAACCGGACAGACGCGGCAAGCAGGAAAATGCAGTAGGGCCCCACGCAGGACTCGTGGAGTGTGGGGGGCTGATCTTCGGTGCAGATGGTGCTTGGGGTTGGGGCTTCTCAATCCCCGGTGCACAACTTCGAGGGTGCCTCAGAAGCTGCGCTTGAAGATACTAGCCACTTTTCCCAGGTAGCCGGTCCCACGTCTCTCGTCGCCTCCACGGATCTCAGCTCGGCTGTGGATGTGGATCAGGGTCGGAGAAGTCTGGAAGTCAAGGCTCTGGTCGGGCTCTGCAGTCGGTCCCTCGTAGAACTTTAGCAAAGCAAAGGGTAGTCTCTTGATGGTGCCTGTTTGCACAGGGTAGTCACTCCTTGGCCACAAGGGAGATTCTTCAGTCTTCTTCTTTCGTCGAATGTCCAGAGTTTCTGTTCAAGTTGCAGGTTCAGGATAATCTAATCTCCTGGGGCCCAGCTACCACTCTTATACTAATCTGGGGGGCTGGGTTACCTGCTAGGTCACGCCTTATGGGTGGGACCTGGGAGGGGGGTGGTTACACCCCCTTCCCTTTGTCCAGTTTAGCGCCAGGACTGGGGCTGGTGTGCCCCAGCACCGGTTTGAACTGGACTATGCATGGGACACCTTGTGTGCCCCAGGCATGTCTCATTCCTTTCAGCCCTCCCTGCCCCAATACACTAAAGTCTGTCTGGGGAGGTGCTAGCACCTCCCCAAGCAGGAAACCTATTGTCCAAGCCTCCCTTGCCGGGATCACTCCCAGCAGCAGGAGGTCAGACTTGTGTCTGTGGCAGCAGCATCCATTTTGTGATGCTGAGGCTTTGGTTAGAGTTAAACAGCAAAGTAGGATTTTAACATGTCTCTCCCTCTAGAAGGGGGGGAATAACATCCTCATCACCAGAAATGGTATGGGGGTATTATTCCAAAGTGTTAGACACCTTACATGGCATGTTTTGATAAAGCCAAACCATAGTTACCATAACCGTTTAAGATTATAAGGCACTTTAAGAGTATATGGTAGGCTATATCATAGAACAGCTATAAGGACATGGTTCCGAAAGCTGCAGACAGGCTCAGCTCATGCTAGAGCACCATCTCACATGTTACCAAGCACTCTGCCTCCAGGATTGTTAAGGCCTGCCATAGGAGTGGCTGATAGGTACACATGTGTCTATATGTAAGTTAGGTATAGGAATACTACACCTAAGCAAGGAGTGATTACACGACCTTGCCCCAGCTGAGTGATCAGCCAGTTGTGTCTGATTGGAAGGCCAGACCAGGGGTGGCATAATACATGCTGCAGCCCCTGGGAGGCCTAGGGTACATCTATGCCCTGGGTACCTAGGGTACACTGTACAGGATCCAATAAGGTGATCCTTACCAATTGGGAATGTACCTAGGGTACCTGGAGTCCATTTTAAAGAGAGAGCAGACAGCCTGAGACCCTGAATGGCAGGATCTCAGGCCAACTAAGTCGAAAAACCAGCTAGACACTAGGCAAAAAGTTGGGGGTAACCATAGTCAGATATCCACCTTCCTACAGATATTTTTCTCACGCCAGCGACCACCAAATCTGCGCCGGCACGGATTCTGAAAAAGTACCGTCCGGCTCCGGAAGATCCTCTGTTTCTAAAATCAGATCCTCCACCGGATTCTGTCATCACCGCTGCTGCCAGGAAGACGCATGCAGTAGCTGGGTCTTCAACGGTGCCCCCAGATAAGGACAGTAAGACGCAAGACTCGTGGGGGAGGAGAGTTTGCGGCTCGGCATCTTCTAGCTTAAAGGTGGCCAGCGCCTCAGCGCTTCTGGGGCGCTATGATAGATCATTATGGGACTCTCTCCAGAGGTTCATTGAAAAAGTTCCATCAGTGGACAGACGGGACTTTGAGGAAATTTTGCACGAGGGAAGTCTGGTTTCTAACCAGGTGATTGTGAGAAGTTGGCCTGATGTATGATGTCACTAGTTATAGTGTACACCTTATATCAGTCCAAATACCCTTATGGTGATTGGTTGTAAAGTCAACCTTATAGACCAGCTATCCTAGTGGTAGCATGGACAAGAGCAGTCTTAGGCTAAACTCTGAATGGCATGTGAAGCCAGCTGTGATACCATATATAATCCCTTGAATACCAAATGAAAGGACACCACAACAGATATATATATAAAATAAAGTGTATTTATTCTAAGCAAACCCTCAGCACTCTTTATGAGTTTAGAGGTAAGTACAACACAGTCTTATTAATGCATACAGTAAGTCACACAGGTAAGTAATACAGTTAGGCCCTAGGGGCCACGCAAACCATATACTAAATAAGTGGTATAAGAACCACTGTCACGGAAATAGAATAGGCCTAGGCCTAGGGAATCGCTGGGGCTACACTACACTAGCGTTAGTTAGGAAGTGGGAGGCCCACGGGATTCGTGTGCAGAGTGGAAACACTCACGCGTAATGCGTAAAAGTCAATAGCAATGTTACAGTTTAGAAATAGATAGATTTAGGACACTTCCGGAGTAGCTAGGAAGTTGAGACTTGAAAACTAGACACTAGGATAGTCACTATCCTGATGAGCACCGGAGTACCCAAGTTACCTAGCCCACAGGCTGCGGGTGCATAGGGGTGAAGATGCGTCGTTTTCGTCGTCGACTCCTATGGATGCCTGAAGAAAGATGCTGACAGGCAGTCAGGGGAGAGTGTCCGGTGGATCCCAAGGCTGGGATCAAGAAGAGAAGAAACCTGCAAGCAGAGGGGACAGAGTCAAGGTCACTAGCCAGTGACCACGTGGAACCAGGAAGGAACCAGGCGATGTCGTGAAGAGTTGCAGGTGAAGGTGAAGCTTGTCGCTGCAGCCAGGAGGACCAGGAAGCGTCGAGGACGACCAGGACCAGGAGGCGAGCTGTCCCACGAAGGCTCTTGCTGTCGGCGGCGTCGAAGTTGGACTAGGACTCACCAAGCCTTGGCAAGCGGAACCCACGAAGAACAAGGGACTTGCTTCTGGTGCAGACCAGGAAGGTCTGGGGTGCTTCTTCTTTGCAGAGAAGCGGGAGCCAGTCTGGAGGAGCCAAACCAGCGCAGAAGATTTCAGGGAGCGTCGTCACAGAGGCCACTAGCCAGCGGGCAAGCAACCGGACAGACGCGGCAAGCAGGAAAATGCTGAAGGGCCCCACGCAGGACTCGTGGAGTGTGGGGGGCTGGTCTTCGGTGCAGATGGTGCTTGGGGTTGGGGCTTCTCAATCCCCGGTGCACAACTTCGAGGGTACCTCAGAAGCTGCGCTGTAAGTTACTAGCCACTTTTCCCAGGTAGCCGGTCCCACGTCGCTCGTCGCCTCCACGGATCTCAGCTCTGCTGCAGATGTGGATGAGGGTCGGAGAAGTCTGGAAATCAAGGCTCTGGTCGGGCTCTGCAGTCGGTTCCTCGTCGAACGTTTCACAAAGCAAAGGGTAGTCACTTGATGGTGCCTGTTTGCACAGGGTAGCCACTCCTTGGCTACAAGGGAGATTCTTCAGTCTTCTTCTTTCGTCGAATGTCGAAGGTCCAGAGTTTCTGTTCAGTTTTGCAGGTTCAGGATAATCTAAAGTCTTGAGGCCCAACTCCCACTCTTATACTAATCTGGGGGTCTGGGATACCTTCTAGGTCACGCCTTATGGGTGGGACCTGGGAGGGGGTGGTTACACCCACTTCCCTTTGTCCAGTTTCGCGCCAGAGCTGGGGCTGGAGTGCCCCAGCGCCGGTTTGAACTGGACTATGCAAGGAACACCTTGTGTGCCCCAGGCATGTCTCATTCCTTTCAGCCCACCCTGCCCCAATACACTAAAGGCTGTCTGGGGAGGTGCTAGCACCTCCCCAAGCAGGAAACCTATTGTCCAGGCCTCCCTGGCTGGGATCACTCCCAGCTGCAGGAGGTCAGACTTGTGTCGTGGCAGCAGCATCCATTTTGTGATGCTGAGGCTTTGGTCAGAGGTTACACAGCAAAGTAGGATTTTAACATGTCTCTCCCTCTAGAAGGGAGGAATAATATCCTCATCACCAGAAATGGTATGGGGGTATTATTCCAAAGTGTTAGACACCTTACACGACATGTTTTGATACAGCCCAACCATAGTTACCATAACCGTTTAAGATTATAAGGCACTTTAAGAGTATATGGTAGGCTATATCATAGAACAGCTATAAGGACATGGTTCCGAAAGCTGCAGACAGGCTCAGCTCATGCTAGAGCACCATCTCACATGTTACCAAGCACTCTGCCTCCAGGATTGTTAAGGCCTGCCATAGGAGTGACTGATAGGTACACATGTGTCTATATATAAGGTAGGTATAAGAATACTACACCTAAGCAAGGGGTGATTACACGATCTTGCCCCAGCTGAGTGATCAGCCAGTTGTGTCTGATTGGAAGGCCAGACCAGGGGTGGCATAATACATGCTGCAGCCCCTGGGAGGCCTAGGGTACACCTATGCCCTGGGTACCTAGGGTACACTGTACAGGGTCCAATAAGGTGATCCTTACCAATTGGTTATGTACCTAGGGTACATGGAGTCCATTTTACAGAGAGAGCAGACAGCCTGAGACCCTGAATGGCAGGATCTCAGGCCAACTAAGTCGAAAAACCAGCTAGACACTAGGCAAAAAGTTGGGGGTAACCATAGTCAGATATCCACCTTCCTACACAACCCCCCCCCAAACGAAAGGAGATAAGGCTGGCCTTGACAAGGTAAGCCTCTATTGCCTGAGTGGCCATATAAGGAAGAACCAGCACTGGCATGGTTACCCCCTGTCTCATGGTCCACTAAGCAATCCCTCATCCTAAAGATATCATAGGGTCTCCACCATAGGGAATCTCTACCTTTGGTGTGTCTTTGCAAAGTAAAAGGCTGGTGTTGAGATGGAGTACTGAAGTGAGTGTCCCCAAAGTGAGGCCTCAGCTTCCTCCAATCATCCTCCACCATGGATGCCTTTCTTTCTCTAACTGAGTTGCACTGTGCTCTCAGGGTCAGCCTCTGGCTACCTAAAGCTGGAGGCTGGGTCCCTTTTGTGGGCTTACTGGAGGGACAGGTCAGGTTTGGGGCCCTAAGGTCCCATGTTTGCCTGTGCCCAACAGAATCCCTCTGGGGGAGGTCCCTAACTACCTGTGAAGGGGATCCCTCAGGAATGTTTTTACCCATCACCTGGCTAGGGCAACTACCCAGGCAATCCTCATTCTTTTGAAGGGGGGGTTCTTGTGGACAGGGGCCCTCTTGGGGTCCACTGGCCTCCCTGACCTCTGCAGCCCTGGGCTGACTGAGGCAGGGTAGAGAGAGGCAGGCTACCTGCACCAGACTGGGTCCCACCTTGGAAGGGGCCACTGACATCAGAGGCTCTGCCAGGCCAAGCCCGGCTACCTCTGGGGCAGTTCCTTCACAAGGGGTGAGGTCAGATCCCTGAGGAGGCTGACCTTTTCCTAATGTCTGGGGAGAGGGAGACTTTTCTTCCTCCCCACTACTCTCTGTTTGTGTGGAGTGATCCATAGTTTCAGGCTTCACTACACCTATATCAGTCTGAGTGTTGGCTGAGACCATTACAGCCTTGCCAACCTTTTCAGGAAGGCACTCAGTTTGTGTTTGAGCTGTGACTGTCACAGCTCTGCCAATTTCTACAGGGAAGTCTGTCTGTGCCTGGGCTGTGGCTACCACTGCCCTTCCAACCTTTTCAGGGAGGAAAGCTACTTGGACAGGGGTTGTGACTGGCACAACCCCACTACCCTTTTTGGAAAGGCCTACCATTTTAGAATGGGTGTCTTGTTCAACTCCAGCCCAAGCTGAGAGTTCTAAGTCATTCCCCAGCAAGCAGTCCACAGGCAAGGTTGGAGACACTGCCACCCTTTTAGGGCCAGTGACACCTCCCCAGCTGAGACATACCTCTGCCATGGGATGACTGTTCTGTTTGCCATCAATGTTAGTTACCTGGTATGAGAAACCAGGCAAAAGCTGCTCAGAGGGAACTAGCCTATGGGCCACCATAGTGATGCTAGCTCCAGTGTCTCTGTAGGCCTCAGCTTTTCTACCATTGATGTAGGGTTCCTGTCTGTACCTACCCAAAGTGTTGGGACAGGCAGTGAAGTTGGCAAACCCCATGCCACCATCACAGACAAGAGTAGCTGCTGCAGGGGAATTGGCTAAGCCAGGATCCCCCTGTGTTCCCCAAGAAAACCCAACCAAATTTTTGGGGGCACTCCCACCACCTGGGGGATTACTGCTGACAGTAATAGGTGGTGTGACAGGAGTAGTTGGAGGAACAGTTTTGTTTTTAGCCTGTGGACAACTGCTGTCAGTTTTCCAATGCCCAGGTGTTTTACACACATGGCAGTAAGGCTTTTTAACTGTGGTAGAGGAGGGAGCTTGGGACCCACCACCCTGTGTGGAGTTTTGGGGCCCTGAGGAAGATTTCTCTTTTGCTTTATCCCCACCCTTCTCTTGAGGCTTGGTGGTATCTTTCTTTTGGTCACCACCCTGATTTTTAGGCCTAATCCTGGTCCTGACCCATTTATCTGCCCTCTTTCCCAATTCTTGGGGAGAGGTCAAATCTGAGTCTACCAGGTGTTGATGGAGAAGCTGGTTCTGACAATTACTAAGGATCTGCTCCCTCATAATCAAGTTGTACAATCCTGTATAGTCCTGCACCTTGCTGCCATTTAACCAACCTTCCAAAGCCTTAGTGGCACAATCCACAAAATCAGACCAGTCCTGTGTCTGTGTCTTCTGGGTGTCTCTGAACAACAACCTATATTGCTCAGTGGTTAAGCCAAACCCATCTATCAGAGCACTCTTCAGGACTTTGTAATTGTTTGCATCCTCATCACTGACTGTGAGGAGCTTGTCTCTACCTTTGTCAGAAAAGGAGAGCCACAAGATAGCTGCCCACTGACTTTGGGGTACCTGCTGTACTTTGCAGGCCCTCTCCAAAGCAGTCATCCATTTGTGGATGTCATCCCCATTCTGATATGGGGGGACTATCTTGCTTAGGTTTCTATGGTCATAAGACCTATCCCTATCTCTAGGAATGTTGCTGCCACCAGTGGGTTCTGACCCACACAATTTTTGCTCTCTAGCCAGAGCAAGCTTCTCTTTGGCAAGGGCAATTTCTTCCCTCTGAATCCTCAGATTAGCCTCCCTCATTCTGGCTGCATGCTCCTTTCTCTCAGGTGAAGTCATTCCCCTGTGAGAGGAAGCATTAGAGATGCTAGAGACATGGGAGTGGATGGATTCCCTTGAAGGGGATCTGTCCCTCCTGCTTCTCTGTGAATGTCTACTTGTGGGTCTGTATGGGGGGACCCCATGCAAACTCCCATGTAAACTTAAGTTAGCCTGGCTAAGTCTCCTTACTTGGCTCTGGCTGTCTACCTCCCCATCTGAAGCCCCATCTGACTCCTCTGTGGTGGGTAGACCCTCCTCTGTGCCTAGGGCACCTTCCTGTGATGCCCTCTGAGCATCATACTCCTCTAGGAGTTGTCTTAACTGAAGGAGGGTAGGGTTTGCACCCTGTTTTATTCCTCTGGAGGTACACAATTGTCTCATCTCCTGGAATGTTAAGGTATCATACCTAGAGGGGGTCTTCTGCAGACCTGCCCCTCCTGAGAGAGCATCTACTTGATCTCCTCCCAGAGGCATGATCTAGTGAGGGTGTGGTGTGTGCACCTACCTACACTAGTTGTATCTACTAAACCTTTCTAGTAGTTGTAGTCAGGGTGTGTTATTCCCTTCAACCTACAACTACAAAGTCCAGTAGGACTTAAGTATAATAATCTATGTTATATGTACCTAGACAATATCTGTGTGATCTTTCAATTTAGTATTTCAAGATTACAATGGTATTACAACAGCAAGCTCAGATCCCAACAGCTGCTCACCAATGTGAGAAGTTGGCCTGATGTATGATGTCACTAGTTATAGTGTACACCTTATATCAGTCCAAATACCCTTATGGTGATTGGTTGTAAAGTCAACCTTATAGACCAGCTATCCTAGTGGTAGCATGGACAAGAGCAGTCTTAGGCTAAACTCTGAATGGCATGTGAAGCCAGCTGTGATACCATATATAATCCCTTGAATACCAAATGAAAGGACACCACAACAGATATATATATAAAATAAAGTGTATTTATTCTAAGCAAACCCTCAGCACTCTTTATGAGTTTAGAGGTAAGTACAACACAGTCTTATTAATGCATACAGTAAGTCACACAGGTAAGTAATACAGTTAGGCCCTAGGGGCCACGCAAACCATATACTAAATAAGTGGTATAAGAACCACTGTCACGGAAATAGAATAGGCCTAGGCCTAGGGAATCGCTGGGGCTACACTACACTAGCAACAGTTAGGAAGTGGGAGGCCCACGGGATTCGTGTGCAGAGTGGAAACACTCACGCGTAATGCGTAAAAGTCAATAGCAATGTTACAGTTTAGAAATAGATAGATTTAGGACACTTCCGGAGTAGCTAGGAAGTTGAGACTTGAAAACTAGACACTAGGATAGTCACTATCCTGATGAGCACCGGAGTACCCAAGTTACCTAGCCCACAGGCTGCGGGTGCATAGGGGTGAAGATGCGTCGTTTTCGTCGTCGACTCCTATGGATGCCTGAAGAAAGATGCTGACAGGCAGTCAGGGGAGAGTGTCCGGTGGATCCCAAGGCTGGGATCAAGAAGAGAAGAAACCTGCAAGCAGAGGGGACAGAGTCAAGGTCACTAGCCAGTGACCACGTGGAACCAGGAAGGAACCAGGCGATGTCGTGAAGAGTTGCAGGTGAAGGTGAAGCTTGTCGCTGCAGCCAGGAGGACCAGGAAGCGTCGAGGACGACCAGGACCAGGAGGCGAGCTGTCCCACGAAGGCTCTTGCTGTCGGCGGCGTCGAAGTTGGACTAGGACTCACCAAGCCTTGGCAAGCGGAACCCACGAAGAACAAGGGACTTGCTTCTGGTGCAGACCAGGAAGGTCTGGGGTGCTTCTTCTTTGCAGAGAAGCGGGAGCCAGTCTGGAGGAGCCAAACCAGCGCAGAAGATTTCAGGGAGCGTCGTCACAGAGGCCACTAGCCAGCGGGCAAGCAACCGGACAGACGCGGCAAGCAGGAAAATGCTGAAGGGCCCCACGCAGGACTCGTGGAGTGTGGGGGGCTGGTCTTCGGTGCATATGGTGCTTGGGGTTGGGGCTTCTCAATCCCCGGTGCACAACTTCGAGGGTACCTCAGAAGCTGCGCTGTAAGTTACTAGCCACTTTTCCCAGGTAGCCGGTCCCACGTCGCTCGTCGCCTCCACGGATCTCAGCTCTGCTGCAGATGTGGATGAGGGTCGGAGAAGTCTGGAAATCAAGGCTCTGGTCGGGCTCTGCAGTCGGTTCCTCGTCGAACGTTTCACAAAGCAAAGGGTAGTCACTTGATGGTGCCTGTTTGCACAGGGTAGCCACTCCTTGGCTACAAGGGAGATTCTTCAGTCTTCTTCTTTCGTCGAATGTCGAAGGTCCAGAGTTTCTGTTCAGTTTTGCAGGTTCAGGATAATCTAAAGTCTTGAGGCCCAACTCCCACTCTTATACTAATCTGGGGGGCTGGGATACCTGCTAGGTCACGCCTTATGGGTGGGACCTGGGAGGGGGTGGTTACACCCACTTCCCTTTGTCCAGTTTCGCGCCAGAGCTGGGGCTGGAGTGCCCCAGCGCCGGTTTGAACTGGACTATGCAAGGAACACCTTGTGTGCCCCAGGCATGTCTCATTCCTTTCAGCCCACCCTGCCCCAATACACTAAAGTCTGTCTGGGGAGGTGCTAGCACCTCCCCAAGCAGGAAACCTATTGTCCAGGCCTCCCTTGCCGGGATCACTCCCAGCAGCAGGAGGTCAGACTTGTGTCTGTGGCAGCAGCATCCATTTTGTGATGCTGAGGCTTTGGTTAGAGTTAAACAGCAAAGTAGGATTTTAACATGTCTCTCCCTCTAGAAGGGGGGGAATAACATCCTCATCACCAGAAATGGTATGGGGGTATTATTCCAAAGTGTTAGACACCTTACATGGCATGTTTTGATAAAGCCAAACCATAGTTACCATAACCGTTTAAGATTATAAGGCACTTTAAGAGTATATGGTAGGCTATATCATAGAACAGCTATAAGGACATGGTTCCGAAAGCTGCAGACAGGCTCAGCTCATGCTAGAGCACCATCTCACATGTTACCAAGCACTCTGCCTCCAGGATTGTTAAGGCCTGCCATAGGAGTGGCTGATAGGTACACATGTGTCTATATGTAAGTTAGGTATAGGAATACTACACCTAAGCAAGGAGTGATTACACGACCTTGCCCCAGCTGAGTGATCAGCCAGTTGTGTCTGATTGGAAGGCCAGACCAGGGGTGGCATAATACATGCTGCAGCCCCTGGGAGGCCTAGGGTACATCTATGCCCTGGGTACCTAGGGTACACTGTACAGGATCCAATAAGGTGATCCTTACCAATTGGGAATGTACCTAGGGTACCTGGAGTCCATTTTAAAGAGAGAGCAGACAGCCTGAGACCCTGAATGGCAGGATCTCAGGCCAACTAAGTCGAAAAACCAGCTAGACACTAGGCAAAAAGTTGGGGGTAACCATAGTCAGATATCCACCTTCCTACAGATATTTTTCTCACGCCAGCGACCACCAAATCTGCGCCGGCACGGATTCTGAAAAAGTACCGTCCGGCTCCGGAAGATCCTCTGTTTCTAAAATCAGATCCTCCACCGGATTCTGTCATCACCGCTGCTGCCAGGAAGACGCATGCAGTAGCTGGGTCTTCAACGGTGCCCCCAGATAAGGACAGTAAGACGCAAGACTCGTGGGGGAGGAGAGTTTGCGGCTCGGCATCTTCTAGCTTAAAGGTGGCCAGCGCCTCAGCGCTTCTGGGGCGCTATGATAGATCATTATGGGACTCTCTCCAGAGGTTCATTGAAAAAGTTCCATCAGTGGACAGACGGGACTTTGAGGAAATTTTGCACGAGGGAAGTCTGGTTTCTAACCAGGTGATTGTGAGAAGTTGGCCTGATGTATGATGTCACTAGTTATAGTGTACACCTTATATCAGTCCAAATACCCTTATGGTGATTGGTTGTAAAGTCAACCTTATAGACCAGCTATCCTAGTGGTAGCATGGACAAGAGCAGTCTTAGGCTAAACTCTGAATGGCATGTGAAGCCAGCTGTGATACCATATATAATCCCATGAATACCAAATGAAAGGACACCACAACAGATATATATATAAAATAAAGTGTATTTATTCTAAGCAAACCCTCAGCACTCTTTATGAGTTTAGAGGTAAGTACAACACAGTCTTATTAATGCATACAGTAAGTCACACAGGTAAGTAATACAGTTAGGCCCTAGGGGCCACGCAAACCATATACTAAATAAGTGGTATAAGAACCACTGTCACGGAAATAGAATAGGCCTAGGCCTAGGGAATCGCTGGGGCTACACTACACTAGCGTTAGTTAGGAAGTGGGAGGCCCACGGGATTCGTGTGCAGAGTGGAAACACTCACGCGTAATGCGTAAAAGTCAATAGCAATGTTACAGTTTAGAAATAGATAGATTTAGGACACTTCCGGAGTAGCTAGGAAGTTGAGACTTGAAAACTAGACACTAGGATAGTCACTATCCTGATGAGCACCGGAGTACCCAAGTTACCTAGCCCACAGGCTGCGGGTGCATAGGGGTGAAGATGCGTCGTTTTCGTCGTCGACTCCTATGGATGCCTGAAGAAAGATGCTGACAGGCAGTCAGGGGAGAGTGTCCGGTGGATCCCAAGGCTGGGATCAAGAAGAGAAGAAACCTGCAAGCAGAGGGGACAGAGTCAAGGTCACTAGCCAGTGACCACGTGGAACCAGGAAGGAACCAGGCGATGTCGTGAAGAGTTGCAGGTGAAGGTGAAGCTTGTCGCTGCAGCCAGGAGGACCAGGAAGCGTCGAGGACGACCAGGACCAGGAGGCGAGCTGTCCCACGAAGGCTCTTGCTGTCGGCGGCGTCGAAGTTGGACTAGGACTCACCAAGCCTTGGCAAGCGGAACCCACGAAGAACAAGGGACTTGCTTCTGGTGCAGACCAGGAAGGTCTGGGGTGCTTCTTCTTTGCAGAGAAGCGGGAGCCAGTCTGGAGGAGCCAAACCAGCGCAGAAGATTTCAGGGAGCGTCGTCACAGAGGCCACTAGCCAGCGGGCAAGCAACCGGACAGACGCGGCAAGCAGGAAAATGCTGAAGGGCCCCACGTAGGACTCGTGGAGTGTGGGGGGCTGGTCTTCGGTGCAGATGGTGCTTGGGGTTGGGGCTTCTCAATCCCCGGTGCACAACTTCGAGGGTACCTCAGAAGCTGCGCTGTAAGTTACTAGCCACTTTTCCCAGGTAGCCGGTCCCACGTCGCTCGTCGCCTCCACGGATCTCAGCTCTGCTGCAGATGTGGATGAGGGTCGGAGAAGTCTGGAAATCAAGGCTCTGGTCGGGCTCTGCAGTCGGTTCCTCGTCGAACGTTTCACAAAGCAAAGGGTAGTCACTTGATGGTGCCTGTTTGCACAGGGTAGCCACTCCTTGGCTACAAGGGAGATTCTTCAGTCTTCTTCTTTCGTCGAATGTCGAAGGTCCAGAGTTTCTGTTCAGTTTTGCAGGTTCAGGATAATCTAAAGTCTTGAGGCCCAACTCCCACTCTTATACTAATCTGGGGGTCTGGGATACCTTCTAGGTCACGCCTTATGGGTGGGACCTGGGAGGGGGTGGTTACACCCACTTCCCTTTGTCCAGTTTCGCGCCAGAGCTGGGGCTGGAGTGCCCCAGCGCCGGTTTGAACTGGACTATGCAAGGAACACCTTGTGTGCCCCAGGCATGTCTCATTCCTTTCAGCCCACCCTGCCCCAATACACTAAAGGCTGTCTGGGGAGGTGCTAGCACCTCCCCAAGCAGGAAACCTATTGTCCAGGCCTCCCTGGCTGGGATCACTCCCAGCTGCAGGAGGTCAGACTTGTGTCGTGGCAGCAGCATCCATTTTGTGATGCTGAGGCTTTGGTCAGAGGTTACACAGCAAAGTAGGATTTTAACATGTCTCTCCCTCTAGAAGGGAGGAATAATATCCTCATCACCAGAAATGGTATGGGGGTATTATTCCAAAGTGTTAGACACCTTACACGACATGTTTTGATACAGCCCAACCATAGTTACCATAACCGTTTAAGATTATAAGGCACTTTAAGAGTATATGGTAGGCTATATCATAGAACAGCTATAAGGACATGGTTCCGAAAGCTGCAGACAGGCTCAGCTCATGCTAGAGCACCATCTCACATGTTACCAAGCACTCTGCCTCCAGGATTGTTAAGGCCTGCCATAGGAGTGACTGATAGGTACACATGTGTCTATATATAAGGTAGGTATAAGAATACTACACCTAAGCAAGGGGTGATTACACGATCTTGCCCCAGCTGAGTGATCAGCCAGTTGTGTCTGATTGGAAGGCCAGACCAGGGGTGGCATAATACATGCTGCAGCCCCTGGGAGGCCTAGGGTACACCTATGCCCTGGGTACCTAGGGTACACTGTACAGGGTCCAATAAGGTGATCCTTACCAATTGGTTATGTACCTAGGGTACATGGAGTCCATTTTACAGAGAGAGCAGACAGCCTGAGACCCTGAATGGCAGGATCTCAGGCCAACTAAGTCGAAAAACCAGCTAGACACTAGGCAAAAAGTTGGGGGTAACCATAGTCAGATATCCACCTTCCTACACAACCCCCCCCCAAACGAAAGGAGATAAGGCTGGCCTTGACAAGGTAAGCCTCTATTGCCTGAGTGGCCATATAAGGAAGAACCAGCACTGGCATGGTTACCCCCTGTCTCATGGTCCACTAAGCAATCCCTCATCCTAAAGATATCATAGGGTCTCCACCATAGGGAATCTCTACCTTTGGTGTGTCTTTGCAAAGTAAAAGGCTGGTGTTGAGATGGAGTACTGAAGTGAGTGTCCCCAAAGTGAGGCCTCAGCTTCCTCCAATCATCCTCCACCATGGATGCCTTTCTTTCTCTAACTGAGTTGCACTGTGCTCTCAGGGTCAGCCTCTGGCTACCTAAAGCTGGAGGCTGGGTCCCTTTTGTGGGCTTACTGGAGGGACAGGTCAGGTTTGGGGCCCTAAGGTCCCATGTTTGCCTGTGCCCAACAGAATCCCTCTGGGGGAGGTCCCTAACTACCTGTGAAGGGGATCCCTCAGGAATGTTTTTACCCATCACCTGGCTAGGGCAACTACCCAGGCAATCCTCATTCTTTTGAAGGGGGGGTTCTTGTGGACAGGGGCCCTCTTGGGGTCCACTGGCCTCCCTGACCTCTGCAGCCCTGGGCTGACTGAGGCAGGGTAGAGAGAGGCAGGCTACCTGCACCAGACTGGGTCCCACCTTGGAAGGGGCCACTGACATCAGAGGCTCTGCCAGGCCAAGCCCGGCTACCTCTGGGGCAGTTCCTTCACAAGGGGTGAGGTCAGATCCCTGAGGAGGCTGACCTTTTCCTAATGTCTGGGGAGAGGGAGACTTTTCTTCCTCCCCACTACTCTCTGTTTGTGTGGAGTGATCCATAGTTTCAGGCTTCACTACACCTATATCAGTCTGAGTGTTGGCTGAGACCATTACAGCCTTGCCAACCTTTTCAGGAAGGCACTCAGTTTGTGTTTGAGCTGTGACTGTCACAGCTCTGCCAATTTCTACAGGGAAGTCTGTCTGTGCCTGGGCTGTGGCTACCACTGCCCTTCCAACCTTTTCAGGGAGGAAAGCTACTTGGACAGGGGTTGTGACTGGCACAACCCCACTACCCTTTTTGGAAAGGCCTACCATTTTAGAATGGGTGTCTTGTTCAACTCCAGCCCAAGCTGAGAGTTCTAAGTCATTCCCCAGCAAGCAGTCCACAGGCAAGGTTGGAGACACTGCCACCCTTTTAGGGCCAGTGACACCTCCCCAGCTGAGACATACCTCTGCCATGGGATGACTGTTCTGTTTGCCATCAATGTTAGTTACCTGGTATGAGAAACCAGGCAAAAGCTGCTCAGAGGGAACTAGCCTATGGGCCACCATAGTGATGCTAGCTCCAGTGTCTCTGTAGGCCTCAGCTTTTCTACCATTGATGTAGGGTTCCTGTCTGTACCTACCCAAAGTGTTGGGACAGGCAGTGAAGTTGGCAAACCCCATGCCACCATCACAGACAAGAGTAGCTGCTGCAGGGGAATTGGCTAAGCCAGGATCCCCCTGTGTTCCCCAAGAAAACCCAACCAAATTTTTGGGGGCACTCCCACCACCTGGGGGATTACTGCTGACAGTAATAGGTGGTGTGACAGGAGTAGTTGGAGGAACAGTTTTGTTTTTAGCCTGTGGACAACTGCTGTCAGTTTTCCAATGCCCAGGTGTTTTACACACATGGCAGTAAGGCTTTTTAACTGTGGTAGAGGAGGGAGCTTGGGACCCACCACCCTGTGTGGAGTTTTGGGGCCCTGAGGAAGATTTCTCTTTTGCTTTATCCCCACCCTTCTCTTGAGGCTTGGTGGTATCTTTCTTTTGGTCACCACCCTGATTTTTAGGCCTAATCCTGGTCCTGACCCATTTATCTGCCCTCTTTCCCAATTCTTGGGGAGAGGTCAAATCTGAGTCTACCAGGTGTTGATGGAGAAGCTGGTTCTGACAATTACTAAGGATCTGCTCCCTCATAATCAAGTTGTACAATCCTGTATAGTCCTGCACCTTGCTGCCATTTAACCAACCTTCCAAAGCCTTAGTGGCACAATCCACAAAATCAGACCAGTCCTGTGTCTGTGTCTTCTGGGTGTCTCTGAACAACAACCTATATTGCTCAGTGGTTAAGCCAAACCCATCTATCAGAGCACTCTTCAGGACTTTGTAATTGTTTGCATCCTCATCACTGACTGTGAGGAGCTTGTCTCTACCTTTGTCAGAAAAGGAGAGCCACAAGATAGCTGCCCACTGACTTTGGGGTACCTGCTGTACTTTGCAGGCCCTCTCCAAAGCAGTCATCCATTTGTGGATGTCATCCCCATTCTGATATGGGGGGACTATCTTGCTTAGGTTTCTATGGTCATAAGACCTATCCCTATCTCTAGGAATGTTGCTGCCACCAGTGGGTTCTGACCCACACAATTTTTGCTCTCTAGCCAGAGCAAGCTTCTCTTTGGCAAGGGCAATTTCTTCCCTCTGAATCCTCAGATTAGCCTCCCTCATTCTGGCTGCATGCTCCTTTCTCTCAGGTGAAGTCATTCCCCTGTGAGAGGAAGCATTAGAGATGCTAGAGACATGGGAGTGGATGGATTCCCTTGAAGGGGATCTGTCCCTCCTGCTTCTCTGTGAATGTCTACTTGTGGGTCTGTATGGGGGGACCCCATGCAAACTCCCATGTAAACTTAAGTTAGCCTGGCTAAGTCTCCTTACTTGGCTCTGGCTGTCTACCTCCCCATCTGAAGCCCCATCTGACTCCTCTGTGGTGGGTAGACCCTCCTCTGTGCCTAGGGCACCTTCCTGTGATGCCCTCTGAGCATCATACTCCTCTAGGAGTTGTCTTAACTGAAGGAGGGTAGGGTTTGCACCCTGTTTTATTCCTCTGGAGGTACACAATTGTCTCATCTCCTGGAATGTTAAGGTATCATACCTAGAGGGGGTCTTCTGCAGACCTGCCCCTCCTGAGAGAGCATCTACTTGATCTCCTCCCAGAGGCATGATCTAGTGAGGGTGTGGTGTGTGCACCTACCTACACTAGTTGTATCTACTAAACCTTTCTAGTAGTTGTAGTCAGGGTGTGTTATTCCCTTCAACCTACAACTACAAAGTCCAGTAGGACTTAAGTATAATAATCTATGTTATATGTACCTAGACAATATCTGTGTGATCTTTCAATTTAGTATTTCAAGATTACAATGGTATTACAACAGCAAGCTCAGATCCCAACAGCTGCTCACCAATGTGAGAAGTTGGCCTGATGTATGATGTCACTAGTTATAGTGTACACCTTATATCAGTCCAAATACCCTTATGGTGATTGGTTGTAAAGTCAACCTTATAGACCAGCTATCCTAGTGGTAGCATGGACAAGAGCAGTCTTAGGCTAAACTCTGAATGGCATGTGAAGCCAGCTGTGATACCATATATAATCCCTTGAATACCAAATGAAAGGACACCACAACAGATATATATATAAAATAAAGTGTATTTATTCTAAGCAAACCCTCAGCACTCTTTATGAGTTTAGAGGTAAGTACAACACAGTCTTATTAATGCATACAGTAAGTCACACAGGTAAGTAATACAGTTAGGCCCTAGGGGCCACGCAAACCATATACTAAATAAGTGGTATAAGAACCACTGTCACGGAAATAGAATAGGCCTAGGCCTAGGGAATCGCTGGGGCTACACTACACTAGCAACAGTTAGGAAGTGGGAGGCCCACGGGATTCGTGTGCAGAGTGGAAACACTCACGCGTAATGCGTAAAAGTCAATAGCAATGTTACAGTTTAGAAATAGATAGATTTAGGACACTTCCGGAGTAGCTAGGAAGTTGAGACTTGAAAACTAGACACTAGGATAGTCACTATCCTGATGAGCACCGGAGTACCCAAGTTACCTAGCCCACAGGCTGCGGGTGCATAGGGGTGAAGATGCGTCGTTTTCGTCGTCGACTCCTATGGATGCCTGAAGAAAGATGCTGACAGGCAGTCAGGGGAGAGTGTCCGGTGGATCCCAAGGCTGGGATCAAGAAGAGAAGAAACCTGCAAGCAGAGGGGACAGAGTCAAGGTCACTAGCCAGTGACCACGTGGAACCAGGAAGGAACCAGGCGATGTCGTGAAGAGTTGCAGGTGAAGGTGAAGCTTGTCGCTGCAGCCAGGAGGACCAGGAAGCGTCGAGGACGACCAGGACCAGGAGGCGAGCTGTCCCACGAAGGCTCTTGCTGTCGGCGGCGTCGAAGTTGGACTAGGACTCACCAAGCCTTGGCAAGCGGAACCCACGAAGAACAAGGGACTTGCTTCTGGTGCAGACCAGGAAGGTCTGGGGTGCTTCTTCTTTGCAGAGAAGCGGGAGCCAGTCTGGAGGAGCCAAACCAGCGCAGAAGATTTCAGGGAGCGTCGTCACAGAGGCCACTAGCCAGCGGGCAAGCAACCGGACAGACGCGGCAAGCAGGAAAATGCTGAAGGGCCCCACGCAGGACTCGTGGAGTGTGGGGGGCTGGTCTTCGGTGCATATGGTGCTTGGGGTTGGGGCTTCTCAATCCCCGGTGCACAACTTCGAGGGTACCTCAGAAGCTGCGCTGTAAGTTACTAGCCACTTTTCCCAGGTAGCCGGTCCCACGTCGCTCGTCGCCTCCACGGATCTCAGCTCTGCTGCAGATGTGGATGAGGGTCGGAGAAGTCTGGAAATCAAGGCTCTGGTCGGGCTCTGCAGTCGGTTCCTCGTCGAACGTTTCACAAAGCAAAGGGTAGTCACTTGATGGTGCCTGTTTGCACAGGGTAGCCACTCCTTGGCTACAAGGGAGATTCTTCAGTCTTCTTCTTTCGTCGAATGTCGAAGGTCCAGAGTTTCTGTTCAGTTTTGCAGGTTCAGGATAATCTAAAGTCTTGAGGCCCAACTCCCACTCTTATACTAATCTGGGGGGCTGGGATACCTGCTAGGTCACGCCTTATGGGTGGGACCTGGGAGGGGGTGGTTACACCCACTTCCCTTTGTCCAGTTTCGCGCCAGAGCTGGGGCTGGAGTGCCCCAGCGCCGGTTTGAACTGGACTATGCAAGGAACACCTTGTGTGCCCCAGGCATGTCTCATTCCTTTCAGCCCACCCTGCCCCAATACACTAAAGGCTGTCTGGGGAGGTGCTAGCACCTCCCCAAGCAGGAAACCTATTGTCCAGGCCTCCCTGGCTGGGATCACTCCCAGCTGCAGGAGGTCAGACTTGTGTCGTGGCAGCAGCATCCATTTTGTGATGCTGAGGCTTTGGTCAGAGGTTACACAGCAAAGTAGGATTTTAACATGTCTCTCCCTCTAGAAGGGAGGAATAATATCCTCATCACCAGAAATGGTATGGGGGTATTATTCCAAAGTGTTAGACACCTTACACGACATGTTTTGATACAGCCCAACCATAGTTACCATAACCGTTTAAGATTATAAGGCACTTTAAGAGTATATGGTAGGCTATATCATAGAACAGCTATAAGGACATGGTTCCGAAAGCTGCAGACAGGCTCAGCTCATGCTAGAGCACCATCTCACATGTTACCAAGCACTCTGCCTCCAGGATTGTTAAGGCCTGCCATAGGAGTGACTGATAGGTACACATGTGTCTATATATAAGGGCAGATATAGGCATACTATATCTAAGCAAGGGGTGATTACACGACCTTGCCCCAGCTGAGTGATCAGCCAGTTGTGTCTGATTGGAAGGCCAGACCAGGGGTGGCATAATACATGCTGCAGCCCCTGGGAGGCCTAGGGTACACCTATGCCCTGGGTACCTAGGGTACACTGTACAGGGTCCAATAAGGTGATCCTTACCAATTGGTTATGTACCTAGGGTACATGGAGTCCATTTTACAGAGAGAGCAGACAGCCTGAGACCCTGAATGGCAGGATCTCAGGCCAACTAAGTCGAAAAACCAGCTAGACACTAGGCAAAAAGTTGGGGGTAACCATAGTCAGATATCCACCTTCCTACAGTGATAAGTGCAGCGGCGGATGGAGCAACCCTAGCAACGCATTCTTATGCCCATGGAATCACAGCCAGAAGATCATCTTGGCTCAGATTGACGGCCTTGAAGCCGGAAGCTCAGGCGAGAATACTAAATCTGCCTTTCTCGGGTAGTTCACTTTTTGGGTCTCATGCGGACGAAGAAATGGCCCGTATGAAGACAGAGCTGGAGACCATGAAAGCCGTCGGGCTTGAAAAGAGAAAGGAGTTTCGACGCCGCAGGGGAAATGATAGGCGTAACTACCAGCAGAGGGTTCAAACCCCTCAGTGGCAGAAGAACCAGGACCAGCAAGGTCCAAAGAAACAGCAATACCAGTTCCGCAGACCATCCAGGGGACGTGGTAACAACAGACAGTCAAACGCTGGAAACAAGGCTCCAGGGAAGTAATGAGGAACCGCTTCCTCCGATGCTGTCCACCGCTCCGGTGGGAGGAAGTGTTGCGCATCATCTTCCAGAGTGGCAATCCATCACAAAGGACAAGTGGGTTCTGAATATACTGCGTCATGGGTACTCGCTTCGTTTCCGAAGCCATCCTCCATCGATTCCTCCTGTTCATTCATCCCAGCATCTAAAGCAGCTCAGAGAAGAGGTGGCGACTCTCCTGCTCAAATCTGCAATAGAAAAAGTACCCAAAAACCAAAGAGGAAAGGGAGTTTACTCCAGATACTTTCTGATTCAAAAAAGGAGTGTGAAAGTAGAGTTCAGACCCATTTTGGACTTACGGATACTGAACAAACACATAAGAAAGGAAAAATTTCGCATGCTGGCGCTCCACCAAATATATCCTCTTCTCCGGTTGGGCGATTGGATGTGTTCGCTGGACCTTCAGGACGCATATTTCCATATTCCCATCCTACGGAATCATCGAAAATTTCTCAGATTTGTGGTAGGGAACTCTCACTATCAGTTCAAGGTTCTTCCATTTGGCCTGAAGTCAGCTCCTCGAGTATTCACAAAATGCGTGGCAGTAGTAGCGGCTGCTCTGAGGCGCGCAGGAGTCTTCGTCTATCCCTATCTAGACGACTGGCTAATAAAGGGTCCATCGCCTCAGAGTGTTCGATCGCAGCTGTCGCTTTGCCTGAACTTATTTCGCAAGTTGGGTCTCAGAGTGAATGCCAAAAAGTCCAATTTTTCACCAACACAGAGGATCCACTACCTGGGTGCAACTATAGACTCCGTAGTAGGAAAAGTGTTTCCTTCGGAGGAAAGACAGTCATCCATTATCCTCAAAGGCAAACAGATTCTATCCAACAATCTGTCGTCGGCAAGACAAATCTCATCTCTGCTAGGGGCCATGGCATCCTGCATTTTCCTAGTGCCCAATGCCAGGTTAAGGATGCGTCCTCTCCAGCAAGATCTCGAGGACAAGTGGGATCAAAGGAACTCCCTGTGGGAAGAAAAAGTTTGCCTTTCCTCAGAGGCCAGGCAGTCAGTCAAGTGGTGGCTGAAGCCACTGAATCTACAGGTGGGGATCCCCTTCCATCAAGAACCCCCAACTCAGACCTTAATCACCGACGCATCCCTTCAAGGCTGGGGTGCGCATTTCGGGTCTCTACAAACTCAGGGGCAGTGGTCCAGCAGCGAGCAGTTGTACCACATCAACATGCTGGAGCTCAGGGCAGTCCACCTAGCCCTCAAAGCGTTCCTGCCTGCGATCAAGACGAGTACCATTCTAGTACAGACGGACAATACCACCACAATGTACTACCTGAACAAGCAAGGGGTACTCGGTCCAGGACACTATCGCTGGAAGCTCAGTCCCTGTTGTGGTAAATAATTTAATTACCGGGACTTAATTTGATACGGAAACATAATAAAATAGCTCAGTAAATAAGAGGCAGAATCCGTGGTATTAGAGGTTCGGAATGGGCTTTATTCCAATGATCGATTATAATCGGTTGCTCCAAGTTCCATCACCACGGAGGTTCAGGAAGTGAAGTACATACATTATTGACAAGAAATGACTTTTATAGAACATACATTACAATGAAATAGATGCGGGAGGCGTAACAATTGATAAGGAAGGTGACGATTCACATGCGTAACCGAAAATGGGTGTAATGAGGAGTAAAAAGGAACATAATTGGTTATGATGTCATATATAGGTGGATCCATAAGATTATACTTGGCATAGATGCGCGCGCAGCAGTATGACGTGTGATTGACGTGCAACTAGGGGGTGAGGGGGACTTGACATTTAGCTCTACATGTGGAGACAAGAAGTCTGGGGGGTCAAGTCAACCTAATCCCAAATCATATCTAACATCCTATGTTTAAAGAACTATGTTATCCACAAAGGAAGGACTCTTGGACAAAATCTATTCTATACTGACTGTGTGTGCGTGCACAAGCGTCTAAGTGTCTTCACTAGATGCGAGGGCAGGAATTTTCCATAGTAACAGGGCTATGAATTACTTGCATAAAGACAGAGAAGCCGAGCCTTTGCTCGGTAGCTGGAAGAATGTTTACTTAAACTACTAGACAGGAATGCATCGGGCAGGGAATGGAGCAGATAATTTTCGAAGGTGAAATACAGTTCTTTGGCAGGCAGCAAGCTGATGTCAGGCTTCGTGAGCCGCGCAGAGAATGAGACAAAGTTCATGGTCACAGATGCAGGCTCGGACTGGAGCTTTCAGAGGCAGAAGGCAAGAAAAGCTTGATGACAGAATCAGGGCCTACTTGCCTGGACTGTAAAATGGCATAAGTGAACCATATAAAGGCGGTGGCCTTTCGTACTTAGGAATGGAATATCCGGCCCATTCATGGCGGATCAACAGAGGACATGTTAACGGTGGACGCACATGTATTTGCGTCTTCATAACTGGAACTGGAGGGAACATACATGTACTTGTAACATGCACATAGAACCGTTGGGGTCCAAGATAGGGGACATAACTGACCAGGAAAATCCATATTTCCACATTCCCTCCTTGTCCCCTACTTGCCCGTCAAGAGATATCAATCTTCATTAATCCATTGATCTGTTCATATAGCATCATTTGTTCTTCTTTCTTCTTCCGGGATCTTGAATGAAAATCTTGATGTGGAATGCACGATGTGGCACACAGACCACAAATCGCTGGTCCACATTGCAGGCATAAGCAGCAACTGAATAATATGAGAAGGCCAATACCTAGGAAGGATAGAACTCTCCATCCCCAGGCTGATATCACGCTCCAAAACCAACCGGACCAAGTCCAGGTGCCTGGGTTCTGGTGTATCTGGCTTACAATCTTATGAAGGCGGGTTATGGCCTTATATACAGATGGCGAATTTTCTGGTATGAAAATGCAACAGCTTGATCCGATGACCCTACAAGCTCCGCCCCTATCGGCCAGGATGACGTCAAGGACAAGACGATTTTGAAGCACAACAATCCGCATAGCAGACTGCTCTTCTGTTAAATTGCCTAAGGCGGAAATAGTTTCGTTCACTACTGCTTCAAGGGTTCTAGTCAATCTACGTATCAGTTTACTATTAGTAACGGTACCTATATAGGGAAAGAGACCTTTATTGAAATCGATGTATTTTTCCCATGCTGTTTCAGTGTAATCGACTATCGGGAGATCTCTCCTTACTCTATTATTTACTAAATGAGTGTTTCTGTGATAATCGGGGGGAGCTAGAAAAACAGGTGGCAAAAGGAATCCAATGTAGCAAGTACCATCCCAATCTAGAGGCAAACGTACATATGCCGTCTGACCACATATGAAATAGGAATGGCGGGAAGCTCTAAATGTAGACTTGCCTTGATCACTAAATTCTACTACAGTGGTGCATCTACTATGGCCCATATGAATGGAACCATTCTTTCTTACACATAATTCACCTTTTACTGGAAATATTGACATAGCGGGCAAAATTGGAGTAGCTTCGGATTCGACATTTAGGATCATAAGATTAAGCGTAAAATTACCTAATCCATATACTTCATTTTCTAGATCAGTTCCTGTTCTCTGGGGAAGTCCCTCCTTGTTGGGGTAGCAGACCTTAAGCAAAACTAAATTCAAATGTCCCCATACCCAGTTATCTTGATAAACTGCAGAATTCGAATCCAGAGAATTAATTAGGCTAAACCATGCTCCACAGGAGCCGTTGTGTGTGAACGGGTATGGAAAAAGAGGTAAAATTCCTTTATAATTCTGATAGGGAGGGAGTCGACCACATATCCAACAATTTGTAGCATTGCTAACCTGATGGGAATGATGTAACATACTAATAAAAGTGTTATTGCGCAGCGCAAATCTGTATGACAATTCAAGCGGAGGTAATTCACTAAAAGAATGTTCAGCAGTAACATTGTAAACATGTCTAGAAACAGGATAATATATGTGCAACAATATACTTGCAGTAATTATTAAAAGACTCAAGAAAAACAAAATTAATAACGTCATTATGCAATGGCTACGCAGTGATTTACAGTACGCCTGTCGTTTCAACATTTTTCGGGTGTTTTCTCTATTCAGGTCCAAGGGATACATGTCAGAGACAATTCAACCGCTTCACCTTGGAGAGGACTTAAACAATCAAATTGCTCGACTGATTGGGCCTGAGCTTTAATTTATAAAGTTCCTGACTGTTGGCCTCAGCCAAAGGTAGTTTTGAGTCAATGGGTGAAGACACACGAGGTGGGCTATTCACATCCGAAGGAAGTCCATGAAATTTCTTGATATGACTTGAATGAATCCATCCTTTTCTGCCTTCGATCTTCACGGCTGTCCTTGTGGTGAGCAGGACCAATTTGGGTGCTTTCCACCTGGGCTCCAGCTGAGTCTTTCGGTCGAAATTCCTCACAAGAACAAGGTCCCCCGGAACTACGTCAAGGGGTTTCACCTCAGTGTTGTCGGGAAAGGCTGCAGCTACCTGTGACTGACAAGATTGTAGTGCAGACATCAAGGAAGCCAAGTAATCTGTCAGCATATTACAGTCAATATCAGTTATTTTTCGTGGCATAGGCGTCCCCCACATATTTGGTGGTCTGCCGAAGATCACTTCATACGGGGATAGCCCTGTTCGAGAGTGTGCTACCATTCTTGTGTAAAAGAGTGCAACTGGTAGTGCTACTACCCAGTCGACACCTTTTTCTCTGCATATTTTGGATAATCTTATTTTCAGAGTCTGATTATGTCTTTCTACGAGACCTGCTGCCTCAGGGTGTCGGACACAGTGGAATTTCCACTGATAACCTAACAAAAGTGAAACGTGTTTCATTAATTCGGATGAGAACGGCTGGCCGTTATCTGAGTGAACAACACGTGGTAAACCGTATCGTGGGAAGAATTCTCGAACCAACTGTTTGGCAGTAGTCGGGGCAGTGTAATCTGAAACCGGGTATGCCTCCGTCCAACGGGAAAGAGCACACACAACTACGAGAACATATTTGAATCCTCGACATCGTTCCATCTGGATATAATCCATCTGGAGGACTTCAAAAGGGTGATCAGGAGGATGAAATCCACCCTGATCTACGGGAACGCTTTTTCCTGGGTTGAACTGGCAACAGATCAGACAGGTACGGACCTTTTGTTTGGCTGCTGTTCGTAAATGTTTATTGAACCAAATGTGTTGAATGCTATCTAGCATAGCTTTCTCTCCTAGATGCGCTGGACTATGGATAGTGTTAATAATGACTTGGACCATTGAATCAGGAAGGAACCACACAGACTTTTCCTTCATCATCCATCCTTGATCCGTTTGGATCCCTCCTAATTCCGTCCATTTCTTTATTTCATCTGGTGTAGCATGTGTCTGGATGTCAATTACGTCAAGAGTAGGATCTTTAACCGTCATACAATGTGTTGGCGTCTGGACTATTGTCTTTGTCATCTCGGATGTTTGAGTTTGAGCAGTCTGTTTAGCTGTTCTATCAGCTAGATCATTGCCTTGAGAAATGATATCAGTAACTTTCGTATGTGCTTTGCATTTCATAATCGATATTGCAATGGGTAAATGTATTGCATCTAATAAGGCATGAATGAGGGGTCCGTGCTGAATGTGGGCACCGTGAGAAGTTAAATAACCTTTCTCTCGCCACAGCACGCCGAAGTCATGTACGACTCCGAATGCATAACGTGAATCAGTGTATATGTTGACTTTTTTATTTGTGGCTCGAATACAGGCTTGTGTCAGAGCGATGAGCTCTGCGGCTTGAGCTGACAAAGTATTTATACGATTGGTTTCAATGACTTCAGTATCTGTTGTGACTGCGTAAGCGGCCACTAACTCTCCTGTACTTGTTCTCATACATGAACCATCTACATACAACGTCAGGTCTGGGTCTGACAATGGGACGTCTGTCAAGTCTTGTCTGGGTTTCGTCGTGATTGTAATAACATCAATACAGTCATGGGCTAGTGGGTCTGTTCCATTTACAGGTAAAAGTGTGGCAGGATTCAATGTGTTACAATGTCTGATTTCTATATGTGGCTGAAACAGTGTTAGTTCATACCCTGTAAGTCTTGCTATAGTCAAATGTTGTGTTTGCGTTCGATTCACAAGAACCTCTACTGCGTGTGGTACTTGTACTGTCAATGGATGTCCTAACACTATGGCATCGCTTTGTCTAATTGCTAAAGCTGTTGCTGCCACTGATTTCAGGCACGCAGGCAGAGCCTGAGCTACGGGATCTAATGTACTAGAAAAATAAGCACATGGTTTGTGTGCTCCTGCTTGTTCCTGTGTGAGTACTGACAAGGCAGTACCTTCGCGTTCTGTAACAAAGAGTGTAAACTGTTTTCTGTAACATGGTGTTGCTAAAACAGGTGCTTGACATAAAGCTTTCTTTAGGCTTTCAAAAGCTTGTGTATGTTCTTGAGTCCAAGGGAGAACAGTCGATGTGGCTGCCTCCTGTGTTGTCAACTGAATGAGTGGTTTTGCTAAAAATGCATACTGAGGGATCCACTGTCTACAATATGAAGTGAGGCCTATGAAAGCCCGCACCTCCTTTTGTGTCTTGGGTATTGGCATGTTAGCTATTAACTGAATGCGGTCTGGTGTAAGCTGCCTTCCCTCCTTGGACAGCGAGTGACCAAGGTAAATAACTCGCTGGACACAGAATTGCAGCTTAGAAGGGGACACCTTGTGACCCTTTTCAGCTAGAAATTGTAAAACTGTCAGTGATGCTTTCTCACATTCGGGTTCGCTTCTAGCGGTGATCAACAGATCATCGACATATTGAAGCAAGGCAGTGTTAACTGGCATGTGGATACTGTCAAGTTCTCGTTTCAGTGCTTGGCTATAGATGCTGGGGCTTTCTGTAAATCCTTGAGGTGCGCGTGAGAATTTGAAGCTACGTCCACTTAAACTAAATCCGAACAAATATTGGCTTTCCGGATCTATTGGGACGCTGAAAAAGGCATTTTTGAGATCAATTACAGTAAAGAATGTTGCTTCGGAATCAATAGCTGTCAGTAATGATGAGATATCGGGGACCACAGGGAATTGCGGCACAATGCACTTGTTTAATTCGCGCAGATCAATAACCAATCGATATACTGGTGGGGCCTTCGGATCTGTTCGTTTAAGAATCGGAATTATCGGTGAATTACATACATTGGAGTCTGTTTCCACAACTACTCCTTGGGCAATGAGCTCGTCAATGATCTGCAGTAAAGCCACTACAGCATCTGGTGGTAACTTGTATTGTCGCATTCGTGGTAGTACCACTCCTGCCTTTAGTGTGACTCGATATGGTGTAATATTCATGCAACCAACATCAGTAGGGCCTTGTGCCCATAGATGTGTAGGTAAAGTCTGCAATCGGGGATCCATGTCTCTAGACACATAATGACCTTTAAAATCACGTAAAAACAATCTTACTCCTTCCGGAGAACAACATATTATAGCTCCTAGAGCCTTCAGTGTTTTTATTCCTAACAGGTTTTCTGGACATGATTTAGTAAGCAATAAATCTGTAGTTCGGGTCAAAGGTCCTATCGTAAGTGGAAGAGGTTGTGACACTTCATTAACAATAGGTTTTCCTGAAAAACCAAGGGAAATATTCTGTGAGCCTGAGAGGGGTGCCCCTGGAACTTCACTACGTTTTATGGTTGTTCGACTTGCCCCGGTATCGAGTAAAAAATTTCTATCTTGGCCTAATAATTCACTATGTACATAAGGTCCTTCTTGGTCTACCGGGATCTCGATAAGGGGTAAGTCAACTTCCCTCTCTAGGCTGGTTCATGCATATCGTTGATAATCAGGATAGTCATACTGTGCGGTCTGGTACAGTTGTCGTGTCGTGGTTTGTGTGGCAGCAACAGGCAGCGCTGGTGCAGCTGGCACAAACTGTATAGTCTGTTGTGGAGCTGGCATGGACTGTGCATGCTGCAAGGCTCCTTGTTCATTCTGATCCTGTCTAAGTGGCCGTGGTCTTTCTTTTGTATTACCTATGGCGATATTATGTTTCAAAACTGGACAATCGTGTACGTAATGACCTGGCTTTTTACAATAATTGCATGTCCCTTTTACAGGTCCTGCGAAATCACCGGAATGTGTCACACCCTTTTTATGTCCTTCAGCTGGAACTGTCTGAGAGACTAGCATTTTCATTTTCGTGTCTTTCATGCGTCTTTGTTCATGATCTTGTTCCTCTCTAATTCTATTGTGATGATACTGTAACATTTGTAACATTTGTGATGGAGTGTTACCTTGCCAGGTACTCTCGAATTTTAATACTCTATTCTTCACTTGGGGCAAGGAATTTTCCACTAATTTTGTCACAAACAGATGTGGGTATGATTCGCTACTCGCTTTTATACCACTATTTATACCAAAACATTTTTCAAATCGTGCATAGAAATCACTAGTGTCTTCATCTTGCTTTTGTTTACAGGCTGAAATTGCACCCCAGTCTTCCTTTTTCGTGGTTAATAAACGTGGCAGTACCTGTACTAGTAAACCTGGTAGTGCTTTAGTTTTGTCCCCAAGCCCTGCTCCTGCAGTTCGGGCCCTCTCTTCTGCTTCTAAAGCTGACCATTCTATCTTTTGGTCTCCTACCTCCCACTCTTTTTCCTTGAGTTTTTCATAAATGCCAGCAGGCATCAATACCTTTAATATTGTCATAATGTCGGGATAGGTATACTCTCCCATGAGTAACATGTCTTTAATTTCTCGGTGGAAACCCGCTGGGTCTTTGTCATGACTAGGTACCACTTTCTTCATTTCCAACAATTCTATTTTCGATATGGGCGTATACACATATACACGTTTAAACTCATTGTCCTCGCCCTTTATTGGGTGCACTTCTCGTAAGGGATTCTGTCTGTCCATGTAATACATGGTTCTTTCCTTGATGGGCAGTGAGACATGTTCTGGGCATATAAAAAGAATGTACTGCTTTCTTGATTCTAGTATTTCTTTAATTAGCTTAGTACCTGAACCTCTCCATCTATTCGTGAGTAATTCGGTCAATATATCAGGTAAGGGACCAGGATCTGAATGTTGGCTTTTATATAGTATAAGAAGTTGTTGAATCATATAAATCCCAGCTAAACGCTGTTCATCTGGGGTGAGATTCAAAAATGTGTGAGCTACTGTGTCATCACTATACTTCCCGGGACTGTCAACCCAATGAACAGCTGACCTGGCTAATTCTTGTTCATCCATAGAATCGAGAAAATGATAACCCCTTCGTTCTCGGAGTAATTTATCTGCTGCTTGGAATGAATGCTCGTTAGACCTTATATTTATTATTGGTGTTTGAAATTTCCTGTTATTTTCTAGACACATCGGACGTATCGGATCAGTAAGACATCTAGTACTATTACAAGATCTTCTTCTACCTACATAGGCTATAGTTTCTGACTGTCCTGTGGGCAGTCCTGATGCTTCTTCCTCGCTTTATTCGAACTGATCTACCGCTAATCTTTCTTCGTGTAGGCGTTCTATTTCTTTACGGATCTTTCGGCACATGGCTATTATACAGTTTTGCTTATCATGTCTCCCTTCTGATATATTCTGGCTCCATCTGGTAAGAATCTGCATTGCTTCCGGGTCTACCCCCGGTCGGTCTTGATTTCTGATCACACAATTTATGAGGAAACGCAACAGTTCCCCCTGTATATCCACTTTCTGGTATTCCATAGCTCTGTTAATACATTCAGAATCTCGCCCGGTTTGGACAAAATGATATATATTATCTAGATGTGCAGTCATTCCTGGTAATTTCCCTAAATACACTGCGGCTCGTTTGATACGTAATGATGCTAGGGTCATTTCGTCCTCTTTTCCGGGCACAGGGTCATATCTACAATCTATAAGAAGTTCCTTAAGCGTACGGGCATTTATGAGTTTGGGGGTACGTGAATGTGCTGACTCTTGAAAAGTAAGTTTATTTATTCTAGGTGGTGTAGAAAAGATATTGGTAGCACCTCCGGTAGCCCCATCTGGGGTATCGGGTGTGAAAGGATTCGTTGAACGTGATACAGCAACTATAGGCGTGGATACAGCTATAGAAGTAGCTGTAGGAACAGATGCAGAAACAGATGTGCTTGCCGGAACTTGTGTCAGAACTTGTTGCTGTAACGATACGGGTACTGGATCTTGGCGTTGAACCTCCCTGGCAGGCGGTCTATGTGGGGCGGAATTTGCATACTCGGGAGCTGCGTCATCTAAATATGAGGAAAGAAAAACATCTTCTGCGGTTCTAGGATGCCCCTTAGGATGTACCTTTATTGGAAACAATGGGGTTGGCAAGTCTTTTGGTATCTCTGAAGTAGCCTTAGGCAATCCTTCGGCCAGAAGGGGATACATACCATTCATAAGGGCATTTCTTTGTCTGTCTACTTGTTCTGATTTCACTCGTGCACCTTCTTTAATTAATAGATTTTCTCGGACTTCATTAGAATTCTCTTTACTCTTCTCTTCCTGTCTACGTGCTTTTTCTGTTCGTCTATGTGATTCTTTACGCCATAATTCAATGGCGTCTTTCTGTGATTGTCTAGCTTTCTTTTTCCATAATTCTTCCTCTACTTTCACGATGCACTCTGCATCCCAGGTCCCCGCTGCGGGCCACCTCTGACTTTCTGGTAATTCCTTAGTGTAGTCTACCCATAGATCAAGAAATAATATGGCGTCTAGGCCATGTTTATGATACATGAAGTACCCTGGAGTGTCCCTAGGAGGAATGGGAACAGCTTCTTCGAGTACCCCTTTTCTAGTTGTGATCTGTCTTAGTTTCGAAAAGAGCGGCATATTGAGAACTGATCTGATACTTGATCTTGAACAAACTTAATACAGTAATCACAATAATGAACAGTCATTCATACCACAATATGCAGAACGTACTTAAAAACATTTAACATTTAACATTTACCTGAACAATGAACAATGATGACGATCTAAGGAGAACTTAAATCACTAAACATAATACTCGACATTAACTGAATCATTCTGAATTATATACTTGATATACTGCTAAACAGTACAGATACACTGCTGAAACAGTGCAGACCGGATTTGTGTACCCAAACCCGTCTTGACCGGCACAACCTATGTGCACGTCAGAATGCCTCCCCAGTAATGGTACTCACCGGGTAGCTCGGAAACGGAAGGCCTCAGAAACTGGACTGAACTTGAACCGGACTGGACTCGACTCGAACGCTTCGGACACTGGACTCGACTTGGGACTTCGGAAACTGGTGGGCCTCTGTATACCTCGGATCTTGCTCTCTCAGCTAGGCTCTGGTCGGGATACTTCGCACTTCTCACCGCCTCGTCTGGGTGTTGATCGCAGCCTCAGTCGCCCCCGCTTGACCGGAGGGAGACACAGGAAATCCTGCTGGTACGCGTAATTGTCCGTCCAGCTGTGGCAGGAGACCGGGCCTGCAACGCACCGCCGGCGCGTGAGATGAGAAAGTGTCCCTGTTCGGGCGCCATTCATGTGGTAAATAATTTAATTACCGGGACTTAATTTGATACGGAAACATAATAAAATAGCTCAGTAAATAAGAGGCAGAATCTGTGGTATTAGAGGTTCGGAATGGGCTTTATTCCAATGATCGATTATAATCGGTTGCTCCAAGTTCCATCACCACGGAGGTTCAGGAAGTGAAGTACATACATTATTGACAAGAAATGACTTTTATAGAACATACATTACAATGAAATAGATGCGGGAGGCGTAACAATTGATAAGGAAGGTGACGATTCACATGCGTAACCGAAAATGGGTGTAATGAGGAGTAAAAAGGAACATAATTGGTTATGATGTCATATATAGGTGGATCCATAAGATTATACTTGGCATAGATGCGCGCGCAGCAGTATGACGTGTGATTGACGTGCAACTAGGGGGTGAGGGGGACTTGACATTTAGCTCTACATGTGGAGACAAGAAGTCTGGGGGGTCAAGTCAACCTAATCCCAAATCATATCTAACATCCTATGTTTAAAGAACTATGTTATCCACAAAGGAAGGACTCTTGGACAAAATCTATTCTATACTGACTGTGTGTGCGTGCACAAGCGTCTAAGTGTCTTCACTAGATGCGAGGGCAGGAATTTTCCATAGTAACAGGGCTATGAATTACTTGCATAAAGACAGAGAAGCCGAGCCTTTGCTCGGTAGCTGGAAGAATGTTTACTTAAACTACTAGACAGGAATGCATCGGGCAGGGAACGGAGCAGATAATTTTCGAAGGTGAAATACAGTTCTTTGGCAGGCAGCAAGCTGATGTCAGGCTTCGTGAGCCGCGCAGAGAATGAGACAAAGTTCATGGTCACAGATGCAGGCTCGGACTGGAGCTTTCAGAGGCAGAAGGCAAGAAAAGCTTGATGACAGAATCGGGGCCTACTTGCCTGGACTGTAAAATGGCATAAGTGAACCATATAAAGGCGGTGGCCTTTCGTACTTAGGAATGGAATATCCGGCCCATTCATGGCGGATCAACAGAGGACATGTTAACGGTGGACGCACATGTATTTGCGTCTTCATAACTGGAACTGGAGGGAACATACATGTACTTGTAACATGCACATAGAACCGTTGGGGTCCAAGATAGGGGACATAACTGACCAGGAAAATCCATATTTCCACACTGTGGTACTGGATCCTAGCAAGGAACATTTCAATAAAGGCGGTGCACCTGCCAGGGGAACTCAATGTTCAAGCGGACTTACTCAGTCGTCACTTCCAAGAACCAGAGGACTGGGTGCTCAACGACGAGGTGTTAGAAGACGTCTTCAAAGAATGGGGATGCCCGCAAGTAGACCTCTTCGCGGACGAGCACAACACAAAATGCCGAGGCTTCGCCTCAAGATACCATCGGCCAGGATCCCTAGGGAATGCCCTTTTGATCAATTGGTCAATGACATTTGTGTACGCTTTTCCGCCTCTCCCACTAATCCCCAAGGTGGTGACCAAGCTGCAGAATTCATCTGCCAAGATGATCCTCATAGCACCGGACTGGCCGAGGCAGTGGTGGTACACGGATCTCCTGCACATGTCGATCCGCCTCCACAAACGACTGCCGTGCAGCCCGGACTTGTTATCCAAGATGCAGGGGAAGATTTACCATCCCAGCCTTCCCTCGCTGAGCTTAACAGCATGGCTCCTGAAGTCCTCCAGTATGGCCATCTGAACCTCCCTCAAGAGTGTATGTCCATACTGAAGGAAGCCAGGAGGCCTTCGACAAGACACTCCTACTTTTGTAAGTGGAAAAGATTTTACATATGGTGTGCTCAGCATCAATATGATCTAACAAAATGCCAGGAGGATGTAATTTTGCCCTATCTTCTACATTTAGCGAGGGCAGGGTTGAAATTTTCATCCATAAAAGTTCACCTAGCAGCCATTACAGCATATAGGCGTTTGCCTTCGCAACAGTCATTCTTTAAGTTGCAAGTGGTGAAGGATTTCTTGCAAGGTCTCAAGAAAGTCTATCCCCCTGTTAGACCTCCCTCTCCTTCCTGGGAGCTAAACTTGGTTCTGTCAAGGCTCATGGGTTCTCCTTTTGAGCCTATACATAAGGCTACCCTACAGCACCTCACATGGAAGACAGCCTTTTTAATAGCCATCACTTCAGCACGGAGGGTCAGTGAGATACAGGCCCTCTGTTCTACAGAACCCTACACTACGTTTCATCTGAATAGGGTAGTGATGAGGACTCATCCTTCATTCTTACCTAAGGTGGTATCGGACTTTCATCATGTAAATCAAGCCATCTCCTTACCAACCTTTTTTCCCAACCCCTCCTCTCCGGCAGAGAGGGCGTTGCATTCTTTAGATGTCAAAAGGGTCCTAAAATTCTATCTAGATAGGACTAAGAATGTCAGGAAATCTGATCAATTGTTTGTGAACTATGGTGTTGTCCGTATGGGCTTTGCTGCATCCAAACGTTCCATTGCTAGGTGGATTGTTTCAAGTATTAAATTGGCCTACCAACTGGCTCAGAAACCGTTGGTGGCGCGCCCTAAAGCGCATTCTACAAGAGGAAAAGTGGCTACCGCTGCTTTTCTCAATCATGTCCCACTCTCCGAGATCTACAAGGCAGCCACTTGGAGATCTGTCCACACCTTTACCAGACATTATTGTCTGGATTCGGACACCAGAGCAGACACTCAAGTAGGACAAGCCTCCTTGAGGAATCTGTTCCATACATAATCATTTTCATGATTTTTCTTACTACATGTGTGGTACAATTTTTCATTTGCCTGCAGGTGGAAGGTGGGCTTGCTACTCTATTCAGTGCTTATGACTATTGATGAGGATCCCCTGGAAGAGAAGGATAAGTTACTTACCTGCAATCCTAGTTCTCTTCCAGGGGTATCCTCATCAGTCATAAGCAACCCACCCGCCTCCCCAGGCAAATGAGAGAAGTGTATTATTCATTATGGAAAAGATATATCTTTGTGTTTAGGACTACGGTCCCGCAAAGAACAACTGACCTAACTGTCACCCCTGAGGCATGATGGGATATGGAAGTCAGGGCTGCCTTAAAGGCATGGTGCCAGTTTTTACCTGTACAGGGCTTTTTAGTCTCTATGGTATTGTATTGCAATGCAGCCTGCAGGCTAGCAATGTGTTGTAGATCTGTGTTTCCCACAGTTTTTCTCTTTTTTGCTTTCTCATGAGTGTTTACCTCATTAAAAAAAAAAAGAGATTTAGGTGTTTTATTATACCTATATGTATTATTGGATGTGTATTTATACATTGCCTAGCCTTTTTATAGGGGCTGCATTTGCTTGGAAAAAATGATATATGTTTATACATATACAGAGCTGTATGTATGTATGTTTTTTACATATATAATTTTATTATTTCGGAGGTCCCCGCACATGGGCGGGAATATTCAGTGCTTATGACTTTGATGAGGATACCCCTGGAAGAGAACTAGGATTACAGGTAAGTAACTTATCCTTATTGGCAACACTGGAGCGCGCAGCACAGTTTCTTTATAATGCAGGATGACGTACAAGTCTTTCGTTATCAGCAACCCTAGAGCACGCAGCACACTTATTTTACAGCAGGCAGCACTGCTCAGGGTTTGGTATACACCTAAAATGGCTACCATGTTATACGTAAATGCATGCTCTCAAGCGTTCTTCCCAATCCAACTAAGATGGCTGCTACGATGTACGTCCATACACAGGCAGTAGCGCCAGCTAGAGCAGGCAGATATGCAACACTCTGGTGAAAGACGGTTGGCATGGGCGCAATTATAATTGTTATGAAGTCATTACGTTTGCAGCAATAAATGGCAATACAGTTCGCTGACCCAGGTTTCAGCCCAAATATACTTCATCTTCTTTTTTCCATAAAAAGTCCAGGTTCTGTCAATCTCGGGTTCCAGCAAGCTCAGATTATGGCAAGCGAAAATATCCTGCAACTCATGTACACCCAAGTCATAAACACCGTGTAGGTTCAATGCCAAAGTCACTCGTTGCCAAAATTGTAGTAAAGACTCCAAAAATATATGTCTGAAGAGTACTTTATTCATCCACTACAGGCCCCAGCAAGATTGGGGGCAAACGGGAACCACCGCTTCTCTTACAGCATCTCCATCTCATCTGCCCACATCAGCATTCTATATAGTATCACAATAAGTCTGATGACATAGGCAATCAGTACTAAGGTGGCCTATATGGGGTATGTTTATAACTGATATTCTATTGCTAAATACTTACAACAAGTATGCCCTTTGACCATCATGAGCATCCATTGGGGGCAGGATATGCCATCTCTTGCACCACTGGAGGTCAATAACATCCGACAGTTGAGTTTTGCAGCTCATCCAAAGAGGCTACTCCTTTTCATTTATAAGCACCCCTCCATCTACGTTAAAGGTAAAGCGTGGGTGCCGCGATTAAACCAAAAGTAAAGAAATAGATGTTTTTTTCTATTATTTTACTTATGGTATAATCGCAGCACCCGCGCTTTAATTTTAATGTTAAAACAGGGGCGTAACAAACACCCCCGCAGCCCCCGCGGTGCCGGGGGCCCCCACTCTTCAGTAAATGAAGGGGGCCCCCTCAGCTCTTCGGTAGAGAGCTGTGAGAGAGAGGCTTGCTCTAAATCAAGCCTCTCTCTCTAACTAAAGCAGCCTGCACGGAGCTCCTGCGCTGACCCTGAAGAGAAACAATGTAACAAGTTACATTGTTTCTCTTCAGTCAGAGCCACCAGCCAGTCCTGGAACAAGGATGGGGGTGGGGGCCCCAGAGAGAGCAGGAGGCAGCACAGCATTCCCCACAGGGCACTGCCTCTGAAAAGGGAGAAGACAAGGATGGGGGTGGGGGTGGGGGTGGGGGCCCCAGAGACAGCAGGCAGGAGGCAGCACAGAGGAGAGCTGACAGGGGAATGGATGGGGGTGGGGGCCCCAGAGACAGCATTCACCACAGGGGCACTGCTCCTCTGAGGCAGCACAGAGCTGACTTCAGCCAGCAAGTTTGCAGCTCCAGAAACAGGATCTGCTGGGACACATCAGAAGGTGAGAGTTGGAGCTATTGATGTTGTAATGGACAATGTATTTTACCTATGCGTTTTCTGTTTGGAGTGGAGGGAATGTGTGTGGTGTTAATTGGACATATATGGTTTGGATTGGAATTGTTGGTTGTGGAATTGTGTTGCGTGGATTGGATCTGTGTAGTGAAATATTGTGGCATGGTGTGCAGTGCAATTATGTGGTATTGAGTGGAGTGGGATTGTGTGTCTTGGAGTGGGATTATCTGGAATGGTATTTTGTATTGTTGAGTGGTATGTAGTGGAGTTTCCTTATGTGGTGTGCTGTTAAATATTATAGCATGATGTGGAATTTGTGGTGTAGATTGGATGTATGTGGTGTGTTGTGCATTTGTGGTGTTAGTCTGAATTATGTAGTTTGTTGTGAATTATGTGGTGTGGAATGGAAATGTGTAGAGTTGAATTGTGTGACGTGGAAGTTGCGGTGTTGAGTGAAATTATGTTGAGTGGTATTAACCACGAACTTGGATTTCATCTAAAACCAAGAGCTGGAAAAGATTCTCGATCGAAAAATTTCAGCAAGATTTTTCACACCCAAATACAACTATCATCGACCCGAATGACGAAATAGAGTTACTCCAGTCTAACATTAGTAAGGCTCTTGATCATTGCTCTGTCACCCAACACAAAAAAAGATCTACTAGATCTGAGAAATGGTACGGACAAGAACTAAAAACAATGAAAAGAAAATGCACACTATACGAACATAGATGGAGACTTAATAAAACCGACGACGCTAGAGCCATCTACAAAAAAGAACACACACTCTATAATAAAGCTATTAGGAAGGCAAAGAAGGAATACCTCTCGCTCAGAATCATAGAAAACAAAAACTCCTCGAAAGAACTCTTCAAAATTGTCAAAGAACTATGCAGTCCCATGGGTCTCTCATCCAACCTCCCTCCTTCTCAAGAAAATTGTAATAAAATCAATGATTACTTTTGCAACAAAATAGATACAATCTACACCTCATTTTTAAACACCAAGTCGATATACATAGAACCTCAGGGACCACCCTCCCTGCAGGCTAACTGCCTCAATGTTGGCCCCTTCTCAGAAGAAGAAGTGAGTAAAGTCATGTTAGAGGTAAAATCAGGCTCCCCCTCAGACCCATGTCCTCATTTCATTTTCTCACAACTGACCCCGATAATATGTCCGGCAGTTACAAAAGCTTTGAACTCCTCCTTAAATCTTGCCGAATTCCCCAAAATCTGGAAGAATGCCATAGTGACCCCTCTATTAAAAAAAGTGGGAACTGATGTAAACAATCCTGCAAACTACCGACCCATTTCCCAACTCCCCTACCTATCTAAAGTACTTGAAAAACTGGTCAACAGACAGTTGTCCCACTTCTTAGAAACCAATGATTTATTGGATATATCCCAAACAGGGTTCCGAACAAACAATAGTACGGAGACAACCCTCCTAGCTGTAACAGACAACATCAGAACCATGGTAGATCAGGGGAAAACAGTAGCCCTGATACTTTTGGACCTCTCGGCGGCTTTCGACACTGTACCCCACAATCAACTACTAGAAATCCTAGCAGCAAAGGGAATTCGGGAAAAAGCTTTAGGATGGCTACAGTCCTTCATCCAAGATAGGACGCAATCAGTACAGATGGGTGATTTTCAATCCCCTCCCCGGAACATCAAGTATGGGGTCCCACAAGGGGCCTCGTTAAGCCCGACCATGTTCAACATATTTGTGTCCTCACTGGCCAAAATAGGGCGAAAATGGGGTGTCGAGATCTGCTCTTATGCAGACGACACCCAACTGATGATCTCACTGGATGAGGAGAATGACCCCAAAGGCAGATTACTCAACTGCCTTACTGATTTAGCCACCTGGATGCATAGTCATTGTCTGAAACTCAACGCAGACAAATCTGAAATAATGATATTTGGCAGACATTCCCAGCTATGGGACAACAGCTGGTGGCCTACAACATTAGGCACCCCCCCAGACCCGACTCCAACTGCCAAGAATCTAGGGGTGTCTTTGGACACAGCTTTAAGCATGAAAACCCACGTATCCACAACATGTGGTAAAGGCTTTTCAATTTTAAAAATGCTGAGGAGAGTCTTTCCATGGATACCATTGGACTGCAGAAAGATTCTGGCCCAATCCCTACTAATGAGTAGGTTAGACTACGGAAACTCTCTGTTTGTAGGAATGAATGACTATCTTTTCACTAAATTACAAACTGTACAAAATGCCGCAGCTAAGGCAATATGTAATAAAAGAAAATTTGACTCAGCCAAGAGCTGCATGAGGGATTTGCATTGGCTGCCGATTCGACAAAGAGCTCTATTTAAGCTACTTTGCACAACATATAAAATACTACATAATACAGGCCCGTGCATCCTAAAAAACAAAATCACACTCTATTTCCCATCCAGAAATCTACGTTCTCAATCTACTGCTAGAGCCAGAACCACACGCGTCAAAACCGCAAAGATGGGAGGGCGAGCCTTCTCCCACCTGGCGGCTAACAGTTGGAACAATCTACCAGTGCACCTCAGACTAATAACTAATTACCTATCCTTTAGGAAACAGCTAAAAACGTTCCTCTTCCCCAAACCCGACTAAAAACGTAATCATTTGGCACTTTCCCCGCATTACCTACGCACTTTTGTCTGCAACTATAGCGCCGTGATATCCCATTGGGATGATTGTTTGCGCTTTATAAGCACCCCATAACATTAACATTAACATTAACATATGAGGCATGGTGTGAAGTGTAGCTATGTGGAGTGTTGCTACATGGCATAGACTGGATTTATGTGGAGTGTATGTATGCAGTATGGAGTAGAGCATAATTATGTGGAGGTTAAATATGTGGAGCTGAGTGGTATTATGTGGAGTGTTATTATGCTGTGTGATAAATTGTGTGGGGATGAATTGTGGAATTGTGTGACGGGTGGAATTATGTGGCATGGTGTGGAGTATAATTATGCGCAGTGGAATTATGCAACATGTTGCAGAGTTGTATTTTGTGGAGGGTAATTATGTGTTTTAGAGTTGAGTGTAAATATGTTGTGTGGAGTGTAATTATGTGGTTGAGAGTGGTATTAAGTTGTGTGGAATGTGATTCTGTGATGTGGAATTAAGTGGTATGTAGTGAAGTGGAAATATGTGTATTTTCTGGATTGTAATTATGTGGTATGGAATGTTGTAGGGTTAAATTATTTATAGTTGAATTGTGCAGTGTGGATTTATAAGCAGGGGCGTAACACAGGCCCCAGGGGCGTAACACAGGCCCCCACAGCTTCCATGTTGCGGGGGGAGCCCCAGGGCTCCAGAGGCCACCTCAGCGGTGCCAGCAAGCACCACAAATCCGTGACTGTCTGGGATAGGTAATTCATTAATTAATATTGGTAGGTTATGTAACTTACGCTTGCCCTAGACTTTTCTTTATAAATTAAATGGTAACATTTAAAAAATGGTAATGGTGCACACTGCGCAGCGTGCAGATGTCTGTGTCGCCGCGTCTGCGCGGTCTTACTCTTCACCCTTAGGGTGGGCTGGTGACCAATTGTCATGCGCATTGCTGACTGGTGAAGCGAGGAGGCATCCCAGAGGCCAGAGTTGAGACAATTGAGAGGTAACGTGCGGCGGCGACTACCTGCCATAATTTAATCATCTCTCTGGCTAGCCCTGTCTTCTGCGGCTCGCGCAGGTGAGTCTGTCTGTTCGCCCAGTCTATGACACCCCCCCGCAGACACATGCACCCCACCCAAAATTAATTGCGACAACCACTTGTGTGCGTGAGGTCTCCAGTTTAGTGTGAAGGCATTTAGTAAAAGAAAGGCGCCTTTGGTACATGAAGGTTGTTTGGAAAATATGGGGGGGGTTATGTTACACATTAAAGATTAAAAGTGTGTGTCATCAGTTTCACCTGCGATTTATATTGATTTGCGGATTTTACAGAAAACACAAAAATCGTCATTGAAGTTTGTGGGCGCAAGAAAATATACCCTTCACCTATGAATTTACACCTTAGTCTGTGACTTAGGGAGAAGTTTCCCGGTTTCGCCCAACTTTGTCAAGGCAAAGTGATACCCACTTCCCCCCAAAACTGACCCGATTTCTTGTCGCTGATTTCTAGTTGTCAAGTGATGTCGGTTCTGAAGGGGCAGGTCCACCTGAACTGGACATCAGGGTGTGAGTGGGGCAGAGAGGAGGAGGATTGGGGCTGTGTTGGCAGTGGTGCTACATAAATTGCAGCTTGCAGATAAAATGGTTTCTAGCTGAAACAGTTAAAAGTTACTAAAATACAGCAACATGCAATGCTGCACACTCGAATGCCCTTCGCTAAAATTGACAGGCCATCTTTCAGTTACTCTTTGTTGTTTGGTTGTTAAACTGAGACTGAGGTGAAACATTTGCAAGAACAGTCTTAAAAGGTGCAAAAATTACAAAAAATTAAGTATCACAAAATGTGCGGCATTAGACCGCATAATTTGCCTTTTCCTGCTGCATAATTGAGTACCTGCAGCATAATTCTCATGGCACTGCATACCATGTACTTCCAGTCTGTTTACTGCTGTCGCAAACAGCCAACAATCCTATCCCATTGATATGAAAGGAAAAAAATAACATTTACAGCCTTTCTATGTTACGAAGCATGTTCTACCAGAGGTTGCACATGACTTTCGTGGAAACAGGCACCAGCGTGTGTAGCTCTCTTCTCTTTCTGGACTTTTTTTTAAACACCAGCACAACCTACCTCACCTGCGACCTTTGAACTGTGGGGCGCTCCATGCACTTTCCCGCCCTGAAGCCCTCGTACTCCACTCAGTAGCAGTAAAAGGATCAATGTTTCTGGTCCATAAATGGCTCCAAATCCCTGACTCTGTGGGTGTGACAAGATCACCCAGCATCCTGCCCCAAACACCTGCCAGCCCCACAGACCTCTCCAGGCAGAGAAACCTGCCAGCCCCACAGACCTCTCCGGCCACAGAAACCTGCCAGCCCCACAGACCTCTCCGGGCACAGAAACCTGCCAGCCCCACAGACCTCTCCGGGCACAGAAACCTGCCAGCCCCACAGACCTCTCCGGGCACAGAAACCTGCCAGACTCACAGACCTCCCCAAGCAGAGCAACCAGCCAGCCCCACAGACCTCCCCAGGCACAGAGACCTGCCAGTCCCACAGACCTCTCCGGGCACAGAAACCTGCCAGCCCCACAGACCTCCCCAAACACAGAAACCTGCCAGCTTCACAGACCTCCCCAAGCACAAAAACCTGCCAGTCCCACAGAACTCAAGCAGAGAAACATGCCAGTCCCACAGACCCCCCCCAGGCAGAGAATCCTGCCAGTCCCACATACCTCTACAGGCATAGAATCCTGCCAGACCCATAAACCTCCCCGGGCAGAGAAACCTGCCAGCCCCACTGACCTCTCCAGGCACAGAATCTCCCATCCTCACAGACCACTCCAGGTAGAGAAACCTGCCAGCACCACAGACCTCCCCGGAGACAGAATCCAGCCAGTCCCACAGATCTCCCCAGGCACAGAAACTTGCTAGCCCCACAGACCTCCCCGGGCACAGAAACCTGCCAGTCTCACAGACCTCCCCGGGCATAGAAACCTGCCAGCCCCACAGACCTCCCCAAGCACAGAAACCAGCCAGTTCCACAGACCAAAACAGGCACGGAAACCTGCCATCCCCACAGACCTCCCCAGATAGAGAAACCTGCCAGCCCCACAGACCTCTCCAGGCAGAGAAGCCTGCCAGTCCCACAGACCTCCCCAGGCAGAGAAACCTGCCAGTCTCACAGACCTCTCTGGGCACAGAAACCTGCCAGTCCAACAGACCTCCCCGGGCACAGAAACCAGCCTGTCCCACTGACCTCCCCAAGCACAGAATCCTGCCAGTCCCACTGACCTCCCCAGGCACAGAAACCTGTTAGCCCCACAGACCTTCCAGGGCACAGAAACCTACCAGCCCCACAGACTTCACCAAGCAGAAAAACCTGCCAGCCTACAGACATCCCCAAGCACAGACACCTGCCAGTCCCACAGACCTCCATAGGCACAGAATCTGCCAGCCCCACAGACCTCCCCCAGCACAGAAACCTGGCAGTCCCACAGACCTCCACAGGCTCAGAATCTGCCAGCCCCACAGACCTCACCAAGCATAGAAACCTGCCAGCCCCACAGACCTCCCCAGGCACAGAAACCTGCTGCCCCACAGGCCTCACCTGGAACCGAAACCTGCCAGCCCCACAGACCTCCCCAAGCACAGAATCCTGCCAGCCTTACAGACCTCCCCAGGCAGAGAAACCTGCCAGTCCCACAGACCTCCCCAGGCAGAGAAACCTGCCAGTGCCATAGACCTCACCATGCACATAAACCAGCCAGTCCCACAGACCACCCCAGACACAGAAATCTGTTTGCCCCACAGACCTCCCAGGGTACAGAAACCTGCCAGTCCCACAGACCTCCCCGGGCACAGAAACCTGCCAGCCTCAGAGACCTCACCGAGCACGGAAACCTGCCAGTCCCACAGACCTCCACAGGCACAGAATCTGCCATCTCCACAGATTACTCCAGGCAGAGAAACCTGCCAGCCCCACAGACCTCCCCAAGCACAGAATCTTGCCAGCCCCACAGACCTCCCCAGGCAGAGAAACCTGCCAGTCCCACAGACCCCACAGGCAGAGAAACCTGCCAGCCACACAGACCTCCCCAGGCACAGAATCCTGCCAGTTCCACAGACCTCCCCAAGCACAGAAACCTGCCAGTTCCATTGACATCCCTGGGCACAGAAACCTGCCAGCCCCACAGACCTCCCCGGGCACAGAAACCTGCCAGCCTCACAGACCTCCCCGAGCACAGAAACCTGCCAGTCCCACAGACCTCCCCAGGCAGAGAAACCTGCTAGACCCACAGAGCTCCCCAGGCAGAGAAACCTGCCAGTCCCACAGACCTCCACAGGCAGAGAAACCAGCCAGCCACACAGACCTCCCCAGGCACAGAATCCTGCCAGTCCCACAGACATCCCCAAGCACAGAAACCTGCCAGCCCCACAGACCTCCCCAAGCACAGAAACCGGCCAGTCCCACAGACCTCCCCAGGCAGAGAAACCTGCCAGCCCCACAGACCTCCCCAGGCAGAGAAACCTGCTAGACCCACAGACCTCCCCAGGCACAGAAACCTGCCAGTCCCACAGACCTCTCTGGGCACAGATACCTGCCAGTCCCACAAACCTCCCCAGGCAGAGAAACCTGCCAGTCCCCACAGACCTCCCCGGGCACAGAAACCAGCCAGTCCCACTGACCTCCCCAAGCACAGAATCCTGCCAGTCCCACTGACCTCTCCAGGGAGAGAAACCTGTTAGCCCCACAGACGTCCCAGGGCACAGAAACCAGCCAGTCCCACTGACCTCCCCAGGCACAGAAACCTGTTAGCCCCACAGACCTCCCAGGGCACAGAAACCTACCAGCCCCACAGACCACACCAAGCAGAAAAACCTGCCAGCCCCACAGACATCCCCAAGCACAGACACCTGCCAGTCCCACAGACCTCCACAGGCACAGAATCTGCCAGCCCCACAGACCTCCCCAGCACAGAAATCTGGCAGTCCCACAGACCTCCACAGGCACAGAATCTGATAGCCCCACAGACCTCACCAAGCATAGAAACCTGCCAGCCCCACAGACCTCCCCAGGCACAGAAACCTGCAGCCCCACAGACCTCACCTAGCACAGAAACCTGCCAGCCCCACAGACCTCTTCAGGCAGAGAAACCTGCCAGCCCCACAGACCTCCCCAAGCACAGAATCCTGCCAGCCCCACAGACCTCCCAAGGCAGAGAAACCTGCCAGTCCCACAGACCTCCCCGGGCACAGAAACCTGCCAGCCCCAGAGACCTCCCCGAGCACAGAAACCTGCCAGTCCCACAGACCTCCACAGGCACAGAATCTGCCATCTCCACAGACCACTCCATGCAGAGAAACCTGCCAGCCCCACAGACCTCCCCAAGCACAGAATCTTGCCAGCCCCACAGACCTCCCCAGGCAGAGAAACCTGCCAGCCCCACAGACCTTCACAGGCAGAGAAACCTGCCAGCCACACAGACCTCCCCAGGCACAGAATCCTGCCAGTCCCACAGACCTCCCCAAGCACAGAAACCTGCCAGCCCCACAGACCTCCCCGGGCACAGAAACCTGCCAGCCCCACAGACCTCCCTAAACACAGAAACCTGCCAGTCCCACAGACCTCCCCAGGCAGAGAAACCTGCCAGCCCCACAGACCTCCCCAGGCAGAGAAACCTGCTAGACCCACAGACCTCCCCAGGCAGAGAAACCTGCCAGTCCCACAGACCTCTCCAGGCAGAGAAACCTACCAGTCCCCACAGACCTCCCCGGGCACAGAAACCTGCTAGTCCCACAGACCTCACTGCCGGGGCATATGAGAACATTTTTCTATTTTTGGGCTGTGGCCAAAATAGAATAATCTTACTATGGGCTAATTATTGTTGCTTATGTCAGTGCAAAATGAATTTGTTCTGTTTTTTACCTGGTGTTAAAGTGGATGTCTTATGGCCCGAAGTTGTACGTCTGTTGTTTTTCTAATGAGATCGGTCCATAACTGAAATAAGAGGCATGTCTGGCATCTTCACAGTGGCGTAAAATAAGCCCCCGCAGCCCCCTCGGTGCAGGGTGGGCCCTCAAGCTCCAGGGGACCTCCTCTGCAAGAGTGGTAGGTGGTGGCCCGGGGATGGGGCCCCCTCCGTGTACTTTTTAGGGGGGCCCCCTCAACTTTCGTTACGCCACTGTGTTAAAAGTAAAGCGCGGGTGCCGCGGCTGCCTGGCGAGCGCTTGTTCATATCTGAAAGAAACACGTTAGTTAGATTCCTCACCTTAGAATATCCTCAGGCGTCAGACTGGATCCGGAAGATTTTTCGTCAGCAATGCCCCTTGCGCGTCGCTAGGCGTCGTCTGCGGCTCCGCGTCCGTCGTCGGCGTCGTGCGCCGGAATGACGTCGTCGGAGTACTTAGACGCCGCCCTCGCGCGCTGACGTCAGTTCTTCTTTTTTCCGCGCCAGTAAGCGCAGATCCGGCAGAGCTACCCCTTTAGTCAATTTTTGACTAACTTTTTGATCCTTTTTGATCCTGTCTCCGACTCCGGTGCCGGTAGGATGCCTGGTTTCAAAGCCTGTACGGACTGTACCCGCTTGATGTCGGTTACGGACCATCACCGCCGGTGCCTTTATTGCTTGGGCCTCGATCACGACGCAACATCGTGCTCGGACTGCAAGGCCCTGACGGGAGCGGTCCCGTAAGCTTCTCGAGATTCGCCACTCGGCTCCGCGCGCCTCTCGATCCCGGTCCAGGAGGAGGTCCAAGGATCGGTCGCGGAGCCGCAGCCGACGTCACCATCGGTCGTCGGGATCCAAGTCTTCTGGTAAGTCGAAGCATTCCAAGAAGTCCAAGAGGCGACACCGCTCTTCGGACTCCCCTCGCCGGTCGCACGACTCGGCCGAGGGTCAGGGTGGTTCCACCCCCGCGGCTCCGGCGGAGCCGCAGGCGCCGCGCACGTCCCCATACCCTCCGGTCCCTGGGACTGACGCGACGCCGGCGGAAGTCAGTGCCTTCCTCTCGGCCATGAGGAAGCTGGCTCCGCCGTCGGCGCCCGCTGGTGCGCCTTCGGGCCCCGCGGACCCGACTGGGCTGCCTTGCCTGCCGGTGGCTCCGGCCCCGGCGCCGTTGACGGCTCCGGCCTCGACGCCGCAAGCACCCGTGGGACCCGTTCTCGAGTCCCCGTCGACGCCGGTCAACCTCGTCACGCCTCCTCCGCCGGCGTCGACACCGGTACCACCCCCGACGTCGACTCCGTTCGACGTCGAGCCCCAGTTCAGTCCCACTCCGGGCCCGGCGCCGGTACGGCGGCGATGGACGCAGCGATCGGCGCCGCTAGAGACACATTATGTCTACCGCCCGGCTCCGTTACTTTCTCCTCTACACCAGGAGTCGGATGATGGTGACAACTGGGAGGGATCCGAGGATCCTATGGCCGCTCAGGCCCAACTGTCCCAGGACTGGGCAGATGAACTGGGGGAGGCCAGTGGCCTGGATACCTCTCCAGACACTAGATTCATCTCTCCTCCGACTGTGGCTTCGGAGGAGGGTGCTGCTTTCTCTGTGGTGCTGCGCAAGGCGGCCGCAGCCCTTGGGCTCGAGCTACCTGCCGTGGCTGTGAGGACGAACGTCCTCACTGAGGTGCTTCAGTCTGCAGCAAGCTCCACTGAGCCTCTGCTGCCATTCAATGAGGCCCTCACTGACGTTCTACAGGGCACCTGGTCCAAGCCCTCCACAGTTCCTCCTGTGGACAGGAACGTCGCCAGGCGCCACCGCCCTGCTCCGGGCGACCCCAGTTTTCTGTCTCAACACCCTACCCCTGAGAGCCTGGTTATCCAGGCCTCCACCTCCCAATCCTCTTTCCCGACCGCCCCGCCGGACCGGGATTCCAAGAGACTAGAGCAGTTTGGCAAGAAGATGTTCTCCTCCCTTAGTTTGGGCCTGCGGTCTTTGAACACCGCTTGTCTCTTGGACCGTTATTCCCACTCTCTGTGGGATGCGGTGGAAGACGCGCTGCCCCTGTGTCCGGAGGAGGTCCGGACACGACATACCCAGGCTCTGGCCGATGGGAGGGATGCCGCGCGACATGCTATACGATGTGGGCTTGACACCACGGACTCGCTGGGTAGGGCGATTTCTACCTCAGTGGCGCTTAGACGTCACGCCTGGCTGCGGTCCACGTCATTTTCGGGCGATGTCCAGAGCACTCTCATGGACATGCCCTTTGATGGCACTCGCCTTTTTGGTGAGAAAGCTGACAGTGCGCTGAATCGCTTTAAGGACTCCCGGGCTACGGCCAAGTCCTTGGGCCTCTTGGCCCCGCGGTCGCAAACTTCCGCCTTTCGCCCCTTTCGTGGCCAAGGAAGGGGTGCCTCCTCACGTGCGCCTAGCCACCAGCCGCAGAACCAACCTGCGCGCGGTCGCGGACGTGGTTTCCACCGAGGCGGTTCTGGAGGACGACTAGGTCAGCCCACATCCACCCCGGCAGCATCTGCCTCAAAGCCTTCCTAGTCCGAGCTTTCAGGCCCATTCCACGCCAGTGGCCGGCAGAGTTCGCCATCACCTGCTCCACTGGCGGTCCATCACATCGGACAGGTGGGTGCTGCAAATCGTCCGAAGGGGCTACTCCCTCCCCTTCGAGACGACCCCTCCAGCCATGCCACCGCAGCACCACCGTATCTCGGGGGATCATTTGAATCTTCTCCACGAGGAAGTTTCGGCCCTCTTGGCCAAGGGGGCCGTCGAGCGCGTTCCGAGCCCAGAAGTAGGTCGTGGTTGTTATTCCCACTACTTTCTGGTTCCCAAGAAGGGCAAAGGGGGCCTACGCCCTATCTTGGACCTCCGGAACGTCAAAACCTTCCTCCGGAAGGAAAGGTTCAAGATGCTAACTTTGGCTCAGGTTCTAGCTGCCCTAGACCCCGGAGACTGGATGGTAGCGTTGGACTTGCAGGACGCATATTTCCACATCCCTGTCCTGCCGGCCCACCGGCGTTACCTGCGGTTCACGGTGGGCCCAGAGCACTTTCATTTTACCGTGCTCCCCTTCGGCCTCACCAGTGCCCCTCGGGTGTTCACGAAAGTGATGGCGGTGGTCGCAGCTCATCTGCGCAGATCAGGGGTTCCAGTCTTCCCCTATCTCGACGACTGGTTGTTGAAGGCAGGCTCGCCCCAGGCAGTCGTCTCCCACCTCCAGACTACGGCGGATCTCCTGCATTTGCTGGGATTTTCCATCAACGTGCCGAAGTCACACCTGAGCCCCTCTCAAAAGCTCCTCTTCATCGGAGCGGTTCTCGATTCGGCGCAGTTCCGGGTCTATCCACCGGAGCAGCGGGTCCGGGATATACAGGCCCTGATTCCCATCTTTCGGCCTCTATCCTGGGTCTCGGTCAGGCTAGTGTTGCGGCTTCTGGGGCTGATGGCCTCCTGCATCCTACTAGTGCATCACGCCAGACGGCGCATGCGGGCTCTGCAGTGGGACCTGAAGTTTCAGTGGGCCCAGCATCACGGCAACCTGTCCGACCATGTCTTGATCTCGGAGGGCATTGCACAGCAGTTGCAGTGGTGGCTCACGGACCGCGATTGGGTCAAGGGCAAGAGCCTCTCCCTTCCCCAACCGGAGCATGTCGTCGTGACGGATGCGTCCCTCCTGGGATGGGGTGGCCATATGGGAGAGGCGGAGATCAGAGGCCTCTGGTCTCCGGCGGAGTCTCGTCTCCACATCAACTTGTTGGAGTTGAGAGCGATCCGACTTGCACTGAAAGCCTTCCTTCCCTCTGTCAGGGGAAGTGTCGTGCAGGTGTTCACGGACAACACCACCGCCATGTGGTATTGCAACAAACAGGGCGGGGTGGGGTCGTGGAGGAGGCTCTGCGCCTCTGGACATGGCTGGAACACCAGGGCGTCACCCTGGTGGTTCAACATCTGGCGGGCTCTCTGAACGCCAGAGCAGACGAACTCAGCCGCCGGTGCATGATGGATCACGAATGGCGTCTGAACTCCGACGTGGCGCAAGGTCTCTTTCAGCAGTGGGGAGAGCCTTGGTTAGATCTATTCGCCACCGAAGAGAACGCGCAATGTCAGCAGTTCTGCGCGTTGGAATTTCCAAGGCGGCACTCGCTCGGTGACGCTTTTCGTCACGAGTGGAGTTGCGGTCTGTTGTACGCCTTTCCGCCTATACCACTTCTGCCCAGAGTGCTGAAGAAGATCAGGCACGACCGGGCCCAAGTTATCTTGGTGGCTCCGGATTGGGCACGAAGGTACTGGTATCCCGAGCTACTCAGTATGCTGACCGATCCTCCGATACGTCTGCCCCTTCGGGAGGATCTTCTGTCGCAGCAGCAGGGGACGGTCCTCCACCCGAACCTGTCCAGCCTCCACCTCCATGCGTGGAGATTGAGCGGCGGCAGTTGATGCCATTTGACTTGCCTCCTGAAGTCTGTGATATCATTCTGGCAGCCTGGCGTCCCTCCACAAAGACGGTATACGCCTGCCGGTGCAACAAATTTGTGGCATGGTGCACAGCAAAGGCTGTGGATCCCCTTTCCGCCCCTCTTTCTGAGGTTCTCCTCTTTCTTCTTTCTTTGGCCCGGCAGGGCTCTGCCCTGGGCACTCTGAAAGGTTATCTTGCTGCCATCTCTGCCTTCTTGCGGCTTCCTGATCAGCATTCTCTTTTCAAGTCCCCTGTAGTTACACGCTTTCTAAAAGGCATTACTCACACGTTCCCTCCTGTCCCTTTTGTAATGCCTCAGTGGGACTTGAATCTTGTCTTGACATTCCTGATGTGCGCTCCCTTCGAGCCTCTTCACAATTGTCCTCTTCGTCTTCTGACTCTTAAGACTGCTTTTCTGGTAGCCATCACCTCAGCTAGACGGGTGAGTGAGCTCCAGGCTTTATCTTCAAAGCCTCCTTTTCTGTCTGTTCATCCGGACAAGGTTGTCCTTCGGCCTCGTCCCTCCTTTCTTCCGAAAGTGGTGACTCCATTTCATCTTGGGCAGTCTGTCACCTTGCCCACCTTCTTTCCGCCTCCGCATCCTTCCAAAGAGGAAGAGAGGCTCCACCGTCTGGACCCAAAACGTGCGCTCTCCTTTTATCTGGACCGCACAAAGCAGTTCCGGGTGGACGACCAACTTTTCGTTGGATACGTGGGTGCTAAGAAGGGGAAAGCGGTGCACAAACGGACCATCTCTCGGTGGGTCGTTTTGTGCATCAAAATGTGTTACTCCTTGGCAAAAAAGGACCCTCCTGTTGGGCTGCGCGCCCACTCCACTCGGGCCACAGCGGCTACTACTGCTTTGGGACGGGGTGTCCCTTTGCAGGACATCTGTCAGGCGGTGACGTGGGCTTCGCTACACACGTTTGCCAGGCATTATTGCCTTGACAGCCAAGTCCGGAGGGATGGCTTCTTTGGCCGTTCTGTCCTCCAGGACTTTCTGGTGTGATCTTGGTTCGCAGACCCACCATCGGGGATGGTATTGCTTGGGTATCTATTCTAAGGTGAGGAATCTAACTAACGTGTTTCTTTCAGATGAACAAGTTACTTACCTTCGGTAACGATGTATCTGTAAGAAACATTAGTTAGTTAGATTCCTCACCGACCCACCCATCCTCCCCGTTCTGCGAACTGACATCTAGGGTTAAGGTTATCCTTTTCAGGCCCATAGATTTTATTTTTGGCACCACTGTCGGTCTTTGCATGGCTCTGCGTTCCTGGCGCGGAAAGCTATGTACAAGAACTGACGTCAGCGCGCGAGGGCGGCGTCTAAGTACTCCGACGACGTCATTCCGGCGCACGACGCCGACGACGGACGCGGAGCCGCAGACGACGCCTAGCGACGCGCAAGGGGTATTGCTGACGAAAAATCTTCCGGATCCAGTCTGACGCCTGGGGATATTCTAAGGTGAGGAATCTAACTAACTAATGTTTCTTACAGATACATCGTTACCGAAGGTAAGTAACTTGTTCTTTAACACAAGTCACCTCTTGTACCACAATGTGATGATATCACGCAGCTTAGGAGTTTTTTAGTGTCCTAGATTCACCCAACCCGTTTTGTTAGTTTAATGGAATGTTACAATAACGGGCGAATTGAAACGCACATCCCTGAAATGTCGGCGCGGCCCCTTTGTCAGTGTGGCCCTTGTTACAACACTGCTACTCGACTACTATCCGTGCCATATTTCGACTGACCTTGGGTTGACACTGATCTGGCGTGTACCTGGTTCTGATGGACCCAGGAGGCTAGGTCGAGCCCATAACTTTACGCTTGGTGTCACTACACAATATGTATTTGCACTTTTCACTACTTCAGTCGTCACTGAAGGTATTACTGCCTAACTAGGGTAACTCCAACTCTTTAAATCTCATTCAGTGTCATGTCCCATATGTATGAGTATGTATATGTTTGAATGTATGTGTGCCTCTATGTTTGCAATGTTCGATATTTATATATAACCCACTGCATACCACCAGCTAGAAAGCTTCTTCCACTGTTGAGGAGTGTAACACCGGAAGTGGGGACCTGCCCATGCAGTAAACTACTCCCTAGAAACAAATATGTCACTGAAAATGGCGGCACTCTGATTTGTTGAAAAGTCATACGTCATCTTAATATTACCGTAATTTCTCTGCATCACGTTCCAGAGGATAGGACCTGTGCTGCCGTTCTCTACCCTCAGAACCGACCTCGTGGCCTTTTGGGCCGCCCTCAGATTACCTACAGTAGATCATAGGAGTTGCTGAAGCTGTGTGTACCAGTCTGACGTTGGGAGTTCGTAGGCCTGGTTCCAAAATAAGTACTGTGGAGTGACAGGGAGAATAAAACATTTTTAAATCTATGTCTTTTCCCCTTTTCATTTAAATTGGATATGCAGTTCAATGAAAAAACTTCCAAATTCCCATGGGACCTCCTGTGGCAAAAGGGATCAGTGGTTTCACTTTCACACAATATTAGACTAGCAAACCAGACCTCATACTGCTAACGATATTTTTAGTGACAGCCTCAGACCTTAGACAGCAGGGCTATAGCTCAGGTTACGCAGACCAACAGGCTCCTGCTTTATCTGCTTCTCAGTACATGACCTGCAGTGTCAGGCGTCAGACCAGACCATGCATGCTTTGGATAGCAGAACAACCCACCAGGTTACGCATCCTTACAGGTTCACTTTAACATTTAATCCTCACATACCAAAGCTATTTCATGGGGCATCCAGGTCTGACAATCTGTGGCCTCAGACGCAGAAACTATCTTTAAGCCTAACCGTATTTACATTATTCTTGTTTATATAACTAACTACACACAACAGAGATCATCCATGTGCGATGCCGAGGATCACACCAAGTGACCAAGTTGCCACATGAAGCACACCCCCATATTGCTTTCTGCTACCACGTGTGTGTTCACTTTTGCATTCTTCAACATGGAGTTTCAATATTCAGAATTCACTTTTTAAATGTTATTAATTTCGCTTATGCTGCTCATTGACTCTTGCATATGAATTTAAACTAAGGTGTCATTTATACCGCCTGTTCTGTAAACGGGTGCAAAATCACCCCGACAGTACGTTTGCACCAGGTATCAAGTGCATTTTTGCACCCGATTAATACCTCTGTGTTAAAATATTTTGTAACGAGATGCGTAAAAAGGCTTCGCACCAGTTGTGGGTGCACTAATAGCGCCTGCACAGCGATCGTTGCCATGCTAACACCGAAGCGCGTGCAATGTGCTGTCTTAATGACCCCATACAAGCCCTTATACATAGCCTCTCACTCACTACGTCTCCTTTCTTCTCAACTCTGCTTCCCTTCTTTGCTTTCTCTGACTCTAACTTCTTTCTTTATTTTTTCTTCTCACTCAAACCTTCTCACATTCATACTAGTCGTTGTCCTGCAGGAGGGGGGGCCGGTTGTAACTTGAAGCTCCTGGACACTAGGCTCTCCCGACTGTCTCTGAGAGACATGAGGCCCGTTGTCGAATGCGTGCATTTTTAGGTCTCGCCTGACCCAGCGCATGCGCTGGTCTGGCGAGACTTTTTGTGAGGCTACCACTGTAGCCTAGAGCTACAGTGCATGTGCGCGGGTGCGCGCACCTCACTTTCGCGGCCGCACTGCTGCTTTGATGCTTGATCGCGATCACTTTCCCGGCCGCACAGCCGCTTTGATGTTATCCGTGAGCCAGGTTTTTTTTTTCCTGTTTATTACTTCTGTGTAGTAATGGTGGCACCCGTGCACCACCATTACTACAGAGCAGTAATAAACAGAAAAAGGCATTGGCATAGCCAATAGGTCTCGTTTTTGGGACCTTATAAGTATTTAGTTATGCAGCTGTTGATTGGCTAAACACTTCTAAGGTCCCAAAAGCGAGACCTATTGGCTATGCCAATGCTTGTTTAGATTGTTGTTGGGGCTCAATATTTATATATATGTGGGTATTCATACATATGTAGGTGTATGGGTTTGAACGTTCTATATACTTTATGATCTGGGCATACACCTGTATATGTATGTACATATATGTATGTATATATATATATATATATATATCTATATATATACACACACATATTGCTATATGCTCCGGGATCCCACATGTGGGCGGGGATAATTCACTGCTTATGACTTTGATGAGTATACCGCTGGAAGAGAACCAGGATTACAGGTAAGTAACTTATCCTTCACGGACAACACCCTGGCATGTGGTACTGCAACAAACACTTGCTCGGGGATGCTTTTTGTATCGAGTGGAGCTCAGGCCTTCTGTACACCTTTCCGCCTAAACCACTCCTGCTTAGTGTTCTCAAGAAGATCAGGAACAACCAGGCCCAAGTCATCCTTGTGACTCCGAACAGGGCACGGAGAGTCTGGTATTCTGAGTTTCTGAACATAAGCATCAATCCTCTGATTAGGCTGCCTCTTCAGGAGGATCTTCTGTCACAGCAGCAGGGGAGGGCCTTCCACCGGAGCCTATCAACTCTACTTCTTCTTATGAGATTGAGCAGCGGCATTTGATAGCTTTTGACCTTCCTCCCGAAGGCTTTAATGTTATTTCGGCTGCCAGGTCTGGCATCCAGGTCTCCCTCTACAAAGACTGTATATGCCTGCTGATGGAAAACGTATTATCATATTGTACAGAAAATTCTATTGACCCTATTTTGCCTCCCTTTCTGAAATTGTACTTTTTATTTTGACCCTTGACCAGCAGGAATCTACTCTAGGCAATCTGAAAGGGTATCTTTATGTCTTGTCTGCCTTCTTGCAGCTGCCTGACCAACCCGCCTTATTTAAATCTCCGATTGTAAATAGATTTCTCAAAGGTCTTGTACATATGTTCCCACATTCCCCTTTCATTATACTACAGTGGGACCTTAATTTAGTTGTCACATTTCTGATGTGTTCTTCCTTTGTGCCATTACACAACTGTCTCCTCAGGCCGCTTACCATCAAACTTTCTTGTGACGATTACATCGTCCAGGAGGATGAGTGAGCTGCAGGCTTTATCATCCAAGCCTCCTTTCGTATCAGTTTTTCCTGACAAACTGGTGCTTCGCACTAGAGCCTCTTTCCTGCCAAAAGTGTAAACACCATTGTGAGAAGTTGGCCTGATATATAGTGCTCACTATTCTAGTGATCACTGTGTATCATACCAAACGACCCTTATTGATGATTGGTTGTAAGTCAACCTTATAGACCAGCTATCCTAGTAGCATGGACAAGAGCAGTCTTTAAGCTAAACTCTAGAGGGCGTGTTAAGCCAGCTGTTTTACCATCACATTTACCCCTTGAACACCAAGTGAAAGGACACCACACAAGTTGTTATGAAAAATAAAGGATATTTATTTATAACAAGACTACCCTGGCTCTTTATGAGTCAGGGAGCTAAGCACAATACAAAACTCTTAAGGAAATACTTCAAGTTGCACAATTTACACAAATGCCCGAGGGGCTCGAAAAACCATATACACTACAAGTGGAATGCGAAATGCTAGCAGGTGAGTAACCAGATCCAGAGGCTTCAGGATCGCTAGGACTACACTACTGAACTCTAAGGTTAGGAGCAGGAGGCCTAGGGAGATCGGGTGCAGAGTGTGCACTCTCACGCGGGATGCGGGAAGAAGTCTATGGATGCTAGCGTTTCTAAAGTTACTGTTTTCGGACGAATCCGACCAGCTAGACTGAAAACGAAAAAGGATCTGGACACTTTGATAGTGAACCTACGTTGGAGCACCGAAATGCTCGAATTACCTAGCCCAGGGGCTGCGGCTGCATTGGGTTCAAAAGACGTCGGGAATCCTCGTTGAAGTCTCTGGAGCCTGAAAGAAGTAGTTGCTGGCAGGTGACCAGTGAAGATATTCGGAGGGATCCAAGCCTGGATCGATGCTGGAGATGACCTGAAAGCAGAGGGGACTCAGTTCTTAATCACTAGCCAGTGATTGTGTGGGCACCGGGATGGCACCGGAGGAAGTCACCTCGGCCAGGTGAGTGGGCGACGCTGGACTCTGCTGTCCCTCGGACCAGGAGGCGTTGTCGGCGACCAGGCTGGAGGGGCGAGCTGTCCCACGAAGGTGTCTGCTGTCGGCGATGCTGGGTCCAGGATTGGAGCAACAAGCCTTGGCAAAGGCAAGCCCACGCGGTGGAGTCAAGATGGCGCCTGGAGTGGACCAGGAGGGTCCGGGGTGCTCCTCTGTTGGAGGGGAGCAAGGGCCAGTCTGGAGCAACCAGACCAGTGGGGAAAGCGTCGTGGTGCATCGTAAGGAGGGCCACTAGCCAACGGCAAGTGACCGGACAACGCGGTGAGCAGCAAAGAGCAGAAGGGCCCCCACGGAGTTCTCGTGGATGCGGGGGGGCGGCTGGACTTCGGTGCTGGGGCTGCTCAGGGTTAGGGCTTCTCAAACCCCAAAAATCACTCACTCGAGGATCCCTCGGCGGTCATGCTGGATAAGCGTCGTGCAGTTTCAGAAGATGGCCGGTCCCGCAGGTCTCGTCACACCCACGAATCTCAGCTGGGCTGATGATGCAGGTAGAGGTCAGAGGTGGCAGGGAATCTGGGTCTCGTCGAGCTTGGTCAGTCTTGATCCGGAGGACAGACGTACAGCAAACCGCAAGCGCTTAGGTGGTGCCTGCTGGTGCAGGGTGGCTACTCCTTAGCCACAAGGGAGAGTTTTCAGAATAGTCAAGAGTTCCTTTCGTGGAAAGTAGTTCAAGATTTAGAATGATCTAATTTGGGAAGGGGGCCCGCTCCTACCTTTATTCTAAGAAAAGGGGCTGGCCTGTGACTAGGTCCTGCCTATGGGTGGGACCAGGAGGGGGGTGGTTACACCCCTCTCCTTTGTCCGGTCTCTCCCCAGCTCAGGGGCTGGGGTGCCCCTGGAACTGGTTTGAGCCGGCCTATGCACAGTGGGCACCGGGGTGCCACTTGCAGTCACCTTCCTCTCAGCCCTGCTTACCTGGGATACACAAAATCCTGTCTGGGATGGTGCTAGCACCGCCCCTGACAGGAAACCCTTTGTCCAAGCTCTCCTCGCTGGAAGGACTCCCAGCAGCAGGAGGTCAGACTTGTGTCTGCGGTGGCGGCATCCATTTTGTGATGCTGAGGCTCGAGTCAATTTTAACCGGGGTTCACAGTTACATACATGTCGTGTCCCTCTAGAAGGGTGGAATGCTAACCCCGTCGCCAGAATTGGCGAGGGGTTAGTATTCCAATTCGTATGACACCTTACTCGACATGTTTTGATAATGCGATACCAAAGTTAGCAAATAACCGCGAGGATTATAGTGCACTTAAGAGTATATGGTACGCGTTATCCTGGAACAGCTATTAGGACTTGGTTCCGCAAGCTGCAGACGGGCTCAGCTCATGCCAGAGCACCATCTCACATAATTCCAAGCACTCTGCCTTCAGGATTGATAAGGCCTGCCATAGGAGTGACTGATAGGAATACATGTGTCCATTTTAGGGTTAGATATAGGAATACTATATCTAAAGCAAAGGGTGATTACACCACCTTGCCCCAGCTGTCGTGCAGCCAGTTGTGTCAGATTTGGGTGGCCAGCCAGGGGTGGCATAATACATGCTGCAGCCCCTGGTAGGCCCTGGGTACACCTATGCCCTGGATACCTAAGGTATGCTGATACAGGGACTGATAAGGTGGCCCAGTTCCAATTAGTAAATGCACCTAAGGTACATGTGTGTCAATTTAGAGAGAGAACAGGTAGGCTGTGGGTCTGATTAGCAGGCCCACAGCCAGGGAAAGTCGTAAACCAATGAAGCAAAAAGCAAAAATCTGGGGTGATCATAGGATTGCAGACCCTACTCTCCTACATGACCCCCGCCCCAAACTTTGGGACAATAAGCTAACCTTGACCAGGTGAGTCTTCTTGCTCTAAGTGGAAATACCTGGAGAGCCCATCTGCATTGCCATGATCAGTGCCAGGTCTATGCTCCACTGTAAAATCCATCCCCTGTAGGGAAATGGACCACCTAAGTAGTTTGGGGTTTTCACCCTTCATTTGATTTAGCCACAAGAGGGGCTTATGGTCGGTCTGAATCTTGAAGTGAGTGCCAAACAAGTATGGCCTCAACTTCTTCAGGGCCCAAACCACAGCAAAGGCCTCCCTCTCAATAGCCGACCAATTCTTCTCTCTGGGGGTCAGCCTCCTGCTAATAAAAGCAATGGGCTGGTCATGACCATCAAAATTCAGCTGAGATAGAACAGCTCCCACACCCAACTCAGAAGCATCTGTTTGGACAATGAATGTTTTGGAGTAGTCTGGACTCTTTAGGATAGGTGCTGTGCACATGGCCTGCTTTGGGTCATCGAATGCCTTTTGACAGCTTGCTGTCCACTGAACTTTCTTTGGCATTTTTTTACTTGTCGGGTCGTTAAGTGGAGTCACAATGGATCCATAATTTCTGACAAATTTCCTGTAATATCCAGTCAGGCCCAAGAAAGCTCGAACCTGAGTCTGGGTGGTTGGAGGAGCCAAGTCCTTGATGGCCTGTATCTTGCTCTCCAATGGCTGAACCTGGCCTCCACCTACAAGGTGGCCCAGGTATACAACCTGCGTCTGCCCTATCTGGCACTTAGTGGCCTTGATAGTGAGACCTGCCTTCTGCAGTGCCTCTAACACTTTCCTCAGGTGGACCAGGTGATCCTCCCAGGTGGAGCTAAAGACAGCTATATCATCAAGATATGCCGCACAGAAGTCATCCAGCCCAGTGAGAATTTGATTCACCAGCCTTGGGAAGGTGGCAGGTGCATTTTTCAAACCAAAGGGCATTACCACAAACTGATAATGCCCACCAGGGGTAGAAAATGCTGTTTTGGGCTTGGCCTCCTCAGCTAACCTGATCTGCCAATACCCAGCTGTCAGGTCAAATGTACTTAAGTAGTCGGCGGAAGCCAATCTATCTATAAGTTCATCTGCCCTTGGTATTGGGTGGGTGTTAGACCTGTCAGCCCTTTGGGTGGTCCCTCCTCATCATTATTTATTTTGTCCCACTTTTGCCTCAAACCCTGTTAGTATTTTTCCTTTTTGGGAACCACCAGACTTTTTAGTGTTGATGCAGGGTCAGGGAGCCATTTTCCCTACCCCTGGAACTTCTGTCTGAGGGCCTGAAACACAAAATGGTGGCCACCCATTGTCACCTGAGACATAGCTGGAACCTACTAGTACCTTCCAGAACATTCTAGAACCCTGTGACAGTGTGAGGCAGGTTTAGAATGTTGGGAAGCCAGCTCAGAGTTGGCAGTTGGAGTAGGCAGTTGGCACCTGACTGGTGAAGGGAGAGCAGCACAACACTGAAGGAGGAAGGAGTGAGGCAGCAGGGGTGGAAACTTGTGCCTGGAGTGGGGTCCAGAAACCCACCCTTGATACTAGTCCCTACTGACTGAGCCCAGCCTGGAGCCCTGTGTGGGATAAAGTCAAGAAGAACCAACTCAAGGACCTGAACAGCCGGAACAGGCCTTGGAAGTAAAGAACAGCAAGTTCCTGACCTGTCTATTGGTATCTTCCTGGAGTCCGACGCCGAGAAGCCTAGAGACCCGGGGCCGGAGGTGAAGAAGCGGCGCTGACTGGAAAGCAGACGTCGTACCCGGAGCCGCCGACGGAGGTCGTGGAGAGACACCGGAGGTCGAGTAGAAGTCACCTGAGGTCGAGGTGAGGCGTCGACGGGGGAGTGAAGTCCGCCCTCCGGAGTCGCCGGAAGCTGAAGTAAAGCGCGCAGGAGGTCGGGAGTGGAGGTCGCACTCCGGAGTCGCCTGAGGTCGAGGCGAAGCGCGCAGGAGGTCGGGAGTGGAGATCGCACTCCGGAGTCGCCGGAACCTGAAGTGGAGCCGACGGAGGTCGGGAGTGGAGGTCGCACTCCGGAGTCGCCCAGAAGCGGGGGAACCGTGACCCTGTGACGCCGGAACACGACATCGAGCCGAGGCCGCCCAGCGACATCAATCCGGAGCCGCCTCACGGCATCGACCCGGCGTCAGGTAAAGCAGATCGACGCAACATCGAACCGAGGCCGGCCCGCGACATCGAATCAGAGCCGCCTCACGGCATCGACACGGTGTCAAGTGGAACAGATTGACGCGACATCGAACCGGAGCCGCCCAGCGACGTCGACCCGGCGCCGAGCGGAGCCGATCTTCGTGAAAAGGGCAGTAAGTGGTAGAAAGGGCATCTGAGGCCCTGTGGAGCCCTAAAAGATCATTCTTGGGGCAAGAGGGGTGTTAGGACCAACCTGAGAGTGCTAGGGGGTGAACTGAGACTGGTGCAGGGACCTGTGTGAGGGACTGTGTAATTGGAAGAATCAGAACCTTAGGTTTCCCTCATTCTACCTCAGCTTAGGCCCCAGCCTTGACCACTCTAGGTGGGACATCCCCAGGCCACCCCAGCGACCATAAGCTGTACTTGGGCATGGTAAAATCAATCTACCTCATAAATGTGATCTGATTTGCAATTGTTTGATGGCTTATATTATTTATTGAAGGTGTTTTATTTATTGTCTGACTGTATTTATTCCTGCCTTGTATTTATTGTCTGACAGTATTTATTTGCCCTATGTATTTATCGCACCTCTATTTATTCCTTGTGTATTTATGACCTAATCCTATTTATTGCACCTGCAAAGTGTTATTATTTAATTGACCTGCTATTTCTGAAGAAAATCCTTTTGTATTGTATTTGTGTCATAACCCTGCAACTAAGAGAAAAATTAAGATAAACACAAAGAGATTCTTTCATAAATTTTTACGGTGTAGAGTCGTTTTTGGAACGGATGAACGCATGGTTATTGTGAGGGTGTGACGTACGCTTAACACGGTGCCTGACCCCCGACCGCTCGAGCAAAGCTACCCCTTGTGTTGGGAAAAACCGGGTGACTGCTAACCCGGTTGCCCGGGGTTTTCTAACATAATTGGTGTTCAGCGGTGGGATAGAGCTGTGCTTGCGTCCACTCGACAATAACTGTGGGTAGTCCATAGGCCTACACCGGGAGTTTTCTCAAAGCGGACTTCCTAATTCTGAGTTTTGTTTTTTCCAAATTTACTCTGGTGGTGGGAGGAGGTATTACAAAAGGTACCCCCCTGCATAGCTTCTGTAAACACCTGTCTTCTATTCTGAGTGGGCAAAATGGAGTTTGTGTTGGAAGATGTGAAAACTTACACTGTGGCCCAACTCAGAGAGTTTTGTCAGCGAGAGGGGGTGTATTGTCCCCCAGGTGCCAAGAAGGCTGAACTCCAGACCAGCTTGAGGGCTTGGGGGGAGGCACAACGGGAAATTAAGGCTGAGCAGGAGGACAGGGATGGAGAGCCTGATAGCGAGGGGGCTGGGTTGTACCAACCTGAGGTGGGGAACCTGTTATCGGGGCCCAGAACACTTTCCAGGAAGGGCAGCACTGTCTCTAGCGGTGGCTTATCAGAAGTAGAATTAACTGACCGGAGGGAGAAAAGACAGCTCACATGGAAGTTGGCGGAGCTGGAGAAAGAGAAGGAGGAACGGAGGATGGCTCACGAGTTGAGGCTCAAGGAGATGGATCTCCAGATCCTACGAGTCGGGGCACACACTGTTCCTAATGGTGGCAGCAAAGACAGAGAAATCACCAGAGAACCCAAACCCTATCTGTCAAAAGACATAGTAGCTAGCTATAGTGCGGGCGACGATATCGCCAAGTGGCTAGCGGCCTATGAGGTCTCTTTAAGGGCCCATGGGGTGCCAGAGAAGTACTGGGGAGGGAGATTGTACAAATACATGCCTCCAGCTGGTAGGGATGCATTATTGGCCCTAGAGCAGGATGAGCAGACCCACTACCCCACCATGAAAGTGGCGCTCGTAAGAAAGTTTGGACTAACACCCGAGAAGTACAGACAGAAGTTCCGAGGTAGCCACAAACTGGGCACACAGAATTGGGTGGATTTCCTGGACTATGCAAAGAAGGCATTAGAGGGTTGGATTCAGGGCAGTGAGGTGAGGGACTACGAAGGGTTGTTTGATTTAATGTTGAAGGAACACCTGCTCGAAAAATGTTTCCCTGAACTGCGTCAACACCTGGTGGATAGCAAGCTGACCAATCCCCGGAAGCTTGCTGAGGAGGCGGACATTTGGGCTAGTACCCGGGTGTCCACAAGGGGGACTGGAGGGGATACTCAAAAGGCCGGACAGGGCGCCCCCCAGAAGAAAGAGGGAGGGGAAAAGAAAAAGGAGTTCTCTAAAGGCCCCCAAAATAACTTCCAAGGAAAGGGAACAGGATTCACCCCTAGGGCTAACCCACCCAGAAACCCTAATCCTGGCCAGAGTCAGCAGCCAAGGCTTGTCCATTGCTTCGAGTGCGGTGGCGTCGGACACTATAAGGGAGATGCGAAGTGCCCGAAAAGACCACCCCCTCCCATTGGAGGAAAGGCCCCCGGAGTAGCTAGTGTAGTGCTCGGGGAGGAGATGCCCTTAACTAAGGGAAGGGAGTGGGCGGGTGTCACTTTAGTGTCCCTGGGAGAACGGGAGATGGTTCCTAAGATCCAGGTGCCCGCAAATACCATAAAGTATGGGCAGTGGGTCACCATCAACGGCCAAAGAAGGGAGGCTTTGAGAGACACAGGAGCCAGTATGACTATGGTACGTAGCCAACTGGTGTCTCCAGAGCAGGTAATTCCCGATGTACTCCACCCAGCCGCGATGGCTGACGGCAGAACCGGCCACTATCCGGTGGCCGAGGTTCCCTATGAATGGGAGGGGGTTGCAGGTTCACTTCGAGTTGCCGTAAGCCCTGCCGTGCCGGTCGATTGTCTACTGGGGAATGACATGGAGCACAATGCTTGGAAGGAGGTGGAATACCGGACTCATGCTGAGATGCTGGGTACACCTGACTGGGCCTGTGTTAGCACAGGGTCCGCAACTACCCGGAGAGGGAGTTTGTTTCGACTGGAGCCTGGAACAAAGGCACAGCCGGCTGCCGACCAAGGGAAGAACCGAGGACAGGAGGAGCCTGCCTCGGCATCCGCGCCCCGTGTGACGGATAGGCCACCGGAGGTGGTGGACCAGGAGTCCGCGGTGGGGGATGTTACCAAACTGGAGGACCTACCCATCCCGGCCGAGTGGCACGTGGAGGGAGGGCCGACCAGGGAGGAATTCTGCAAGGGCCAGAGGGAGTACCCTACCCTTGAGGGACTGAGGCGACAGGCCGAAGCCCAGGCAGCAGGGAACGTTGAGGGGAACTACAACCTTTAATGGGAGGATGGCCTCCTCTACAGTGAACCTAAGGCACCCCTACATGGATCGTCACGAGCCTTAGTAGTCCCTCAACGTTACCGAGCCTTCCTACTGGAATTGGCTCACGAGATCCCCTTGGCAGGACACCTGGGGCAAGACAAGACCTTCGCCCGTCTTGTCCCACACTTTTATTGGCCTCAAATGAAAGTGTCGTCCGACACCTACTGCCAGACATGTGTGTCTTGCCAAGCCAGTGGGAAAACAGGGGTGAAGCTGAAAGCTCCCATGGAACCACTTCCTGTCGTTAGCACCCCCTTTGAAAGGGTGGGCATCGACATTGTGGGTCCATTAGATCCGCCTACTACAGCTGGTCACAGGTTTATCCTGGTTCTGGTGGATCATGCCACACGGTACCCAGAGGCTATACCTCTAAGGACCATTACAGCACCTGTTGTGGCTAGGGCCCTGATGGGAATCTTTACCCGAGTGGGTTTTCCCAAGGAAGTTGTGTCCGACAGGGGGACCAACTTCATGTCAGCATACATGCGGGCCATGTAGAAGGAGTGTGGAGTGACCTACCGGTTCACAACTCCTTACCACCCCCAGACCAATGGTCTGGTGGAGAGGTTTAACAAAACCTTGAAAGGCATGATTAGAAGTCTGCCTGAAAGCCTGCGGAGGAAATGGGACGTCCTCCTACCCTGTCTATTGTTTTCCTACAGGGAAGTGCCACAGAAGGGAGTGGGCTTCAGCCCCTTCGAGCTTTTGTATGGGCACCCTGTGCGTGGACCTCTCAGCCTGGTGAGAGACGGATGGGAAAGAACTCCCAGAAAGCTTCCCCAGGACGTGGTGAGCTACATGCTGGCCTTCCGAAGCCAAATGGCTAAGTTGTGGAAGCAAGCTTCTGACAACTTGGAGGCCAGCCAAGCAGTAATGAAGGCGTGGTATGACCACAACGCTCACCCGGTGGAATTGGAGCCTGGCCAGAAGGTGTGGGTGATCGAACCAGGAGAGCTTAGCGCCCTCCAGGATCGCTGGTCAGGATCCTTTGAGGTATTGGAGAAGAAGGGTAAGGCTACCTACTTGGTGGATCTTAAGACCCCTCGTCAGCCCCTACGGGTGCTGCATGCCAATCGCCTCAAACCCCACCACGAGAGGCCCGAAGTCATTTTGATGATGGTGACTGACGGAGCAGAGGACGTGGAAAGCGAGCCTCTCCCCGATTTATTTGCGTCTCAATAGAAGGATGGGTCGGTGGAGGGAGTGATTCTCTCCCCATCTCTAACTCCTGAACAGCAGGAGGACTGCCGCCAGGTCCTGGGACAGTACTCTTCGTTGTTCTCCCTTGTTCCGGGTAGGACTCACCTGTGCGTCCATGATGTGGACACAGGAGACAGCCCACCTGTGAAGTCCAAGATCTACCGGATGTCAGACAAGGTGAAGGCCAGCATTCACAGCGAAGTCATTAAGATGCTGGGGCTAGGAGTGATCGAACCTTCCAGCAGCCCCTGGTCCAGTCCGGTGGTGCTAGTACCAAAAGCCGCACCACCGGGTGCCCAACCGGAACTGAGGTTCTGTGTGGACTACCGGGGACTGAACTCAGTAACCAAGACTGATGCTCATCCGATCCCAAGGGCGGATGAATTGATTGACCGGCTGGGAGCTGCCCAATATCTAAGTACCTTTGACCTTACTTCTGGGTACTGGCAGATCTCTCTGACTGACGGAGCTAGGGAAAGGTCAGCCTTCTCCACGCCCAAAGGCCACTACCAGTTCTGTGTGATGCCCTTTGGGCTCAAGAACGCACCTGCCACGTTTCAGCGTCTGGTGAACCAGATCCTCACTGGAATGGAGAGTTTCTCTGCTGCTTATCTGGATGACATAGCCGTCTTCAGTAACAGCTGGGAGGATCACTTGCGTCACCTGCAAGCTGTTCTCCAGGCCCTGAGACAAGCTGGTTTAACGATCAAGGCCAGCAAGTGCCAGATCGGGCAGGGGTCGGTAGTGTACCTTGGACACTTGGTGGGTAGGGGAGCGGTGCAACCCCTCCAGGCGAAAATCGAGGCCATCATGGCCTGGGAACCCCCCAAGACTCAGACTGAGGTCCGAGCTTTTCTGGGCCTCACCGGATATTACCGCCGCTTCGTGAAGGGATACGGTACCATTGTGGCCCCCCTCACGGAGCTTACGTCCAAGAAACAACCTCGACGGGTAGTCTGGACGGAGGCTTGTCAGCAGGCCTTTGTAAAACTGAAGCAAGCCATGTGCGAGGCCCCGGTCATACGGGCCCCAGACTTTTCCAAGGAGTTCATTGTCCAGACGGATGCATCGAAACATGGCATTGGGGCAGTGTTATCGCAACTCAATGAAGAGGGTCTGGATCAACCCGTGGTCTTACTATCCCGGAGACTACTTCCCAGGGAACAGAAGTGGAGTGCAATAGAGCGTGAAGCCTTTGCAGTGGTATGGGCTCTGAAGAAGCTGCGGCCATACCTGTTTGGCACGCACTTCCTAGTTCAGACCGACCACAGACCCCTTCGTTGGCTGATGCAGATGAAGGGGAGAATCCCAAGTTGCTAAGGTGGTCTATCTCCCTACAGGGAATGGACTTTCAGGTGGAACATCGGCCTGGAGTGGACCACGCCAATGCAGACGGTCTCTCAAGGTATTTCCGCCTTAGTGATGAGAACTCCCAAGGGGTTGGGTAGCTCTCCCCACTTTCAGCTGGGGGGGACGCGTGTTAGACCTGTCAGCCCTTTGGGTGGTCCCTCCTCATCATTATTTATTTTGTCCCACATTTGCCTCAAACCCTGTTAGTATTTTTCCTTTTTGGGAACCACCAGACTTTTTTAGTGTTGATGCAGGGTCAGGGAGCCATTTTCCCTACCCCTGGAACTTCTGTCTGAGGGCCTGAAACACAAAATGGTGGCCACCCATTGTCACCTGAGACATAGCTGGAACCTACTAGTACCTTCCAGAACATTCTAGAACCCTGTGACAGTGTGAGGCAGGTTTAGAATGTTGGGAAGCCAGCTCAGAGTTGGTAGTTGGAGTAGGCAGTTGGCACCTGACTGGTGAAGGGAGAGCAGCACAACACTGAAGGAGGAAGGAGTGAGGCAGCAGGGGTGGAAACTTGTGCCTGGAGTGGGGTCCAGAAACCCACCCTTGATACTAGTCCCTACTGACTGAGCCCAGCCTGGAGCCCTGTGTGGGATAAAGTCAAGAAGAACCAACTCAAGAACCTGAACAGCCGGAACAGGCCTTGGAAGTAAAGAACAGCAAGTTCCTGACCTGTCTATTGGTATCTTCCTGGAGTCCGACGCCGAGAAGCCTAGAGACCCGGGGCCGGAGGTGAAGAAGCGGCGCTGACTGGAAAGCAGACGTCGTACCCGGAGCCGCCAGAGGTCGAGAGAGGGCGCCGACGGAGGTCGTGGAGAGACACCGGAGGTCGAGTAGAAGTCACCTGAGGTCGAGGTGAGGCGTCGACGGGGGAGTGAAGTCCGCCCTCCGGAGTCGCCGGAAGCTGAAGTAAAGCGCGCAGGAGGTCGGGAGTGGAGGTCGCACTCCGGAGTCGCCTGAGGTCGAGGCGAAGCGCGCAGGAGGTCGGGAGTGGAGGTCGCACTCCGGAGTCGCCCGGAAGCGGGGGAACCGTGACCCTGTGACGTCGGAACACGACATCGAGCCGAGGCCGCCCAGCGACATCAATCCGGAGCCGCCTCACGGCATCGACCCGGCGTCAGGTAAAGCAGATCGACACAACATCGAACCGAGGCCGGCCCGCGACATCGAATCGGAGCCGCCTCACGGCATCGACACGGCGTCAAGTGGAACAGATCGACGCGACATCGAACCGGAGCCGCCCAGCGACGTCGACCCGGCGCTGAGCGGAGCCGATCTTCGTGAAAAGGGCAGTAAGTGGTAGAAAGGGCATCTGAGGCCCTGTGGAGCCCTAAAAGACCATTCTTGGGGCTAGAGGGGTGTTAGGACCAACCTGAGAGTGCTAGGGGGTGAACTGAGACTGGTGCAGGGACCTGTGTGAGGGACTGTGTAATTGGAAGAATCAGAACCTTAGGTTTCCCTCATTCTACCTCAGCTTAGGCCCCAGCCTTGACCACTCTAGGTGGGACATCCCCAGGCCACCCCAGCGACCATAAGCTGTACTTGGGCATGGTAAAATCAATCTACCTCATAAATGTGATCTGATTTGCAATTGTTTGATGGCTTATATTATTTATTGAAGGTGTTTTATTTATTGTCTGACCGTATTTATTCCTGCCTTGTATTTATTGTCTGACAGTATTTATTTGCCCTATGTATTTATCGCACCTCTATTTATTCCTTGTGTATTTATGACCTAATCCTATTTATTGCACCTGCAAAGTGTTATTATTTAATTGACCTGCTATTTCTGAAGAAAATCCTTTTGTATTGTATTTGTGTCATAACCCTGCAACTAAGAGAAAAATTAAGATAAACACAAAGAGATTCTTTCATAAATTTTTACGGTGTAGAGTCGTTTTTGGAACGGATGAACGCATGGTTATTGTGAGGGTGTGACGTACGCTTAACACGGTGCCTGACCACCGACCGCTCGAGCCAAGCTACCCCTTGTGTTGGGAAAAACCGGGTGACTGCTAACCCGGTTGCCCGGAGTTTTCTAACAGTGGGCATCAGTCTTAGTGACTGCATTGAGGCCTCTGTAGTCTATGCAAAACCTCATCTCTTTCTTACCACCCTGGGTGTGAGGCTTTGGCACTAGGACTACCGGACTAGCCCAAGGGCTATCTGAGGGCTCAATGACTCCCAGCTCCAACATTTTCTGCACTTCTGTCTTGATGCAGTCTCTGACATGATCAGGCTGTCTGTAGATTTTACTCTTGACTGGCAGACTGTCTCCAGTGTCAACCTCGTGGGTACACCAATTGGTTTGACTGGGTGTCAGAGAGAACATATGTCTAAAGGATTGAAGAACTTGTTTGCAATCCTTTTGCTGATGTTCAGAGAGGCTGCCACAAAAGACAACACCATCTACTGACCCATCATCAGGGTTCTGAGTGAGCAGGTCCGGGAGAGGGTCACTCTCCTCCTCCTGTCCCTCATCTGTGGCCATGAGCAAGCCCATGTCCTTCCTGTCGACATATGCCTTGAGCCTGTTCACATGGAGCACCCTGAGGGGGCTCCTGGGAGATCCAAGGTCCACCAGGTAGGTGACCTCTCCCTTTTGCTCAATGATTGTGTGGGGCCCAGACCATTTGTCTTTGAGTGCTGCTGGGGCCACTGGCTCCAGCACCCACACCTTCTGTCCAGGCTTGTACACAGTCAGGTCAGCCTTTTGGTCATGCCAAGCTTTTTGTAATTCTTGGCTTGCCTCAAGGTTTTTAGACGCCTTTTCCATGTACTCAGCCATCCTGGAGCGGAGACCAAGTACATAGTCCACAATGTTTGATGCAGGCTTTTTGAGAGGCCTCTTCCATCCTTCCTTTACCAAACAAAGGGGTCCTCTTACAGGATGCCCAAACAGAAGCTCAAAAGGGCTGTAGCCAACCCCCTTCTGTGGGACCTCTCTGTAAGCAAACAAGAGGCAGGGTATCAGGACATCCCATCTACGCCTGAGCTTTTCAGGTAGTCCATGAATCATCCCTTTGAGGGTCCTGTTGAATCTCTCAACAAGCCCATTGCACTGTGGGTGATAGGGTGTGGTGAACTTGTAGTTGACACCACATTCCTTCCACATTGCAGTCAGATATCCTGACATGAAGTTGGCACCTCTGTCAGAGACAACCTCCTTAGGGAAGCCCACTCTGGAGAACACTCCAACTAGGACTCTTGCCACAACAGGTGCTGTAGTGGTCCTAAGGGGAATAGCTTCAGGATACCTGGTGGCATGGTCCACCACCACCAGTATAAACTTGTGCCCTGATGCTGTCTGGGGTTCCATTGGACCAACAATGTCAATCCCCACTCTTTCAAAGGGCACCCCCACCACAGGTAGTGGTATAAGGGGGGCCTTTGTTGTGACACCTGACTTACCACTGGCTTGGCAAGTGACACAGGAGCGACAAAACTCCGTGGTATCTTCATTCATGTGAGGCCAGTGAAAGTGTGTGACAAGTCTGTCCCACGTTTTATTCTGGCCTAAGTGTCCTGCAAGGGGAATCTCATGGGCCAAGGTAAGAAGGAAACCCCTCTGAGACAAGGGAATGACCAGCCTCCTGGTTGCACCAGGCTTGGGGTCTCTTGATTCAGAGTACAGGAGTCCATCATCCCAGTATACCCTGTGGGCACCTGTGGCGTTCCCTGCAGCCTCAGCAGCAGCAGCCTGCTGTCTGAGGGGTTCAAGTGAGGGGCAGTCTAACTGTGCCTTCCCCAGGTCTTCCCTGGAGGGTCCCCCTGAGCCCAGAAACTCAACCTGATCAGTTTCAAGCTCTTTAGGCTCAGTTTCCCTCAGTTCCTTCAGGTCAGCCTCCTCAGAGACATGATCCACAACCTGGGGCAAGGGGGAAGGCGATGCCTTACCCTTACTGCTCCTTCTCTTGGAAGGTGTCTGGTCCATTATTCCAGGATCCAGCACCTGTTCAGTGGGGCATCTTTTGGCCTGTGACCTAGTCACAGCAAGGACATGTGCTGGCAAGCCTAACATTTCCATGTGAGTCCTCTGCTCCACTTCTGACCATAGTGATGTTTCCAAATCATTGCCCAACAGACATTCTACTGGGAGGTCTGAGCTAACCACAACTTTTTTTTGGCCATTTACCCCTCCCCAGGAGAAATCAGCAATTGCCATACTATGATGGGTAGTGACATTGCTGGCATTGGTCACCAGTAAATCTGTACCTAGCATGATCTGTCCAGGGTCCACAAAGTTAGGTGTCACCATCGTGACACTGGCACAAGTGTCCCTGTAGGCCTGAGCCACTTTTCCATTAATTAAAGGTGTCTGCCTGTATTTGCCCAAAGTATTGGGACTGGCATCAGGGGATATATCCACATCCCCTGTACAGACAAGGACAGCCTGAGTGAGTGTGCCAACCAAGTTGTCATACCCCTCAGTTCCCAAGGTTGACCCAACTATTCCCTTGGGAGGTGCACTACCACTGCTGACTGTACTAGGGGGTGCAGGTGCCTTAGGGGCTGCAGTGGCAGGAGTTTGCCCTCCTTTCTTGGTGCACTCACTAAACCAGTGAGTCTTACTGTGAGAAGTTGGCCTGATGTATGATGTCACTAGTTCTAGTGTACACCTTATATCAGTCCAAATACCCTTATGGTGATTGGTTGTAAAGTCAACCTTATAGACCAGCTATCCTAGTGGTAGCATGGACAAGAGCAGTCTTAGGCTAAACTCTGAATGGCATGTGAAGCCAGCTGTGATACCATATATAATCCCTTGAATACCAAATGAAAGGACACCACAACAGATATATATATAAAATAAAGTGTATTTATTCTAAGCAAACCCTCAGCACTCTTTATGAGATTAGAGGTAAGTACAACACAGTCTTATTAATGCATACAGTAAGTCACACAGGTAAGTAATACAGTTAGGCCCTAGGGGCCACGCAAACCATATACTAAGTAAGTGGTATAAGAACCACTGTCACGGAAATAGAATAGGCCTAGGCCTAGGGAATCGCTGGGGCTACACTACACTAGCGTTAGTTAGGAAGTGGGAGGCCCACGGGATTCGTGTGCAGAGTGGAAACACTCACGCGTAATGCGTAAAAGTCAATAGCAATAGTACAGTTTAGAAAACGGTAGATTTAGGACACTTCCGGAGTAGCTAGGAAGTTGAGACTTGAAAACTAGACACTAGGATAGTCACTATCCTGATGAGCACCGGAGTACCCAAGTTACCTAGCCCACAGGCTGCGGGTGCATAGGGGTGAAGATGCGTCGTTTTCGTCGTCGACTCCTATGGATGCCTGAAGAAAGATGCTGACAGGCAGTCAGTGAAGAGTGTCCGGTGGATCCCAAGGCTGGGATCAAGAAGAGAAGAAACCTGCAAGCAGAAGGGACAGAGTCAAGGTCACTAGCCAGTGACCACGTGGAACCAGGAAGGAACCAGGCGATGTCGTGAAGATTGCAGGTGAAGGTGAAGCTTGTCGCTGCAGCCAGGAGGACCAGGAAGCGTCGAGGACGACCAGGACCAGGAGGCGAGCTGTCCCACGAAGGCTCTTGCTGTCGGCGGCGTCGAAGTTGGACTAGGACTCACCAAGCCTTGGCAAGCGGAACCCACGAAGAACGAAGGACTTGCTTCTGGTGCAGACCAGGAAGGTCTGGGGTGCTTCTTCTTTGCAGAGAAGCGGGAGCCAGTCTGGAGGAGCCAAACCAGCGCAGAAGATTTCAGGGTGCGTCGTCACAGAGGCCACTAGCCAGCGGGCAAGCAACCGGACAGATGCGGCAAGCAGGAAAATGCTGAAGGGCCCCACGCAGGACTCGTGGAGTGTGGGGGGCTGATCTTCGGTGCAGATGGTGCTTGGGGTTGGGGCTTCTCAATCCCCGGTGCACAACTTCGAGGGTACCTCAGAAGCTGCGCTGTAAGTTACTAGCCACTTTTCCCAGGTAGCCGGTCCCACGTCGCTCGTCGCCTCCACGGATCTCAGCTCTGCTGTAGATGTGGATCAGGGTCGGAGAAGTCTGGAAGTCAAGGCTCTGGTCAGGCTCTGCAGTCGGTTCCTCGTAGAACGTGGGCAAAGCAAAGGGTAGTCTCTTGATGGTGCCTGTTTGCACAGGGTAGCCACTCCTTGGCTACAAGGGAGATTCTTCAGTCTTCTTCTTTCGTCGAATGTCGAAGGTCCAGAGTTTCTGTTCAGTTTTGCAGGTTCAGGATAATCTAAAGTCTTGAGGCCATACTCCCACTCTTATACTGATCTGGGGGGCTGGGATACCTGCTAGGTCACGCCTTATGGGTGGGACCTGGGAGGGGGTGGTTACACCCACTTCCCTTTGTCCAGTTTCGCGCCAGAGCTGGGGCTGGAGTGCCCCAGCGCCGGTTTGAACTGGACTATGCAAGGAACACCTTGTGTGCCCCAGGCATGTCTCATTCCTTTCAGCCCTACCTGCCCCAATACACTAAAGTCTGTCTGGGGAGGTGCTAGCACCTCCCCAAGCAGGAAACCTATTGTCCAAGCCTCCCTTGCCAGGATCACTCCCAGCAGCAGGGGGTCAGACTCGTGTCTGTGGCAGCAGCATCCATTTTGTGATGCTGAGGCTTTAGTTAGAGTTAAACAGCAAAGTAGGATTTTAACATGTCTCTCCCTCTAGAAGGGAGGGATAATATCCTCATCCCCAGAAATGGGATGGGGGTATTATTCCAAAGTGTTAGACACCTTACACGACATGTTTTGATAAAGCCAAACCATAGTTACCATAACCGTTTAAGATTATAAGGCACTTTAAGAGTATATGGTAGGCTATATCATAGAACAGCTATAAGGACATGGTTCCGAAAGCTGCAGACAGGCTCAGCTCATGCTAGAGCACCATCTCACATGTTACCAAGCACTCTGCCTCCAGGATTGTTAAGGCCTGCCATAGGAGTGACTGATAGGTACACATGTGTCTATATGTAAGTTAGGTATAGGAATACTACACCTAAGCAAGGGGTGATTACACGACCTTGCCCCAGCTGAGTGATCAGCCAGTTGTGTCAAAATGGAAGGCCAGGCCAGGGGTGGCATAATACATGCTGCAGCCCCTGGGAGGCCTAGGGTACACCTATGCCCTGGGTACCTAGGGTACACTGTACAGGGTCCAATAAGGTGATCCTTACCAATTGGTTATGTACCTAGGGTACATGGAGTCCATTTTAAAGAGAGAGCAGACAGCCTGAGACCCTGAATGGCAGGATCTCAGGCCAACTAAGTCGAAAAACCAGCTAGACACTAGGCAAAAAGTTGGGGGTAACCATAGTCAGATATCCACCTTCCTACACAACCCCCCCCCAAACGAAAGGAGATAAGGCTGGCCTTGACAAGGTAAGCCTCTATTGCCTAAGTGGCCATATAAGGAAGAACCAGCACTGGCATGGTTACCCCCTGTCTCATGGTCCACTAAGCAATCCCTCATCCTAAAGATATCATAGGGTCTCCACCATAGGGAATATCTACCTTTGGTGTGTCTTTGCAAAGGAAAAGGCTGGTGTTGAGATGGAGTACTGAAGTGAGTGTCCTCAAAGTGAGGCCTCAGCCTCCTCCAATCATCCTCCACCATGGATGCCTTTCTTTCTCCAACTGAGTTGCACTGTGCTCTCAGGGTCAGCCTCTGGCTACCTAAAGCTGGAGGCTGGGTCCCTTTTGTGGGCTTACTGGAGGGACAGGTCAGGTTTGGGGCCCTAAGGTCCCATGTTTGCCTGTGCCCAACAGAATCCCTCTGGGGGAGGTCCCTAACTACCTGTGAAGGGGATCCCTCAGGAATGTTTTTACCCATCACCTGGCTAGGGCTACTAGCCAGGCAATCCTCATTCTTTTGATGGGGGGGTTCTTGTGGACAGGGGCCCTCTTGGGGTCCACTGGCCTCCCTGACCTCTGCAGCCCTGGGCTGACTGAGGCAGGGTAGAGAGAGGCAGGCTACCTGCACCAGACTGGGTCCCTCCTTGGAAGGGGCCACTGACATCAGAGGCTCTGCCAGGCCAGGCCTGGCTACCTCTGGGGCAGTTCCTTCACAAGGGGTGAGGTCAGATCCCTGAGGAGGCTGACCTCTTCCTAATGTCTGGGGAGAGGGAGACTTTTCTTCCTCCCCACTACTCTCTGTTTGTGTGGAGTGATCCATAGTTTCAGGCTTCACTACACCTATATCAGTCTGAGTGTGGGCTGAGACCATTACAGCCTTGCCAACCTTTTCAGGAAGGCACTCAGTTTGTGTTTGAGCTGTGACTGTCACAGCTCTGCCAATTTCTACAGGGAAGTCTGTCTGTGCCTGGGCTGTGGCTACCACTGCCCTTCCAACCTTTTCAGGGAGGAAAGCTACTTGGACAGGGGTTGTGACTGGCACAACCCCACTACCCTTTTTGGAAAGGCCTACCATTTTAGAATGGGTGTCTTGTTCAACTCCAGCCCAAGCTGAGAGTTCTAAGTCATTCCCCAGCAAGCAGTCCACAGGCAAGGTTGGAGACACTGCCACCCTCTTAGGGCCAGTGACACCTCCCCAGCTGAGACATACCTCTGCCATGGGATGACTGTTCTGTTTGCCATCAATGTTAGTTACCTGGTATGAGAAACCAGGCAAAAGCTGCTCAGAGGGAACTAGCCTATGGGCCACCATAGTGATGCTAGCTCCAGTGTCTCTGTAGGCCTCAGCTTTTCTACCATTGATGTAGGGTTCCTGTCTGTACCTACCCAAAGTGTTGGGACAGGCAGTGAAGTTGGCAAACCCCATGCCACCATCACAGACAAGAGTAGCTGCTGTAGGGGAATTGGCTAAGCCAGGATCCCCCTGTGTTCCCCAAGAAAACCCAACCAAATTTTTGGGGGCACTCCCACCACCTGGGGGATTACTGCTGACAGTAATAGGTGGTGTGACAGGAGTAGTTGGAGGAACAGTTTTGTTTTTAGCCTGTGGGCAACTGCTGTCAGTTTTCCAATGCCCAGGTGTTTTACACACATGGCAGTAAGGCTTTTTAACTGTGGTAGAGGAGGGAGCTTGGGACCCACCACCCTGTGTGGAGTTTTGGGGCCCTGAGGAAGATTTCTCTTTTGCTTTATCCCCACCCTTCTCTTGAGGCTTGGTGGTATCTTTCTTTTGGTCACCACCCTGATTTTTAGGCCTAATCCTGGTCCTGACCCATTTATCTGCCCTCTTTCCCAATTCTTGGGGAGAGGTCAAATCTGAGTCTACCAGGTGTTGATGGAGAAGCTGGTTCTGACAATTACTAAGGATATGCTCCCTCATAATCAAGTTGTACAATCCTGTATAGTCCTGCACCTTGCTGCCATTTAACCAACCTTCCAAAGCCTTAGTGGCACAATCCACAAAATCAGACCAGTCCTGTGTCTGTGTCTTCTGGGTGTCTCTGAACAACAACCTATATTGCTCAGTGGTTAAGCCAAACCCATCTATCAGAGCACTCTTCAGGACTTTGTAATTGTTTGCATCCTCATCACTGACTGTGAGGAGCTTGTCTCTACCTTTGTCAGAAAAGGAGAGCCACAAGATAGCTGCCCACTGACTTTGGGGTACCTGCTGTACTTTGCAGGCCCTCTCCAAAGCAGTCATCCATTTGTGGATGTCATCCCCATTCTGATATGGGGGGACTATCTTGCTTAGGTTTCTATGGTCATAAGACCTATCCCTATCTCTAGGAATGTTGCTGCCACCAGTGGGTTCTGACCCACACAATTTTTGCTCTCTAGCCAGAGCAAGCTTCTCTTTGGCAAGGGCAATTTCTTCCCTCTGAATCCTCAGATTAGCTTCCCTCATTCTGGCTTTATGCTCCTTTCTCTCAGGTGAAGTCATTCCCCTGTGAGAGGAAGCATTAGAGATGCTAGAAACATGGGAGTGGATGGATTCCCTTGAAGGGGATCTGTCCCTCCTGCTTCTCTGTGAAAGCCTACTTGGGGGTCTGTATGGGGGGGACCCCATGCAAACTCCCATGTAAACTTAGGTTAGCCTGGCTAAGTCTTCCTACTTGGCCCTGGCTGTCTACCTCTTCATCTGAAGTCTCCTCTGACTCCTCTGTGGTGGGTAGACCCTCCTCTGTGCCGAGGGCACCTGCCTGAGATGCCCTATGAGCATCATACTCCTCTAGGAGTTGTCTTAACTGAAGGAGGGTAGGGTTTGCACCCTGTTTTATTCCTCCGGAGGTACACAAGTGTCTCATCTCCTGGAATGTTAAGGTATCATATCTAGAGGGGATCTTTTGCAGACCTGATCCTCCTGAGAGAGCATCTACTTGATCTCCTCTCAGAGACATGATCTAGTGAGGGTGTGGTGTGTGCACCTACCTACACTAGTTGTATCTACTAAACCTCTCTAGTAGTTGTAGTCAGGGTGTGTTACTCCCTTCAACCTACAACTATAAAGTCCAGTAGGACTTAAGTATAATAATCTATGTTATATGTACCTAGACAATATCTGTGTGATCTTTCAATTTAGTATCTCAAGATTACAATGGTATTACAACAGCAAGCTCAGATCCCACCGCTGCTCACCAATGTGAGAAGTTGGCCTGATGTATGATGTCACTAGTTCTAGTGTACACCTTATATCAGTCCAAATACCCTTATGGTGATTGGTTGTAAAGTCAACCTTATAGACCAGCTATCCTAGTGGTAGCATGGACAAGAGCAGTCTTAGGCTAAACTCTGAATGGCATGTGAAGCCAGCTGTGATACCATATATAATCCCTTGAATACCAAATGAAAGGACACCACAACAGATATATATATAAAATAAAGTGTATTTATTCTAAGCAAACCCTCAGCACTCTTTATGAGATTAGAGGTAAGTACAACACAGTCTTATTAATGCATACAGTAAGTCACACAGGTAAGTAATACAGTTAGGCCCTAGGGGCCACGCAAACCATATACTAAGTAAGTGGTATAAGAACCACTGTCACGGAAATAGAATAGGCCTAGGGAATCGCTGGGGCTACACTACACTAGCGTTAGTTAGGAAGTGGGAGGCCCACGGGATTCGTGTGCAGAGTGGAAACACTCACGCGTAATGCGTAAAAGTCAATAGCAATAGTACAGTTTAGAAAACGGTAGATTTAGGACACTTCCGGAGTAGCTAGGAAGTTGAGACTTGAAAACTAGACACTAGGATAGTCACTATCCTGATGAGCACCGGAGTACCCAAGTTACCTAGCCCACAGGCTGCGGGTGCATAGGGGTGAAGATGCGTCGTTTTCGTCGTCGACTCCTATGGATGCCTGAAGAAAGATGCTGACAGGCAGTCAGTGAAGAGTGTCCGGTGGATCCCAAGGCTGGGATCAAGAAGAGAAGAAACCTGCAAGCAGAAGGGACAGAGTCAAGGTCACTAGCCAGTGACCACGTGAAACCAGGAAGGAACCAGGCGATTTCGTGAAGATTGCAGGTGAAGGTGAAGCTTGTCGCTGCAGCCAGGAGGACCAGGAAGCGTCGAGGACGACCAGGACCAGGAGGCGAGCTGTCCCACGAAGGCTCTTGCTGTCGGCGGCGTCGAAGTTGGACTAGGACTCACCAAGCCTTGGCAAGCGGAACCCACGAAGAACGAAGGACTTGCTTCTGGTGCAGACCAGGAAGGTCTGGGGTGCTTCTTCTTTGCAGAGAAGTGGGAGCCAGTCTGGAGGAGCCACACCAGCGCAGAAGATTTCAGGGTGCGTCGTCACAGAGGCCACTAGCCAGCGGGCAAGCAACCGGACAGACGCGGCAAGCAGGAAAATGCTGAAGGGCCCCACGCAGGACTCGTGGAGTGTGGGGGGCTGATCTTCGGTGCAGATGGTGCTTGGGGTTGGGGCTTCTCAATCCCCGGTGCACAACTTCGAGGGTACCTCAGAAGCTGCGCTGTAAGTTACTAGCCACTTTTCCCAGGTAGCCGGTCCCACGTCGCTCTTCGCCTCCACGGATCTCAGCTCTGCTGTAGATGTGGATCAGGGTCGGAGAAGTCTGGAAGTCAAGGCTCTGGTCAGGCTCTGCAGTCGGTTCCTCGTAGAACGTGGGCAAAGCAAAGGGTAGTCTCTTGATGGTGCCTGTTTGCACAGGGTAGCCACTCCTTGGCTACAAGGGAGATTCTTCAGTCTTCTTCTTTCGTCGAATGTCGAAGGTCCAGAGTTTCTGTTCAGTTTTGCAGGTTCAGGATAATCTAAAGTCTTGAGGCCCAACTCCCACTCTTATACTAATCTGGGGGGCTGGGATACCTGCTAGGTCACGCCTTATGGGTGGGACCTGGGAGGGGGTGGTTACACCCACTTCCCTTTGTCCAGTTTCGCGCCAGAGCTGGGGCTGGAGTGCCCCAGCGCCGGTTTGAACTGGACTATGCAAGGAACACCTTGTGTGCCCCAGGCATGTCTCATTCCTTTCAGCCCTCCCTGCCCCAATACACTAAAGTCTGTCTGGGGAGGTGCTAGCACCTCCCCAAGCAGGAAACCTATTGTTCAAGCCTCCCTTGCCAGGATCACTCCCAGCAGCAGGGGGTCAGACTCGTGTCTGTGGCAGCAGCATCCATTTTGTGATGCTGAGGCTTTGGTTAGAGTTAAACAGCAAAGTAGGATTTTAACATGTCTCTCCCTCTAGAAGGGAGGAATAATATCCTCATCACCAGAAATGGTATGGGGGTATTATTCCAAAGTGTTAGACACCTTACACGACATGTTTTGATAAAGCCAAACCATAGTTACCATAACCGTTTAAGATTATAAGGCACTTTAAGAGTATATGGTAGGCTATATCATAGAACAGCTATAAGGACATGGTTCCGAAAGCTGCAGACAGGCTCAGCTCATGCTAGAGCACCATCTCACATGTTACCAAGCACTCTGCCTCCAGGATTGTTAAGGCCTGCCATAGGAGTGACTGATAGGTACACATGTGTCTATATGTAAGTTAGGTATAGGAATACTACACCTAAGCAAGGGGTGATTACACGACCTTGCCCCAGCTGAGTGATCAGCCAGTTGTGTCAAAATGGAAGGCCAGGCCAGGGGTGGCATAATACATGCTGCAGCCCCTGGGAGGCCTAGGGTACACCTATGCCCTGGGTACCTAGGGTACACTGTACAGGGTCCAATAAGGTGATCCTTACCAATTGGTTATGTACCTAGGGTACATGGAGTCCATTTTAAAGAGAGAGCAGACAGCCTGAGACCCTGAATGGCAGGATCTCAGGCCAACTAAGTCGAAAAACCAGCTAGACACTAGGCAAAAAGTTGGGGGTAACCATAGTCAGATATCCACCTTCCTACACTTACTTTTACAGTATTGGCACCACCTTTTTGACTGGCCTTCTTGAGTCTTCTTTTTCTGCTGTGAAGCCTGACCCCCACCCTCTTTGGTTTGTTGGGGACCTGTCGGAGACTTCTGGTCATTTTGTTCACTCTTGTTACTACCCTTTTGGTCTGCTTTCTTCTGACCACCCTGGTTCTGAGTCTGGTTCTGCTTGATCCTTGTTCTGACCCATCTGTCTGCCTTCTTTCCCAATTCTTGGGGAGAGGTCAGATCTGAGTCAACAAGGTGCTGATGCAACAATTGGTTCTGACAGTTGTTTAAAATCTGTTCTCTCATGATAAGATTATACAATCCTGTGTAATCAGTAACCTTGCTACCCAGCAACCAGCCTTCCAAAGCCTTAGTGGCACAATCGACAAAGTCAGCCCAATCCTGAGACTGAATTTTCTGGGTGTCTCTGAACAGCAACCTGTACTGCTCAGTTGTTAAGCCATCAATCAGTGTATTCTTCAGGACTTGGTAGTTGTTAGCATCCTCAGCTCTAGTAGTGAGGAGCTTGTCTCTACCTTTACCTTCAAAGGAGAGCCACAGTATAGCTGCCCACTGACTTGGGGGGGCGCACTGGACAGTGCAGGCCCTCTCCAAAGCAGTCATCCATTTGTGGATGTCATCCCCTTGTTTAAAGGGGGGCACTATTTTACTTAGGTGTCTAGTGTCTAAACTCCTGTCTTTCTCTCTAATGATAATACTGCCACCAGTGGGGTGTGCCCCACTCAATTTCTGCTCTCTGGCAAAGGCAAGTCTTTCTTTGGCAAGGGCAAGTTCTTCCCTCTCAATCCTCAGATTGACTTCCCTCATCTTAGCTTCATGCTCTCTTCTCTGAGGGGATGTCATTCCTCCCCGAGAAGATGCCTGAGAGACATGGGTTCGAACAGATCTGTTAGAGCCTCTGTAGAGAGACCTACCTCGTCCATTCCCAATGTTAAGCCTGCCTGAGAGTGGGCCTGGGGCTCCCCCAGTTCCATTCTCATGCCTGCTTAAGTTGGTCCTTGTGAGCCTACTGACTACTACTGGACCTTTGTCTGCCTCGTCCCCTGATAACTCCTCTTCCTCTTCCTCCTCGCCACGGAGGCCAAGGTCAGGGTCACCAAGGGTTCCCTCTAAGGGGGGCATGTTCCCATCTGGATTAGGGGGGCCTGTGTTAGAGGCCCTTCTAGCATCATAAGTCTCTAAGAGACCTATCAGAAATGTGATGGTAGGGTTAGAACCCTGTTTTAGCTTCCTGGAGGTACACAGTTGTCTCATCTCCTGGAAGCTAAGAGCTGCATATCTTGACGCGACCTGTGGAGGGTCAATGACCACTAGGGGAGTCTCTGAAGACTCTCCGCGGTAAGACATGCTTTCTAGTGAGGTGTAAGTGATGCACCTACCTACACTATGGGTTTACCTACTGACCCCTTGCTAAGAGTTGTAGTCAGGGTGTGCTAAGCCCTGTTACACTACAACAGCTGGTTCAGTAGAACTCAGAGTATTCTAAGTTAAGTTATATGTACCTGGGTACTTATGTGATCTTTCAACTGATGTTATTAGGATACGTGGGTGGTAAAACAACAGCAAGCTCAAATCCCAACCGCTGCTCACCAATGTGAGAAGTTGGCCTGATATATAGTGCTCACTATTCTAGTGATCACTGTGTATCATACCAAACGACCCTTATTGATGATTGGTTGTAAGTCAACCTTATAGACCAGCTATCCTAGTAGCATGGACAAGAGCAGTCTTTAAGCTAAACTCTAGAGGGCGTGTTAAGCCAGCTGTTTTACCATCACATTTACCCCTTGAACACCAAGTGAAAGGACACCACACAAGTTGTTATGAAAAATAAAGGATATTTATTTATAACAAGACTACCCTGGCTCTTTATGAGTCAAGGAGCTAAGCACAATACAAAACTCTTAAGGAAATACTTCAAGTTGCACAATTTACACAAATGCCCGAGGGGCACGAAAAACCATATACACTACAAGTGGAATGCGAAATGCTAGCAGGTGAGTAACCAGATCCAGAGGCTTCAGGATCGCTAGGACTACACTACTGAACTCTAAGGTTAGGAGCAGGAGGCCTAGGGAGATCGGGTGCAGAGTGTGCACTCTCACGCGGGATGCGGGAAGAAGTCTATGGATGCTAGCGTTTCTAAAGTTACTGTTTTCGGACGAATCCGACCAGCTAGACTGAAAACGAAAAAGGATCTGGACACTTCGATAGTGAACCTACGTTGGAGCACCGAAATGCTCGGGTTACCTAGCCCAGGGGCTGCGGCTGCATAGGGTTCAAAAGACGTCGGGAATCCTCGTTGAAGTCTCTGGAGCCTGAAAGAAGTAGTTGCTGGCAGGTGACCAGTGAAGATATTCGGAGGGATCCAAGCCTGGATCGATGCTGGAGATGACCTGAAAGCAGAGGGGACTCAGTTCTTAATCACTAGCCAGTGATTGCGTGGGCACCGGGATGGCACCGGAGGAAGTCACCTCGGCCAGGTGAGTGGGCGACGCTGGACTCTGCTGTCCCTCGGACCAGGAGGCGTTGTCGGCGACCAGGCTGGAGGGGCGAGCTGTCCCACGAAGGTGTCTGCTGTCGGTGATGCTGGGTCCAGGATTGGAGCAACAAGCCTTGGCAAAGGCAAGCCCACGCGGTGGAGTCAAGATGGCGTCTGGAGTGGACCAGGAGGGTCCGGGGTGCTCCTCTGTTGGAGGGGAGCAAGGGCCAGTCTGGAGCAACCAGACCAGCGGGGAAAGCGTTGTGGTGCTTCGTAAGGAGGGCCACTAGCCAACGGCAAGTGACCGGACAACGCGGTGAGCAGCAAAGAGCAGAAGGGCCCCCAAGGAGTTCTCGTGGATGCGGGGGGGGGGGGGGGCTGGACTTCGGTGCTGGGGCTGCTCAGGGTTAGGGCTTCTCAAACCCCAAAAAGCACTCACTCGAGGATCCCTCGGCGGTCGTGCTGGATAAGCGTCGTGCAGTTTCAGAAGATGGCCGGTCCCGCAGGTCTCGTCACACCCACGAATCTCAGCTGGGCTGATGATGCAGGTAGAGGTCAGAGGTGGCAGGGAATCCGGGTCTCGTCGAGCTTGGTCAGTCTTGATCCGGAGGACAGACGTACAGCAAACCGCAAGCGCTTAGGTGGTGCCTGCTGGTGCAGGGTGGCTACTCCTTAGCCACAAGGGAGAGTCTTCAGAATAGTCAAGAGTTCCTTTCGTGGAAAGTAGTTCAAGATTTAGAATGATCTAATTTGGGAAGGGGGCCCGCTCCTACCTTTATTCTAAGAAAAGGGGCTGGCCTGTGACTAGGTCCTGCCTATGGGTGGGACCAGGAGGGGGGTGGTTACACCCCTCTCCTTTGTCCGGTCTCTCCCCAGCTCAGGGGCTGGGGTGCCCCTGGAATTGGTTTGAGCCGGCCTATGCACAGTGGGCACCGGGGTGCCACTTGCAGTCACCTTCCTCTCAGCCCTGCCTACCTGGGATACACAAAATCCTGTCTGGGATGGTGCTAGCACGGCCCCTGACAGGAAACCCTTTGTCCAAGCTCTCCTCGCTGGAAGGACTCCCAGTAGCAGGAGGTCAGACTTGTGTCTGTGGTGGCGGCATCCATTTTGTGATGCTGAGGCTCGAGTCAATTTTAACCGGGGTTCACAGTTACATACATGTCGTGTCCCTCTAGAAGGGTGGAATGCTAACCCCGTCGCCAGAATTGGCGAGGGGTTAGTATTCCAATTCGTATGACACCTTACTCGACATGTTTTGATAATGCGATACCAAAGTTAGCAAATAACCGCAAGGATTATAGTACACTTAAGTGTATATGGTACGCGTTATCCTGGAATAGCTATTAGGACTTGGTTCCGCAAGCTGCAGACGGGCTCAGCTCATGCCAGAGCACCATCTCACATAATTCCAAGCACTCTGCCTTCAGGATTGATAAGACCTGCCATAGGAGTGACTGATAGGAATACATGTGTCCATTTTAGGGTTAGATATAGGAATACTATATCTAAAGCAAAGGGTGATTACACCACCTTGCCCCAGCTGTCGTGCAGCCAGTTGTGTCAGATTTGGGTGGCCAGCCAGGGGTGGCATAATACATGCTGCAGCCCCTGGTAGGCCCTGGGTACACCTATGCCCTGGATACCTAAGGTATGCTGATACAGGGACTGATAAGGTGGCCCAGTTCCAATTAGTAAATGCACCTAAGGTACATGTGTGTCAATTTAGAGAGAGAACAGGTAGGCTGTGGGTCTGATTAGCAGGCCCACAGCCAGGGAAAGTCGTAAACCAATGAAGCAAAAAGCAAAAATCTGGGGTGATCATAGGATTGCAGACCCTACTCTCCTACAACCATATCATGTGGGCCAATCTGTCTCCTTGCCCACTTTTTAAACTCCTTCACATCCCTCTAAAGAAGACAAGCGACTCCACCGTCTTGACCCAAAAAGAGCATTGTCCTTCTACCTTGACTGCACAAGAGAGTACTGGGTGGACGACCAACTCTTAATGAGGTATGTTGTTGCGAGGAGAGGTCATGCGGTGCAGAAATGGCCCATCTCTTGGACCTTGCTGTATCTCACCGCTGCCACCAATGTAGGAGGCCGGCTTACTTAAGTGAAGCACCTTGCACTAATCCAGACAACCCTTATGGTAATTTAAGTGGTTTTAGACAACCATAAAAAGCTCTCCAAGTGGTAGCTGTGGAGAGCAGCCTTTAGGCTTAGTCCAGAAGGAGTGCTAAGCAGCTTGTTTTACTAGAACTAATCATATAGTGTAGGTTAAACGAAAAGAACCACACAGCGTAGTTATAAAAATTGTTATATTTATTATACACACTCACTAACACATTGGTATATCTCCTACCCAAAGATATCAACACAATACACACAATATTTCAATTGGAAACCAGGTAAGTAAGCACAAATACCCAGTGGTTTTCACGGGGAGACCAAACCATGTACTAAAGAAGTGGAATGAGAACTGCGACTGAAGTCTGAAGTCGGTACTTGGACCAGAAGACTCAGAAGGGCTGGGTACCCAAGGAAACACCTGAGGTAAGTACCTAGAAACCCCACGGAGGCTGTGTGCAGAGTGGAAACACAGCCGCGTACTCAATGCAAGTCAATGGAACAGTCGCGGTTGCAGTTTGTAAGAAAAAGGACCCTTCCCAATGGACCCTGAAGAAACCCCATTAAAGGTTGGATAGTCACCCCACCCGTGGATACCCCAAGAGCCAGAATACCTACACCAGGGAAGCCGGGTGCATAGATGCAAACTGACGTCAGAAACCGCCGTAGATGAAAAAGGTGAAAGAGTCCTGTGGAGTGGTTCTTGTCCCCTCTGCAAGCAGAGGGGACAAAGTCTATGCCACTCAGAAGTCACCAGGAGGCACAGAAGACTAATGACCACCGATGACGGAAGATGCAGGAGTGATGACAGTTACCTTATCGCTGCAGTTGTGAGGACCAGGCGACGCTGTGGAAGAGCAGGTGCCGTTCACTAGCTGTCCCACGCCGGGCGTCAAGAACCAGGGCGTTGGTGTCCGTCGGGAGCATCAACTAGCCTTGGCAGCAGCAAAGACGTGGTAAATGAAGAAGGTGCAGCTTTGTGACCAGCAAGGTCCAAAGGACTCACCAAGCTCAGGAGAGTCAGAGCAGGCCCGAGCAAGCAGGGGAGCCCACTGAAGCCAAAGAAGACCCTCAAGAGGACCCACAGGCCGAAGGCACAGGAGTCGCAAGAGGTAGAGGATGCATTGGGTCAACAAGCCTTGGCAATGGCAAATCAACGCGGTGCACAGGGGTTCTGTTCCAGCAAGGGATACGGGCCTCAAACTTGCTGAGAGGACAGGTCAGGCCTCAGAAGAGTTGCAGAACCACCACCCATGTTGCTGAGCCCTTCGAGTCCGTGGGACATCAGGAGCTGCAAACCGGTCAGCTTCGTTGCTGTGCCTGCAGATGCAGGGGAGTTACTCCTTCACTCCAAGAGAGATTACTTCGGGTGTCCTTTAATACAGGGGGGCACCCTAGAGTGCCTCCAAATGCATGGGATCCTACAGCCAACACTGGAATCGGTGTTGGGGTAGTATTCCAACAAGTTTGATAACAAACATGACTGGTTCGGTGCAGCAACTATATAGCTAAACATCTCATAATGACTTATGTCCACTATATGTTTAAAAATGGCTGTCCGAACTTGCAAAGCCTGGATAATCGACCCCTTGTTTGTTGGGGTGTCCTGCTCATGCAGGGGCACCCTCACGCTTATAACCAAGCACCCTGCCCTCATGACTGAAGAGCCTCCTGAAGGCTTAAGAACTCATTTCACCGGAGCGAAGGCTGTGACCAATAATTTAGCCTGTGGAGTTCCTGTCCTGGACATCTGTCAGGCAACAGCATCATCCCTGCACAAGTTTAACAACTATTACTACCTGGACAGTCTGGTCTTCAGGGACGGGCACTTCGGCCGTTCGGTCCTGCAGAACTTCTTAGTCTAAATTTATCTGAAGACCCACCTCCGGGAATGGTATTACTTGGGTATCTAATCAAAGGTAAGGAACCTGCGGCTAGATGTCTTACCTTCAGTAACGCCTTATCTGATAGAGACAATATCTAGTCACAGATTCCTCACCGACCCACCCCACTCTGCGGACAGATTTCCAGGGTCAGGGCTGATCCCTTTCAGGGCCCTAGTTTGGACACACCAGTGTAAGTGCACTTAATGGCTCCACGCTTGTGGCTTGGAAAGTCGTGAAAAGTAACTGACATCAATGCGCTTAGGTGGCGCTTTAATAGGTGACACAGACGTTACTTCTGGCGTGGACGCCTCTGACCACACAACATGTAGCCAACGAACGCCACCTACTGGCGACCAGGGTTACTGCTTATGAAAAAGTTTCCAGATTCAGTCTAACGCCTGGGGAAATTGTAAGATAAGGAATCTGAGGCTAGATATTGTCTCTACCAGATAAGTCATTGCTGAAGGTATGGAACCTGTTCTTCGGAATCCGGTTTAGGCTCCACCCACATGTTGTTCCCCCTGAGTACAGGATTCAATAGGGCCAAGTTTGTGTCCTTCCACTAAAAGACTGCATGCATTGCACTAGTTAGCTTGTGATAAAGTTTATATTCAACACAGCAGGATTGGGTTGCTTATGGTGGCAAGTCAATGATAAAGGTTGTTAGAGTCGGGGATCTCTGGTTGGCGCAAGGTTGCCCTTGTGTCAAGCAGGAACCCTCTCCTCCACGTCAGGGCGCAGGATAACCCCTCGCGAATGACCCTTGCTCACCCTCTAGGTGCGTGGCGTGAGCAGCCAAGGCGATTCCTCAGGCGTTGTTGGTTAAGCACTTACAATCGTACACACAGTAAATACATCAATCCCCCCAGAAACGGACACCAGACTTGGATATATATAAAAATACGATTCTTTATGTAAAAATAGGGTATATATATCTCAGCAGACTTATCACAAGACCAATAACGTTTTCGCTATGCCACCAGGTTGTAAAGCAGGCAAATGTTCTTGGTTCGTGGTTTCAAATGGATAGTTCGTAGTCTCTTTACTTGTAGTTCCAGTACTCACAGAGATCGGTTCCTGCGAACGGGGAAATAAGGCGTTGCGGGCCCCGAGCCCGATACTGGACTTCTTTCGTGATTAGGAGAGTCGGCACAGGTCGGTGCGACTCTCAGCTTGGGAAGTGTTCTTGGGTCCTCAATCAGCAGGTGTGGGCACGTAGGCAGGCGCGGCCAGCGACCCTTTAGCACGGCGGTGCAGGAGGGTCTCTACAGCGGGGGCGGCGCGGCCTGAGATGTCCGGGGATAGCGAAGCGGGGTCACAGGGCACAGTCAGTGCAACTGGATGACCCGGCGTAGATCACAGTCGTCGGACGGCTTCCGGCAGGAGGGGTGATAGCGCGTTCAGCGCACTCCAATGGCAGGCGGTGACAGGGGTGCAGGCGGCCTGGCCCGGGGACAGAGAGCGGCTCCGGACGGAGCGGGGCTCTCACGGGATTGCGGCAGGCGAGCTCCTGAGTGTCACGGCCCTAGGAGGGGCGATGAGGGGCGCAGTCTCTTTTCCGGCGGGATGCACACACGGCTCGTATTGGAGGACGAGCAAGAAGCACAGAGAACCCACTGGTCCTGGGGTTCAGTTCAGGGGGCAAGCTCAGATCAAGCCCTTGGAGAATGTTCAAGCACAAAGTAGCAAAGTCTTTTCAGTAAGTCTCTTCCTCTCCTTTCTCAGCAAGGCAGGCAGCAGGCCAGCTCCTCCAGCGTCTCCTTCTCCTTCTAGTCGGGCAGAGGTTCTTTGTGGTAAACAGGATTCTGATTTCTTAGGAGCCAGGCTCCTACTTTTATACCATGATTCTTTTGTTCTTTAGCGCCAGGGGGCCTAGGCCTGGCTCAGTCCAGTTCTGGAGCACTTTGTTATGGTGACTCTGCTCTTTCCTTTCAGCAGCAGGGCAGAGACATCAGCCGCCCCACAGGGGGTGGCGCCGGCTTTGTGGTGGCAGAGCACAGGTCTATTCAAGAGTCAAGGTGTACTCCTCCCACCCATCCAGGTGTAATCTCTCTACCCACCACCTGGCAGCCAACCTGTCTCTGGGGATTCCCCAACCCTGCTCCTTACGGTTGCCAGGCAGAACACATACACACAGCAGAGGCGGACTGAGATGGTCAGGTCAGTAAATACTAACTTTCTAAAAGGAGTATTTACAAACCCAGGATATTAAAATAAACTTGACTACAAGAAGTATTTTATCATCCTGAGTTCAGGCATACTAAACTTGACACTTCTACCATGTTCTCTGAGTCCACTGGGGTCACAGCGTTGGCGTGATCCCAGCAGCCCATTCTGGCCTATGGAGAGCAGGTAGCCTTCAATAGTGAAAACGAAAATGGCTGTCATTCACTACTAAGACATGCCACACACATCAGGGCATGTCCTACCTTATGCCTACAATGCACCCTGCCCGTGGGCCTACCAGAGGGGTGGCTAATATGTAGGTAAGGGAAGGTTTAGGGACTGGCAAGTGGGGGCACTTGCGCAGTCAGCGCGACGGTCCCGGACCGCGCACAGGGTCTGCGGTGGCAGACCCTAGACACATTTTACAAGGCCGCTTCCGTGGGTGGCGCAACCAGCGCTGCAAGCCCACCAGCAGCATTGGCATTCACGAGCCCTGGCACCCCTGGTGCACTTTACTGGGGACTGACAGTGAATCCAATAAACCAATCGTGAACATCAATTACAGGTACACTTTACCTAGGGAGCACTTGCACTGCGGCACGGATTAGCCGTGGCGCAGTGCCCTGAGCGGACAACACCAGCAAAACAGTCGAGGCACACCATCAAAAAGTGGAAGGGAAACTCACGCCAAGGTGCCAGGTCTAACACGTGTCCCCTCCAGCTGAAATGTGGGGAGAACTACCCTTGCCCAGGGGGTTCCTCGTCACTAAGGCGGAAATACCTGGACAGACCGTCAGCGTTGGCGTGATCTGTACCAGGACGGTGTTCCACCGTAAAGTCCATACCCTGTAGGGAGATGGACCACCTCAACAGCTTCGGGTTTTCACCCCTCATTTGCATCAACCATCTGAGGGGCCTGTGGTCCGTCTGAACCCGGAAGTGAGACCCAAACAAGTAGGGTCTTAGCTTCTTCAGCGCCCAGACCACAGCAAATGCTTCTCGCTCAATTGCACTCCACCTACTTTCCCGTGGAAGTAACCTCCTACTGATGAAGGCTACGGGTTGGTCCCAGCCCTCCTCAGTCATCTGTGAGAGAACAGCCCCTACACCATGCTCTGAAGCGTCCGTCTGCACTAGGAATTCCTTGGAGAAGTCAGGGGCCAAGAGCACGGGCGCCGTGCACATGGCAGTCTTCAGGGTGTCAAAAGCTTTCTGACAGGTGTCAGTCCAAATCACGTTCCTGGGCTGCTTCTTCGAAGTCAGCTCTGTCAAGGGGGCAACGATCGTTCCATAGCCCTTGACAAACCTCCTGTAGTACCCAGTGAGCCCCAGGAAGGCCCTCACTGCGGTCTGCGTCTTGGGGGGTTCCCAAGCCAGGATGGTCTCAATTTTGGGTTGCAAGGGTGCCACCTTGCCACTCCCCACTTGGTGTCCCAAGTACACCACGGAACCCTGCCCGATCTGGCACTTGCTTGCCTTGATCGTGAGGCCTGCTCGGCGCAGCGCCATCAACACTTCCCAGAGGTGGCGCAGGTGTTCAGGCCAGGTGGCACTGAACACTGCGATGTCATCCAGGTAGGCGGCACTGAACGCATCCAGCCCAACCAGTACCTGGTTGACCAACCTCTGAAAGGTGGCAGGGGCATTCTTCATCCCAAATGGCATGACTCGGAACTGGAAGTGCCCATCTGGTGTAGAGAATGCGGACCTCTCTTTGGCCCCATCGGTCAAGGCGATCTGCCAGTACCCAGACGTTAAATCAAACGTGCTGAGGAACCGGGCAGCCCCTAGCCGATCAATGAGCTCATCAGCTCTGGGGATGGGGTGCGCGTCAGTCTTCGTTACTGAATTGAGTCCTCTGTAGTCCACACAGAACCGGAGTTCAGGTGTGGCTCCCGGCGCAGCAGCCTTTGGGACCAAGACCACGGGGCTGGACCAAGGACTGCTGGAGGACTCAACCACCCCTAGCGCAAGCATTTTGGAGACCTCCTCCTTGATGCAAGCTCTGACCCTGTCAGTTACCCTGTAAGCCTTGTGCTTCACAGGTAAGCTGTCTCCTGTGTCCACATCATGGACGCACCAATCTGTGACACCAGGAACCAGGGAGAATCGGTCGGAAAATTGTCCCAGCAAGTGGCGGCAATCTTCCTGTTGTCCGGGCGTCAGGGTGGGTGAGAGGTTAACTCCATCCACTGACCCATCTTTCTCAGAGGCCACTAAGAGGTCAGGAAGAGGCTCGGTCTCCTCTTCCATTCCATCATCAGTGGCCAGCAGCATGCCCACTTCGGTCCTCTCTAAGTGGGGCTTAAGGCGGTTAACATGTAGGACCCTCAAAGGGTTCCTGGGAGTCTGCATGTCCACCAAGTAGGTGATAGGACTTTTGCGCTCCACAACCTCAAATGGACCGGTCCACTTATCCTGAAGTGCACACGGCTCCACTGGGGCCAAGACCCACACCTTTTGTCCAGGTTGAAGCTCTACCAGAGTGGCATTCCGGTCGTACCACCGCTTCATCTCCTCCTGGCTGGCTTCCAGATTTGCCTCAGCAAGTTGCCTGAAACGCCGAGTCTGGTTTCGGAAGGCCAGCATGTAACTATATACATTCTGGGGAGGTTTCCTGGGAGATTGCTCCCAGCCTTCCTTTACCAAACTCAGAGGTCCTCTTACCGGGTGACCATACAGAAGCTCAAAGGGGCTGAACCCTAGAGACTTCTGTGGCACCTCTCGGTAAGCGAAGAGCAGGCATGGCAAGAGGACGTCCCACTTACGCCTCATTGGACCGTCCAGGCCCATGATCATGCCTTTGAGGGTTCGGTTGAATCTCTCAACCAACCCATTTCCTTGGGGATGGTAAGGAGTGGTGAACTTGTAAGTTACCCCACACTCCTTCCACAGGGATTTCATATATGTGGATATGAAATTGGTCCCCCTGTCGCTCACCACCTCTAGAGGGAATCCCACTCGGGAGAAAATTCCCATCAGTGCCCGTCCCACCACGGGGGCCGTCACTGTCCTCAGAGGGATGGCTTCAGGGTACCGGGTGGCATGGTCCACCAAGACCAGGATGAACCTGTTGCCCAGGGCTGTCTTGGGATCCAGAGGCCCCACAATATCAATACCCACTCGTTGGAATGGCGTACCGACCACAGGGAAAGGTTGCAGAGGAGCCTTGTGCTTCCCTCCGCTCTTACCACTTGCCTGGCAAGTCTGACAGGTTCTGCAGTAGGAATCGGAATTCTTATGCATTTGGGGCCAGTAAAAGTGGGTGACAAGCCTGTCATAGGTCTTGTCCATCCCCAAATGTCCTGCTAACGGCACATCGTGAGCCAGCCCCAGTAGGAAGGTTCTGAACTTCTGGGGTACCACCAGCACACGGGCTGACCCAGGTTCAGCAGCCTTAGGCTCGGAATACAGGAGGTCACTCTCCCAGTACACGTAGTGTGTTTTGGCCTGAACACCATTGGCCTGGTCTGCAGCCTGTTGCCGCATACCCACGAGAGAAGGGCATTCTTTCTGCTCCCTGCAGAATTCCTCCCTGGAGGGACCTCCTTCTTGCTGCCAATGGGTCAGCTCAGGCAGATCTCCCAGTTCGGCAATCTGTTCCCCGGTAGGCTCCAGAGTATCCCCCTCAGGGTCTACTTCCTCCTGGGCCGTGGGAACTTCGGGGGCCGGTTTCCCGCGCCTCCTGCGCCTTCTCCCTAAGGCCGGTTCCTGGACCTCTCCCTCAGGCTCCAGGACCCTCTCAACACCCCTACTGGCTGCCATGGACCGGGTGGTCACGCACGCCCAGTCGGGTAGACCCACCATCCTCAGATGCGTGGTCTTCTCCACCTTTTCCCAAGGGGAACTCTCCAGGTCGTTCCCTAGCAGACAGTCTACAGGCATGTCAGTTCTCACAGCGACTTGTAGAGTACCAGAGACCTCCCCCCACTCAAAGGGAACTTGAGCCATTGGACAACGACTCTCTACGTTGTCAGCATTGACAACCCTACAGTAGGCATTGGGTACAATCTGCTCTTGAGACACCAGGTGTTGCCTCACCGAGGTCACGCTGGCTCCTGTATCTCTGAGAGCCTCAACCTTCTTTCCATTGATGGTCACCACCTGCCCATATTTCTTAGTGTTAGAGGGCAGGTAGGTTACAGGGACCATCTCACTGTCTCCTAGCGAGACTAGGGTCATCTGCCCGGGACCCCCACCCTCCTGGACTGCTACTTCCTCCCCAAAGTTAACACTAGCTACTTGCCGGGGGGGAGCACCAGTGGGTGCGGTCTTACCAAACAGGCGACACTTAGGATCAGAGGCAATGTGACCCGGGTCACCACACCTATAACAATTGAAGGGCCCCTTTGGAACAGGTCTACCTGTCGGGGCCCCGTTCTGCTGCGGGGTTGGGGGAGGCTGAGAACCCTTCTGCTGGTTCCCTTGGGAATTACTTTGGGGGCCTTTTTGGAACCCCTTCTGTTTACCCTTGTCCCCCCCACTCTTCTGCTGGGGACCCTGCCCACCTTTGGCGGAGTCTCCCACTTGACCCTTGTGGACCCTGGTGCTGAGCCAGCGGTCCGCCTCCTCAGCAAGCTTCCTCGGGTTGGACAGCTTGCTATCTATCAGGTGCTGGCGTAGCTCAGGAAAACATTGACTGGACAAGTGCTCCCATGCAATTAAATCAAGCAGCCCTTGATAATCATTCACTTTGCTACCCTTCACCCAACCATCCAGCGCTCTGCAGAAAAAGGTCACATATTCCACATACGTACTCTCAGGGATCTTCTTCGTCTCCCTGAACCGCTGTCTATATAGCTCCGGAGTTAACCCATACCTGGTCATTAAAGCTTCCTTCATATGGGGGTATGAGGTTTGGAGATCTAAGGGTAAATCTAACAGTGTGTCACGCCCTTCAGCAAGGAACCTTCCCCACAACCCCGCTCCCCAGTCTTTCTCAGGGACCCGGTGTGAGGACATGGCCACCTCGTAGGCCCTAAACCACTGCCCTATGTCATCCTTTCTGAAATACTCCTTTACTACATCTTTGGGGATGTACACCTTGGACTCTACCTGCGCTGGTGGAGTGCTGCCACCAGAAGGAGCGGTGTCCAAACTTTTCGCCTTCAGCTCCAACTCCTTCAATCTTATATCATGATCCATTTGGCGTTGTTGTGCCTCCAGGGCCAACTTCTGCTTTTCCATTTCCATTTGTCCGGCCAACTTTGCCATCTCCATTGCATGCGCCCTGTCGGCTGCCCTGTCTGCCAGCTCCTCTGGCGACCGGACTCTGCTGGGCTCCTCAAGGTTGTCGGGTGGAACGATGTCCCCCGCATTCCGTAGGTCTCGTGACTCCTTCCAGGCTCTCAACGCCTTGGTGTACTGGGGCTTCCTCTTGCATCCAGCATGGGGGACTCTGAATTGTACACTGTAGCCTTTCAATTGCTCCATCGTGTAGCCTTCCAGTCTCTCCCAATCCACCTCATCGATTCCAGAAATCACAGAGAGTGCTCTCCCAGCGGAGTGTGAGCCAGGCATGGTTGCAGTAATGGCAGATGTCTCAACAAAGTTAAACCTGTGGCTGCGTTATTTGGTCTGCTCTCACTATCTGGTGATTAATAATTCACTGTATGCAAATTACAAGTGCAAATCCGAAATCCCACCCGCTGCCAACAATGTTAGAGTCGGGGATCTCTGGTTGGCGCAAGGTTGCCCTTGTGTCAAGCAGGAACCCTCTCCTCCACGTCAGGGCGCAGGATAACCCCTCGCGAATGACCCTTGCTCACCCTCTAGGTGCGTGGCGTGAGCAGCCAAGGCGATTCCTCAGGCGTTGTTGGTTAAGCACTTACAATCGTACACACAGTAAATACATCAATCCCCCCAGAAACGGACACCAGACTTGGATATATATAAAAATACGATTCTTTATGTAAAAATAGGGTATATATATCTCAGCAGACTTATCACAAGACCAATAACGTTTTCGCTATGCCACCAGGTTGTAAAGCAGGCAAATGTTCTTGGTTCGTGGTTTCAAATGGATAGTTCGTAGTCTCTTTACTTGTAGTTCCAGTACTCACAGAGATCGGTTCCTGCGAACGGGGAAATAAGGCGTTGCGGGCCCCGAGCCCGATACTGGACTTCTTTCGTGATTAGGAGAGTCGGCACAGGTCGGTGCGACTCTCAGCTTGGGAAGTGTTCTTGGGTCCTCAATCAGCAGGTGTGGGCACGTAGGCAGGCGCGGCCAGCGACCCTTTAGCACGGCGGTGCAGGAGGGTCTCTACAGCGGGGGCGGCGCGGCCTGAGATGTCCGGGGATAGCGAAGCGGGGTCACAGGGCACAGTCAGTGCAACTGGAAGACCCGGCGTAGATCACAGTCGTCGGACGGCTTCCGGCAGGAGGGGTGATAGCGCGTTCAGCGCACTCCAATGGCAGGCGGTGACAGGGGTGCAGGCGGCCTGGCCCGGGGACAGAGAGCGGCTCCGGACGGAGCGGGGCTCTCACGGGATTGCGGCAGGCGAGCTCCTGAGTGTCACGGCCCTAGGAGGGGCGATGAGGGGCGCAGTCTCTTTTCCGGCGGGATGCACACACGGCTCGTATTGGAGGACGAGCAAGAAGCACAGAGAACCCACTGGTCCTGGGGTTCAGTTCAGGGGGCAAGCTCAGATCAAGCCCTTGGAGAATGTTCAAGCACAAAGTAGCAAAGTCTTTTCAGTAAGTCTCTTCCTCTCCTTTCTCAGCAAGGCAGGCAGCAGGCCAGCTCCTCCAGCGTCTCCTTCTCCTTCTAGTCGGGCAGAGGTTCTTTGTGGTAAACAGGATTCTGATTTCTTAGGAGCCAGGCTCCTACTTTTATACCATGATTCTTTTGTTCTTTAGCGCCAGGGGGCCTAGGCCTGGCTCAGTCCAGTTCTGGAGCACTTTGTTATGGTGACTCTGCTCTTTCCTTTCAGCAGCAGGGCAGAGACATCAGCCGCCCCACAGGGGGTGGCGCCGGCTTTGTGGTGGCAGAGCACAGGTCTATTCAAGAGTCAAGGTGTACTCCTCCCACCCATCCAGGTGTAATCTCTCTACCCACCACCTGGCAGCCAACCTGTCTCTGGGGATTCCCCAACCCTGCTCCTTACGGTTGCCAGGCAGAACACATACACACAGCAGAGGCGGACTGAGATGGTCAGGTCAGTAAATACTAACTTTCTAAAAGGAGTATTTACAAACCCAGGATATTAAAATAAACTTGACTACAAGAAGTATTTTATCATCCTGAGTTCAGGCATACTAAACTTGACACTTCTACCATGTTCTCTGAGTCCACTGGGGTCACAGCGTTGGCGTGATCCCAGCAGCCCATTCTGGCCTATGGAGAGCAGGTAGCCTTCAATAGTGAAAACGAAAATGGCTGTCATTCACTACTAAGACATGCCACACACATCAGGGCATGTCCTACCTTATGCCTACAATGCACCCTGCCCGTGGGCCTACCAGAGGGGTGGCTAATATGTAGGTAAGGGAAGGTTTAGGGACTGGCAAGTGGGGGCACTTGCGCAGTCAGCGCGACGGTCCCGGACCGCGCACAGGGTCTGCGGTGGCAGACCCTAGACACATTTTACAAGGCCGCTTCCGTGGGTGGCGCAACCAGCGCTGCAAGCCCACCAGCAGCATTGGCATTCACGAGCCCTGGCACCCCTGGTGCACTTTACTGGGGACTGACAGTGAATCCAATAAACCAATCGTGAACATCAATTACAGGTACACTTTACCTAGGGAGCACTTGCACTGCGGCACGGATTAGTCGTGGCGCAGTGCCCTGAGCGGACAACACCAGCAAAACAGTCGAGGCACACCATCAAAAAGTGGAAGGGAAACTCACGCCAAGGTGCCAGGTCTAACAAAGGTTATAGGCCTAATCTGTTTATTATGGTAAAGGTACAATGCCTGACATATTTATTGTCAAAAACATATGTGGTTGAGTATGGATTATTACTGTATATTAAAGCGTATAGGCAGGTATTTTGTTACGTGGAATCTCACACTTTATTGTAATGTTATAAATGGATGCCTGATGGTTGCCCGCTTCTGCACACTTTCATAAGCCTGTTTGTATGTAGTGTCAAGTCACTGGTAAAGGGTAGAGGCCTTATTAGTTTGCTGAGAAACGTTATGTCAGATTTCTTAGGTTTGATCCGTTTGTAATGAAAAGGTGTGTCAACTGCGAGTATCTTGTAATAAAAAATCATTAAATAATACATACATCCATTTCTCTACATATATCAACATAGATACTTAGAGGGCTTTTGTGTCCACTTTGTTCTGCAATTGATCTGTCGGAGTGTCACTTACACTCTGATTCCATCCATGACAGTGAACTACGTACAGTATTGGTTCAGTCTTCCTCAGTCCACGGCTCTTTTGCATGCAAATTATGGCGTTTTCTGATTATGTGTGTATTCACCTGCAAATTAGTGCCCTTTAGTATCTTATGTGCCAATATTAGAGCTGGCTGGCCAGTCCTTTTGTTTTAAATGTTCTCCTTCTATTGTTCCCCTTTCGTTTACCTGCTTTTACTCTTTTTATTTTAATGTTTCGTAAGCGGATGATGCAGCTATCCAGGCAGTGCTAAAGGGGGCCTTAATTGCCGCTCATTTAATATGCAATGCGCCACATCCCATGTGGTCACTTCCTCTAAACCAAGAGATTATTGTTGTTTTCCTAAGTGTATCATTGTTTTACTGTTCCAGAATAACCGACAGTTATAAATTTGACTGCCATGCCTGAACTTCAAAGACAACCGCAGACTATTTTCAATACATTTGTGAGATGGACACCAGCTGCTATATTTAGTTCTGTTATTACAAACATATAACAACCGCATTCAGAAGACAGCATGTTTTCTTTTATCTACTTGTATTATTTTAATTTATCTTGCATATGTTGTTGAGTTTGTGTGTGTTTTATTGCGATTGTGTCACACTGTGATTGGAAGAATGAGTCAATGGATTGATGAATGATGTATCAGAACAAAGATGAGTGAGACTGCATGTATTATGACTTATTGAATGTCTACACCCATCAGTGACACAAAAGGCACATTTAAATCATAGGCCAGACCTATTGGCATTGATAATGCTTGTTTTACAGTGTTATTACATTTGCTACAAATTTGTTTGCTTTCCAGACAGCCCTTTAAAGTCTGGGCCCTAGGCAAGTCATCGTTTAGCCCATTCTAACTCAAAGTGCAGACTCCAGCTCCGGCCCTGTGACTGATGCCACTTACCCGAGCCTCGATGTCTTCACTGACGTTGGACCCTATAGTTTTATCGAATTCGGAAACTCAGTCATTGACCCCTGGACCTCCGCTTTTTGCCCTACCTATTGAGCAACTACTAGAGCTACTCTGGGTGGATAGTAAGATCCATGGTTTTGAGTGGGCTCCAGGTTTATATTGAAGACCTTCTAGGATTTTGCACTCACCCCCGACATTTAGGCCCTCACAGATTGAGTCTACTGAATCTGTTTTGGCAGCACTCCTGTTGAAGGTGAACACGCTTGTTTATCTAGTCAATGGCAAACATGCACTGCTCATTGGAAGTGCGTCTGGAAAGCTAGAGTTTCAGACATTTCGATGGTGGTGATGCCTGGGAAATCTCCAGAGTGTAAAAGGGCAACATGGTTCAGTTGTTGGACTGCTTTAAGTATAGTTTGGACCAATGCAACCCTCTTTAGTGTCCATCATAAGGCACACAGCAATGGTTAAAAAGATTTAATCTCTAAGCAGCTGTACACCCTCCAGAATTGACTCTTTTAGATACCATGCTATTTTCTCTTCAGGAAAGTGTTGCTACTCTGTGCCTTTCTTTGGAGGATAAGGTTTCAATGACCTTCAATTGCCAAATGTTGTAAATTGCCATATGATGGAGGCACTGGGAATGACTGACATCCTAATGTACAACTGTGCTTCTCTTCCAGGAGATACTCATCAGTAGTCATAAGCATTGAATAATGCCGTCCATGTGTGCAGATCCCTGAGCACATACAAAATACAATATATATGTATGTTTAATTTTTTTAAAACAAAATACTTAGTACCTTAAAACATATGTACATATTAACATATATGTAGGAGGCTGGCTTAGTATATGGTGCACACTTATTTAAGTAAAGCATTGTGCACTAATCCAGACAACCCTCATGGTGATTTTAGTGGTCTTAGAAAGCTGTGGAGATTAGCCTTCACACTTATCGAGGAATGTTAAGCAACTTGTATTAACAGATCTAATCATGTAGTATAGGTTGAACGAAAAATAATCACACAGTGTATATATGAAAATATGTCTATTTATTACACAACACTCGCTAACACATAGTTATATCGCCTACCCGGAGATATCAACACAAATACACAACAATTGCAAATAGGTAAGTAAGCACAATACACAATTATCTCCACGGGGAGACCAAAACATATACTAAAAATGTGGAATGCGAACTGAGACCGAAGTTAAGACTTGGACCAGGAGACTCAGAAGAGCTGGGTACACAAAGTACCACCCAAGGTAAGTACCCAGAAACCCCACAGAGGCTGTGTGCAGAGTGGAAACACAGCTGCATACTCAATAGAAGTCAACGCGAAAGTTGAGGTTTCAGTTTTGAAGAAGGACCCTTCCCAGTGGACCCTGAAGAAACCCCATGGAAGACAGACGGTTGGAGAGTCAGCCCACCCCAGGAACCAGGATACCTAAACCATGGAAGCCGGGTACATAGGTGCGAAGTGCCATCGGAAACCGCTGTAGACCACAATGGAGGACTTCAGAAAAGAAGCCACTGGTGAAGACTGTGCACAAGTCCAGTGGAATCCAAGGGTTGATTCTTGAAGATAAGAACCTGCAAACAGAGGGGACAGAGTCAATACCTCTCAGAAGTGACCAGGAGGCACAGAAGAGCAATGCCCACCGATGTCGAAAGGCGCAGGAGTGATGACGGTGACCTTGTCGCTGCAGCTGTGAGGACCAGGCGACGCTGTGGAAGACAAGGAGCCATGCCGTGCTGTCCCTCATTGGAAGTTGAGAGCCAGGGGGTTGGTGTCCATCGAGAGCACCAACAAGCCATCGTAGCCGCAACTGGCAAGGAAGACGAACAAGGAGGAATATTGGGACCAGCAAGGTCCAAGGGACTTACCAACAGCAGGAGACTTGGTGCAGGACCGGAGCAAGCAGGGAAGTCCACTCTAGCAAGAGAAGACCCTCAGGAGGACCCGCAGGCCATAGGCACAGGACTCTCAAGAGGACCTTGAGCAGCTCTCCAAAGATGAAGGACCATGGTACAGAGGATGCAGTGAGGGTGCTGATCTTCGAGGGAGGAGATACTGGAGGCTGGAGTTTCTTGTATCCTGAAGATCTCTGGAATGCAGAGCCAACAAGCCTTGTCAACAGCAAATTGACAGCGTGCATAGAGGTTTGGTCTCAGCGGTTATGACGAGGGATACTGGCTTCAAAGTTGCAGAGAGGACAGGTTAGGCATGAAGGAGTTACAGAACCACCACCTGTGTTGCTGACTCTGAGGACGTCCGTAGGACGACAGGAGCAGCAGACCGGTCAGCTTCGTTGCGCTGCCTGCAGATGCAGGGGAGTGACTCCTTCACTCCAAGGGAGATTTCTTCGGTTGTCTGTTGATGAACCTGGAAGAAGCACAGACACAGACGACGAAGAACACTTGAAGAACAGCGAGACCAGGAGCAGCAGGAATCTTCCTTGGTGCAGTCTCGGTTCCAGTCGAAGTCCATGTGTAGTTTCAGGGTTGAGTCTTGTCCCACAACGAATCTAAGGACTCACCCACAGGTTACACCCTTAAGTACCCTAAGGAAATGGTCGGAACAACTCGGATGTCTCCCTGGACAGAGGGGAGGATACTCCCACATTCTTTGTCCATATTTGCGCCAGAGCGGGCACCTATAGCTTCCTGAACTGGTGCAAACTAGAGTATGCAAGGAGGACTCCAAATATGCCCTTGAAAGCAGTCTAGTGGCACTGGCAAGTGTCCCCGCCCCAGCCCAATATACTAAGTCCTATCTGTAAGGTGGTCACTCTTCCCTGTGACAGGAAACCTATTGTTCTACCTCTCCCTGTTCGAGCTTGGCTCAGCAGCAGGAGGGCAGATCATGTCTGTGTTCGGCAGCAGCACTAGCTTGCTTGTAGACCCTGAAAGGCAATTACCGGGAGTACCGGGGTTCTGAAAGGAGCTCACCAGTAGATGGGATCATACTTACAACACTGGAATCATTGTTTGGGTATGATTCCAACATGTTTGTTACCAAACACGACCGGGTTCGGTGCAGCCACTATATAGCTAGACATCTCATAGCAGGGCTCGAAAAATTAACTTCACTGCCCGCATATGCGATGTAAATTTAACGAGGGCGAGCTATCTTTAGGTCCTACTCGCCCTTTCTGGCGAGTAGGAAGACAAACTAACTTTATTTTTTCTGTCTGTGAAAACGGAGCAAATGTGACAAGACAACAAGATTTAAAGGCATTTGTATTGTTCAGAAAGATAATGAGCAATAAAGATGCCTTTAAATCTTGTTATCTTGTCACATTTGCTCCGCTTTCAGAGACGGAGGTCAAGTAAGATGCAGTTAGGTCGAGATTTTTCAAGGTACTAGTCCTGCTTGACTTGTACCATTTATTTGATTTTTCGAGCCCTGCATAATGACTGATGTCGACTATCTGTTTAAAAATGGCTGACCGCACTTACAAAAGCCGGGAGAATCGACTCCAGGTTTGTAGGGGTGTCCTACTCATGCAGGGGCACTCTCATGCTTATAACCAAGCACCCTGCCTCAGGGCTGTAGAGCCTGCCATAGGGGTGACTTATAGTTTTAAACTTAAGTGTAATGACCTCAGATATAAGGAAACCTATACCTGTTGTGAGAGGTGCAAGCACCAACTCACACAGGCTGCAATGGCAGACCGGTAGTTACAGTTTGAGTGGGCTCCCATTGGTTGCACAATACATGCTGCAGCCCTTGGGAGACCCCGGTGTACCTATGCCCTGGGTACCTTAGTACCATATACTAGGGACTTACAAGGGTACACCAGTAGCCAGTTGTGGAGGTACCAAAGTACTTACAATGTCAGTTTAAGATCAGTTGCTGGGGTCCTGATTATCAGGATCCCAGCAGACGAGGTCAAAAACACACTGCCACCAGGCAAAAAGTGGGGGTAACCATGCTAGAAGGATCCTACCTTCCTACAGCTGTGCATAAGTGAACCATCTCTAGATGAATTGTGCTATGCATTGAGATCAGCCAGGAACTAGCCAAGAAGGAACCCCCAGAAGGTGTATGCGCTTATTCCAGTCGAGCAAATGCTGCCACCACTGCGCTGGCGTTTGTTGTGCCGGTTCTGGACATTTGTCAGGCCGCTACGTGAGCGTCGTCCATAAATTCACAAAACACCATTGCCAGGACTGGCTGGACGGGCACTTTTTCCAATCTGTTTTACAGGATTTAGTGGTTTGAGCCAAACCACAGTCCCACCATTTGGGGGGGAAGGTATTGCTTTGATATCTATTCACGAGGTGAGGAATCTGCTGTTAGAAGTCTCTATCCGAAGAACAAGTTACTTACCTTCCATTACTCTTTTCCTTGTAGAGACTTTATCTAACTAAAGATTCCTCACCATCCTCCACGTTCTGCAGAATGGACACCTATAATCAGTGAATATTATTCCAAGTCTGCACATTACAGTTCTGATTTCTATTGGCTCCATTTCTGATAGGGCGGGTGGAATCAGAAATAAACTTAGCAAGCAGAGCTGGCGCCGGTATAAGGGCCCGACGTCACAACTGCGATGGGATGGATCTGACGCAGAGCCAAACGACGCCACACACCAATGCGCAAAGATGTTGCTTTGAAAGTTTATGGATTTAGTCTGACACTTGGGGGAATTCACAATGTAAGGAATTTGTGGTTTGATAGAGTCTCTTCCAGAACGGGTGTTACCGAAGGTAGTTAAGTTGTCCTTTTCGCATGCTGAGGTTCCCATGTGGATGCATTCGTGGTGATTGGTGAGGAAGGAAGTAAAACACTTAAGATAGGTTTGTCGAAAGCCATGCATGTTTGCAGTGTGTGGATGTGTATTTAGTAGTCCCCAGTTTAAAAGGCTGCAAAGCATCAAGTATAATCAGGAACCAGGGATAATTCTTATCTATGATCTAGATTGCTGCATCCACCACATCAAGGGAAACCACCTCCGTACAGCAGTATATGCTAAATCTGAAAAAAACACGTTAGTTAGATTCCTCACCTTAGAATATCCCCAGGCGTCAGACTGGATCCGGAAGATTTTTCGTCCGCAATACCCCTTGCGCGTCGCTAGGCGTCGTCTGCGGCTCCGCGTCCGTCGTCGGCGTCGTGCGCCGGAATGACGTCGTCGGAGTACTTAGACGCCGCCCTCGCGCGCTGACGTAATTTCTTCTTTTTTCCGCGCCAGTAAGCGCCGATCCGGGAGAGCTACCCCTTTAGTCAATTTTTGACTAAATTTTTTGACTCTTTTTGGTCATTTCTCGACTCTGGTGCCGGTAGGATGCCTGGTTTCAAGGCCTGCGACGACTGTCACCGACTGATGTCGGTGACTGATCATCACCGCCGGTGCCTGTACTGCTTGGGCCTCGACCACGACGCGGCGTCGTGCTCCGATTGTATGGCCCTGACCTCGACGGCTAGTCGGGAGCGGTCCCACAAGCTTCTCGAGCTTCGCCACTCGGCTCCGCGCCGCTCTCGATCCCGGTCCAGGAGGAGGTCCAAGGATCGGTCGCGAAGCCGCACTCGACATCGTCACTCGTCTGGCTCGAAGTCTTCAGGTAAGTCGAGGCACTCCAAGAAGTCCAAGAGGCGACACCGCTCTTCGGACTCCCCTCGCCGGTCGTGCGACTCGGCCGAGGGTCCGGGTGGTTCCACCCCCGCGGCTCCGCAGGAGCCGCAGGCGCCGCGCAAGTCCCCATACCCGACGGTCCCTGGGACTGACGCGACGCCGGCGGAGGTCAGTGCCTTCCTCTCGGCCATGAGGAGCCTGGCCCCGCCGTCGACGCCCGCTGGCGCGCCTTTGGGCCCCGCGGACTCGACTGGGCGACCTCGTGTGCCGGCGGCTCCGGCCCCGGCGCCGTTGGAGGCTCCGGCCCCGACGCCGCAGGTCCCCGAGGGGCCCGAGCCTGGGCCCCCGTCGACCTCGTTACGCCTCCTCCGCCGGCGCCGACACCGATACCACCCCCGACGCCGGCTCCGGTCGACGTCGATCTACGGTTCAGCCCCTGTCCAGTCCCGACGCCGCTGCGGCGCCGCCCGACGCCGCATCCGATGCCGCTAGAGACACATATTGTCTATCGACCGGCTCCGATCATTCCTCCTGTTTACCAGGAATCGGATGACGGGGGCGACTGGGAGGGGTCTGATGACCCTATGGCCCTTCAGAGCCAACTTGCACAGGACTGGGCAGATGAACTGGGGGAGGCCAGTGGGTTGGATACCTCACCGGACACTGGATTCATCTCTCCTCCGACTGTGGCTTCGGAGGAGGGTGCCGCTTTTTCTGTGGTGCTGCGCAAGGCGGCCGAAGCCCTTGGGCTTGAGCTGCCTGCCGTGGCTGTGAGGACTAACATCCTCACTGAGGTGCTTCAGTCTGCCGCATGCTCCACTGAGCCTCTGCTGCCATTCAATGAGGCCCTCACTGACGTTCTGCAGGGCACCTGGTCCAAGCCCTCCACAGTCCCTCCTGTGGATAGGAACGTTTCCTAGGGGCCACCGCCCTGCTCCGGGCGACCCCAGTATCTGAAAGAAACACGTTAGTTAGATTCCTCACCTTAGAATATCCCCAGGCGTCAGACTGGATCCGGAAGATTTTTCGTCAGCAATACCCCTTGCGCGTCGCTAGGCGTCGTCTGCGGCTCCGCGTCCGTCGTCGGCGTCGTGCGCCGGGATGACGTCGTCGGAGTACTTAGACGCCGCCCTCGCGCGCTGACGTCAGTTCTTCTTTTTTCCGCGCCAGTAAGCGCAGATCCGGGAGAGCTACCCCTTTTAGTCTTTTTTGACTAAATCTTTTTGATCATTTTTGATCCCTGTCTGTCGACATCTGGTGCCGGTAGGATGCCTGGGTTCAAGGCTTGTGAAGACTGTCATCGACTGATGTCGGTGACCGATCACCACCGCCGGTGCCTCTATTGCTTAGGCCTCGACCACGACGCGGAGTCGTGCAACGACTGTCAGGCCCTGACTTCGAAGGCTAGGCGGGAGCGGTCCCGCAAGCTTCTCGAGCTTCGCCACTCGGCTCCGCGTCGTGCGCGATCCCGGTCCAGGAGGAGGTCCAAGGATCGCTCGCGGAGCCCTAGCCGACGCCACCATCGATCGTCTGGCTCCAAGTCGTCGGGTAAGTCCAAACACTCAAAGAAGTCCAAGAGGCGACATCGCTCTTCGGACTCCCCTCGCCGGTCGCGCGACTCGGCCGAGGGTCCAAGTGGTTCCACCCCCGCGGCTCCGGCGGAGCCGCAGGTGCCGCGTCCGCCCCCATACCTTCCGGTCCCTGGGGCTGACGCGGCGCCGGCGGAGATCAGTGCCTTCCTCTCGGCCATGAGGAGCCTGGCCCCGCCGTCGACGCCCGCTGGCGCGCCTTCGGGCCCCGCGGGCTCGACTGGGCGACCTCGCGTGCCGGCGGCTCCGGCCCCGGCGCCGTCGACGACTCCGGTCTCGACGCCGCAGGTCCCCGCGGGGCCCATGCCTGGGCCCCAGTCGACGCCGGTTGACCTTGTCACTCCTCCACCGGCGCCGACGCCTGAACCACCGACGCCGTCACCGGCGCCGCCGACGCCGACGCCTGTGACGCCGACGCCCCAGTTTAGCCCTCATCCGGACCCGACGCCGGCACGGCGTCCGCCGACGCCGCATCCGACGCCGCTAGAGACCTACCATCTCTACAGTCCGGTTCCGATCATTCCTCCTGTTTATCAGGAATCGGAAGAAGGGGGCGACTGGGAGGGGTTCGAGGACCCTCTGGCTGTTCAGTCACAGCTTTCTCAGGACTGGGCAGATGAGCTGGGGGAGGCCAGCGGGCTGGACACCTCGCCAGACGCTGGATTCACTTCTCCTCCGACCGTGGCTTCGGAGGAGGGTGCAGCATTTTCTGTGGTGCTGCGCAAGGCGGCTGAGGCCCTTGGGCTCGAGTTGCCTGCCGTGGCTGTGAGGACCAACATCCTCACTGAGGTGCTTCAAACCTCAGCAAGCTCCACTGAGCCTCTGCTGCCGTTTAACGAGGCCCTCACTGACGTTCTGCAGGGCACCTGGTCCAAGCCCTCCACAGTTCCTCCTGTGGATAGGAACGTTGCCAGGCGCCACCGCCCTGCTCCGGGCGACCCCAGCTTCCTGTCCCAACACCCCACCCCCGAGAGTCTGGTTATCCAGGCCTCTACTTCCCAATCCTCCTTCCTGACCGCTCCGCCGGACCGGGATTCCAAGAGACTCGAGCAGTTTGGCAAGAAACTGTTCTCGTCCCTTAGTTTGGGCCTGCGGTCTTTAAATACCGCCTGTCTCTTGGACCGTTATTCCCATTCTCTGTGGGATACGGTGGAGGACGTGCTGCCCCTGTGTCCGGAGGAGGTCCGGACGCGTCTTTCCCAGGCTCTGGCCGATGGGAGGGATGCAGCACGGCACGCCATAAGATGTGGGCTTGACACCACGGACTCGCTAGGTCGGGCGATTTCCACCACGGTGGCGCTCCGCCGCCACGCCTGGATGCGGTCCACGTCCTTTTCCGGGGATGTCCAGAACACCCTCATGGACATGCCCTTTGATGGCACTCGCCTGTTTGGTGAGAAGGCGGACAGTGCGCTGAACCGCTTTAAGGACTCCCGGGCTACGGCCAAGTCCTTGGGCCTCTCGGCTCCGCGGGCGCACACCTCCGCTTTTCGCCCCTTTCGTGGCCAAGGAAGGGGCGCCTCCTCACGTCCGCAGAGCCACCAGCCGCAGAACCAACCTGCGCGCGGTCGCGGACGTGGCTTCCGCCGTGGCGGAAATGGAGGCCGACGTGGTCAGCCCACATCCACCCCGGCAGCATCCGCCTCAAAGCCTTCCTAGTCCGAGCTTTCAGGCCCATACCACGCCAGTGGGCGGCAGAGTTCGCCATCACCTGCTCCACTGGCGGTCCATCACATCGGACAGGTGGGTGCTGCAAATCGTCCGAAGGGGCTACTCCCTCCCCTTCGAGACGACCCCTCCAGCCATGCCACCACAACACCACCGTATCTCGGGGGATCATTTGGATCTTCTCCGCGAGGAAGTTTCGGCTCTCCTGGCCAAGGGAGCCGTCGAGCGCGTTCCGAGTCCAGAAGTAGGTCGTGGTTGTTATTCCCACTACTTTCTGGTTCCCAAGAAGGGCAAGGGGGGCCTGCGCCCTATCTTGGACCTCCGGAACGTCAATGCCTTCCTCCGAAAGGAAAGGTTCAAGATGCTAACGTTGGCTCAGGTTTTAGCTGCCCTAGACCCTGGAGACTGGATGGTAGCGTTGGACTTGCAGGACGCATATTTCCATATCCCCGTCCTGCCGGCCCACCGGCGTTACCTGCGGTTCACGGTGGGCCAAGAGCACTTTCAGTTTACCGTGCTCCCCTTCGGCCTCACCAGTGCCCCTCGGGTGTTCACGAAAGTGATGGCGGTGGTCGCAGCTCATCTGCGCAGATCAGGGGTCCCAGTCTTCCCCTATCTCGACGACTGGTTGTTGAAGGCGGGCTCGCCCCAGGCAGTCGTCTCCCACCTCCAGACTACGGCGGATCTCCTGCATTTGCTGGGGTTTTCCATCAACGTGCCGAAGTCACACTTGAGTCCCTCTCAGAAGCTCCTCTTCATCGGAGCGGTTCTCGATTCGGCGCAGTTCCGGGTCCATCCACCGGAACAGCGGGTCCGGGATATACAGGCCCTGATTCCCATCTTTCGGCCTCTATCCCGGGTTTCGGTCAGGCTAGTGTTGCGGCTTCTGGGGCTGAGGGCCTCCTGCATCCTACTAGTGCATCACGCCAGGCGGCGCATGCGGGCTCTGCAGTGGGACCTGAAGTTTCAGTGGGCCCAGCATCACGGCAACCTGTCCGACCATGTCTTGATCTCGGAGGGCACTGCACAGCAGCTGCGGTGGTGGCTCACGGACCGCGAGTGGGTCAAGGGCAAGAGCCTCTCCCTTCCCCAACCGGAGCATGTCGTAGTGACGGATGCGTCCCTCTTGGGTTGGGGTGGCCATATGGGAGAGGCGGAGATCAGAGGCCTCTGGTCTCCGGCGGAGTCTCGTCTCCACATCAACCTGTTGGAGTTGAGAGCGATCCGGCTAGCACTGAAAGCCTTCCTTCCCTCTGTCAGGGGAAGTGTCGTGCAGGTGTTCACGGACAACACCACCGCCATGTGGTACTGCAACAAACAGGGCGGGGTGGGGTCGTGGACCCTTTGTCAGGAGGCTCTGCGCCTCTGGACATGGCTGGAACACCAGGGCGTCACCCTGGTGGTTCAACATCTGGCGGGCTCTCTGAACGCCAGAGCAGACGAACTCAGCCGCCGGTGCATGATGGATCACGAATGGCGTCTGAACTCCGAAGTGGTGCAAGGCCTCTTTCAGCAGTGGGGAGAGCCTTGGTTAGATCTATTCGCCACCGAAGAGAACGCGCAATGTCAGCAGTTCTGCGCGTTGGAATTTCCAAGGCGGCACTCGCTCGGCGACGCTTTTCGTCACGAGTGGAGTTGCGGTCTGTTGTACGCCTTTCCGCCTATACCACTTCTGCCCAGAGTGCTGAAGAAGATCAGGCGCGACCGGGCCCAAGTCATCTTGGTGGCTCCGGATTGGGCACGAAGATACTGGTATCCCGAGCTACTCAGTCTGTTGACCGATCCCCCGATACGTCTGCCCCTTCGGGAGGATCTTCTGTCGCAGCAGCAGGGGACGGTCCTCCACCCGAACCTGTCCAGCCTCCACCTCCATGCGTGGAGATTGAGCGGCGGCAGTTGATGCCATTTGACTTGCCTCCTGAAGTCTGTGATATCATTCTGGCAGCCAGGCGTCCCTCCACAAAGTCGGTATACGCCTGCCGGTGGAACAAATTTGTGGCATGGTGCACAGCAAAGGCTGTGGATCCCCTTTCCGCCCCTCTTTCTGAGGTTCTCCTCTTCCTTCTTTCTCTGGCCCGGCAGGGCTCTGCCCTGGGCACCCTGAAAGGTTATCTTGCTGCCATCTCCGCCTTCTTGCGGCTTCCTGATCAGCCTTCTCTTTTCAAGTCCCCTGTGGTTACACGCTTTCTCAAAGGCATTACACACACGTTCCCTCCTGTCCCTTTTGTAATGCCTCAGTGGGACTTGAATCTGGTTTTGACATTCCTGATGTGCGCTCCCTTCGAGCCACTTCACAATTGCCCTCTTCGTCTTCTAACTCTAAAGACTGCTTTTCTGGTAGCTATCACCTCGGCTAGACGGGTGAGTGAGCTCCAGGCTTTATCTTCAAAGCCTCCTTTTCTATCTGTTCATCCGGACAAGGTTGTCCTTCGGCCTCGTCCCTCTTTTCTTCCTAAAGTGGTGACTCCATTTCACCTTGGGCAGTCTGTCACCTTGCCCACCTTCTTTCCGCCTCCGCATCCTTCCAAAGAGGAAGAGAGGCTCCACCGTCTGGACCCAAAACGTGCGCTCTCCTTCTATCTGGACCGCACAAAACAGTTCCGGGTGGACGACCAGCTTTTTGTTGGGTACGTGGGCGCTAAGAAGGGGAAAGCTGTGCACAAACGAACCATCTCTCGGTGGGTCGTTTTGTGTATCAAAATCTGCTATTCCTTGGCTAAAAAGGACCCTCCTGTTGGGCTGCGCGCCCATTCTACTCGGGCCACAGCGGCTACTACTGCCTTGGGACGGGGAGTCCCTTTGCAGGACATCTGTCAGGCGGCGACGTGGGCTTCGCTACACACGTTTGCCAGGCATTATTGCCTTGACAGCCAAGTCCGGAGGGATGGCTTCTTTGGCCTTTCTGTCCTCCAGGACTTTCTGGTGTGATCTTGGTTCGCAGACCCACCACCGGGGATGGTATTGCTTGGGTATCTATTCTAAGGTGAGGAATCTAACTAACGTGTTTCTTTCAGATGAACAAGTTACTAACCTTCGGTAACGATGTATCTGTAAGAAACATTAGTTAGTTAGATTCCTCACCGACCCTCCCATCCTCCCCGTTCTGCGAACTGACATCTAGGGTTAAGGTTGTCCTTTCAGGCCCCTAGATTTTATTTTTGGCACCAGTGTCGGTCTTTGCATGGCTCTGCGTTCCTGGCGCGGAAGGCTATGTACAAGAACTGACGTCAGCGCGCGAGGGCGGCGTCTAAGTACTCCGACGACGTCATCCCGGCGCACGACGCCGACGACGGACGCGGAGCCGCAGACGACGCCTAGCGACGCGCAAGGGGTATTGCTGACGAAAAATCTTCCGGATCCAGTCTGACGCCTGGGGATATTCTAAGGTGAGGAATCTAACTAACTAATGTTTCTTACAGATACATCGTTACCGAAGGTTAGTAACTTGTTCTTTCTGTCCCAACACCCCACCCCCGAGAGTCTGGTTATCCAGGCCTCTACCTCCCAATCCTCCTTGCCGTCCGCTCCTCCGGACCGGGATTCCAAGAGACTGGAACAGTTTGGTAAGAAGCTGTTCTCTTCGCTCAGTTTGGGCCTGCGGTCTTTGAACACCGCCTGTCTCTTGGACCGTTATTCCCACTCTCTGTGGGATGCGGTGGAGGACGTGCTGCCACTGTGCCCGGAGGAGGCCCGGGCGCGGCTTTCCTCGGCCCTGGCCGATGGGAGAGATGCAGCGCGCCATGCAATCCGATGTGAGCTTGACACTACGGACTCGCTGGGTAGGGCGATTTCTACCACGGTGGCGCTTCGACGTCACGCCTGGCTGCGGTCCACGTCTTTTTCAGGGGATGTCCAGAGCACCCTCATGGACATGCCTTTTGATGGCGCTCGCCTTTTTGGTGAGAAAGCGGACAGTGCGCTGGCCCGCTTCAAGGACTCCCGGGCTACGGCCACGTCCTTGGGCCTCTCGGCCCCGCGGCCACAAACTTCCGCTTTTCGCTCCTTTCAAGGCCAAGGAAGGGGCACCTCCTCACGTCCGCCTAGCCACCGGCTGCAGAACCAGCCTGCACGCGGTCGCGGACGTGATTTCCGCCGAGGCGGTACTGGAGGACGACGCGGTCAGTCCACATCCACCCCGGCAGCATCCGCCTCAAAGCCTTCCTAGTCCGAGCTTTCAGGCCCATTCCACGCCAGTGAGCGGCAGAGTTCGCCATCACCTGCTCCACTGGCGTTCCATCACGTCGGACAGGTGGGTGCTGCAAATCGTCCGAAGGGGCTACTCCATCCCCTTCGAGACGACCCCTCCAGCCATGCCACCGCAGCACCACCGTATCTCGGGGGATCATTTGAATCTTCTCCACGAGGAAGTTTCGGCCCTCTTGGCCAAGGGGGCCGTCGAGCGCGTTCCGAGCCCAGAAGTAGGTCGTGGTTGTTATTCCCACTACTTTCTGGTTCCCAAGAAGGGCAAAGGGGGCCTACGCCCTATCTTGGACCTCCGGAACGTCCATGCCTTCCTCCGGAAGGAACGGTTCAAAATGTTAACTTTGGCTCAGATTCTAGCTGCCCTGGAGACTGGATGGTAGCGTTGGACTTGCAGGACGCATATTTCCACATCCCCGTCCTGCCGGCCCACCGGCGTTACCTGCGGTTCACGGTGGGTCAGGAGCACTTTCAGTTCACCGTGCTCCCCTTCGGCCTTACCAGTGCCCCTCGGGTGTTCACGAAAGTGATGGTGGTGGTCGCGGCTCATCTGCGCAGATCAGGGGTTCCAGTCTTCCCCTATCTCGACGACTGGTTGTTGAAGGCGGGCTCGCCCCAGGCAGTCGTCTCCCACCTCCAGACTACGGCGGATCTCCTGCATTTGCTGGGGTTTTCCATCAACGTGCCGAAGTCACACCTGAGCCCCTCTCAGAAGCTCCTCTTCATCAGAGCGGTTCTCGATTCGGCGCAGTTCCGGGTTCATCCCCCGGAACAGCGGGTCCGGGATATACAGGCCCTGATTCCCATCTTTCGGCCTCTATCCTGGGTTTCGGTCAGGCTTGTGTTGCGGCTTCTCTGGCTGATGGCCTCCTGCATCCTACTAGTGCATCACGCCAGGCGGCGCATGCGGGCTCTGCAGTGGGACCTGAAGTTTCAGTGGGCCCAGCATCACGGCAACCTGTCCGACCATGTCTTGATCTCGGAGGGCACTGCACAGCAGTTGCAGTGGTGGCTCACGGACCGCGATTGGGTCACAGGCAAGAGCCTCTCCCTACCCCTACCGGAGCATGTCGTAGTGACGGATGCGTCCCTCCTGGGATGGGGTGGCCATATGGGAGAGGCGGAGATCAGAAGCCTCTGGTCTCCGGCGGAGTCTCGCCTCCACATCAACTTGTTGGAGCTGAGAGCGATCCGACTTGCACTGAAAGCCTTCCTTCCCTCTGTCCGGGGAAGTGTCATGCAGGTGTTCACGGACAACACCACCGCCATGTGGTATTGCAACAAACAGGGCGGGGTGGGGTCGTGGACCCTTTGTCAGGAGGCTCTGCGCCTCTGGACATGGCTGGAACACCAGAGCATCACCCTGGTGGTTCAACATCTGGCGGGCTCTCTGAACGCCAGAGCAGACGAACTCAGCCGCCGGTGCATGATGGATCACGAATGGCGTCTGAACTCCGAGGTGGCGCAAGGTCTCTTTAAGCAGTGGGGAGAGCCTTGGTTAGATCTATTCGCCACCGACGAGAACGCGCAATGTCAGCAGTTCTGCGCGTTGGAATTTCCAAGGCGGCACTCGCTCGGCGATGCTTTTCGTCGCGAGTGGAGTTGCGGTCTGTTGTACGCCTTTCCGCCTATACCACTTCTGCCCAGAGTGCTGAGGAAGAGCAGGTGCGACCGGGCCCAAGTCATCTTGGTGTCTCCGGATTGGGCACGAAGGTACTGGTATCCCGAGCTACTCAGTATGTTGACCGATCCTCCGATACGTCTGCCCCTTCGGGAGGATCTTCTGTCGCAGCAGCAGGGGACGGTCCTCCACCCGAACCTGTCCAGCCTCCACCTCCATGCGTGGAGATTGAGCGGCGGCAGTTGATGCCATTTGACTTGCCTCGTGAAGTCTGTAATATCATTCTGGCAGCCAGGCGTCCCTCCACAAAGACGGTATACGCCTGCCGGTGGAACAAATTTGTGGCATGGTGCACAGCAAAGGCTGTGGATCCCCTTTCCGCCCCTCTTTCTAAGGTTCTCCTCTTTCTTCTTTCTTTGGCCCGGCAGGGCTCTGCCCTGGGCACCTTGAAAGGTTATCTTGCTGCCCTCTCTGCCTTCTTACGGCTTCCTGATCAGCCCTCTCTTTTCAAGTCCCCTGTAGTGTCACGCTTTCTTAAAGGCATTACTCACACGTTCCCTCCTGTCCCTTTCGTAATGCCTCAGTGGGACTTGAATCTTGTCTTAACATTCCTGATGTGCGCTCCCTTTGAGCCTCTTCACAATTGTCCTCTTCGTCTTCTAACTCTTAAGACTGCTTTCCTGGTAGCCGTCACCTCGGCTAGACGGGTGAGTGAGCTCCAGGCTCTATCGTCCAAGCCTCCTTTTCTATCTGTTCATCCGGACAAGGTTGTCCTTCGGCCTCGTCCCTCCTTTCTTCCGAAAGTGGTGACCCCCTTTCATCTTGGGCAATCTGTCACCTTGCCCACCTTCTTTCCGCCTCCGCATCCTTCCAAAGAGGAAGAGCGGCTCCACCGTCTGGACCCAAAACGTGCGCTCTCCTTTTATTTGGACCGCACAAAACAGTTCCGAGTGGACGACCAGCTTTTCGTTGGCTACGTGGGTGCAAAGAAGGGAAAAGCTGTGCACAAACGGACCATCTCCCGGTGGGTCGTTTTGTGTATAAAATCTGTTATTCCTTGGCGAAAAAGGACCCTCCTGTTGGGCTGCGAGCCCATTCTACTCGGGCCACAGCGGCTACTACTGCTTTGGGACGGGGAGTCCCTTTGCAGGACATCTGTCAGGCGGCGACGTGGGCTTCGCTGCACACGTTTGCCAGGCACTATTGCCTAGACAGCCAAGTCCGGAGGGATGGCTTCTTTGGTCGTTCTGTCCTCCAGGACTTTCTGGTGTGATCTTGGTTCGCAGACCCCCACCGGGGTTGGTATTGCTTGGGTATCTATTCTAAGGTGAGGAATCTAACTAACGTGTTTCTTTCAGATGAACAAGTTACTTACCTTCGGTAACGATGTATCTGTAAGAAACATTAGTTAGTTAGATTCCTCACCGACCCACCCATCCTCCCCGTTCTGCGAACTGACATCTAGGGTTAAGGCTATCCCTTTCAGGGCACTAGAATTTTTTGGCACCAGTGTCGGTCTCTTGCATGGCTCTGCGTTCCTGGCGCGGAAAGTTATGTACAAGAACTGACGTCAGCGCGCGAGGGCGGCGTCTAAGTACTCCGACGACGTCATTCCGGCGCACGACGACGGACGCGGAGCCGCAGACGACGCCTAGCGACGCGCAAGGGATATTGCTGATGAAAAATCTTCCAGATCCAGTCTGACGCCTGGGGATATTCTAAGGTGAGGAATCTAACTAACTAATGTTTCTTACAGATACATCCTTACCGAAGGTAAGTAACTTGTTCTAATGGTTTGGTAATCCTAGAAGAGGTTGTTCTTACTGATTCAGTTGTACAGTTGTTTGAAGAATGCCTTCTCCATGATTTTTGCTATGAATTGAAGCTTGTGAGTGAGCAGTATTTATCAAGATTGGCTAAGTTCACTGTGTTGTTTTCAGCAGGGGGAGGATTTGTCCTGTTTTGCAGTCCTCTTCGAAGGTGCCTTGGTTGAGGGTGGCATTAATGATGTTAAGATTGTGTGGGCATTTTCACTGAGTGATCCAATAATGTGTGAGCTCAGTATGTCATCTTTGTTGGTGGTAGACATAGATATTTGAAGATGTCAGGGGAGGTCACTATGTGAGATGAGTTTGAAGACTGTCCTTCTGCAGGTGGTTTGAGGGGGAATTGTAGGCAAGTGACTGTCTGTTTGTGGTAATCAATGAAAATTGTGAGCCTGTTGTTCTTCCTAGTGAAGAAGTGATTGATGGCATTACCCTTGCCAATTCAAGATAGGACAGGAGGGTCTGACTTGGGATTGTCACAGTGCAGGACTTCCTTGAAGTAGGCTTTCCTTACATTTGAGACTTTCTTGACGGCAGAATGTTAAAAGGTGGCTTTTCAGAGATGATTCGGAAGTGCAGGAAAAATTGTTTGACATAAGCAAGATCACCAGAGGCCTTGGTTGGGCTCAATTTCTTTTCATGTCTGATGTTTTAGGCTGGGGAGTATTGGAGTTGTCACCTTGTGAATACCCCCAGGAACCAGACAAGATCCTGAGAATTCTTTTCGCCATACCCTTGCGCATCGGTAGGTGGCCATCTGTGCATGCCGACGTCAGTTCTTTTAGTTCCGTTCCTTCTGATGCAGATCCAGAGCTTGCTCCCTCGAGTTCTGTCCGAATTGACAGAATTTTTCTTTGCAAAAAAAAAATCATATTTTATTTCTCAGTGTGCTAAGTTCATGTCTCCTCCTAAAGTCCCCGGTTTCAAACCGTGCAAGGACTACCACAAGCAGATGTTGGCGATTGACCCTCACAAGATCTGTCTCTAGTGTCTGGGCTGCAGGCACAACTCAGCATTGTGCGACAAATGTGTTGAGGTTACAGACGGGCTGTTGCTCCCGAGGCAGATCTTGTGAACTCTCATCATTGATATCCAGATCCTTAGATAGGTCCAAAATGTAGAAGAAATACAAGCAGTCTAAACACGGCTCCCTTATGTACCACCACTCCCTCTATTCAGAGTCACACGTCGCCCTGGGTACTTCCAGGATGGGAACTCGGTCTTCAGAGCCAGAACCAGTTCTGGCCCTCCTTCCGATGCTGCTTAAGTTCCCTGACCCCCGGCAATACCGTAGAAAGTAGGAGAGCTTAAGAAGGCTGTGGACTGAATCTGGCATGCCGTCGAGCCCCAAGGATAATAGATGGAACTGCCGGCGTATCCATCCTCCATGCCGACTGCACCACTTGACCTCATCCGAGAAAAGGTCTGGCTTCAGATCCAATGCTGAAACCACTTATGGCACCACTGCCAATGCTGCACCCCCAAACAATGACGTCACCACAGATGCCACTGACTTCTTTAGGGTTGATAATGGATCTTTTGGATTCAGAAGTGAACCCTAGGAGACGTCTATCGATGTCGCACATGCTTCGCATATACCCACACTCTAATCCAGAGTAATTTCCGCAAGGATTTCATGAACATACCAGTGATGGATCCAGTACCTCATATGACAATGAAAATCTATTCTTAGACAGTCATGATGCCATTGGCTTAAACACATTGCCTGACACAGGCCTTCACTCACCCTTACCTAATGTGACTACACAAGAGTTTATCTCCTTCGCCTCTGTCATTGGGAGATCATCAGAGGTTTTAGACCTCACCCTGACCACCACTGAGGTCAATGCATACGCCTTAACAGGACAGGGCAAACAACGTAGGAACCTCTCCTCTCTTTCAACTAGGCCCTCAAGAACACACTGTTGAGAAAACTGGAGTTTTGCCCTCCAGTGAACAGACAGATTGCAATGCAGACCAGTCCTGCCATGGGGGATCCTCCCTTCCTCCTCCAGCATCCTTCACCAGAAAGCCTCTTGGTACAGGCCTCTACCAGCCGACTGAAACCCAATATGTTCCTGGCACACCCCTATGTAAAGAGTCAAAATGTATGGCCTCTACCAGCCGACTGAAACCCAATATGTTCCTGACACACCCCTATATAAAGAGTCAAAATATATGGAGACTTTCGCAAACAGAATGTTCTCCTTGGCTAGCTTAGCTTTGAGATCAGTGAATTCCAGCTGTCTCCTGGTGAGCTACTCGTATGTATTGTGGAACATGGAGGCAGACATCTTGCCAGTGATCCTAGATGAAGATCGACTTAACCATCAGCTCCTCACTCAAGACAGCCTAGATACTGTAGAGTACTCCATAAAGTCAGACCTGGACACTACCGACTGTCTGGGTACAGCAGTGAGAACCAGTATGGTGCTTTGGTGCCACTCTTGGAAACGCTCCACCAGATTTTCAAATGAAGTCCAAGAAATCACTCATGAACATGCCATTGAATGGCACTCTTCTCTTTGGAGAATAAACAGATTCCTCCCTAGAGCGCTTTAGGAACAGCAAAGCAACAGTGTGCTTTCTTGGGCGGGCACCACCTGTGCGGAAGCTTCTCCAACAGTCTCACCCCTTTCAAGGCTTCGTAAAGGAGAACCGGCAGAGGCAGTACGAAGCCAACCAAGTGTTTTGAGGCAGAGGCAAAGGGCGGGGATCTGGATGCCAGCTTCTAGGCTCTCAGGGGCAACAATCTACCCAACCCTGTGCCAAACCTCTGGAACTGCTACAAAACTGCCTCATCACCCTCTGCAGCACACAACCTCTCAATGCAACGCTGCATCACTTTTTACCTCCATGGGTGGTAGAGTTTCAAATCCGCCCCAGTGGGTGTTCCAAATGGTATAAAGCGGTTACTTCTTTCTTTTTCTGTACCACACCACAACACCTCTCGGAGGACCACTTGTCCATACTCAGAAAAGTACAAGCTCTCTTGGTCAGCAGAGCCACATAGAAGGTGCCAACATCAGAGACTGTGAATGTTTGTTGTTCCTTTTATTTTCTGGTGCCGAAGAAGAATAAAGTCCTTTGCTCTATCTTAGATCTTCAACCTCTGAACTGCCATGGACCCAGGCCTCTGGATGGTGGCATTGGATTTGTAGGATGCTTATTTTCTCATCTTGGTTCAACAGTCTCACAGATGCTACCTGGAGTTTCTGGTAGGCCACGAGTACTTACAGATCTATGTGATCCCATTTGGCCTTACCAGTGCACCTTTGGCATTCACAAAGATGATGGTGGAGTTCGCAGCCCATATGCAGAAGTTAGGAATACCAGTCTTCCCATACCTTGACAACTGGCTTCTGAAGCGAGTTTGCCGCAAACAGTTGGGAGCCATCTCCAGACGATGGGCAACCTGTTGACATCGTTGGGTTACTCCATCAATGTGCCAAAGTCACACCTTACTCCTTTCCTGTATACTGTGCTCATCTGAGCGTTGCCTCTGCCTCAACAAGTCCAGTACTTTCGAGCTATGATCCTGATGTTTCAAACCCTTGATCTGGGTTTCAGTGAGAGCTACTCTCAGGCTTCTGTGCCTCCTCCATCCTGCTGGTAGACCACGCCAAATGGCACATGCGGGCTCTGCAGTGGGGTCTCAGTTCTCAGTGGGCTCAGCACAAAGGGATTCATCTTGGAGAGGTGGAGATCAGAGGACTCTGGTCTCCGGCGGAAGGTCGCTTCCACCTCAGCTTGCTGGAGTTGTATGCTATTCACTTGGCACTGAAAGAGTTTCTCCCAACCATCAAGGGGGAAAGGGTACAGGTTCTTACAGACAACACTACTGCAATGTTGTGATACTGTAACAAACATGGCAAGGTGGGGTCGTGGGTTCTGTGTCAGGAGGCCTTACACTTCAGGAAGTAGTTGAATGACCAGGGCATCTTACTAGTAGTAAAGCACCTAGCACAATCTTTAAACTCTAGGGCATTGCCTAGCAGATTACAAATTGTGATTACACTCAGAGGTAACACAATAGGAAGAATCCTGGGGCGATCTTTTTGCCACCGCAGACAATGCACAGTGTCCAAGCTTTTGCACATTGGAGTTCCCAAGGAAATTCTTGCTCCGAGACTCCTTTCGCTTCAATTAGATCTTGGGACTCCTATGCTCACACACCCCTCTACTTCTCCTGCTTAGAGTTCTCAAGAAGATCAGAAAGGACCGGCCCAAGTTATCCTAATGATTCACAGACTGGGCAATGAGAGTGTGATAATCAGAACTACTGGCCTTAAACATCTGTCCTCAGCTCCAGCTGCCTATTTGGAAGGACCTACTATCGCAGCAACAAGGAAGGGTATCGCAGCAACAAGGAAGGGTCTCACAGCTGAACCTGCATAACCTACACCTCTGTGCTTGGAGATTGAGTAGGGACAGTTGATGGCTTCCAATCTTCCTCCAGAAGTAGTTGGTGTTATCTTTCCAGCCAGTTGTTCCGCTACCAAAACTGTTTACTCTGGACGCTGGATAAGGTTTGTTGTATGGTGTTCCTCCCGCAACATCCAGCCTTTACAGGCACAGTTAACTTGACATATTATTTTGTTTTTCATTGGCCCAGCAAGGCCTTGCTGTGGATATACTTAACCCCTTCGGCGCTCATGACGGAACGGTTCCGTCATGAGCGTCGGTTGAGCTGTGCTCATGACGGAACCGTTCCGTCATGACCACGCCCGCGCAAGCAGCGCTCAGCACAGCGGGGGAATCCGCCCCGCATGGAAGGGGTTAAGAGTTACTTATTGACTATTTTGACCATTTTACGCGTATCTGATGAGCCATCATTTAAATCACCTGTTGTGATGCGTTTTGTGAAATGGCTGATTCATGTGTTCCCGCCAACATCTTTTGTGATGCCTCAATGGGACCGTAATTTGGTTCTCACCTCATGTGTGGCTCGTTTGAACCAATGCACAACTGTTGCCTCCGCCTCCTTATATTGAAGATCATCTTTCTCATGGCAATCACGTCAGCTCATTGTGTGACTGAGCTACAAGCGCTAAACACCCAAACGGCGCTATACCACCTTCTTCTCAGATTAGCTGGTACTCAGTCAATATACAAAGGCCTGGTTACATATTCAAATACAAAAAGAGGGACAGGGGGCTATTTCCACTCCAAGAAGAAGGGGGGGAGTGGGAGGTCCAGCAAAAACGATGGCCCCAGTTATAATGATAAGGAAATAGGATTAATGCTGTTCCTCGACAGTGAAATATATGAGAGTTAAAGAGAAGGTTGGATCCAACTAAATCCACATAGTGTCTGTAATTGGAAATCCATTTGTTGGATTGTGGTGCCCTCACACACCCTAGCGGGTGTCATGCTTCATCATATGGGGCTGCTCCTCGTCAGGTCGGCGGTGCAATACCCAACGGGCTCCCTTAAAAAGGGGCACTTTGTCGGAGATCTTCTTTCCAACTGATGTATGGTGAAGTGCGGGTGTGGGGCCCGGATAGTGTGAATGTATGGTGGTGATTTAAAATAGGGTTAGGAGTGCCTGGTAGGAATTAATTTTATTCTGGGGGCCTGCTACCCTAGTTAAAAATGTGTGAACATGGCACTAGTCAGAGTATAATGTCTCGTGTTAGAGTGTCCTCTGTTCAAAAATGTGAAATGGTCAACATGTTTCTCGCATTGAGTTAATGTACTCGCGATTCGTCAGGACCAGAAATAACAAAAGGGAACTATCTACATCTAAAAACTACTAGTGTTAAGGTGTGTAGTGAATCAAGTGTTGCTTGAGTGTAGTACCTGTTGTGATCAGGAGCTACCTGCAAAGGAAGAAGGGGAGGTTATAGAAATATAACACACAGGTATGCATCGTATAAAACAGTTGGAAACCATGCCTTCAATGTCATTCTCAACTCTCATTTCGTATCAACGATGGTGATTGATAATATACCAATTGGCATGTTTAAAAATTATAAAAATTGTGATGGTGAAATCCCACGGTGAGCTGATATGAATACTCAACAAAGTGGACATCCAATATAAATTAAAGGCAGCAAAAAATACACAGGTCTAACTCACCCTATTCAGTAATTTTCCAGATATCAACAGTACTCGGTGGGTAGTGCATGAGTTAGAGTTCCTCTGTAAGTAGGACTGTATCAAGAATGGTAATGCACTTGGTAAATTAGGTAACAGAACAGAGCAGTGTAAGAAACATATAATCCCTAATAAACAGTGAATCATGTATTGTTCGGTACTGCTCGTTTTGAAATGGGGGTCCTTACCTGTCTTAAGTAGATGGAAAGGTAAACCTAAAGAATCAACTGTTGATAATATACATTGTAAAATGTATTGCATTGGTACGTGTAATGTCTACAACCCTACAGCAAGTGTGGTGCTTAATAGGCGAGTATGTATAGAACCGGTTGAGTTTAAGATGAAACATGTCCTTTGTGTACAAGGAATTATGTGGTGGTGACCAGTAGGTGGTGTCTGGAAACCTAGGATGTTGCTTCTATGTAAACTCCAAAAGAGTCGCAGGGGTAGGAGTTCGATTTAAATAAGGTGTATAACAAAAAGGAGTATCGTTGTTGATAAGCGGGTGTGTTGTATAACGAAAATGGCTAAATCAACAAAATCATCACGATATATTCTAGCAATTGTTAGAGCTGTAGCTAGTGTAGTGTGGTCTCTACCTTTCATGTTGAACTCGCTAGCAAATCAAAGTAAGTAAGTATAAGTGAGGGACTTAACATGATTTTGGTAGGATCTTGCTCGTTAATAAACGCATAAAGAAGCGCGGTTCCGTTCAGAACGCCCCAAGAACAAGAAAAAGTCGCTAAATGGAGACGATGCTGGTAACGGTTTACAAATGAGTGAGCATATAATCATGACAGTAAAGTAGCCCGTATGTGCACCCTAAAGTAGAAACCAGGTTCAAAGTACAGGCTACTTACATTTTGTTAACTCGCGCTATTCCTTGTGACCTACCCGTTCCACCGAGTCCGGGAGGTAATAAGGGGCGAAGGACTTATGCTCGTAATATCGGTCATGTGGTAGGGAGATGGACGGCCCATTATGTGTCAGTAGTTAAAGCCAGTTAGGGCGGCGGCCATATTTGAATGGAGTGAGGATATAAATGCTTAAATGTAATGTGAGAGAGATAGTGTACTACTCTGTTCTAATATCAGATGTTGAAAAGCAAATGGCCGAATTAAGGGGTGTAAAGAGTATTATAATGTTGTTTGGACATAATACTCGACAATGTAAAGTAGATGAATAGATACATCAATACAGTGGCGTAGTAGCGGGAAATGTCAGCCAAAGAGTAGTGAAAAAGGCTGATTATAATGGAGGGTAAAGTCAGTCAGGTTAGATCTTGATTGACCCCCAAGGAATTTCATCATTGAGGCCGTTGGTGTCTGAAGACAGATGGTGAATCCAGCGCTGTTCTTTTGCAAATAGACTCTGTTTTGTCATGTTGGGTTTAGTTTCTAGAATGAGCCATTTAACCGAGTCAGGTGAATGGTTGTTTTCAAGGAAATGAACACATATTTTAGTGTTGTTCTTATGGCAGCGAAAATTGCTGCGGTGTTCAGAGATTCGTAGTTTGACTGGGCGAGTCGTCATCCCCACATAAAAGAGATTACAAGGACATATTAAAAGGTAAATACAATTGGAAGTATTGCAGTTGGTATGTGTTCTTAGTTCCCTTGTAAACGTTGCGTTGAGCGTAATTGTTTTGTGTATAGATGTAAAAACACATACACTACAACTTCCACATGGGTGGTGGCCACTGACTGCCGGTAATTGCCATAATGTGCCTTGTCGATTTTTTTCTTTAGGTTTGGGTCTAGTTCGCACAAGCATGTCCTTGATGTTTCTGGAGCGTTTATATGCGAACCGGGGTGGTTCGAGATGCATTGTCCCTGTGTTAAGGATATTCCAGTGTTTAACCAAAACCTTACTCAGCAAGTTGGAAGCTGGTGTGAAGGTTGTCACGCAAGTGAGGAGATCGGAACTGCTTTTTACTTTGTGTTCCAAAAGTCATTCTCTATGGTTGTTGCGTGCTCGTTTCTTCGAGAGGGTAATACTTCTCTGTGGGTATTGTCTCTCTGTCAGATTCTGAGCAAGGATGGTTGATTCAATCTTATATTCCTCCAAGGTGCTACAATTCCTCGTCACTCTCAGAAATTGTCCAAATGGCAAGTTTTCTTTGAGAGCTTTCGGATGATGACTTGTGAAGTGTAGCAGGCTATTGCGGTCAGTGGCTTTCCTGTACATGGTGGTAGAGAAACTGCCCTGTGCGATCTTGATCGTTAAATCCAAGAAGGCTATCTCAGTAGGGGATGCTGTGATGGTGAAGTTGAGGTAGGGGTTAAGATTATTAATCCACCCAAAGAATTTGCCATAACTGTCAGTCTCCTGTCCAAAAAATCAAGATGTCATCAATAAAGCGTTCCACAGACAAATGTTGTCAAGAAACGGGTTAGTATCATGGAAGATATGTGTACCTTCAAAGGCTGCCATGTAAAGGCAGGCCACACTAGGAGCGAAGGTACTCCCCATGGAAGTACCTTGCGTCAGATGGTATAGTTGCCACCCTTGACTTTCAGCGGAGTCGACCAGTCCAATGATGGTATTTTTCAGGCGTTCCGTAGGATTCCTAGGAATGGGTGTGTAGTATTTCGTATTGCCCAATTGCCTGAGACACTCTGTATCATAGTCTGATGTCGTCATAATGACAATGGCACCGCCTTTATCGTCTTGTTTCATGGTAATCGTAGGGTCGTTTGCCAATTAATCAATTGCTAACATCTCTTTGTTGGTGATATTATTGAAATGTTTCTGTATAGTTAAGGCTTTGACGTCTTTCAATACTGCCTGTTCATAGGTCAGGACTTCATGGGGCACCATCCCACTATGTGGAGTTAAAGAGGACGGTTTATGTAAACTTGAATCCTCTGTGGGTGCGTGGTCCTTATCCTCGAAAAAGGATTTGAGGTGTATTTTGCAGAAAAATTGGTGTAATTCGCAAGTTTGTCTAAAGACGTCCACCTTAGGGGTAGGGACAAATTCTAGTCCTTTCTGAAGGACGTCATCTTCTGCCTCTGTCAACTGTCGAGATGACAGATTAACTACTAGGTTGGTCTTTTGTTTGCATGGCTCCTGGTCTCCATTCCCCTCTGGGGTGGTTCTTCCCACTGAACCCTTTTCTCCTGTTGGTTGCCTCTTTTGCGCCCTCGCCCTCTGCCCCAACCTCTGCCTAAAAAAGGGGGCTGGTGCATGCTGGGGGGTACACCCTGGGGTGGATATTGAGGTCCGAACTGCGGATGTACCGGAGGGTACAGTGGATAAGGCCAGAAGGGGGGTCCCTGGTAATGTGGTGGCGGGTAGGTGTTGTAGCCCTGGTTACCCCTCTTGCCTCTGTATTGATTGGGTCTCCAGTTGTCTGAACCAGAGTCACTATTACTGGATGAACCTCTCCTTGAGGAATTTGTGCTGGAGTCGGACAGATAGTTGGCATTCGTTGGGACGTAATCCGCTTTGAGATATGGATAGACCTTCTCTTTGTCAAAGCGTTTAATGTCCTTCTGCAACTTGACAACTTACATATTACACATAAAAGCTCGAATTGTAAGGGAAAGTCTCACCATTTCTTTCTCGTGGTACAGGGTTTGTTATCTAGTCATACACCCCCTCATATGTGTCATTTTAATATATAAAACCAATCAAGACAGGCTGGAAACCCACAAAACCTTGACAACTATGCAGGTCTAAAAAAGTTAGGTGAGTCAAGGAAGTACCTCACGTAAGCAACACCCGGGGAGCTACTGGTAGGTATTGACCAGTTGGCTCACTGTGTCATCCTTGGTACTTTCCTGACTGTCACCGGACCCAGGGGTAAGCGTCCCTGGGGTGTATGATGGGGTCCCCTTAATGAGTAGGCAGGAGGCTGTTCCGAGTAAATGTGATGTTTGTTTTATTTTTGCAATAACAAAAGGCAAATAATTGAGTGTTCGTAGCACAAGGGACTCCGGGCTCTCCACCGTCTTGGGAAAGTCTTGACAGGCGCAGCCTCTTCCACGAGATGGCAAACCAGGAAAACAAAAGGAAAACAAAACCACGTATCAGTGGGGCGGTTCAACGTCCTGAGTTGAAGGGGAAGGGAGCGTGAGGGAGCACCGAACACCAGAACCCTGTGAAGTACAGACAGCGGTGACCACCCTCAAAGCTTTACCCGTTCGCACCCAGTGCTTTTGAAAATCCCCGTATCCGGCGACATACCTACTCCAGCCACACTCCTCCAGAAGCGTGGCAGGGCGGCGAGTGTCCTCATTGGCCTCCTGGCGTTCTTCCTCCCCGGACCGCCGAGGCAGCGATACAATCTTCGGGGGCAGCTTCTTCCCTCTCTACTCTCTCCAGTTAGTCTCCGTTTTCTCCTCCGACCCCGTTCGCGCTGAGAACCGGCACTTCCTCCTTTTGCACGGCAGTGTTCTCCTGTAATTGGTGGCTTGCGAGTGACATCACGAAACCAGCCCCCGGCTCGGCTTCTTTCCACGAACAATTAAAGGGGCCGTACGGTTCCTGCGCACAAAGCACCATAGCGCCAATATCGGGGGATAACAGCGAGTCCTCGTGCACAGGGGTCTCAAGACACATCCCTCCCACAGAATTTCCCCGATCGAGGAGAAGAGGAAAGCGGGAGAGGTAATCAGCATTCCCTTGTTCAGACCCCTTCCGGTGCCGGACCTCAAACTGAAAAGGTTGAAGGGACAGGAACCAGCGGAGCACCCTGTCATTACAGCCCTTGTTCCGCTGCAGCCAGGTCTAAAGGGCATGGTTAGTATAAAGGACGAAGGGGCGACCCTCAAGGTAGTACCATAGTATCTGATAGAGACTACTAGCCGCAGATTCCTTAACGTAGAATTATCCCCAGGCGTGAGACTGGACCCGGAAAACTATCTTGCCCAGCATCTCTGCGCGCTTGGGGGCGGCACCACATGACTCCGCCCTGACGTCCTGCGCGGTCACTTAAGCCCCACCCCGGCGCACTGACGTCAGTTTCCTTCTTTTTCGCGTGCCACGTGGATCCGGATCATGTCCCTGGCCTGTTTTCAGGCCTTCTTTTCTCACTTGGCGTTTCCTTTGGGAACAGTGTGCGAATGCTCGTCTTGTGCCCGCCAGATGTCGGCGACGGACCCTCACCCCATTTGTATGTGGTGTTTGGGGGAGCACCATGACTCCACGGACTGCGAGGCTTGTCAGCAGTTGAAGCCGAAGTCCGCCGGATTAAACTCCTCTCGGCCCGCATGTCCAGGTTGGCGTCGTCACTACGTCCATCCCACGCGGAAGGGTTCAAGAACCGCCGCTTCCGTCTCCGATGTCGTCCCTCTCCGAGGCCGCAAGAGTGTCGCTCACCCGTTGGTAAGTGTCTCAGCTTGTCCCTGAGGCCCGGTCCCCGCCCTGTGGGGGGCGCGGGTTCTCCGCAGGTTGTGCGGCCTCGCGCGTCGTCATCCTACCCGCCGTTTCCCGGCGTGGGGGCGACCAGAGTCCAGATGGAGGCCTATGCTGCGGCCCTGCAGGCCTCCTTGGCTCCTCCTCCTCCTCTTCCTGGGACATCCGCGGATCCCTTGCCATGTGCGTCATGGCTTTTTCCCCGGCGTCTTCCAAGGAGGGCTCTTCGCCGTCCCCGTGCCCACAGTCTTCTCCAGAGGCGCCTCATGTTCCCCACTCGTCTGTCAACCTTCCCCCATTCCGAGTTTGGCCTTTTCTTCCTCCGGTTGGGCTGGGGGACGGCCAGCTTAGCTTACAGCCGTTGCCCACGGAGGAATTGCTTTCCCCACCGCGTTGCCCTACGGAGGGCAGTGCGGCCTTCGCCTGGGCTGTCTCCACAGCCACGGGGATTTTGCACATGGGGGACCCGGCTGCCCATTTCCCCGCAGATCATTTGCTTGAGGTTCTCCATCAGGGCTCTGGTGGACGGGAGCTTTGCTCCATAATTCTCTCTTGAGGGCCTGGGGGCATCCTGCCACGGGGGACCCGGTGCCCCAGCCGCTCCTGCACCGTCCCGCTCCGCATGATCCTGTCTGCCTTTCCTTCCACCCTTCTACAAGGGGCCCTCTTCTGCAGACTGCCTTTCCCTCCTTGCCATCGGTGTTGTCTCCTCCCTCCCGGGAAGTCCGGTGGTTAGATTCATGGGGGCGTAACATCTTCGCTTCCTCCAGTGCTGCCTTGCGGGCCCTCAACACGCTTTGTGTGTTGGCCAGAGCCACTTCCTGCTTGTGGGATTCCGCGGAGTCCCTTCTGTCTTGTGCTTCTCAGGAGGGTGCCTGCTCTGATCTGCGGCACCATGTGTTGGATGGCCGGGAGCTTGCCGCATTTGTTCTTCGCTCTGCTCTAGATGTCTCTGAGGCTCTTGGTCGCACTATGGCTTCTTCGGTAGCCCTCTGTCGCCATGCTTGGCTGAGGGATTGTGTTTTCCCTGAGAATGTTAGGCAACGCCTGGTTGACCTCCCTTTCGATGGCACTCTTTTGTTTCACGCCCCTGTGGATTCTGCCATTCAGCGGTTCCTTGTGGGGCTTTGTCCTCCTCCCCCTCAGTAAACCTGGATGTCGGTCCTCTGCTGTGTTCTGGGAGATGTTCTCCCATTGTTTTCCAGGGTCTGGTGCGTTAGCCCCGGTTGTGTGTTCTGTGTGGTTAGTGTGCCTTCAGGGTCCTTTGGTTGGCCCTTCGGTGCTGTTGGCTGCTGGTTCAGCCCCTTTTTTGACTTGGGGTTTTTACTGTTGGTAAAGCCGTGTAGGTCCTGAGATTGGGCCTTCTGTGTCTTCTTTATTGGCTGCTTGGCAAGCCATCTGCGGTTCTCCCGCAGGCCTTTCTGTTTGTCCTCTGCTGCGGAATTTTTTCCTAAGAGGTGTTCCCATGTTTTCTTGGGACATAGCATACTCTATGTGGGGTACTTGTACCTATTATATAGCTCTATCCTGTGCTGGGGAGGTGTGGTCACCCTTTCGGGTTCCTTGCTCTTCTTGGCGTCACGGTATGTCGCAGGTGTGATGTCTTTGCCAATTTTCTTGGCGCAGCTTGCATTGCGCCCAGGTCTGTCCTTCTCCATGTTCGCTACGTCGCTAGACAGGTCTGGACTACTGTATGCGGCGTCGTGTTGTGGCGATTCTGCCCTTCTGTCTGGCGTTTCGGCCTGGTCCTCTGTCTGGTGTTCCAGGGGGACTGGCTTTCCTTGGCTTTCTAGGTTCTGGTTGACGGCTTGGGCCTGTCCTTCGTCTCTCTCTCTCTCTCTTTCTCTTCTGCCTGGTCCCACTTCTTTCATGGGTCGGTGTGTGTTCTGAATCGGTCCCTCTTTTGGGGTGTGTCCTGGCCCTCCCTGGCCTCTGCCTTCGGCTTGTGCCTGGCTTGTCCTGGTACACTGCTCCCTGGTGTTGCCGGCTGCTGGCTGCGCATGCCTGCTTGTTCTGGTTCACGGTTGTGGCCTTTGATGTGTGCCCCTGCCTCTAGTTCTGCTGGGGCTTTGTGCACCTGTGCCTTTCTTCTTACGACTGCGCTATTGGCGGTTGGGCTGTTCCTGCCTTGTCCGCTGCTTGCGCCCGTTTCCTATCACTGTGGTGCTTCTTGCGGCGGGCCCTGCCTCCGATTCTTCCTCTTCTCCCTGGGGTTCGATGTGGTTCTTTTGTTCCTTGAGACTCTTCGCGTGCTATCTGCCCCTGCGGGGTGTTAGGGCGGTTTCCCCTTGGTTGGGCTTGGGATCTCCTGGCCTTTCCTTCTTGTCCCTGTGACATGTCCCCTGCTGGGGCCCTGTGTCTCTCCTGCTGGGGAGGCTCTCTCGCAGGCCCTCCTCCCTTCTGGGTATGGCTAGGGTATCTATTCTACGTCAAGGAATCTGCGGCTAGTAGTCTCTATCAGATGTACAAGTTACTTACCTCCGGTAACGATGTATCTGGTAGAGACGATTCTAGCCACAGATTCCTTCACGACCCGCCCTTCCTCCCCGTTCTGCGAGAACCCTCAGCTTGGTTTTTTGCACTAGCCTCCCTCTGGGTGGCTTGTTTTCTGTGGGTGTCCTCGTCGCTTTCTTCCGGTCATGCTGTCCGGTTCTGCTTGATTGTTCCACCACTCTCCCCCTTTTTCTTTTGATACAAGGTGGGTTTGTTTCTGTGTGACTTTGCACCCCTCTGACTGGTTTCTCTCCAGTGTAGGGGCCTACTTTGCTCTTTTTCCCTCTGTTTGTTTGGTGTTTCTGATCCCCTTGCGGTCTTCTATGTTGGGGATTCTTTTGCCTGTCCTTTGGCCTCCTGCTCCTTTCAGGGGTTATGGCCCTCCTTGACGGTGGATTCTGGGGTTGGCTTGCTGTTGCTCCTCTGTTCCAGGCTAGTGGCCCTTCACTGTGTGGTTTGTGGTTGCAGACTCTCTCTCACTTTCTGTTACGGCGCTTTCACATACTTGTGCCACCAGGATGGCTATTGCCTTGGCTTGCACAGTTGTTCCTCAGAGTGGTGCTCTGTTCTTTTCCTGCTATAGTCTTCTGGTACCTTGGTGCCACCTGGTACGGTTCCTCACCTTTTGTTTCTCTCTGTTTTGTTTCTTTGATTTTTTTCGCACACTGTTCCCATGATCTCCTCAGTTTTGTTGTGATGGCTCCGAATTGTGGCAATGAAAAGTTCTCCGTAGCAAACTGACGTCAGCGCGCCGGGGTGGGGCTTATGTGACCTCGCTGACGTCATGCCCGTGCAGGACGTCAGGGCGGAGTCGCGTGGTGCCGCCCCCGATGCGCAGAGAAGCTGGGCAAGAAGGTTTTCCTGGTCCAGTCTCACGCCTGGGGATAATTCTACGTTAAGGAATCTGCTGCTATAATTGTCTCTACCAGATACATCGTTACCAGAGGTAAGTAACTTGTACTTTTCGATACCCCATTTTATGGCAAGACCCTAGGGAAGAGCTTTCCACTGATGTAGAGGATGGGGCATTCCCGACCCTCATCGTCCAGCTGGGAAAGCACTGCACCAATCCCCACCCCAGAAGCATCTGTCTGTAGTATGAAGGGCCTATGGAAATTAGGGGTCCTCAATACAGGAGATGTGGTTATGGCAGTTTTTAGGGACTGAAAAGCCGACTCCTCTGAAGCTGAAGGGCAGCGAAGCCATGAGAGAGAAGATGTTTTCTTCAGCAGGTCTGTGAGGGGAGCGGCGATCTTGGAGAACTGTGGGATGAATTGCCTATAATAGCCAACCAGGCCTAGGAAGGCCCATAGCTTGCGTTTCGTGCTGGGAAACGGGGTCTCCTGTGTTGCCCTCACTTTTTCGGTTTGGGATTCTATGATACCCTTGCCTAGAACATATCCCAGATATCTCACTTTCGGAAAAGCAAACCTGGACTTTTTCACGTTTATTTGTAAACAAGCATTTCTAAGCTCAGAAAAAAATAGCAGTAAGATGGGTCAGATGGTCTTTCCAGGTTCGGCTATACACCACAATATCATCCATGCAGGCTGAAGAGTATGAAAGGTGCTGGGCCAATAGTGTGTCCATTACCCTTTGGAAAATTGCTGGGGCACCATGTAGCCCAAAAGGTAAAACAGTGAAATGGAAGTGGCAGTCAGGGGTAGAAAAGGCCGTCTTCTCCTCGTCAGCTGGGTTCAGGGGGATCTGCCAGTAGCCTTTGGTGAGGTCGATGGTGGAAATATATCGGGCCTCACCAAGGCGTTCTATAAGCTCATCGACTCTCGGGAGCGGATACCCGTCTCACCGCCCAAAAGTCAGTAACAAACCGGATGCTGCCATCCGGTTTCGGAACCAATACCACTGGAGAACACCAATTTCTAATGGACTTGACGACAACCCCTAGCTCTAGCATTTGCCTGATTTCCTTTTGGAGAACAACACGTCTGGCCTCGGGGACCCTGTAAGGTCTCTGCTTTATAATGACTCCTTCTTGGGTGGGGATAGAATGCATCGCTGCGTATGTTCTCCCTGGCCGATCTGAGAAGCTATCCTTAAAGGAGAGGAGAAAGGAGTGTACCTCGTCTTTTTCTTCGGCTGTCAACTCAGTGTTAATGATAGTGGTGTCTACTGTATGTGACAACTTTTCTACTGTGGAGATGGTATGGGTTTTGTTAGGCGGCAGTCCTAGCCACTTTTTTAGCAAGTTGATATGATACATCTGGGTCTTAGTTGGAGAAAGACCCAGGATATAGGTGGTCTTGCCTATCTTTCTTAGGACCTTTTTTTAGCTTATGGGTGGAAGTGAGAAGCAGTACGAGTGCCCAGTCGCATATAGCCAACCCTCCATTTTTTCCCTTTGTCGTCAAAGCTTTTCTGTTTCGTCTTGGTTCTCTCTAGAGTCTCATGGGCAAGAGTACATAGCTTCTGGAGACGTGCCTTGATTTGATTGGCGTAATCCAACAAGGAACGAGCCGCGGTGGCCCGTCTTTTTCCCAACTCTCCTTGGTTATCTCCAGGAGCGTACGGGGTCTCCGCCCAAAAAGTAGCTCAAAGGGAGAAACGCCAAGACTACTTTGGACTTGGCTTCTAAGGACAAAGAGGGCTATAGGGAGGAGCTGTTCCCAATTCTTGCCATCCCCAGTTAACATTTTTTTGAGTGTCCTCTTCAGATTTCCATTGTAGCGCTCTACGAGGCCGTCGGTCTGTGGGTGATATACTGATGTTTTTATGTGTTGTATGTTTAGCTTTTTGCACAGTTGCTTCACTAACCTCGACACAATGGGGGTCCCCTGGTCGGTGATAATTTCACAGGGAAACCCCATCCTGGAAAATACGTCTACCAACCGTTGGGCGATAGTGGGAGTGGCTGCCGCACGTAAGGGGGAGAGCATCGGGATGCCTGGTTGTGAGAAGTTGGCCTGGTATATGATGCTCACTAGTTAAAGTGATCACCTTGTACCATGCCAAGCAACCCTTATGGTGTGGTTGTAAGTCAACCTTTTCGGACTAGCTGCCCTAGTGGTAGCGTAGGCTAAGCAGTCTTTGAGGCTAAACTCGTGAAGCGTGTTAAGCCAGCTGTTTTACCAAATGTAACCCCCTTTTATACCAATGAAAGGACACCACACAGGTATATATTCAAAATATATATGTATTTATTTCTCAAAGTAACCCCTAGTCTCTTTATGAGCACAGGAGCACAAATCGTCAAACAAGATTACAGTAGAATACACAGAAGTTGCACTTTATATGGATAGGCCCTGGTGGCCGCTCAAACCATATACTAAAATAGTGGTATAAGTACCACGAACAGAAAAGGGAAAAGGCCTAGGGCCTCTAGAATCGCTGAGCCTACAAGGAGCTAACTTCAGTTAGTGACCAGGAGGTCCACGGGTGGCGTGTGCAGAGCAAATAGTCACACGCGTGCTCCCATAGGTTTCAATGGGTGCGTAAAAAGTACAAAGTTACTGCAAAAAGGATCTTCCGGATGGACTAGGAACTCAAGATTGGAAACACAGACACTAGAGATGATACTCTACACTTGGGCACCGGAGTGCCAACTTTACCTCACCCACAGGAAGCGGGTGCATAGGTGTCGAAGTGCGTCGGGTTTCTTCTATCTGTTCCGTGGAGCCTGAAGACAAAGATGCTGCAGGCGGTCGGTCCGGGAGAGATGCGGTGGATCCAAGAGTGGATCGGTGTTGTAGAAGACCTGTAAGCAGAGGGGACAGTGTTCACAGTCACTAGCCAGTGACCAGCGTGGCACCAGGTGGGTACCAGGCAATGTCGGGTGCAAACAGGAAGAAAGGTGTAGCTTGTCTCTGCAGCCACGTGGTCCCTGGAGGTCGACGACGTCCAGGAGTCGGTTCACGAGCTGTCCCACGCAGGCTCTCGCTGTCGGCGACTTGATCGAAGCAAACAAGCCTTGGCAAAAGCAATTGTTGTGGAGAACAAGATAAGCTTGGTCAGAGGGACTGCTCCTTTGGAGGGGAGCAAGGGCCAGTCTGGAGCAACCAGACCAGCGGTGTAAGTCTTGAAGTTCGTCGCCAAGATGGCCACTAGCCAGCGGGCCAGCAACCGGTTAGGCGCGTCGAGTGGCAAAATGCAGAAGGGCCCCACGCAGATCGTGGAGATGCTGGAGGGCTCACCTTTGGTGCAGATGCTGCTCGAGGGTTGGGCTTCTCAGATCCCAAAGCACAACTTTGAGGGAGCCTCGGTTGTTGCGCTTGCAGCTTGTCGTCGTCGTTCCAAGATGGCTGGCTCCACGTGTCTCGTGCCTCCACGGGTCTCCTCTTTTCAGGGACTGTGGATCGGGCGGTGAGAGGTCTGGAGGTCCAGGTCTGGTCAGTCTCTGGGCTCGGGCTCCGGCGGGAGGCGGCGGCAAAGCAGACGTTGATTCGCTGGATGGTGCTTGCGTTAGCAAGGTGGTCACTCCCTGACCACAGGGGAGATTTCCTTCAGTCTTCTGTGAAGCAGAATGTCGAAGTTCCCGTCTTCTTCTTAGTTTCAAGTTGATTCCAGGATGTCTGAAGTCTTAGGACACAGCTCCTACCTTTAAGCGGATTCTAGGGGCCGGACTACCTGCTATGTCCCTCCCTATGGGTGGGACCAGGAAGGGGGGTGGTTACACCCCCAATCCTTTGTCCAGCTCGCCCCAGGCCCGGGACTGGTGTGCCCCAGGACCGGTTTGAACTGGCATATGCACCGAGGCTCCTTGTGAGCCACAGGCATGTCTGGTTTCTTTCAAGCCCTACCTGACCAATACACAAAATCCTGTCTGGGGTGGTGCACGCACCTCCCCTGGCAGGAAACCCTTTGTCCACACCTCCCAAGCTGGAAGGACTCCCAGCAGCAGGAGGGCAGACTTGTGTCTGTGGTGGCAGCATCCATTTTGTGGAGCTGAGGCTATGTCTGATTTTACCCGGGTTTCAGGTACTGTACATGTCGTGTCCCTCTAGAAGGGTGGAATGCTAACCCCGTCGCCAGAATTGGCGAGGGGTTAGTATTCCAATTCGTATGACACCTTACTCGACATGTTTTGATAAAGCCAAACCAAAGATAGCATTTAACCGCGAGGTTCATAATGCACTTAAGAGTATATGGTATGACGATATCTGGAAACAGTAGAAGGAAGTTGTTCCGACCACTGCAGACAGGCTCAGCTCATGCCAGAGCACCATCTCACATGGAACCAAGCACTCTGCCTTCAGGATTGTTAAGGCCTGCCATAGGAGTGACTTATAGGTTAACATGCGTCCCATTTAAGGTTAGGTATAGGTATACTACACCTAAGTAAGAGGTGGTTACACCAACTTACCCCAGCTGAGTGATCAGCCAGTTGTGTCAAATTGTTAGGCCAAGCCTGGGGTGGCATAATACATGCTTCAGCCCCTGGCAGGCCTTGGAGACACCAATGCCCTGGGTACCTAGTGTACACTGGTACAGGGGCTCACAGGGTGATTCACTTCCAATCGGTTATGCACCTAGGGTGCATAGTGTAAATTTAGTAGAGAGAACAGCAGGCTGGGGGTCTGATTGGCAGGCCCACAGCCTCAATATGTCAAAAAACAGTGAAGCAAAAAGCAAAAATTTGGGGTGACCATAGGATAGCAGACCCTACTCTCCTACACAACCCCCCCCAAACGCAGGGACATTAAACTAGCCTTGACCAGTCTCGTCTTCATGTCCTAAGTGGAAGTACCTGGAGAGACCATCTGCATTCCCATGGTCAGTACCTGGCCGGTGCTCCACTGTAAAGTCCATCCCCTGTAGGGAAATGGACCACCTAAGCAGTTTGGGGTTTTCACCCTTCATCTGATTTAGTCATAAGAGGGGCTTATGGTTGGTCTGAATCTTGAAGTGAGTGCCAAACAAGTATGGCCTCGGCTTCTTCAGGGCCCACACCACAGCAAAGGCCTCCCTCTCAATAGCTGACCAATTCTTCTCTCTGGGGGTCAACCTTCTGCTAATAAAAGCAATGGGTTGGTCTTGACCATCTACATTAAGTTGTGACAGCACAGCTCCCACACCCAACTCAGAAGCATCTGTTTGGACAATAAACTCTTTGGAGTAGTCAGGACTTTTCAGGATAGGGGCAGAGATGGCCTCCTTCAGGTCATCAAATGCCTTTTGACAGCTTACTGTCCACTGAACCTTTTTGGGCATCTTCTTGGATGTCAGATCATTAAGAGGAGTCACAATGGACCCATAGTTCTTAACAAACTTCCTGTAGTACCCAGTCAAGCCCAAGAAAGCTCGAACTTGAGTCTGGGTGGTTGGAGGAGACCAGTCCTTGATGGATTGTATCTTACTCTCCAGTGGTTGAACTTGGCCTCCACCTACAAGGTGGCCCAAATATACAACCTTACTCTGCCCTATCTGGCACTTAGTAGCCTTGATAGTGAGGCCTGCCCTTTGCAGAGCCTCAAGAGCCTTCTTCAGGTGGATCAGGTGATCCTCCCAGGTGGAGCTAAAGACAGCAATGTCATCAAGATATGCTGCGCAAAAGTCATCCAACCCAGTAAGGACTTGGTTCACCAGCCTTTGGAAGGTGGCAGGTGCATTCTTCAGACCAAAGGGCATCACCACAAACTGGTAGTGCCCACCTGGGGTTGAGAATGCTGTTTTGGCCTTAGACTCCTCAGCTAATCTGATTTGCCAATAGCCAGCTGTCAAGTCAAATGTGCTCAAAAACTTTGCAGAAGCTAGTTTGTCTATGAGCTCATCTGCCCTTGGAATAGGGTGTGCATCTGTCCTGGTGACAGCATTGAGACCCCTGTAGTCCACACAGAACCTCATCTCTCTCTTGCCATCTTTGGTGTGAGGTTTGGGGACCAGAACCACTGGGCTAGCCCAGGGGCTCTCTGAGGGTTCACTGACACCTAATTCCAGCATTTTATGTGCCTCAGCCTTTATACAGTCCCTGACGTGGTCAGGTTGTCTGTAGAGCTTGTTCTTTACAGGCAGACTGTCACCAGTGTCCACCACATGGGTACACCAGTCAGTTTGGCTAGGTATTAGGGAAAACAGATGTTGAAATGATTGTAGAACTTGTCTACATTCAGTCTGCTGATGGGCAGTGAGGTTGCCTCCAAGGGTCACTCCTTCAACTGAGCCATCTTCAGGGTTCTGAGACAACAGGTCTGGGAGAGGGTCACTCTCTTCCTCCTGTCCCTCATCTGTAGCCATGAGCAAGCCCATGTCTGCCCTGTCAACATATGCTTTTAACCTGTTAACATGGAGTACCCTGTGGGGGCTCCTGGGAGTTCCTAGGTCCACCAAGTAGGTGACCTCTCCCTTCTTTTCCAGGATTGTATGGGGTCCAGACCATTTGTCTTGGAGTGCTGCTGGGGCCACTGGCTCCAACACCCATACCTTCTGTCCTGGCTGAAACTCAACCAAGACAGCCTTTTGGTCATGCCAAGCTTTCTGTAAGGCCTGGCTTGCCTCAAGGTTGTTGGATGCCTTCTCCATATACTCAGCCATCCTGGAGCGGAGACCAAGTACATAGTCCACTATGTCTTGTTTAGGCTTTTTGAGAGGTAACTCCCATCCTTCCTTCACTAAACACAGTGGGCCTCTTACAGGGTGCCCAAACAACAATTCAAAGGGGCTGTAGCCAACCCCCTTTTGTGGGACCTCTCTGTAAGCAAACAGAAGGCAGGGTAGAAGGATGTCCCATCTTCGCCTGAGCTTTTCAGGTAATCCTTTGATCATACCCTTTAGGGTCTTGTTGAATCTCTCAACAAGCCCATTGCATTGTGGGTGATAAGGGGTGGTGAACTTGTAGTTGACACCACATTCCTTCCACATAGCTGTCAAGTATCCTGACATGAAGTTGGTACCTCTGTCAGAAACTACCTCCTTAGGAAACCCCACTCTGGAGAATACTCCCAGCAGGGCCCTGGCCACAACAGGTGCTGTAGTGGTCCTAAGGGGAATTGCCTCTGGATACCTGGTGGCATGATCCACTACCACCAGTATAAATCTGTGCCCAGATGCAGTGGGAGGATCCATGAGACCCACTATATCTATTCCCACTCTTTCAAAGGGGACCCTCACCACAGGTAGTGGTATTAGGGGGGCCTTTGTTGTGCCACCTGATTTGCCACTGGCTTGGCAGGTCACACAGGAGCGACAAAACTCCTTTGTATCTTCATTCATGTGAGGCCAGTGAAAGTGAGGGACAAGCCTGTCCCAAGTCTTGTTCTGGCCTAAGTGTCCTGCTAAAGGAATATCATGGGCCAAGGTAAGAAGGAAGCCCCTAAATTGCAGAGGTATAACCAACCTCCTGGTTGCACCAGGCTTGGGGTCTCTAGCCTCTGAATAAAGGAGCCCTTCATCCCAATACACTTTATGGGTACCTTGAGCATTCCCAGCAGCCTCAGCAGCAGCCAGCTGTCTGAGGGGTTCAAGAGAGGGACAGGATAACTGAGCCTGCCTCAAGTCAGCCCTTGAAGGTCCCCCTGTCCCCAGAAACTCAACCTGATCAGGTTCAAGTTCTTCAGGGACAGTTCCTTCAGGGTCCTCTAGATCAGCTTCCTGGGAAGGTTGATCATCACTCTGAGGCAGGGGGGAAGGCACAGCCTTGACCCTCCTGTTCTTCTTCTTGGTAGGTGCTTGGTCCATTGTTCCAGGATCCAAGACCTGAGGTTCAGTGAGGCACTTTTTGGCCTGTGACCTGGTCACAGCAAGGACATGTGATGATATACCTAACATCTCTGCATGAGTCCTGTACTCCACTTCTGACCATAGAGAACTCTCTAGGTCATTGCCCAACAAACATTCTACTGGGAGGTCTGCACTAACCACAACCCTTTTGAGGCCAGTTACCCCTCCCCATGAGAAGTTAACAACTGCCACACTATGTGAAGTAGTGGCATTGCTGGCATTGGTCACCAGGTAATTCTCACCTGGTATGTACTGTCCAGGGTCCACAAAGCCTGGTGTCACCATAGTGACACTGGCACATGTGTCCCTGTAGGCTTGAGCCACTTTTTCATTAATTAAAGGAGTCTGTCTGTACTTGCCCAGGTTACTGGGGCTCACAGTCAGGGACAAATCAATGTCCCCATCACAGATCAAGACTGCCTGTGTCAGGGTTCTGTCTAAGTCAGAATCTCCTTCAGTTCCCATAGTGATTCCCACTACACCCTTTGTCTGGGGACCAACACTGCTAACAGTAGTACTGGGAGCAGGTGCCTTAGGGGCAACAGTGTTGGGGGCTCCACCCTTCTTATAATCACTAGTCCAGTGAGTTGTATTCTTGCAATGATTGCACCAGGGTTTCTTTTGACCTTCTTTCTTCTTTCCCTTAGTTTGTTGTTGGGACCCACCCTCCTTAGCAGTAGTTTGGGGCCCTGTTGAAGACTTCTGGTCTTTAGATTTCTGATCTCCACCCTTTTGGTCTGTTTTCTTCTGATCACCCCCTTGGCCCTGGTTCTGGTTCTTTTGCTTAACCCTGGTTCTGACCCATTTGTCTGCCTTCTTTCCCAATTCTTGGGGAGAGGTCAGATCAGAGTCAACCAAGTGTTGATGCAGTTGCTGGTTTTGACAGTTATTTAAAATCTGTTCTCTCATCATCAAATTGTACAATCCTGTATAATCAGATACCTTACTTCCCAGCAACCAACCCTCCAAAGCCTTAGTGGCACATTCAATGTATTCAGACCAGTCCTGAGTCTGTGTCTTCTGGGTGTCTCTGAACATTAACCTGTACTGTTCAGTGGTTAAGCCTAACCCATCAACTAGGACACTCTTCAGGGCTCTGTAATTTCTGACATCCTCCTCCCTAACAGTGAGGAGTCTGTCTCTGCCTCTTCCTTCAAAGGAGAGCCAGAGGATTGCTGCCCACTGGTCTTCAGGAACCTGCTGCACTTTGCAGGCTCGCTCAAGAGCAGTCATCGATTTGTGGATGTCATCCCCACTTTTGTAGGGGGGCACAACCTTAGACAGGTTCCTATTATCAAAGACCCTATCTTTGTCCTTAGGGACAATGCTGCCACCAGTGGGTATAGACCCACTCTCTCTAGGTTGCCTAGCTTTGTTCAGTTTCTCTTCCATCAGGGCTACCTCTAGCTCCTGCTTCCTGATCCTCAGCTGGGCTTCCTGCATTCTGGCCTCATGTTCCCTCCTCTGAGGGGTGGTCATCCTTCTCTTGGAGTGACCTTGAGAGCCTCTAGAGGCATGAGAAGCATTAGAGTCACCTGAGCGATTCCTTTGCCTCCCGAGCCCCTGGTTAAGTCCACTGGGGAGATCCAATGGGATGATCCCATTGTCAGTCCCCAATAGCCTTAGTTTAGCTGGGCCAAGTATAACACTTGGCACTGGGCTAGTTCTCCCTTCATCCTCACTACTTTCTGTATCCTCACCACTTTCCTCCTCTGTAGTATGATTCTCATGTAAGGGATGGCTATTGGAAAGGGGTACTTCAGTAGCATCTTCAGAAGGGGGGCCTCCTGTTCCTGTCCCTAAGGGGCCTAACTGGGAAGCTTTCTTGAGCTCTCTCTGATTTTCATCATTTTGCAAGAGTTCTCTGAGCTCAGCAGAGGTAGGATTCTTGGGCTGTTTAAGGCCTCTAAGAGTTGCCAAATGCCTGAGCTCATTCTGGTTAAGGGTAGCAAAGATGGATGGTGCCCTCTGGGGGTCACTCTCAACAGAGATGGGTACAGTGGACCCCTCTGCCCCAGCCATTGCTCTTAAGTGTGGGTGGATGTGTTGCAATCTACCTACAGTTGGGTCTACCTACTAAACCTATCTAGTAGTTGTAGTCAGGGTGTGCTACTCCCTTTGCTCTACAACAACTAAGTTCAGTAGAACTTATGTATATCTAATCTTGTTTTATATGTACCTACAGGTACCTATGTGATCTTTCAATTGGTAACCAAGAGATTACAATGGTAAAACACAGCAAGCTCAAATCCAACCGCTGCTCACCAATGTGAGAAGTTGGCCTGGTATATGATGCTCACTAGTTAAAGTGATCACCTTGTACCATGCCAAGCAACCCTTATGGTGTGGTTGTAAGTCAACCTTTTCGGACTAGCTGCCCTAGTGGTAGCGTAGGCTAAGCAGTCTTTGAGGCTAAACTCGTGAAGCGTGTTAAGCCAGCTGTTTTACCAAATGTAACCCCCTTTTATACCAATGAAAGGACACCACACACGTATATATTCAAAATATATATGTATTTATTTCTCAAAGTAACCCCTAGTCTCTTTATGAGCACAAATCGTCAAACAAGATTACAGTAGAATACACAGAAGTTGCACTTTATATGGATAGGCCCTGGTGGCCGCTCAAACCATATACTAAAATAGTGGTATAAGTACCACGAACAGAAAAGGGAAAAGGCCTAGGGCCTCTAGAATCGCTGGGCCTACAAGGAGCTAACTTCAGTTAGTGACCAGGAGGTCCACGGGTGGCGTGTGCAGAGCAAATAGTCACACGCGTGCTCCCATAGGTTTCAATGGGTGCGTAAAAAGTACAAAGTTACTGCAAAAAGGATCTTCCGGATGGAGTAGGAACTCAAGATTGGAAACACAGACACTAGAGATGATACTCTACACTTGAGCACCGGAGTGCCAACTTTACCTCACCCACAGGAAGCGGGTGCATAGGTGTCGAAGTGCGTCGGGTTTCTTCTATCTGTTCCGTGGAGCCTGAAGACAAAGATGCTGCAGGCGGTCGGTCCGGGAGAGATGCGGTGGATCCAAGAGTGGATCGGTGTTGTAGAAGACCTGTAAGCAGAGGGGACAGTGTTCACAGTCACTAGCCAGTGACCAGCGTGGCACCAGGTGGGTACCAGGCAATGTCGGGTGCAAACAGGAAGAAAGGTGTAGCTTGTCTCTGCAGCCACGTGGTCCCTGGAGGTCGACGACGTCCAGGAGTCGGTTCACGAGCTGTCCCACGCAGGCTCTCGCTGTCGGCGACTTGATCGAAGCAAACAAGCCTTGGCAAAAGCAATTGTTGTGGAGAACAAGATAAGCTGATTGTTCTGACCAGCAAGGTCAGAGGGACTGCTCCTTTGGAGGGGAGCAAGGGCCAGTCTGGAGCAACCAGACCAGCGGTGTAAGTCTTGAAGTTCGTTGCCAAGATGGCCACTAGCCAGCGGGCCAGCAACCGGTTAGGCGCATCGAGTGGCAAAATGCAGAAGGGCCCCACGCAGATCGTGGAGATGCTGGAGGGCTCACCTTTGGTGCAGATGCTGCTCGAGGGTTGGGCTTCTCAGATCCCAAAGCACAACTTGGAGGGAGCCTCGGTTGTTGCGCTTGCAGCTTGTCGTCGTCGTTCCAAGATGGCTGGCTCCACGTGTCTCGGTGCCTCCACGGGTCTCCTCTTTTCAGGGACTGTGGATCGGGCGGTGAGAGGTCTGGAGGTCCAGGTCTGGTCAGTCTCTGGGCTCGGGCTCCGGCGGGAGGCGGCGGCAAAGCAGACGTTGATTCGCTGGATGGTGCTTGCGTTAGCAAGGTGGTCACTCCCTGATTTCAGTCTTCTGTGCAGCAGAATGTCGAAGTTCCCGTCTTCTTCTTAGTTTCAAGTTGATTCTAGGATGTCTGAAGTCTTAGGACACAGCTCCTACCTTTAAGCGGATTCTAGGGGCCGGACTACCTGCTAGGTCCCTCCCTATGGGTGGGACCAGGAAGGGGGGTGGTTACACCCCCAATCCTTTGTCCAGCTCGCCCCAGGCCCGGGACTGGTGTGCCCCAGGACCGGTTTGAACTGGCATATGCACTGAGGCTCCTTGTGAGCCACAGGCATGTCTGGTTTCTTTCAAGCCCTACCTGACCAATGCACAAAATCCTGTCTGGGGTGGTGCACGCACCTCCCCTGGCAGGAAACCCTTTGTCCACACCTCCCAAGCTGGAAGGACTCCCAGCAGCAGGAGGGCAGACTTGTGTCTGTGGTGGCAGCATCCATTTTGTGGAGCTGAGGCTATGTCTGATTTTACCCGGGTTTCAGGTACTGTACATGTCGTGTCCCTCTAGAAGGGTGGAATGCTAACCCCGTCGCCAGAATTGGCGAGGGGTTAGTATTCCAATTTGTATGACACCTTACTCGACATGTTTTGATAAAGCCAAACCAAAGATAGCATTTAACCGCGAGGTTCATAATGCACTTAAGAGTATATGGTATGACGATATCCGGAAACAGTAGAAGGAAGTTGTTCCGACCACTGCAGCCAGGCTCAGCTCATGCCAGAGCACCATCTCACATGGAACCAAGCACTCTGCCTTCAGGATTGTTAAGGCCTGCCATAGGAGTGACTTATAGGTTAACATGTGTCCCATTTAAGGTTAGGTATAGGTATACTACACCTAAGTAAGAGGTGGTTACACCAACTTACCCCAGCTGAGTGATCAGCCAGTTGTGTCAAATTGTTAGGCCAAGCCTGGGGTGGCATAATACATGCTTCAGCCCCTGGCAGGCCTTGGAGACACCAATGCCCTGGGTACCTAGTGTACACTGGTACAGGGGCTCACAGGGTGATTCACTTCCAATTGGTTATGCACCTAGGGTGCATAGTGTAAATTTAGTAGAGAGAACAGCAGGCTGGGGGTCTGATTGGCAGGCCCACAGCCTCAATATGTCAAAAACCAGTGAAGCAAAAAGCAAAAATTTGGGGTGACCATAGGATAGCAGACCCTACTCTCCTACACTGGTGGAGTAGTCCACTATGACCAGGACGTACTGATGGCCCCTCTGGGATTTTGTGAGAGGACCTACAAGGTCCATTCCAACCCGGTCAAAAGGCTTGCTAATGATGGTAAGAGGATTCAAGGGTACCCTAGGTGGTATATATGGGTTTCTCTTCTAACAAATCGTACACTGCTGGCAATACTTCCGGATTTGGGCATGGACTCCTGGCCTAAAAAAATTCTGCAAGGTGGACTGAACGGTTTTGTCCGCACCACAATGCCCTGCAAGAAGATGAGCATGAGCAAAAAACATAATCTGGTCCCTGAACCCCACTGAAACCAGCAATTGGGGCTCTGCACCTTCCTGGGCCAATCGATATGGCAGACCATTCTGCTCTATAAAACATGGATAGGTACGGAGTGGGGAATCCTGCTGTTCCCTGGCGCTCTTCCAGGCGTTGCTGAGGGTGCTGTCATTAAGCTGGGCAGTTGTGAAATGTGTGTTTATAGCCCACGGCTCGGAAGCCATAAGCCCATTGTGGGGCGGTTAGTTTTCTGTAGCCTTGTGTAAGGTACCCAACCATAGAGAGGAAAAACAGGGATTATCTGAAAGAAACACGTTAGTTAGATTCCTCACCTTAGAATATCCCCAGGCGTCAGACTGGATCCGGAAGATTTTTCGTCAGCAATACCCCTTGCGCGTCGCTAGGCGTCGTCTGCGGCTCCGCGTCCGTCGTCGGCGTCGTGCGCCGGGATGACGTCGTCGGAGTACTTAGACGCCGCCCTCGCGCGCTGACGTCAGTTCTTCTTTTTTCCGCGCCAGTAAGCGCAGATCCGGGAGAGCTACCCCTTTTAGTCTTTTTTGACTAAATCTTTTTTGATCACTTTTGATCCTTGTCTCTCGACATCTGGTGCCGGTAGGATGCCTGGGTTCAAGGCTTGCGAGGATTGCCATCGACTGATGTCGGTGACCGACCACCACCGCCGGTGCCTCTACTGTTTAGGCCCCGACCACGACGCGGAGTCGTGTTCCGATTGCCAGGCCCTGACTTCGAAGGCTCGGCGGGAGCGGTCCCGCAAGCTTCTCGAGCTTCGCCACTCGGCTCCGCGTCGTGCGCGATCCCGGTCCAGGAGGAGGTCCAAGGATCGCTCGCGGAGCCCTAGCCGACGCCACCATCGATCGTCGGGCTCCAAGTCGTCGGGTAAGTCCAAACGCTCTAAGAAGTCCAAGCGGCGACATCGCTCTTCGGACTCCCCTCGCCGGTCGCGCGACTCGGCCGAGGGTCCCAGTGGTTCCACCCCCGCGGCTCCGGCGGAGCCGCAGGCACCGCGCCCGTCCCCATACCCTCCGCCGGCGGAGGTCAGTGCCTTCCTCTCGGCCATGAGGAGCCTGGCCCCGCCGTCGACGCCCGCTGGCGCGCCTTCGGGCCCCGCGGGCTCGACTGGGCGACCCTGCCTGCCGGCGGCTTCGGCCCCGGCGCCGTCGACGACTCCGGTCTCGACGCCGGTTGACCTAACCACTCCTCCACCGGCGCCGGCGCCGGAACCACCGACGCCGTCCCCGGCGCCGCCGGCGCAGACGCCTACACCTCCGGTGCCGCCGACGCCGCCGCTGTTGCTGCCGACGCCGGACGGCGTCCAGCCCCAGTTTAGCCCTATTCCGGACCCGACGCCGCAACGGCGTCGACCGACACCGCGTCCGGCGCCGCTTGAGACCCTTCATCTCTACAGTCCGGCTCCGATCATTCCTCCTGTTTATCAGGAATCGGACGACGGGGGCGACTGGGAGGGGTTTGAGGACCCTCTGGCTGTTAAGTCGCAGCTTTCACAGGACTGGGCAGATGAACTGGGGGAGGCCAGTGGTCTTGATACATCACCAGACACTGGATTCACTTCTCCTCCGACTGTGGCTTCGGAGGAGGGTGCAGCATTTTCTGTGGTGCTGCGCAAGGCGGCCGCAGCCCTTGGGCTCGAGCTGCCTGCCGTGACTGTGAGGACTAACATCCTCACTGAGGTGCTTCAAACCGCAGCAAGCTCCACTGAGCCTCTGCTGCCGTTCAATGAGGCCCTCACTGACGTTCTGCAGGGCACCTGGTCCAAGCCCTCCACCGGGCGACCCCAGTTTCCTGTCCCAACACCCCACCCCCGAGAGTCTGGTTATCCAGGCCTCTACCTCCCAATCCTCCTTCCCGACCGCTCCGCCGGACCGGGATTCCAAGAGACTCGAGCAGTTTGGCAAGAAACTGTTCTCGTCCCTTAGTTTGGGCCTGCGGTCTTTAAACACCGCTTGTCTCTTGGACCGTTATTCCCATTCTCTGTGGGATACGGTGGAGGACGTGCTGCCCCTGTGTCCGGAGGAGGTCCGGACACGTCTTAACCAGGCTTTGGCCGATGGGAGGGATGCAGCACGGCACGCCATACGATGTGGGCTTGACACCACGGATTTGCTGCGCCGGGCGATTTCCACCACGGTGGCACTCCGTCGCCACGCCTGGATGCGGTCCACGTCATTTTCCGGGGATGTCCAGAACACCCTCATGGACATGCCCTTTGATGGCACTCGCCTGTTTGGTGAGAAGGCGGACAGTGCGCTGAACCGCTTTAAGGACTCCCGGGCTACGGCCAAGTCCTTGGGCCTCTCGGCTCCGCGGGCGCACACCTCCGCTTTTCGCCCCTTTCGTGGCCAAGGAAGGGGCGCCTCCTCACGTCCGCCCAGCCACCAGCCGCAGAACCAACCTGCGCGCGGTCGCGGACGTGGTTTCCGCCGTGGCGGATCTGGAGGACGACGTGGTCAGCCCACATCCACCCCGGCAGCATCCGCCTCAAAGCCTTCCTAGTCCGAGCTTTCAGGCCCATTCCACGCCAGTGGGCGGCAGAGTTCGCCATCACCTGCTCCACTGGCGGTCCATTACATCGGACAGGTGGGTGCTGCAAATCGTCCGAAGGGGCTACTCCCTCCCCTTCGAGACGACCCCTCCAGCCATGCCACCGCAGCTCCACCGTATCTCGGGGGATCATTTGAATCTTCTCCGCGAGGAAGTTTCGGCCCTCTTGGCCAAGGGGGCCGTCGAGCGCGTTCCGAGCCCAGAAGTAGGTCATGGTTGCTATTCCCACTACTTTCTGGTTCCCAAGAAGGGCAAAGGGGGCCTACGCCCCATCTTGGACCTCCGGAACGTCAATGCCTTCCTCCGAAAGGAAAGGTTCAAGATGTTAACCTTGGCTCAGGTTCTAGCTGCCCTAGACCCCGGAGACTGGATGGTAGCGTTGGACTTGCAGGACGCATATTTCCATATCCCCGTCCTGCCGGCCCACCGGCGTTACCTGCGGTTCACGGTGGGTCACGAGCATTTTCAGTTTACCGTGCTCCCCTTCGGCCTCACCAGTGCCTCGAAAGTGATGGCGGTGGTCGCAGCTCATCTGCGCAGATCAGGGGTTCCAGTATTCCTCTATCTCGACGACTGGTTGTTGAAGGCGGGCTCGCCCCAGGCAGTCGTCTCCCACCTCCAGACTACGGCGGATCTCCTGCATTTGCTGGGATTTTCCATCAACGTGCCGAAGTCACACCTGAGTCCCTCTCAACAGCTCCTCTTCATCAGAGCAGTTCTCGATTCGGCGCAGTTCCGGGTCTATCCACCGGAACAGCGGGACCGGGATATACAGGCCCTGATTCCCATCTTTCGGCCTCTATCCTGGGTTTCGGTCAGGCTAGTGTTGCGGCTTCTGGGGCTGATGGCCTCCTGCATCCTACTAGTGCATCACGCCAGGCGGCGCATGCGGGCTCTGCAGTGGGACCTGAAGTTTCAGTGGGCCCAGCATCACGGCAACCTGTCCGACCGTGTCTTGATCTCGGAGGGCACTGCACAACAGTTGCAGTGGTGGCTCACGGACCGCGATTGGGTCATGGGCAGGAGCCTCTCCCTTCCCCAACCGGAGCATGTCGTAGTGACGGATGCGTCCCTCCTGGGCTGGGGTGGCCATATGGGAGAGGCGGAGATCAGAGGCCTCTGGTCTCCGGCGGAGTCTCGTCTCCACATCAACCTGTTGGAGTTGAGAGCGATCCGACTTGCACTGAAAGCCTTCCTTCCCTCTGTCAGGGGCAGTGTCGTGCAGGTGTTCACGGACAACACCACCGCCATGTGGTATTGCAACAAACAGGGCGGGGTGGGGTCGTGGACCCTTTGTCAGGAGGCTCTGCGCCTCTGGACGTGGCTGGAACACCAGGGCGTCACCCTAGTGGTTCAACATCTGGCGGGCTCTCTGAACGCCAGAGCGGACAAACTCAGCCGCCGGTGCATGATGGATCACGAATGGCGTCTGAACTCCGAAGTGGCGCAAGGTCTCTTTCTGCAGTGGGGAGAGCCTTGGTTAGATCTATTCGCCACCGAAGAGAACGCGCAATGTCAGCAGTTCTGCGCGTTGGAATTTCCAAGGCGGCACTCGCTCGGCGACGCTTTTCGTCACGAGTGGAGTTGCGGTCTGTTGTACGCCTTTCCGCCTATACCACTTCTGCCCAGAGTGCTGAAGAAGATCAGGCACGACCGGGCCCAAGTCATCTTGGTGGCTCCGGATTGGGCACGAAGATACTGGTATCCCGAGCTACTCAGTATGTTGACCGATCCCCCGATACGTCTGCCCCTTCGGGAGGATCTTCTGTCGCAGCAGCAGGGGACGGTCCTCCACCCGAACCTGTCCAGCCTCCACCTCCATGCGTGGAGATTGAGCGGCGGCAGTTGATGCCATTTGACTTGCCTCCTGAAGTCTCTGATATCATTCTGGCAGCCAGGCGTCCCTCCACAAAGACGGTATACGCCTGCCGGTGGAACAAATTTGTGGCATGGTGCACAGCAAAGGCTGTGGATCCCCTTTCCGCCTCTCTTTCTGAGGTTCTTCTCTTTCTTCTTTCTCTGGCCCGGCAGGGCTCTGCCCTGGGCACCCTGAAAGGTTATCTTGCTGCCATCTCCGCCTTCTTGCGGCTTCCTGATCAGCCTTCTCTTTTCAAGTCCCCTGTGGTTACACGCTTTCTGAAAGGCATTACTCACACGTTCCCTCCTGTCCCTTTTGTAATGCCTCAGTGGGACTTGAATCTGGTCTTGACATTCCTGATGTGCGCTCCCTTCGAGCCTCTTCACAATTGTCCTCTTCGTCTTCTGACTCTTAAGACTGCTTTTCTGGTAGCCATCACCTCGGCTAGACGGGTGAGTGAGCTCCAGGCTTTATCTTCAAAGCCTCCTTTTCTGTCTGTTCATCCGGACAAGGTTGTCCTTCGGCCTCGTCCCTCCTTTCTTCCGAAAGTGGTGACTCCATTTCATCTTGGGCAGTCTGTCACCTTGCCCACCTTCTTTCCGCCTCCGCATCCTTCCAAAGAGGAAGAGAGGCTCCACCGTCTGGACCCAAAACGTGCGCTCTCCTTTTATCTGGATCGCACTAAACAGTTCCGGGTGGACGACCAGCTTTTTGTTGGGTACGTGGGCGCTAAGAAGGGGAAAGCTGTGCACAAACGGACCATCTCTCGGTGGGTCGTCTTGTGTATCAAAATTTGCTATTCTTTGGCAAAAAAGGACCCTCCGGTTGGGTTGCGCGCCCATTCTACTCGGGCCACAGCGGCTACTACTGCTTTGGGACGGGGAGTCCCTTTGCAGGACATCTGTCAGGCGGCGACGTGGGCTTCGTTACACACGTTTGCCAGGCATTATTGCCTTGACAGCCAAGTCCGGAGGGATGGCTTCTTTGGCCGTTCTGTCCTCCAGGACTTTCTGGTGTGATCTTGGTTCGCAGACCCACCACCGGGGACGGTATTGCTTGGGTATCTATTCTAAGGTGAGGAATCTAACTAACGTGTTTCTTTCAGATGAACAAGTTACTTACCTTCGGTAACGATGTATCTGTAAGAAACATTAGTTAGTTAGATTCCTCACCGACCCACCCATCCTCCCCGTTCTGCGAACTGACATCTAGGGTTAAGGTTGTCCTTTTCAGCCCCCTAGATTTCATTTTTGGCACCAGTGTCGGTCTTTGCATGGCTCTGCGTTCCTGGCGCGGAAAGCTATGTACAAGAACTGACGTCAGCGCACGAGGGCGGCGTCTAAGTACTTCGACGCCGTCATCCCGGCGCACGATGCCGACGACGGACGCGGAGCCGCAGACGACGCCTAGCGACGCGCAAGGGGTATTGCTGACGAAAAATCTTCCGGATCCAGTCTGACGCCTGGGGATATTCTAAGGTGAGGAATCTAACTAACTAATGTTTCTTACAGATACATCGTTACCGAAGGTAAGTAACTTGTTCGTCAATGCCTAAAATGATAGGAAGGAATGGAAGTACCCCTACTTCTGTTATTGTTTCTATGCCTTCCTCTGTGCAGAGCGTTATGGTGGCCACAGGGTAATGTCGAACGTCCCAGTGTACACACCTTATACTGACAGACCTCCCTGGTATGAGTTGGGATTGGGGTACTAGTTCTTCCTTTACCACGGAGTGTCTGCACCCCGAGTCTAAAAGGGCTACCACAGGACAACCGTTCATAGTCAGACTCACATAGTAAACGGGGCCTGTTTCTTGGGCATAGAGAATGGAATGGGGCACATAGCTGACGTCCATATGTTCTTCCTCTGTCTTCTCCCTTCGTTTCCTGCAGAACCTAGCTATGTGGCCCCATTTGCCACACTCGAAACACTGAGGACCGGAGGGAGGAATGGACCCTGGTTTCACACTTCGGGACTTAAGAGGGTCTTGCACTGGCTTGTAGGGTCTCTTTTCGGTTCTGGGTGGGGGTGGCCTGAAACTGCATTCCGGTTCTTTTAGCACGGCACAAGTCTGCGCCTGAGCGTAAGAGGTGGCCATCTCTACTGCATGCTGTAGGGTGGGGCCAGTATGTTGGCGTAGCCATCTGTGAGTACCATAGGGAAGGGCCGCTAGATATTGTTTGAGGTATATTTTGTGGACTCCGAGGGCTTTAGCTACCGATCTGCGGCATCTTTCAACTTGTAAAAGAGGGTCTTTGGTGTGTCTCCGGTTGCTCCCCTCTCCTGTCGAAACTTAAGATGCTGTGCCTTATCGTTTATGCCCAACCGGTCCATCACAAACTGCTTTATGTGACCGTATGCGGCAGTCTCATCCCTAATGGCCATTTGATAGGCCTCCTGGGCCTCTCCGGTAAGGAGCGGCGCCAAATAGAAGGGCCAAAGGTCAATGTGCCAAGCACTGGCTCTTACGGCCCGCTCAAAGTTTTTAAAAAAACGACACCGGATCGTCCCATGAAACATATTTTTGTAGAGGGACCACTGTTCCCGGTGGAGCCGCTACTCTGCCTTGTCCTAACGCAAGCAACATTCGGGATTACCCTTCTGCAAGTTTGGTGACATTGTCCGCTTGTGTTTGTATAGCTGAGGTGAAGGCAGCCCGGTCCAACTCGGCCTGGCTGGCGTTCCTTTCCATGGCCCACTCAAGCTTCCGCTGTCCTTCCCTCATTTCTGCCAACACGTTTTCCATCTTGTTTCAGATGGCTTTTGCCCGCGTTCTCCACCACTTTGTCACCGGACCCAGGGGTACGTGTCCCTGAGGTGTATGATGGGGTCCCCTTAATGAGTAGGAAGGAGTCTGTTCCGAGTAAACATGATGTTCGTTTTATTTTTGGATAACAAAAGGCAAATAATAGAGTGTCCGTAGCACACGGGACTCCAGGCTCTCCACCGTCTTGGGGAAGTCTTGACAGGCGCAGCCTCTTCCACGAGATGGCAAACAAGGAAAACAAAAGGAAAATAAAACCACGTATCAGTGGGGCGGTTGAACGTCCTGAGTTGAAGGAGAAGGGAGCGTGAGGGAGAACACCAGAACCCTATGAAGTACAGACAGCGGTGACCACCCTCAAAGCTTTACCCGTTCCCACCCACTGCTTTTGAAAACCCCTGTATCCGGCAACGTACCTGCTCCAGCCACACTCCTCCAGGAGCGTGGCGGGGCGGCGAATGTTCTCGTTGGCCTCCTGGCGTTCTTCCTCCCTGGACCTCCGAGGCAGCGATACAATCTTCGGGGCGGCTTCTTCCTTCTCTACTCTCTCCGGCTTGTCTCAGTTTTCTCCTCCGACGGCGTTCGTGCTGAGAACCGGCACTTCCTCCTTTTCCGCGGCAGTGTTCTCCTGTAATTGGTGGCTTACGAGTGACGTCACGAATCCAGCCCCCGGCTCGGCTTCTCTCCACGAAGAATTAAAGGGGCGGTACGGTTCCTGCGCACAAAGCACCATAGCGTCAATATCGGAGGATAACAGCGAGTCCTCGTGCACAGGGGTCTCGTGACACTGACACAAAAGGAAACGTAACCAAACTCCCAAATATGTTTAGTTTGAAGAAAAAGTTTATCAAAATAAAGAGATTTCAAACCAAAAACTAAGATCTAAGTATTCCTGTTATACAAAGGACACTAATTATGCTCTCCTACAAGATTAAAATTGAGTCACTGAAACACATTACACCTGTCTTAAATATTTATAGTGTCCGTACTCATTTAAAACACCAGTGTCATGTTTAAACCATTTTAACCAGGTGAAATGGTGCGATTTTCCCATACAATTCGAGCTTTTATGTGTAATATGTAACCAGGCTTTTGTATATTGACATTATTGAGTGTAGGGCGTCCTGGTTTACTGTCACTCTGCTGCTTCCCTTCTGAAACATAACTATAAGCTAGTACTCAGGACAAAAGCAGCATTCCTATCAAAGGTTGTCATGGCCTTCTAGATAAGGCAGTCTATCAGCCTGCTAGCTTTCTTCGCCCCACCTCACCCCCTTAAAGAGAAAGAAGGACTTCATCATATTAATTCCAATAGAGTCCTGAGCTTCTTAATCGCCTAAGGAAATTCGAGGTGACAATCAGCTCTTTGTACCTTTCTCTGGGGCGTAAAAGGGTATAGCTGTGCAGAAGAGAAACATCTGAAGATGGCTTGTTCTATGCAGTAAGATCTACCAGGGGCTGGCCTAGTAATAACATCAAGAAGGTCTTCGCATTCATTCCACCAGAGCAAAGGCTTCTACCACTGTTCTGGCGTGCAGTTGGCCGGTCTTAGACATCTGCCAGGTAGCTACGTGGGCCTCCATTCACATATCACAAAACACTATGGCTTGGATATACTGCTTCGGTCGGGCAGGCATGTTTCCCGGTCTGTCCTGCAGGATTTCATAGCCTGAGCCATTCTACAGATCCACCACCTGGGGAAGTACTGTTTGGATATTTATTCACAAGGTGAGGAATCTGCTGTTAGAAGTATCCATCAAAAGAAAATGTTCCTCCTCGTCGGTAGCACTCTTGTGAATACTATATCTACAGATTCCTCATTGACCCACCCTCCTTCCGTTCTTTGACATGGACTCGTCCATGTTAATAAGATTCTAATCCAGAGATGGGCACACTGGAACAATCTGATTTCCAATGGCTCCACGCCCGACTGTGCGGACTAGGGGCAAATGTACAACCATGTTATTTTCAGAGTCGTAAGTTGCGCTCAATTGCGAGTCATAATTTTCGACTCACAAAATGACATGTACACCAGTGTCAGAGACACTGTTTGCGATTCTCAATGGGGTCGCAAATTGCATGCCTCATCAATATTCATGAGGCACTCGCAATTTGCTACCCCATTAAGAATGGCTGGCCCTCCCAGGTATGGTAGCCTGCTGGGATCACCAGACCTCCATGTCTGGGACTTCTTTTAAATAAAGCGTTTTTTTTTTTTTAATACAGCCTGTTTTCCTTAAAGAAAAATGGGATGCATTTAAAAAAAAAAAGAAAAGTTTTTGTTTAATTTTTTAAGGGCAAATAGTGGCCCCTGGGACCACTGACTGCCCCTAAAAAATATTTCCCCCTGCATTTGCAAAGGGAAAGGTGCCCCTTGGGGACCCCTTCCCATTTGCGCGTGCATTAACCACCCTCTTCTAGAGGGCGGTAAATTGCAAGTGTTTTATGACCGCTATTGTGGTCGCAAAACATCCTTACAGAGGGTACCATTCTTACATAGGGTAGTAAGTCGCAATTAAGAAGGGACGCCCTTGGAACGATCCCTGCCAAATTGCGAGTCGCAAATCCTATTTAGCGAGTCGCAAATAAATTGCAGCTTGCTAAATAGGGTTTGTACATGGCCCTCTAGGTTTTTGCATGCGCAAACGGGTTGCAAACACATTTGCACATGCAAACACGGGTCGTTCATCTGCCCCAAAGATCATAAAGAAACTGAATTCAACACACAGTGGTTGCAGTTATGTAGGGGAACTGACCAAAATGGACACAGTGCCACCCACTAACGCATGAAGAAATTGTTTAAAAGTTTTCCGGATCCCGTATGGCACCTGGGGAATATTCACAAGGTGAGGAATCTGCAGTTAGGTTGAGAATTCTCCAGAAAGAGCATTACCGAAGGTAACGTTTTCAATTAGCACCTGTAGTTTACACAGAGCAAAGTATTTTCAAAACAGTAGGTTCAAACACTGCAGCTTTATTTCCTAGTCGGAAATGTCTCTCCTAGGTGGAGATGTGATCCTTGTCATTGAAGTAGTGCACATGTTTTGTGAGACAGGGTGTTTCTTCTACCCATCCACAATTTTTATTTAAAAATCGATTTCAAACTTCCATGTGAGCCAACAGATGAATCCAACGGTATTCTTCCTGAGGCCTCTATCTTTAAAACCTGAATAATGCTTTCATAACCTGAATGCGTGAACATTAAAGGTTTCCTTAATGAAATGGAGGAGTAAGGCGCTAGCTCTATTGTCTTTTAAAGTGGGGATTACCCAGGCAAAAAAGTTTATAGCCTTAATTGAATATTGGATTGTCTCTTAGATAGCTCAGTTTTGTGCGATTCCTTAAGTAGCTTTTCATGACAGTGCCATGTACCTTCCGCAGAAGCTGAGACCGTGCTTTACATTTCCAGAAACGCATCATTGTGGGAGATATTTGTGTCACAGCTTTGGGTATTTTTTTGCACGATTCAAAGCTGAAGTTAGTAACATGTCTGGTGGCAGTCTGATCTGTGTCATTGCTGCCTTGCCTCATAGATTAACCTGTTTGGTAGTCTGTTCCCATTCTTTTGGATTAGAAGCAAGCTAGGTAATAGAATTGCGTGTACAGTACTTCAGACACTCCCTATGTTTTCCTTTTTTAACATATCATTATTATCTGAAAGAAACACTTCTGATGGATACATCTGCCAGTGGATTCCTCACCTTGTGATTCCTTACCTTGTGAATATCCCCTGCGCCAGCATTCCACGGAGAAGCACATCATCCGCATACAAGGCTATACGGTCTTCGTGGGATGAGCATCTGAAAGAAACACGTTAGTGATAGATTCCTTACCTTAGAATATCCCCAGGCCGTGATGACGTCGTTGGAGTACTTAGACACCGACCTCGCGCGCTGACGTCAGTTCTTCTTTTTTCCGCGCCAGCAAGCGCAGATCCGGGAAGAGCGTACCCTTAGTCATTTTTTGGGTCTATCCTCCCGAACAGCGGGTTCGGGATATTCAGGCTCTGATTCTGATCTTTCAGCCTTTATCCCGAGTATCGGTCAGGATGGCCCTACAGCTGCTGAGTCTGATGGCCTCCTGCATCCTGCTGGTACATCACGCCAGGTGGCGGATGCGGGCTCTGCAGTGGGACCTGAAGTTCCAGTGGGCTCAACATCAGGGCAACCTGTCCGACCACGTCCTGATCTTGGAGGGCACTGCAAGACAGTTGCAGTGGTGGCTCACAGACCGCGATTGTGTCAGTGGCAGACCCCTCTCCCTTCCCCAACCGGAGCACATAGTGGTGACGGATGCGTCCCTCCTAGGATTGGGGGGCCACATGGGAGAGGCGGAGATCAGCGGCCACTGGTCTCCGGCGGAGTCCCGGCTCCATATCAACCTATTGGAGCTACGGGCGATCCTGCTTGCACTGAAGGCATTCCTTCCCTCTGTCCGGGGAAGTGTAGTGCAGGTGTTCACTGACAACACCACCGCCATGTGGTATTGCAACAAACAGGGCGCGGTGGGGTCGTGGACCCTTTGTCAGGAGGCTCTGCGCCTCTGGACATGGCTGGAACATCAGGGCATCACCCTGGTGGTTCAACACCTGGCGGGTTCTCTGAACGCCAGGGCGGACGAACTCAGCCGCCGGTGCATGATGGATCACGAGTGGCGTCTGAACTCGGACGTGGCGCAAGGTCTCTTTCGGCAGTGGGGAGAACCTTGGTTAGATCTATTCGCCACCGAAGAGAACGCGCAATGTCATCAGTTCTGCGCGTTGGAATTTCCAAGGCGGCACTCGCTCGGAGATGCTTTTCATCGTGAGTGGAGTTGCTGTCTGTTATACGCCTTTCCACCTATACCACTTCTGCCCAGAGTGCTGAAGAAGATCAGGCGCGACCAGGCCCAAGTCATCCTTGTGGCTCCGGACTAGGCACGAAGATACTGGTATCCAGAGCTACTCAGTCTGTCAATCGATCCCCCAATTCGACTGCCTCTTCAGGAGGACCTTCTGTCGCAGCAGTAGGGGACGGTCCTCCACCTGAACCTGTCCAGCCTCCACCTCCTTGCGTGGAGATTGAGCGGCGGCAGTTGATGCCATTTGACTTACCTCCTGAAGTCTGTGATGTCATTCTGGCAGCCAGGCATCACTCCACTAAAACGGTATACGCCTGCAGGTGGAACAAATTTGTGGCATGGTGCACAGCAAAGGCTGTGGATCCCCTTTCCGACCCTCTTTCTGACATTCTCCTCTTTCTTCTTTCCCCGGCCCAGCAGGGCTCTGCTTTGGGCACCATCAAGGGATATCTTTCAGCTGTTTCAGCCTTCTTGAGGCTTCCTGATCAGCCTTCTCTTTTCAAGTCCCCTGTTGTCAATAGATTCTTGAAAGGCATTACTCACATGTTCCCTCCTGTTCTCTTTGTAGTGCCTCAGTGGGACTTGAATCTGGTGTTAACTTATCTGATGTGCGCTCCCTTTGAGCTACTTCATAACTGTCCTTTTCATCTTCTGACTCTCAAGACTGCTTTCCTGGTTGCCATCACCTCTGCAAGAAGAGTGAGTGAGCTCCAGGCTCTTTCATCTAAACCTCTTTTCCTATCTGTCCATCCGGACAAGGTTGTTCTGAGGACTCATCCTTCTTTTCTTCCTAAGGTGGTTACTCCTTTCATATCGGGCAGTCCATTACCTTGCCCACCTTCTTTCCGCCTCCGCATCCCTCGAAAGAGGAAGAGAGGCTCCACCGTCTGGACCCAAAACGTGCGCTCCCCTTTTATCTGGACCGCACAAAACAGTTCCGGTTGGACGACCAACTCTTTGTTGGCTACGTGGGCGCTAACAAGGGACGGGTGGTGCACAAGCGTGGAGAAGTGTGGCTCAACGGTTAGAGCGGCAGACCCTGATGCAGAGGTCGGGCCCGGGACCAGGGTTCAATTCCCGCCTCGGCGGCTCTTGGATTCAATTTCCCCGTACCTGATAATTCTCGCCTCGGTGCCTATTCTAATCATGGGTCCCACTCTGCAACTCTGGGCAATAGCTTGCTTAATCTCCACAACGGCCCCCACAGCACTAGGATGCCTGGCTTCACCTTGGGGGTGCCCAGGAGTGGACATCTCACAGGAAAACCAGGAAGGGTTCCACAGCGGTATGAATACAGCGCTACGAGACCCCTGGGTAGAAGTGCGCTATATAAGTACAAACACATTTACATTTACATTTACAAGCGAACCATCTCTCGGTGGGTCATTTTGTGCATTAAGGTCTGTTATTCCTTGGCTAAGAAGGATCCTCCTGTGGGACTGAGGGCCCATTCCACTCTGGCCACAGCAGCTACTACTGCCTTGGGACGGGGGAGTCCCTCTGCAGGACATTCGTGGAAAGCTATGTACAGAACTGACGTCAGCGCGCAAGGGCGGCGTCTAAGTACTCCGACGACATCATCCCAGCGATCCTGACGACGGATGCGGAGCCGCAGACGACGCCTACCGAGGCGCAGGGGTACTGCTGACGAAAAATCTTTCCGGATCCAGCCTGACGCCTGGGGATATTCTAAGGTAAGGAATTTAACTAAATAATGTTTCTTACACATATATCGTTAGCGAAGGTAAGTAACTTTTGCTGTGCTGTTTTTTTTTAGTTAACGGATTTGTGTATATTACACTGTCATTTATTGGAATGTTTAATTTCATGGTATAGTTCTAGTGAAAATGTTCATAATGAAAGAAAGTGGAAATAATATATACATACTGAAGATTTAAACAAGAGTAACAAGTACAGAATTTGCATGCTGACCTTGAAATGCTTATTACAAGCATCAATGGTTTCCATTCAGTTCTAGGAGTTGCTTATCCTGGTAAGAGGTTTGAGACATAGGTCCTTTTTGGCTGCTACTCAAAGGTATGCAAGTGTGACAAGAAACGTAATTCATGTCGATGACATGAACAGTTGGTTGGGATTACAGATATTTAAATGGTGCCATGGGCATAAGGTTTCATGGCCCTTTTGAAAACCTAAGTTTAGAAGCACCAGAATTAAATCAAAATGTATGTTTGAGGAGATCTTTCAGTGATAAGTAACTTGTTACCGAAAAATGGAAGGGGGTAATTTGGAAAGGCCTGGAAATATTGGTTGTAGTTTTTTATATTTCATCGCTGCATTGATTATACAACCAAGCATTAGCAATTGTTTAATGTGTTCATTGTGTTTGTTTTCTGCACCTCACGCCTATTGTTCTACAGAGATTGAGGAAGAAAAGAAGGAAATGATAGATTGAGGGAAAAAAGAGAGAACATGCATGTAAGTGAGCTATGTGCTAAACACATTAATTAAACTTTTATATTCTACCTTTCTTGGAAGAACTGTAGTTTTATTATTCCAAATAGAACTTACTTCTAAGATTGGAAATCTGTTGTTATCCACGCTACTGCACCAGCCTTTGCAGCTCTACCTTTTTACACTTGCATACAGAATACAAGGCTTTGTTCTAATTTTTAGTTTATGCACTACATGCAGCCAGATGGTTACTGCAGCCATTTTCATAGGCTAAATGCTCTTATGCATCATTATTGGAGAATGCATTCTTAATCTGCCAGGTCTGTATGCAAATTCAGCAACCTAATCTTAGACTTCATCGCCCCTTTCCCATCAACTATAAGGACATCCTACACCTCGGCGATTTCAATTTCCACCTGGAAGAACCCTCCAACTGCTCCAGCAAACTCCTCGAAAGTCTACACAACATAGGACTTTCCCAGCTCGTCATGGACCTCACACACACAACGCAGGGCACACTTTAGACATAATCTTCTCCTCTGGCAACAGCATCAGCTACCACTCCACCTCACCACTCACATGGGATTGACCACTATATCCATTTCAAAATCTTCATGCCACAAGCCTAAGCTCCCATCAACCTCAACCAACTCAGCCAAAGTTGGAACAGAATAAGGATAGCTGACTTGCACAGCACACTTGAAACAGACCAACCCAAGACCACCAACAACCAAGTCAAAAACATCACCAATTTTAACCAGTGTCTGTCTGTACAACTGTGCTGACAGTCTAGCTCCCATCAAAACTCAGAAACACTGCAGAACCAACAAACCACCGCCTGGTACAGGGAAGAAGTAAGTACTCCAAAAGATTTTGCCAACAGCTGGAAAGGAAATGGAGAGCTTGCCACGACGCCAACGCCAAATCAACCTACAAGACTGTCCTCAAGCACTACCACCAGCTCCTGAGAGATACTAAGAGAAGACCCCTCAAGGATCGGATTGAAGCCAGCACCAACAACAGCAAAGAGATGTTTGCCCTCATCAAGGAATTCACTACCCCAGAAGCCTCAGCCAACTCCATCACCCCCTCCCAGGAACTCTGTGACAATCTCTCAAACTTCTTCAACAGCAAAATTGAAAAGATCTGCTATAACTTAAAAATACAACTGAACCCTGGGGACATCAGCAGCAAGCTGCCCACCTATTACTCAGACTGGCATCTAACCAACTTCAGGGGTCCCCACAGACCCATGTCCACAACATATCTACAACCTAGGAGAACCTGTGATCAGCAAATTCCTCACTCACATCATCAACTCCTACATGAAGTCCGCAACATTCCCCAAGACTAAAAGAATGCTGTAGTCATGGCCTTCCTCAAAAACCATAGAAAGACCACCCTCATGTATCACCCAACTACCACCCTATCTCCCTTCTACCAGACCTAGTGAAGGTGATAGAGAAGGCAATCAACCAACAACTCACCAACCACCTAGAACTCTGCAATCTTCTTCACCACTTGGAATCTGACTTTCGACGCAGCCACAGTATCAAGACAGCAGTCATCTGAAAAAAAAACGTTAGTTAGATTCCTTACCTTAGAATATCCCCAGGCGTCAGACTGGATCCGGAAAGATTTTTCATCAGCAGCACCCCTGCGCGTCGGTAGGCGTCGTCTGCGGCTCCGCATCCGTCGTCGGCGTCATGATCGCCGGGATGACGTTGCTGGAGTACTTAGACGCCGCCGTCGCGCCCAGACGTCAGTTCTTCTTTTTTCCGCGCCAACAAGCGCAGATCCGGGAAGAAGCGTACCCTTAGTCATTTTTTGACTAACTTTTTGGACTATTTTGGTCTATTCTTTCGAGTCGACATCGACTCCTGGTGCCAGTAGTGATGCCTGGGTTCAAGCCGTGTGACGACTGTCACTGCCTGATGTCGGTTACCGACCCCCACTGCCGGTGTCTCTACTGACTCGGGACCGACCACGATGACAAGTCGTGCCCCGACTGCCGGGCCTTGACGTCGAAAGCTAGGCGGGAGCGGTCCCGCAAGCTCCTCGAGATCCGGCAGTCGGCTCCGTGCCGCTCGAGGTTCCGGTCGAGGAGGAAGTCGAGGGACCGGTCACGGAGCCGCGGTCATCACCGCTCATCGGGTTCCAAGTCCTCGCATTCAGGTAAGTCGAGGCACAGCAAAAAGAAGTCGAAGAAGCGACATCGCTCTTCCGACTCCCCTCGCCGGTAGCGCGACTTGGCCAAGGGTTCGGGTCACTAGACACTTCGCCACTTCGCCTGACACTGGTTTTATCTCTCCTCCTTCCGTGGCTACGGAGGAGGGTGCTACTTATGCCGTGGTGCTGAGCAAGGCAGCCAAGGCCTTGCGCCTTGTGCTCCCTGCAGAGGCCGTGATGACTAACCTCCTCACTGAGGTGCTTGAACCGCCAGTAAGCTCTTCGGAGCCTCTGCTGCAGTTTAATGAGGCCCTCACTGACGTTCTGATGGGCACTTGGTCCAAGCCCACCACAGTCTCTCCTGTGGATCGGATCGTGGCCCGGCGCCACCGCCCAGCTCCAGGCGACCCCTGCTTTCTGTCCGTGCACCCCACCCCTGAGAATCTGGTTATCCAGGCATCAACGTCCCACACCGCCTTCCCGTCCGCTCCTCCCGACCGGGAAGCCAAAAGGATGGAACAGTTTGGTAAGAAACTGTTTTCCTCACTCAGCCTTGGGTTGCGGTCCATTAATACCGCATGCCTTTTGGACCGTTACACCCACTCTGGATACGGTGGCGGAAGTGCTGCCTCAGTGTCCTGAGGAGGCCAGGACGCAGCTCGCCCGGGCTCTTGCTGAGGGGCGAGATGCAGCACGGTATTCCTTCCGGAGTGGACTTGACACCACGGACTCACTGGGTAGAGCGATTGCACCGATGGTGGTGATTCGTCGTCACGCCTGGCTGAGGTCCACAAATTTTTCAGGGGATGTCCAGAGCACTCTCATGGACATGCCCTTTGATGGCCGTCGCCTTTTTGGCAACAAAGCAGATAGCGCGCTGGAGCGCTTTAAGGACTCCAGGGCTAAGGCCAAGTCCTTGGGGCTGTCGGCCCAGCGCCAGCAGACTTCTGCTTTTCGCCCCTTTTGTGGCCAAGGAAGGGGCGCCCCCACACGTTCGTCCAGCCACGGGCCGCAGCACCCTCAATGCGGTCGCGGACTTGGATTCTGCCATGGCGGAACATGGAGATGGAGAGCCGGTCAGTCCACATCCGCCCCTGCAGCATCTGCCTCAAAGCCTTCCTAGTCCGGACTTTCAGGCCCATTCCACTCCAGTGGGAGGCAGAGTTTGCCATCACCTGCTCCACTGGCGTTCCATCACTTCGGACAGGTGGGTGCTGCAAATCGTCCGAAGGGGCTACTCCCTCCCCTTCGAGACGACCCCTCCAGCCATGCCACTGCAGTACCACCACATGTCGGGGGATCACTTGCAACTTCTGCAGGAGGAAGTTACGGCCCTTCTGGCCAAGTGGGCCATCGAGCTCGTTCCTGGCCCAGAAGGAGTACGGGGTTGTTACTCCCACTACTTTCTGGTTCCCAAGAAGGGCAAAGGGGGCCTACGCCCTATCTTGGACCTCAGGAGCGTCAACGTCTTCCTCCAGAAGGAGAACTTCAAGATGCTGACGTTAGCTCAGGTTTTGGCTGCCCTGGACCCTGGAGACTGGATGGTAGTGTTGGACCTGCAGCACGCTTATTTCCATATTCCCGTTCTGCCGGTCCACCGGCGTTACCTGCGGTTCATGGTGGGCCACGAGCACTTTCAGTTCACCGTGCTCCCCTACGGCCTTACCAGTGCCCCTCGGGTGTTCACGAAAGTGATAGCGGTGGTCGCAGCTCATCTGCGCAGATTAGGGGTTCCAGTCTTCCCCTGTCTCGACGACTGGTTGTTGAAGGCGGGCTTGCCCCAAGCAGTCGTCTCCCACCTCCAGACTACGGCCGACCTCCTGCACTCGCTGGGGTTCTCCATCAACGTGCCGAAGTCACATCTGAGTCCCTCCCAGAAGCTCCTCTTCATCGGTTCTGGACTCGGCGCAGTTTTGGGTTTATCCTCCCGAACAGCGGGTTCGGGATATTCAGGCTCTGATTCCGATCTTTCAGCCTTTATCCCGAGTTTCGGTCAGGTTGGCCCTACGGCTGCTGGGTCTGATGGCCTCCTGCATCCTGCTGGTGCATCACGCCAGGTGGCGGATACGGGCTCTGCAGTGGGACCTAAAGTTCCAGTGGGCTCAACATCAGGGCAACTTGTCCGACCACGTCCTGATCTCGGAGGGCACTGCAAGACAGTTGCAGTGGTGGCTCGCGGACCGCGATTGGTTCAGCGGGAGATCCCTCTCCCTACCCCAACCAGAGCACACAGTGGTGACGGATGCGTCCCTCCTGGGATGGGGGGGCCACATGGGAGAGGTGGAGATCAGAGGCCTCTGGTCTCCGGCGGAGTCCCTGCTCCATATCAACCTTCTGGAGCTGCGGGCGATTCGACTTGCACTGAAGGCATTCCTTCCCTCTGTCCGGGGAAGTGTAGTACAGGTGTTCACGGACAACACCACCGCCATGTGGTATTGCAACAAACAGGACAGGGTGGGGTTGTGGACCCTCTGTCAAGATGCTCTGCGCCTTTGGACATGGCTGGAACATCAGGGCATCGCTCTGGTGGTTCAACTGCTGGCGGGTTCTCTGAACACCAGGGTGGACGAACTCAGCTTTCTGTGCATGATGCATCACGAGTGGCGTCTGAACTCGGTGAGGTGGGCGGCCGAAGTCCTGGACCTTCAGCTACCGTTGGTGGCTGTCAAGACTAATGTCTTGACGGAGGTGCTTCAATCGCGAGCTGCCTTTTCAGGACCGCTTCTCGGACGTCCTGCTTGGGTTCTGTTCCAAGCCCTACACAGGGTCTCTTGTGAACAGGACAATTCCTTTCCTAACAGCCTACCCCGGAGAGCTTGGTGGTCCATACCTCCTCTTCCTGAATAAATCCTGGCACATTTCCTACCACTTCACCAGAATGAGAATCCAAGAGGCTGGACACCTTAGGCAAAAAAATGTTTTCTTCCACCAGTCTAGCATTGCTGTCTGTCACGACTGCATGCCTTTTGGGCAGTTACTATCATTCCTTGTGGGATTCATTTGTGCAGGTGCTACCTATGGTTCCGTAGGAGGCCGTGGTCATACTGTCTCAAGTTATGGCTGATGGGTGAGATGCATCTAAGTTCACAATCAGGTGTGGGATGGACACAACCAACTCGCTAGGCAGAGCGGTTTCTTTGTTGGTGGCCTTAAGGCTCCAAACCTGGCTGAGGACAACTGGCTTTTCAGGGGATGTCCAAGCGTCACCTATGGACATGTCCTTTAATAGCTCCTGTCTCTGCGGAGACTAGGCGGACTCTGCACTGAAATGCTTCAAGGACAGCAGAACTACAGCGTGGTCCTTGGATCTTTCTATGCCCCTTGTCTACCTTTCACTCCTTTCGGGGCCACAGAAGGGGCTTCCAGCTGCGCCTCTACCTTCCCAGCTACCAAGGCCTGCAAGCTACTCAGCCTCTGCTGTACGGAGGACACTGCACCCACAGACCTAGTAAGAGAGTCAGCCAGAAGTCGGCCCAGTCCGCCACACCCCCCGTCATCACCTGCATCACTGGAGGTCAATGACATTAGACAGCTAGGTTCTACAAATTGTCTGCAGGGGCTATACTCTCCCCTTCATGACTACCCCTCCACCCATGCTGCCCTCTTGCGACAGGCTGGTAGAGGATCATCTAGCTTTACTCCGTCAGGAAAGAGGAGCTGTCTTGGCCAAAGGAGCTATAGAGTGGATGCCAGCATCAGAAGTAGGTTGTGGTTGTTGTTCTCACTATTTTCTAGTGCTCAAGAAGCCTGGGGTCCTCCGTCCTATACTAGACATGTGCCCTCTCTATTTCTTCCTGAAAAAAAGAGAAATTAAAAATGCTCACACTCTCTCAAGTCCTGTCTGCCCTGGACATAGGAGACTGGATAGTAGTGCTGGACGTGCGGGATGTATACTTCCACAACCCCTTCCTGCCTGCCCACAGACTTTACCTGCGGTTCACAGTAGGCCAAGAGCACTTTCAATTCACTGTGCTCCCCTTTAGTAGCTTTACTTGCACTCCTTTGGTGTCACCAAAATGATGCTGATGGTTGTAGCTCATCTGTGGAGATCAGTGGTGCCATTTTGCCGCTATCTCAATGTCTATTGACGGCGAGCTGGTCTGTGACAGTCGTCTCCCACCTTGAGATTACAGTAGACCTCTTGCACTCACTGGGGTTCACTATCAACGTGCCAAAGTCACACCTGACCCCTTCTCAGAAACATCCTTTCATCGGAGCTTTTCTGGACATAGATCAGTTTCAGGGATATCCTCCCGAACAGCGTATCCATGATTTACAGGCTATGATACCAATGTTTCAGACTCTATCCTGGGTTTTAGAGAGACTAACTCTGCAGCTTTTGAGTCTCATGGCCTCCTGCATCCTGCTTGTGGAAACATGCCCGTAGGCATGTGCAGCTCTTCATTGGGACCTAAAGTTTCAGTGGGGCAGCATCAGGGGAATCTCTCCGACATGGTCCAGATCTCGGAGGGCACTGCAAAAGATCTGCGGTAGTGGCTAACAAACCATGATTGGTTCAGCCGGAGGCCCCTCTCCCTTCCCTAACCAGATTTGACAGTGGTGAAAGATGCATCACATCTGGAATGGGGCGGTTATCTTGGAGAGGTGGAGATCAGAGGTCTCTGGTCTCAGGGAAAGTCCGGACTCCACACCAACCTACTGGAGCTTCAAGTGATCTGGCTGGCATTGAAAGCCTTTCTACCTTCCATCAAGGGAAGACTAGTGCAGGTGTTAACGGATAGCACCATAGCCTTGTGGTACTGCAACAGACAGGACGGGGTGGGTTCGTTAACCCTTTGTCAAGAGGCCCTGCGTCTCTGGACATGGCTTGATCATCAGAACATATCCCTGGTGGTTCAACACCCAACGGGCTCTTTGAATGTCAGGGCAGATGAAATCGGCCCGAGTTGCCTAGCGGATCACAAATGGCGTCTCCATCCGAAGGTGGTGCAAGGTCTCTAATAGCAGTGGGGAGAGCCTTGGTGAGATCTGTTCGCCACCTCTGAGAACTCGCAGTGTCAGCAGTTTTGTGTGCTGGAGTTTCCAAGTAGGTTCTCACTGAGAGACGCTTTTCGTCTCAAGTGGAGTTCAGGCCTCCTGTACACTTTTCCCCCATACAAACTCCTTCACAAAGTCCTCAAGAAGATTAAAAATGGTACAGAGTGTTTGGTATCCCAAGCTGTTGCGCATGGGGTTCGGTTCTCAGATCAGGCTGCCCCTTCGGGAGGATCTCCTGTTGCAGTAGCAGGAGAGGGTCCTCCACCTGAACGTGGCAACGCTCTGACTTCATGAGTGAAGATTAAGCGACAAAAGCTAACAGCTTTTGACCTTCCACTGTAAGTCTACAATGTTATCTATGCAGCCAGGCGCCCGTCCACCAAGGTGGTATTTATTTATTTGACTTGTAAAGCGCTCAAATCACCCCCAAAGGGGCATCTCTGCACTACGAAGGTGCTGGAGTAAGGGTGAGGAGAGGTTTTCAAAAAAGCTCAGTTTTAAGGAGCTTTTGGAATAATAAATAGTCTGGACATCTTCGGAAGTGGCTGGGGAGTTGGTTCCAATAGGAGGGGGCTAGGTAATAGAATGCTTTCCCACCTATGTGGGATTTCTTAACACGAGGCACCAGAAGTAGTGACTTGGAGCCTGAACGGAGAATCTAGAAGGCTGATAATGGGTGAGTTTATCTGCTAAGTAGCTATGGCCGTTGCTGTTTCGTGCCTTGTACACAATGCAACAGATCTTAAATCCGATCCGCTTGCTGATTGGTATCCAGTGTAGTCCTTGTAGTAGCGGAAGAGAGGGGTCGGTCCTGGCAGAAAAGTTGGAGACAAGGCGGGCCACGGTGTTTTGAACCACCTGAAGTCTATTGAGGGAACACTCATTAGCTGAAATCAGGAGGCATTACAGTAGTCTAGGCGGCTTATATATCATACTTGGAGGAGTGATTTACGTACAGTCAGCGGGAAAAAAGGGAAAACCCTCCGTAAAAGGCTTAGTGTATGGAAGCATGAGCCTATGGTGGTACTAACTTGCTCCTTCATCTTAAGTTTTTTGTCCGGATGTACGCTTAAGTGTTTTTTACCACAGCTTTAGGGACCGGTGCGACACCCAGTTCAGTGGGCAACCATTCTGGGAACCAGAGTAGAGGAGCTTCTCCGAATAGCATGATCTCCGTTTTCCCTGCATTTAACTGCAGGAAGTTGTTCCTCATCCAAGCAGCAATGACTGTCATACCTTCTGAGAAGGTCGACTGGGTATTGGGAGAATTTTTATCAAAAGACATTAAAAGCTGGATGTCATCAGCGTATGAGATTGGAGTGAAGCCCAGTTCCCAGAGTAAGTCCACTAATGGAGCCACATAAATGTTGAACAGTGTGGGACTGAGACAAGATCCCTGTGGTACTCTTTTGATCAACTCCGAAGTTTGAGATCGGAAGGCGCCGAAGTTGATAATTTGGGTATGGTGAGTTAGAAAACATGATAACCACTGAAAGGCTAGGCCGTGGATTCCAATATCTCTCAGTCTGTTAAGTAGGATGGAATGGGATATCGTATCAAGCGCTGTTGACAAATCCAGTAGCACTAATAGTGGTGCTTGGTATACGCCTGCTGCTGGGGTAAATTTGTGGCATGGGGTGCATACAAGCAAGTTTACCGCCTTTCTACTCCTCTTTCTCAGGTCCTTCTATTTATTCTGTCTCTTGCCCAGCAGTGATCTACTTTGGGCTCCTTAATGGGCTATCTTTCTGCTATCTCATCCTTTCTGCAGTTGCCAGATCAGCCATCCCTTTTAAACTACCCTGTTGTGAATAGGTTTTTGAAAGCTCCTCAACACCTATTTCAGTCTTTACCCTTCATCATGTCTCAGTGGGACCTCAATCTACTACTTACTGTTCTGATGTGCGCTCCTTTTGAGCCACTGCACAACTTTCATCTCAGGCTCCTTACCATCAAGACGCCCTTCATAGCATCTGCCTAGAAGGGTCAGGGAACTCCAGGCTTTGTCCTCTAAGCCTCTGTACCTAAACATCGCTCCATACAAACTGGTCTTTCTCACTAGAGCGTCCTTCCTGACGAAAGTTGTCACTTCCTTTATGTATGCCAGTTCATCACCCTGCCTACCTTTCACGCTCTGCCGTAACCCTCTAAAGAGGAGGAGCAACTCCACCGGCTGGACCCAAAAAGAGCGTTGTCGTTATACCTTGACCACATGAAAGAGATCCGGGTATACAACCAACTCTTCGTGGGGTATGTCGGAGTGGAAAGCCATGCAGAAATGGACCATCTCCCAATGTATCATTTTCTACATTTAATTCTGCTACTCACTGGCCAAGAAGTAACCCCCTGAGGGTTTGCATATTAATTTCACCAGAGCTAAGGCTGCGACCACTAGGTTAGCACGCAGAGTTCTGGTCTTTGACATCTGCCAGGCAGTAACCTGGGTTTCACTGCACACGTTCACCAAGCACTACTGCCTGGACAGTCGGGTCTGTCAGTACGGGTACTTTGCTAGATCAGTGCTCCAGCACTTTTTTAGTGTGAAACAGTTTCGCAGACCAACTCCAAGGAGGTATTGCTTGGGTATCTATTCTAAGGTAAGAAATCTGCGGCTAGAAGTCGCTATCAGATGAACAAGTTACTTTCCTTCGGTAACACCTTATCTGATATGGTCTTTCTAGCCGCAGATTCCTTAGTTGCCCACCATTCTTCCCTGCTCTACGAATGGGTTTCTAGGGACAGAGCTTTCCCCTTTCAGGGCCCCAGTTTTCCACAACAGTTGTCAGCATGCTTTGTGGCTCTGTGCTCCTGAAGTGGAAAGTCGTGAAAAGAAACTGACATTAGTGTGCTGGGATGGTGCCTATCGAGGCACCACGCACTTACGGTGCATACGATGCCTCTCAGAGCCGAACAATGCCATGAGCAAGCATGGGTTCCGTTCGCGAAACATTTCCAGATCCAGTCTGATCCCTGGGAATAATTCTAAGGTAAGGAATCTGCAGCTTGATAGAGTCTCTACCAGATATAGCATTACCGAAGGTAAGTAACTTGTTCGTTTACAACATCCAATAAATGTTCATCATGTTATAACTGTGTACTCTCTTCTCCACTAATCATTCACAGACATGCTTTAGTCTTAAAAAACTGTAACTGAAAATGAATTGTTGGCAAGGCTCATCAACTGACACCCAATGCATTACCATACTGATGGATTCTTCTCACTGCATATTCCTCACCTTTTGAAAAGTACCAGTCATAAGACTAGAACCAGATTTTTTTAAGCAATACCCTAGTGCACCAGTGGGTGGGGTTGCGCAGCTCCACACCAATGTTGTTCCGCTCCGAAAGTGACATGCGGAGCCACATATAGGCTCCATCCATGCTTGCTGATGTCAGTTCCTTCCTTTCCGTGCTACCAGATGGGGATCTGCAGCTACCCCTCGTCTGTTCATGAGACTTCTTTTCACAATGTAACTTAACCCATTTCGCAAGAGAAACAGTCACCCCCTAAAACTACAGTATTCAAACCTTATAGGGACTGTCGCAAGCAAATGTCTATTGTGGATCCCCACCAGATTTGTCTTTGGTGCTTGGGGTCAGACCACAACTCCAAGTCCCTTAGCGACTGTGTCTTGATGAATCCAAAAGCCATCTGGGACTGTGATACAAATCTGTATGTCGCCCAACACCAGTAGATTCCACGCTGTGAACAGTTTAAGTTGAAGGGAAGGTCCCAATCCCACTCCCAAATTTGTTCCCGCAGCAGATTTTCATTGCATTCAAAGTCATTGCTAAATCAAAAGAGAAGCATAAGAATTCCAAACAGGACATGTCCTCTTCCTGCCACTGTAAAACTCCTGAGAAGTCATAAAAGAGTAAACATGCCTCTCTGTCTCGCTCCCCAACTCAATCTCCTTCATAACCAATTCCAACTCTGATTCTGGGGCTACCAGTCCCCGGACCCCCCAGCTGCTGCAGCCGCAAAACCTGTTTAGCGTATCCTTCCAGACACACAGCCACCCTGTTGGAGACAGTACCTGCCATTTTCTCCCAGGGTGACAAGCAGTCACTTCAGACAAGTGAGTCCTGCAAATTGTTCAGCAGGGTTATGCCCTCCTGTTTATTTCCACCACACTTTCCACCATCCTCAGGATGGGTGATGGAGGACTATCCGTCCATCTTACAGCGGGAAGTGCAGGACTTTCTGGCCAAATCAGCCACATAGAGGGTGCTGGCTTCAGAAGTGGACTCTGGCTGTCCCCCGAAGAACAACTGAGGCCTTTGTCCCATATTAAAACTTCTCCCTTCTAATGCCATTCTTAGGAGGAACAAATTTAAGATGCTCACCTTGGTACTCAACCCTGAAAACTGAATGGTAGCATTGGACCTGTAGGACACTTATTTTCACAACCCAACCTGCAGTCACACAGATGCTACCTGCAGTTCACGGTGGGGAAGGAGCATTTTCAGTTCGCTGTGCTCACCTCACCTGGCAACAACTGAGGACAGGAGGCACCGCTCTCTCCATCCCACCTCCGGTCGCAGCTTTTGGAAGCCTGGGGTACCGACGGAGAGAGCGGTGCCTCCCGTCCTGAGCTATTGCCAGGTGAGGTGAGGTTTCTTACTCGTAATACACGGTTATCACCAGTACATCGTAATCTTCTAATAATGAAATCACTGGTGATATAGGTTGTATCAGTTTCAAAACCACGTTTTTGAGTTACACTTATTGTTTGATTGCACCACGCAGTAGCAGTAAAACATCTAGGTCCTGAGGAAGGCCATGACACTTGTGTAGGTCCCATTGGCCGAAACATGTAGACCTGTTTACCGGACAGATACAGTTATTATTTTCAAACTGCACTTGCACTGTTTTTCATCCTGACACCAAGAGTTAATTATTAAAGCCTTTTTCCCTTGGTAGTTAGTTTTACAACACCAATTCCAATTTATTTATTTAGTTTGATATGGAACTCCAACGGAGGTCCACAAAAACACACAAACAGATTAAAAGAGACGAACTTTACGTACAATACAAAATTCTTCCTTTATACATAGCTGCATCCTGGGGGGAATCCGTACAGTATAATGTGCAAATAGTGCAATAAATACATGAGACAATCACATATCCAACACACTTCACTTTGTTTGCACTGCTGCCATCACTCATAACCTTTAGTGCTTTACAGCTTTTCGGATTTTAGTAGATCTTATGCAAGAATAGTATCATAAAACATCTCTGAGCTCCTCCCTCACAGTGAGGGGGTTGTAGCCCTTGGCTACACTAGGTGTTGCAGCCAAGAGGAGAAATCCCAGATGATGAAGCATGCCACTACGGTGGTGATGGGATTCTGTCCTTTTTAAGGATCCCCTAGATGCATGATTGAGAGTTTGTATGCTTGCATTCTAGGTCTCTAAGGTTTTGGTGAATTCATTTAGACCCGCGGATAACTTAGTGTTATATTATAGTTGAACGGCGAAATTATCCGTGCCGGTCTTTAAATTTCCCTTGGACCCTCCACTCCTGGTTTTGTATTATTTGCACTAGAAAGCTTCCCTGGTGGCACACCACCTGAGGGAATCTTTGAATTCCAGGGTGAACAAACTCAGCCACTAAACGCCATGCTGATCATGAATGGCAGCTTCACCCAGAGATGGTGCTGATCACGAATGGCAGCTACACCCAGAGATGGTGCAAGGTCTCTTCTGTGAAAGCTAAGAAACTTGTCTCAGTCTCTTTGCCGCCACCAATAATGCCATTGTCTGCAATTTAGCGAATTAGAGTTCCCAAGCCAGCTCTCTCTCTGAGACGCATTCTGCCTAGAATGGAACACAGGCCTCCTGCATGCCTTTCCGCCGCTATGTCTCCTGCCCAAAGTTCTGAAGAATATCAAAATTACCGGGACTAAATCATCCTAGTTGTAGGAAGGTGGATATCTGACTATGGCTACCCCCAACTTTTTGCCTAGTGTCTAGCTGGTTTTTCGACTTAGTTGGCCTGAGATCCTGCCATTCAGGGTCTCAGGCTGTCTGCTCTCTCTTTAAAATGGACTCCATGTACCCTAGGTACATAACCAATTGGTAAGGATCACCTTATTGGACCCTGTACAGTGTACCCTAGGTACCCAGGGCATAGGTGTACCATAGGCCTCCCAGGGGCTGCAGCATGTATTATGCCACCCCTGGTCTGGCCTTCCAATCAGACACAACTGGCTGATCACTCAGCTGGGGCAAGGTCGTGTAATCACCCCTTGCTTAGATATAGTATGCCTATATCTACCCTTATATATAGACACATGTGTACCTATCAGTCACTCCTATGGCAGGCCTTAACAATCCTGGAGGCAGAGTGCTTGGTAACATGTGAGATGGTGCTCTAGCATGAGCTGAGCCTGTCTGCAGCTTTCGGAACCATGTCCTTATAGCTGTTCTATGATATAGCCTACCATATACTCTTAAAGTGCCTTATAATCTTAAACGGTTATGGTAACTATGGTTTGGCTTTATCAAAACATGTCGTGTAAGGTGTCTAACACTTTGGAATAGTACCCCCATACCATTTCTGGTGATGAGGATATTATTCCTCCCTTCTAGAGGGAGAGACTTGTTAAAATCCTACTTTGCTGTTTAACTCTAACCAAAGCCTCAGCATCACAAAATGGATGCTGCTGCCACAGACACGAGTCTGACCTCCTGCTGCTGGGAGTGATCCTGGCAAGGGAGGCTTGGACAATAGGTTTCCTGCTTGGGGAGGTGCTAGCACCTCCCCAGACAGACTTTAGTGTATTGGGGCAGGGAGGGCTGAAGGGAATGAGACATGCCTGGGGCACACAAGGTGTCCCATTCATAGTCCAGTTCAAACCGGTGCTGGGGCACTCCAGCCCCAGTCCTGGCGCGAAACTGGACAAAGGGAAGGGGGTGTAACCACCCCCCTCCCAGGTCCCACCCATAAGGCGTGACCTAGCAGGTAACCCAGCCCCCCAGATTAGTATAAGAGTGGTAGCTGGGCCCCAGGAGATTAGATTATCCTGAACCTGCAACTTGAACAGAAACTCTGGACCTTCGACATTCGACGAAAGAAGAAGACTGAAGAATCTCCCTTGTGGCCAAGGAGTGGCTACCCTGTGCAAACAGGCACCATCAAGAGACTACCCTTTGCTTTGCTAAAGTTCTACGAGGGACCGACTGCAGAGCCCGACCAGAGCCTTGACTTCCAGACTTCTCCGACCCTGATCCACATCCACAGCCGAGCTGAGATCCGTGGAGGCGACGAGAGACGTGGGACCGGCTACCTGGGAAAAGTGGCTAGTATCTTCAAGCGCAGCTTCTGAGGCACCCTCGAAGTTGTGCACCGGGGATTGAGAAGCCCCAACCCCAAGCACCATCTGCACCGAAGATCAGCCCCCCACACTCCACGAGTCCTGCGTGGGGCCCTTCTGCATTTTCCTGCTTGCCGCGTCTGTCCGGTTGCTTGCCCACTGGCTAGTGGCCTTTGTGACGACGCATCCTGAAATCTTCACCGCTGGTTTGGCTCCTCCAGACTGGCTCCTGCTTCTTTGAAAAAGAGAAGCACCCCAGACCTTCCTGGTCTGCACCAGAAGCAAGTCCTCCGTTCTTCGTGGGTTCCGCTTGCCAAGGCTTGGTGAGTCCTAGTCCAACTTCGACACCGCCGACAGCAAGAGCCTTCGTGGGACAGCTCGCCTCCTGGTCCTGGTCGTCCTCGACGTTCCCTGGTCCTCGTGGCTGCAGCGACATGCTTCACCTTCACCTGCAATCTTCACGACATCGCCTGGTTCCTTCCTGGTTCCACGTGGTCACTGGCTAGTGACCTTGACTCTGTCCCTTCTGCTTGCAGGTCTCCTCTCTTCTTGATCCCAGCCTTGGGATCCACCGGACACTCTTCACTGACTGCCTGTCAGCAACTTTCCTTCAGGCATCCATAGAAGTCCACGACAAAACCCGACGCAAGTTCACACCTATGCACCCGCAGCCTGTGGGCTAGGTAACTTGGGTACTTCGGTGCTCACAAGGGTAGTGACTATCCTAGGGTCTAGTTTCCGAGTCTCGACTCTCTAGCGCTGCTTCAGAAGTGTCCTTAAACTGTTAATTTCTAACAACTACTATTTCTATCGACTTTTACGCATTACGCGTGAGTGTTTCCACTCTGCACCTGAATCCCGTGGGCCTCCCACTTCCTAACTGTTGCTAGTGTAGTGTAGCCCCAGCGATTCCCTAGGCCTAGGCCTATCCTATTTCCGTGACAGTGTTCCTTATACCACTTACTTAGTATATGGTTTGCGTGGCCCCTAGGGCCTAACTGTATTACTTACCTGTGTGACTTAATGTATGCTTAAATAAGACTGTGTTGTGCTTACCTCTAATCCCATAAAGAGTGCTGAGGGTTTGACTAGAATAAATACACTTTATTTTATATATATATCTGTTGTGGTGTCCTTTCATTTGGTATTCAAGGGATTATATATGGTATCACAGCTGGCTTCACATGCCATTCAGAGTTTAGCCTAAGACTGCTCTTGTCCATGGTACCACTAGGATAGCTGGTCTATAAGGTTGACTTTACAACCAATCACCATAAGGGTATTTGGACTGATATAAGGTGTACACTAGAACTAGTGACATCATACATCAGGCCAACTTCTCACACTAGTGACACCGGATTTGGCAAGGACAGTATTGTACCGGGAACTCCTGGGCATGAGCATTTGTCTTCTGATTAGGCTGCTGCTTTAAAAGGGTCTTCTGTTGCATCAGCAGGGCAGGGTCTTCCATCCAAGCTTATGCAATCTTCATCTCCATGCTTGGACATTGCTTGGAGACAGAGGTAGCAGTGGACTTCATTCAAACTTTCTCCAAAGTAGTTGCTATCATCCTGGTAGCCAGGCATCCCTCCACCTTGGCGCCGCAGGGTCCCCTTGGATCCAGGCCTAGATCCGGATCGGCGCCGGTCGACCTAGTTACGAATTCCCCGGCGACAATTCCACCGGCAGCACGTCCACCACTGGCGTCGGCTGTGTCCCCAGCCAACGTCGACCCCGGCCTCCACCTCGAGGTAGACACGGAGCTGGACCGGTGTCAACCTACGCCGGATTCAACACCGGCGGGTACTTTTGTGCCCAAGTTCTACACTGGCTCTTTGAGACCTGTTTGGGAACCAGAGGAGGGTGAGAAGGACTGGGAGGGAGTCTGGGGACCATTTAACCGACCAGTTGGTGTACGAACCGGACTGGCGAGAGGAACTGGGGGAAGCCCGTGGTCTGGATACCTCACCAGAACTTGGCATGTTGTCTCCTCCTACCATGGCTACGGAGGAGGGAGCGTCATACGCAGTGGTGATCCTTAGGGCAGCCGAGGCTCTCCACCTCGCGCTACCTATGGGGGCAGTCAGGACTAACCTCCTGACAGAAGCCCTTCAACAGGCAGCGAGCTCTTTGGAGCCCCTGCTGCCGTTTAATGAAGCCCTCACGGACATCCTTTTCGGCACATGGTCCAGGCCCAACACAGGGACTCCTGTGGACAAGATGATTGCCCGACGCCACCGCCCGGCCCCAGGCAACCCTACTTTCCTCTCCCAATACCTAACCCCTGAGAGCTTGGTGGTACAAGCCTCCACTTCTAAGGACGCCTTTCCTACCACACCACAGGTTAGGGAATCTAAAAAGATGGACCCTTAGGAAGAAAATGTTTTTTTCCTAAGCTTGGGACTGCGGTCGGTAAACACCGCATGTCTGTTGGGCCGTTACACCCACTCTGTGTTGGATACGGTGGCGCAGGTGCTGCCTCAGTGCCCGGAGGAGCTCTGGGCTGTACTCTCCCGTGCAGTTGCCAAGGGGAGAGACGCAGCGATGTTTACCATCCGCTGTGGGCTGGATACCGCCAACATACTTGGCAGGACGTTTTCCATGTCAGTACTCCTTCAACGCTATGCCTGGTTGCGTTCGACTTGTTTTTCCGGGGTTGTTTACTCCACCCTTATGGACATGTCCTTCGATGGCCATCGCCTTTTCAGCGACAAGGCAGACAACGCGCTAGTGCGCTTTAAAGACTCTCAGGCTATGGCCAGGTCCTTTCGGAACCATGTCCTTATAGCTGTTCTATGATATCGCCTACCATATACTCTTAAAGTGCCTTAGAATCCTCGCCGTTATGGTAACTATGGTTTGGCTTTATCAAAACATGTTGTGTAAGGTGTCTAACACTTTGGAATACTACCCCCACACCATTTCTGGCGATGAGGATAGTATTCCCCCCATCTAGAGGGAGAAGACATGTTAAAATCCTACTTACCCGGTTAAAGTTAACCAGAGCCCCAGCATCACAAAATGGATGCTGCTGCCACGGACACAAGTCTGACCTCCTGCTGCTGGGAGTCCTTCCAGCGAGGGAGGCTTGCACAATAGGTTTCCTGCCTTGGGAGGTGCTAGCACCACCCCAGACAGGACTTAGTGTATTGGGGCAGGGAGGGATGAAAGAAACGAGACACTGCCTGGGGCACACAAGATGTCCCATGCATAGCCCGGTTCAAACTGGTGCTGGGGCACTCCAGCCCCAGCCCTGGCGCGAAACTGGACAAAGGGAAGGGGGTGTAACCACCCCCCTCTCTGGTCCCACCCATAGGAGGGACCTAGCAGGTAATCCAGCCCCCCAGATTAGTATAAGAGTGGGAGCCGAGTCCCTAGGACTTTGGATTATCCTGAACTGAAACTAGACACGAAACTCTGGACCTTTGACATTCTACGACAAGAAGACTGAAGAATCTCCCTTTTGGCCAAGGAGTGGCCACCCTGTGCAAACAGGCACCAACAAGCGACCTGCTGTTTGCTTTGCCCAAGTTCTACGAGGAACCGACTGCAGAGCCCGACCAACGCCTTGACTTCCAGACTTCTCCGACCCTGATCCACATCCACAGCAGAGCTGAGATCCGTGGAGGCGACGAGAGACGTGGGACCGGCTACCTGGGAAAATTGGCGAGTAGCTTCCAGCGCAGCTTCTGAGGCATCCTCGAAGTTGTGCTCTGGGGATTGAGAAGCCCCAACCCCGAGCACCATCTGCACCGAAGATCAGCCCTCCACACTCCACGAGTTCTGCGTGGGGCCCTTCTGCATTTTCCTGCTCGACGCGTCTGTCCGGTTGCTGGCCCGTTGGCTAGTAGCCTCAGTGGCGACGAACCCTTAACTTTCCACCGCTGGTTTGGCTCCTCCAGACTGGCTCCTGCTTCCCTGTGAAAGAGAAGCACCTCAGACCTTCCTGGTCTGCACCTGAAGCGAATATCTGAAAGAAACACGTTAGTTAGATTCCTCACCTTAGAATATCCCCAGGCGTCAGACTGGATCCGGAAGATTTTTCGTCAGCAATACCCCTTGCGCGTCGCTAGGCGTCGTCTGCGGCTCCGCGTCCGTCGTCGGCGTCGTGCGCCGGAATGACGTCGTCGGAGTACTTAGACGCCGCCATCGCGCGCTGACGTCAGTTCTTCTTTTTTCCGCGCCAGTAAGCGCAGATCCGGGAGAGCTACCCCTTTAGTCACTTTTTGACTAACTTTTTCGATCCTTTTTGATCTTGTCTAACGACGCCGGTGCCGGTAGGATGCCTGGTTTTAAAGCCTGTGCTGACTGTAACTGCCTGATGTCGGTTACGGACCATCACTGCCGTTGCCTGTACTGCTTGGGCCTCGACCACGACGCGGAGTCGTGTTCGGACTGCAAGGCCCTGACCTCGAAGGCTAGACGGGAGCGGTCCCGTAAGCTTCTCGAGATTCGCCACTCGGCTCCGCGCGCCTCTCGATCCCGGTCCAGGAGGAGGTCCAAGGATCGGTCGTGGAGCCGCAGCCGACGTCACCATCGGTCGTCGGGATCCAAGTCTTCGGGTAAGTCGAAGCATTCCGGGCCCGGCGCCGCTCCGGCGTCGATGGACGCCGCGTTCGGCGCCGCTAGAGACACATTATGTCTACCGCCCGGCTCCGTACCTTCCTCCTGTATACCAGGAATCGGATGATGGGGACAACTGGGAGGGATCCGAGGATCCTATGGCCGCACAGGCTCAAATGTCACAGGACTGGGCAGATGAACTGGGGGAGGCCAGTGGCCTGGATACCTCTCCGGACACTGGATTCGTCTCTCCTCCGACTGTGGCTTCGGAGGAGGGCGCAGCTTTCTCTGTGGTGTTGCGCAAGGCGGCCGCAGCCCTTGGGCTCGAGCTACCTGCCGTGGCTGTGAGGACTAACGTCCTCACTGAGGTGCTTCAGTCTGCAGCAAGCTCCACTGAGCCTCTGCTGCAATTCAATGAGGCCCTCATTGACGTTCTGCAGGGCACCTGGTCCAAGCCCTCCACAGTTCCTCCTGTGGACAGGAACATCGCCAGGCGCCACCGCCCTGCTCCGGGCGACTTCAGTTTTCTGTCCCAACACCCTACCCCCGAGAGCCTGGTTATCCAGGCCTCTACCTCCCAATCCTCCTTCCCGACCGCTCCGCCGGACCGGGATTCCAAGAGACTGGAACAGTTTGGCCAGAAGCTGTTCTCTTCCCTTAGTTTGGGCCTGCGGTCTTTGAACACCGGCTGTCTCTTGGACCGTTATTCCCACTCTCTGTGGGATGCGGTGGAGGACGTGCTGCCCCTGTGTCCGGAGGAGGTCCAGACACGACTTACCCAGGCTCTGGCCGATGGGAGGGATGCAGCACGGCACGCTATCCGATGTGGGCTTGACACTACGGACTCGCTGGGTAGTGCAATTTCTACCACAGTGGCGCTTAGACGTCACGCCTGGCTGCGGTCCACGTCATTTTCGGGCGATGTTCAGAGCACTCTCATGGACATGCCCTTTGATGGCACTCGCCTTTTTGGCGAGAAAGCGGACAGTGCGCTGAATTGCTTTAAGGACTCCCGGGCTACGGCCAAGTCCTTGGGCCTCTCGGCCCCGCGATCGCAAACTTCCGCTTTTCGCCCCTTTCATGGCCAAGGAAGGGGTGCCTCCTCACGTGCGCCTAGCCACCAGCCGCAGAACCAACATGCGCGCGGTCGCGGACGTGGTTTCCGCCGAAGCGGTTCTGGAGGACGACGCGGTCCGCCCACATCCACCCCGGCAGCATCCGCCTCAAAGCCTTCCTAGTCCGAGCTTTCAGGCCCATTTCACGCCAGTGGGCGGCAGAGTTCGCCATCACCTGCTCCACTGGCGGTCCATCACATCGGACAGGTGGGTGCTGCAAATCGTCCGAAGGGGCTACTCCCTCCCCTTCGAGATGACCCCTCCAGCCATGCCACCGCAGCACCACCGTATCTCGGGGGATCATTTGAATCTTCTCCACGAGGAAGATCTGAAAGAAACACGTTAGTTAGATTCCTCACCTTAGAATATCCCCAGGCGTCAGACTGGATCCGGAAGATTTTTCGTCAGCAATACCCCTTGCGCGTCGCTAGGCGTCGTCTGCGGCTCCGCGTCCGTCGTCGGCGTCGTGCGCCGGGATGACGTCGTCGGAGTACTTAGACGCCGCCCTCGCGCGCTGACGTCAGTTCTTCTTTTTTCCGCGCCAGTAAGCGCAGATCCGGGAGAGCTACCCCTTTTAGTCTTTTTTGACTAAATCTTTTTGATCATTTTTGATCCCTGTCTGTCGACATCTGGTGCCGGTAGGATGCCTGGGTTCAAGGCTTGTGAAGACTGTCATCGACTGATGTCGGTGACCGATCACCACCGCCGGTGCCTCTATTGCTTAGGCCTCGACCACGACGCGGAGTCGTGCAACGACTGTCAGGCCCTGACTTCGAAGGCTAGGCGGGAGCGGTCCCGCAAGCTTCTCGAGCTTCGCCACTCGGCTCCGCGTCGTGCGCGATCCCGGTCCAGGAGGAGGTCCAAGGATCGCTCGCGGAGCCCTAGCCGACGCCACCATCGATCGTCTGGCTCCAAGTCGTCGGGTAAGTCCAAACACTCAAAGAAGTCCAAGAGGCGACATCGCTCTTCGGACTCCCCTCGCCGGTCGCGCGACTCGGCCGAGGGTCCAAGTGGTTCCACCCCCGCGGCTCCGGCGGAGCCGCAGGTGCCGCGTCCGCCCCCATACCTTCCGGTCCCTGGGGCTGACGCGGCGCCGGCGGAGATCAGTGCCTTCCTCTCGGCCATGAGGAGCCTGGCCCCGCCGTCGACGCCCGCTGGCGCGCCTTCGGGCCCCGCGGGCTCGACTGGGCGACCTCGCGTGCCGGCGGCTCCGGCCCCGGCGCCGTCGACGACTCCGGTCTCGACGCCGCAGGTCCCCGCGGGGCCCATGCCTGGGCCCCAGTCGACGCCGGTTGACCTTGTCACTCCTCCACCGGCGCCGACGCCTGAACCACCGACGCCGTCACCGGCGCCGCCGACGCCGACGCCTGTGACGCCGACGCCCCAGTTTAGCCCTCATCCGGACCCGACGCCGGCACGGCGTCCGCCGACGCCGCATCCGACGCCGCTAGAGACCTACCATCTCTACAGTCCGGTTCCGATCATTCCTCCTGTTTATCAGGAATCGGAAGAAGGGGGCGACTGGGAGGGGTTCGAGGACCCTCTGGCTGTTCAGTCACAGCTTTCTCAGGACTGGGCAGATGAGCTGGGGGAGGCCAGCGGGCTGGACACCTCGCCAGACGCTGGATTCACTTCTCCTCCGACCGTGGCTTCGGAGGAGGGTGCAGCATTTTCTGTGGTGCTGCGCAAGGCGGCTGAGGCCCTTGGGCTCGAGTTGCCTGCCGTGGCTGTGAGGACCAACATCCTCACTGAGGTGCTTCAAACCTCAGCAAGCTCCACTGAGCCTCTGCTGCCGTTTAACGAGGCCCTCACTGACGTTCTGCAGGGCACCTGGTCCAAGCCCTCCACAGTTCCTCCTGTGGATAGGAACGTTGCCAGGCGCCACCGCCCTGCTCCGGGCGACCCCAGCTTCCTGTCCCAACACCCCACCCCCGAGAGTCTGGTTATCCAGGCCTCTACTTCCCAATCCTCCTTCCCGACCGCTCCGCCGGACCGGGATTCCAAGAGACTCGAGCAGTTTGGCAAGAAACTGTTCTCGTCCCTTAGTTTGGGCCTGCGGTCTTTAAATACCGCCTGTCTCTTGGACCGTTATTCCCATTCTCTGTGGGATACGGTGGAGGACGTGCTGCCCCTGTGTCCGGAGGAGGTCCGGACGCGTCTTTCCCAGGCTCTGGCCGATGGGAGGGATGCAGCACGGCACGCCATCAGATGTGGGCTTGACACCACGGACTCGCTAGGTCGGGCGATTTCCACCACGGTGGCGCTCCGCCGCCACGCCTGGATGCGGTCCACGTCCTTTTCCGGGGATGTCCAGATCACCCTCATGGACATGCCCTTTGATGGCACTCGCCTGTTTGGTGAGAAGGCGGACAGTGCGCTGAACCGCTTTAAGGACTCCCGGGCTACGGCCAAGTCCTTGGGCCTCTCGGCTCCGCGGGCGCACACCTCCGCTTTTCGCCCCTTTCGTGGCCAAGGAAGGGGCGCCTCCTCACGTCCGCAGAGCCACCAGCCGCAGAACCAACCTGCGCGCGGTCGCGGACGTGGCTTCCGCCGTGGCGGAAATGGAGGCCGACGTGGTCAGCCCACATCCACCCCGGCAGCATCCGCCTCAAAGCCTTCCTAGTCCGAGCTTTCAGGCCCATGCCACGCCAGTGGGCGGCAGAGTTCGCCATCACCTGCTCCACTGGCGGTCCATCACATCGGACAGGTGGGTGCTGCAAATCGTCCGAAGGGGCTACTCCCTCCCCTTCGAGACGACCCCTCCAGCCATGCCACCACAACACCACCGTATCTCGGGGGATCATTTGGATCTTCTCCGCGAGGAAGTTTCGGCTCTCCTGGCCAAGGGGGCCGTCGAGCGCGTTCCGAGTCCAGAAGTAGGTCGTGGTTGTTATTCCCACTACTTTCTGGTTCCCAAGAAGGGCAAGGGGGGCCTGCGCCCTATCTTGGACCTCCGGAACGTCAATGCCTTCCTCCGAAAGGAAAGGTTCAAGATGCTAACGTTGGCTCAGGTTTTAGCTGCCCTAGACCCTGGAGACTGGATGGTAGCGTTGGACTTGCAGGACGCATATTTCCATATCCCCGTCCTGCCGGCCCACCGGCGTTACCTGCGGTTCACGGTGGGCCAAGAGCACTTTCAGTTTACCGTGCTCCCCTTCGGCCTCACCAGTGCCCCTCGGGTGTTCACGAAAGTGATGGCGGTGGTCGCAGCTCATCTGCGCAGATCAGGGGTCCCAGTCTTCCCCTATCTCGACGACTGGTTGTTGAAGGCGGGCTCGCCCCAGGCAGTCGTCTCCCACCTCCAGACTACGGCGGATCTCCTGCATTTGCTGGGGTTTTCCATCAACGTGCCGAAGTCACACTTGAGTCCCTCTCAGAAGCTCCTCTTCATCGGAGCGGTTCTCGATTCGGCGCAGTTCCGGGTCCATCCACCGGAACAGCGGGTCCGGGATATACAGGCCCTGATTCCCATCTTTCGGCCTCTATCCCGGGTTTCGGTCAGGCTAGTGTTGCGGCTTCTGGGGCTGATGGCCTCCTGCATCCTACTAGTGCATCACGCCAGGCGGCGCATGCGGGCTCTGCAGTGGGACCTGAAGTTTCAGTGGGCCCAGCATCACGGCAACCTGTCCGACCATGTCTTGATCTCGGAGGGTACTGCACAGCAGTTGCAGTGGTGGCTCACGGACCGCGAGTGGGTCAAGGGCAAGAGCCTCTCCCTTACCCAACCGGAGCATGTCGTAGTGACGGATGCGTCCCTCCTGGGATGGGGTGGCCATATGGGAGAGGCGGAGATCAGAGGCCTCTGGTCTCCGGCGGAGTCTCGTCTCCACATCAACCTGTTGGAGTTGAGAGCGATCCGGCTTGCACTGAAAGCCTTCCTTCCCTCTGTCAGGGGAAGTGTCGTGCAGGTGTTCACGGACAACACCACCGCCATGTGGTACTGCAACAAACAGGGCGGGGTGGGGTCGTGGACCCTTTGTCAGGAGGCTCTGCGCCTCTGGACATGGCTGGAACACCAGGGCGTCACCCTGGTGGTTCAACATCTGGCGGGCTCTCTGAACGCCAGAGCAGACGAACTCAGCCGCCGGTGCATGATGGATCACGAATGGCGTCTGAACTCCGAAGTGGTGCAAGGCCTCTTTCAGCAGTGGGGAGAGCCTTGGTTAGATCTATTCGCCACCGAAGAGAACGCGCAATGTCAGCAGTTCTGCGCGTTGGAATTTCCAAGGCGGCACTCGCTCGGCGACGCTTTTCGTCACGAGTGGAGTTGCGGTCTGTTGTACGCCTTTCCGCCTATACCACTTCTGCCCAGAGTGCTGAAGAAGATCAGGCGCGACCGGGCCCAAGTCATCTTGGTGGCTCCGGATTGGGCACGAAGATACTGGTATCCCGAGCTACTCAGTCTGTTGACCGATCCCCCGATACGTCTGCCCCTTCGGGAGGATCTTCTGTCGCAGCAGCAGGGGACGGTCCTCCACCCGAACCTGTCCAGCCTCCACCTCCATGCGTGGAGATTGAGCGGCGGCAGTTGATGCCATTTGACTTGCCTCCTGAAGTCTGTGATATCATTCTGGCAGCCAGGCGTCCCTCCACAAAGTCGGTATACGCCTGCCGGTGGAACAAATTTGTGGCATGGTGCACAGCAAAGGCTGTGGATCCCCTTTCCGCCCCTCTTTCTGAGGTTCTCCTCTTCCTTCTTTCTCTGGCCCGGCAGGGCTCTGCTCTGGGCACCCTGAAGGGTTATCTTGCTGCCATCTCCGCCTTCTTGCGGCTTCCTGATCAGCCTTCTCTTTTCAAGTCCCCTGTGGTTACGCGCTTTCTCAAAGGCATTACACACACGTTCCCTCCTGTCCCTTTTGTAATGCCTCAGTGGGACTTGAATCTGGTATTGACCTTCCTGATGTGCGCTCCCTTCGAGCCTCTTCACAATTGCCCTCTTCGTCTTCTAACTCTAAAGACTGCTTTTCTGGTAGCCATCACCTCGGCTAGACGGGTGAGTGAGCTCCAGGCTTTATCTTCAAAGCCTCCTTTCCTATCTGTTCATCCGGACAAGGTTGTCCTTCGGCCTCGTCCCTCCTTTCTTCCTAAAGTGGTGACTCCTTTTCACCTTGGGCAGTCTGTCACCTTGCCCACCTTCTTTCCGCCTCCGCATCCTTCCAAAGAGGAAGAGAGGCTCCACCGTCTGGACCCAAAACGTGCGCTCTCCTTTTATCTGGACCGCACAAAACAGTTCCGGGTGGACGACCAGCTTTTTGTTGGGTACGTGGGCGCTAAGAAAGGGAAAGCTGTGCACAAACGAACCATCTCTCGGTGGGTCGTTTTGTGTATAAAAATCTGCTATTCCTTGGCTAAAAAGGACCCTCCTGTTGGGCTGCGCGCCCATTCTACTCGGGCCACGGCGGCTACTACTGCCTTGGGACGGGGAGTCCCTTTGCAGGACATCTGTCAGGCGGCGACGTGGGCTTCTCTACACACGTTTGCCAGGCATTATTGCCTTGACAGCCAAGTCCGGAGGGATGGCTTCTTTGGCCGTTCTGTCCTCCAGGACTTTCTGGTGTGATCTTGGTTCGCAGACCCACCACCGGGGATGGTATTGCTTGGGTATCTATTCTAAGGTGAGGAATCTAACTAACGTGTTTCTTTCAGATGAACAAGTTACTAACCTTCGGTAACGATGTATCTGTAAGAAACATTAGTTAGTTAGATTCCTCACCGACCCTCCCATCCTCCCCGTTCTGCGAACTGACATCTAGGGTTAAGGTTGTCCTTTCAGGCCCCTAGATTTTATTTTTGGCACCAGTGTCGGTCTTTGCATGGCTCTGCGTTCCTGGCGCGGAAGGCTATGTACAAGAACTGACGTCAGCGCGCGAGGGCGGCGTCTAAGTACTCCGACGACGTCATCCCGGCGCACGACGCCGACGACGGACGCGGAGCCGCAGACGACGCCTAGCGACGCGCAAGGGGTATTGCTGACGAAAAATCTTCCGGATCCAGTCTGACGCCTGGGGATATTCTAAGGTGAGGAATCTAACTAACTAATGTTTCTTACAGATACATCGTTACCGAAGGTTAGTAACTTGTTCTTTCGGCTCTCTTGGCCAAGGGGGCCGTCGAGCGCGTTCCGAGTCCAGAAGTAGGTCGTGGTTGTTATTCCCACTACTTTCTGGTTCCCAAGAAGGGCAAAGGGGGCCTACGCCCTATCTTGGACATCCGGAACGTCAATGCCTTCCTCCGGAAGGAGAGGTGTGAGAAGTTGGCCTGATATGTAGTGCTCACTATTCTAGTGCTCACTGTGTATCATTCCAAACGACCCTTATTGATGATTGGTTGCAAGTCAACCTTATAGACCAGCTATCCTAGTAGCGTGGATACGAGCAGTCCTAGGCTAAACTCTAGAGGGCGTGTTTAAGCCAGCTGTTTACCATCACATATACCCCTTGAACACCAAGTGAAAGGACACCACACAAGTTGTTATGAAAATAAAAGGATATTTATTTATAACAAGACTACCCTGGCTCTTTATGAGTCAGGGAGCTAAGCACACTACAAAACTCTTAGGAAAATACTTCAGTTGCACAATTTACACAAATGCCCGAGGGGCACGAGAAACCATCTACACTAACAGTGAAATGCGAATGGTTAGAGTCTGGAGGTACTGATTCCGGAGTGTTCCGATCAGTGGGACTAAACGAAAAAGGAACTGGACACTTGTAGAGCGAACCTGCGATGGAGCACCGAGATGCTCGAGTTACCTAGCCCGGAGGCTGCGGCTGCGTGAAGTTCGGCAAGATGTCGGGAGTCCTCGTGTAGTCTCAGGAGCCTGAAAGAAGAAGTTGCTGGCAGGCGACCAGTGACGATGTTCAGAGCGATCCAAGCCTGGATCGGTGATGAAGGAAACCTGAAAGCAGAGGGGACTCAGTTCTCAACCGCTAGCCAGCGATCGTGTGGGTACCAGGGGGGTACCGGCTGAAGTCACCTCGACCAGGTGAGTGGGTGACGTCGGACTCGGCTGTTCCTCGGACCAGGAGGCGCGGCGGCGACCAGGATGGAGGGCGAGCTGTCCCACGAAGGTGTCTGCTGTCGATGATGCTGGGCCCAGGAAGGGGCAGCGGATCTTGGCAGTGGCAACCCAAGCGGGGGAGTCAAGATGGCGTCGGGAGTGGACCAGGAGGGTCCGTGGTACTCCTCTGTTGAAGGGGAGCAAGAGTCAGTCTGGAGCAACCAGACCGGTGATGCAAATAATCTTGGAGCGTCGTGAAGAGGGCCACAAGCCGGTCGGCAAGTGGTCGGACAACGCTGGGAACAGCAAGAAGCGGAAGGGCCCCCACGCAGATCTCGTGGATGCTGGGGAGACAGACTTCGATGCTGGAGCTGCTCAGGGTTTAGGGCTTCTCAAACCCTAGGTGCACTCACTCGAGGGTCCCTCGGTGGGCGTGCTAGATAAGCGTCGTGCAGGTTCTGAAGATAGCCGGTCCCGCAGGTCTCGTCACACCTACGACTCTCAGCTGGGCTGATGAGGGAGGTAAAAGGTCAGAGATGGCAGGGAACTCGGGTCTCGTCGAGCTGGGCAGTCTTGATCCGTGGGAGAGACTTACAGCAAACCGCAAGCGCTTAGGTGGTGCCTGCTGGTGCAGGGTGGCTACTCCTTAGCCACAAGGGAGAGTCTTCAGAAATAGTCAAGAGTTCCTTTCGGGGAAAGTGGTTCGTGATTCGGAGTTATCCGATTATCTGATTATCCAATTTGGGAAGGGGACTCGCTCCTACCTTTATTCTAAGAAAAGGGGCTGGCCCGTGACTAGGTTCTACCTATGGGTGGAGCCAGGAGGGGGGTGGTTACACCCCTATCCTTTGTCCGGCTTCGCGCCAGCTCAGGGGCTGGTGTGCCCCCGAAACTGGTTTGAGCCGGGCTATGCACAGTGAGCACCGGGGTGCCACTTGCAATCACCTTCCTTTCAGCCCTGCCTACCTGGGATACACAAACCCTGTCTGGGATGGTGCTAACACCGCCCTCGACAGGAAACCCTTTGTCCAAGCTCCCCTTGCTGGAAGGTCCCCCAGCAGCAGGAGGTCAGACTTGTGTCTGGTGGCAGCATCCATTTTGTGATGCTGAGGCTTGAGTCAACTTTAACCGGGGTTCAAGGTTACTTCCATGTCGTGTCCCTCTAAAAAGGGGGGAATGCTAACCCCGTCGCCAGGACTGGCGAGGGGTTCGTATTTCCATTCGTATGACACCTTACTCGACATGTGTAGGTGATGTGATGCCAACGTTAGCAAATAACCGCAAGGATTATAATGCATTAAAAGTAGTTGGCCCGCGTCACCATGGAACGGCTATTAGGACTTGGTTCCGCAAGCCGTCGACGGGCTCAGCTCGCGCCAGAGCACCGTCCCACATGATTCCCTGCACTCTGCCTTCAGGATTGATAAGGCCTGCTATAGGAGTGACTGATAGGAATCCATGTTGTCCATTTTAGGGTTTAGGTGTAGGAATACTACACCTACAGCAACGGGTGATTACACCACGTGGCCCCAGCTGTCGTGCAGCCAGTTGTGTCAGATTTGGGCGGCCATTCCAGGGGTGGCATAATACATGCTTCAGCCCCTGGTAGGCCCTGGGTACACCGATGCCCTGGATACCTATGGTATGCTGAGACAGGGACTGACAAGGCGGCCCAGTTCCATTTAGTGGATGCACCTAATGTACATGTGTGTTAATTTCGAGAGAGAACAGCTAGGCTGTGGGTCTGATTGGCAGGCCCACAGCCGGAGAAAGTCGTAAACCAATGAAGCAAAAGCAAAAAATCTGGGTGATCATAGGATTGCAGACCCTACTCTCCTACATGACCCCCCCCCCAAACTTTGGGACAATAAGCTAACCTTGACCAGGTGAGTCTTCTTGCTCTAAGTGGAAATACCTGGAGAGCCCATCTGCATTGCCATGATCAGTGCCAGGTCTATGCTCCACTGTGAAGTCCATCCCCTGTAGGGAAATGGACCACCTAAGTAGTTCGGGGTTTTCACCCTTCATTTGATTTAGCCACAAGAGGGGCTTATGGTCGGTCTGAATCTTGAAGTGAGTGCCAAACAAGTATGGCCTCAACTTCTTCAGGGCCCAAACCACAGCAAAGGCCTCCCTCTCAATAGCTGACCAATTCTTCTCTCTGGGGGTCAGCCTCCTGCTAATAAAAGCTATGGGCTGGTCATGACCATCAAAATTCAGTTGCGATAGAACAGCTCCCACACCCAGCTCCGAAGCGTCTGTTTGGACAATGAATGGTTTGGAGTAGTCTGGACTCTTTAGGATAGGTGCTGTGCACATGGCCTGCTTTAGGTCATCGAATGCCTTCTGACAGCTTGCTGTCCACTGAACTTTTTTTGGCATCTTTTTACTTGTCAGGTCGTTTAGCGGGGTCACAATGGATCCATAATTTCTGACAAATTTCCGGTAATAACCAGTCAGGCCCAAGAAAGCTCGAACCTGAGTCTGGGTGGTTGGAGGAGCCCAGTCCTGGATGGCCTGTATTTTGCTCTCCAATGGTTGAACCTGGCCTCCACCTACAAGGTGGCCCAGGTATACAACCTGTGTCTGCCCTATCTGGCACTTGGTGGCCTTGATAGTGAGGCCTGCCTTCTGCAGGGCCTCTAACACTTTCCTCAGGTGGACCAGGTGATCCTCCCAGGTGGAGCTAAAGACAGCGATATCGTCCAGATACGCCACACAGAAGTCGTCCAACCCAGTGAGAACTCGATTCACCAGCCTTTGGAAGGTGGCAGGTGCATTTTTCAAACCAAAGGGCATTACCACGAACTGATAATGCCCACCCGGGGTAGAAAATGCTGTTTTGGGCTTGGCCTCCTCAGCTAACCTGATTTGCCAATACCCAGCTGTCAGGTCAAACGTACTTAAGTAGTTGGCCGAGGCCAACCGGTCGATAAGTTCGTCTGCTCTTGGTATCGGGTGGGCGTCAGTCTTAGTGACCGCATTGAGACCTCTGTAGTCCACGCAAAACCTCATCTCTTTCTTACCGCCCTGGGTGTGAGGTTTTGGCACGAGCACTACGGGACTAGCCCAGGGGCTGTCCGAGGGTTCAATGACTCCCAGCTCCAACATTTTCTGCACCTCTGTCTTGATGCAGTCTCTGACATGATCAGGTTGCCGATAGATTTTACTCTTTACGGGCAGACTGTCCCCAGTGTCGACCTCATGGGTACACCACTTGGTCTGACTGGGTGTCAGAGAGAACATATGTCGAAAGGATTGAAGAACCTGTTTACAATCCTCTTGTTGATGTCCAGAGAGGCTGCCACAAAAGACAACACCATCTACTGATCCATCGTCAGGGTTCTGAGAGAGCAGGTCTGGGAGAGGGTCACTCTCCTCCTCCTGTCCCTCATCTGTGGCCATGAGCAAGCCCATGCCCTCCCTGTCGACATATGCCTTGAGCCTGTTTACATGGAGCACCCTGTGGGGGCTCCGGGGAGTTCCCAGGTCTACCAAGTAGGTGACCTCTCCCTTTTGCTCAATGATCGTGTGGGGCCCAGACCATTTGTCTTTGAGTGCTGCTGGGGCCACTGGCTCCAGCACCCACACCTTCTGTCCAGGCTGGTACACAGTCAGGACAGCCTTTTGGTCGTGCCAAGCTTTCTGTAATTCTTGGCTCGCCTCCAGGTTTTTAGACGCCTTTTCCATGTACTCCGCCATCCGCGAGCGGAGACCGAGCACATAGTCCACAATGTTCGATGCCGGCTTTCTGAGAGGTCTCTCCCATCCTTCCTTTACCAAACAAAGGGGTCCCCTTACAGGATGTCCGAACAGAAGCTCAAAAGGGCTGTAGCCAACCCCCTTCTGCGGGACCTCTCTGTAGGCGAACAAGAGGCAGGGTATCAGGACATCCCATCTCCGGCGAAGCTTTTCAGGTAGTCCGTGAATCATCCCTTTTAGGGTCCTGTTGAATCTCTCAACAAGCCCATTGCATTGTGGGTGATAGGGTGTGGTGAACTTGTAGTTGACACCACATTCCTTCCACATAGCAGTCAGATATCCCGACATGAAGTTTGCACCTCTGTCTGAGACGACCTCCTTAGGGAAGCCCACTCTGGAGAACACTCCAAGTAGGGCCCGTGCCACCACAGGTGCTGTAGTGGTCCTAAGGGGAATAGCTTCGGGATACCTGGTGGCGTGGTCCACCACCACCAGTATAAACTTGTGCCCCGATGCTGTCTGGGGTTCCATTGGTCCGACAATGTCGATCCCCACTCGTTCAAAGGGTACCCCCACCACTGGTAGTGGTATGAGGGGGGCCTTTGTCGTGCCACCTGACTTACCACTGGCTTGGCAAGTGACACAGGAGCGGCAAAACTCCTTCGTATCTTCGGACATGTGGGGCCAGTGAAAGTGTGGAACAATTCTGTCCCAAGTCTTATTCTGGCCTAAGTGACCTGCAAGGGGAATCTCGTGGGCCAAGGTGAGAAGGAAACCTCTCAGAGACAAGGGGATGACCAGCCTCCTGGTCGCACCAGGTTTGGGGTCTCTTGCCTCGGAGTACAGGAGTCCATCGTCCCAGTACACTTTGTGGGTACCTGTGGCGTTCCCTGCAGCCTCAGCAGCGGCCTGCTGTCTGAGGGGTTCAAGTGAGGGGCAGTCTAACTGTGCCTTCCCCAGGTCTTCCCTGGAGGGTCCCCCTGAGCCCAGAAACTCAACCTGACCAGGTTCAAGTTCTTGCGGCTCAGTTTCCCTCAGTTCTTTAAGGTCAGCCTCCTCGGAGACTTGATCCACGACCTGGGGCAAGGGGGAAGGCGAAGCCTTACCCTTACTGCTCCTTTTCTTGGAAGGTGTCTGGTCCGTTCTTCCAGGATCCAGCACCTGTTCAGTGGGGCATCTTTTGGCCTGTGACCTGGTCACAGCAAGGACATGTGCTGGCAAGCCTAACATCTCCATGTGAGTCCTCTGCTCCACTTCTGACCATTGTGACGTTTCCAAATCATTGCCCAACAGACATTCTACGGGGAGGTCTGAACTAACCACAACCTTTTTCGGGCCACTTACCCCTCCCCAGGAGAAATCAACAACTGCCATACTGTGATTGGTAGTGACGTTGCTGGCATTGGTCACTAGGTAACTGGTACCTAGCATGATCTGTCCAGGGTCCACGAAGTTAGGCGTCACCATGGTGACACTGGCACACGTGTCCCTGTAGGCCTGAGCCACTTTTCCATTTATCAAAGGTGTCTGTCTGTATTTGCCCAAAGTATTGGGACTGGCATCAGGGGACATATCCATATCCCCTGTACAGACAAGGACGGCCTGAGTGAGCGTGCCGACTAAGTCGTCACTCCCCTCGGTTCCCAAGGATAACCCAACTAATGCCTTGGGAGGCGCACTACCACTGCTGACTGTACTAGGGGGCGCAGGTGCCTTAGGGGCTGCAGTGGCAGGAGTTTGCCCTCCTTTCTTGGTGCACTCACTAAACCAGTGAGTCTTACTTTTACAGTATTGGCACCACCTTTTTGACTGGCCTTCTTGAGTCTTCTTCTTCTGTGAAGCCTGACCCCCACCCTCTTTGGTTTGTTGGGGACCTGTCGAAGACTTCTGGTCATTTTGTTCGTTCTTGTTACCCTTTTGGTCTGCTTTCTTCTGACCACCCTGGTTCTGATTCTGGTTCTGCTTGACCCTTGTTCTGACCCATCTGTCTGCCTTCTTTCCCAATTCTTGGGGAGAGGTCAGATCCGAGTCGACAAGGTGCTGATGCAACAATTGGTTCTGACAGTTGTTTAAAATCTGTTCTCGCATGATAAGATTGTACAATCCTGTGTAATCAGTAACCTTGCTACCCAGCAACCAGCCTTCCAAAGCCTTAGTGGCACAATCGACAAAGTCAGCCCAATCCTGAGACTGAATTTTCTGGGTGTCCCGGAACAGCACCCGGTACTGTTCCGTGGTTAAGCCGAACCCATCAATCAGTGTGTTCTTCAGGACTTGGTAGTTGTTAGCATCCTCAGCTCTTGTAGTGAGGAGCTTGTCCCTTCCTTTACCTTCAAAGGAAAGCCACAGTATAGCTGCCCACTGACTTGGGGGGACGCACTGGACAGTGCTGGCCCTCTCCAAGGCAGTTATCCACTTGTGGATGTCGTCCCCTTGTTTAAAGGGGGGCACTATTTTACTCAGGTGTCTAGTGTCTATACCCCTGTCTTTCTCTCTATTGAGAATGCTGCCACCAGTGGGGTCTAACCCACTTAATTTCTGCTCTCGGGCCAAGGCAAGTCTTTCTTTGGCGAGGGCAAGTTCTTCCCGCTCGATCCTCAGATTGACCTCCCGCATCTTCGCTTCATGCTCCCTCCTCTGAGGGGAAGTCATTCCTCTCTGAGAAGGTGCCTGAGAGACATGTGTATGAACCGATCTGCCAGAGCCTCTGGAGAGAGACCTAGCTCGTCCGTTCCCAAGGTTAAGCCTGCTTGAGCGTGGGCCCGGGGCTCCCCCAGTCCCATTCTCATGCCTGCTTAAGTTGGTCCTTGTAAGCCTGCCGACTACCACTGGACCTTTGTCTGCCTCGTCTCCCGATAACTCGTCCTCGTCCTCCTCCTCTGTGTGGAGGTCGAGGTCTGGGTCACCGAGGGTTCCCTCTAAGGGAGGCATGTTCCCATCTGCACTGGGGGGACCTGGGTTAGAGGACCTCCTAGCATCGTACGCCTCTAAGAGACCTATCAGTATTGCGATGGTAGGGTTAGAACCCTGGTTTAGCTTCCTGGAGGCACACAGTTGTCTCATCTCCTTGAAGCTAAGAGTTGCATATCGTGACACGACCTGTGGAGGGTCACTGACCACTAAGGGAGTCCCTGCAGACTCTCCGTGGACCGACATGCTTTTCTAGTGAGGTGTAAGTGTTGCACCTACCTACACTATGGGTTTACCTACTGATCCCTTGCTAAGAGTTGTAGTCAGGGTGTGCTAAGCCCTGTTACACTACAACAGCCGGTTCAGTAGAACTCGGAGTATTCTAAGTTAAGTTATATGTACCTGGGTACTTATGTGATCTTTCACTGCGATATTCTTAGGATACGTGTGTGGTAAAACAACAGCAAGCTCAAATCCCAACCGCTGCTCACCAATGTGAGAAGTTGGCCTGATATGTAGTGCTCACTATTCTAGTGCTCACTGTGTATCATTCCAAACGACCCTTATTGATGATTGGTTGCAAGTCAACCTTATAGACCAGCTATCCTAGTAGCGTGGATACGAGCAGTCCTAGGCTAAACTCTAGAGGGCGTGTTAAGCCAGCTGTTTACCATCACATATACCCCTTGAACACCAAGTGAAAGGACACCACACAAGTTGTTATGAAAATAAAAGGATATTTATTTATAACAAGACTACCCTGGCTCTTTATGAGTCAGGGAGCTAAGCACACTACAAAACTCTTAGGAAAATACTTCAGTTGCACAATTTACACAAATGCCCGAGGGGCACGAGAAACCATCTACACTAACAGTGAAATGCGAATGGTTAGAGTCTGGAGGTACTGATTCCGGAGTGTTCCGATCAGTGGGACTAAACGAAAAAGGAACTGGACACTTGTAGAGCGAACCTGCGATGGAGCACCGAGATGCTCGAGTTACCTAGCCCGGAGGCTGCGGCTGCGTGAAGTTCGGCAAGATGTCGGGAGTCCTCGTGTAGTCTCAGGAGCCTGAAAGAAGAAGTTGCTGGCAGGCGACCAGTGACGATGTTCAGAGCGATCCAAGCCTGGATCGGTGATGAAGGAAACCTGAAAGCAGAGGGGACTCAGTTCTCAACCGCTAGCCAGCGATCGTGTGGGTACCAGGGGGGTACCGGCTGAAGTCACCTCGACCAGGTGAGTGGGTGACGTCGGACTCGGCTGTTCCTCGGACCAGGAGGCGCGGCGGCGACCAGGATGGAGGGCGAGCTGTCCCACGAAGGTGTCTGCTGTCGATGATGCTGGGCCCAGGAAGGGGCAGCGGATCTTGGCAGTGGCAACCCAAGCGGGGGAGACAAGATGGCGTCGGGAGTGGACCAGGAGGGTCCGTGGTACTCCTCTGTTGAAGGGGAGCAAGAGTCAGTCTGGAGCAACCAGACCGGTGATGCAAATAATCTTGGAGCGTCGTGAAGAGGGCCACAAGCCGGTCGGCAAGTGGTCGGACAACGCTGGGAACAGCAAGAAGCGGAAGGGCCCCCACGCAGATCTCGTGGATGCTGGGGAGACAGACTTCGATGCTGGAGCTGCTCAGGGTTTAGGGCTTCTCAAACCCTAGGTGCACTCACTCGAGGGTCCCTCGGTGGGCGTGCTAGATAAGCGTCGTGCAGGTTCTGAAGATAGCCGGTCCCGCAGGTCTTGTCACACCTACGACTCTCAGCTGGGCTGATGAGGGAGGTAAAAGGTCAGAGATGGCAGGGAACTCGGGTCTCGTCGAGCTGGGCAGTCTTGATCCGTGGGAGAGACTTACAGCAAACCGCAAGCGCTTAGGTGGTGCCTGCTGGTGCAGGGTGGCTACTCCTTAGCCACAAGGGAGAGTCTTCACAAATAGTCAAGAGTTCCTTTCGGGGAAAGTGGTTCGTGATTCGGAGTTATCCGATTATCTGATTATCCAATTTGGGAAGGGGACTCGCTCCTACCTTTATTCTAAGAAAAGGGGCTGGCCCGTGACTAGGTTCTACCTATGGGTGGAGCCAGGAGGGGGGTGGTTACACCCCTATCCTTTGTCCGGCTTCGCGCCAGCTCAGGGGCTGGTGTGCCCCCGAAACTGGTTTGAGCCGGGCTATGCACAGTGAGCACCGGGGTGCCACTTGCAATCACCTTCCTTTCAGCCCTGCCTACCTGGGATACACAAACCCTGTCTGGGATGGTGCTAACACCGCCCTCGACAGGAAACCCTTTGTCCAAGCTCCCCTTGCTGGAAGGTCCCCCAGCAGCAGGAGGTCAGACTTGTGTCTGGTGGCAGCATCCATTTTGTGATGCTGAGGCTTGAGTCAACTTTAACCGGGGTTCAAGGTTACTTCCATGTCGTGTCCCTCTAAAAAGGGGGGAATGCTAACCCCGTCGCCAGGACTGGCGAGGGGTTCGTATTCCCATTCGTATGACACCTTACTCGACATGTGTAGGTGATGTGATGCCAACGTTAGCAAATAACCGCAAGGATTATAATGCATTAAAAGTAGTTGGCCCGCGTCACCATGGAACGGCTATTAGGACTTGGTTCCGCAAGCCGTCGACGGGCTCAGCTCGCGCCAGAGCACCGTCCCACATGATTCCCTGCACTCTGCCTTCAGGATTGATAAGGCCTGCTATAGGAGTGACTGATAGGAATCCATGTTGTCCATTTTAGGGTTTAGGTGTAGGAATACTACACCTACAGCAACGGGTGATTACACCACGTGGCCCCAGCCGTCGTGCAGCCAGTTGTGTCAGATTTGGGCGGCCATTCCAGGGGTGGCATAATACATGCTTCAGCCCCTGGTAGGCCCTGGGTACACCGATGCCCTGGATACCTATGGTATGCTGAGACAGGGACTGACAAGGCGGCCCAGTTCCATTTAGTGGATGCACCTAATGTACATGTGTGTTAATTTCGAGAGAGAACAGCTAGGCTGTGGGTCTGATTGGCAGGCCCACAGCCGGAGAAAGTCGTAAACCAATGAAGCAAAAGCAAAAAATCTGGGTGATCATAGGATTGCAGACCCTACTCTCCTACAAGAGGTTCAAGATGTTAACTCTGGCTCAGGTTCTGGCTACCCTCGACCCTGGAGACTGGATGGTAGCTTTGGACTTGCAGGACGCATATTTCCACATCCCCGTCCTGCCGGCCCACCGGCGTTACCTGCGGTTCACGGTGGGCCAAGAGCCCTTTCAGTTTACCGTGCTCCCCTTCGGCCTCACCAGTGCCCCTCGGGTGTTCACGAAAGTGATGGCGGTGGTCGCAGCTCATCTGCGCAGATCAGGGGTTCCAGTCTTCCCCTATCTCGACGACTGGTTGTTGAAGGCGGGTTCGCCCCAGACAGTCGTCTCCCACCTCCAGACTACGGCGGTTCTCCTGCATTTGCTGGGATTTTCCATCAACGTGCCGAAGTCACACCTGAGTCCCTCTCAGACGCTCCTCTTCATCGGAGCAGTTCTCGATTCGGCGCAGTTCCGGGTCTATCCACCGGAACAGCGGGTCCGGGATATTCAGGCCCTGATTCCCATCTTTCGGCCTCTATCCTGGGTTTCGGTCAGGCTAGTGTTGCGGCTTCTGGGGCTGATGGCCTCCTGCATCCTACTAGTGCATCACGCCAGGCGGCGCATGCGGGCTCTGCAGTGGGACCTGAAGTTTCAGTGGGCCCAGCATCACGGCAACCTGTCCGACCATGTCTTGATCTCGGAGGGTACTGCACAGCAGTTGCAGTGGTGGCTCACGGACCGCGATTGGGTCATGGGCAGAAGCCTCTCCCTTCCCCAACCGGAGCATGTCGTAGTGACGGATGCGTCCCTCCTGGGATGGGGTGGCCATATGGGAGAGGCGGAGATCAGAGGCCTCTGGTCTCCGGCGGAGTCTCGTCTCCACATCAACCTGTTGGAGTTGAGAGCGATCCGGCTTGCACTTAAAGCCTTCCTTCCCTCTGTCAGGGGCAGTGTCGTGCAGGTGTTCACGGACAACACCACCGCCATGTGGTATTGCAACAAACAGGGCGGGGTGGGGTCGTGGACCCTTTGTCAGGAGGCTCTGCGCCTCTGGACGTGGCTGGAACACCAGGGCGTCACCCTAGTGGTTCAACATCTGGCGGGCTCTCTGAACGCCAGAGCAGACGAACTCAGCCGCCGGTGCATGATGGATCACGAATGGCGTCTGAACTCCGAAGTGGCGCAAGGTCTCTTTCAGCAGTGGGGAGAGCCTTGGTTAGATCTATTCGCCACCGAAGAGAACGCGCAATGTCAGCAGTTCTGCACGTTGGAATTTCCAAGGCGGCACTCGCTCGGCGACGCTTTTCGTCACGAGTGGAGTTGCGGTCTGTTGTACGCCTTTCCGCCTATACCACTTCTGCCCAGAGTGCTGAAGAAGATCAGGCACGACCAGGCCCAAGTCGTCTTGGTGGCTCCGGATTGGGCACGAAGGTACTGGTATCCCGAGCTACTCAGTATGTTGACCGATCCTCCGATACGTCTGCCCCTTCGGGAGGATCTTCTGTCGCAGCAGCAGGGGACGGTCCTCCACCCAAACCTGTCCAGCCTCCACCTCCATGCGTGGAGATTGAGCGGCGGCAGTTGATGCCATTTGACTTGCCTCCTGAAGTCTGTGATATCATTCTGGCAGCCAGGCGTCCCTCCACAAAGACGGTATACGCCTGCCGGTGGAACAAATTTGTGGCATGGTGCACAGCAAAGGCTGTGGATCCCCTTTCCGCCCCTCTTTCTGAGGTTCTACTGTTTCTTCTTTCTTTGGCCCGGCAGGGCTCTGCCCTGGGCACCCTGAAAGGTTATCTTGCTGCCATCTCTGCCTTCTTGCGGCTTCCTGATCAGCCTTCTCTTTTCAAGTCCCCTGTAGTTACACGCTTTCTAAAAGGCATTACTCACACGTTCCCTCCTGTCCCTTTTGTAATGCCTCATGGGACTTGAATCTTGTCTTGACATTCCTGATGTGCGCTCCCTTCGAGCCTCTTCACAATTGTCCTCTTCGTCTTCTGACTCTTAAGACTGCTTTTCTGGTAGCCATCACCTCGGCTAGACGGGTGAGTGAGCTCCAGGCTTTATCTTCAAAGCCTCCTTTTCTGTCTGTTCATCCGGACAAGGTTGTCCTTCGGCCTCGTCCCTCCTTTCTTCCGAAAGTGGTGACTCCATTTCATCTTGGGCAGTCTGTCACCTTGCCCACCTTCTTTCCGCCTCCGCATCCTTCCAAAGAGGAAGAGAGGCTCCACCGTCTGGACCCAAAACGTGCGCTCTCCTTTTATTTGGACCGCACAAAGCAGTTCCGGGTGGACGACCAACTTTTCGTTGGATACGTGGGTGCTAAGAAGGGGAAAGCTGTGCACAAACAGACCATCTCTCGGTGGGTCGTTTTGTGCATCAAAATTTGTTACTCCTTGGCAAAAAAGGACCCTCCTGTTGGGCTGCGCGCCCATTCCACTCGGGCCACGGCGGCTACTACTGCTTTGGGACGGGGTGTCCCTTTGCTGGACATCTGTCAGGCGGCGACGTGGGCTTCGCTACACACGTTTGACAGGCATTATTGCCTTGACAGCCAAGTCCGGAGGGATGGCTTCTTTGGTTGTTCTGTCCTCCAGGACTTTCTGGTGTGATCTTAGTTCGCAGACCCACCACCGGGGATGGTATTGCTTGGGTATCTATTCTAAGGTGAGGAATCTAACTAACGTGTTTCTTTCAGATGAACAAGTTACTTACCTTCGGTAACGATGTATCTGTAAGAAACATTAGTTAGTTAGATTCCTCAACGACCCACCCATCCTCCCCGTTCTGCGAACTGACATCTAGGGTTAAGGTTATCCTTTTCAGGCCCCTAGATTTTATTTTTGGCACCAGTGTCGGTCTTTGCATGGCTCTGCGTTCCTGGCGCGGAAAGCTATGTTCAAGAACTGACGTCAGCGCGCGAGGGCGGCGTCTAAGTACTCCGACGACGTCATTCCGGCGCATGATGCCGACGACGGACGCGGAGCCGCAGACGACTCCTAGCGACGCGCAAGGGGTATTGCTGACGAAAAATCTTCCGGATCCAGTCTGACGCCTGGGGATATTCTAAGGTGAGGAATCTAACTAACTAATGTTTCTTACGGATACATCGTTACCGAAGGTAAGTAACTTGTTCTTCGATTTCCGTGTGGGTTGCCTTTGCCAAGGCTTGTTGACTCCAATCGGGACGTCGACTTCGCCATCAGCAAGATCCTTTGTGGGACAGCTCGTATCCTGGTTCTGGTCGTCCTCGACGCCTCCTGGTCCACGTGGCTGCAGAGACAAGCTTCAAGACATCACCTGTGTTCTGCACGACATCGCCTGGTTCCTTCCTGGTTCCACCCGGTCACTAGCTAGTGACCCAGACTTTGTCCTCTCTGCTTGCAGGTGTTCTTCCTTCAAGATCCATCCTTGGGTCCACCGGACATCTTCCTCCTGGCCGCCTGCCAGCATCTGTTCTTCAGGCATCCATAGGATCCAACGACGACACCCGACACATCTTCACACCTATGCACCCGTCTCCTGTGGGTGAGGTAACGCGAGTACTCCGGTGCTCCAGTGGATATTGACTATCCAAGTGTCTAAGTCTTTAGTTGCTTCCTCCTAGTTACTTCGGAAGTGTCCTTATTCTCCCTATTTCTAACTACTACATTCCTATTGACTTTAATGTAACCCGCGTGTGTGTCTCCATACTGCACACGCTTCCCGTGGGCCTCCCACTTCCTAACTATTGGTAGGGTAGTGTAGCCTCAGCGATTCCCTAGGCCCTAGGCCTACTCCCTGTTCGTGACGTGGTACTTATACCACTTTCTTAGTATATGGTTTGCGTGGCCCCCGGGCCTAACTGTATTTTTCTGTGTAACTTAACGTATTCTACTTAAGAAATTGTTTGTACTTAGACCTCTGAACTCATAAAGAGTGCTGAGGGTATATGTTAGAATAAATACATTCTACTTTTATATATACCTGGTGTGGTGTCCTTTCATTTGGTATTCAAGGGATTGTAGTAGTATAACAGCTGGCTTCACATGCCATACAGAGTCTAGCCTAAGACTACTCTTGTCTATGCTACCACTAGGATAGCTGGTCTATAAGGTTGACTTCACAAACAATCACCATAAGGGTTGTTTGGACTGATACAAGGTGTACACTAGAACTAGTGACATCATATATCAGGCCAACTTCTCACACTTTCTCTTCTAAATTGATTGCATGTACTTTAGGTACACTCCAGATTGGATTCTGGGGTACCGTTATAAGTCCCTAGTATATGGTATACTATGTACCCAGGGCAGAGGCCTCTCGGGCTGCAGCATGTATTATGCCACCCCTGGGAGACCATTCAAAATGACACCACAGGTCTGCTACAGCAGCGTGTGTAAGGTGGTGCATACACCCCTTACTTAGATATAGGTTCACTATATCTATCCATATTACTGCACATATAAACCTATCTGATAGAGACTACTAGCTGCAGATTCCTTCACGTAGAATTATCCCCAGGCGTGAGACTGGATCCGGAAACTTTTTGCCACCGCATCCCTGCGCGCCGGGGGCGGGGCGACATCACGCGAATCCGCCCAGGCGTCGTCCGCGTACGTGACGTCAGCGAGGTCACATAAGACCCACCCCGGCGCGCCCACTGCGGATCCAATCCTTGCTGCAGGCCTGTTAGGGCCCCTTTTTTCTTCCTTTTCTTTGGTGGAACAGTGTGCGAATGCCTTCAGGCTTTAAGACTTGCACGTCTTGTGGACATTCTATGTCGGCGACGGCCCCTCACCTCATTTGTATGTGGTGTTTGGGGGAGGATCACGGCACCACAGATTGAATGCAGTGCCAACAGTTGAAGTCGCGGCGGGAGCGTCGAATGAAACTTCTCTCGGCGCGCATCTCCAGGTCGACATCCTCCTCTCGGTCTACTTCAACGGACGGCTTCAGATATGGCCGTGGTCGTCGTCCTCGCCTTTGTCCGATATCATGTGACTGTCGCTTCCCGGTGGGTAAGTGTCGCAGTTTGTCCCCGGGGGCTCGTTTCCGGCCTCCCGGGGGCGTGGACTCTCCGCGGGTGATGCGGCCCCACGTGTCATCCTATCCACCGTTTCCCGGTGTTGGGGCATCGAGAGTCCAAATGGAGACGTACGCTGTGGCTTTGCAGACCTCGCTGGCATCTCCTCCTCCTCCTTCCCCTTCTGGGGTGTCGGCGGATCCCTCGCTCTGCGCAGGGCCCTCTGCGGGGCCGCCGGTGGCTCCGGCCCCAGCGCCGACTGGTTCGGATCCAGGCTTGGAGGATGTGGTACTGTTGGGGTGCGGCTCCTCTTGGGCACCTCCTTCAGGCTACGGCATCTCTGCCTCGCCGCAAACTCCCGCATCCCCGAGCCCCTCTCGGTCCTTTGACAAGGTGGTCCTGTCTAAGGCCGAGGTGACGCCGCTATGGCGCCGGCAGCAGCTGGAACGTGCGGAGCCACAGGGGTCGGTGGACCCTCTTCGTCTCGCTCCGGGTCGAGGCCGAGGGCAGACTCCTCGTCCCTCTTCGGGCCCCTCTCGTGCCTCCCCACAGGCGGCTGCCTAGTCGGAGGGCAAGTCGGAGGTTGAATCGTCCCCGGCGCCGCCACATGGGTTGACGAGCGATCTTTGCCTCATTCTGGGCCGAGGCTGGCGTAGGGCTTTGTGCCACTCCCCAGGCCTGTCTCGTTCCCCCACACAGGTGGCTGCCTCGGCGGGGGCCGAGTCGGCATCACTCCGGCACCACCCCGGGGCCGGTGCGGCTCCAGCTCGACTCCGGTCCCCGCTCCGGTCCCTGGTGCGGGGTGACTTGGAGGTCCCTTGTCCGGTGACACCAGCTGGTGCCGACGTCCTACCTCAAGCAGCGGACTCTACGGCTCCGCGCAGGGGTCGTGCTGCGGATTCGTCTTCGGACGCTCCTTCTTCTCCGGGGGCAGGCTGTATATTGGTGTCGTCCTCCCCGGAGACTGGTCACCATGTGGTGTCTTTTTCACCGGCGTCGAAGGGCAGCTCCCCGCCCTTCCTGAGGCAGAGGTGTTCGTCGGAAGAGCGGCAGGTCCCTCATTCTTCGGCTCCTTCTGACTTCCAGGTCTGGCCCTTGCCCGCCCCGCTTGGCCTCGGGGACGGCCACCTTAGTTTGCAGCCGTCGCCCACAGAGGAGCTGCTTTCTCCACCGCGGGCCCCTACGGAGGCGGGTGCGGCCTTCGCTCACGCGGTGTCCACGGCTGTGGGCATTCTGCGCATGGATGACCCGGTGGCTCACTTTCCGGCGGACCATCTATTGGAGGTCCTCCACCAGGGCTCTGGTGGGAGGGACATCTTACTTCCCTTTGAAGGTTTGCTACTTTCTTCCTTGACGGGGGCTTGGAGGCGTGCCGCCTCAGGGGACCCGGTGCCTCAGCAGCTTCTGCACCGGCACCTCCTGGCGCCGCGTGACCCGGCGTGTCTTTCCCTTCACCCCTCCGCTGCCAGCCCCCTTTTGCGGACTGCTTTCCCTCCCTGCAGCCACCGTTGACTCCGCCATCCCGAGAGGCCCGCTGGCTGTCTCTTGGGGACGCAACATGTTCGCCTCGACCAGCGCTGCCCTGCGGGCCCTTAACACCTTGTGTGTGCTGGCTAGGGCCTCCTCCTGTTTGTGGGACTCGGCTGAGTCTCTGGGATCTGCAGCATCCCAGGAGTCTGGCCTGGTGGACTTACGGCATCATGCATTAGATGGCCGGGAGCTTACGGCGTTTATTCTCCGCTCCGCTCTGGACATCTCAGAGGTGTTGGGCCGGGCCACGGCTTCCTCAGTCGCTCTCCGTCGCCATGCTTGGCTTCGGGACGGAGTATTCCCTGAGAATATTCGGGAGTGGCTCATCGACCTTCCGTTTGATGGTAGCCTGTTGTTCCATGCCCCGGCCGACACCGCCATCCAAAGGCTCTTGGCAAGGATCCGTCCTCCTCCTCCGCCTTATCCTCCTCCGTCCCCTCCTCAGTGGCTTCTGAGTTGGGTTGATTCTGAGCCTTCTTAAGCCGGCTGTTCTGGCTGTGTAGTGTGTTTTCTGGCCGTTTACGTCCTTCTTTGGGACTTTGGCATTGTTGGCTGCTGGACGGCCCTAGTGTTGATTGTGTGTGGTTCTGCAGGAGTTGTTGCGCAGGCTTGGCCCTGAGATTGGGCCTTCTGCTTTGCTTGGGCTGCTTGTCAAGCCTTCAGCTGGTTTTTTTTTTCCCCGTGGCTCTTTTGTTTTTTCCTCTGCTGCAGAAGTTCTTCCAAAGAGGGTTCCCATATCTTGGGACTTAACGTACCCTATGTGGGGTAGTGATAGCTGTCATATGGCTTGCGCTCTGCTAGAGGGTTCTGGTCGCCTTCGGGTGCCTGTTCTCCATGGCGTTTAGGTAGGTTGCTTTTGCTTCCTGAGGTAGTGTGCGCGGCCACTCGTAGTGGTGGCCCGGGCATCTCCTCCTCTCCATGCTCCTGTCCTGAGGTCTGGGATGATCCTGTGTCTCCCTTGCCGGGCGTCGCCTACTCGGCCTTCCTGGGGCCTCGGGCTGTTCTTCTGGCTTTGTCTGCCGGCGCTGTTCTGGCTGGCAGGCTGCTCTCCATCTGAAATGGGTTCGCCTTCTTTCCCCTGGTTTCCATGGGCCCTCTAGGCTTCTTCTTCTTTTTCTTCCGCTTTTCCTGTCTTGGCATTGGGCGGAAGCTATGTTGCCTTGTGGGGGAGTGGGGTGCTTCGGCCTCTCAGTCCTTGCCCTTGGGTCCTCTGCTTGGAGTGTACGAGCCTCTTCAGCCTTCTTTCCCTCCTTCATCCCCTTGGGATCGGTGGGGTCCTGCTTGTGGGGTTCCCTTGGCCTGGCAGGGGCAAGGTTCTACCTGGTCCACAGATCTGGTCCCCTGTGGGGCCCTCTGTTCTGCATTGGCTGGTGGGGTCCTTTCGCAGACCCTCCTTCCCGGGGGTATTGCTAGGGTATCTATTCTACGTGAAGGAATCTGCGGCTAGTAGTGTCTATCAGATGTACGAGTTACTTACCTTCGGTAACGATGTGTCTGGTAGAGACGATTCTAGCCGCAGGTTCCGTCACGGCCCGTCCTTCCTCCCCTATTCTGCAAGGACCCTTGGGTTGGTCTACGGTACTCGCCTCACGGTGGGGGGCTGTGTCTCCTGTGAGTGCCTTCCTTGTTCTTGAACGGGTGGCTCCGTCTGGGGGCGATTCATTCCTCCCTCGGTCCTTTGGAGGATGGGGTTCCAGTGCCCTGCTGCTCTGGCTACTCCAGGTTTTGGGGGGCTTGCTTCTATCCCTGTCATCCCCTCCCTTCCTTCCATTGCTGTCCTCTGATTAAGGGACCTCTGGCCTTGTCTTGCCCTTGTCCCATGTGGGTGGTTTCCCTCTAGGTTGGGGTGGCTTGGAGGTTTGTTGCCCCTGTCTGTTTTGGGACTGATCCCATTTCTTGTTCAGGATGGGGGGTGGGTTTCCTACGTGTGCCATGCCTTTTACGCATGTTCTTGCCTCCGGGGCACAGGGATGGGAGACTGTCTATGTGCTGGCAGGGTGACTGCGCAGGTTTCTCCTTGTTGTTCTTCTTTCCCTGCCCTTGGGTTCTGCGGTGTTGGCACTCCTCTGGTGGTGTTGTTAGTCACTGTTTCTTTCCAATTTTTCTGTTCTTTGCACACTGTTCCCATGCTGCCACAGTTTTTTATCTGGTGCTTCCGCGTTGTGGTGCGGAAAAGTTCTCCGAAGAAAACTGACTTGGGCGCGCCGGTGCGGGTCTTATGTGACCTCGCTGACATCACGTACGACGCCTGGGCCCCAGTCGCGCAGGGATGCTGTGGCAAAAAGTTTCCGGATCCAGTCTCACGCCTGGGGATAATTCTACGTTACGGAATTTGCGGCTAGAATCGTCTCTACCAGATACATCGTTACCGAAGGTAAGTAACTCGTACATCAGTCACCCCTATGACAGCCCTTATCAATCCTGAAGGTAGGGTGCTGGGTTTTATGTGAGAGGGTTCACCTGCATGAGCAGAGCCCCTCTGCAGCCTTCAGAACCTATATTCCGGGGTTGTTTGTGATGCAGCCAACCATATACTCTTAAGTGCATTATAACCTCGCGGTAAATGCTAACTTTAAAACGGCTGCATGGAAACATGTTGTGTTTGGTGTCAAACACCTTGGAATCATACCTCCCCGCAAGTAACTGGCGGGGAGGTATGATTCCAACCTCCTACAGGGAGAAATATGACAACACCGGTACACCCGGTACCAGCTTTCTCGACCCTGGCATCACAAAATGGATGCTGCCAGCCACAGACATGTGTCTGCCCTCCTGCTGCTGTACGAAACTCCGGCAGGGGAAGGCTTGACAATAGGTTTCCTGTCACAGGGAGGTGTGACCACCTCCCAAACAGGCTTTAGTGTATTGGGGCTGGGTGGGTGCACTCTGACAGTGCTTTGATGTCTGCACTGGGGGCACATTTGGTGTCCCTGTGCATAGTCCAACCTAAACCGGTTGCAGGAGCCATTTGCTCCTGCTCTGGCGCGAAACTGGACAAAGGACATGGGTGTAGCCAGCCCTCTGTCCTGACCCTCCCATAGGTGGGTCCCCAGAGTTTGCCCCACCCCTTCCGTGAGTATAAAGTAGGAACCCCTGACTACAGGACTTTAGATATTACCTGGACTAAACTCTGCTACAGAAACCAAGTACTTCGACTATCTGCACAACGCTGGACGACTGAAGAATCTCCCTTGGAGTAAAGGCGTTACTCCCCTTCAAGGTAGGCACCTAAACACATCTGACCGGTTTGCATCTCCCGAGCTCCTGAGGACTCCAAATATTTCTGCAACACAGGAGGTGGGTTCCTGTGGTCTCTGAGGTTGATCTGCACTCTCAGCTATTCTGAGGCCCGTATCGTTCGTGGGGACCGTGCAACCCGAACCCCTGTGCACCGCGTATATTTGCAGCAGCGTCAATGCTTTTTGGCTTGTAGTCCTGACCCCGAGCAGTAATTGCACTGAAGATTTCCGGCCTACACTCCTCGAGTGTTCCGTGGGCTGGTATTTTGTGATTCAGCTCGAGGTCCCTTCGCGATCCCTGGTCCGTTGTCCTGTGAGTCCCTGTGAAGGTAACTTTGACTTTCCGTGGGCTTTCCTGATTGCTCCAGACGTGCCCTGACTCTCCATAGCTTGGAGAGTCCCCAGGACCTTGCTGGTCCTAACTCAAGCATCTTTCCTTTGACCGCGTGGGTTGCAGTTGCCAAGGCTTGTTGGTGTTCAATCCGGACACTGACCCCCCAGCACTCGACATCATTCCTGGGACAGCTCACCTCCGGACTTTGGTCGTCGTTGACATCTCCTGGTCCCCGTGGCTGCAGAGTCAAGCTTCACCTCTTCTCACCTGAAACACCCGATATCGGTGGGCATTCGTCTATCGTGCCCCTGGTCACTCTGTCCCCTCTACTTTCAGGTTCTTCTCAGCTCCGATCCAGGCTTGGATTACACCGGACACTTTTCATCTTCCTGGGAGCAGTACTTTTCAGCACCACGCCATTGAAAACAACGAAGGTTTCCGACATCACTTGACCCCTATGCACCTGGCTCCTCTGAGATAGCTAATACGGGTACCTCGGTACTCTCAAGGGTGCTGCCCTTAGAACCTTCTATGTTTAACCGGGTTTGCTTGAAGTCCTTTCTGAAGTGTCCTTAATCTTTAAAATCTGAAAGAGAGACGTTAGTGATAGATTCCTTACCTTAGAATATCCCCAGGCGTCAGACTGGATCCGGAAAGTTTTCGTCAGCAGTACCCCTGTGCGTCAGTAGGTGTCGTTGTGCGGCTCCGTGTACGTCATTGGCGTCGTAGTCGCCGAGATGACGTCATCGGAGCTACTTAGACGTGCCCACGCACGCTGACGTCAGTTCTTTCTTTTTCCGCGCCAGCAAGCGCAGATCCGAGAGAGAGTGGTACTCCTAGTCAATAAAATTTACTTGTTTATGAGACTTGTATCTTGTTTTTGTCAAAAATTCGACTTTTGGTGCAGTGGGGATGCCTGGGTTTAAGTCCTGTTGGGACTGCCGTCGGACCATGTCGGTGACGGACCCGCTCAACGTGTGTCTCTTCTGCTTGGGGCACGCCATCTCCCAGAGACGTGCCCCGATTGTCGGCCCAAGGCGCAGACGACTTGCGGGAGCGTTCCCGGTAGGTGATGGAGGCCCGGCACTCGGTACCGTGCCACTCAGTGTCCCACGCCCGTGGGAGGTCGAGGGATCGCTGGGGCAGCCGACACCATCATTCATCGGAATCGGGGACAGGTAAGTCACAAGCGCCATTAAGGGTCGAAGGAGCGGCGTCACTCTTCGTCTACCCCTCACCGGTCGCGGGACTCAGTGGAGGGGGTGGGTGGTCGCTCCCCTGTGGCTCCTTTGGGGCCTCCGTTGTTGCCTGAGGCTTACCCGCATTATTGGGGTCCGTATGTGCCTCCGGAAGACTTACAGGTACTTCTGTGGCCATGGGCCGTTTCTTTGTCCCATTGGGTCCCTCCGGAGCGCCTTTGGGCCCCGCGGACCCCTTGGGTGGTTCTGCCCCGTGCTGCCGCCTTTGGCCCCAGTTACGCCTGCAAGATACCCTGTGGCGCTGTTGGCCCCGGCCTCGTCGCTACCGCCGATGGCTCCGGCCCCGGTGCCGCCGTTAGCTCCGGCCTCAGTGCCGCCATTGGCTCCGGCCTCAGTGCCGCCATTGGCTCCGGCCTCAGTGCCGCCATTGGCTCCGGCCTCGGCGACGCCGTTGCTCGGGCCGTAGCACTGCCAGAAGCCTCGGCGCAGCATTTGGCTCCGGCCTCGGCACAGCCTTCGGATCCGGCATCAGCACCGCCTTCGGATCTGGCATTGGCTCTGGCCTCGGCGCCACCTTTGGATCCGGCATCGGTGCCGGCCTCGGCGACGTTGCCTCCAGGGCTGGATTATATCGAGTCTGCCTTGTCCTGCCTCCAATTCCTATTCCTGACCAAAGGGGGGTACTAGGAGGGGTCTGAGGACCTTCTCGCTGCTCGCTGTGAGGATGCTCTACACTAGATTGACAATATGGAATTATCTCCACACCCTGATACACTGTCCCCCTCCTCCGTAGCTACGGAGGTGATGCGTTCATTCTGTGATATGGCGTAGGGGAGGCTCCTAACCTCAAATTCCCTACAGCGCCTATCAGGGCAAATCTCACTGCAGTGCTTCAGCAGCAGCCTCCTTTACAGAGCTGCTTCAATACCATACTTTAAAAGTCACACAGGGGCGCCTTTGCATGCAAGGCAATCCCAATTTCATCACACAGCACCTACCGCCAGTGTCTAGTGGTCCAGGGCTCTGCTTCTCCAAGGGCCTTTTGGCCCTCTATTCCAACTCTGTGTGGGACACGGTGGTGCAGGTGCTGCCACAGTGTCTAGCGGGGCTTGGACGGTGCTCTCTCAAGCAATTACAGAGGGCAAAGATGCAGCGGGATTCACCATCCATTAAGCTCTTGACCGCATCCTCCATGGGCAGAGCAATTTGTATAACAGCAGGGTGGGTCCCAGGGCTAGCGGGCAGATCAGTCAGCCGCCACCCCTACCACCGCTGCCTCAAGACCTTCCTAGTCTGCTGTTTCAGGCCACTGTTTCAGGCCCACCGCATGCCAGGTGGCGGCTGGATTCGCCACCACCTCCCCCACTGGCACGCCATCACTTTACAAAGGAGGGTTCTGTCAACAGTCCGAAGGGGCTACTCCTCCCCTTCGAGACTACTCTTCCTGCTCTGCCACGTCAGTACCACCGCATGTCGGGAGATCACTTGACACTTTGCAAACAGGAAGTTGTGGCACCCTTGGCATAGGGGGCCATTGAGTGTGTTTTAGACCTTCGGAACGTCAATCGTTTCCTAGATCTGCAAGACTGGATGGTAGCGTTACACTTGCAGGACGCCTACTTTCACATCCTGCCGTCCCACCGGCGTTACCCGCGGTTCGCTGCGGGCCACGAGCACTTTCAGTTCACTGGGCTCCCCTTAGGGCCTTACCAGCGCCCCTCGGGTGTTCTCTAAAAGTGCTGGAGGTGGTCGCAGCTCATCTGCGCAGATCAGGGCTTTCAGTCTTCCCCCTATCTCGACGACTGGTTGTTGAAGGCGGGCTCGCCCCAGGCAGTCGTCTCCCACCTCCAGACTACGGCCGACCTCCTGCATTTGCTGGGGTTTTCTATCAACGTGCCGAAGTCACACCTGACCCCCCTCTCAGAAGCTCCTCTTCATCGGAGCGGTTCTGGACATAACGCAGTTTTGGATTTATTCTCGCGAACAGCGAGTCCGGGATATACGGGCAATGATTCTGATATTTCAGACCCCGGGTTTCGGTCAGGATGACCCTGAGGCTGCAGGGCCTCATGGCCTCCTGTGTCCTGCTGGTTGATCATGCCAGGTGGCAAATACGGGCTCTGCAGTGGGACCTGAAGTTCAAGTGGGCGCAGCATCAGGGGAATCTGTCCGATTGTGTCCAGATCTTGGAGGGCACTGCACGACAATTTCAGTGGTGGCTCACATACCAGGATTGGGTTAGTGGCAGGGCCCTCTCCCTTCCCCAACCAGAACACACAGTGGGGACAATCTGAAAGAGACATGTTAGTGATAGATTCCTTACCTCAGAATATCCCCAGGCGTCAGACTGGAGCCGGAAAGTTTTGCTAGCAGTACTCCTGCGCGTCCGTCGCTAGCGTCGTAAGCGCCGAGATGACGTCACGGAGACTACTTAGGCGCCACCCATGCACGCTGACATCAGTTCTTCCCTTTTCTGCGCCAGAAAGCGCAGATCCGGTTAGAGCACGTACCTTAGTCACTTTTGACTACCCTTTTTAAGACTTTTGTCTCCTGTACAATTTTGGTTTCCTTGGTGCACGTAGGGATGCCTGGATTTAAGTGTTGTGGGGCCTGCCGTCGCAATATGTCGGTGGCGGACCCCTACAATGTCTGCCTCTTCTGCCTGGAGACATACCACGACTCCCGGTCCTGTCGGGACTGTCGGGCCATGGCCCTGAAGGCCTTGAGGGAGCGGCACCGGAAGCTGCTGGAGGTCCAGGAAAAGCTCGCGGGGCCACAGTCGTCGCTCCTCGGGCTCCAAGTTTTCACCCTCGGATTCGGGTAAGAGACGACACAAAAAGAAGTCGAAGAAGCATATTCGCTCTCCGACGTCCCCCCGTCGGTACTCTGATGCGGACGAGGGGGACAGGGGCTTTGCCCCAAGCCGGCTCCTTTGGAGCTCGAGAGTCCCGCGGCCTACCCACCTTACCCGGGTCCGTCGGCGACTCCTGCACAGGTGCAATAATTTCTTGCTACCACGGACCGCCTTTTTAAGCCTCGGGCTCCCGCCGGCGCGCCCTTGGGCCCCACTGCACCTTTGGCTCCAGCGCTGCCGGCTCTGGCCCCAGCGCCTCCCTCGGCTCCACCTCCGGCGCCGTAGTGGGTGCCATTTGTCCCACCCTTGCCCAGGTTCCAGGACCATTTTGTTCCTACCTGGGATCCGCATTGGGACACGGCCTGACCGGCGCAGTTCTCTGCACCGTTCCCGACGCCGTTTGTTCCTTCTCCGGCTCCTGCTCTGCCGCCGCGGTCTGTACCACATGCAGCGGAGGTGGAGGACGACTGGGAGGGGTCCAAGGACCCTCTTGCCCATCAGTGTGACACAGAGCAGGACTGGGTGGACGACTTGGAGGATGCCAGCGACCTCAACGTCTCCTCTGACCCGGGGTTTGCCTCTCCCCCGTTTACCATGGAGGAGGGTGCCTCCTACACGATGGTGCTCCGTCAGACAGCTGAGGTCCTCAACCTTGATCTCCCTACGGTAGCCCTCAAAACTAATCTCCTCACTGAAGTGCTCCAGACGGCGTCCAGTTCGTCGAAGCCCCTGCTACCATTTAACGACGCCCTCACTGACGTCTTGCTGGGCACTTGGTCGTGGTCAGCCACAGGGGCCCCTGTGGATAAGAATGTTGCCAGGCGTCACCGCCCGGCGCCTGGTGATCCCGCTTTTCTGACCACTCATCCTACGCTTCGATGTCACAGAGTGCCTTTCCCACGGCTCTGCCGGATAAGGACTCTTAAGAAGCTGGAGCAGTTCGGTAAGCGGTTGTTCTCTTTGGCCGGCTTGGGGCTGCGGTCGGTGAACACCGCATGCCTATTGGGCCGCTATTCCCACGCGGTGTGGGATACAGTTGCACAGGTGTTGCCTCAGTGTCCTGAAGAGACCCATGCTGTGCTGTCCCAAGCTGTTGCCGAGGGTAAGGATGCGGCTAAGTTCGCCATTCGGTGTGGTTTGGACACCGCGGACTCGCTGGGTAGAGCGATTTCTACGACTGTGGTGCTTCGTCACCACGCCTCGTTGAGATCTACCGGGTTCTCGCCAGATGTCCAAAGCTCACTCATGTACATGCCCTTTCATGTCACTTGCCTGTTTGGCGATAAGGCTGACACTGGAGCGTTTTAAGGACTCGCGAGCCACGGCCAAGTCTTTAGGTCTTTCCACGAAAAGCCCAGCCACTCATGTTTTTCGTTCCTTTCGTGGCCACGGCAGAGGCGCCCAGGCACGTTTCTTCAACAAGCCTGTGCAGAACCAGCCTCAGCGCGGATGCAGCTTCCGCAGGGGCGGGCCTGGGAATCAGCGTGGAGACCAGTCCACCTCCGCCCCGCTGCTTCTACCGCCAAACCTTCCTAATCTGAGCTTTGTGGAGCACCACACGCCAGTGGGTGGCAGGATCGCCATCACCTCCCCCACTGGCTCGCTATCACATCGGACAAGTGGGTGTTGCAGATTATCCGCAAGGGTTACTCCCTTCCCTTTCAGTCCACCCCTCCAGCCATGCTACCTCGGTACCACCGCATGTCAGGGGACCACTTGGCAACTCTCCAGCAGGAAGTTACGGCCCTCTTGGCCAAGGGGGCCATCAAGGGCGTTCCTGGGCCGGAAGTAGGGAGTGGTTGTTATTCCCACTACTTTCTGGTCCCCAAGAAGGACAAAGGGGGTCTGCATCCCATCTTGGATCTCCGGAACGTCAACCGCTTCCTCCGGAAGGAGATGTTCAAAATGCTGACTCTAGCTCAGGTGTTGGCTGCCCTCGACCCTGGAGACTGGATGGTAGCCTTGGACTTGCAGGACGCATATTTTCACATCCTCGTCCTGCCGGTCCACCGGTGTTACCTGCGATTCACGGTAGGCCAGGAGCATTTTCAGTTTGCCGTGCTCCCCTTCGGCCTTACCAGCTCCCCTCCGGTGTTCACGAAGGTGATGGCGGTGGTCGCAGCTCACCTTTACCATTACCTCAATGACTGGTTGCTGAAGGCGGGCTCGTCCCAGGCAGTCGTCAACCACCTTCAGACTACGGCCGACCTCCTGCATTTGCTGGGGTTCTCCATCAACGTGCCGAAGTCGCACCTGAGTCCCTCTCAGAAGCTCCCCTTCATCGGAGCAGTTCTGGATTCGACGTTGTTTCGGGTTTATCCTCCCGAGCAGCGAGTCTGGGATATTCAGACAATGATTCCGATCTTTCAGCCTCTATCCCGGGTTTCATTCAGGATGATCCTCCGGCTCCTTGGCCTGATGGCCTCCTGCATCCTGCTAGTGCCACATGCCAGATGGCATATGCGGGCTCTGCAGTGGGACCTGAAGTTCCAGTGGGCGCAGCATCAGGGTAACCTATCCGATCATGTCCAGATCTCGGAGGACTCTGCACGACAATTGCAGTGGTGGCTCACGAATCGCGATTGGGTCAATGGCAGATCGCTCTCTCTTCCCCAACCGGAGAACTCAGTGGTGACGGATGCGTTCCTCCTGGAATGGTGTGGCCACATGGGAGAGGCGGAGATCAGAGGCCTCCGGTCTCTGGTGGAGTCCCGACTCCATATCATCCTTTTGGAGCTTTGGGCAATCCGTCTTGCACTGAAGGCATTCCTTCCCTCTGTCCGGAGAAGTGTGGTGCAGGTGTTCACGGACAACACCACCGCCATGTGGTATTGCAACAAACATGGCGGCGTGGGGTCCTGGACCCTATGTCAGGAGGCTCTGCGCCTCTGGACATGGCTGGAACATCAAGGCATCACCTTGGTGGTTCAACACCTGGCAGGTTCTCTGAACGCCACGGCGGACGAACTCAGCCGCTGGTGCTTGATGGATCACGATTGGGGTTTGAACTCGGACGTGGTGCAAGGTCTCTTTCAGTAGTGGGTAGAACCTTGGTTAGATCTATTCGCCACGAAGAGAAGGCACAATGTCAGCAATTCTGCGCTTTGGAGTTTCCAAGGCGGCACACGCTAGGCGACGCTTTTCATCGTGAGTGGAGTAGCTGTCTACTATACGCCTTTCCGCCTATACCACTTCTACCCAGAGTGCTGAAGAAGATCAAGTGCGACCGGGCCCAAGTCATTCTTGTGGCTTCGGACTGGGCTCGAAGAGTATGGTATCCTGAGCTGCTCAGCATGGCTATCGATCCCCTGATCTGACTGCCTCTTCGGGAGAATCTTCTGTCGCAGCAACAGGGGACATTCTTCTACCCGAACCTGTCCAGCCTCCACCTCCTTGCGTGGAGATTGAGCGGCGGCAGTTGACGTCTTTTGACCTGCCTCCCAAAGTTTGTGATGTAATCTTGGCAGCCAGGCGTCCCTCCACTAAGACGGTATACGCCTGCAGGTGGAATAAGTTTGTGGCATGGTGAACAGTAAAGGTTGTGGATCCCCTTTCTGCCCACCTTTCAGAGGTCTTTCTATTCCTCCTTTCTTTGGAACAGCAGGGTTCTGCTCTGGGCACTATCAAGGGCTCTCTCTTCCCTTTTCAAGTCCCCTGTTGTAACTAGATTCTTGAAAGGCATTACTCATCTTTTCCCTCCTGTTCCATTCATAATGCCTCAGTGGAACTTGAACCTGGTTCTGACATATCTAATGTGTGCTCCCTTTGAGCCACTTCACAACTTTCCTCTTCTCACTTTAAAGACTGCGTCGCTGGTTGCCATCACCTTTGCCAGAAAGTGAGTGAGCTCCAGGCTCTTTCTTCCATCCGGACAAAGTTGTTCTAAGGGACTCGTCCATCTTTTCTGCCAACGGTTGTCACTGCCTTTCACACGGGGCAGACCATCACTTTGCCCACCTTCTTTCCGGCTACGCATCCCTCGAAAGAGGAAGAGAGGCTCCACCATCTGGACCCAAAATGTGCGCTCTCATTCTACCTGAACCGCACTCAACAGTTCCGGGTGGATGACCAGCTCCTTGTTAGCTACGTGGGTGCCAAGAAAGGTCGGGCCGTGCAAAAGCGGACCATCTCTCGGTGGGTCGTTCAGTGCATAAAGGCTTGTTATTCTTTGGCTAAAAATGAGCCTCCGGTGGGGCTGCGCACTCATTCTATCAGGCTGACAGCAGCCACTACTGCTTTGGGACAGGGAGTTCCCTTGCATGACATCTGTCAGACAGCTACGTGGGCCTGGCGACACACGTTTACCAAGCATTATTGCCTGGACAGCCAAGTCCGTAGAGACAGCTTCTTCGGCCGTTCTGTTCTCCAGGATTTTTCTGGTGTGATCTTGGTTCGCAGACCCACCACCGGGGTTGGTATTGCTGGGGTATCTATTCTAAGGTAATGAATCTATCACTACATGTTTCTTTCAGAGGCACAAGTTACTTACCTTCAGTAACGATATATCTGTAAGAACCATTAGTAGTGATAGATTCCTTACCGCCCCACCCATCCTCCCTGTTCTGCGAACTGATTTCTAGGGTTAACGTCATCCCTTTAAGGGCCCTAGTGTCATGGCACAAGTGGTCAGTTTCTTGCATGGCTCTGCGTTCCTGGTGTGGAAAGTCAGGTACAGAACTGACATCAGCGCGCATGGGCGCGTCTTAGTAGCTCCAGCGACGTCATCTCGGCACCAACGACGCATGCAGAGCCGCACAACTACGCCTACCGACACGCAGGGGTACTGCTGACGAAAACTTTCTGGATCCAGTCTGACGCCTGTGGGTAATTCTAAGGTAAGGAATCTATCACTACTAATGTTTCTTACAGATATATCGTTACCGAAGTTAAGTAACTTGTGCATTTAGAAGAAAAATAATTAACAGCAGGACCTGTCCTGCACACCCTAGAATAGAGAAATGGAATAAATTTGACCCGGTTGTCTATACAGCCTTTTAACTTATTCATGTAATCAGTTTAAACATTTGAGTTTGGTCCCCATTTATCTTGGAACAGGTGCAAATGGTCATTTCTTTATGATGATAATGGCAGTTTTTCATGAATTGTCATTGTCGTCATAGCATCTGATAGAAACTTCTAACTGCAGATTCCTTACCTTTGTATTTCCCAGGTGCCTGATTGCATCCCCAAAAGTTTGGGGTATGTGCTAGTTGGCATTTTATAATTTATCTGAAGAACAGTGCCCATTTAGTACAATTTTAAAGTAGTTGAATTTCACCCTGGGTTAATGATACCTCTGTTTTGGGTATTCAGTATTGGGGTGAGACTGTAATCCCTCTCCAGCCGACTTGACCCGCCTCCCTGTGCACCACATCTGTTTGCCGTTGCCAAGGCTTGTTGACTGTCTTCAGGGAAGATCTTCAAGCTCCAAGAAGCCCCAGCCTCCAGCATTGCACAGCTCCAAGAATGACAGCCACCTACATCCTCTGCATCATGGGCCTTCATCTCCTGTGTACTGCTGAGTCTTCCCTGCGACTCTTTGTGCTTGCTACCAGAGGATCCTTGGGTGGGCTCTAGTTATTCCTTCTGGCTCTCCTGCGTGCTGAGGGCTGGCCCTAACTTACCCATGCTGGGTTAGTCCCACAGACCTTGCTGGTCTGCAACAAAGCAATTCTTTCTTTACACCCGACTGTTGCGGTTGCCAAGGCTTGTTGGTTGTCCTGCTGGCCACAGACCTTCCTGCTTTCCTCATCTGTTGTGGGACAGCTTGTGGATGGCTCCTGTGCTCCTGCATCTTCACCTGAGCTCCACGGCTACTTTTTTCAAGGCCGTCGTGCTGCAACAAGTACCTCTGACAAGGGGCGCCTGCAGTGTTGTGTAAATAACTACCACTGTATTTTTGTAAACACTGGTGTGGTTCTTTCTTGTGTGAAAGCTTGCTCACTGACTATGTGGTAAATGTACCCGCTTTACACCCTCCTGAATAAGCCTTAGCTGCTCTCCACGGCTACACCTTGAGAGCTCTGGTTATCATTAAACACTATCACTAAGGGTTGCCTGCACAGAGTGCGCAGTGCCTCACCATAGTTGGACACTCCATACTGAGGCAGCCTCCTACAAAGTGCAACACCACCAACAACCCAGAAATTACCTTTTTTGAGCACCTTCACTTCAGGATCCAGACTAACGGCAAATCCACCACCAAGGGACTACTAGCCTACTGGCTATCATGTCCCAGACAGGGCTTCAGCAATCTCATCACCAACATCATCTCCCCCATTGTCAGCTCCGAACACTTCCTCCTCCTAGGTGACCTCAGTTTCCACCTGGATTACGTCACTGTTCCCAACTCCATGTACCTACTGGACAACCTCCACAACATCGGCGTCTCGCAGCTCGTGACAAGACCTATGCACACGGCAGGCTGCAATCTGGACAGCATGTTTTCTACCAGCACCACAGCCTAGGCCAAGCACACATACTTGCTCGCACTTCAACATTCTTACCTGCAAACCACCACTGCCCCATACTCACTGTTGACACCAGGAGCCCCACCCACTCAGGAACGGAACTGGAAGAACGTCACACAACAAGGCTGGACCAGCACCCTCCAGGAACACGCACCTGCCTTCTCTGATGACACCAACAGAAACACCGAGAACCTCAACAGATGGCTCACCACCTGCGCCAACGAACTCTTACCCCCTCAGAGCCAACAAGCCCAGAAGGACCCGCAAACACAGCAGCTTGTACACGGGCAGCCTCAGAACACGACTCTGCAAACCACTGGAAAGGAAGTGGTGCTCCTCTCTGGAGCACACCAACAGAGATGACTACAAGGATGCACTCCAAGCCTACCTCCTAGACCTGAAAAACACCAAGAAGAGGGCTTGCACTCAGAGAATCAAAGCAAATAACACCATCCCCAAAGAATTCTTTGCTGTTGTCAAAGAATTCACCCACCCGACAGCCTCAGACAACTCCTCCACCCCATCATAGGACCTCTGCAATAAACTCGCCAACTTTATTCACGAATAGATGTCCAACATGTACAAGAACTTCGACACACAAGCACCTCCCTCGGCCCTTTAATTGTCTCAAGCACTCATCGCAGGCTGTCAAGAGTTCCTGTCATGCGAGGGGAGGAAAACGGTAACCAGCGAAAACGGACTACATCTCCCAGGATGCTTAGCGGTTGAGAGGTTATGTAAACAGGAGAGCTGTTACATAACTCAAGGAAAACACGCCCTTATGTAAACAGGAGAGCTGTTACATAACTCAAGGAAAACACGCCCTTATGTAAACAGGAGAGCTGTTACATAACTCAAGGAAAACACGCCCTTATGTAAACAGGAGAGCTGTTACATAACTCAAGGAAAACACGCCCTATAAAGGGAGGAACCGGGAGGTACAACGCTGTCGGATATTGTGTTTACACCGACGTACCTGCTTAGTGAAGAGCAGTGTTCCGGAGTGGTGCTCCAGTAAGGCAAGAACGGAGGTAGGTCGAGTCGTTACTCCCTGGGCCGTGTCTTGCCCCATCGTCACCTGTGAAGGACCCGGAAGCTCTACCAGATAACCATTGAGCTTCGCTTTTTGACTCGGCTGAGTCAAAGCGCAGTGGCGCTTTTGCTGGTTGGAGTCGTAACTCCCAGCCCGACCAGAGATACAGGGACTGCCAGCTGTAACGCACACCAGGAGGTGTTTGCCGCGTTACAGACTCGGAAGTCCACGGGATCGATTGAGCGGCTGCTCTCGGTTCAGTCTTCTTTGCTTGTGATTGGGGTATCGGTGACGCATCACCAGGAGGTGACTCCGCGTCCCGGTGCAGTCTGAGGAAGAGGTTGAGCGGCTGCTCCCTTCAGGTAGAGACCCCGGCTGGGTGTTTCCCTGACTCCTCGATTCTCCCCAACACTCTTCGTGCCCCTCACAGCCTACCGATTGGCATTGTCGGCCATTTCATTTCTGCCCTCTGTTGGCATACGCCGGGATCGGCGTATATGCAGAGGACGGTTAGGACCATCCGTGCTGTGGGCTGGTAACGTACTTAGCCTGGAGGATTCCAGTGACTATAACCTTTGTTTATTCCTTGTATTATTTTTGCCTTCATTAAAATAACTAAACCTTCACAAGTGGTTGCGTTCTCATTATCGTGTCTGTTAAACGATCCTGAGACGTTCAGGACGTTACACAGGCACACCCACACTCTCCAAATGGATCCCCATCACCACCGACAAAACCACAGCCTTGATAGCCTCTACCCACTTGGGTCCCCACTGACCCGTGCCCTCACCTCTCCCTCAGCCTGGGAAGACCCACAAAAAGCATGGCACTAAAAACAATCATCAACACCTCATCAACGCAGTCACTTTCCCAGATGCCTGGAAGCACACAAAAGTCACCCCGTTCCTCAAGAAAACAGCCGCTGACCCAGAAATCCTCAGCAACTACCGTCCAATCTCGCTGCTGCCTTCCCCCTCAAAAATCATGGAGAAGCAACCAACACCCAGCTCTTCCAATACATCAAACAACACGACAATCTGGACCACTGACAATCAGGTTTCCGCAGCAACCACAACACTGAAATGACAACAGATGACATCTGCATGCATCATCATGGACCTAGGCCACGCCGCAGCCCTGATTCTCCTTGGCCTCTCCGCCGCTTTCGGCACAGTCTCCCACCATACCCTCATCAACAGGCTGTATGACACAGGAATCCAGGTCCAAGCCCTCAACTGGCTGTGCTCCTTTCTGACCGGAAGAACGCAACAGATTTGAATGGCCCCTTTCACCTCTTACCCCAAAGACATCATCCGCAGGGTCTCTTAGGGGTCATCACTCAGCCCCGCCCTCTTCAATGTCTACAAGGCACTACTAGCAGAGCTCACTCGATCCCACAGCCTCAGCATCATCTCGTACGCTGATGATATGCACCTCATCCTCTCCCTCTCTGAAGACCCCGCTGTGAGAAGTTGGCCTGATGTATGATGTCACTAGTTCTAGTGTACACCTTATATCAGTCCAAATACCCTTATGGTGATTGGTTGTAAAGTCAACCTTATAGACCAGCTATCCTAGTGGTAGCATGGACAAGAGCAGTCTTAGGCTAAACTCTGAATGGCATGTGAAGCCAACTGTGATACCATATATAATCCCTTGAATACCAAATGAAAGGACACCACAACAGATATATATAAAATAAAGTGTATTTATTCTAGTCAAACCCTCAGCACTCTTTATGAGATTAGAGGTAAGTACAACACAGTCTTATTTATGCATACGTTAAGTCACACAGGTAAGTAATACAGTTAGGCCCTAGGGGCCACGCAAACTATATACTAAGTAAGTGGTATAAGGACCACTGTCACGGAAATAGGATAGGCCTAGGCCTAGGGAATCGCTGTGGCTACACTATACTACCAAAGGTTAGGAAGTGGGAGGCCCACGGGATTCAGGTGCAGAGTGGAAACACTCACGCGTAATGCGTAAAAGTCACTAGCAATAGTACAGTTTAGAAATAGATAGATTTAGGACACTTTCGGAGTAGCTAGGAAGTCGAGACTGGAAAACTAGACGCTAGGATAGTCACTATCCTGATGAGCACCGGAGTACCCAAGTTACCTAGCCCACAGGCTGCGGGTGCATAGGGGTGAAGTTGCGTCGGGTTTCGTCGTCGACTCCTATGGATGCCTGAAGAAAGATGCTGACAGGCAGTCAGTGAAGAGTGTCCTGTGGATCCCAAGGCTGGGATCAAGAAGAGAGGAGACCTGCAAGCAGAAGGGACAGAGTCAAGGTCACTAGCCAGTGACCACGTGGAACCAGGAAGGAACCAGGCGATGTCGTGAAGATTGCAGGTGAAGGTGAAGCTTGTCGCTGCAGCCACGAGGACCAGGGAACGTCGAGGACGACCAGGACCAGGAGGCGAGCTGTCCCACGAAGGCTCTTGCTGTCGGCGGCGTCGAAGTTGGACTAGGACTCACCAAGCCTTGGCAAGCGGAACCCACGGAGAACGGAGGACTTGCTTCTGGTGCAGACCAGGAAGGTCTGGGGTGCTTCTCTTTTTCAAAGAAGCAGGAGCCAGTCTGGAGAAGCCAAACCAGCGGTGAAGATTTCAGGGGGCATCGTCACAAAGGCCACTAGCCAACGGGCAAGCAACCGGACAGACGCGGCAAGCAGGAAAATTCAGAAGGGCTCCACGCAGGACTCGGGGAGTGTGGGGGGCTGGTCTTCGGTGCAGATGGTGCTTGGGGTTGGGGCTTCTCAATCCCCGGTGCACAACTTCGAGGGTGCCTCAGAAGCTGCGCTTGAAGATACTAGCCACTTTTCCCAGGTAGCCGGTCCCACGTCTCTCGTCGCCTCCACGGATCTCAGCTCTGCTGTGGATGTGGATCAGGGTCGGAGAAGTCTGGAAGTCAAGGCTCTGGTCCGGCTCTGCAGTCGGTCCCTCGTAGAACTTTAGCAAAGCAAAGGGTAGTCTCTTGATGGTGCCTGTTTGCACAGGGTAGCCACTCCTTGGCCACAAGGGAGATTCTTCAGTCTTCTTCTTTCGTCGAAGGTCCAGAGTTTCTGTTCAAGTTTGCAGGTTCAGGATAATCTAAAGTCTTGAGGCCCAACTCCCACTCTTATACTAATCTGGGGGGCTGGGATACCTGCTAGGTCACGCCTTATGGGTGGGACCTGGGAGGGGGTGGTTACACCCACTTCCCTTTGTCCAGTTCCGGGCCAGAGCTGGGGCTGGAGTGCCCCAGCGCCGGTTTGAACTGGACTATGCAAGGAACACCTTGTGTGCCCCAGGCATGTCTCATTCCTTTCAGCCCACCCTGCCCCAATACACTAAAGGCTGTCTGGGGAGGTGCTAGCACCTCCCCAAGCAGGAAACCTATTGTCCAGGCCTCCCTGGCTGGGATCACTCCCAGCAGCAGGAGGTCAGACTTGTGTCGTGGCAGCAGCATCCATTTTGTGATGCTGAGGCTTTGGTCAGAGGCTAACAGCAAAGTAGGATTTTAACATGTCTCTCCCTCTAGAAGGGAGGAATAATATCCTCATCACCAGAAATGGTATGGGGGTATTATTCCAAAGTGTTAGACACCTTACACGACATGTTTTGATAAAGCCAAACCATAGTTACCATAACCGTTTAAGATTATAAGGCACTTTAAGAGTATATGGTAGGCTATATCATAGAACAGCTATAAGGACATGGTTCCGAAAGCTGCAGACAGGCTCAGCTCATGCTAGAGCACCATCTCACATGTTACCAAGCACTCTGCCTCCAGGATTGTTAAGGCCTGCCATAGGAGTGACTGATAGGTACACATGTGTCTATATATAAGGGTAGATATAGGCATACTATATCTAAGCAAGGGGTGATTACACGACCTTGCCCCAGCTGAGTGATCAGCCAGTTGTGTCTGATTGGAAGGCCAGACCAGGGGTGGCATAATACATGCTGCAGCCCCTGGGAGGCCTAGGGTACACCTATGCCCTGGGTACCTAGGGTACACTGTACAGGGTCCAATAAGGTGATCCTTACCAATTGGGAATGTACCTAGGGTACATGGAGTCCATTTTAGAGAGAGAGCAGACAGCCTGAGACCCTGAATGGCAGGATCTCAGGCCAACTAAGTCGAAAAACCAGCTAGACACTAGGCAAAAAGTTGGGGGTAACCATAGTCAGATATCCACCTTCCTACACCCGCCACACCAAAACACCTACAAACATTGCATTGTGTAAGTGACCAGATGGATGCAGACCAACTGCATGAAACCCAGCGCAGAGAAAACAGAAGTCCTGATTTTGGACCCAATAACTCACCCTTGGATGCCGAATGGTTGCCCTAAGAGCTGGGACCCACCCTTATCTCCACTGATCAAGCAAGGAACCTGGACATAATCATCACCACCAACTTCTCCATTAATCAGTCAATCAAGTAGGATTTATAAAGCGCGGTTTGTCATCCGCAGGGGTGTCTTGTCCTTGGTCATGGAGGCCTTTGTAGTTGTGTGTCTTGAGCTTGAATTGGCATCTCTTTTGGACGTGAGCCAGTGGAAGTCCTTCAGGTGCTGGGTGATATGGGTTCTCTTGGGCATGTTGAGAATTAGTTAAGCGACTGCGTTCTGGATCGTCTGGAGTCTTTGCATGAGTTCAGTGGTGTTGCCTGCATAGAGTGCGTTGCCATAGTCCAGTCTGCTAGTAATGAGGGCCTGCATTACCATCTTCCTGGTGTTGATGGGTAGCCACTTGGTGGGTCCAAGTTGCGCAGGTCTCCAGGAGTCGTTCCAGAGGGCGGAGTGTTTGCCAGAGATAAGGACTTCTGTCTTGTCTGTGTTAAGCTTGAGGCAGTTGCCCTTCATCCAGGCTGAGCCGTTCTACATACAGTTTGTCTTCGTCGAGGTGTGGTCTGCTGAGAGAGATAATACGAGTTGCATGTCATCAACGTAGGAGATGATGTTAATGTTGTGCGATCTGACAATGTATGCAAGTGGTGTCATTTAGTTGTTAAGGAGGGTAGGACTGAGGTATGAGTCTTGGGGTATGCCACAGATGATGTGCTTGACTTGTGGTGTGAAGGGAAGGAGTTGTCCGGTGAGAAAGTATGCCATCCACTTGAGCGCGTCATCTATTATACCAATCTGGCATAGGCCATCAGTGAGTGTGTGGTGTGAAACCGTATCGAAGGCTGCAGAGAAGTCAAGCTTGATCAGGGCATCTGATTCTCCTCTATCTGATAGAGACTACTAGCCGCAGATTCCTTCACATAGAATTATCCCCAGGTGTGAGACTGGATCTGGAAAACTTTCTTGCCCAGCATCCCTGCGCGCCAGGGGGAAGACATCACACGACTCCGCCCAAGCGTTGTCCGCGCACGTGACGTCAGCGAGGTCACATAAGTCCCACCCCGGCACGCCTACGTCAGTTTTCTTCGTTGCAACGCGGATCCGGTCTTGCTGCGGGCCCGTTTCGGGCCCTTTTTTCTTCATCATTGTCTTTCTCTTTGTGGAACAGTGTGCGAATGCCTTCGGGCTTTAAGGCTTGCACGTCGTGTGGGCGTCTCATGTCGGGGACGGACCCTCATCGCATTTGTGTGTGGTGTTTGGGGGAGGATCACGGAACCACGGATTGTGCGGCGTGCCAACAGTTGAAACCGAAGGCGCGGCGAGAGCGCCTAATGAAACTTCGATCGGCGCATCTCTCCAGGTCGACCTCCTCCCCTCAATCAGCCTTGGGTCCAGACGGCTTCAGATACGGCCGTGGTCGTCGTCATCGCCCTTCCCTGATGTCGCGAGAGCGTCGCTCACCGGTGGGTAAGTGTAACAGTTTGTCCCCGGGGGCGGGTTTCGGCCTGCTGGGGGCGTTGACTCTCCGTGGGTGATGTGGCCCCGCGTGTCCTCCTACCCACCGTTTCCCGGTGATGGAGCGTTGAGAGTCCAGATGGAGACATACGCGGCGGCTTTGCAGGCCTCGCTGGCGTCTCCTCCTCCTTCCCCTCCTGGGGCGTCGGCGGTTCCCTTGCCTTGCGCGGGGCCTTCCGCAGTGCCGCCGGTGGCTCTGGCCCGGCGCCGACTGGGTCGGAGCCAGGCTTGGAGGATGTGGTGCTGTTGGGGTGCGGCTCCTCTGGGGTCCCTCCTTCACACCACGGCGTCTGTGCCTCGCTGCAAACTCCCGCGGGGCTCAGGTCGGCGGGGCTCAGGTCGCATCCCCGAGCCCCTCTCAGTCCCTTGACAAGGTGTCTAAGGCCGAGGTGACGCCGCTACGGCGCCGGCAGCTGCTGGACTGGGCAGCACCACAGGGGTCGGTGGACTCTCATCGTCCCGCTCCCGGTCGAGGCTGGGCGCGAACCCCTCGCCTTCCTCCGGGACTTTCTCGTCCCTCCACGCAGGCGGCTGCCTCGTCGGAGGGCAAGTTGGAGGTTGGGTTGGCCCTGGCGGCGCCACATGGCTCGCCGGACCACCTCTGTCGCATACTGGGCCGAGGCTGGCGGAAGACTTCGTGCCACTCCCCTGGTCCTTCTCGTTCCTCCACGGAGGCGGCTGCCTCGGCGGAGGTCGAGTCGGCGCCATTCCGACGCCACCCCCTGTCCACTGCCACTCCGGCCCCGCTCCGGTCCCCGGCGCAGTGTGACTTCGAGGAGCCCTATCCAGCGTCTCCTTCGGCGCAGGCTGGCGTTACCGCTCTGCCTCAGGCGGCGGACTCTACGGCTCCTGACAGGCGTCGAGTGGCAGATTCATCTTCGGACGCTCCCTCTTCTCCGGAGGCTGCCTGCATATTGGTGTCGTCCTCCCCGGAGACTGGCCGCCGAGTGGTGTCTTTTTCGCCGGCATCGTCGAAGAGTGGCTCCCCGCCGTTTGAGGCCGCGGTGTTCGCCAGAGGAGCGGCAGGTCCCCCATTCCTCGGCTCCTCCTACTTTCCAGGTCTGGCCCCTGCCCGTTCCGCTTCGTTTGGGGGGCGGCCGCCTTAGTCTGCAGCCGTCGCCCACGGAGGAGCTGCTTTTTCCGCCGCGGGGCCCTACAGAGACAGGTGCGGCCTTTGCTCACGCGGTGTCCACGGCTGTGGATATTCTGCGCATGGGTGACCCGATTGCTCATTTTCCGACGGATCATCTCTTGGAGGTTCTCCACCAGGGCTCTGGTGGGAGGGAGATCTTGCTTCTCTTTGATTGTTCGCTCCTTTATCGTCCCTGCCGGGGGCTTGAGGGCGTCCTGCCTCAGGGGATCCGGTGCGTCAGCACCTTCTACACTGGCACCGCGTGACCCTGCGTGTCTTTTACCTCCACCCCTCTGCCGCCAGTCCTCTTTTGAGGCCTGTCTTTCCCTCCCTGCCGTCGCTGTTGACTCCACCCTCCCGGGAGGCCCACTGGCTGGACTCTTGGGGGCGCAACATGTTTGCCTCGACCAGCGCAGCCCTGCGGGCCCTGAACACCTTGTGCGTCCTGGCTAGGGCCTCCTCTTGTCTGTGGGACTCGGTTGAGTCTTTGGAGTCCGCAGCTTCTCAGGAGACTGTTCAGGTGGACTTACGGCGTCATGCGTTAGATGGCTGGGAGCTAGCGGCATTTATCCTTCACTCCGCTCTAGACATCTCGGAGGTGCTGGGCAGGGCCATGGCTTCCTCAGTCGCTCTCCGTCGCCATGCTTGGCTTCGGGACGGCGTCTTTCCAGAAAATATTCGGGAACGGCTCATTGATCTCCCGTTTGATGGTAGCCTGTTGTTCCATGCCCCAGCTGACTCCGCCATCCAAAGGTTCCTGGCGGGGCTCCGTCCTCCTCCCCCTTGTACTCCTCCTCCTCCTCCTCAGTAATTAAGGAGTTGAGCTGGTTCTCGTCCTTCTTAGGACGGTCGCTCTTGCGGTGGAGTGTGTTTTCTGGCCATTGAAAAATGTTGGCTGCTGGACGGCCCTTGTTCGCTGTGTGTGTGTTTTTTGCTAGAACTGTTACGCAGACTTGGCCCAGAGATTAGGCCTTCTGTTTTTGTCTGGGATGATTGTCGAGCCGTTCGCGGGGTGTTTTCCCTGTGGCTCTTTTGTTTTTTCCTCTGTTGCGGAAGTTCTTCCAAAGAGGGTTCCCATGTCTTGGGACTTAACGTTCCCTATGTGGGGTAGTGGTAGCTGTTGTACAGCTTGCGCTCTGCTGGGGAGTTCTGGAGGCCCTTTGGTGCCTGTTCTCCGTGGCGTTTCTGTATGTTGCTTTACTTCTTGAGGGCGTGTGCACGGCCCCTCGTGGGGGTGTGTCCGGCACTTTCCTCTTCTCCCTGCTTGGGATAATTCTGTGCCCTCCCTTGTCAGGTGTTGCCCACTTGGTCTTCCTGGGGCCCTGGGCTGTTTTTTCTTGTTTCTGGCAGCTGTCTGTTACCGCCACTCTGGTTGGCCTGTTACCTTCCATCTAGTGTGGCTTAGCCTTCTTTTCCCTCGTTTCCTTGGGCCCTCTGGGCTCTCCCCCTGGCTTTGGAGGGAATTTTATAGCCTTGAAAGGGTGTGGGGTACTTTGGCCCCTCTGGCCTGGCCCTTGGTTCCTCTATCGTGAGTGTGAAGGCACCCCCCTTGTCCCTGCGGGGTGTTGGACGCTTCTTCCTGGGTGACCTTCGGTTCCCCTTTTTCGGCTTCCGCCTGCTTCTTGCTGCCGGTGCCCTTGCTCTGCCTCTTCTCCTTGGAGTCTCTAGGTTGCTCTTCTACTTAGGCGCCATCCTGTGTGGGATTGCCTTGCTCTGCCTCTTCTCCTTGGAGTCTCTAGGTTGCTCTTCTCCCTCAGTGCCCCTTTTTTGGCCTTGGGCGGAGGTTTTGTTGCCTTATGTGGGCGTGGGGTGCCTGGCCTCTTTGCGCCCTGCCTTGTTCCCTCTGCTGAGTGCAGCCAGGCTTCTTCTTCTTCATTTCCCCTTGCCTGGGGGACGGGGCTCCTCGTCCTGTTTGGGACTCGGGCCCCGTGCGGGCATCTGTTATGCCCCGGTGGGTGGGGTCCTCTCGCAGACCCTCCTTCCCCTTGGGTATGGCTAGGGTATCTATTCTACGTGAAGGAATCTGCGGCTAGTAGTCTCTATCAGATGTACGAGTTACCTTAGGTAACGAAGTATCTGGTAGAGACGAATCTAGCTGCAGATTCCTTCACGGCCCGCCCTTCCTCCCCTTTCTGCGAGGGCTTGTGATTTAGTCTCTTGCACTCGCTTCCCTGTGGGTGGCGGTGTCTTCTATGAGTTCGTTCTTTCCCTCTTTCGATCAGGCTGTCCCCTTTTTTCTCCCCGTTGTCACATGGGAGGTTAGGTTGTTGGTCATTCTGGCTCTTTGCGATCCTTGCAGTTGGGGGCTTTTGGCTGTGCCTCTGCCCTTGTTCCTGATGAGTGTTGTCATACTCTGTGATGGGGATGTCTTCGAGTTGTGTCTTTCCCTGTGTGTCCCCGACTGGTTCCTCTTCCTTGTCTTTGGTTGGGATTGTAGTCCTGTTGCATGTTATCGTGACATTTTTACACATGTCCCTTGTCTTGAGGGGGGGGCTGTCTCTGTACTCGCAGGGTTGCTGCTCTGTCCTTTATTCTTTCCCTGCCTTGGGCACTGCAGTCCTGGGCACTGCTCTTTATGGTGTTGTTCCTCGCCATGCCTTTTGGGCTCTTTCGCTCACTGTTCCTATACTCTCACAGTTTTGACTGCTAGCTCCGGGTTGTGGCGCGGAAAAGTTCTCAGAAGAAGACTGACGTAGGCTCGCCGGGGTGGGACTTATGTTACCTCGCTGACGTCACGTGCGTGGACGACGCCTGGGCGGAGTCGCGTGATGTCATCCGCCCAGTCTCACGCCTGGGGATAATTCTGCGTGATGGAATCTGCGGCTAGAATCGTCTCTACCAGATACATCGTTACCGAAGGTAAGTAACTCGTACGTCGAGTAGGGTGCAGATGCTGTGGTAGGTTGTTTCTTTCCAGGTGTTCTGTGAGTTTAAGGTTGATGGCCTTCTCCAGGACGTTGGCAGGGAAGGGGAGCAGTGAGATGGGATGGTAGTTTTGGAATTTGTTGGACTCTGCCAAGAGGTTCTTGAGGAGGGGTCTGATCTCGGCATGTCTCCAGGCGTCGGAAAGGTGTCAGTGGTTAACAAGGCGTTGAGAATGGTTGCGAGCTTGCTGCTGATCACGTCTCTTTTGGCGGTGTAATAGTCGGTCGGGACAGGGGTTGGTGTCTGCCCCCGAGTTGATGGAGTTTACGAGGGTGACTGTGTTAGGTGTGCTGAGATGTTTCCATGCGTTGAGCAGGTGGTCAGCGGTCATGGTCGATCAGAGGCTGAGGGGGTCGGAAGGTTGGTAATTTAAGTTTTTATAGATTGTCCCAATCTTGTGGAAGTGGTCGGCGAGGTAGTCGCAGAGTTTCTGTGATGAAGGGACGTAGTTTTCGGTGGCTGATGGGCAGGTGAACTCTCTGACGATGGTGAAGAGTTCCTTAGCTTGGTTGGCGCTGGTGTTGATCCAGTGGGTCAGGGCCTCCCTTTTGCTGCTTTCATCTGTCGGTGGTAGTTATTGAGGGCTGATTTGAAGGTGGCTCTGTCAGTGTAATTTCTGCTTGTGCGCCATCTTCTTTCTAGTTGTTTGTATCTGCATTTTGACATGCTGAGTTCCAGGGTGTACCAGCTGGCTGGTTTGTAGGGTTTGTCCATTTTGGCTGGTTGGTTGGGGCCGGCTCGGTCAGCGACGCTGGTGATCCAGTTGTTGAAGTTCTATACTGTCTGATGCATGTTGGTAGTGTCTTTGGGTTGTGTGGTGGTGAGGGCGTCGGTCCATTGTTGCTGTGTGACCTTGGATCAGCTGCGGAAGGGAGCACTTTGTCGGTTGGAGACAGTGCATGCAAGTCTGTCATGGTGAAGTGTATGATGTAGTGGTCCGACCAAGTGAGTTTCGAGGTGTGGTTTATCTGATTTTGTTGCTGGACGTGAAGATGGTGTCCTGCTTTATGCATGGGGTCAGTGACTAGCTGGCTGAGGCCAGTTTTGTCCAGTCTTTCCAGGAGATCAATGGAGTTGGTGTCAGTGGTGTTGTCTAGGTGAAAGTTGAGGTCTCCCTGGAGGACATAGTGTTCGGATTCAAAGGCGAGCAGGGTGATGAATTCAGTGATGGCGTTGCTGAGTCCAGTACATAGTCCATGTACAGCAAAAGAGGCAATTAAGGAAAGACTGCTGCACTAACCTCCTATACACAAATTAGTAAGTGAAATTCTAAGTTCAGGTTTCCCATCTCTCTAGTCCACTGCCTTAGGACCATAAACAGCTAACACATAAGAAAAGCACACAGAGAGGCAACATTCAGAGTTACAAAAACTGTACATTAGACATTTCAGTCAAAATTCTTGATTCTTCATTTCTTTAATGTTGCAAGGTGATCAAAAACAGCAGCAGCGATACAGCCAACGCGTTTCGCCCAATAGAAGGCTTCCTCAGGGCTGTGAAAGGCAACATAAGTGTATCAAGGAGGAAACTTTGCTGTTATACTCTTTCTCCGATCGTGACCAGCATATTACGGTCCGGCTACAATCGCTCAAATATACTTGTATATCGGTCGTTTAAACCTATTACAACGCATCGAGATCCCGTACATATTTAATCTAGTGAAGATATCCTTATATGGAACAATGTCGTAGAGAACACCTTTTCTCTCACAACTCTTGTCAATCACGAAGCAATCTCTGGTCTTGTTATACATTGCCCTGAAGAAGTCCGCTCTCAGGACGAAACGCGTCGGCTGTGTCGTATTGCAATGTTCAATGTTATATGAACATGGAATAAAGAGATAAAATCAAGGAACTTCTATCCGTCTATTAATTGGGGTTGGACTGTATAATTGTCCCAATAGATTGGCTTTGCTATAGTGTGGTGCACCTGTGCTTTTGGTTTATTGTATCAAGAGACATATCGAAATGTCATATGAGACCAGTACTTTCAACCAGATTTTGACAATTATAAATTGATTATCATCTCATTATTGACAAACAATTCGATCAATTTTCTACTGAAAAAAACAGCAGAAAAAAGAAGAAAGGGAGGAAGACAGCCAATGAGCACCCGAAAGAAAAGTTTTTTTACAAATGATCAAAGGAATGGAGAAAGAAAAACGAAAAAAGGAAAACACCCAGTGAGTGTCCGAAAATTCCACAGAAAATCCCGATATATACATCAAAACAGGAAGCACCAAGCTTCCAAAGAAAAACTGTTAGATAAATTCAGTAAGTTAAACCATCTCACCGCACTTGCAGATTGTCTGAAAATTTAACGAACAGACAAAACTACAATGTTACACCAGGAAACCAAAAGAAAAAAGAAAACCACGTAGAAGCTGTAGGAAGGTGAATATCTGACTATGGTTACCCCCAAACTTTTTGCCTAGTGTCTAGCTGGTTTTTCGACTTAGTTGGCCTGAGATCCTGCCATTCATGGTCTCAGGCTGTCTGCTCTCTCTTTAAAATGGACTCCATGTACCCTAGGTACATACCCAATTGGTAAGGATCACCTTATTGGACCCTGTACAGTGTACCCTAGGTACCCAGGGCATAGGTGTACCCTAGGCCTCCCAGGGGCTGCAGCATGTATTATGCCACCCCTGGTCTGGCCTTCCAATCAGACACAACTTGCTGATCACTCAGCTGGGGCAAGGTCGTGTAATTACCCCTTGCTTAGATATAGTATACCTATATCTACCCTTATATATAGACACATGTGTACCTATCAGCCACTCCTATGGCAGGCCTTAACAATCCTGGAGGCAGAGTGCTTGGTAACATGTGAGATGGTGCTCTAGCATGAGCTGAGACTGTCTGCAGCTTTTGGAACCATGTCCTTATAGCTGTTCTATGATATAGCCTACCATATACTCTTAAAGTACCTTATAATCTTAAACAGTTATGGTAACTATGGTTTGGCTTTATCAAAACATGTCGTGTAAGGTGTCTAACACTTTGGAATAATACCCCCATACCATTTCTGGCGATGAGGATATTATTCCTCCCTTCTAGAGGGAGAAGACATGTTGAAACCTACTTACCCGGTTAAAGTTAACCAGAGCCCCAGCATCACAAAATGGATGCTGCTGCCACAGACACAAGTCTGACCTCCTGCTGCTGGGAGTCCTTCCAGCGAGGGAGGCTTGGACAATAGGTTTCCTGCCTTGGGAGGTGCGAGCACCACCCCAGACAGGACTTAGTGTATTGGGGCAGGGAGGGATGAAAGAAACTAGACACTGCCTGGGGCACACAAGGTGTCCCATGCATAGTCCAGTTCAAACCGGCGCTGGGGCACTCCAGCCCCAGCTCTGGCGCGAAACTGGACAAAGGAAAGGGGGTGTAACCACTCCCCTTCCTGGTCCCACCCATAGGAGGGACCGTGCAGGTAGCCCAGCCCACTAGCCCAGTATATCAGTAGGTAGCTGAGCCCTGCGGAATGAGATTATCCTGAATCTGCAACTTGAACAGAAACTCTGGACCTTCAACATTCGACCTCAGGAAGAAGACTGAAGAATCTCCCTTGTGGCCAAGGAGTGACCACCCTGGGCAACCAGGCACCATCCAGCGACCGCTGCTTGCTTTGCGACTGATCCTACGAGGGACGACTGCAGAGCCTGACCAGCGCCGAGACTTCCAGACACCTCTGAACCAGATCCACATCTACAGCAAAGCTGAGACCCGTGGAGGCGACGAGGGACGTGGGACCGGCGACTTGGGAAAAGTGGCTAGTAACTGACTAGCGCGACTTCTGAGGCTTCCTCGAGGCTGTGCTTGGGGAATTGAGAAGCCCCCATCCCGAGCACCATCTGCAAAGAAGATCAGCTCCCCACACGTCACGTGTTCTGCGTGGGGCCCTTCTGCACCTGAGTTGCTCGACGTGTTGTCCGGTTGCTGGCCCGTTGGCTAGTGACCTCTGTGACGACGAACCTTTGATTTCACCTTGCTGGTCCGGCTCCTCCAGACTGGCACTCGCTCCTCTGTGAAAGAGAAGCACCCCAGACCTTCCTGGTCTGCACCAGAAGCAAGTCCTCCATTCTGCGTGGGTTCCGCTTGCCAAGGCTTGTTGGGTCCTAACTCGACATCGACGCAGCCGACAGCAAGGGCCTTCGTGGGACAGCTCGCCTCCTGGTCCTGGTCGTCCTCGACGTCTCCTGGTACCCGTGGCTGCTGCGACAAGCTTCACCTCTTCACCTGCATCTGCATGACATCGCCTGGTTCCTTCCTGGTTCCTTCCCGGCTCCTGACTGGTGACCTAGACTCTGTCCCTTCTGCTTGCAGGTATCCTTTGTGAGAAGTTGGCCTGATATATGATGTCACTAATTCTAGTGTACACCTTGTATCAGTCCAAACAACCCTTATGGTGATTGGTTGTAAAGTCAACCTTATAGACCAGCTATCCTAGTGGTAGCATGGACAAGAGCAGTCTTAGGCTAAACTCTGAATGGCATGTGAAGCCAGCTGTTATACCATATGTAATCCCTTGAATACCAAATGAAAGGACACCACAACAGATATATATAAAAATAGAATGTATTTATTCTAGTCAAACCCTCAGCACTATTTATGAGATTCGAGGTAAGTACAACACAGTCTTATTTAAGCATACATTAAGTCACACAGGTAAGTAATACAGTTAGGCCCTAGGGGCCACGCAAACCATATACTAAGTAAGTGGTATAAGGACCACTGTCACGAACACAGGATAGGCCTAGGCCTAGGGACTCGCTGGGGCTACACTATACTACCAACAGATAGGAAGTGGGAGGCCCACGGGATTCAGATCCAGAGTGGAAACACTCACGCATAATGCGTAAAAGTCGATAGAATCACTAGCAGTTAGAAATAAGCAGTTTTAGGACACTTCTGGTATAGCTAGAAAGTCGAGACTCGGAAACTAGACCCTAGGATAGTCAATACCCTTGTGAGCACCGAAGTACCCAAGTTACCTAGCCCACGGGCTGCGGGTGCATAGGTGTGAACTTGCGTCGGGTTTCGTCGTGGACTTCTATGGATGCCTGAAGGAAAGTTGCTGACAGGCAGTCAGTGAAGAGTGTCCGGTGGATCCCAAGGTGGGGATCAAGAAGGAAGAAACCTGCAAGCAGAAGGGACAGAGTCTAGGTCACCAGCCAGGAGCCGGGAAGGAACCAGGAAGGAACCAGGCGATGTTGTGAAGATGCAGGTGAAGAGGTGAAGCTTGTCGCAGCAGCCACGGGTACCAGGAGACGTCAAGGACGACCAGGACCAGGAGGTGAGCTGTCCCACGAAGGCTCTTGCTGTCGGCGGCGTCAAAGTCGAGTCGGGACCCAACAGGCCTTGGCAAGCGGAACCCATGCAGGATGGAGGACTTGCTTCTGGTGCAGACCAGGAAGGTCTGGGGTGCTTCTCTTTCACAGAGGAGCGGGTGCCAGTCTGGAGGAGCCGGACCAGCAAGCTGAAAGTAAAGGTTCGTCGTCGCAGAGGCTACTAGCCAACGGGCCAGCAACCGGACAACACGTTGAGCAACACAGGTGCAGAAGGGCCCCACGCAGAACACGTGAAGTATGGGGAGCTGATCTTCTTTGCAGATGGTGCTCGGGAGTGGGGCTTCTCAATTCCCCAAGCACAGCCTCGAGGGAGCCTCGGAAGTCGCGCTAGTCAGTTACTAGCCACTTTTCCCAAGTCGCCGGTCCCACGTCCCTCGTCGCCTCCACGGGTCTCAGCTTCGCTGGAGATGTGGATCTGGTTCAGAGGTGTCTGGAAGTCTCGGCGCTGGTCAGTCTCTGCAGCCGTCCCTCGTAGGATTCAGTTGCAAAGCAAGCAGCGGTCGCTGGATGGTGCCTGGTTGCCCAGGGTGGTCACTCCTTGGCCACAAGGGAGATTTCTTCAGTCTTCTTCCTGAGGTCGAATGTCGAAGGTCCAGAGTTTCTGTTCAAGTTGCAGATTCAGGTTAATCTAATTTAGCAGGGCCCAACTAGCTACTAATATACTGGGCTAGTGGGCTGGGCTACCTGCAAGGTCCCTCCTATGGGTGGGACCAGGAAGGGGAGTGGCTACACCCCCTTTCCTTTGTCCAGTTTCGCGCCAGAGCTGGGACTGGAGTGCCCCAGCACCGGTTTGAACTGGACTATGCATGGGACACCTTGTGTGCCCCAGGCAGTGTCTCGCTTCATTCAACCCTCCCTGCCCCAATACACTAAATCCTGTCTAGGGTGGTGCTCGTACCTCCCGAGGCAGGAAACCTATTGTCCAAGCCTCCCTCGCTGGAAGGACTCCCAGCAGCAGGAGGTCAGACTTGTGTCTGTGGCAGCAGCTTCCATTTTGTGATGCTGGGGCTCTGGTTACCTTTAACCGGGTAAGTAGGTTTCAGCCTGTCTTCTCCCTCTAGAAGGGAGGAATAATATCCTCATTGCCAGAAATGGTATGGGGGTATTATTCCAAAGTGTTAGACACCTTACACGACATGTTTCGATAAAGCCAAACCATAGTTACCATAACTGTTTAAGATTATAAGGTACTTTAAGAGTATATGGTAGGCTATATCATGGAACAGCTATAAGGACATGGTTCCGAAAGCTGCAGACAGCCTCAGCTCATGCTAGAGCACCATCTCACATGTTACCAAGCACTCTGCCTCCAGGATTGTTAAGGCCTGCCATAGGAGTGGCTGATAGGTACACATGTGTCTATATATAAGGTAGCTATAGGAATACTACACCTAAGCAAGGGGTGATTACATGACCTTTCCCCAGCTGAGTGATCAGCCAGTTGTGTCATAACGGAAGGCCAGGCCAGGGGTGGCATAATACATGCTGCAGCCCCTGGTAGGCCTAGGGTACACCTATGCCCTGGGTACCTAAGGTACACTGTACAGGGGCCAATAAGGTGATCCTACCCAATTGGGTTATGCACCTAAAGTACATAGTATTAGTTTAGAGAGAGAACAGCTGGGCTGTGGGTCTGATTAGCAGGCCCACAGCCACATCTAAGTCGAAAACCAGTGGAGCAAAAGCAAAAAGTGGGGGTGAACATAGAAAGCAGACCCTACTCTCCTACATCCTTCCTTCTTGATTCCATTCTTGGAATCCACCGGACACTTCACTGACTGCCTGTCAGCAACTTTCCTTCAGGTATCCATAGGAGTCAACGACGAAACCCGACGCAAGTTCCCACCTATGCACCCGCAGCCCGTGGGCTAGGTAACTTGAGTACTCCGGTGCTCACAAGGGTATTGACTATCCTAGGGTCTAGTTTCCAAGTCTCGAACTCCTAGCTATTCCAGAAGTGTCCTAAAACTCTTAATTTCTAATAACTACTATTTCGATTGACTTTTACGCATTACGCGTGAGTGTTTCCACTCTGCACCTGAATCCCGTGGGCCTCCCACTTCCTAACCTTTGGTAGTATAGTGTAGCCCCAGCGATTCCCTAGGCCTAGGCCTTTCCTGTGTTCGTGACAGTGGTTCTTATACCACTTACTTAGTGTGAGAAGTTGGCCTGGTATATGATGTTCACTAGTTAAAGTGACCACCTTGTACCATGCCAAGCAACCCTTATGGTGTGGTTGTAAGTCAACCTTTTCGGACCAGCTGCCCTAGTGGTAGCGTAGGCTAAGCAGTCTTTCAGGCTAAACTCGTTTTGGCATGTAAAGCAAGCTGTTTTACCATATGTAACCCCCCTTTATACCAATGAAAGGACACCACACAGATATATATTCAAAATATATATGTATTTATTACTCAAAGTATCCCCTAGACTCTTTATGAGCACAGGAGCACAAATCGTTAAACAAGAAAGTATTACAATATATTGAAGTTGCACTTTATATGGATAGGCCCTGGTGGCCGATCAAACCATATACTAAAATAGTGGTATAAGTACCACGAATAGGAAAGGGAAAATGCCTAGGGCCTCTAGAATCGCTGGGCCTACAAGGAGCTAACTTCAGTTAGTGACCAGGAGGTCCACGGGTCGCGTGTGCAGTGAGGAAAGTTACACGCGGGCTCCCATAGGTTTTCAATGGGTGCGTAAAAGTTCAAAAGTTACTGCTAGAAGGGTCTTCTGGATGGACTACGAACTTGAGACTTAAAACACAGACACTAGAGATGTATCACTACACTTGGGCACCGGAGTGCCAGCTTTACCTCACCCACAGGAAGCGGGTGCATAGGTCTCGAAGTGCGTCGGGTTTCGTCTATCTGTTCAATGGAGCCTGATGACACAGATGCTGCAGGCGGTCGGTCCAGAAGAGATGCGGTGGATCCAAGGGTGGATCGGAGTTGTAGAAGACCTGAAAGCAGAGGGGACAGTGTTCACAGTCACTAGCCAGTGACCGGCGTGGCACCAGGTAGGTACCAGGCGATGTCGGGTGCAAACAGGCAAAGAGGTGTAGCTTGTCTCCGCAGCCACGTGGTCCCTGAAGGTCGACGACGTCCAGGAGTTGGTTCACAAGCTGTCCCACGCAGGCTCTCGCTGTCGGCGGTGTCGGCGACTCAAAAGAAGCAAACAAGCCTTGGCAAAGGCAGGAGTCGTAGGAAATGAAGAAAGCTGATGGTTCTGACCAGCAAGGTCAGAGGGGCTGCTCCTTTGGAGGGCAGCAGGGGCCAGTCTGGGGCAACCAGACCAGTGTCGTAGTTTTCAAGTTAGGTCGCCAAGATGGCCACTAGCCAACGGGCCAGGGTCCGGTTAGGCGCGTCGAGTTGCAAAGTGCAGAGGGGCCCCACGCAGATCGTGGAGATGCTGGAGGGCTCACCTTTGGCACAGATGCTGCTCGGATGTTGGGCTTCTCAGGTCCCAAAGCACAACTTGGAGGGAACCTCTGTGGTCGCGCTTGCAGCTTGTCGTGGGTCTTTCAAGATGGCTGGCTCCACGTGTCTCGGTGCCTCCACGGGTTCCTTCTTTGCAGGGACTGTGGATCGGGCTGTGAGAGGTCTGGAGGTCCATGTCTTGTCGGGCTCTGGGCTCGGGCTCCGGCAGGAGGCGGCGGCAAAGCAGACGTCGAGTAGCTGGATGGTGCTTGCGTTAGCAAGATGGTCACTCCCTGACCATAGGGGAGATTTCCTTCTGTCCTCTGTGCAGCAGAGCGTCGAAGTTCCCGTCTTCTTCTTTGTAGTAAGTCGATTCCAGGATGTCTGAAGTCTTAGGACACAGCTCCTACCTTTAAGCGGATTCTAGGGGCCGGACTACCTGCTAGGTCCCTCCCTAAGGGTGGGACCAGGAAGGGGGGTGGTTACACCCCCAATCCTTTGTCCAGCTCGCCCCAGGTCCGGGGCTGGTGTGCCCCAGGACCGGTTTGAACTGGCATATGCACCGAGGCTCCTTGTGAGCCTCAGGCATGTCTGATTCCATTCAAGCCCTACCTGACCAATACACAAAATCCTGTCTGGGGTGGTGCTCGCACCTCCCCTGGCAGGAAACCCTTTGTCCACGTCTCCCAAGCTGGAAGGACTCCCAGCAGCAGGAGGGCAGACTTGTGTCTGTGGTGGCAGCATCCATTTTGTGGAGCTGAGGCTATGTCTGTTTTTACCCGGGTTTCAGGTTCTGTACATGTCGTGTCCCTCTAGAAGGGTGGAATGCTAACCCTGTCGCCAGAATTGGCGAGGGGTTAGTATTCCAATTCGTATGACACCTTACTCAACATGTTTTGATAAAGCCAAACCAAAGATAGCATTTAACCGCGAGGTTCATAATGCACTTAAGAGTATATGGTATGACGATATCTGGAAACGGTAGAAGGAAGTTGTTCCGACCACTGCAGACAGTCTCAGCTCATGCCAGAGCACCATCTCACATGGAACCAAGCACTCTGCCTTCAGGATTGTCAAGGCCTGCCATAGGAGTGACATATAGGTTAACATGTGTTCCATTTAAGGGTAGGTATAGATATACTACACCTAAGTAAGAGGTGGATACACCAACTTACCCCAGCTGAGTGATCAGCCAGTTGTGTCAAATTTGTTAGGCCAGTCCAGGGGTGGCACAATACATGCTTCAGCCCCTGGTAGGCCTTAGATACACCAATGCCCTGGGTACCTAGTGTACACTGGTACAGAGGCTCACAGGGTGATCTAGTTCCAATTGGTTATGCACCTATAGTGCATAGTGTCAATTTAGTAGAGAGAATAACAGGCTGGGGGTCTGATCAGCAGGCCCACAGCCTCAATTTGTCAAAAACCAGTGAAGCAAAAAGCAAAAATTTGGGGTGACCATAGGATAGCAGACCCTACTCTCCTACACTTAGTATATGGTTTGCGTGGCCCCCAGGGCCTAACTGTATTACTTACCTGTGTGACATAATTTATGCTTAAATAAGACTGTGTTGTACTTACCTCGAATCTCATAAAGAGTGCTGAGGGTATTTTGACTAGAATAAATACATTCCATTTTTATATATATCTGTTGTGGTGTCCTTTCATTTGGTATTCAAGGGATTACAAATGGTATAACAGCTGGCTTCACATGCCATACAGAGTTTAGCCTAAGACTGCTCTTGTCCATGCTACCACTAGGATAGCTGGTCTATAAGGTTGACTTTACAATCAATCACCATACGGGTTGTTTGGACTGATACAAGGTGTACACTAGAATTAGTGACATCATATATCAGGCCAACTTCTCACACGGAATACCCCCTTTTATGGGCACAGAGGCGGTACGATACCTGGGTATCCGGCTACATGCTGACTCGGAGGTTATGGCGTTGCTATCTCCAAACTGGAGGATGATGTGGACAGATGGATTGCCCTCCCACTCTCTCTGATGGGCAGAGTTGCACTCATGAAAATGATGGTTCTGCCGCGTTTTCTCTTCCTATTTATGAACATTCCCATGGTTCTGTCCAGGGCGTTCTTCAGTCGCCTTCACTCTCTATTGGTGCGCCTGGCGTGGAGGGGCAAGCAACCACGCGTTGCCTGGAGGATACTGACGCTACCATATGCGATGGGAGGCCTTGGTGCCCCTGATTTGGAATTGTACTATAGAGCCGCCCAATCCTCACACGCGCATTATTGGATCCACGGTCCCTCGGATATACCCCACTTGCTGATTGAGACTATCGTCGCTCATCCCAGGCCTCTGCCCGCCTTGCTGTTTTTGCCTCGAGACAGGCGTACGGGCATAATGGACTCTCTCAATTCGGTTGTACACGCTTGGCACTATATACTGGCCGCTCATGCCGGTAATATTCTGTATGTTCCATTAGCCCGCTTGGACTGGTGCAGCTGGCTGGCGCCATGCAGGGACAGAGGTGTTCTCCTGGCACTGCAGTCACTTGATTTACATTCCGTGAGGGACCTCTTTGAGGACGGTACTGTCCGCTCCTTGAGGGATGTCACTGAAGGGGACACAGTCTGCATTCCCCTTGCGCTATTTCAATTTCATAGAGTTAGACACGCCCTTAGGGAAATATTAGGAGAGGACATGGCGGAACCACCAGAGATCCCGATATTGACTGCCATTATTAAAGCTCAGTCATTGGCTAAATTGGTCTCTAGAATTTATCACTCCACGTTAACAGCTAGAGACAGTGCATACGCGAAGCCACGTCTGGCCTGGCAACGAGACCTACAGATAGATCTGACCGATGACAAGTGACGATACTGCTGCCTGAGCACCAAACGAATCTCACTTAATGGGCGCCATAGACTGGTCCACTTTAAATTCCTCAACCGGGTTTATCACACCCCGGAGCGATTACACCGCTTTGGTCTATGTGACAGCCCCCAGTGTGATAAATGCGGAGAGCCTACAGCTGATTTTCTGCATGTGGCCTGGACCTGCCCGGGGGTCGCCCGCTTCTGGGGTGATATATTCTTGGAAATTAATCGCGTTACGGACATGTCTCTACCTCCTGACCCGCTCCTCGCTCTCCTCTGCTATTCACAACCACTCCCCAAGACACATAGACGCCTTGTTGATATGGCGCTGCTACTTGCGAAGAGATGTGTAGCGGTCTGTTGGCTTCGTGGCCCAACGCCGACTCTGACACAGTGGGCTAGAGATATGCTTTACTGTTGTACACAAACCGAAAATTACAGCGAATTGTTGCCACCCCGTAACAGGCCTAAAAACTTTTGGGCCCTCTATATTGCCCGGATACCGCCTCCTGCTGTCTCTGAGCAGGGAGAGGATACATCCCCGTCGGGGGCTACTTCCAACTCTTAGGATCGGACAGGGCTGTGCACCCTATGTTGTGTACTGCTCGCCCTCCCTCTTTCTCCATTACACGGCGCTACACAGGATAGGGTGCTACGGCTTGTTTAGTTGGTGGGACCAATCTTTTATTTTCATTCTCCATCCTCATTACCTATTATTGCTTGACATACTCTATGACATATGCTTTGTATGTATGTATAGGATTTGCTGCAGGAGGCTGTTTATGTTTGGACTGTGTCTATGCTTTGTTCTTATTGTTTGTGATGTTTGTTTATTTGCTATTCAAAATTTAATAAAAAAGTAAAATAAAATAAGGATATCATCATGTATTACTCACAGCACATGATGTAAGGCAGAATCAGAAATATTCATTATAGTAAATAATGCATCTCATTATCACAGTTCAAACCTGATATAACAGCTCTTAATTTACATATCCAGAAAGCCTCAAGTTGTCTTAGACGCAACTCCCTGTTTCCTCCTCGTCTATCCGGAAGGACATGGTCAATTCCATGAAATTTAAATTTAGATTTGGGTATATCAGATGTACAAATATGAGCCCCAAGTGCGCTTGTGCCATCATTATTCAAACATGCTCTTCAATGTTCCTGAATTCGTACCCGTAGTTGTCTCACTGTGCTACCAACATAAATATCTGAAAGAAACACGTTAGTTAGATTCCTCACCTTAGAATATTCCCAGGCGTCAGGCTGGATCCGGAAAGATTTTTCGTCAGCAATACCGCTTGCGCGTCGCTAGGCGTCGTCTGCGGCTCCGCGTCCGTCGTCGGCGTCGTGCGCCGGAGTACTTAGACGCCCTTGCGCGCTGACGTCAGTTCTTCTTATTTCAGCACCGATCCGGGAAGAGCTTACCCCATAGTCACTTTTTGACTAACTTTTTTGACTCTTTTTGGTCTTCTGTCGACTCGATGTCGGTGACGGACCACCATCGCCGGTGCCTTTACTGCCTGGGGCCCGACCACGATGCGGAGTCGTGCCTCGACTGTCAGGCCTTGACCTCGAAGCGCTCGAAGAAGTCCAAGAGGCGACACCGCTCTTCGGACTCCCCTCGCCGGTCGCGCGACTCGGTCGAGGGTCAGGGTGGTCCCACCCCCTCGCTCCGTCGGAGCCGCGTCTGTCTCCATACCTGTCGGTCCCTGGGCCTGACGCGACTCCAGCGGAGATCAGCGCCTTCCTCTCGGCCATGAGGGGCCTGGCTCCGCCGTCGACACCTGCCGGCGGGCCTTCGGGCCCCGCGGGCTCGACTGGGCGACCTCGCAAGCCGGCGGCTCCGGCTCCGGCGACGACTTCGGTCCCGACGCCGCAGGTCCCCGAGGGATTCAGGCATGGATCTCTGCCGGCGCCGGTCGACCTCACGACGCCTCCTCCGCCGGCGCTGACACCGGTTCCACCCCCGGCGCCATCCCCGGACGACGCCGTTCCCCGGTTTAGCCCCGGTCCGGGCCCGGCGCCAGTGCGGCGCCACTCGACGCCGCATCCGACGCCGATGCATGAGCATTTCATCTACCGCTCGGCTCCGGTTATTCCTCTTGTTTATCAGGAATCGGATGACAGGGGCGACTGGGAGGGGTCTGAGGACCCTATTGCCAGACAGGCCGACCTTTCACAGGACTCGGCAGACAAACTGGGGGATGCCAGTGGTCTGGACACCTCCCCGGACGCTGGTTTCATCTCTCCTCCGACTGTGGCCTCGGAGGAAGGTGCAGCTTTTTCAGTGGTGCTGCGCAAGGCGGCCGATGCCCTTGGGCTGGAGTTGCCTGCTGTGGCCGTGAGGACTAACGTCCTCACAGAAGTGCTTCAACCGTCAGCAAGCTCCACAGAGCCTATGCTGCAGTTCAATGAGGCACTCATAGACGTTCTGCAGGGCACCTGGTCCAAGCCCTCCACAGTACCTCCTGTGGATCGGAATGTGGCCCGGCGCCACCACCCTGCTCCGGGCGACCCCAGTTTTCTGTCCCAACACCCAACTCCCGAGAGTCTGGTTATCCAAGCCTCCACTTCCCAATCCTCCTTCCCGTCCGCTCCTCCGGATTGGGAATCCAAGAGGCTGGAACAGTTCGGAAAGAAGCTGTTCTCTTTCCTGAGTTTGGGTCTGCGGTCCTTGAATACCGCTTGCCTCTTGGACCGTTATTCCCACTCTCTGTGGGATACGGTGAAGGAAGTGCTGTCCCTGTGTCCGGAGGTGGCCCGGTCACAGCTCACCCAGGCGCTTGCTGATGGGCGATGTAGGAAGGTGGATATCTGACTATGGTTACCCCCAACTTTTTGCCTAGTGTCTAGCTGGTTTTTCGACTTAGTTGGCCTGAGATCCTGCCATTCAAGGTCTCAGGCTGTCTGCCCTCTCTTTAAAATGGACTCCATGTACCCTAGGCACATACCCAATTGGTAAGCATCACCTTATCGGACCCTGTACAGTGTACCCTAGGTACCCAGGGCATAGGTGTACCCTAGGCCTCCCAGGGGCTGCAGCATGTATTATGCCACCCCTGGTCTGGCCTTCCAATCAGACACAACTGGCTGATCACTCAGCTGGGGCAAGGTCGTGTAATCACCCCTTGCTTAGATATAGTATACCTATATCTACCCTTAAAATAGACACATGTGTACCTGTGAGCCACTCCTATGGCAGGCCTTAACAATCCTGGAGGCAGAGTGCTTGGTAACATGTGAGATGGTGCTCTAGCAAGAGCTGAGACTGTCTGCAGCTTTCGGAACCATGTCCTTATAGCTGTTCTATGATATAGCCTACCATATACTCTTAAAGTACCTTATAATCTTAAACGGTTATGGTAACTATGGTTTGGCTTTATCAAAACATGTCGTGTAAGGTGTCTAACACTTTGGAATAATACCCCCATACCATTTCTGGTGATGAGGATATTATTCCCCCCTTCTAGATGGAGAGACATGTTAAAATCCTACTTTGCTGTTTAACTCTGACCAAAGCCTCAGCATCACAAAATGGATGCTGCTGCCACAGACACGAGTCTGACCTCCTGCAGCTGGGAGTCCTCCCAGCCAGGGAGGCCTGGACAATAGGTTTCCCGCTTGGGGAGGTGCTAGCACCTCCCCAGACAGACTTTAGTGTATTGGGGCAGGGAGGGCTGAAAGGAATGAGACATGCCTGGGGCACACAAGGTGCTCCATGCATAGTCCAGTTCAAACCGGTGCTGGGGCACTCCAGCCCCAGCTCTGGCGCGAAACTGGACAAAGGAAAGGGGGTGTAACCACTCCCCTTCCTGGTCCCACCCATAGGAGGGACCTTGCAGGTAGCCCAGCCCACTAGCCCAGTATATCAGTAGGTAGCTGAGCCCTGCTAAATTAGATTAACCTGAATCTGCAACTTGTATATAAACTCTGGACCTTCGACATTCGACCTCAGGAAGAAGACTGAAGAAATCTCCCTTGTGGCCAAGGAGTGACCACCCTGGGCAACCAGGCACCATCCAGCGACCGCTGCTTGCTTTGCGACTGATCCTACGAGGGACGACTGCAGAGACTGACCAGCGCAGAGACTTCCAGACACCTCTGACCCAGATCCACATCTACAGCGAAGCTGAGACCCGTGGAGGCGACGAGGGATGTGGGACCGGCGACTTGGGAGAAGTGGCTAGTACCTGACTAGCGCGACTTCTGAGGCTCCCTCGAGGCTGTGCTTGGGGAATTGAGAAGCCCCCATCCCGAGCACCATCTGCAAAGAAGACCAGCTCCTCACACTTCACGTGTTCTGCGTGGGGCCCTTCTGCACCTGAGTTGCTCGACGTGTTGTCCGGTTGCTGGCCTGTTGGCTAGTGACCTCTGCGACGACGAACCTTTGTTTTCATCTTGCTGGTCCGGCTCCTCCAGACTGGCACCCGCTCCTCTGTGAAAGAGAAGCACCCCAGACCTTCCTGGTCTGCACCAGAAGCAAGTCCTCCATCCTGCGTGGGTTCCGCTTGCCAAGGCTTGTTTGGGTCCTGACTCGGCTTCGATGCCGCCGACAGCAAGAGCCTTCGTGTGACAGCTCACCTCCTGGTCCTGGTCGTCCTCGACGCCTCCTGGTACCCGTGGCTGCAGCGACAAGCTTCACCTCTTCACCTGCATCTTCACGACATTGCCTGGTTCCTTCCTGGTTCCTTCCCGGCTCCTGGCTGGTGACCTAGACTCTGTCCCTTCTGCTTGCAGGTATCCTTCCTTCTTGATCCCATCCTTGGGATCCACCGGACACTCTTCACTGACTGCCTGTCAGCAACTTTCCTTCAGGCATCCATAGGAGTCAACGACGAAACCCGACGCAAGTTCACACCTATGCACCCCTCAGCCCGTGGGCTATGTAACTTGAGTACTTCGGTGCTCACAAGGGTATTGACTATCCAAGGGTCTAGTTTCCGAGTCTCGACTTCCTAGCTATACCAGAAGTGTCCTAAAACTGTTAATTTCTAATAACTTCCATTTCTATCGACTTTTACGCATTACGCGTTTCCACTCTGCACCTGAATCCCGTGGGCCTCCCACTTCCTAACCTTTGGTAGTATAGTGTAGCCCCAGCGATACCCTAGGCCTAGGCCTATCCTGTGTATGTGACAGTGGTTCTTATACCACTTACTTAGTATATGGTTTGCGTGGCCCCTAGGGCCTAACTGTATTACTTACCTGTGTGACTTAATGTATGCTTAAATAAGACTGTGTTGTACTTACCTCGAATCTCATAAAGAGTGCTGAGGGTTTGACTAGAATAAATACATTCCATTTTTATATATATCTGTTGTGGTGTCCTTTCATTTGGTATTCAAGGGATTACATATGGTATAACAGCTGGCTTCACATGCCATTCAGAGTTTAGCCTAAGACTGCTCTTGTCCATGCTACCACTAGGATAGCTGGTCTATAAGGTTGACTTTACAACCAATCACCATAAGGGTTGTTTGGACTGATACAAGGTGTACACTAGAACTAGTGACATCATATATCAGGCCAACTTCTCACAGGCGAGATGCAGCACGGCATGCCATACTGTGTGGACTAGACACCACGGACTCGCTGGGGCGGGCAATTTCGACCACGGTGGCGCTTTGTCGCCACGCCTGGCTACGATCCACGTCTTTCTCGGGGGATGTCCAGAGTACCCTCATGGATATACCCTTTGATGGCACTCACCTTTTTGGCGAGAAGGCGGATAGTGCGCTGGCTCGTTTCAAGGACTCCCGGGCTACGGCCAAGTCCTTGGGTCTCTCGGCCCCGCGGCCGCAAACTTCCGCCTTTCGTCCCTTTCGTGGCCAAGGAAGGGGCGCCTCCTCACGTCCGCCTAGCCACCGGCCGCAGAACCAACCTGCACGCGGTCATGGACGTGGATTCTGCCGAGGCGGTACTGGAGGACAACGTGCCGGTCAGTCCACATCCACCACGTTAGCATCCACCTCAAAGCCCTCCTAGTCTGAGCTTTCAGGCCAATTCCACGCCAGTGGGCGGCAGAGTATGCCATCACCTGCTCCACTGGCGTTCCATCACGTCGGATAGGTGGGTGCTGCAAATCGCCCGAAGGGGCTACTCCCTCCCCTTCGAGACGACCCCTCCAGCCATGCCACCACAGTACCACCGCATGGGAGGAAGTTTCGGCCCTCTTGGCCAAAGAGGCTGTCAAGCACGTTCCTGGTCCAGAAGTAGGTCATGGTTGCTATTCACACTACTTTCTGGTTCCCAAGAAGGGCAAAGGGGGCCTACGCCCTATCTTGGACCTCCGGAGCGTCAACGCCTTCCTCCGGAAGGAGCGGTTCAAGATGCTCACCTTAGCTCAGAACCTCTGGCTGCCCTAGACCCAGGAGACTGGATGGTAGCGTTGGACTTGCAGGACACTTATTTTCACATCCCCGTCCTGCTGGCCCACCGGCGTTACCTGCGGTTCACGATGGGTCAGGAGCATTTTCAATTCACCGTGCTCCCCTTCGGCCTCACCAGTGCCCCTCATCTGCGCAGATCGGGGGTTCCAGTCTTCCTCTATCTCGACGACTGGCTGTTGAAGGCGGGCTCGCCGCAGGCAGTCGTCTCCCACCTCCAGACTACGCCCGACCTCCTGCATTTGCTGGGGTTCTCCATCAATGTGCCGAAGTCGCACCTGAGACCCTCCCAGAAGCTCCTCTTCATCGGAGCGGTTCTAGATTCGGCGCAGTTCTGGGCCTATCCTCCGGAGCAGCGGGTCCGGGATATTCAGGCTCTGATTCCCATCTTTCGGCCTCTATCCTGGGTTTCGGTCAGGTTGGTGCTGCGGCTTCTGGGGCTGATGGCCTCCTGCATCCTGTTGGTGCATTACGCCAGGTGGCGAATGCGGGCTCTGCAGTGGGACCTGAAGTTTCAGTGGGCCCAGCATTGTGGCAATCTGTCCAACCATGTCTTGATCTCGGAGGGTACTGCGAAGCAGTTGCAGTGGTGGCTCACGAACCGCGATTGGGTCAGCGGCAGATCCCTCTCCCTACCCCAACCGGAGCACATAGTAGTGACGGATGCGTCCCTCCTGGGATGGGGGAGCCACATGGGGGAGGCGGAGATCAGAGGACTCTGGTCTCCGGCGGAGACTCGGCTCCATATCAACCTTTTGGAGCTGAGAGCGATCCGACTTGCACTGAATTCATTCCTTCCCGTTGTCCGGGGAAGTGTGGTGCAGGTGTTCACGGACAACACCACCGCCATGTGGTATTGCAACAAACAGGGCGGGGTGGGGTCGTGGACCCTTTGTCAGGAGGCTCTGCGCCTCTGGACATGGCTGGAACACCAGGGCATCACCCTGGTGTTTCCACATCTGGCGGGCACTATGAACGCCAGAGCAGACGAACTCAGCCGCCGGTGCATGATGGATCACGAATGGCGTCTAAACTCTGACGTGGCGCAAGGCCTCTTTCGGCAGTGGGGAGAGCCTTGGTTAGATCTATTCGCCACCGAAGAGAACGAGCAATGTCCGCAGTTCTGCGCGTTGGAGTTTCCAAGGCGGCACTCGCTCGGGGACGCCTTTCGTCACGAGTGGAGTTGCGGGCTTTTGTATGCCTTTCCGCCTATACCACTTCTGCCCAGAGTGCTGAAGAAGATCAGGCGCGTCCGGGCCCAAGTCATCTTAGTGGCTCCGGATTGGGCACGAAGGTACTGGTATCCTGAGCTATTCAGTATGTCAATCGATCCTCCGACACGACTGCCTCTTCGGGAGGACCTTCTGTCGCAGCAACAGGGGACGGTTCTCCACCCGAACCTTTCCAGTCTCCACCTCCATGCGTGGAGATTGAGCGGCGACAGTTGATGCCATTTGACTTGCCTCCTGAAGTCTGTGACGTTATTCTGGCAGCCAGGCGTCCCTCCACTAAAACGGTATACGCCTGCAGGCGGAACAAATTTGTGGCATGGTGCACAGCAAAGGCTGTGGATCCCCTTTCCGCCCCTCTTTCTGAGGTTATCCTATTTCTTCTCTCTCTAGCCCAGCAGGGCTCTGCTCTGGGCACCTTGAAAGGTTATCTATCAGCTATCTCTGCTTTCTTAGGACTTCCTGATCAGCCTTCTCTTTTCAAATCCCCTGTTGTTTCTCGTTTCCTTAAGTGCATTACTCACATGTTTCCTCCTGTCCCCTTCGTAATGCCTCAGTGGGATTTGAATTTAGTTTTGACCTTTCTGATGTGCGCTCCCTTTGAGCCTCTTCACAATTGTCCCATTCCGGGTGGATGACCAACTCTTCGTTGGCTACGTGGGCGCTAAGAAGGGGCGGGCAGTACACAAGCGGACCATCTCACGGTGGGTCGTATTGTGTATAAAGGCTTGTTACTCCTTCGCTAAAAAGGGACCTCCTGTAGGGCTGAGAGCCCATTCCACCCGGGCAACAGCGGCTACTACTGCCCTGGGATGGGGAGTTCCTTTGCAGGACATCTGTCAGGCAGCAACGTGGGCCTCGCTGCACACGTTTGCCAAGCATTATTGCCTGGACAGCCAAGTACGGAGAGATGGCTTCTTTGGACGTTCTGTTCTCCAGGACTTTCTGGTGTGATCTTGGCTCGCAGACCCACCACCGGGGTTGGTATTGCTGGGGTATCTATTCTAAGGTAAGGAATCTAACTAATGTGTTTCTTTCAGATGAACAATTTAGTTACCTTCGGTAACGATGTATCTGTAAGAAACATTAGTTAGATTCCTCACCGACCCACCCATCCTCCCCGTTCAGCAAACCAATATCTAGGGTTAAGGCTATCCTTTCTAGGGCCCTAGATTTTTTGGCACCAGTGTCGGTCTCTTGCAATGCTCTGCGTTCCTGGCGCGGAAAGCTATGTACAAGAACTGACGTCAGTGCGCGAGGGCGGCGTTTAAGTACTTCGACGTCATTCCGGCGCACGACGCCGACGACGGACGCTGAGCCGCAGACGACGCCTAGCGACGCGCAAGGGGTATTGCTCACGAAAAATCTTTCCGGATCCAGCCTGGGGATATTCTAAGGTGAGGAATCTAACTAACTAATGTTTCTTTCAGATACATCGTTACCAAAGGTAAGTAACTTGTTCTTTGGAGCAATTACAGATAATCACATAGATCACATATGTTGATTGACAGTTCAAAAACTGTTTGATCTCATGTAGATATTCACTGTTGTATGCAAAACGAGTGGTCTTGTTCAAACCCATATAGCATACATTACAATTTCCACAAACATGAAAACACTTAGGACGTTTAAGCCACATTTCAGTACTGTTTTGTCTTAATGCCGTATAATTAGGACATAAGGCTTCTCTTAAGGTTCCCGATCTTTTGTATGTGATCGATGGTTTGTCATTTAGAAGTAAGCCAACACCAGGTGTGCCAATTAGAATCTTCCAATATTTGTGTAAAATCTTGTACACGTCCTGGTTGAGTTGTGAGTGTGTAGTAATGAAAGCCAAGCGTTCCTGTTAGCGAAAGATACCTCTTGCTTTAGGTTTTAAGAGGTCAGCCCTATTAATATGTTTGACTTTTTCCAACGCCAACTTTAGGACATGGTCTTTGTATCCCCTGTTTTTAAGACGTTGTAGGGTTGCCTGAGCATGTCTTTCAAAGTGTGTGTCATTGCTGCAATTGCGTCGAACACGAATCAATTCACCAAACGGAATTGCACGTTTGGTACTGGCTGAATGGGCACTTGGGAAATGTAATGTACAGTTGACAGCTGTTTGCTTTCTGTACAGTGTAGTATGTAACTTTCCCAGTTCTGCATAAACCTCAAGGTCCAAAAATTGAATGATGGTCTTGGATTTATTCAATGTCAGACGTACATTGAAGGGATTGTCATTAAGATAATCAAAAAATTGTAACAAGTTTATTTCTGGGCCCGTCCATATCAAAAAAATATCATCTATGTACGGACCCCAAAAATATACATCCTGTGTCCAATTTTTTGCCTGATGGGACCAGACGTAAGTTTTTTCAAACCATCCCATAAATAAATTTGCATACGATGGTGCAAATTTCGATCCCATCGCCGTACCCTGTTGTTGATGGTACCAATCAGAGTTGAACAAAAAGAAATTGTTCCTTAGAATCAAATCAACCATTTCTAAGATTATGCCATTGTGTTCAAGTAAACTGGCACTCCTCGTAGCCAAAAAGAGATCTATTGCCATCCTCCCAAACTCTTTTTTGATGCATGTATATAAGGATTCGACATCCATGGTAACCAACCACATGCTGTCATCCCACTGTACATCATCTATCTTATTCAAAAAATCTTTGGTATCTTGAATATACGATGGTAAGTTAACCACAAAGGGTTTAAGAAATAAGTCTACAAATTCTGACAGGTGTTCAGTCAATGAACCATTGCCGCAAATTATAGGTCTTCCAGGTGGAAGCTTTTCTTTTTTATGTACTTTTGGCAAAAGGTCTAAACATGCTGATCTGGGAAAAGTGATTTTAAGATATTGATATTCGGTATCTGACAGAAGACCAATTTCTTTCCAGTGAGATAAGCGAATGTTAATCAACCTCATTGCTTCTGGACATGGATTAACGCTGACCTTTCTATAACAGTCTGAATTATTTAGTTGTCTCAATGCTTCGCCATCATAGTCAATCCTATTCATGACGACCACATTTCCCCCCTTGTCAGCCTCACAGATGACAAAGGAGGAATCATTCTTTAGACTATATAGAGATCTTCGTTCGGCAGTAGTTAGAATTTCAGTGTTTCTCCGGCCATTGCCTTGTATCAACTTATCTTCTAGTCTATACAAGTCTTCAGTGACTAGTTTATGGAATACATCAATACTGGTAACATGTGGTCCTTATGGCACAAACTCACTCTTTGGACGTGGAGAGCTATCGAGCGTAAGATCTTGTTGAATATCCAACTCATTCGCAATGCCCTCTAAGGGAACCTTCATGTTATCTTCTAATGATAGTAGCAACGATACCTGTTTAAGATGTTCTACAGATACAGTTGAGGTCTCAACAATATTAGATGTGCTTGATTTGTCATAAGACTGATTAAGAAAAAAATGACATTTGAGTTTGGCATGCCTGGAAAATTTAAAAAGGTCTCCATGAATCTCAGAAAACCCACCTTTATATGATGTACAGAATCCTAGCCCTTTATCCCTGTCATCTCGTGCTATTTTATTCGATTTTCTTTGTTTAATGAAACGTTGGTGGTTGGAGATTTGTTCCTTAAGGATAACATAATTCTTATCAGTAGCTTCCTTCAAATTTAATCCCTTAATTTCAGCCTCCAATTCACTTATTTTGTCTCTCAATTTGAGACACTTTCTGTCAGAATGTTCTATCAGAACCCTCATCATAACAAAGGACGAATTTTGTAAGTTTTCCTCCCAATCTTTAAGCAGGTCTGGGTCGAGATCATCAAACATGGGGATGGTTAAGATACGAATCCACGGGGTATTTTTTTATTATCTGAATACATTTTGAGCGTAACCCCGTCCCACCACTTTGAGAGCTCGGCCTTTTTCAAACTCTCTAATTTTAGGAACTTAGCTTTTAGTCCCTCACCTGTAGTAGTTGTTGAAGTCATACCTTTTCTAGATTTATCTGAGGGAAATAAGTCTTTCGCAAGTTCCTCTCTTCCATCATCAAAGTTCATTCTGCTGAGGATCGTGTAACTAGACTTATAGTGCAGGAGGGTGTGCAAATTACCCTTATTTTATAAATGTACAGCAAAAGAGGCAGTTAAGGAAAGACTGCTGCACTAACCTCCTATACACAAATTAGTAAGTGAAATTCTGAGTTCGGGTTTCCCACCTCTCTAGTCCACTGCCTTAGGACCATAAACAGCTAACACATAAGAAAAGCACACAGAGAGGCAACATTCAGAGTTACAAAAACTGTACAATAGACATTTCAGTCAAAATTCTTAATTCTTCATTTCTTCAATGTTGCAAGGTGATCAAAAACAGCAGCAACGATACAGCCAACGCGTTTCGCCCAATACATAGTCCAGGTGGTCTGAACGCAAGGGTGCCTTTGGTGATGGTGTTGTTGGTGTGGTGCTGGACGTTCATGTGTTCCATGGTTGGCATGGTCTCATCATCGGTGATGGTGCAGGTGATCGATTCCTTGTGTATGATGGCGATGCTGCCTCTATGTTTGTTTGTGCGGTCACAGTGTATTGCTGTGGAGATGTCCGGGGCCGGTGCTGGGGACAGCCAAGTCTCTGTAATGAAAGTTACATCGTGGGTGAGGGTGGAGATGGTGTACCAGATTTTGGTGGCGTGTTGCAGAGAGATATGGCATTGAAGAGAATGCATCTGAGTTGGCAGGGTTTTCGCTGACGTGGACAGCGGAGTGCAGGATCTCGCTGAGGTGGCCGGTCTTGGAGAGTAAGTGAAGCAGCAGTGGAGACAGGAGAATAATTCTGCTGTGAAGTGGGAAAATACGATGCAGCAGTTGTTGTTGCCACTGGGGTCTCGGGTCCGGATACCGGCAGCAGAGTACCTGTGGGGCTCCTGGGTGCAGGGTTCGTGGCGCTGGGCATGGACGGGCGCAGACAGCCTTTCCATTGGTGCACCAGCAGCACGGCTGCATTGCAGCCTTCATTAAGTAGGTCCTGGGAAAAGGAAGGGGGCGCAGTGGAGGCAGGCTAGCGGCAACCATGGTGGTGGGAACGGTAGGAAAACGGTGAATGGTTCTGGAGCATAAGGTCACATGGACCTGGAGTGCTGGGGGCTGAGCAACGCTGGGCTAAGGCGGAGGTCACACTGGCTGTCTGCTGAGGCTTTCTCCAGGCAGGAGAGGCCTCGCATTAGTAAAATGACTGGTACCAAGATCTTTAAATGGCCCCCACTGTACACCCAGAAGACCGTAACCCAGGCTCTCATCACAAGCAGACTAGATTACTGCAGCTGGTAGTGACTTCTAGCTGCAGATTCCTTATTTTTGAATTTCCCCAGCATCTTGACCCAAAAAGAGCATTGTCGTTCTACCTTGACCGCACAAGATAGTTCCAGGTGGATGACCAACTCTTCGTGAGATATGTGGGAGCTAAAAAAGGTCTTGAAGTTCAGAAACGAACCATTTTGCGCTGGCTCATTCTCTGTATTAAGATCTGATACGCCTTGGCTAAAAAGTAGCCTCCTGATGGATTATGGGCCCATTCCACTAGGGTAAATGCTTCGACCATGGTGATGGATATCTGCCAGGTAACAACGTGTGAGGAACCTGACCTTTAAGGGCCAAGCGGCACAGAGTACGCCTGAAATCCTCTAGTTCTCCTGCCTTGCAATACAGAGACACTGGACACTCCGTCGGGCGTAAAAGATCGAGTTTTATTAGCTGCAGCTAGTACAGTTGTCCGTGAAGTCACACAGGGATGGGTTCACAAGAGACTGCTCCTGACCTCCGTGGCGCACAAGCTTTTATACAGTGAAATACAATGGATACAATGGATAACCCAAACACATATAGAATTTGAGACATCGACAAATGTTACCAACAATGGTTTAAGCTAAAAACTGACTCGGGTTCCAGGTGATGTTTGTTGCTGGCCCCTTTAAGCAAATTGCAAAGAGAATCCACATGATACAGTTTACAAGGAAGGAAAACATGGTTGTATGTTCTAGAAGGACAGTTGTGAGACCAGAGAATGCATGAGATGTGTAGCGAAGGGCAGTAGATAAGATAAGCGGGAGGAAGAATGGTGTGAGCTAACAGATAGTTCGGGCGGGGATTATCCGGCTCAGACATGAATTAGTGTATTCGGCCAGACGCTGACACTAGTTAATAAACACGGGACGAAAAGCTACCTGACACGCAAGGGCAGAAATGACAAAAACATCTCGTTTACCAGCTGCCTGAGTGAGGGCAACCTAAGATGGCGGAAAACACAAGATGGAGTCTGGGTACGATCGAGAAACGACAAATTTCAGAACCTCAGACCCTCCTTTTGCCATTACTCAGGCAATAACACAATGACTGGGCTCATGTTAGTCTGAGTCGGAGTCGATATCAATTGCCATAAGGTCGTTTAACTGTTGCTGGACCATCATCTTAATATTCTCTGTTTGTTGGGTTACAGGCTTTGATACACATAAGGTAGCGAACAGACCACAGATAGCAGGACCACAGTGTATGCACAAGCAACAAGAGAATATGATGGCCAGGATTGCTCCAAGGAATGTTAGTATCTTCCATCCCCAGGTAGATAATAATCCCCATAACCATCCCATGAGGGACCAATCTCCTTCGTCCTGATGGATCGATGCGGAGATGCTATGTCATTTTGAGATGGCCTGATATACAGTCGGGGCGTCATCAGGAATGTATATACAGCAGCTTGATCCAATTAATTTACAGACTCCTCCTCGGTCTGCTAGGATCACATCTAGCGCAATTCTGTTTTGTAACGTCATGAGACGGTCCGCTCGGAGTTCTGCAGTGATGTTACTTAAGGCACCTGCAGTAACATCGATGGTTGTCTCAACCACGCAAACTAATCGCCTAATGTTTCCGCTGTTAATCATTGGTCCCCAGAAAGGGAATGAATCCTTTGAAGAAATCTCCTCCCTCCTGGCCAGCTGTGTCTTTGGCATCAAATACGCCTCTACCATATCTGTGTCTGTGATGGTCTGAGGGTGCAGTATACGTTGTGGGAAGCAAGAATGCTATGTAACATGTTCCCGAAAAATCAGTGGGGAGCCATGTATATGCTTTGTCATAGCAGACAAAATAGGTTCCTTGTGATGGGATCAATGGAGGGTTATTTTGAGACGTGAATACATATATCTGGGAACAGTTTTGTTGAGTGTCATTCTCCTTGCTATTGATTTGGAGGCAAAAGTTGCCTTGGTGGGGTACAGTCCATGCTGGGGAAGACTTCTCTTGTTTGGTCTTGTTATTAAGACTGGAAATGTAATGAGTTACATTCCAACCTTCGTAGGCTTTCTTTTCATCCAAAGGAATCTTACTCTTCCCTAGAATTTTAGCCATGGCCACTATACCCTTTATCAAAGTACCGTAGCTAAAATCCATTCCTTTCTCAAATGTACCTATCGGATATCGAAGTCTGTTGTGGTAGGCAGCCAGAAACATGGTCAGGTAAGCCGATGCTGAACCTTCATATGAGAAAGGCAATACTAGATAGGGCATCCCTTTATGGGCAGTGTGAGCATGAGTCCACACACCCAACAGTCAGATATGTTGACAACTAACTGGTGCTGGTGTAACAGCTGGATAAACAAATTATTTTGATACTCCATCCTTCTTATTTGTTCATGTGAGGAAAGGGCACTTATCTTGTGTTGAATTTTAGTGGGACGAGAAGGTACAGAAGTAGATAAAGGAACAGTTTTTAGTTGTAACACATGGACAATCCAACCTATACATGCTAATAAAACACATAGAATCAGCAACACACACAAGGTTACGCCAAAACGACTATGTAATGATTTACAATATTTGGTTTGCATTTTCTGTCTCCTATCTACCTGACGTGATGTACCATCCATCCTGGCTAGAAAAATTAGTCGCTCGCGGCAATCTTCCTCAATCACTTGGCTATTTGATAATCCTGAACCTAGCGATCTTGACCATAAACCAGGATCTGAAAGAAACACGTTAGTTAGATTCCTCACCTTAGAATATCCCCAGGCGTCAGACTGGATCCGGAAGATTTTTCGTCAGCAATTCCCCTTGCGCGTCGCTAGGCGTCGTCTGCGGCTCCGCGTCCGTCGTTGGCGTCGTGCGCCGTAATGACGTCGTCGGAGTACTTAGACGCCGCCCTCGCGCGCTGACGTCGGTTCTTCTTTTTTCCGCGCCAGTAAGCGCCGATCCGGGAGAGCTACCCCTTTTAGTCTTTTTTGACTAAATATTTTGATCCCTTTTGATCTTTGTCAATCGACATCTGGTGCCGGTAGGATGCCTGGGTTCAAGGCCTGCGACGATTGCCACCGACTGATGTCGGTGACCGATCACCATCGCCGGTGCCTCTACTGTTTGGGCCTCGACCACGACGCGGACTCGTGCTCCGACTGCCAGGCCCTGACCTCAAAAGCTAGGCGGGAGCGGTCCCGTAAGCTTCTCGAGCTCCGACACTCGGCTCCGCGCCCTTCTCGATCCCGGTCCAGGAGGAGGTCCAAGGATAGGTCGCGGTCGCGACAGACGTCATCGCTCGTCTGGCTCGAAGTCCTCGGGTAAGTCCAAGCGATCTAAGAAGTCCAAGAGGCGACACCGCTCTTCGGACTCCCCTCGCCGGTCACGCGACTCGGCTGAGGGTCAGGGTGGTTCCACCCCCGCGGCTCCGCAGGAGCCGCAGGCGCCGCGCACGTCCCCATACCCGCCGGTCCCTGGGACTGACGCGACGCCGGCGGAGATCGGTGCCTTCTTCTCGGCCATGAGGAAACTGCCTCCGCCGTCGACGCCCGCCGGCGTGCCTTCGGGCCCCGCAGACTCGACTGGGCGACCTTGAGCGCCGGCGGCTCCGGCCCCGGCGCCATTGGAGGCTCCGGCCCCGACGCCGCAGGTCCCCAAGGGGCCGGTTGACCTCGTCCCGCCTCCTCCGCCGGCGCCGACTCCGGGTCCACCCCCGAAGCCGATTCCGGTCGACGTCGTTCCCCGGTTCAGCCCCTGTCCGGACCCGACGCCGATGTGGCGCCCACCGACGCCACACCCGACGCCGCTCGAGACTCACTATGTCTATCATCCGGCTCCGATCATTCCACCTGTTTACCAGGAATCGGATGACGGGGGCGACTAGGAGGGGTCCGATGACCCTATGGCCGTTCAGGCTCAACTGTCACAGGACTGGGCAGATGAACTGGGGGAGGCCAGTGGTCTGGATACCTCACCGGACGCTGGATTCATCTCTCCTCCGACTGTGGCTTCGGAGGAGGGTGCTGCTTTTTCCGTGGTGCTGCGCAAGGCGGCCGAAGCCCTCGGGCTTGAGCTGCCTGCCGTGGCTGTGAGGACTAACATCCTCACTGAGGTGCTTCAGTCTGCAGCAAGCTCCACTGAGCCTCTGCTGCCATTCAATGAGGCCCTCACTGACGTTCTACAGGGCACCTGGTCCAAGCCCTCCACAGTTCCTCCTGTGGATAGGAACGTCGCCAGGCGCCACCGCCCTGCTCCGGGCGACCCCAGTTTTCTGTCGCAACACCCCACCCCCGAGAGCCTGGTTATCCAGGCCTCTACCTCCCAAACCTCCTTCCCGTCCGCTCCTCCGGACCGGGATTCCAAGAGACTGGAACAGTTTGGCAAGAAGCTGTTCTCCTCTCTCAGTTTAGGCCTGCGGTCTTTAAACACCGCCTGTCTCTTGGACCGTTTCTCCCACTCTCTGTGGGATGCGGTGGAGGACGTGCTGCCCCTGTGCCCGGAGGAGGCCCGGACACGACTTTCCCAGGCTCTGGCCGATGGGAGGGATGCAGCGCGCCATGCAATCCGGTGTGGACTTGACACCACGGACTCGCTGGGTAGGGCGATTTCCACCACGGTGGCGCTTCGGCGTCACGCCTGGCTGCGGTCCACGTCCTTTTCGGGGGATGTCCAGAGCTCTCTCATGGACATGCCCTTTGATGGCGCTCGCCTTTTTGGTGAGAAAGCGGACAGTGCGCTGGCTCGCTTTAAGGACTCCCGGGCTACGGCCACGTCCTTGGGCCTTTCGGCCCAGCGGCCGCAAGCTTCCGCTTTTCGCCCCTTTCGTGGCCAAGGAAGGGGCGCCTCCTCACGTCCGCAGAGCCACCGGCCGCAGAACCAACCTGCACGTGGTCGCAGACGTGGTTTCCGCCGAGGCGGTTCTGGAGGACGACGCGGTCAGTCCACACCCACCCCGGCAGCATCCGCCTCAAAGCCTTCCTAGTCCGAGCTTTCAGGCCTATTCATCGCCAGTGGGTGGCAGAGTTCGCCATCACCTGCTCCACTGGCGTACCATCACTTCGGACAGGTGGGTGCTGCAAATCGTCCGACGGGGCTACTCCCTCCGCTTCGAGACGACCCCTCCAGCCATGCCACCGCAGCACCACTGTATCTCGGAGGATCATTTGAATCTTCTGCGAGAGGAAGTTTCGGCCCTCTTGGCCAAAGAGGCCGTCGAGCGCGTTCCGAGCCCAGAAGTAGGTCGTGGTTGTTATTCCCACTACTTTCTGGTTCCCAAGAAGGGCAAAGGGGGCCTACGCCCTATCTTGGACCTCAGGAACGTCAATGCCTTCCTCCGGAAGGAACGGTTCAAAATGTTGACTTTGGCTCACGTTCTAGCTGCCCTCGACCCTGGAGACTGGATGGTAGCGTTGGACTTGCAGGACGCATATTTCCACATCCCCGTCCTGCCGGCCCACCGGCGTTACCTGCGGTTCACGGTGGGTCAGGAGCACTTTCAGTTCACCGTGCACCCCTTCGGCCTTACCAGTGCCCCTCGGGTGTTCACGAAAGTGATGGCGGTGGTCGCAGCTCATCTGCGCAGATCAGGGGTTCCAGTCTTCCCCTATCTCGACGACTGGTTGTTGAAGGCGGGCTCGCCCCAGGCAGTCGTCTCCCACCTCCAGACTACGGCGGATCTCCTGCATTTGCTGGGGTTTTCCATCAACGTGCCGAAGTCACACCTGAGTCCCTCTCAGAAGCTCCTTTTCATTGGAGCGGTTCTCAATTCGGCGCAGTTCCGGGTTCATCCACCGGAACAGCGGGTCTGGGATATACAGGCCCTGATTCCCATCTTTCGGCCTCTATCCTGGGTTTCGGTCAGGCTAGTGTTGCGGCTTCTGGGGCTGATGGCCTCCTGCATCCTACTAGTGCATCACGCCAGGCGGCGCATGCGGGCTCTGCAGTGGGACCTGAAGTTTCAGTGGGCCCAGCATCACGGCAACCTGTCCGACCATGTCTTGATCTTGGAGGGCACTGCACAGCAGTTGCAGTGGTGGCTCACGGACCGCGATTGGGTCACGGGCAAGAGCCTCTCCCTACCCCTACCGGAGCATGTCGTAGTGACGGATGCGTCCCTCCTGGGATGGGGTGGCCATATGGGAGAGGCGGAGATAAGAGGCCTCTGGTCTCCGGTGGAGTCTCGCCTCCACATCAACTTGTTGGAGCTGAGAGCGATTCGACTTGCACTGAAAGCCTTCCTTCCCTCTGTCCGGGCAAGTGTCGTGCAGGTGTTCACGGACAACACCACCGCCATGTGGTATTGCAACAAACAGGGCGGGGTGGGGTCGTGGACCCTTTGTCAAGAGGCTCTGCGCCTCTGGACATGGCTGGAACATCAGGGCATCACCCTGGTGGTTCAACATCTGGCGGGCTCTCTGAACGCCAGAGCAGACGAACTCAGCCGCCGGTGCATGATGGATCACGAATGGCGTCTGAACTCCGAGGTGGCGCAACGTCTCTTTCAGCAGTGGGGAGAGCCTTGGTTAGATCTATTCGCCACCGACGAGAACGCGCAATGTCAGCAGTTCTGCGCGTTGGAATTTCCAAGGCGGCACTCGCTCGGCGACGCTTTTCGTCGCGAGTGGAGTTGCGGTCTGTTGTACGCCTTTCCGCCTATACCACTTCTGCCCAGAGTGCTGAAGAAGATCAGGCGCGACCGGGCCCAAGTCATCTTGGTGGCTCCGGATTGGGCACGAAGGTACTGGTATCCCGAGCTACTCAGTATGTTGACCGATCCTCCGATACGTCTGCCCCTTCGGGAGGATCTTCTGTCGCAGCAGCAGGGGACGGTCCTCCACCCGAACCTGTCCAGCCTCCACCTCCATGCGTGGAGATTGAGCGGCGGCAGTTGATGCCGTTTGACTTGCCTCCTGAAGTCTGTGATATCATTCTGGCAGCCAGGCGTCCCTCCACAAAGACGGTATACGCCTGCCTGTGGAACAAATTTGTGGCATGGTGCACAGCAAAGGCTGTGGATCCCCTTTCTGCCCCTCTTTCTGAGGTTCTCCTCTTTTTTCTCTCTTTGGCCCGGCAGGGCTCTGCCCTGGGCACCTTGAAAGGTTATCTTAATGCCCTCTCTGCCTTCTTACGGCTTCCTGATCAGCCTTCTCTTTTCAAGTCCCCTGTGGTTCAACGCTTTCTTAAAGGCATTACTCATACGTTCCCTCCTGTTCCTTTCGTAATGCCTCAGTGGGACTTGAATCTTGTTCTCACATTTCTGATGTGCGCTCCCTTTGAGCCTCTTCACAATTGTCCTCTTCGTCTTCTGACGCTTAAGACTGCTTTCCTGGTAGCCATCACCTCGGCTAGACGGGTGAGTGAGCTCCAGGCTCTATCGTCCAAGCCTCCTTTTCTGTCTGTTCATCCGGACAAGGTTGTCCTTCGGCCTCGTCCTTCCTTTCTACCGAAAGTGGTGACTCCCTTTCATCTTGGGCAATCTGTCACCTTGCCCACCTTCGTTCCGCCTCCGCATCCTTCCAAAGAGGAAGAGAGGTTCCACCGTCTGGACCCAAAACGTGCGCTCTCCTTTTATTTGGACCGCACAAAACAGTTCCGGGTGGACGACCAACTTTTCGTTGGATACGTGGGTGCTAAGAAGGGAAAAGCTGTGCACAAACAGACCATCTCCCGGTGGGTCGTTTTGTGCATCAAAATCTGTTACTCCTTGGCGAAAAAGGACCCTCCTGTTGGGCTGCGCGCCCATTCTACTCGGGCTACAGCGGCTACTACTGCTTTGGGACGGGGAGTCCCACATCTGTCAGGCGGCTACGTGGGCTTCGCTCCACACGTTTGCCAGGCATTATTTCCTAGTCAGCCAAGTCCGGAGGGATGGCTTCTTTGGCCGTTCTGTCCTCCAGGACTTTCTGGTGTGATCTTGGTTCGCAGACCCACCACCGGGGTTGGTATTGCTTGGGTATCTATTCTAAGGTGAGGAATCTAACTAACGTGTTTCTTTCAGATGAACAAGTTACTTACCTTCGGTAACAATGTATCTGTAAGAAACATTAGTTTGTTAGATTCCTCACCGACCCACCCATCCTCCCCGTTCTGCGAACTGACATCTAGGGTTAAGGTTGTCCTTTTCAGGCCCCTAGACGTTTTTGACACCAGTGTCGGTCTCTTGCATGGCTCTGCGTTCCTGGCGCGGAAAGCTATGTACAAGAACTGACGTCAGCGCGCGAGGGCGGCGTCTAAGTACTCCGACGACGTCATTACGGCGCACGACGCCAACGACGGACGCGGAGCCGCAGACGACGCCTAGCGACGCGCAAGGGGTATTGCTGACGAAAAATCTTCCGGATCCAGTCTGACGCCTGGGGATATTCTAAGGTGAGGAATCTAACTAACTAATGTTTCTTACAGATACATCGTTACCGAAGGTAAGTAACTTGTTCTTCAGTCCAAGACTCCTACCAAGACCCTGCGACGGGGACAGATGGCACAAATACTATCTAAAAAGGAAAAATAGTTCATTGGTGGCAAAAGTAACAAATGTTCAAGTCTTTGCTTCAGGCCTGGTCCTCAGGTTGTATCGTTTCTTTGTTGGAATCGTTTGGTCCTGAAAGATTATTTCCGGATTAGTAGTGTTCACTTGCAGATGTAATGGAATGGTTCTTCGAAGAGTGTCATCCCTTTCTTCCTCAGTCTGGGTGTCTTCCAGCCGTTCGTTACTAAATGGTACGAACCGGGGAGTCCTGTCTCCTTCAGACTCACCTATGTCCCCGCGGACCCACTGGTCAAAAGGCAAGGGCAAGGGCACCTTTTTGCAATGCACGGCGTGGACCCAGTTTTTCTTGCCTTCTATCCTTACTAATGTCTGCGTAACCAGTAGAACCTGGCAAGGAGGTGACCAGCGAGGATCAAGATTTTTCTTTCGTTGAAAGTTCTTGGTGCAGACCCAGTCTCCTGGTTTGATAGAGTGACCTGGGTCTGTTGAGGCCTCTGGCAGAGCACTTTGAACCTGTTGGCGAAGAACACTTAATTTAGCAGTCAAGTCATGAAGGTAATCAATAAGCATAGGGTACGGTATGTCTGAGTACTTCCTAGGACGAGGAACTCCCCAAATATTGGCGGGGCGTCCGAATATCACTTTATATGGACTAAGTCCCATACGAGAGTGTACAGTAGTTCTGGTGGATAGTAAGGCCAATGGTAAAGCGTCAGGCCAGGCAGGACCTGTGCTGGCCAGAATCTTTGCCAATTTCAGTTTGAGAGTGCCATTGTAGCACTCTACCAAACCCGCTGACTGTGGATGGTTTGCCGCATGGAATTTCTGTCTAATACCAAGACCCATACATACTTTCTGCATGATTTTGCCTACATATTCACTTCCATTGTCACTGCAGACAATTCGCGGCAAACCGAATCTAGGAAAAAACTCTTTCAGTAATACTTTAGCAGTTGATACAGCTGTGTTATCTTTTAAGGGGTAAGCCTCTATCCATCTAGAGAATGCACATACCACCACCAGAACATACTTGAGATTGTTGCATCGATCCATGTGTATATAATCAATCTGTAATACTTCAAAGGGGTACGTAGGGGGAGAGAAATGGCCTGCAGGAGTTGGAGTACCCTTCCCTGGGTTATGCATTAAGCATATAATGTAATGTTTTACCACATTGTCTGCACATTTCGGAATTCCTTCATTTTGCCAAACTGGAGCCAGGAGTTTGCATATGCCTTTAGCACTAATGTGAGCTGGTCCATGAGCCATAGTCACTACAGGTAATACATATGCATCTGGCAACATCCATCGTTGATGCTCTGACAATTCTGTCCAACATCCATTCAAATCCAACATTCCCGTACTTTCTTTCCACTTACTCAATTCTTTCTCTGTAGCCTCTTCCTGAATTGTTCTTACGCTCTCAATTGTGTCTTCACACATTCCTCTTTCTGGGATCTGATTTGCAGGGCCTGCAACATACATGTGACTTGTGATGTCCCTAGCTGTGTTTTTCGCTACCTCGTCTGCGAAAGCATTCCCGCGACCAATGTCATCTGTGACTCTTTTATGTGCACTACACTTGATGATGGCAATTTGGGTAGGTAATGTGAGAGAGTCAAGAAGATCGGTGACCAACTGGCCATGCTGAATCCTCGTTCCATGGGAAGTAAAGAATCCTCTTTCCTTCCATAAACGACCAAAACTGTGTGCCACGCCAAAGGCATATTGGCTGTCTGTGTAAACATTCACTCTTTTCCCTTTCGACAGCACACATGCTCTAGTCAAGGCTATCAATTCTGCAGCCTGGGCTGAGTTGTATCTGATACATGCTGTCTCCACTACTGTATGTAATGTGGTGACTGCATAAGCTGAGGTAGTCTCGCCATTGGGTAATTTGAAACAGGAACCGTCAACCCACAAGGTTCCATCCGGATCCTCGAGCGCAGTATCCTTTAAATCTATTCTTCCTTTTGTTTCTTCTTCTGTGCGAAGAAAGCAATCATGATGATCCTGAGGATCTCTTTCATCTGGGAGTGGTAACAAAGTAGCTGGATTCAAGGTGTTACATCGCTTTATACGTATGTGGCTTGCCAAGAGAGTCAACTCGTAACCAGACAACCGAGCACTCGTGAGATGTTGTGTTTTAGTTCTATTCAATAAAGTGTCCACAGCATGTGAGAGTGTGGTCCAATACTACTCCAGCTGATTGACGAATAGAGATTGCAGTCGCCGCCGTAGCTCTGAGACAACTGGGTAACGCTTTAGCTACCGGGTCTAACATAGCAGAAAAGTAGGCACATGGCCTCTGTTTGTCTCCAAATTGTTGTGTCAACACTGACAACGCACAACCTTCTTTCTCATGGACATAGAGCGTGAAACATTTACTGTAATCAGGGGTACCTAATACAGGAGCAGAACACAGGGCTGATTGTAAGTCAGAAAAACTCTTCTGACATTCATCAGTCCATGGGAGTGGATGGGGCGTGTCTTTCTGTGTAAGTGCTAATAAAGGTTTGGCCAATAAAGAGAAATTAGGTATCCATTGTCTGCAGTAGGAAGTAATGCCCAAGAAAGCACGTACTGCTCTCTGGGTCGATGGCACCGACATGTGCGTAATTGCTTCAATACGTTCGGGGGTCAGTCGCCTTCCCTCCTTTGATAAGAGATGGCCTAGGTATGTAACTTCTTGGCACACGTACTGTAATTTAGAAGGTGATACCTTATGATTGAGATCAGACAAATGCCACAACAATGCCACAGTCACATCTTTACACACATCCTTTGAATCAGTCGCGATCAACAAATCATCCACATACTGAATAAGAGTGGCTCCTGGAGGCAAAGGGAATGTATCAAGCTGTGACTTAAGAGCTTGACTATAAATGGATGTACTTTCACAATAGCCTTGTGGTGCTCTCTTGAATCGGAAGCTTCGGCCTCCTAAACAAAATCCAAAAATATCACTGCTCTCTTTAGCAATAGGAATGCTGAAGAAAGCGTTCTTTAAGTCAATCACGGTGAACCAAGCTGCTGAAGCTGGTATCATCGTCAGTAAGGCTGTAATGTCTGGGACAACAGGGAACTGTGGTGAAACAATTTTGTTCACCTCTCGAAGATCAATCACAAATCTATAGACTGGTGGTTGAGAAGGATCAGTTTGCTTAAGAATCGGAATAGGGCTGTTACACACATTTCCTCTCGTTTCTTCCACCACACCCTTCTGGACCAAATCTTGAACAATAGCCAATAATGCTTTTTCACCTTCATTGGAAATCTTATACTGAGCTATACGTGGCATCATTCGGACCCGTAGCCCAAAGACTTTCAGGAAGAGATAGTAATTCAGGTGGAACTTATCTCTAGACAAATGCATTGACGATGTTAGTTTCTTACCTAGCGTAAGATACACACCAGAAGGGGAGCAGTGTAACGTGGCATGTAACTTTTTCAACAGATCCAAACCCAATAGATTCTCACCACAACCAGTTGTAAGGATAAGTGATGCTTCCAGGTCATATGGACCAATCGAAACAGGTAAAGGGCAAGAGACTGGGTTACGAACTGGGGCGCCGGAAAATCCTACAGACGTGTTTATTAAGCCAGACAAAGGTGCCCCAGGGAGTTTAGAATGAATAATAGAACTTCTCATTGCACCAGTATCTAAAAGAAATGGCTCTAAAATACCCATTGCATTGACAGTGACATAAGGACCATTCTGATCTACTGGAATTGATACTACTTCCTTACTTTGTCTATTGCTGGCCTATTCATTTTGGAAACTTTTGTCGCCACCTTCAACATAATAGTCACTATAATATTGTGTAGACTGGACTCTCTGTTGGTCAAAAGAATTCACAGCGTTAGGAGAGGGAAAGGAACGCTTCTCTTGGAGGGACGTACCTCTACCTCTACCCCTGGAGACTGACTGGAAATTACCACGGCCTCGTGGGACAAACACTCCATTATTATGTTGGAGCAAAACTGGACAATTACTCTTAAAGTGTCCCTCTTCCTTACAATAAGCACATTGGTTTGGACCTAGCATAGATCGGGGTACATAATGTTCGGGCTTCTGAAACTGTGGGGGCTGAGAAGACTGGTGACAGGACGTGGAGGATAAGCCTGCTGTAAAAGAACCTTTGTTTTTAAATCTTTATTTTTTTTCTCCTGCTTATCTTTCTCTTCCTTGTCTCTGTTTTCATAATATTGTGCTGTAGCCAATATTTTAGCAGTAGAAGAAACAGCCCATGCACTCTCGGAACTTTTTAATTCATTCGATAATTCGGGAAGCAAGTTAAATACAAACTTATCCACAAATAGGCGTTGTCCACCTTCCGTGCTCATATCCTGACCACTATGATCCAGAAAGGTCTCCTCAAAACGAGTGAAGAAATCGGAGACGCTCTCGTCTTTCTTTTGCTTACAGGCGGTTAACTTATCCCAATTTACTCGTACTGCAGGCATAAGAGTCTTCATTAAATCAATGATTCTACCAGGAAGTGCTGTAATCAGATCGTCAGGCTTTGCGCCGCCAACTTGTGCTGTGTCAGCAGCTCTAATAGCTGCCCAAACACCACCTAGTTTGGCAGCATGATCTTCCCTACGAATTTTCGCCCATATTGCTTGTGGAACAACATTCCCAAATAACATATCAATGTCAGCTAAGTTCATAACGCAAGCCTCAACTGTCTGGGATAGCTCCTTATAATAGCCAGCAGGATTTTTACGTGGGTCTGGAAGTGTTTGTTTAAGGGCTAAAACTTCGGCTCTTTTCCAAGGTTCATGTACCCATATACGCTGGAAATGAGCAGACACCGGCTGAGCACCACCTACCGCCTCTCTCCATACTGGGGGAACTTCACGCATTGGATAATGTTTAGTTTTGTCAATAAGATCAGTTTCGGGGAGTTTTAGAGAGAGAAATTAAGTCCTAAATTCAGTCAGCATAATCACCGCTTTCTCAACGTTTGCTCCTACTATAAAACCTTTATCAAAATCGGCTTGGAGCTTCATCAGTTCCGTAGGAGCCGTGTCTAATTCCATATCGTCCCAACCGTTAATGAGAGTGTCGCACATTATGTCAAAAACATATCTTTGAATGGGCTCTGTCCATTGACAAAAGGTGCTCAAAATATCCCGTGCACTATATATTGGACCTTTCTCAATCTATTTACGGGCGAGGGAACCTAATACTGCTTTTTCTTCCGTAAGAGGAAGCTGACAACGAGGTTGTCATCTAGAAAAAGACGGAGACAGATTCAGGGCTCCAATAAAGGGAGAAAAGAAACTTGTGACAGCATTTGTGAGTCTCCTCGGTGTCCCTGGAGAGTTTCTCACCAGAACAGGGGATAGAGAGGAATTTAAAGGAGAAGGAATAACAGGAGGAGGAGAAAACAAAGGCTGAGGAAGAAGAGAAGTATTATGTGGCTGAGCAGGTCGCTGAGCAGCTGCTGGCTGAGCCATAGGAGGTGCATTAGGAGTTTGCACATAGGGTGGAGGAGAATTCAACAAACAAGACATTAAAGGGTCTTCCTCTATATCTTTACTCTTCTCTGAAGGGGAAGTAGGCAACACCGGATAGCATCTATCTATTGCCATGCGATGTTGTCTTTCTGATACCTCCCTAGCAGAGTCTACTTCGTTATTTCTTAACTGCTGGGCAGCCTGTAAAATCGACATATTTTTATCTTTTTGATCTCTTCTTGCTTGTTTCATTTCTTTCTGTTTGGCTTCCTTTCGCCAAAGGCGGAACGAGTCAAACATTGCCGGCCGGGCTTTTCTTCTAAACAAAGTGGTTTCTAAATTGTCTAATATATTGGGTTCAAAACTGCCATTTTGTGGCCACTGCAAAACACCATCTCTTCTGGTATATCGGACCCATGTTTTGTTAAAAGTAATGGGGCCAATACCATGTTTTGAATAGAGCTCATAAGTGGGAGTTCCAACCGGAGGAATCGGACAAGAGTCCTCGAGCTGGTAGTCCCTAGTACAACCTAAGCAACAAAATCGACGAAACTTACTTAGACCAGGCATCGTTATTTCTCAGGACTATTCTACAAACTTCAAAAAAAGGGGGGGGGGGTCAATTCTTAACTGTGAGAAAGTGCCATCTTTCTTGCATGGTATGCCCCCACTTTTTGCTAAATTGCTGAATGTACTTCGATTGAGTGCACCCTGGGTTCCTGCCAATCAGGTGCCCAGGGCCTATGTTCCTTCCTTAAACCACACAAACTCCAAATTGGCAAACCCTAGCCACATGTCAGCCCCTAGTAAATGGTACCCTAGGTACCCAGGGCCTTGTGGCCAGGGAAGGCCTCTAAGGGCTGCAGCACTCATTGTGCCACCCTCAGAGGCCCTGTACCCTTACACACACACTGCCCTTGCAGGCTGAGTGTCTGGGTGCAGGACAAAACAAAGAGTCGACATGGCACACATCACTGTGTACCATGCCCATCACCTACACTGCCAAGGCATATGTCAGCCACCCCTCTAGCTGGGTGCATTACGCCTATGGTGTGGGCACAGGAGCAGGAGCCCTGTGCCCCTACAGTACCCGGGTCCATTCCTGGGCACTGTAAGTGCAGTGCTGTCATTTAAGAGTACATGGTGCCGAGAGCTTGTCAAACACGAGCTCCACAGCACCATATTGGCACCACTGAAGCCTGGGAAGTTTGGTATCAAACTTCTCGGCACATTGAACCCACACTGATGCCAGTGTAGGATTTAATGTACTAAGCACCCCAGAGGGCATCTTAGAGATGCCCCCTTACAGCTAACTTACAATCCACGTCTGCTCTGAGGCTGCCCAGGCTGCCACACAGCAGACACGTTGCTGGACCCCTGGGTGGGAGAGCCCCTGCTCTCCCGGGCCTGCAACAATGCACATCCTGGGTGAGGTGAGAAATCTCCTCCCCCAGGATGAGCAAAGGGAAGCTTCAAAGGCAGGCCGCCATTTGGAGTTTCCCCAGGCCACTGCAACCCCCCACTCTGGCGGGAAGCTTGGCCGGAAACCCCATACAAGGACAGGGGATGTGCCAGCCTGCCCACCCCACCCCTCAGGTGGGGGAGGCGAGGTGAAGCACATCTCCGGGCTCTCGCCATCTTGAAGATGGGAGGCCCTACCCTATCAGGATTAGGCTACTGCCCCCCTCCCACAGGAGAGAGGCAGGATAGGGGGTGTACCCACCCCAGGACAAGGACCCATTGGTCCCTGGCCTTCACCTACCTGTAACGCCCCTAAATCTAGTATTTAGGGGCACCCTGAACCTTCCTTCCTTAGATTCCAGATAGAAAATTACAAGAAGAGCAAGAAGAACAAAGACCTGCCCTGCAGCTGCTAAAAAGAGAAGAAGACACCAACTGCTTAGGCCCCAGCCCTACCGGCCTGTCGACTCTCAAACCTGCACCAGCGCGGCATCTCTCGTGGCCAGCAACCTCACCAACCCCGGAGGACCTGGCTACCTTTTGGCTCTAAGCCCCTGGGACTCCCATGAGTAGAGGCTCTACTCAAGAAACCTATTTTTAACCCCTGGCAGCAGCCCGGGACCGCGGACCCAACACACTCTGCACCAGCCATGCCTGGCCAGTGCCGGAGTGGACAAAGACCCTGAGGACGACCCCACGGCGACTGTGACCCCGAGTCCGGCACCCAAGGACCCCCCTCGACATCCCGAAAGAAGCCTGCAGTCTCAGAACCAAGTGCCACCCCAACCGCGATCAACCAGAGGGTAAGATTCCCGACGTCAAAAGGCACCCCTGCACCTGGCGCCCTGCGGCCCCCTGTGCCCAATCCCGGGGTACCCACCTAACCTACAACTACCCAACTTACCTCTCGAAGTGGTGGTGGCACCTGAAACATCCTCGTCCCCGAGCCTGCAGCCTTTTTCCAAACCGGAACATTCCCATTGATTTCCATTGAGCGCCCGAGGGCTCAAAAGCACCCTGCACCCAGCCGCCCGAGTGGCCCTGGCAGTGCCCTCTCTACACTAACCTACTTCCCCACTTGCCCTGAGTAAGTGACCAGGAGCCCAGCTCCCACAGCCGCGTGGCTTGCCAGACAGCAGCCACCAACCAAGGCCCCCCTATCCCTCATAGGATAACATTGGGCCTAACTCTCTCTGCACCCGGCCGTCCTGAATCCGCTGAGGGTGAACCAACTGTACCTACCTGACACTGGGGGACCCCTGAGTCCATGCCCGGAATTTCAACTCTGCCAGTCGAGTACTTACCCTTAAAACCGCTAACTTCATTTTCCTCATAGGGTAACATTGACTGGCTTTTTCTTCAAAAATCTTCAAAGTGTGAACTTTTCAAAACTGCAAAAATTCACCAAAAATCAGCCAAGTGACAAAAACGAATTTACTCACCTGCTCCTAGGTGAGCTCCCAGTGCTGGATCTTGGTGCCCAGCCCTGACCCTGAAAAGTGTTCACAACTATACTTACCTCTAACTCATTTTTCTCCCATAGGAAACCATTGTCTGCTTTTCTGTGAAATTTCTTCTAAGTGTCTATTTTTGCAAATTTGAAATATTCTTTTAAAATCGTACCATTTCTGCAAACGAAATTACTTACCTGCTTTTGATAAGGACCCCAGTCCTGGGTCTAGGCACCCAGTCCTGGATTACTAAAGTAACGATAAAGTACTCTACCTGCAATGTGAATTTCTTGCCATAGAGATCCATTGAATGTTTTCTTTGAAATATTTTTTAAGTGCTAACTTTTGAAATAGCTAAATATTATTTAAAAATCATTACAGTTATTATGTCGACTTTCATCACTTGATTCTGAATACTGACCCAAGGCTGGTTCTAGGAGCCAGACCTGGAATTCCAAAAGTAATCTGAAAAGTAATTTATTACAAATAACCTGAATTTACCATTGAGTTCAATGCATTGTTATGTTTAGGAAATAGGATTGTTTATTGCAACCAACTGTGACTGTTTTCACAAACTTATTGCTTAAGACAAAAGTATTTATATTCAACCTCTCATTCTGAGAAAGTATATTTTTACCCCCTTTGTGGTTCTAAAAATAAAACAAGCATATATTTTATATATATAAACCATTGGCCTAGAGTTCAGTTCTCATCCAGGGGATACTCATCAATAGTCATAATCTATGAATAATCCCCGCCCATGTGCGGGATCCCGGAGCATATAGAAAATACATATATATAAATATATATATATATATACATATGTGAAAACATATAAATGCAGCCTAATAATGTTCAAAACATGGCAATGCTGTAAATTACATATTTTTGCATAGTAGTGCCCCCGTAACCCGTAAGGAAAAAAGGAAGCATCAGGCAAATTATAACACAGCACTGCTTTATTGCCATAAAGCAACATGTAATTGTAGGCATTCGCCAGTAGGCTGCAGTAGAGTATCAAGAATCCAAGAAAACTGACACCTTGCCTTTAAGGCATTAGAGTAGGGGGACCGTGCCTTTAAGGCCTGCCCGTGACCCCCTGCTCCCATGATGCACTACAGGTGACAGTTGGGCCAGTTCTTTTTTCCGGCTCCTTCTGTGAGGATCCTGGAGCTTGAGCTCTTCAGTTTTTTGACTGAAATTTTGAATTACAGCTTTTTCTAGCTTTTTTCGACGTTTTCTGGCTTATAAGGGCTAATTCTGCTGGTTCCAGTGAATTTTCCAATTTTTTTCCAGTCAGAATGTCTCCTTTATTCAGGAAATGCCCTTCTTGTGGTAATAAAATGGCACTGTTGGATCCACACTCGGTGTGTATTGTGTGTTTACCATCAAAACACGATCCTGACCAGTGTCCCCACTGCCAGAAGTTCTCAAAGCGCACTCTGAGGGACAGAGAGCGCATTAAACTGCATGCAAGACTGGAGAAGGAACGAAGCCGTCGTGAAGGCGAGCATTCCTCATCAAGACCACCTTCTTCAGCTACGCAAGTACAGAAACGGCGACATACCAGCTCCCCGGGCTCCAAGAAGACCAGGAGTCCAAGAGGTTCGCCGTCGACGTCGAGGATGCCGGCGAAGAGGCAGAGAACTTCGGCGTCAAGGGATTCATCCCACCATCAAGAGTCTCCGCCGCGCAAAAGTAAGTCGGCGTCGAGAGGCGGCCCTTCGGGCTCGAAGGCTGCTAGTCTGGTGACATCTGAACTGTCTCCGTCGACGTCGAGGCTTCCGTCGACGTCGAGACACTCTCCGCCACCCTCGAGGGGGTCGACGTCGAGAGATGCGGCGACGTACATTCCGCCGCGAGTGGGCCGGTCGCCGTCGATGGTTACCCCCACTCGGCGACATAGAAGGTCGACGTCGAGAGGAAGATCGACGTCAAGAAGTCGACGTCGAGAGAGGTCGCCGTCAAGATCACCACGGCGACGTCGAGAGAGGTCGACGTCGAAGTCGCCCAGTCGACGTCGAGAGAGGTCGACGTCGAAGAGTCAACGTCGAGAGAGGTCGACGTCGAAGTCGCCCAGTCGACGTCGAGAGAGGTCGACGTCGAAGTCGCCCAGTCGACGGCGAGAGAGGTCGACGTCGAAGACACGGCCGACGTCGAGATCATCTAGCCGACGTCAGGTGCCAGAGAAGAGGAGATCGACATCGAGGTCTCCACGACCGGCGTCGAGACCAGAACGGCATACCTCACACTTGCCGATGGTGACGCAGACGTCGACGACGTCAAGGGATTCGACGTCGAGGGCGAAGACTGGACCGCCCGCGGAGAGGTCCCCAGGAGAACAGTCATCATCTCCGGGACTGCACATCGTGCAAATATCTCCAGAAAGATCACCCGAGGCTCCAGAGCGGTTTGGACTGTCACCGCGCTGGTTACGAGATGTGGGCGCTGCCGCATGTCGGAGTCCGGGATCGGACTACTCCCGCATGTACTCCCCACCGCGCAGGAGTAAATCGCCTCCGAGGGATCCACGGCCAATTTCACCACGCCGGTCTCGTTCCAGGGACCGTCGCACCGCGCCAAAACGTCCAAGATCTCCGTCCAAGCGCAGATCAGGATCAAGGGCTCACCAAAGCGAACGCTCCCACAAGAGGCGACGCACCAGGTCGTCCACTGGGACTGCATCCACAAGATCCTCAGTCCGGGACTACTCTCCTACTTTTTCATCCACGCCTCCATCGCGAGTGTCCCCGGTGGATGACATTATAACTTTCTCGGACGTCCTGGGTAGAGGGGCGCAAAAGTTGAACATCGCACTGCACGCCCCTCAGGCACCCACTTCTGTGATCTTTGACACTTTACACCATCGGTCAGCTCCCAGACCTCTGCTCCCGTTGGTGCCAGGATTGTTAGAACCAGCGATGGCCACGTTCCTTACACCGGCTACAGTGGGCTCGGTCCCCTCGAGAATAGCAAAGAAGTACAAGGCTCCGGCCGAGGACCCTTTATTCTTGAGGGCGGACCCGCCAGCGGATTCGGTGATAGTGGCGGCGGCCATGAAGTCTCACTCAGCCTCAATATCTGCTTCTGTCCCCCCTGAAAAGGACAGCAAGCTGATGGACTCCTACGGCAGGAGAATGTGCAACACATCTGCTGCGCATATGAAGGTCGCTAGCGCTTCAGCCCTGCTAGGGAGGTATGATCGTTCCCTATGGGATTCCCTGGCCAGATTCGTGGAGAGATTGCCTAGGGAGGACAGGCAGGACTTCACGGAGATCCTACATGAAGGCGGACTGGTGGCAAACCAAGTAATAAGCGCAGCGGCGGATGCATCAGACCTAGCCGCGCATGGCTACTCCCATGGCATCTGCTCCCGCCGTTCGGCCTGGCTCAGATTAACAGCCCTCAAACCAGATGCGCAGAAAAGGATTCTTAACCTGCCGTTTAATGGATCATCGCTATTTGGAGCTCATGCGGACGACCAAATGAGCAAGATGAAAACGGAATTGGACACTGTAAAGGCTGTGGGACTGGAAAAACGCAAAGAGTTCCGCAAGCGCTTTCGCCAGGGCGACAAACGTGCCTTTCACCAGCGCGTTCAAACGCCCCAATGGTCCTCTCAAAACCAACAGAGGTCCCAGTTTCAGCAAAGGGGCCGGGGCAGAGGAAGAGGAAATGCTAAACAGCAGCAGTCCTCTAACAAGCAACCTCCCAAGCAGTGAAAACTTACTTCCTCCGCACTCGTTCGCCACTCCGGTGGGAGGAAGTGTCACCGCTCACCTGGCAGAGTGGAATACAATTACAAACGACAAATGGGTGCTGAGTATTGTAGAGCGTGGCTACTTGCTGAGGTTCAAATCTCCCCCTCCGCAGGTACCCCCACGGAAACAGCCACTCCCTCTCAGCCAAAACAAGCTTTTAAAGGACGAAGTTGCCACTCTCCTCTCCAAAAACGCCATAGAGGAAGTTCCAAACAGGCAGAGAAATCGGGGAGTGTACTCCCGGTATTTTCTTGTTCAGAAAAGAGGAGCGATCGGAGACTACAGACCCATCCTCGATCTCCGCCTACTCAACAGATTTCTCAGAAGGGAAAAATTCAGGATGCTAGCACTGCACCAGATCTTCCCACATCTACACCAAGGGGACTGGATGTGTGCCATCGATTTACAGGATGCATACTTCCACATTCCTGTCTCAGCGAAACATCGGAAGTTTCTCAGATTTCGCATCTTTCACCAACATTATCAATACAAGGTCCTGCCATTCGGCCTCAAGTCCGCGCCACGAACGTTCTCAAAGTGCATGGCGGTGGTGGCTGCATTTCTCCGCAAACGGAAGATATTCGTCTACCCATATCTAGACGACTGGCTCTTAAAAAGTTCCACCCCGGTTCAACTCCAGAGTCATCTCTCGTTCTGCCTAAACCTTCTACACTCGTTGGGCCTTCAGGTCAACTACCGGAAGTCGATCCTCAATCCAACTCAGCGGATCCACTACCTGGGCGCCTCTCTAGACTCCTCAAGCGCAAGCGTGTGTCCTTCGGAGGAGAGGTTATCCTCCATGCTGCAAAAAAGCTGCACGCTTCTCAGCACGGAATATCCCACAGCCAGACAAGTGTCATCTCTCCTGGGATCCATGGCCTCGTGCATCTACATCGTGCCCAACGCACGTCTGCACATGCGTCCTCTGCAACAAGACCTAGAGGATCAGTGGTCGCAGAGGACCGGCCGCTGGGAAGATCACATTACCCTTCATCAAGCCGCCAAAGATTCCATCCGGTGGTGGATGAAGCGCTCCCATCTGCTTCACGGCGTCCCATTCCATCAGGCGCCTCCGACACAGACGGTGGTCACAGACGCCTCCATGCAGGGCTGGGGGGCTCATATGGGCCGGCTTCAAGTACAAGGTCTCTGGTCCGCTACCGAGCAGAGCTATCACATCAACTTCTTGGAGCTACGAGCAGTCCATCTCGCTCTCAAGTCCCTGTACCCATCCCTGCAGACCGACTATGTTCAGGTTCAGACGGACAACACCACAACTATGTTCTATCTGAACAAGCAAGGAGGGACCAGATCACGGGTCCTGTCTCTGGAGGCCCAGTCAATCTGGAAATGGCTTCTGGCGAGAAACCTGACGATCGTCGCTGTTCACCTGCCAGGGACCCTGAACGTGCAGGCGGACGGCCTCAGCAGAGACTTCGTCGAAGCGCACGACTGGGTGCTCAACGAAGGCGTCGCTCAAGACATCTTCCGCTTGTGGGGCATACCAGACATCGATCTGTTCGCAGACGCGGACAACAAAAAATGCCCCGTCTTCGCCTCCAGGTTCCCTCAACGGGGGTCGCAGGGGAACGCGCTTTTGATCAGCTGGTCGAGGACATTGCTTTACGCTTTTCCTCCTCTCCCTCTCATCCCGGCTGTGATTCAGAAGTTCTACAGGGCCAGAACTCGGATGATCCTAATAGCACCGGAGTGGCCCCGGCAGTGGTGGTACCCGGATCTACTCCATCTGTCGGAGGTACCACAGAGGAGGTTGCCATGCCTGCCGAACTTGCTGACCAAGGACAAGGGGAGAGTGTTCCACCCCAATCTCCCCTCCCTCCGCTTGACGGCATGGCTCCTGAATTCATCCAGTACGGACATCTAGACCTTCCACCGGACTGTATGAGCATTCTTCGGGAGGCGAAGAGGCCCTCCACGAGGAAGTCGTATGGCTTTAAATGGAAAAGATTCTGCTTCTGGTGTAGAGATAACACCCTTGATCCGATCCGGGGTCAAGAACAGGTTATTCTCCCCTACTTACTGTACTTGGCGAAGTCTGGGTTAAAGTACTCTTCCATCAGAGTACACTTAGCTGCTATTACAGCCTATAGGAAGTCTCCTACCCAGACCTCATTCTTTCAGATGCCAGTGGTAAAGGATTTCTTAGAAGGGCTTAAGAAAGTTTACCCACCTGTGAGGTCTCCTTCCCCTTCCTGGGAACTGAACATCGTTCTCTCTAAACTGATGGGAGGTCCTTTTGAGCCGATTCATAAGGCCTCCTTGCAACATCTGACCTGGAAGGCTGCCTTCTTAGTAGCCATCACTTCGGCCCGTAGGGTTAGTGAAATTCAGGCCCTCTGCTGCAAGGAACCTTACACGGTGTTTCATGCTAATAGGGTGGTGCTCCGTACTCATCCGAGCTTCCTGCCCAAGGTGGTTTCGGACTTCCATATTAATCAGGTGATCACGTTGCCCACCTTCTTTCCTCAGCCGACCACACCCCCGGAGAGAGCTCTACACTCTCTTGACCTCCGGAGGGTTTTGAAATTCTATCTAGCTAAGACCCTTACTCTTAGAAAGTCAGACAGGCTCTTTGTTAACTATGGACCCACTAATACCGGGCTGGCTGCGGCCAAGAGATCTATCTCTAGATGGATTGTCTCTTGTATAGCTTTGGCTTACCAACTGTCCCACAAAGTTCTGCAGGGTAAACCTAGAGCACACTCTACTCGGGGGAAGGCTTCTACGGTAGCACTCCTTCGCAACGTTCCCATGTCTGAGATCTGTAAAGCGGCTACATGGCGCTCAGTCCATACTTTCACGCGCCATTATTGCTTAGATTCAGACGCACAGGCCGACGCCCAGGTGGGGCAGGCCTCTTTGAGGAACCTATTCGCATAACTGTAATGCAAGATGTGTCTTTTAATGTATGTTTTAACTGCTTTGTTGCTCGTCCGCGAGACTTTGGGTATGGGCTTGCTACTCTATTCATAGATTATGACTATTGATGAGTATCCCCTGGATGAGAAGGATTAGTTACTTACCTGTAATCCTAGTTCTCATCCAGGGGTATACTCATCAAAGTCATAAGCGACCCACCCACCTCCCCGGACGAGCAATGTTTTCTCTTTAAATAAGTGATGTATGGAAGGCAGATCTACTCAGGTGCGGAGGCACCGCCAAAAAGAACTGGCCCAACTGTCACCTGTAGTGCATCATGGGAGCAGGGGGTCACGGGCAGGCCTTAAAGGCACGGTCCCCCTACTCTAATGCCTTAAAGGCAAGGTGTCAGTTTTCTTGGATTCTTGATACTCTACTGCAGCCTACTGGCGAATGCCTACAATTACATGTTGCTTTATGGCAATAAAGCAGTGCTGTGTTATAATTTGCCTGATGCTTCCTTTTTTCCTTACGGGTTACGGGGGCACTACTATGCAAAAATATGTAATTTACAGCATTGCCATGTTTTGAACATTATTAGGCTGCATTTATATGTTTTCACATATGTATATATATATATATATTTATATATATGTATTTTCTATATGCTCCGGGATCCCGCACATGGGCGGGGATTATTCATAGATTATGACTTTGATGAGTATACCCCTGGATGAGAACTAGGATTACAGGTAAGTAACTAATCCTTATTGAGTGTGTGAAACCATTTGCTGACTGAGTGTGTACAATAAATGCTTTACACTGTCCTCTGGTACTGCCTTACTGCTCGACCAAGCTACCACTTTTGAGAGTAAGGTCATACCTAACTTTGACCTCTATCAGCCTCTGGGGGACTGTGGACTCTGTACACCCTGTACCTATTAGGGAACAGTATATACAGAGCCACATTCTCACATTAACAAAACAGCAAAAACGTACTCACCCCTTGACTTCAATTATTGCAACAATTGAAATACAAAAAAGGAAACCCAAAAGACCCAAAAAACAAAATTTGTGGGAGCGACCCACCAATCAAATACTTAACTAAGTATCTTCTTACGCCAACCGGAGGTCCGTCTATCGTCTCTCTCTACCAAATCGTACCGGGGCCAAGGCAGGACGGCAGTCAGGGCAGCAGTCGCAGCAGCCGTCTGAAAGGAGAAGCCACGCCGCAAAATCCTTCGGTCCACTTCCGACATACAGGGGTCAATCACGTGGGGCGCCTCCTCCGGATTTTCCTTGCGGGGCCCCTCACGATCCTCTGGCTGCACCGCTACCACTGAAGCTGTCCCTTCATGGTCGCCATTTGAGGAACCTGACCTTTAGGGGCCAAGCGGCGCAGAGTACGCCTGAAATCCTCTAGTTCTCCCGCCTTGCAATACAGAGACACTGGACACTCCGTCTGGCGTAAAAAATCGAGTTTTATTAGCTGCAGCTAGTACAGTTGTCCGTGAAGTCACACAGGGATGGGTTCACAAGAGACTGCTCCTGACCTCCGTGGCGCACAAGCTTTTATACAGTGAAATACAATGGATAACCCAAACACATATAGAATTTGAGACATCGACAAATGTTACCAACAATGGTTTAAGCTAAAAACTGACTCGGGTTCCAGGTGATGTTTGTTGCTGGCCCCTTTAAGCAAATTGCAAAGAGAATCCACATGATACAGTTTACAAGGAAGGAAAACATGGTTGTATGTTCTAGAAGGACAGTCGTGAGACCAGAGAATGCATGAGATGTGTAGCGAAGGGCAGTAGATAAGATAAGCGGGAGGAAGAATGGTGTGAGCTAACAGATAGTTCGGGCGGGGATTATCCGGCTCAGACATGAATTATTGTATTTGGCCAGACCCTGACACTAGTTAATAAACACGGGACGAAAAGCTACCTGACACGCAAGGGCAGAAATGACAAAAACATCTCGTTTACCAGCTGCCTGAGTGAAGGCAACCTAACATGGCGGAAAACACAAGATGGAGTCTGGGTACGATCGAGAAACGACAAATTTCAGAACCTCACGTGGACATCTCTGCACATGTGTTTGCCAAACACTACTATCTGGACAGTCAGGTTCGCACGGACAAGCCTTTCGCCTGTTCAGTCCTGCAGGACTCTTTAGCCTAGTAATTTGTCTACAGTGGACCGCCAGGATGGTATGGCTTGGGTATCTATTCAAAGGTAAGGAATCTTCAACTAGAAGGCTCTATCAGATGAACAAGTGACTTACCTTACCTTAGCTGCAGATTCCTTACAGACCAACCCATGCCTCCCCGCTCAACAGACACAGTTTTAGAGCTAGGGTTGATCCCCTTTTCAGGGCCCTAGTTTGGAAACGCACTGGTCAGTCTAATTCATGGCTCTGTGCTCCTGGTGTGGAAAGTCGTGAAAAGAAACTGACGTCCGCACACCTGGGTGGCATCTATATATGTGACTACGGTGTCATATCCGTGGCCAGCTACGCCATGCGGAGCCGAACGGAGCCACCCGACAGCACGCAGGGGTACTGCTCATACTAAAGTTTTCAGATCCAGTTTGATGCCTGGGAAATTCAAAGGTAAGGAATCTACAGTTAGATATTGTCTCTACCAGATATTGCATTACTGAAGTGTCATGTGCCCGAGTTAGGCCCGGTAGAAATTAGTGCTGTTCCTACATGTACATGATATCGCATCTCTTTGCCACATCGACGTTTGACACAAATTTGAATTCTTGACCCTTGGTCTATTTTCATAGAAACACCAACCTTGCTGACACGAAACACTTTGTGAGAATACTATCACACTATCTTGGCCTTAGGTGCAAGTCCTCCCTTGTGCATAATACTAATGTGTTTATTATTTCATCCATATGGTGACACAGCTTTCTGTAGAACACAAACAATGGTTGCCTGATCACAATCTTGGCCTGAGGCAAGGAAGCCATTTTCTATATATAGCCTTTTGTTCCCCAGCATAATCAGTGGAGATGCTTCTTCAGATCTCGAGGGGACCCTGCATGCTGAAGCTTTCGCCTAGCAACTGACTAATATCTCTGTGAGGGGTGTCCTGTTTTTGACCAAGATGGGGTCATACACTCTTGCCCACTAGGCAAAGGGGTTAGATCATGCAGATGGGAGGTTTCTTGCTAGATCATACATTCACATTCTAGACAGGTAGGTTATGGTTAGCATCGTAGGGATACTCTCTATTGTTACAATCTTTTATATGTATGCATTCATAACCTGTCTCAACAAGATGGTGGACCTCTTTGTTTTATTCATTGTGTTGACACTCATACCTTTTATCTGCTTCTGTCTATTAATCATCGCAGCCCATATTTTCTATACAAGAATCACTACGGCGCAATAAATATTGAAAACGCCCCTTTTTGTATTCTTTGTATATTTCTGTGAGCAAAAGAAAGCACGAGTGATTGAGAGAAAGTTTGAAGTTTGTTACCACGGTTCCTGAGGGAACAGAGTTGTCATGTTCAGTGGGTTCAGAATTGTTCACTCCCTGTTCAGGTATAGGGGGGGCTAAGAGTGGCACAGCGAGCTAGCTGGTCCAAGGAACAACATATCCTAAGGGGGCATGGAATCAGTCTGGCACCATCCTAAGTTTATGTTGTCCACAAACTCACAGTTCCTACTGATTAGTGGTAAGTACACGACAGAAGGTAAGTAATTTGTTCAACATGCTAATTCGCAGTATGTGTGGGTGTATGTGGTATTGTATAGCATGAACATAGCCAAAAGGCAGTGATGTACTGTGCCTGGCCAAAAGCAAGTATACAGTCAGTGAGTGATAGGAGAGGCAGCTGGGTTCTGGGAGCAGAAGTGTATGTTTTACTGCATTGTAATATAGTTTTCTTTGAAATGATGTGTTTTCAACTTTTGATAAATTGAAGCAGCCTTGGGGCCGTCCTGATGGATACGGGGATATTGTTCCAGATCCTGGGAGTATACATGGAAAAGGCCTGCTGCCTTGTTTTATTTTAATTTTTTACACTTCTTAGACTCCTGTCTGAGGAGGTCCAAGCTGTGGCCCTGCAGAGAGCCACCAGAGATGGTGATCTTGTCTGCAAGATATGCGGTTGTGCTGGTTATAATGGCTGTGTAAATGAGTCAGCTGATTTTAAAGATGATGCAAATCAGTAAGGGCAGCCAGTAGAGTTCCATCAGGATCGGAGGTGATGACATCTTCTTTCTTCAGGTTCTGGATGAAACATGCTGCAGTGTATAGGATGCAATTAGTGCCTGGAAGTAGCGCTCTACTGAAGGATTGATTGGTTGATTTATTAAGGGGTGGGCAATGCTGGGTCTGGGAGGCCATGTAGCAGGTTGTTCCGCCATCCAGATATGATAGGTTGAGGGCTTGAGCTACAGTTCTGAAGTCGTTTTCTTGAAGAAACAGTTTCACTTTGTTTATAAAAGAGTGTCAATATTAATTTATCTTTGTTGTTTTTTATCAATGTGTTTCTTGAGTATGCGGTCGCATTCAGGGTGAATCCAAATGACTTAGTATTTGGGAAAAGTTGGGGTTTAAACTTGTCAAAGTTCCTATCATTGAGTAATTTTGTACTATTTCATGCTTATTGTTCTTTGCAAATAATAGGAATTCTCTCTTGGTGTGGCTAAACTTCAGCTAGTCTGTGAACATCCGGGCTGAATAAGGTGCATGCAATAAATGTATGGCCTCAAGGACTTTGGTATTAGCAATGAGGGTCTCTACGTAAGTTACCCATGTTGACTGCAATTCGGAGATGACAACTTATCTGGAGCACGGAAGTTGTTAAACCTGCCATGTAAACAACTATCAGAATCTCACCCACTAACACAAGTTCATCAGCATGTGCTCACAGACCCCTATGTAACTCTGCATCTCATATTTTTTTCAGGCATGTAGGAAAATTTCAAAAGTAATAATTTTTATGGATCGTAATGATACATCTCTCACTGTCTTTTATTTTTTAGTTGAGTTCAGAAGCTTATGGTGAATTGATCCAGTCATCTCCAGACTCTGGCGAAGTTCAAGCTCACTACTCACTTTGTCAATCAACACCAGATCAAGTAGAATTGTTGGACATAAATCCTCGGAGCAAAAAGAAGAAAGGGTTGTTCTTTAAAGGCAGACATTTTTTCAAGAAACTGGGATCTAGTAAAAAAGACTGACACAGCTGTACCGGACAGTGTCCTGCAATATCTGATCTTCACGTCTAACATTGCTTTCTTCGCACTGGGGGAGAGAGGTTGTAAATGTTACGAGTTTTAAGATATTTCTTTGTTGTAGAGTTATTGTTGATTGCCTACTAGGTGGGTGGTCTGACTATGAACCGCCTCTTTATATGGAGGCGATACGTTATAGAACCCACATCAATGAATTGATCGCCTGGTCGCCATTTTCAGTCACCAGTTAGATGGTTAAACACAGATGATTCTCAGATGTAAGGAAAGCTATGGACCACATCCCCATGCGTGCATTAGTTCCTGCTTTCCTGCTCATCTCTGGTTCAAAGACATGGGCTGCTTCTGTTGTAATACTGTGAGCTCCCAAGCATATAATTTGCACTGGAAATTCCTTCTCTTCCATTAGGATGAGGTCGCCTTGGCACATAGCAAATAATATTTGCACTGGCTTATCCACCTGGGATCTCCTTCAGACTGCCTGAATTTCTATAGATTGTGTGTGTGGAAATCTGCAACTGTGCCTGAGGCATCGCACTCTCTTAACTGTGCCCCTTCTGACGGGGGCCAAATAGCATTCTTTTTTTGGATCTTCTGCCCTTTAGGGCTTTTCCACTATCAGTGTTGGTAGCATATGTTTTTTAAGTTATTGAGTAAAAGGCCATGTGTGAAGTGGATGCATGTTGAAAAATGTATACATTCTGCCTTATTTTATCTATTTACAAGTTTTACCGGTTTACATAGAATTGACTGTTATTGGATATGATCCTTGAGCACCCTTGGGAATCTAATGACCTTAAAATCCAGTAGGAATACAAGTTTTGAAACATTTCGGTTATTTTCTTTTTTAAGCATGAGCTGGTGTTTAGAATACCCCTTTTGAGGGGATTTAAAATATTTTCTGTGAGCATATAACAATACTACCCTTATTAAACGTAGGGAATTGGTTTCCCATTGGAAGCCCCACGTTTTAAATGTATCACTTTTTTTTTTTTTAAGTAAGGTGTTTTTTATCACAAGGTTTCTACATCAGTATTTCAAATATTTATTGGTTAATTAATTTTATGTCTCATGAAGGTATTAAGGTGGACCGGAGTTTGGTTTCGAGACACTACGAGTGGGCGATGCAATATGTTTTGAGTAAAAACACAGATACATTTTATTCTAATAAAGTATATTTTCACAGAAGCAAGTTGAATTCGCGTGTTTTTTTTCAAATAATATTTTATCAGAAAGTGGGGTGTGCGCAAGTTTCGTTGGACTCTGGGTAAACGACCCAGATCTCAGCTTTACCAGAATTGATAAAGATGGGCCTGGCTGGTATTATTATAAATCAGCCCATACAGCCTTCAAAATGTTGCTCACAAGTGTCTCCTTGGTTCAACCTCACTCCTGGCATATTTCCAGAAGTCAATCCTGCCCGGCAGGTTGTCTTTATGAAGGAGAGTTCATCATTTTCAGATACATTCTGTGTAGTGTATTACATTTTAGAGCATACACTGCCAATATTGTATTAGCCTACCTAGTGTGTAATTAATGGTTATTTTCGACATGTTTGTAGTTATGTTATGTTATGTTATTTTCATTTATACAGCGCACAGATACTCGGAAGTGTCCCGGCGCTATAGACCGCTGGGGAACCCGTCCTGGCTATCCCTGTGAGATGGTCCCTTTCTGGGTATCTCCAAGGTGAAACCAGGCATCCCCTGCGTCTGTGGGGGGCCGTTGTAGAGATGAGGCAAGCTTAATGCCCAGAGTTGCCGAGTGTGTTCCTGGTTAGAGTAGGTACCGAGGCGAGAATTATCGAGTCCGTTTTGACCCTGGTCCACGACCCTGCCGCGTCGGGAATTGAACCCTGGTCCCTGGCCGATTCTCTGCTTACGGATCTGCCACCACTAACCCGTGTGCCACACCTCTCCACCAAGGTAGTGTAGTGGCGCTATAAGCTGTGGAGCAAGTGTGCTAAATAATACCCACAGACACATGTGTGCTGCTCTTCTTGAACAGGCACGCGTCCACACAACGTACTTGTCTTCTCTCCTTTATTAGGTTGAACCTATACAGCGCTTGCGCTGTAGGCGATCTGTTATCTCTACTTTGTGGAGTCTAATTCCTCCCACGGTTAGGATTGGCTTCTTTATGTGTCCTTTAAAAATCGCAGCCTGCAATTGGGTACTGGTGGGTGCATGTCCCACCATTTCTCACATGTTCACTCCCATGGAGTATTACCTCAGGAGCGAGCAGGGGCGCGCATGCTGCTTGCGTGCGTTTGTTTTCTTTAACCCGCAGCAATTATTTAATTGCCTTCTGTCAGTATGCATTTGAAGCAGGAGTAATAGTTGTATGTTTTCCAATGCATTTCACAGCCTTTACAGCATCTATCTCGTTTTTTCGTTGCTGCAAATATTGACTCACAGCAATGTGAGTTTACCTTAACTGTTCGGGGTTTCTATCTTAACTCCTAAAATATCCTTTTCAGTAACCAGAGCTCCAACAGGCTGAGTTAATCGATGAGCGATTGAGTCAATCTGAAAGAAACACGTTAGTTAGATTTCTCACCTTAGAATATCCCCAGGTGTCAGGCTGGATCCGGGAAGATTTTTGTAGCAATACCCCTTGCGCGTCGCTAGGCGTCGTCTGCGGCTCCGCGTCCGTCGTCGGCGTCGTGCGCCAGAATGACGTTGTCGGAGTACTTAGACGCCGCCCTCGCGCGCTGACGTCAGTTCTTCTTTTTTCCGCGCCGATCCGGGAAGAGCTTACCCCTAGTCATTTTTTGACTAACTTTTTTGACTCTTTTTGGTCTATCGACTCGACTCTGGTGCCGGTAGGATGCTTGGTTTCAAAGCCTGTGACGCCGGTCATCGCCTGATGTCGGTGACGGATCACCATCGCCGGTGCCTTTATTGCCTGGGGGCCGACCATGACGCGGAGTCGTGCCTCGATTGCCAGGCCTTGACATCGAAAGCTAGGCGGGAGCGGTCCCGTAAGCTTCTCGAGCTTCGGGACTCGGCTCCGCGCCGCTCTCGGTCCCAGTCCAGGAGGAGGTCCAAGGACCGATCGCGGAGCCGCAGCCATCGTCATCGCTCGTCAGGGTCTTCGGGTAAGTCGAAGCACTCCAAGAAGTCCAAGAGACGACATCGCTCTTCGGACTCCCCTCGCCGGTTGCGCGACTCGGCAGAGGGTCAGGGTGGTCCCACCTCCGCGGCTCCGTCGGAGCCGCAGGAGCCGCGTCCGTCCCCATACCCGCCGGTCCCTGGGACTGACGCAACTCCGGCGGAAGTCAGTGCCTTCCTCTCGGCCATGAGGGGCCTGGCTCCGCCGTCGACGCCTGTAGGCACGCCTTCGGGCCCCGCAGGTTCGACTGGGTGACCTCGCGTGCCGGCGGCCCCGGCGCCGTCGAGGGCTCCGGCCCTGACGCCGCAGGTGCCCGAGGGATCCAGGCCTGGATCTCGGTCGGCGCCGGTCGACCTCACGACGCCTCCTCCGCCGGCGCCGACACCGGTTCCACCTCCGACGCCGTCCCCGGACGACGTCGGTCACAAGTTTAGCCCCAGTCCGGGCCCGACGCCGGCGCCGATTGGTGAACGCTTCATCTACTGCCCGGCTCCGATCGTTCCTCCTGTTTATCGGGAATCGGATGACGAGGGCGACTGGAAGGGGTCTGATGACCCTATGGCCGCTCAGGCCCAACTTTCTCAGGACTGGGCAGAGGAATTGGGGGATGCCAGCAGTCTGGATACCTCCCCGGACGCTGGTTTCATCTCTCCTCCGACTGTGGCCTCGGAGGAGGGTGCAGCCTTCTCAGTGGTGCTGCGCAAGGCGGCCGAAGCCCTAGGGCTCGAGTTGCCTGCTGTGGCCGTGAGGACTAACGTCCTCACAGAGGTCCTTCAACTGACAGCAAGCTCCACTGAGCCTCTGCTTCAGTTTAATGAGGCCCTCATTGACGTTCTGCAGGGCACTTGGTCCAAGCCCTCCACAGTCCCTCCTGTGGACCGGAACGTTGCCCGGCGCCACCACCCTGCTCCGGGCGACCCCAGTTTCCTCTCCCAACACCCCACCGCCGAGAGTCTGGTTATCCAGGCCTCAACCTCCCAATCCTCCTTCCCGTCCGCTCCTCCGGATCGGGAATCCAAGAGGTTGGAACAGTTTGGCAAGAAACTGTTCTCGTCCCTGAGTTTGGGACTGCGGTCTTTAAATATCGCTTGCCTTTTGGACCATTATTCCCACTCTCTCTGGGATACGGTGGAGGACGTGCTGCCCTTGTGCCCGGTGGAGGCCCGGACACGACTCACTCAAGCACTTGCTGACGGTAGAGATGCAGCACGGCATGCCATACGGTGTGGACTTGACACCACGGACTCGCTGGGTCGGGCGATTTCCACCACGGTGGCGCTTCGGCGTCACGCCTGGCTGAGGTCCACGTCATTTTTGGGGGATGTCCCGAGTGCCCTCATGGACATGCCCTTTGATGGCACTCGCCTTTTTGGTGAGAAGGCGGACAGTGCGCTGGCTCGGTTCAAGGACTCCCAGGCCACGGCCAAGTCCTTGGGTCTTTCGGCCCCGCGGCCGCAAACTTCCGCCTTTCGTCCCTTTCGTGGCCAAGGAAGGGGCGCCTCCTCACGTCCGCCCAGCCACCGGCCGCAGAACCAACCTGCACGCGGACGTGGATTCCGCCGAGGCGGTACTGGAGGTCAACGTGCGGTCAGTCCACATCCACCCCGGCAGCATCCGCCTCAAAGCCCTCCTAGTCTGAGCTTTCAGGCCCATTTAACGCCAGTGGGCGGCAGAGTTCGCCATCACCTGCTCCACTGGCGCTCCATCACGTTGGACAGGTGGGTGCTGCAAATCGTCCGAAGGGGCTACTCCCTCCCCTTCGAGACGACCCCTCCAGCCATGCCACCGCTGAACCACCGTATGTCGGGGGATCATTTGCATCTTCTACGAGAGAAAGTTTCGGCCCTCTTGGCCAAAGAGGCCGTCGAGCTCGTTCCTGGTCCAGAAGTAGGTCGTGGTTGTTATTCCCACTGTGAGAAGTTGGCCTGATATATGATGTCACTAGTTCTAGTGTACACCTTGTATCAGTACAAACAACCCTTATGGTGATTGGTTGTAAAGTCAACCTTATAGACCAGCTATCCTAGTGGTAGCATGGACAAGAGCAGTCTTAGGCTAAACTCTGTATGGCATGTGAAGCCAGCTGTTATACCATTTGCAATCCCTTGAATACCAAATGAAAGGACACCACAACAGATATATTATTAAAAATAGAATGTCTTTATTCTAGTCAAAATACCCTCAGCACTCTTTATGAGATTCGAGGTAAGTACAACACAGTCTTATTTAAGCATACATAAGTCACACAGGTAAGTAATACAGTTAGGCCCTAGGGGCCACGCAAACCATATACTAAGTAAGTGGTATAAGAACCACTGTCACGAACACAGGTTAGGCCTAGGCCTAGGGAATCGCTGGGGCTACACTATCCTACCAGTTGCTAGGCAGTGGGAGGCCCACGGGATTCAGGTGCAGAGTGGAAACACTCACGCGTAATGCGTTAAAGTCGATAGAAATAGTAATGTTTAGAAATTAAGAGTTTTAGGACACTTCGGAAGGAACTAGGAGTTAGAGACTTGGAAACTAGACACTAGGATAGTCAATACCCTTGTGAGCACCGGAGTACTCAAGTTACCTTGCCCACGGGCTGCGGGTGCATAGGTGTGAACTTGCGTCGGGTTTCGACGTCGACTCCTATGGATGCCTGAAGGAAAGATGCTGACAGGCAGTCAGTGAAGAGTGTCCGGTGGATTCCAAGGATGGAATCAAGAAGGAGGATACCTGCAAGCAGAGGGGACAGAGTCTAGGTCACCAGCCAGGAGCCGGGGAGGAACCAGGAAGGAACCAGGCGATGTCGTGAAGATGCAGGTGAAGAGGTGAAGCTTGTCGCAGCAGCCACGGGTACCAGGAGGCGTCAAGGACGACCAGAACCAGGAAGCGAACTGTCCCACGAGGGCTCTTGCTGTCGGCGGCGTCGATGTCTAGTTTGGACACAACAAGCCTTGGCAAGCGCAACCCACGCAGAATGAAGGATTCGCTTCTGTTGCAGACCAGGAACGCCTGAGGTGCTTCTCTTTCACATGGGAAGCAAGGGCCAGTCTGGAGGAGCCAAACCAGCAGTGAAAAGTCAAGGGTTCGTCGTCGCAGAGGTTACTAGCCAACGGGCAAGCAACCGGACAGACGCGTCGAGCAGGAAAATGCAGAAGGGCCCCACGCCGAACTTGTGGTGTGTGGAGGGCTGATCTTCGGTGCAGATGGTGCTCGGGGTTGGGGCTTCTCAATCCCCAGAGCACAACTTCGAGGCTGCCTCAGAAGCTGTGCTGGAAGCTAGTAGCCAATTTTCCCAGGTAGCCGGTCCCACGTCTCTCGTCGCCTCCACGGATCTCAGCTTTGCTGTGGATGTGGATCAGGGTTGGAGAAGTCTGGAAGTCAAGGCGCTGGTCGGGCTCTGTAGTCGGTTCTCGTAGAACTTCGGGCAAAGCAAACGGCAGGTTGCTTGATGGTGCCTGTTTGCACAGGGTGGCCACTCCTTGGCCACAAGGGAGATTCTTCAGTCTTCTTCCGTAGTCGAATGTCGAAGGTCCAGAGTTTCTGTTCAAGTTTCAGTTGTCAGGATAATCCAAAGTCCTAGGGACTCAGCTCCCACTCTTATACTAATCTGGGGGGCTGGGTTACCTTCTAGGTCCCTCCTGTGGGTGAGACCAGGGAGGGGGATGGTTACACCCCCTTCCCTTTGTCCAGTTTCGCGCCAGGACTGGGGCTGGAGTGCCCCAGCACCGGTTTGAACCGGACTATGCATGGGACACCTTGTGTGCCCCAGGCAGTGTCTCGTTTCATTCATTCCTCCCTGCCCCAATACACTAAGTCCTGTCTAGGGTGGTGCTAGCACCTCCCAAGGCAGGAAACCTATTGTCCAAGCCTCCCTCGCTGAAAGGACTCCCAGCAGCAGGAGGTCAGACTTGTGTCTGTGGCAGCAGCATCCATTTTGTGATGCTGGGGCTCTGGTTAACTTTAACCGGGTAGTAGGTCCTCAACATGTCTTCGCCCTCTAGAAGGGAGGAATACTATCCTCATCGCCAGAAATGGTGTGGGGGTGGTATTCCAAAGTGTTAGACACCTTACACGACATGTTTTGATAAAGCCAAACCATAGTTACCATAACCGCGAGGATTATAAGGCACTTTAAGAGTATATGGTAGGCGATATCATAGAACAGCTATAAGGACATGGTTCCGAAAGCTGCAGACAGGCTCAGCTCATGCTAGAGCACCATCTCACATGTTACCAAGCACTCTGCCTTCAGGATTGTTAAGGCCTGCCATATGAGTGACTGATAGGTTACCCATGTGTCTATATATGAGGTAGGTATAGGAATACTACACCTAAGCAAGGGGTGATTACACGACCTTGCCCCAGCTGAGTGATCAGCCAGTTGTGTCATAATGGAAGGCCAGCCAGGGGGGGGGATAATACATGCTGCAGCCCCTGGTAGGCCTAGGGTACACCTATGCCCTGGGTACCTAAGGTACACTGTACAGGGCCCTAGAAGGTGATCCTTACCAATTGGGTTATGTACCTAAAGTACATAGTATGAATTTAGAGAGAGAACAGCTGGGCTGTGGGTCTGATTAGCAGGCCCACAGCCACATCTAAGTCGAAAACCAGTGAAGCAAAAGCAAAAAGTGGGGGTGAACATAGAAAGCAGACCCTACTCTCCTACACCCACTACTTTCTGGTTCCCAAGAAGGGCAAAGGGGGCCTACGCCCGATCTTGGACCTCAGGAGCGTCAACGCCTTCCTCCGGAAGGACCGGTTCAAGATGCTCACTTTAGCTCAGGTTCTGGCTGCCCTAGACCCTGGAGACTGGATGGTAGCGTTGGACTTGCAGGACGTTTATTTCCACATCCCCGTCCTGTCGGCCCACTGGCGTTACCTGCGGTTCACGGTGGGTCAGGAGCACTTTCAGTTCACTGTGCTCCCCTTCGGCCTCACCAGTGCCCCTCGGGTGTTCACGAAAGTGATGGCGGTGGTCGCAGCTCATCTGCGCTGAACAGGGGTTCCAGTCTTCCCCTATCTCGACGACTGGCTGTTGAAGGCGGGCTCGCCCCAGCAAGTCGTCTCCCACCTCCAGACTACGGCCGACCTCCTGCACTCGCTGGGGTTCTGTCGTACTTTAATATTCGGGACCGCGTAGGGGACAGGGCCCTACCCCTGTCTATCTTGGTATTAGCAAACCGCAAATGGTTAATGCGGTATGTACGAGTGCTTTATATATCGTTCTAGCTATGAATGCACTGTGTACACGCTATTCTGCTTCACTACGCGGGTTCCATTTTGGAAGCAGTGGCCATCTTGTCATTGCCCTCACATAGGCTATAATGGAGTAAATACGGGCCTCACAGTACATGGGCTTCTCCTCTGACTTCTCTGTGACCTGGGCAGCTGGCTCTGCTGCCCCGGGTCAAACTGGTCTCACGAGCTCCCCTTCCTCCGTCCACCTGTGATTAGCATCAGGGCTTGACCCGTCATAAAACCCTTTCATTCTACACAATCCTCCGGCTAATCTCTTTCACACCTGCTTGTTCCTGCTTTATGACTTGTTTCCCAAAACAGGAGATGCTCATGTTTATTGGGGGGCCTATTGATATCAAATGTGGGATCTGAACCTTACTGTGTAAATCATTGTGGGCTGGCCGAACTGGAATGTGGGATGGTCATCATGACTCTGCCTTTTCTTTGTAATGTACACTTGTAATGGCCGTATCATAAAACCTAGGAATGTATGCTTGAGGCAAGAAAAAGGGTATTTAAGATGAAGTCCGTTCCTATGATTTTCAGCAGTCTCCTGAGAACATACACGCTGTTGTACTTCTAGGATACCTGTAATTGGTCTGCAGCCAATAAACGAATCTTTGATTTCACCCAGAAGACTCTGTGTTTCTGTAGGTCTGGAACAGGGTGAACCCAGAAGTCATAGGGTGTGTGCCCCTGCACCGCTGGGACTAAAATACCCAGTACTTCAGTTTGGCGCCCAACTCGGGACGATTTCAGCGGTACCAGTCCAAGCCAGAGGTTCGTGAGGAGCTTCGTGTGGAAATTCCGGAGGAAGGCCGCCACTTCATCGACCCCTGCATGTCAACGTGGTCCGAAAGTCTTTCCTGCGAGGTTCTCCGCGTCCCGACGGCTACGAAGGACTGCTGCCCTGATTAATCGACCTGTTTTGGACCCTTGACGAGTTTAAGAGAGCGAAACAATCGAGAGAGTCTTCTGGTGACGTCATCGATCGGCAATATTCAGTTAAGTATAAGTGGAGCGTCTCCCATTTGTTTTTGGTATCCTTCGGGATCGTTTGATTTGGTAATTTGGTAATTTGGAGTTTGCAAACGCCAAAGCCAGAGGACTCGTGTATTCACGAGACTATCGTAATCGATAATCCTTTGACGTTTGGATCTAGACTAGTGAGCGAAGATGCCTGGTTCTGGAATATTTGGTAGATTATTCTGTTTGGGTTGTGGAAAAGATTTCCAGCTAGAGGAATCATGTCCGGTTCCTCCGGTTGGAACTCCAACTTATGAGCTCTATGTAAAACATGGTGTAGGTCCCATTGCATATAACGAAGTGTGGATCCACTACACCAGGAAAGACGGTGTTTTAAAATGGCCCCAAAATGGTAGTTTCGATACCGATATTTTAGATAATTTGGAAATTAAATTGTTTAAGAAGAAAGCCCGGCCGGCGATGTTTGACTCTTTCCGCTTATGGCGAAAGGAAGCCAAACAAAAGGAAATTAAGTTAGCGAAAAAGAATAAAAGAGAGAGAGGTATGACAGTAATGCAAGCAGCTGTACAATTTAAAGACAATGAGGAGGAACAGATGAATGAGCAATTGCACAGACAGCGTAAGTTAGGGATTGACAAATGTTACCCAGCTTTACCACATTCTAAGCAGAATGAGTTAGAAGAAAAGGAGAAAGATCCCCTGATGTCGCATTTGTTGAGTTCGCCACCCCCGTATGCTCAAAATGCCATGGCACCTCCCCAGCTTGTGAATATGCCACCTCCAGTCAATATACTGGAAGCCTTGCCGCTACCGCCAGTTGCTTTGCAGCCGGCTCCTATCCATATAGCGCAGCCCTCTCAAGGGCTGCCAGCTGTGTTCCCGACTGCCCCCGCGCTTCCTGTGACTTTGCCTAATTCGGCAGCTGCCTCCCCTGACATTCTTCCTTGCACCACTCCAGTACCTGTTTCTACATCCTCTTTTCTTCCCTCTGTTTTTCCCCCTGTTTCCGCCTCAACTTCTCCTTCAGCGCGACAGCGCTTAGCTAATGTGGTTACTACATTAATGTCGCCTCTCTTTGAGTCATCTGGTGCGACTCCTGGTTTACAGCGTAAGCAATTGCGTAGCCAATTGCCTAACCCTGATGAGAAAAAGGTAATAGACAGCATGGCGCGTAGATGGATTGTTTTCCCTTCATTGTATGATGTGGAATCAGTTGTCAACGTTTTCCATCAGTGGGATGCCCCAAAACAGAGATATGTGTTCGAGAAAATGTGCGAAATTCTCTGTGAAGAATTGGAAGATAGTGGTAAAAATCCGAGCCCGCAGGAATTGTGTAGAGTGAGGTTTAATTTTGGAACTGGTATAATTGTGTACCGCGAAGTAGATAAAGCCGTTGCGGTTGTATTGTCCTTCAGGAATGATGATTGTCAACAGTCATTGTTTGAACAAGATGTCCTTGTGGGGAAACAGGTAAAAGCGCGACAATACCCCATGAGAGAAGTTCCCCCGGTATGGAAGGAAGCAGTTGCAGCTGGTGCCGGTATCGCCGCTGTGCCAGCGCATTTCCAGCGTGTTTGGGTGCATGTTCCATGGAAGCGCTCTGAGGTGTTAGCACTTAAGCAGTCCTTACCTGATCCCCGTAAAAACCCAGCAGGTTATTATAAAGAGTTGTCACAGACGGCAGGGTCATGCGTTATGAATCTGGCCGACATAGACATGTTATTTGGTAATGTTGTTCCACAGCCTCTATGGGGATCAATTCGTAATGCAGATCACGATGCAGAACTAGGGGATACATGGGCTAACATCGTTGCTGCTGATGCTAGACAAACTGGTGGCGCGAAACCAGAACCTTTAGTAGCTGAACTGCCTGGTAGAATCATCACGTATATGAAGACAATAATGCCCGCTGTTAGAGTCGGGGATCTCTGGTTGGCGCAAGGTTGCCCTTGTGTCAAGCAGGAACCCTCTCCTCCACGTCAGGGCGCAGGATAACCCCTCGCGAATGACCCTTGCTCACCCTCTAGGTGCGTGGCGTGAGCAGCCAAGGCGATTCCTCAGGCGTTGTTGGTTAAGCACTTACAAGCATACACACAGTAAATACATCAATCCCCCCAGAAACGGACACCAGACTTGGATATATATAAAAATACGCTTCTTTATGTAAAAATAGGTATATATATCTCAGCAGACTTATCACAAGACTAATAACGTTTTCGCTATGCCACCAGGTTGTAAAGCGGGCAAATGTTCGTTGTTCGTAGCTTCAAATGGATACTTTGTATTCTCTTGCAAATGTTACTTGTGGTTCCAGTACTCACAGAGATCGACTCGGGGAAATAAGGCGTTGCGGGCCCCGAGCCCGATGCTGGAGCTTCCTTAGTGATGTGGAGAGTCGGCACAGGTCGGTGCGACTCTCAGCTTAAGAAGTGTTCTTGGGTCCTCAATCAGCAGGTGTGGGCAAGTAGGCAGGCGCAGCCAGCGACCCTTTTGCACGGCGGTGCAGGAGGGTCTCCACAGCGGGGGCGGCGCGGCCTGAGATGTCCGGGGATAGCGAAGCGGGGTCGCAGGGCACGGTCAGTGCAGCTGGATGACCCGGCGTAGATCACAGTCGTCGGACGGCTTCCGGCGGGAGGGGTGATAGCGCGGTCAGCGCGCTCCAGTAGCAGGCGGTGACAGGGATGCAGGCGGCCTGGCCCGGGGACAGAGAGCGGCTCGGGACGGAGCGGGGCTCTCACGGGTTTGAGGCAGGCGAGCTTCTGAGTGTCACGGCCCTAGGAGGGGCGATGAGGGGCGCAGTCTCTTTTCCAGCGGGATGCACACACGGCTCGAATTGGAGGATGAGCAAGAAGCACAGAGAACCCACTGGTCCTGGGGTTCAGTTCAGGGGGCAAGCTCAGATCAAGCCCTTGGAGAATGTTCAAGCACAAAGTAGCAAAGTCTTTTCAGTAAGTCTCTTCCTCTCCTTTCTCAGCAAGGCAAGCAGCAGGCCAGCTCCTCCGGCGTCTTCTTCTCCTTCTAGTCGGGCAGAGGTTCTTTGTGGTAAACAGGATTCTGATTTCTTAGGAGCCAGGCTCCTACTTTTATACCATGATTCTTTTGTTCTTTAGCGCCAGGGGGCCTAGGCCTGGCTCAGTCCAGTTCTGGAGCACTTTGTTATGGTGACTCTGCTCTTTCCTTTCAGCAGCAGGGCAGAGACATCAGCCGCCCCACAGGGGGCGGCGCCGGCTTTGTGGTGGCAGAGCACAGGGCTATTCAAGAGTCAAGGTGTACTCCTCCCACCCATCCAGGTGTCACCTCTCTACCCACCACCTGGCAGCCAACCTGTCTCTGGGGGATCCCCCCACCCTGCTCCTTACTGTTGCCAGGCAGAACACACACACACAGCAGAGGCGGACTGAGATGGTCAGGTCAGTAAATACTAACTTTCTAAAAGTAGCATTTACAAACCCAGGATATTAAAATAAACTTGACTACAAGAAGTATTTTATTATTCTGAGTTCAGGCATACTAAACTTGACACTTCTACCATGCTCTCTGAGTCCACTGGGGTCACAGCGTTGGCGTGATCCCGGCAGCCCAGTCTGGCCTATGGAGAGCAGGTAGCCTTCAATAGTGAAGAACGAAAATGGCTGTAATTCACTACTAAGACATGCCACACACATCAGGGCATGTCCTACCTTATGCCTACAATGCACCCTGCCCGTGGGCCTACCAGAGGGGTGGCTAATATGTAGGTAAGGGAAGGTTCAGGGACTGGCAAGTGGGGGCACTTGCGCAGTCAGCGCGACGGTCCCGGACCGCGCACAGGGTCTGCGGTGGCAGACCCTAGACACACTTTACAAGGCCGCTTCCGTGGGTGGCGCAACCAGCGCTGCAAGCCCACCAGCAGCATTGGCATCCACAAGCCCTGGCACCCCATGTGCACTTTACTGGGGACTGACAGTGAATCCAATAAACCAATCATGGACATCAATTACAGGTACACTTTACCTCGGGAGCACTTGCACTGCGGCACGGATTAGCCGTGGCGCAGTGCCCTGAGCGGACAACACCAGCAAAACAATCGAGGCACACCATCAAAAAGTGGAAGGGAAACTCACGCCAAGGTGCCAGGTCTAACACGTGTCCCCTCCAGCTGAAATGTGGGGAGAACTACCCTTGCCCAGGGGGTTCCTCGTCACTAAGGCGGAAATACCTGGACAGACCGTCAGCGTTGGCGTGATCTGTACCAGGACGGTGTTCCACCGTAAAGTCCATACCCTGTAGGGAGATGGACCACCTCAACAGCTTCGGGTTTTCACCCCTCATTTGCATCAACCATCTGAGGGGCCTGTGGTCCGTCTGAACCCGGAAGTGAGACCCAAACAAGTAGGGTCTTAGCTTCTTCAGCGCCCAGACCACAGCAAATGCTTCTCGCTCAATTGCACTCCACCTACTTTCCCGTGGAATTAACCTCCTACTGATGAAGGCTACGGGTTGGTCCCAGCCCTCCTCAGTCATCTGTGAGAGAACAGCCCCTACACCATGCTCTGAAGCGTCTGTCTGTACTAGGAATTCCTTGGAGAAGTCAGGGGCCAAGAGCACGGGCGCCGTGCACATGGCAGTCTTCAGGGTGTCGAAAGCCTTCTGACAGGTGTCAGTCCAAATCACGTTCCTGGGCTGCTTCTTGGAAGTCAGCTCTGTCAAGGGGGCAACGATCGTTCCATAGCCCTTGACAAACCTCCTGTAGTACCCAGTGAGCCCCAGGAAGGCCCTCACTGCGGTCTGCGTCTTGGGGGGTTCCCAAGCCAGGATGGTCTCGATTTTGGGTTGCAAGGGTGCCACCTTGCCACTCCCCACTTGGTGTCCCAAGTACACCACGGAACCCTGCCCAATCTGGCACTTGCTTGCCTTGATCGTGAGGCCTGCTCGGCGCAGAGCCGTCAACACTTCCCAGAGGTGGCGCAGGTGTTCGGGCCAGGTGGCACTGAACACTGCGATGTCATCCAGGTAGGCGGCACTGAACGCATCCAGCCCAACCAGTACCTGGTTGACCAACCTCTGAAAGGTGGCAGGGGCATTCTTCATCCCAAATGGCATGACTCGGAACTGGAAGTGCCCATCTGGTGTAGAGAATGCGGACCTCTCTTTGGCCCCATCGGTCAAGGCGATCTGCCAGTACCCAGACGTTAAATCAAACGTGCTGAGGAACCGGGCAGCCCCCAGCCGATCAATGAGCTCGTCAGCTCTGGGGATGGGGTGCGCGTCAGTCTTCGTTACTGAATTGAGTCCTCTGTAGTCCACACAGAACCGGAGTTCAGGTGTGGCTCCCGGCGCAGCAGCTTTGGGGACCAAGACCACGGGGCTGGACCAAGGACTGCTGGAGGACTCAACCACCCCTAGCGCAAGCACTTTGGAGACCTCCTCCTTAATGCAAGCTCTGACCCTGTCAGTTACCCTGTAAGCCTTGTGCTTTACAGGTAAGCTGTCTCCTGTGTCCACATCATGGACGCACCAATCTGTGACACCAGGAACGAGGGAGAATCGGTCGGAAAACTGTCCCAGCAAGTGGCGGCAATCTTCCTGTTGTTCGGGCGTCAGGGTGGGTGAGAGGTTAACTCCATCCACTGACCCATCTTTCTCAGAGGCCACTAAGAGGTCAGGAAGAGGCTCGGTCTCCTCTTCCATTCCATCATCAGTGGCCAGCAGCATGCCCACTTCGGTCCTCTCTAAGTGGGGCTTAAGGCGGTTAACATGTAGGACCCTCAAAGGGTTCCTGGGAGTCTGCATGTCCACCAAGTAGGTGATAGGACTTTTGCGCTCCACAACCTCAAATGGACCTGTCCACTTATCCTGAAGTGCACAAGGCTCCACTGGGGCCAAGACCCACACCTTTTGTCCAGGTTGAAGCTCTACCAGAGTGGCATTCCGGTCGTACCACCGCTTCATCTCCTCCTGGCTGGCTTCCAGATTTGCCTCAGCAAGTTGCCTGAAACGCCGAGTCTGGTTTCGGAAGGCCAGCATGTAACTATATACATTCTGGGGAGGTTTCCTGGGAGATTGCTCCCAGCCTTCCTTTACCAAACTCAGAGGTCCTCTTACCGGGTGACCATACAGAAGCTCAAAGGGGCTGAACCCTAGAGACTTCTGCGGCACCTCTCGGTAAGCGAAGAGCAGGCATGGCAAGAGGACGTCCCACTTACGCCTCATTGGACCGTCCAGGCCCATGATCATGCCTTTGAGGGTTCGGTTGAATCTCTCAACCAACCCATTTCCTTGGGGGTGGTAAGGAGTGGTGAACTTGTAAGTTACCCCACACTCCTTCCACAGGGATTTCATATATGTGGATATGAAATTGGTCCCCCTGTCGCTCACCACCTCTAGAGGGAATCCCACTCGGGAGAAAATTCCCATCAGTGCCCGTCCCACCACGGGGGCCGTCACTGTCCTCAGAGGGATGGCTTCAGGGTAACGGGTGGCATGGTCCACCAAGACCAGGATGAACCTGTTGCCCAGGGCTGTCTTGGGGTCCAGAGGCCCCACAATATCAATACCCACTCGTTGGAATGGCGTACCGACCACAGGGAAAGGTTGCAGAGGAGCCTTGTGCTTCCCTCCGCTCTTACCACTTGCCTGGCAAGTCTGACAGGTTCTGCAGTAGGAATCTGAATTCTTATGCATTTGGGGCCAGTAAAAGTGGGTGACAAGCCTGTCATAGGTCTTGTCCATCCCCAAATGTCCTGCTAAAGGCACATCGTGAGCCAGCCCCAGTAGGAAGGTTCTGAACTTCTGGGGTACCACCAGCACACGGGCTGACCCAGGTTCAGCAGCCTTAGGCTCGGAATACAGGAGGTCACTCTCCCAGTACACGTAGTGTGTTTTGGCCTGAACACCGTTGGCCTGGTCTGCAGCCTGCTGCCGCATACCTACGAGAGAAGGGCATTCTTTCTGCTCCCTGCAGAATTCCTCCCTGGAGGGACCTCCTTCTTGCTGCCAATGGGTCAGCTCAGGCAGATCTCCCAGTTCGGCAATCTGTTCCCCGGTAGGCTCCAGAGCATCCCCCTCAGGGTCTACTTCCTCCTGGGCCGTGGGAACTTCGGGGGCCGGTTTCCCGCGCCTCCTGCGCCTTCTCCCTAAGGCCGGTTCCCGGACCTCTCCCTCAGGCTCCAGGACCCTCTCAACACCCCTACTGGCTGCCATGGACCGGGTGGTCACGCACGCCCAGTCGGGTAGACCCACCATCCTCAGATGCGTGGTCTTCTCCACCTTTTCCCAAGGGGAACTCTCCAGGTCGTTCCCTAGCAGACAGTCTACAGGCATGTCAGTTCTCACAGCGACTTGTAGAGTACCAGAGACCTCCCCCCACTCAAAGGGAACTTGAGCCATTGGACAACGACTCTCTACGTTGTCAGCATTGACAACCCTACAGTAGGCATTGGGTACAATTTGCTCTTGAGACACCAGGTGTTGCCTCACCGAGGTCACGCTGGCTCCTGTATCTCTAAGAGCCTCAACCTTCTTTCAATTGATGGTCACCACTTGCCCATATTTCTTAGTGTTAGAGGGCAGGTAGGTTACAGGGACCATCTCACTGTCTCCTAGCGAGACTAGGGTCATCTGCCCGGGACCCCCACCCTCCTGGACTGCTACCTCCTCCCCAAAGTTAACACTAGCTACTTGCCGGGGTGGAGCACCAGTGGGTGCGGTCTTACCAAACAGGCGACACTTAGGATCAGAGGCAATGTGACCCGGGTCACCACACCTATAACAATTGAAGGGCCCCTTTGGAACAGGTCTACCTGTCGGGGCCCCGTTCTGCTGCGGGGGTGGGGGAGGCTGAGAACCCTTCTGCTGGTTCCCTTGGGAATTACTTTGGGGGCCTTTTTGGAACCCCTTCTGTTTACCCTTGTCCCCCCCACTCTTCTGCTGGGGACCCTGCCCACCTTTGGCGGAGTCTCCCACTTGACCCTTGTGGACCCTGGTGCTGAGCCAGCGGTCCGCCTCCTCAGCAAGCCTCCTCGGGTTGGACAGCTTGCTATCTATCAGGTGCTGGCGTAGCTCAGGAAAACATTGACTGGACAAGTGCTCCCATGCAATTAAATCAAGCAGCCCTTGATAATCATTCACTTTGCTACCCTTCACCCAACCATCCAGCGCTCTGCAGAAAAAGGTCACATACTCCACATACGTACTCTCAGGGATCTTCTTGGTCTCCCTGAACCTCTGTCTATATAGCTCAGGAGTTAACCCATACCTGGTCATTAAAGCTTCCTTCATATGGGGGTATGAGGTCTGGACTTCTAAGGGCAAATCTAACAGTGTGTCCCGCCCTTCCGCAAGGAACCTTCCCCACAACCCCGCTCCCCAGTCTTTCTCAGGGACCCGGTGTGAGGACATGGCCACCTCGTAGGCTCTAAACCACTGCCCTATGTCATCCTTTCTAAAATACTCCTTTACTACATCTTTGGGGATGTACACCTTGGACTCTACCTGCGCTGGTGGAGTGCTGCCACCAGAAGGAGCGGTGTCCAAACTTTTCGCCTTCAGCTCCAACTCCTTCAATCTTATATCATGATCCATTTGGCGTTGTTGTGCCTCCAGGGCCAACTTCTGCTTTTCCATTTCCATTTGTCCGGCCAACTTTGCCATCTCCATTGCATGCGCCCTGTCGGCTGCCCTGTCTGCCAGCTCCTCTGGCGACCGGACTCTGCTGGGTTCCTCAAGGTTGTCGGGTGGAACGATGTCCCCCGCATTCCGTGGGTCTCGTGACTCCTTCCAGGCTCTCAACGCCTTGGTGTACTGGGGCTTCCTCTTGAATCCAGCATGGGGGACTCTGAATTTTACACTGTAGCCTTTCAATTGCTCCATCGTGTAGCCTTCCAGTCTCTCCCAATCCACCTCATCTATTCCAGAAATCACGGAGAGCGCTCTTCCAGCAGAGAGTGAGCCAGGCATGGTTGCAGTAATGGCAGATGTCTCAACAAAGTTCAACAATTAAAAACCTGTGGCTGCGTTATTTGGTCTGCTCTCACTATCTGGTGATTAATAATTCACTGTATGCAAATTACAAGTGCAGATCCGAAATCCCAACCGCTGCCAACAATGTTAGAGTCGGGGATCTCTGGTTGGCGCAAGGTTGCCCTTGTGTCAAGCAGGAACCCTCTCCTCCACGTCAGGGCGCAGGATAACCCCTCGCGAATGACCCTTGCTCACCCTCTAGGTGCGTGGCGTGAGCAGCCAAGGCGATTCCTCAGGCGTTGTTGGTTAAGCACTTACAATCATACACACAGTAAATACATCAATCCCCCCAGAAACGGACACCAGACTTGGATATATATAAAAATACGCTTCTTTATGTAAAAATAGGTATATATATCTCAGCAGACTTATCACAAGACCAATAACGTTTTCGCTATGCCACCAGGTTGTAAAGCGGGCAAATGTTCGTTGTTCGTAGCTTCAAATGGATACTTTGTAGTCTCTTGCAAATGTTACTTGTGGTTCCAGTACTCACAGAGATCGACTCGGGGAAATAAGGCATTGCGGGCCCCGAGCCCGATGCTGGAACTTCCTTAGTGATGTGGAGAGTCGGCACAGGTCGGTGCGACTCTCAGCTTAAGAAGTGTTCTTGGGTCCTCAATCAGCAGGTGTGGGCAAGTAGGCAGGCGCAGCCAGCGACCCTTTTGCACGGCGGTGCAGGAGGGTCTCCACAGCGGGGGCGGCGCGGCCTGAGATGTCCGGGGATAGCGAAGCGGGGTCGCAGGGCACGGTCAGTGCAGCTGGATGACCCGGCGTAGATCACAGTCGTCGGACGGCTTCCGGCGGGAGGGGTGATAGCGCGGTCAGCGCGCTCCAGTAGCAGGCGGTGACAGGGATGCAGGCGGCCTGGCCCGGGGACAGAGAGCGGCTCGGGACGGAGCGGGGCTCTCACGGGTTTGAGGCAGGCGAGCTTCTGAGTGTCACGGCCCTAGGAGGGGCGATGAGGGGCGCAGTCTCTTTTCCAGCGGGATGCACACACGGCTCGAATTGGAGGATGAGCAAGAAGCACAGAGAACCCACTGGTCCTGGGGTTCAGTTCAGGGGGCAAGCTCAGATCAAGCCCTTGGAGAATGTTCAAGCACAAAGTAGCAAAGTCTTTTCAGTAAGTCTCTTCCTCTCCTTTCTCAGCAAGGCAAGCAGCAGGCCAGCTCCTCCGGCGTCTTCTTCTCCTTCTAGTCGGGCAGAGGTTCTTTGTGGTAAACAGGATTCTGATTTCTTAGGAGCCAGGCTCCTACTTTTATACCATGATTCTTTTGTTCTTTAGCGCCAGGGGGCCTAGGCCTGGCTCAGTCCAGTTCTGGAGCACTTTGTTATGGTGACTCTGCTCTTTCCTTTCAGCAGCAGGGCAGAGACATCAGCCGCCCCACAGGGGGCGGCGCAGGCTTTGTGGTGGCAGAGCACAGGGCTATTCAAGAGTCAAGGTGTACTCCTCCCACCCATCCAGGTGTCACCTCTCTACCCACCACCTGGCAGCCAACCTGTCTCTGGGGGATCCCCCCCACCCTGCTCCTTACTGTTGCCAGGCAGAACACACACACACAGCAGAGGCGGACTGAGATGGTCAGGTCAGTAAATACTAACTTTCTAAAAGTAGCATTTACAAACCCAGGATATTAAAATAAACTTGACTACAAGAAGTATTTTATTATTCTGAGTTCAGGCATACTAAACTTGACACTTCTACCATGCTCTCTGAGTCCACTGGGGTCACAGCGTTGGCGTGATCCCGGCAGCCCAGTCTGGCCTATGGAGAGCAGGTAGCCTTCAATAGTGAAGAACGAAAATGGCTGTAATTCACTACTAAGACATGCCACACACATCAGGGCATGTCCTACCTTATGCCTACAATGCACCCTGCCCGTGGGCCTACCAGAGGGGTGGCTAATATGTAGGTAAGGGAAGGTTCAGGGACTGGCAAGTGGGGGCACTTGCGCAGTCAGCGCGACGGTCCCGGACCGCGCACAGGGTCTGCGGTGGCAGACCCTAGACACACTTTACAAGGCCGCTTCCGTGGGTGGCGCAACCAGCGCTGCAAGCCCACCAGCAGCATTGGCATCCACAAGCCCTGGCACCCCTGGTGCACTTTACTGGGGACTGACAGTGAATCCAATAAACCAATCATGGACATCAATTACAGGTACACTTTACCTCGGGAGCACTTGCACTGCGGCACGGATTAGCCGTGGCGCAGTGCCCTGAGCGGACAACACCAGCAAAACAATCGAGGCACACCATCAAAAAGTGGAAGGGAAACTCACGCCAAGGTGCCAGGTCTAACACCCGCGATGCGCGTAAATTGGGACAAGTTATCTGCATGCAAGCAGAAGAAAGATGAGACAGTGTCAGACTTCTTTACTAGGTTTGAAGAAACATTTATTGACCACAGTGGGCAGGATATGAGTACTGAGGGTGGCCAACGGTTATTTGTGGATAAGTTTGTGCAGAATTTACTTCCTGACCTGTGTAAAAAGTTGAAAGACTCAGAGAGTTCTTGGGCTGTTTCTTCTTCAGCGCAAATACTGGCTACTGCACAGTATTATGAAAATAGAGATAAAGACGAGAAAGATAGAACAGAGAAGAAAACGAAGGAATTAAAGACAAAAGTCCTTTTACAGCAGGCTTACCCACCACGAGGAGGTCAGAACAATTATAGACAACCCCAAGGTGTCTATCACCAACCCCAACAGTTTCAGAACAACCAGCAAATGAATGGGTATTATCAACCACGTGTCCCTGTAGGTCCCAACCAATGTTCATACTGCAAAGAGGAAGGTCATTATAAATATAGTTGCCCTAAATTAATGCAGCGGAACGGTAATGCGTATGGCGCAAGAGGTAGGGGTGGTCAGCAAGCTCCTAGAGGCAGAGGGCGTGGAAGTGTTCCCCAGAACGCGCGTCCTCTTCCGCCCCAAAGCGCCATTAATAGCTTTGATCAGCAAGCTAACGCGACTAGTAATACGGCCCAGTATTATAATAATGATTATTATGCAGAGGAGGGCGATGCAGAAAATAATGATTATTAGGACAGCCATAGACAGAGAGAGGGAGTTGTTTCAGTGCCAGTGGATCAGAGTGGACCGTATGTTGAGGTGACTACAGCAAATGTAACGGAGCCTTTTCTGCTAGACACTGGTGCTGCAAAGAGTTCAATCATGCATTCAAAACTCCCTGGCGCACCTTTGTCTGGCGATATAAATGTTTCAGTAGGTTTTTCTGGCGCCCCAGTTAGGAACCCGATTTCTAGTCCCATGTCACTTTCTGTTGGACCTTGCGAGCTGAAAGCACCCCTGATTCTGACAACAGGTTGTGGTGAGAATTTACTGGGATTAGATTTGTTGAAAAGATTGCACGCTACACTGTATTGTTCTCCTTCAGGAGTACAACTTACATTAGGCAAGAAAGTGATTTCCCCAATGTACTTGTCTAAAAACACAATGCCGCCTGAATTGTCATCCCTTCTGGATGCCCTTTGGGCTACTGGTCCCAATGATGTGGGCCTCTTGGAGATACCGCCATATGTGGTGACTTTAAAGGCTAATGTCAGACTGCCACGTATTCCCCAGTACAAGATCTCTAATGAAGGGCAGAAAGCATTGTTAGACATTGTCAGCGACTTGATTAATAAAGATGTGATTGAGGAGACAAGAGGCAACGTTTGCAATAGTCCGATTTTACCTGTCTTAAAACGAACGGACCCTTCACAGCCACCTGTTTACAGATTTGTGATCGATCTCAGAGAGGTTAATAAGATTGTTGTGCCACAGTTTCCGGTTGTCCCTGATATAACTGCCTTGTTAACGATGATTCCAGCCTCTGCTGCATGGTTTTCAGTGATTGATTTAAAGAATGCTTTCTTTAGTATCCCAATTGCAGAAGAGAGCAGAGACATTTTTGGCTTTAGTCTGGGAGGCCGAAGCTTCCGCTTCAAACGCGCTCCCCAGGGCTACTGTGAAAGTCCATCAATATACAGTCAAGCTTTGAAAGCGCAGCTTGATGCACTTGTTTTACCTAGTGGCGCTATCCTGATTCAGTACGTGGACGATTTACTAATCGCTGCGGATACTGAAAAGATTTGTAAAGAAGCCACATTGTCATTGTTGCGCCATTTATCTGCTTTCCATCACAAAGTGTCTCTCTCTAAGCTGCAATATTGTCGACAAGAAGTGACCTAGTTAGGTCATCTCTTATCGAAGGAGGGAATGAAACTGACCCCAGAAAGAATTCAAGCCATTGCACAGTTGAGTGTGCCGAAAACACAGAGAGAAGTGCGTGCTTTCTTGGGCATCACTTCATACTGTAGGCATTGGATCCCTAGTTTTTCTTTGTTGGCAAAACCTTTAGTAGCCTTAACATGCAAAGACACACCGAATCCTATCCCATGGTCTGAAGAGTGCCAGAGAAGTTTTGTGGAATTGCGTAATGCATTGTGTTCGGCTCCTGTGTTGGGTACCCCTGACTACAGTAAGCCTTTTACATTGTATGTTCACGAGAAAGATGGTTGTGCGTTGTCAGTGTTAACACAGCCTTTTGGCGACAGACCGCGCCCATGCGCATATTTTTCATCAACCTTGGACCCTGTAGCGAGGGCATTGCCAAGCTGTCTGAGAGCGACAGCTGCTGCAGCAATGTCTATCCGACAATCTGCTGGTTTGGTAATGGACAATACATTGATTGTTATGGTTCCACACGCTGTAGACACATTATTAAATAGGACCAAGACACAACACTTGACTAGTGCGCGATTATCAGGCTATGAGCTTACACTGTTAGCAAATCACATACACATAAAGAGATGTAATACGCTGAATCCAGCTACGTTATTGCCAGTCCCAGCAGACTCAGACGAGATTGAGCAACACGACTGTCTGTTCAGGACAGAAGAAGAGACGAAAGGGAGAGTAGATCTAAAAGATACTCCCCTGACTGAGTGTGATGGTACTTTATGGGTGGATGGTTCATGTTTCAAACTCCCTAATGGTGACACGACTGCTGCATATGCTATCACGACTTTACACACGGTCGTGGAAACTGCACGAGTGCCACATAATTCGGCCCAAGCAGCAGAATTAATCGCCCTCACGAGAGCATGTGTGTTATCTGAAGGAATGAGAGTAAATATATACACAGATAGCCAGTACGCCTTTGGCGTGGCTCATAATTTTGGGCGTTTGTGGAAAGAGCGTGGGTTCCTGACGTCGCATGGAGCTAAAATTCAGAATGGCAAGTTGGTGAATGATCTCCTTGAGTCACTGACCCTACCGTTGCAAGTTGCGATCATGAAATGCAGTGCGCACAGGAAAGTCACAGATGATATTGGACGTGGGAATGCGTTTGCTGATGAGACTGCGAAAGAAACAGCACAGAATGTGAAGACTAGAATGTATGTTGCAGGCCCCACAAGATGGGTTGACGATGTTGGGATGTGTGAAAACACAATAGAGAGTGTGAAGTCGCTTCAAGCTGAAGCCACAGAGAAAGAGTTAAGCAAGTGGAGAGAAAGTATGGGTAAGTTGGATGAGAATGGTTGTTGGATTGATCTGACAGAACATAGGCGATGGTTGTTGCCTGACGCATATGTGCTCCCAGTGGTTACTATGGCACATGGAATGGCACACATCAGTACGAAAGGAATTTGTAAGTTGTTGGCTCCAGTATGGCAGAATGCTGGGATTCCCAAGTGTGCAGAGAATGTGGTCAAGAATTGCATAGTATGCTTGAAGTATAACCCTGGTAGGGGAACCCCAACTCCAGCTGGTCACTTTGCACCCCCATCATGTCCATTCGAAGTTTTGCAGCTGGACTTTATTCACATGGAAAGATGCAACAACCTGAAATATGTACTGGTGGTTGTTTGTGCTTTCTCAAAATGGATAGAGGCTTATCCTCTGAAAGATAACACTGCCCTATCCACAGCCAAAGCCCTTGTGAAGGAATTTTTCCCTAGGTTTGGGATGCCAAGAATGGTGTGGTGTGATAATGGAAGTGAGTTTGTGGGTAAAGTGATGAAGAACGTATGTGAAGGGCTAGGGATAAAGCAGAAGTTCTATGCTGCAAATCACCCCCAATCAGCTGGACTAGTAGAACGCTACAATGGAGCCTTAAAGCTCAAGCTGGCCAAAATCCAGGCGAGCACCGGTCTTAAATGGCCTGACGCTCTGCCTTTAGCACTCCTGTCCACCAGAATGACCATACACTCACGAGTGGGACTTAGCCCTTACGAGGTCGTCTTTGGCCGCCTGGCCAACGTATGGGGTGTACTGAGGCCTACGAAGTTTAGTGAGATTGAGCATCCAGTACTACTCGATTACTTGTATGATTTGACTGTTAAACTGCGTATTTTGCACCAACAGGTACATGATACTCTTCCCCAAGCTTCTGAACCTCCCGGACACCCTATCAACCCTGGCTCGTGGGTCCTGGTCCGAAATTTCCAGCGTAAGAGCAACGGCGAGCCTCGCTGGATCGGCCCTCACCTTGTACTTCTGTCGACAAGGTCAGCGGTGCGAGTAAAAGGGAAGAAGCACTGGATCCATGGTACCCACTGCAAAGTAGTCCCCTTGCCTCTGCCATATGACCAGTGGGTCCAGGAGGGTATCGCCGACTCTGAGACAGACACTGTGCCTCGTTTTGTACCATTCAGTGACGCACGCCTAAAAGACACAGTTTCAAACCAAGAGGGTGACAATATTCTGCAAGAAGCTGTGCCACCATCAAATCGACTGGACACCACTGAGCCTGAACTTTTGTTTCAAGACCAAACAGCACCTGGCCGTCTCCGCTATAATTTGAGACCAAGACCCATGGACAAATAAAGATTTCCTTACTATTTCCTTTTTGACATTTTTTGCTCTCCCATCTGAAGGACTTTCTTGATTTTTGTTTTTCGAACCACCATCCGGGTTCTGCCGCAGGGTCGCGGTGCCAAGACTTTGGGGTACAGGCCGAAGACGCTAGGTCAACGGTTCTGGTTGGTCTAGGGCGTTTCCCTGGACTAACAGGCGTACTCCTTAGCAGAAGAAACTCATCCGCCGCGAGCGGCCCGATTAGAGGATGGAGTTTTTTAAGATGGAGAGACCCGTTGAGGAAATGAACTTCAAAGCAAGGATGTGTAGAATTGTAATAACTAAATGTTTTGTATTTTTGTGCCTTTTTACACTGTGTAGTATCATGATGTTTATTGTAGGATTTGTGTTCTTCTCCGCTCAAAAGCCCATTGAACCCACTGAACAGCCTATACCCCTTTCTACTGCCTCCTCTCACTCTTTTCACCCTTTGCCTGAGCACGAACAGACCAGACGATCAGAGTTTGTAAATAACTCGTTTATCCAGCTCTTGCACCAGCACCAACTGGTAATGAATACGAGCAATTGCTGGGTGTGCGGGTTAATGCCACATACCATTAACAAGGGTATTCCTTATTTGGTGCTGCCGTATAGTTACAATGGATCGTCATGGGCATTCCATACCATGTTTCTCTATGCTCTAGATACGTACTCCCCTCGCCAACCGCGTTCCATTAGACCTATCACCAATAATAAGGCTTTGATGAAAGGAGTTGCTGATATGAGTAGGGATATTGATGCATACTCATCCATTCCCAAAGAAGAGCTGAGACCTTATGTAGGATGGAACGCGACGGGGTATAGTATTAGTCTGGGTGAAAGACAGCGAAAAATCTCATCTCCAATCTGGGTCGTACCCCACATGGGTCGGTTCTGCTTACAGGGTAATGGTCAGAATCCTAGAGCTCAACTGGGAAGAAGTGACTGTACTGAAACGTACACTTTCCCGTCACAGTTCTCCCCTGCGTTTTTGGCTGCCAAAGGCACATATTTCATCTGTAATGACCGAGCATATACATGGCTGCCCCCTGATTTCTCGGGCACATGTTATATTGCGAACTTGCTACCGCCGACATTTACTGCTGCCTCTGACTATCACAAGACCAGAGTTGTGAGAGGTGTAATTAGTAAGGAGGATACTGCCGGTCAGGAAGCGGGAGACTTCTTCTTGGGTTTCCTGCCGTTTTGGGGACCTATGGTCAATAGTAGGAACCTGAAACAGCTGACACGTGTGGTTGAATCCACTGTCAGTGTAACGGCTGGTGCCCTTGGTAATCTGACAGCTGAGCTCCAAGCGGATCGCCTTATGACTTTGCAGAACCGCATGGTTCTAGACGTTATTCTCGCAGACCGCGGTGGGGTATGTAAGGTTATTCAATCTAGTTGTTGCATTTTCATACCAGATAACGCTCCAACAGTATATCAAGCCATCTCCAAACTCCATAAAATATCTGAATCCATACACGTGGATAAGGGAGATTGGTCACTGGTGGGGTGGTTCTGGGAATTGATATCTGCCTGGGGTTGGAAAGTTCTGATGGTCATTGGAATGATCTTAGCCATTCTTTTCCTGTTCTGTCTGTGTATACAGTGTGCTCCTACGATATGTGGTCTCTGTGCTACCTTATGTGTAAGGAAACCTGTATCGAGGGACGAGCTAAGTAATAGGATGATGCTACAGCAACATCTCCATGACTTCGTGAACATCGACCTGGACTCGGATTAAGATGAGTATAGTGATTGCCTATGTAAGGGCAAAAGGAGGGTCTGTCGTACTTTAATATTCGGGACCGCGTAGGGGACAGGGCCCTACCCCTGTCTATCTTGGTATTAGCAAACCGCAAATGGTTAATGCGGTATGTACGAGTGCTTTATATATCGTTCTAGCTATGAATGCACTGTGTACACGCTATTCTGCTTCACTACGCGGGTTCCATTTTGGAAGCAGTGGCCATCTTGTCATTGCCCTCACATAGGCTATAATGGAGTAAATACGGGCCTCACAGTACATGGGCTTCTCCTCTGACTTCTCTGTGACCTGGGCAGCTGGCTCTGCTGCCCCGGGTCAAACTGGTCTCACGAGCTCCCCTTCCTCCGTCCACCTGTGATTAGCATCAGGGCTTGACCCGTCATAAAACCCTTTCATTCTACACAATCCTCCGGCTAATCTCTTTCACACCTGCTTGTTCCTGCTTTATGACTTGTTTCCCAAAACAGGAGATGCTCATGTTTATTGGGGGGCCTATTGATATCAAATGTGGGATCTGAACCTTACTGTGTAAATCATTGTGGGCTGGCCGAACTGGAATGTGGGATGGTCATCATGACTCTGCCTTTTCTTTGTAATGTACACTTGTAATGGCTGTATCATAAAACCTAGGAATGTATGCTTGAGGCAAGAAAAAGGGTATTTAAGATGAAGTCCGTTCCTATGATTTTCAGCAGTCTCCTGAGAACATACACGCTGTTGTACTTCTAGGATACCTGTAATTGGTCTGCAGCCAATAAACGAATCTTTGATTTCACCCAGAAGACTCTGTGTTTCTGTAGGTCTGGAACAGGGTGAACCCAGAAGTCATAGGGTGTGTGCCCCTGCACCGCTGGGACTAAAATACCCAGTACTTCAGTTCTCCCATCAATGTCCTGAAGTCGCACCTGAGTCCCTCCCAGAAGCTCCTTTTCATTGGAGCGGTTCTCGATTCGGCGCAGTTCCGGGTCTATCCGCAGGAACAGCGGGTCCGGGACATTCAGGCCCTGATTTCCATCTTCCGGCCTCTGTCCTGGGTTTCGGTCAGGTTGGTGCTGCGGCTTCTGGGGCTGATGGCCTCCTGCATCCTGTTGGTGCATCATGCCAGGTGGTGGATGCGGGCTCTGCAGTGGGACCTGAAGTTTCAGTGGGCCCAGCATCGCGGCAACCTGTCCGACCATGTCCTGATCTCGGAGGGCACTGCGAACCAGCTGCAGTGGTGGCTCACGAATCGCGATTGGGTCAGCGGCAGATCCCTCTCCCTACCCCAACCGGAGCATGTCGTAGTGACGGATGCGTCCCTCCTGGGATGGGGGGGCCATATGGGAGAGGCGGAGATCAGAGGACTCTGGTCTCCGGTGGAGACTCTGCTCCATATCAACCTATTGGAGCTGAGGGCGATCCGACTTGCACTGAAAGCCTTCCTTCCCTCTGTTCGGGGAAGTGTCGTGCAGGTGTTCACGGACAACACCACCGCCATGTGGTATTGCAACAAACAGGGTGGGGTGGGGTCGTGGACCCTTTGTCAGGAGGCTCTGCGCCTCTGGACATGGCTGGAACATCAGGGCATCACCTTGGTGGTTCAACATCTGGCGGGCTCTCTGAACGCCAGAGCAGACGAACTCAGCCGCCGGTGCATGATGGATCACGAATGGCGTCTGAACTTCGACGTGGCGCAAGGTCTCTTTCTGCAGTGGGGAGAGCCTTGGTTAGATCTATTCGCCACCGAAGAGAACGCGCAATGTCAGCAGTTCTGCGCGTTGGAATTTCCAAGGCGGCACTCGCTCTGAGACGCTTTTCGTCGCGAATGGAGTTGCGGTCTGTTGTACGCCTTTCCGCCTATACCACTTCTGCCCAGAGTGCTGAAGAAGATCAGGCGCGACTGGGCCCAAGTCATCTTGGTGGCTCCGGATTGGGCACGAAGGTACTGGTATCCCGAGCTACTCAGTATGTCCATCGATCCCCCGATACGACTGCCACTTCAGGATGACCTTCTGTCGCAGCAGAAGGGGACGGTCCTCCACCCGAACCTGTCCAGCCTCCACCTCCATGCGTGGAGATTGAGCGGCGACAGTTGATGCCATTTGACTTGCCTCCTGAAGTCTGTGATGTCATTCTGGCAGCCAGGCGTCCCTCCACAAGGACGGTATACGCCTGCCGGTGGAACAAATTTGTGGCATGGTGCACAGCAAAGGCTGTGGATCCCCTTTCTGCCCCTCTTTCTGAGGTTCTCCTCTTTCTTCTTTCTTTGGCCCAGCAGGGCTCTGCTCTGGGCACCTTGAAGGGTTATCTTGCTGCAATCTCTGCTTTCTTAAGGCTTCCTGATCAGCCTTCTCTTTTCAAGTCCCCTGTTGTCTCCCGTTTTCTCAAGGGCATTACTCATATGTTCCCTCCTGTTCCATTCGTAATGCTTCAGTGGGACTTGAACCTAGTTCTTACTTTTCTGATGTGCGCTCTCTTTGAGCCCCTTCACAACTGTCCACTTCGTCTACTGACTCTGAAAACTGCCTTCCTGGTGGCTATCACCTCCGCTAGGCGGGTGAGTGAGCTCCAGGCTCTGGCAGCTAAGCCTCCCTTCCTTTCGGTTCATCCGGATAAGGTTGTCCTCCGGACCCGTCCTTCTTTCCTTCCTAAAGTCGTGACTCCCTTTCACATCGGGCAATCTGTCACACTGCCCACCTTCTTTCCGCCTCCGCATCCTTCAAAAGATGGAGAGGCTCCACCGTCTGGACCCAAAACATGCGCTGTCATTTTATTTGGCCCGCACAAACCAGTTCCGGGTGGGCGATCAACTTTTCGTGATGGGTCATGTTGTGTATTAAACTCTGCTATTCTTTGGCGAAAAAGGTCCCTCCTTTTGGGCTGCGAGCCTATTCCACCCGGGCCACAGCGGCGACAACTGCCCTGGGACGGGGAGTCCCCTTGCAGGACATCTGTCAGGCGGCGACGTGGGCTTCACTGCACACCTTCGCCAAGCACTATTGCCTGGACAGCCAAGTCCGGAGAGATGGCCACTTTGGCCGTTCTGTTCTCCAGGACTTTCTGGTGTGATCTTGGTTCGCATGCCCACCTCCGGGGTTGGTATTGCTGGGGTATCTATTCTAAGGTGAGGAATCTAACTAACGTGTTTCTTTCAGATGAACAAGTTACTTACCTTCGGTAAAGATGTATCTGTAAGAAACATTAGTTAGTTACATTCCTCACCGACCCACCCAGCCTCCCCGTTCTGCGAACCGACATCTAGGGTTAAGGTTCTCCCTTTCAGGGCCCTAGATTTTTTGGCACCAGTGTCGGTCTCTTGCATGGCTCAGCGTCCCTGGCGCGGACAGCTATGTATAAGAACTGACGTCAGCGCGCGAGGGCGGCGTCTAAGTACTCCGACGTCATTCCGGCGCACGACGCCGACGACGGACGCGGAGCCGCAGATGACACCTAGCGACGCGCAAGGGGTATTGCTACAAAAATCTTTCCGGATACAGCCTGACGCCTGGGGATATTCTAAGGTGAGGAATCTAACTAACTAATGTTTCTTACAGATGCATCGTTACCGAAGGTAAGTAACTTGTTCTTTAGTTGTTGCTGGCGAAAGCACATTTGCTGGTCGATTGTTCGGACTGCTGCAGCCACGTGGGGTCTGTTTGTCAGGGTCTGCGTTGTTTCTGTTACCTTTACACACCCCGTAGCCTGCTCCCTTCAGTCTTCTGCCCAAGCATGGCACAACTCCAAGCCCGCATCTACACCCAGAACTAGAGGTGAATGTGGAAGAAGAGATATAGGAGAAACGGGTTGGGGCCGAGCACATTGAAAGCAGAAGAGAGCTTAGTAAACTTCGAGGCTAGACCCGGTGGCGTCAAGTAATGGCAAGGTTGATCCTGAGAGCAGATTGCACAATGATGTTTGAAGTTGGCTGACAGTAGGCGGGTAGAGCATTAAATCAATTGATTGGGACCTGCAAGAAGGAATGGCGACAGAAACTGGAGAGAGACAGATGTGAGACTTAACTGCTCGCCATGGATTCACGTGATTCTATCAACTGTCATAACTTTCAATCTTTCCGTATGCGTTTGTGTGACATTTCTGTTTGGTGTGTGCCTATGTGTTATGTTTGACTGACCCGCATTGGGGCTTTGAGTGAGACTTTAATCACAATCAGAAATGTACATAACTACCAAGCTTTCTGTTCTCTTACAAGTGACATTTTCATGTTAGTGTGCTTATGTGTTGCATATCTGAAAGATTACTAGGACTGCAATCTGCACTGCTAATGAATTATTTTTGACATTTAATTCAAAATTTCAGAACAAAATGATTCACAGATGTAGTAAACATTCTTTTCAATATATACTTTCATCTTTTTACATGTTTTGAATGAACAACCGAAATTCACATGAGTACATGTATCTTAAACAAAGCAATAATGATATCATAGAACACCCAATGCATTTCGGGACAGTATGTCCCTTCGTCAGGGGTATGCTGCAAAGAAAAGGAGAAAATTTCAAAATCTGCACTTTTGAAATTTTCTCCTTTTCTTTACAGCATACCCCTGACGAAGGAACATACTGTCCCGAAATGCATTGGGTGTTCTATGATATCATTTTTGCTTTGTTTAAGATACATGTACTCATGTGAATTTCGGTTGTTGAGGCATGGTAAAAAGAAGTTGAAGAAGCGACATCGCTCTTCTGACTCCCCTCGCCGGTCGCGCGACTCGGCCGAGGGTTCGGGTGGCACCACCCGCGCAGCTCCACCGGAGCCGCTGGAGTCTCATCCGGCCCCATACCCTCCGGTCCCTGGGCCTCATGCGACTCCGGGCGAGATTCGGGACTTCCTCGTGGCCATGAGGAGGCTCGCTCCGCCGTCGATGCTTGCCGGCGCGCATCTGTGCCCCGCAGGTCCGACTGCCAGTGGTCTAGACACTTAGCCTGACACTGGTTTCATCTCTCCTCCTTCCGTGGCTACGGAGAAGGGTGCGACTTATGCTGTGGTGCTGCGCAGGACGGCCCAGGCCTTACTCCTGGAGCTCCCTGCAGCGGCCGTGAGGACTAACCTTCTCACTGAGGTGCTTCAACCGCCGGTAAGCTCTTCGGAGCCTCTACTGCAGTTCAATGAGGCCCTCACCGACGTTCTGCAGGGCACCTGGTCCAAGCCCTCCACAGTACCTCCTGTGGATCGGAACGTAGCCCGGCGCCACCGCCCAGCTCCGGGCGACCCCAGCTTTCTGTCCGTACACCCCACCCCTGAGAGTCTGGTCATCCAGGCCTCCACGTCCCAAACCGCCTTCCCATCCGCACCTCCGGATCGGGAATCCAAAAGGTTGGAGCAGTTTGGCAAGAAACTGTTTTCCTCCCTCAGTCTGGGGTTGCGGTCCATTAATACTGCGTGTCTTTTGGAGCATTACACCCACTCTTTGTGGGATACGGTGGCGGACGTGCTGCCCCAGTGTCCAGAGGAGGCCAGGACACGGCTCGCCCAGGCTCTTGCTGAGGGGCGTGATGCAGCACAGTACTCCATTCGATTTGGACTTGACACCACAGACTCGCTGGCTAGAGCGATTTCAACGACGGTGGCGATTCGTCGTCACGCCTGGCTGAGGTCCACAAACTTTTCAGGGGATGTACAGAGCACCCTCATGGACATGCCCTTTGGCCATCGCCTTTTTGGCAACAAAGCGGATAGTGCGCTGGAGCGCCTTAAGGACTCCAGGGCTAAGGCCAAGTCCTTGGGCCTCTCGGCCCAGCGCCAGCAAACTTCTGCTTTTTGTCCCTTTCGTGGCCAAGGAAGGGGCGCCCCCGCACGTTCGTCCAGCCACAGACCGCAGAACCAGCCTCAACGCGGTCGCGGACGTGGATTCCGCCCATGGCGGAGCAGGGGAGCAGAGAGCCAGTCAGTCCACATCTGCTCCCGCAGCGTCTGCCTCAAAGCCTTCCTAGTCCGAGCTTTCAGGCCCATTCCATGCCAGTGGGGTACCATCACTTCGGACAGGTGGGTGCTGCAAATCCAGTCCATGCCTCTGCGTCACAAAGCGCGTTCCCTTTCGCACCTCTGGATATGGAATCCAAAAAGGTGGAGCAGCTTGGCAAAAAGCTGTTTTCATCTGCCAGCTTAGGGTGTCGGTCGGTGAACACCGCATGCCTCTTGGGCTGTTATTCCCACTCTGTGTGGGACACGGTTGCGCATGTGCTGCCTAGCTGTCCGGAGGAGGTCCAGATAGTATTCGCCCAGGCTGTTGCTGCTGGGAGAGACACCGCTAAGTTCACCATCCGTTGTGGGCTTGACACCGCCGACTCGCTGGGCATGGCGATTTCCACGACTGTGGCGCTTAGGCACCACACCTGGCTGAGAACAACTGGCTTTTCAGGGGATGTCCAGAATACCCTGATGGACATGCCCTTTTCTGGCATTCTCCTTTTTGGCAATAAGGCAGATAGTGCGCTGGAGCGCTTTAAGGACTCACGGGCTATGGCCAAGCCCTTGGGCCTGTCGGCCACTTGGCCACCTCCGCCTTCTGCCTTTCGCTGCTTTCGTGGCTGAGGAAGGGGGCGCCCCACTACTTTCGCAGGGCCACAGGCCGGCGCATCAACTTCCTCAACGCCGACGTGGGAACCGTCGAATAGGTTCAGGGGGCCAGCGGGCGGGTCAGTCCACCTCCAACCCCGCGGCATCCACTGCAAAGCCTTCCTAGTCCGTCCTTTCAGGTCCATCAAACGCTAGTGGGCAGACGGATTTGCCATCATCTCCCCCACTGGCGCAACATCACTTCGAACCAGTGGGTGCTGCAAATTGTCCGAAGGGGCTACTCCCTCCCCTTCGAGACTACCCCTCCAGCCATGCCACCTCAGTATCACCGCATGTCGGGGGATCACTTGACGCTTCTCCAGCAGGAAGTTGCGGCCCTCTTGGCCAAGGGGACCATCGAGCGCGATCCGACACCCGAAGTAAGTCGTGGTTGTTATCCCCACTACTTCGTGGTTCCAAAGACGTGTGGAAATTAGCCTTTTTAGGGGCCCAACGTTGCAGGGTTCACCCTATCTGTCCACGGGTCCTTAAACCAGCAAAGAAGAAATTGGCACTGAAGTTGGAATATTAAATAACAAGTTTATTAATCTTACTTGAGTGGGACTACATCAATACGGTCCCCTAAGGCCACTGTAGGAGGTAGTCCAAGGAGTAGAGAAACCAGGGGTCTTTTATATGCATTAGTTGCATTGTCAGCATGAGACCAAGGGGAGATACTGGCACATACAAGAATAGGTATTGACTAACATGGGCATACAAATATGTCTTGGTCAACAAAGTGGGAGGGGAGACATTTCTGTTTGCATCTGTTAAAACAGCCTGATATTTACAAACTAAGACAAGTGCATTCTGGCAGCTACAGGCCTTTCTGAGCATGCGCAGTGCAATGGCTCAGTACGGAAGTAGTTAATTATAGTTGATGACTAAAGCAAAATACAAGGGCAGGCAACAGTGAAGACGGAAGAAGCACATGGCTAGCACGTGGCTAACTAAAATGGCTGCCACATCCAAAATGGCTTCAGCTTATGCTAACAGCGATTTCCACGGACGACCCTTTTAGCATTAGCTGAAGACATCTCTATGATCTGAAGGAATATAGAAATACCTTATACACATATTATCACAAAAACTATTTTTGCTTTGGGGGACCAGGAGGACCAAACGGGGCCATGGAAATTAGGACCAGGAGCCGCAGAGTGCTGCTCATCCTCAAAAATGGTGCGACCAAAGGGGTACATTGCTAAAAAGTAATTGGAGGATAGAAGCCGCTGTACAACCAGCCAGAGGGGAGTCTTCTCCCTGTGTCCGTCTGAGCCTCACAGTCAGGCTCTTATCGTTCATCAAATGTTTACTTCTCCCACGGTGGAGCTGCACAACTTGCAACTCAGGAAAACAATCATGGCCGAGGCAAAGGGAAAAGTTTCTTCTTTCAGGATAGGGCTATCACCCTCCAGGGCAAACACCCTCAACGATCCTATTCAGTGTCTCCGGCAGTGCACCAGTATTCTTCACTCTAACAGACACCAGAAGCACAGCACCTGTACCCTGAATTCAAGTCCTTCCCTAACTCCTGTGTTGCTCCGCTGGCGCACTGCTCTTTCGTCGGGCCACAGATTGCACCTAGTATGCCCAGGCACCTCTTGATCAACAAACAAAGATGCAGATTTGCATTCACTTGGGGACCAGGACTCAGAGGCCTGATGCTGGAGTATCTGAAGCAACCCTTGTTTCAGAGGGGGTCACCTCAAGCAAAACCTCCTTGCCGTCCTTGTCGATCTTTGCCTCTCTCAGCTGGACATCAGCAAAAACGGGACAGCTCTCTGTCCTGATTTGTGAGCCTGCCTTTCACTCAAGACAGTGGTAGGGGTACACACATCACATGACTGGCGTGCACCCAATGCTTCCGACCTTCGACTTTCACTGCTGTCCTGGTCGCCAATAGCACTTGCATCGGTTCACGCCACTTCGGCTCTAGGCTGGACTTGCGCTGGAAATTGCGCACCAAAATGTAGTCTCCAGGTTGGATCTGATGTCCGGGCCCCTCTGGCAATGGTTGTAGGGCAGTAGATATCTATTAGTGAACAGCACAAAGATCGTTTAGACAAGGCATACACATAATCTATCAACAGAGAGGATACTCTATTTCAGAAAACGTCTCGGGGCGCCCCATACATTAGCAGGACGCCCAAGAACCACTTCATCTATCTGACAGTAAAAAACACCCTGGACCTATTAGCGAGTATAAAAGGAACCTTTAGTGAACTGACAAGAGTAAATTTAGTTTTTCTCTCCCAATCCCAAGCAGCCAAGGAAGTCTGTATTCATTTACTAAACATACTCTGAATCCTTACAAAACAACTATTTTTGGTGTTTCTTGTGTTAGCAAGCTTGTGTTTCATAAATCATATAGTTCACAATACTTCTTCTACTTGTGATTTTTTTTCACTACTGTACAGGACTGTGGACACTTTTAGAATTATTTTCCTTACTTAAGAACAACTATATGTTTCACTTATAACCATGTTCTCATGTTATAGATGTAACAGGAAACCCTAAAACTGTGAACGTAACAGAGATCTGTATTGCATGAATAACTAACACATTAATCCTAAAAAAAAAACATTCACCAGCTCTAGCAAGGATGTCAGAGCCAAGAAGACTTGCACTGGTGAGGTGCTTTGTCTCTATTTATTTAAGAACATATTCACAGCATCTTGTGAAATGAATGACTGAAGCGAGCCTAACCAATTGTCTCATAGCCGCTCCTAACCAGCTTAGACAGGCGAGAGAGACAGAGAGAGTGTAGGAGAGTAGGGTCTGCTTTCTATGTTCACCCCCACTTTTTGCTTTTTGCTTTACTAGTTTTCGACTTAGATGTGGCTGTGGGCCTGCTAATCAGACCCACAGCCCTGCTGTTCTCTCTCTAAATTAATACTATGTACTTTAGGTGCATAACCCATTTGGATAGGATCACCTTATTGGCCCCTGTACAGTGTACCCTAGGTACCCAGGGCATAGGTGTACCCTAGGCCTACCAGGGGCTGCAGCATGTATTATGCCACCCCTGGCCTGGCCTTCCATTATGACACAACTGGCTGATCACTCAGCTGGGGCAAGGTCGTGTAATCACTCCTTGCTTAGGTGTAGTGTTCCTACACCTATCCTACATATAGACACATGTGTACCTATCAGCCACTCCTATGGCAGGCCTTAACAATCCTGGAGGCAGAGTGCTTGGTAACATGTGAGATGGTGCTCTAGCATGAGCTGAGCCTGTCTGCAGCTTTCGGAACCATGTCCTTATAGCTGTTCTATGACATAGCCTACCATATACTCTTAAAGTGCCTTATAATCTTAAACGGTTATGGTAACTATGGTTTGGCTTTATCAAAACATGTCGTGTAAGGTGTCTAACACTTTGGAATAATACCCCCATCCCATTTCTGGGGATGAGGATATTATCCCTCCCTTCTAGAGGGAGAAGACATGTTGTAACCTACTTACCCGGTTAAAAGTTAACCAGAGCCCCAGCATCATAAAATGGATGCTGCTGCCACGACACAAGTCTGACCTCCTGCTGCTGGGAGTGATCCCGGCAAGGGAGGCTTGGACAATAGGTTTCCTGCCTTGGGAGGTGCGAGCACCACCCCAGGCAGGCCTTAGTGTATTGGGGCAGGGAGGGATGAAAGAAACGAGACACTGCATGGGGCACACAAGGTGCTCCATGCATAGTCCAGTTCAAACCGGTGCTGGGGCACACCAGCCCCAGTCCTGGCGCGAAACTGGACAAAGGGAAGGGGGTGTAACCACCCCCCTCCCAGGTCCCACCCATAAGGCGTGACCTAGCAGGTAACCCAGCCCCCCAGATTTGGATAAGAGTGGTAGCTGGGCCCCAGGAGATTAGATTATCCTGAACCTGCAACTTGAACAGAAACTCTGGACCTTCGACATTCGACGAAAGAAGAAGACTGAAGAATCTCCCTTGTGGCCAAGGAGTGGCAACCCTGTGCAAACAGGCACCATCAAGAGACTACCCTTTGCTTTGCTGAAGTCCTACGAGGGACCGACGGCAGAGCCCGACCAGAGCCTTGACTTCCAGACTTCTCCGACCCTGATCCACATCCACAGCCGAGCTGAGATCCGTGGAGGCGACGAGAGACGTGGGACCGGCTACCTGGGAAAAGTGGCGAGTGTGAGAAGTTGGCCTGATGTATGATGTCACTAGTTATAGTGTACACCTTATATCAGTCCAAATACCCTTATGGTGATTGGTTGTAAAGTCAACCTTATAGACCAGCTATCCTAGTGGTAGCATGGACAAGAGCAGTCTTAGGCTAAACTCTGAATGGCATGTGAAGCCAGCTGTGATACCATATATAATCCCTTGAATACCAAATGAAAGGACACCACAACAGATATATATATAAAATAAAGTGTATTTATTCTAAGCAAACCCTCAGCACTCTTTATGAGATTAGAGGTAAGTACAACACAGTCTTATTTATGCATACATTAAGTCACACAGGTAAGTAATACAGTTAGGCCCTAGGGGCCACGCAAACCATATACTAAGTAAGTGGTATAAGAACCACTGTCACGGAAATAGAGTAGGCCTAGGCCTAGGGAATCGCTGGGGCTACACTACACTAGCGTTAGTTAGGAAGTGGGAGGCCCACGGGATTCGTGTGCAGAGTGGAAACACTCACGCGTAATGCGTAAAAGTCAATAGCAATAGTACAGTTTAGAAAACGGTAGATTTAGGACACTTCCGGAGTAGCTAGGAAGTTGAGACTTGAAAACTAGACACTAGGATAGTCACTATCTTGATGAGCACCGGAGTACCCAAGTTACCTAGCCCACAGGCTGCGGGTGCATAGGGGTGAAGATGCGTCGTTTTCGTCGTCGACTCCTATGGATGCCTGACGAAAGATGCTGACAGGCAGTCAGTGAAGAGTGTCCGGTGGATCCCAAGGCTGGGATCAAGAAGAGAAGAAACCTGCAAGCAGAAGGGACAAAGTCAAGGTCACTAGCCAGTGACCACGTGGAACCAGGAAGGAACCAGGCGATGTCGTGAAGACTTGCAGGTGAAGGTGAAGCTTGTCGCTGCAGCCAGGAGGACCAGGAAGTGTCGAGGACGACCAGGACCAGGAGGCGAGCTGTCCCACGAAGGCTCTTGCTGTCGGCGGCGTCGAAGTTGGACTAGGACTCACCAAGCCTTGGCAAGCGGAACCCACGAAGAACGAAGGACTTGCTTCTGGTGCAGACCAGGAAGGTCTGGGGTGCTTCTTCTTTGCAGAGAAGCGGGAGCCAGTCTGGAGGAGCCAAACCAGCGCAGAAGATTTCAGGGTGCGTCGTCACAGAGGCCACTAGCCAGCGGGCAAGCAACCGGACAGACGCGGCAAGCAGGAAAATGCTGAAGGGCCCCACGCAGGACTCGTGGAGTGTGGGGGGCTGGTCTTCGGTGCAGATGGTGCTTGGGGTTGGGGCTTCTCAATCCCCGGTGCACAACTTCGAGGGTACCTCAGAAGCTGCGCTGTAAGTTACTAGCCACTTTTTCCAGGTAGCCGGTCCCACGTCGCTCGTCGCCTCCACGGATCTCAGCTCTGCTGCAGATGTGGATGAGGGTCGGAGAAGTCTGGAAGTCAAGGCTCTGGTCGGGCTCTGCAGTCGGTTCCTCGTAGAACGGTCGCAAAGCAAAGGGTAGTCTCTTGATGGTGCCTGTTTGCACAGGGTAGCCACTCCTTGGCTACAAGGGAGATTCTTCAGTCTTCTTCTTTCGTCGAATGTCGAAAGTCCAGAGTTTCTGTTCAGTTTTGCAGGTTCAGGATAATCTAAAGTCTTGAGGCCCAACTCCCACTCTTATACTAATCTGGGGGGCTGGGATACCTGCTAGGTCACGCCTTATGGGTGGGACCTGGGAGGGGGTGGTTACACCCACTTCCCTTTGTCCAGTTTCGCGCCAGAGCTGGGGCTGGAGTGCCCCAGCGCCGGTTTGAACTGGACTATGCAAGGAACACCTTGTGTGCCCCAGGCATGTCTCATTCCTTTCAGCCCACCCTGCCCCAATACACTAAAGGCTGTCTGGGGAGGTGCTAGCACCTCCCCAAGCAGGAAACCTATTGTCCAGGCCTCCCTGGCTGGGATCACTCCCAGCTGCAGGAGGTCAGACTTGTGTCGTGGCAGCAGCATCCATTTTGTGATGCGGAGGCTTTGGTCAGAGGCTAACAGTTGAAGTATGATTTTAACATGTCTTTCCCTCTAGAAGGGGGGAATAATATTCTCATGTCCAGAAATGGCATGGGGTTATTATTCCCTAGTGTTAGACACCTTACACGACATGTTTTGATAAAGCCAAACCATAGTTACCATAACCGTCTAAGATTATAAGGCACTTTAAGAGTATATGGTAGGCTATATCATAGAACAGCTATAAGGACAAGGTTCCGAAAGCTGCAGACAGGCTCAGCTCATGCTAGAGCACCATCTCACATGTTACCAATCACTCTGCCTCCAGGATTGTCAAGGTCTGCCATAGGAGTGACTGATAGGTACACATGTGTCTATATGGGAGTTAGGTATAGGAATACTACACCTAAGCAAGGGGTGATTACACGACCTTGCCCCAGCTGAGTGATCAGCCAGTTGTGTCAAAATGGAAGGCCAGGCCAGGGGTGGCATAATACATGCTGCAGCCCCTGGTAGGCCTAGGGTACACCTATGCCCTGGGTACCTAGGGTACACTGTACAGGGGCCAATAAGGTGATCCTATCCAAATGGGTTATGCACCTAAAGTACATAGTATTAATTTAGAGAGAGAACAGCAGGGCTGTGGGTCTGATTAGCAGGCCCACAGCCACATCTAAGTCGAAAACCAGTAAAGCAAAAGCAAAAAGTGGGGGTGAACATAGAAAGCAGACCCTACTCTCCTACACAACCCCCCCCCAAACTTAGGGACATTAAACTAACCTTGACCAGTTGAGTCTTCATGTTCTAAGTGGAAATATCTGGAGAGTCCATCTGCATTGGCATGGTCAGTCCCAGGTCTATGTTCCACTGTGAAGTCCATCCCCTGTAGGGAAATGGACCACCTAAGAAGTTTGGGATTTTCACCCTTCATCTGATTTAGCCACAAGAGGGGCTTATGGTCTGTCTGAATCTTGAAGTGAGTGCCAAACAAGTATGGCCTCAGCTTCTTCAGGGCCCAAACCACAGCAAAGGCCTCCCTCTCAATAGCTGACCAACGTTTCTCTCTAGGGGTCAGCCTTCTACTTATAAAAGCAATGGGCTGGTCTTGACCATCTACATTCAGTTGTGAAAGAACAGCTCCCACACCTAACTCAGAAGCATCTGTCTGGACAATGAACTCTTTGGAGTAGTCTGGACTTTTCAGAATAGGTGCACTGCACATGGCCTGCTTCAGGTCATCAAATGCTTTTTGACAGCTTACTGTCCACTGAACTTTCTTTGGCATCTTCTTGGAGGTCAAGTCATTAAGTGGTGTCACTATGGACCCATAGTTCTTAACAAACTTTCTGTAGTACCCAGTCAGGCCCAAGAAAGCTCTGACCTGAGTCTGGGTAGTTGGAGGAGCCCAGTCCTTTATGGTCTGGATCTTGCTCTCCAGTGGTTGAACCTGACCCCCACCAACTAGGTGGCCCAGGTATACAACCTTGCTCTGCCCTATCTGGCACTTAGTGGCCTTGATAGTGAGGCCTGCCTTTTGCAGGGCCTCTAAAACATTCCTCAGGTGGACCAGGTGATCCTCCCAGGTGGAGCTAAAGACAGCAATATCATCAAGATAAGCTGCACAATAATCATCCAACCCAGTAAGGACTTGATTCACCAACCTTTGGAAAGTGGCAGGTGCATTCTTCAAACCAAAGGGCATTACCACAAATTGATAATGTCCTCCTGGGGTCGAGAAAGCAGTTTTGGCCTTTGCACTCTCAGCTAGTCTGATTTGCCAGTAGCCTGCTGTTAGGTCAAATGTGCTCAAAAACTTAGCAGCTGCCAGTCTGTCAATGAGCTCATCTGCCCTAGGTATTGGGTGGGCATCTGTCCTAGTGACAGCATTGAGACCTCTGTAATCCACGCAAAACCTCATCTCTCTCTTACCATCTTGGGTGTGAGGTTTTGGCACAAGGACTACAGGACTAGCCCAAGGGCTCTCTGAAGGTTCAATGACTCCCAGCTCCAACATCTTTTGTACCTCAACTTTTATGCAGTCCCTGACATGGTCAGGTTGCCTGTAGATTTTACTCTTCACAGGCAGACTGTCACCAGTGTCCACCTCATGGGTGCACCAGTTTGTCTGACTTGGGGTCAGAGAGAACATATGTCTGTAGGATTGCAGAACCTGTCTGCAGTCCTGTTGCTGATGGACAGTGAGGCTGTCAGAAAAGACCACACCATCAACTGAGCCATCATCAGGGTTCTGAGTCAACAGGTCTGGGAGAGGGTCACTCTCTTCCTCCTGCCCCTCATCTGTAGCCATGAGTAGCCCCATGTCTGCCCTGTCAACATATGCCTTCAATCTGTTGACATGAAGCACCCTGTGGGGGCTTCTGGGAGTCCCAAGGTCCACCAAGTAGGTGACTTCTCCCTTCTTCTCAACAATAGTGTGGGGTCCAGACCATTTGTCTTGGAGTGCTGCTGGGGCCACTGGCTCCAACACCCACACTTTCTGTCCTGGCTGGTAAACAGTCAGTACAGCCTTTTGGTCATGCCAAGCTTTTTGGAGTTCTTGGCTTGCCTCAAGGTTTTTAGAAGCCTTCTTCATATACTCTGCCATCCTGGAGCGGAGACCAAGTACATAATCCACTATGTCTAGTTTGGGTTGTCTGAGAGGTCTCTCCCATCCTTCCTTCACCAAACACAGGGGTCCTCTTACAGGATGCCCAAACAAAAGCTCAAAAGGGCTGTAGCCAACCCCTTTTTGTGGGACCTCTCTGTAAGCAAACAGAAGGCAGGGTAAAAGGATGTCCCATCTTCGCCTAAGCTTGTCTGGTAATCCTTTTATCATTCCCTTTAGGGTCTTGTTGAATCTCTCAACAAGCCCATTGCACTGTGGGTGATAGGGTGTGGTGAACTTATAGTTAACACCACACTCCTTCCACATTGCAGTCAAGTATCCTGACATAAAGTTGGTACCTCTGTCAGAAATGACCTCCTTTGGAAAGCCCACTCTGGAGAATACTCCAAGCAGGGCCCTTGCCACAACAGGAACTGTTGTGGTCCTCAGGGGAATTGCTTCTGGGTACCTGGTGGCATGGTCCACTATCACCAGTATGAATCTGTGCCCAGATGCTGTTTGTGGGTCCATTGGTCCTACAATATCTATGCCCACTCTTTCAAAGGGGACCCCCACCACAGGTAGTGGTATGAGGGGGGCCTTTGTGGTGCCACCTGATTTGCCACTGGCTTGGCAGGTGACACAGGAGCGACAAAACTCCTTAGTATCTTCTGACATATGGGGCCAGTGAAAGTGAGGGACAAGCCTGTCCCAAGTCTTGTTCTGGCCTAAATGTCCTGCAAGGGGAATATCATGGGCCAAGGTTAGAAGGAAGCCTCTGAACTTCAGTGGTATGACCAACCTCCTGGATGCACCAGGCTTGGGGTCTCTAGCCTCTGAATACAGTAGCCCTTCATCCCAATACACTCTATGGGTACCTTGAGCATTCCCTGCAGCCTCAGCAGCAGCCAGCTGTCTGAGGGGTTCAAGAGAGGGGCAGTCTAATTGAGCCTGCCTCAGATCTGCCCTTGAAGGTCCCCCTGTCCCAAGAAACTCAACCTGATCAGGTTCAAGTTCTTCTAGGACAGTTCCTTCAGGGCTCTCAGAATCATCCTCCTGGGAGGGCTGATCCACCACCTGAGGCAGGGGGGAAGGCACAGCCTTAACCCTACTGCTCTTTCTCTTGGGTTGTGACTGGTCCATAGTTTCAGGATCCAGCACTTGTTCAGTGGTGCACTTTTTGGCCTGTGACCTGGTCACAGCAAGGACATGTGCATCTATCCCCAGCATTTCTGCATGGGTCCTATACTCCACTTCAGACCAAACTGAAGTTTCAAGATCATTGCCCAGTAAACACTCTACAGGAAGGTCTGAACTAACAACAACTTTCTTGAGGCCAGTTACCCCTCCCCAGGAGAAGTTAACAATAGCCACACTATGGGAGGTAGTGGCATTGCTAGCGTTGGTCACTAGGTAATTCTCACCTAGTATGATCTGTCCAGGGTCCACAAAAGCAGGTGTCACCATTGTGACACTAGCTCCAGTGTCCCTGTAGGCCGGAGCCATTCTTTGGTTGATAAAAGGTGTCTGTCTGTACTTGCCCAGGTTACTGGGGCCTACAGTAGAGGACAAAGCTAAGTCCCCATCACAGATCAGGACAGCCTGAGTAGGTACTCTGACTAAGCCAGAATCCTCCTCAGTTCCCAGGGTTAACCCTACTACACCCTTTTGCTGGGAACCACCACTTACAGCTGAACTAGGGGGTACAGTTGCCTTAGGGGCAATGGTGGCTGGGGGCTTATCCTTTTTGGTGCACTCACTAAACCAATGTGAGTTGGACTTACAGTAGTTGCACCATGGTTTCTTTTGGCCATCTTTCTTTTTATCCTTTTTGGAACCACCCTCCCCCTGAGCCTTTTGGGGGCCTGGTGAAGACTTCTGGTCTTTTTGTTTCTGCTCATTACCCTTCTGGTCTGCCTTTTTCTGATCACCGCCCTGGTTCTGGTTTTTCTGCTTAACTCTAGTCCTGACCCATCTATCTGCCTTCTTTCCCAATTCTTGGGGAGAAGTCAGATCAGAATCAATCAGGTGTTGATGCAATAGCTGGTTTTGACAGTTGTTAAGTATTTGCTCTCTCATGATCAAATTATACAATCCTGTATAGTCCTTAACCTTACTTCCCATTAGCCAGCCTTCCAGAGCCTTAGTGGCACAATCTACAAAGTCAGTCCAGTCCTGAGTCTGTGTCTTCTGGGTATCCATGAACAACAACCTGTATTGTTCAGTGGTTAGGCCAAACCCATCAATCAGAGCACTCTTCAGGACAGTGTAATTATCTGCATCCTCATCCCTAACTGTGAGGAGCTTGTCTCTTCCTTTCTCAGAGAAGGAGAGCCACAAGATAGCTGCCCACTGACTTTGGGGTACCTGCTGTACTTTGCAAGCTCTCTCCAAAGCAGTTATCCATTTGTGGATGTCATCCCCACACTTGTAGGGAGGAACAATCTTGCTCAGGTTTCTATTGTCATAGTGCCTGTCTCTATCTCTAGGAATGTTGCTGCCACCAGTGGGTTCTAACCCACTTAACTTTTGTTCTCTAGCCAGAGCAAGCTTCTCTTTGGCAAGGGCAAGTTCTTCCCTCTGAATCCTCAGATTAGCCTCCCTCATTCTGGCTGCATGCTCCTTTCTCTCAGGTGAAGTCATTCCCCTGTGAGAGGAAGCATTAGAGATGCTAGAGACATGGGAGTGGATGGATTCCCTTGAAGGGGATCTGTCCCTCCTGTTTCTCTGTGTAAGCCTACTTGTGGGTCTGTATGGGGGGACCCCATGCAAACTCCCATGTAAACTTAGGTTAGCCTGGCTAAGTCTTCCTACTTGGCCCTGGCTGTCTACCTCTCCATCTGAAGCCCCATCTGACTCCTCTGTGGTGGGTAGACCCTCCTCTGTGCCTAGGGCACCTGCCTGAGATGCCCTATGAGCATCATACTCCTCTAGGAGTTGTCTTAACTGAAGGAGGGTAGGGTTTGCACCCTGTTTTATTCCTCTGGAGGTACACAAGTGTCTCATCTCCTGGAATGTTAAGGTATCATATCTAGAGGGGATCTTTTGCAGACCTGATCCTCCTGAGAGAGCATCTACTTGATCTCCTCTCAGAGACATGATCTAGTGAGGGTGTGGTGTGTGCACCTACCTACACTAGTTGTATCTACTAAACCTCTCTAGTAGTTGTAGTCAGGGTGTGTTACTCCCTTCAACCTACAACTACAAAGTCCAGTAGGACTTAAGTATAATAATCTATGTTATATGTACCTAGATAATATCTGTGTGATCTTTCAATTCAGTATCTCAAGATTACAATGGTATTACAACAGCAAGCTCAGATCCCAACCGCTGCTCACCAATGTGAGAAGTTGGCCTGATGTATGATGTCACTAGTTATAGTGTACACCTTATATCAGTCCAAATACCCTTATGGTGATTGGTTGTAAAGTCAACCTTATAGACCAGCTATCCTAGTGGTAGCATGGACAAGAGCAGTCTTAGGCTAAACTCTGAATGGCATGTGAAGCCAGCTGTGATACCATATATAATCCCTTGAATACCAAATGAAAGGACACCACAACAGATATATATATAAAATAAAGTGTATTTATTCTAAGCAAACCCTCAGCACTCTTTATGAGATTAGAGGTAAGTACAACACAGTCTTATTTATGCATACATTAAGTCACACAGGTAAGTAATACAGTTAGGCCCTAGGGGCCACGCAAACCATATACTAAGTAAGTGGTATAAGAACCACTGTCACGGAAATAGAGTAGGCCTAGGCCTAGGGAATCGCTGGGGCTACACTACACCAGCGTTAGTTAGGAAGTGGGAGGCCCACGGGATTCGTGTGCAGAGTGGAAACACTCACGCGTAATGCGTAAAAGTCAATAGCAATAGTACAGTTTAGAAAACGGTAGATTTAGGACACTTCCGGAGTAGCTAGGAAGTTGAGACTTGAAAACTAGACACTAGGATAGTCACTATCCTGATGAGCACCGGAGTACCCAAGTTACCTAGCCCACAGGCTGCGGGTGCATAGGGGTGAAGATGCGTCGTTTTCGTCGTCGACTCCTATGGATGCCTGAAGAAAGATGCTGACAGGCAGTCAGTGAAGAGTGTCCGGTGGATCCCAAGGCTGGGATCAAGAAGAGAAGAAACCTGCAAGCAGAAGGGACAGAGTCAAGGTCACTAGCCAGTGACCACGTGGAACCAGGAAGGAACCAGGCGATGTCGTGAAGACTTGCAGGTGAAGGTGAAGCTTGTCGCTGCAGCCAGGAGGACCAGGAAGCGTCGAGGACGACCAGGACCAGGAGGCGAGCTGTCCCACGAAGGCTCTTGCTGTCGGCGGCGTCGAAGTTGGACTAGGACTCGCCAAGCCTTGGCAAGCGGAACCCACGAAGAACAAAGGACTTGCTTCTGGTGCAGACCAGGAAGGTCTGGGGTGCTTCTTCTTTGCAGAGAAGCGGGAGCCAGTCTGGAGGAGCCAAACCAGCGCAGAAGATTTCAGGGTGCGTCGTCACAGAGGCCACTAGCCAGCGGGCAAGCAACCGGACAGACGCGGCAAGCAGGAAAATGCTGAAGGGCCCCACGCAGGACTCGTGGAGTGTGGGGGGCTGGTCTTCGGTGCAGATGGTGCTTGGGGTTGGGGCTTCTCAATCCCCGGTGCACAACTTCGAGGGTACCTCAGAAGCTGCGCTGTAAGTTACTAGCCACTTTTTCCAGGTAGCCGGTCCCACGTCGCTCGTCGCCTCCACGGATCTCAGCTCTGCTGCAGATGTGGATGAGGGTCGGAGAAGTCTGGAAGTCAAGGCTCTGGTCGGGCTCTGCAGTCGGTTCCACGTAGAACGGTCGCAAAGCAAAGGGTAGTCTCTTGATGGTGCCTGTTTGCACAGGGTAGCCACTCCTTGGCTACAAGGGAGATTCTTCAGTCTTCTTCTTTCGTCGAATGTCGAAGGTCCAGAGTTTCTGTTCAGTTTTGCAGGTTCAGGATAATCTAAAGTCTTGAGGCCCAACTCCCACTCTTATACTAATCTGGGGGGCTGGGATACCTGCTAGGTCACGCCTTATGGGTGGGACCTGGGAGGGGGTGGTTACACCCACTTCCCTTTGTCCAGTTTCGCGCCAGAGCTGGGGCTGGAGTGCCCCAGCGCCGGTTTGAACTGGACTATGCAAGGAACACCTTGTGTGCCCCAGGCATGTCTCATTACTTTCAGCCCACCCTGCCCCAATACACTAAAGGCTGTCTGGGGAGGTGCTAGCACCTCCCCAAGCAGGAAACCTATTGTCCAGGCCTCCCTGGCTGGGATCACTCCCAGCTGCAGGAGGTCAGACTTGTGTCGTGGCAGCAGCATCCATTTTGTGATGCGGAGGCTTTGGTCAGAGGCTAACAGTTGAAGTATGATTTTAACATGTCTTTCCCTCTAGAAGGGGGGAATAATATTCTCATGTCCAGAAATGGCATGGGGTTGTTATTCCCTAGTGTTAGACACCTTACACGACATGTTTTGATAAAGCCAAACCATAGTTACCATAACCGTCTAAGATTATAAGGCACTTTAAGAGTATATGGTAGGCTATATCATAGAACAGCTATAAGGACAAGGTTCCGAAAGCTGCAGACAGGCTCAGCTCATGCTAGAGCACCATCTCACATGTTACCAAGCGCTCTGCCTCCAGGATTGTCAAGGCCTGCCATAGGAGTGACTGATAGGTACACATGTGTCTATATGGGAGTTAGGTATAGGAATACTACACCTAAGCAAGGGGTGATTACACGACCTTGCCCCAGCTGAGTGATCAGCCAGTTGTGTCAAAATGGAAGGCCAGGCCAGGGGTGGCATAATACATGCTGCAGCCCCTGGTAGGCCTAGGGTACACCTATGCCCTGGGTACCTAGGGTACACTGTACAGGGGCCAATAAGGTGATCCTATCCAAATGGGTTATGCACCTAAAGTACATAGTATTAATTTAAGAGAGAACAGCAGGGCTGTGGGTCTGATTAGCAGGCCCACAGCCACATCTAAGTCGAAAACCAGTAAAGCAAAAGCAAAAAGTGGGGGTGAACATAGAAAGCAGACCCTACTCTCCTACAGCGAGTATCTTCCAGCGCAGCTTCTGAGGCACCCTCGAAGTTGTGCACCGGGGATTGAGAAGCCCCAACCCCAAGCACCATCTGCACCGAAGATCAGCCCCCCACACTCCACGAGTCCTGCGTGGGGCCCTTCTGCATTTTCCTGCTTGCCGCGTCTGTCCGGTTGCTTGCCCGTTGGCTAGCGGCCTTTGCGACGACACACCTTTGAATCTTCACTGCTGGTTTGGCTCCTCCAGACTGGCTCCGGCTCCTCTGCAAAAGAGAAGCACCCCAGACCTTCCTGGTCTGCACCAGAAGCAAGTCCTCCATTCTTCGTGGGTTCCGCTTGCCAAGGCTTGGTGAGTCCTAGTTCGACTTCGACGCCGCCGACAGCAAGAGCCTTCGTGGGACAGCTCGCCTCCTGGTCCTGGTCATCCTCGACGTCTCCTGGTACCCGTGGCTGCTGCGACAAGCTTCACCTCTTCACCTGCAATCTTCACGACATCGCCTGGTTCCTTCCTGGTTCCACGTGGTCACTGGCTAGTGACCCAGACTCTGTCCCTTCTGCTTGCAGGTATCTTCTCTTTTTGATCCCAGCCTTGGGATCCACCGGACACTCTTCACTGACTGCCTGTCAGCAACTTTCCTTCAGGCATCCATAGAAGTCCACGACGAAACCCGACGCAAGTTCACACCTATGCACCCGCAGTCCGTGGGCTTGGTAACTTGGGTACTTCGGTGCTCACAAGGGTATTGACTATCCTAGGGTCTAGTTTCCGAGTCTCGACTTTCTAGCTATACCAGAAGTGTCCTAAAACTGCTTATTTCTAACTGCTAGTGATTCTATCGACTTTTACGCATTACGCGTGAGTGTTTCCACTCTGCACCTGAATCCCGTGGGCCTCCCACTTCCTAATTGTTGGTAGTCTAGGGTAGCCCCAGCGATTCCCTAGGCCTCGGCCTATTCTATTTCCGTGACAGTGGTCCTTATACCACTTCTTTAGTATATGGTTTGCGTGGCCCCTAGGGCCTAACTGTATTACTTACCTGTGTGACTTAATGTATGCTTAAATAAGACTGTGTTGTACTTACCTCGAATCTCATAAAGAGTGCTGAGGGTTTGACTAGAATAAATACACTTTATTATATATATATATCTGTTGTGGTGTCCTTTCATTTGGTATTCAAGGGATTATATATGGTGTCACAGCTGGCTTCACATGCCATTCAGAGTTTAGCCTAAGACTGCTCTTGTCCATGCTACCACTAGGATAGCTGGTCTATAAGGTTGACTTTACAACCAATCACCATAAGGGTTGTTTGGACTGATATAAGGTGTACACTAGAACTAGTGACATCATACATCAGGCCAACTTCCCACAGAGAGAACACAACAACAAGCTGCCCTGCGTACTTTTCCATGCAGTATAGCTCACGATAGTACACATGATAGGCACAAAAACTGAGAAAAAGAACTATGTGTTACTTCAATTTGCTTACCCTTAATTTGCCCAGGAGCTAGTCTCCTACACTAGTCTCCTACCCCCCTTCGACATTAGGTAACCTAAACATGTGACCTCCTGTCGACAATATTTACCCCCTTTTCACAGCTGGGCACAAACAGACTTGTGGGAGGTAAATAGCTAGGCGAATCCATATCAAGGAGGCTATGTCTAATACTAGTGGACTGTACCACTTTATACATTTTTGGTGTACAAGCACATTGAGCTAACTAGAAAACATTAATTCAAAACCAACTACCAACTCCTTTAGCTTTTGTACTGTTTTAACATGATGGCGCATGAATGCAAGCTTAATTTCATGGCCTTTTTATCTGGCCCTAGCACAACAATTTTAATTTAAAAACCATGATTCTGTATACATGGCAGAGCTGCTTTCTGCACATGGCACACAGACGCTCCTGCCCCTTGATAATGTTATTCAGTAGTCTCAAGAAAACAGTGATATCTCCATCTACTCCTAACAGAATATGCAATATTTTCTTTAGCTAATGGTACCTAAAACAGATCAATGGTGTCCAATCTTGTTCCAGGAAGGCTTAATCAAGTCCATAAGTTAATTGAAACAACTAAGTAAATTCTTCCATTTCTTTAAATGTAGTTAAATTACTAATGACGATATCCTAAATATTATTATCTGAAAGAAACACGTTAGTTAGATTACTCACCTTAGAATATCCCCAGGTGTCAGGCTGGATCCGGAAAGATTTTTGTAGCAATACCCCTTGCACGTCGCTAGGCGTCGTCTGCGGCTCCGCGTCCGTCGTTGGTGTCGTGCGCCGTCGTCGGAGTACTTAGACGCCACCCTCGCTCGCTGACGTCAGTTCTTCTTTTTTCCGCGCCAGACAGCGCCGATCCGGGAAGAGCTTACCCCTTAGTCCATTTTTGACTAAACTTTTTTGACTCTTTTTGGTCTTCTGTCGACTCGACTCTGGTGCCGGTAGGATGCCTGGGTTTAAAGCCTGAGACTCCTGTCATCAACTGATGTCGGTAACGGACCACCATCACCGGTGCCTTTACTGCCTGGGGGCCGACCACGACGCGGAGTCGTGCCCCGATTGTCAGGCCTTGACCTCGAAGGCTAGGCCGGAACGGTCCCGTAAGCTTCTCGAGCTTCGGCACTCGTCTCCGTGCCACTCACGGGCCCGGTCCAGGAGGAGATCCAAGGACCGGTCGCGGAGCCGCAGTCACCATCTTCGCTCGTCGGGCTCGAAGTCTTCGGGTAAGTCGAAGCGTCTAAGAAGTCCAAGAGGCGACACCGCTCTTCGGACTCCCCTCGCCAGTCACGCGACTCGGCCGAGGGTCAGGGTGGTCCCACCCCCACGGCTCCGTCGGAGCCGCAGGAGCCGCGTCCTTCTCCATACCCGCCGGTCTCTGGGACTGACGCGACTCCGGCGGAGGTCAGTGCCTTCCTCTCGGCCATGAGGGGCCTGGCTCCGCCGTCGACGCCTGCCGGCGCGCCTTCGGGCCCCGCAGGCTCGACTGGGCAACCTCGCGTGCCGGCGGGTCCGGCCCCGGCACCGTCGATGACCGCCGCAGGTCCCCTGTGCATCGGAACGTGGCCCGGCACCACCGCCCTGCTCCGGGCGACCCCAGTTTCCTGTCCCAACACCCCACCCCTGAGAGTCTGGTTATTCAGGCCTCCACTTCCCAATCCTCCTTCCCGTCCGCCCCTCCGGATCGGGAATCCAAGAGGCTGGAACAGTTCGGAAAGAAGCAGTTCTCTTCCCTGAGTTTGGGCCTGCGGTCTCTGAACACCGCTTGCCTCTTGGACCATTTCTCCCAGTCTCTGTGGGATACGGTGGAGGACGTGCTGCCCCTGTGTCCGGAGGAGGCCCGGACTCGTCTCTCCCAGGCGCTTGCTGACGGGCGAGATGCATCACGACATGCCATACGGTGTGGACTAGACACCACGGACTCGCTGGGTAGGGCGATTTCCACCACGGTGGCACTCCGGCGCCACGCCTGGCTGCGGTCCACGTCTTTTTCGGGGGATGTCCAGAGTACCCTCATGGATATGCCCTTTGATGGCACTCGCCTTTTTTGGTGAGAAGGCGGATAGTGCGCTGGCTCGTTTTAAGGACTCCCCGGCTACGGCGAAGTCCTTGGGTCTCTCGGCCCCACGGCCGCAAACTTCCACCTTTCGCCCCTTTCGTGGCCAAGGAAGGGGCGCCTCCTCACATCCGCCTAGCCACTGGCCGCAGAACCAACCTGCACGCGGTCGCGGACGTGGATTCCGCCATGGCGGTACTGGAGGACAACGTGCCGGTCAGTCCACATCCACCCCGGCAGCATCCGCCTCAAAGCCCTCCTAGTCCGAGCTTTCAGGCCCATTCCACGCCAGTGGGCGGCAGAGTTCGCCATCACCTGCTCCACTGGCGTTCCATCACTTCGGACAGGTGGGTGCTGCAAATCGTCCGAAGGCGCTACTCCCTCCCCTTCGACACGACCCCTCCAGCCATGCCACCGCAGTGCCTCCGTATATCGGAGGATCACTTGAATCTTCTGCGGGAGGAAGTTACGGCCCTCTTGGCCAAAGAGGCCGTCAAGCGCGTTCCTGGTCCAGAAGTAGGCCGTGGTTGCTATTCCCACTACTTTCTGGTTCCCAAGAAGGGTAAAGGGGGCCTACACCCGATCTTGGACCTCAGGAGCGTGAACTCCTTCCTCCGGAAGGAACGGTTCAAGATGCTAACTTTAGCTCAGGTTCTGGCTGCCCTCGACCCTGGAGACTGGATGGTAGCGTTGGACTTGCAGGACACCTATTTTCACATCCCCGTCCTGCCGGCCCACCGGCGTTACCTGCGGTTCACGGTCGGTCAGGAGCACTTTCAGTTCACCGTGCTCCCCTTCGGCCTCACCAGTGCCCCTCGGGTGTTCAGGAAAGTGATGGCGGTGGTCGCAGCTCATCTGCGCAAATCGGGGGTTCCAGTCTTCCCCTATCTCGACGACTGGCTGTTTAAGGCGGGCTCACCCCAGCAAGTCGTCTCCCACCTCCAGACTACGGCCGACCTCCTGCATTTGCTGGGGTTCTCCATCAACGTGCCAAAGTCACACCTGAGACCCTCCCAGAAGCTCCTCTTCATCAGAGCGGTTCTCGATTCGGCGCAGTTCCGGGCTTATCCTCCGGAATAGCGGGTCCGGGATATTCAGGCTCTGATTCCCATCTTTCGGCCTCTATCCCGGGTTTCGGTCAGGTTGGTGCTGCGGCTTCTGGGGCTGATGGCCTCCTGCATCCTGTTGGTGCATTACGCCAGGTGGCGAATGCGGGCTCTGCAGTGGGACCTAAAGTTTCAGTGGGCCCAGCATCGAGGCACCTTGTCCGACCATGTCTTGATCTCGGAGGGCACTGCGAAACAGTTGCAGTGGTGGCTCACGGACCGTGATTGGGTCAGGGGCAGATGCCTCTCCCTACCCCAACCGGAGCACGTAGTAGTGACGGATGCGTCCCTCCTGGGATGGGGGGGCCATATGGGAGAGGCGGAGATCAGAGGCCTCTGGTCTCCGGTGGAGTCTCAACTCCATATCAACTTGTTGGAGCTGAGAGTGATCCGGCTTGCACTGAAAGCCTTCCTTCCCTCTGTCCGGGGAAGTGTCGTGCAGGTGTTCACGGACAGCACCACCGCCAGGTGGTATTGCAACAAACAGGGCGGGGTGGGGTCGTGGACCCTTTGTCAGGAGGCTCTGCGCCTCTGGACATGGCTGGAACAAGGCATCATCCTGGTGGTTCAACATCTGGCGGGCTCTCTGAACGCCAGAGCAGACGAACTCAGCCTCCGGTGCATGATGGATCACGAATGGCGTCTGAACTCGGACGTGGCGCAAGGCCTCTTTCTGCAGTGGGGAGAGCCTTGGTTAGATCTATTCGCCACCGAATCAGCAGTTCTGCGCATTGGAATTTCCAAGGCGGCACTCGCTCGGAGACGCTTTTCATCGCGAGTGGAGTTGCGGTCTGTTGTACGCCTTTCCGCCGATACTACTTCTGCCCAGAGTGCTGAAGAAGATCAGGCGCGACCGGGCCCAAGTCATCTTAGTGGCTCCGGATTGGGCACGAAGGTACTGGTATCCCGAGCTACTCAGTATGTCAATCGATACTCCGATACGACTGCCTCTTCAGGAGGACCTTCTGTCGCAGCAGCAGGGGACGGTCCTCCACCCGAACCTGTCCAGTCTCCACCTCCATGCGTGGAGATTGAGCGGCGACAGTTGATGCCATTTGACTTGCCTCCTGAAGCCTGTGATGTGATTCTGGCAGCCAGGCATCCCTCCACAAAATCGGTATACGCCTGCAGGTGGAACAAATTTGTGGCATGGTGCACAGCAAAGGCTGTGGATCCCCTTTCCGCCCCTCTTTCTGAGGTTCTACTCTTTCTTCTTTCTTTGGCCCAACAGGGCTCTGCTCTGGGCACCTTGAAAAGTTATCTTTCTGCAATCTCTGCTTTCTTACGGCTTCCTGATCAGCCTTCTCTTTTCAAGTCCCCTGTTGTTTCGCATTTTCTTAAAGGCATTACTCACATGTTTCCTCCTGTCCCCTTCGTAATGCCTCAGTGGGATTTGAATCTTGTCTTGACCTTTCTGATGTGCGCTCCCTTTGAGCCCCTTCACATTTGTCCACTTCGTCTTCTGACTCTTAAGACTGCTTTCCTGGTAGCTATCACCTCGGCTAGACGGGTGAGTGAGCTCCAGGCTCTGTCATCTAAGCCTCCCTTTTTTCTGTCCATCTGGACTCGTCCTTCTTTTCTTCTGAAAGTGGTGACCCCCTTTCACATCGGGCAATCGGTCACTTTGCCCACCTTTCCACCTCCGCATCCTTCGAAAGAGGAAGAGAGGCTCCACCGTCTGGACCCCAAACGTGCGCTGTCCTTTTATTTGGACCGCACCAGACAGTTCCGAGTGGACGACCAACTTTTTGTTGGACACGTAGGTGCTAAGTAGGGGAGAGCCGTACACAAGCGGACCATCTCACGGTGGGTCGTCTTGTGTATAAAGGTTTGTTACTCCTTGGCGAAAAAGGACCCTCCTGTTGGGCTGAGAGCCCATTCCACCCGGGCCTCGGCGGCGACTACTGCCCTGGGACGGGGAGTTCCCTTGCAGGACATCTGGGAGGTAGTGGCGTTGCTAGCATGGTCACTAGGTAATTCTCACCTAGCATGATCTGTCCAGCGTCCACAAAGGCAGGTGTCACCATTGTGACACTAGCACCTGTGTCCCTGTAGGCCTGAGCCATTCTTTGGTTGATCAAAGGAGTCTGTCTGTACTTGCCCAGGTTACTGGGACCCACAGTAGAGGACAAAGCTATGTCCCCATCACAGATCAGAACAGCCTGAGTGGGTATTCTGACTAGGCCAGAATCCACTTCAGTTCCCAGGGTTAACCCTATTACACCCTTTTGCTGGGAACCACCACTTACAGCTGGACTAGGGGGTACAGTTGCCTTAGGGGCAATGGTGGTTGGGGGCTTGTCCTTTTTGGTGCACTCACTAAACCAATGTGAATTTGACTTACAATAGTTACACCAAGGTTTCTTTTGGCCATCTTTCTTTTTATCCTTTTTGGGACCACCCTCCCCTGAGCCTTTTGGGGGCCTGGTGAAGACTTCTGGTCTTTTGATTTATGCTCATTACCCTTCTGGTCTGCCTTTTTCTGATCACCGCCCTGGTTCTGGTTTTTCTGCTTAACTCTAGTCCTGACCCACCTATCTGCCTTCTTTCCCAATTCCTGGGGAGTCAATCAAGTGTTGATGCAGCAGCTGGTTTTGACAGTTGTTAAGGATTTGTTCTCTCATGATCAAATTATACAATCCTGTATAGTTCTTAACCTTACTACCCAATAACCAGCCTTCCAAAGCCTTAGTGGCACAATCTACAAAGTCAGTCCAGTCCTGAGTCTGTGTCTTCTGGGTATCCCTGAACAACAACCTGTATTGTTCAGTGGTTAGGCCAAGCCCATCAATCAGAGCACTCTTCAGGACAGTGTAATTGTCAGCATCCTCATCACTAACTGTGAGGAGCTTGTCTCTACCTTTCTTAGAGAAGGAGAGCCACAAGATAGCTGCCCACTGACTTTGGGGTACCTGCTGTACTTTGCAAGCTCTCTCCAAAGCAGTTATCCATTTGTGGATGTCATCCCCACACTTGTAGGGAGGGACAATCTTGCTCAGGTTTCTATTATCATAGGCCCTGTCTCTATCCTTAGGGATATTGCTGCCACCCGTGGGTCCTAACCCACTTAACTTTTGCTCTCTGGCCAGAGCAAGTCTCTCATTGGCAAGGGCAAGTTCTTCCCTTTCAATCCTCAGATTGACTTCCCTCATTCTGGCCTGATGCTCTTTTCTCTGTGGAGAAGTCATTCCCCTATGAGAAGAGGCATTGGAGTGGATAGATTCCCTTGAAGGGGATCTTCCTCTACTGCTTCTCTGGTTAAGACCACTTGAGGGCCTGAATGGGGGGACCCCATTCAGACTCCCATGTAGGCTTAAGTTAGCCTGGCTACGTCTCCTAACTTGGACCTGGCTGTCTACCTCATCTTCTGAAGTCCCTGCTGACTCATCTTGACCAGTATTGTGAGGGGAGTCTTCTGTGGAGGGTAGACCCTCATTGGTACCTAAGGCACCATCCTGGGAGGCTCTCTGAGCATCATACTCTTCTAAGATCTCCACTAGATAAATGAGGGTAGGGTTTGAACCCTGTTTTAACTTTCTGGAGGTACACAATTGTCTCATCTCCTGAAAAGTTAGGGTATCATATCTAGAGGGTATCTTTCAAGGACAACCCCCTCCTGAGAGAGAATCAACTTGATCTCCTCCCAGAGACATGATCTAGTGAGGGTGTGGTGTGTGCACCTACCTACACTAGTTGTACCTACTAAACCTCTCTAGTAGTTGTAGTCAGGGTGTGCTTAGCCCTTCAACCTACAACAACTAAGTTCAGTAGAACTTAAGTATTTATAAGCTATGTTATATGTACCTTACAAATATCCTTGTGATCTTTCAATTTGATATCTCAAGATTGCAATGGTATCACAACAGCAAGCTCAGATCCCAACCGCTGCTCACCAATGTGAGAAGTTGGCCTGATATATGATGTCACTAGTTCTAGTGTACACCTTGTATCAGTCCAAACAACCCTTATGGTGATTGGTTGTAAAGTCAACCTTATAGACCAGCTATCCTAGTGGTAGCGTGGACAAGAGCAGTCTTAGGCTAAACTCTGTATGGCATGTGAAGCCAGCTGTTCTACCATTTGCATTTCCTTGAATACCAAATGAAAGGACACCACAACAGATATATTATAAAAAAATAGAATGTATTTATTCTAGTCAAAATACCCTCAGCACTCTTTATGAGATTCGAGGTAAGTACAACACAGTCTTATTTAAGCATACATAAGTTACACAGGTAAGTAATACAGTTAGGCCCTAGGGGCCACGCAAACCATATACTAAGTAAGTGGTATAAGAACCACTGTCACGAACACAGGTTAGGCCTAGGCCTAGGGAATCGCTGGGGCTACACTATCCTATCAGTTGCTAGGCAGTGGGAGGGCCACGGGATTCAGGTGCAGGGTGGAAACACTCAGGCGTAATGCGTTAAAGTCGATAGAAATAGTAGTATTTAGAAATTAAGAGTTTTAGGACACTTCGGAAGGAACTTGGAGTTAGAGACTTGGAAACTAGACACTAGGATAGTCAATACCCTTGTGAGCAGCAGAGTACTCAAGTTACCTAGCCCATGGGCTGCGGGTGCATAGGTGTGAACTTGCGTCAGGTTTCGTCGTCGACTCCTATGGATGCCTGAAGAAAGGATGCTGACAGGCAGTCAGTGAAGAGTGTCCGGTGGATTCCAGGGATTGAATCAAGAAGGTGGAGACCTGCAAGCAGAGGGGACAGAGTCTAGGTCACCAGCCAGGAGCCGGGAAGGAACCAGGAAGGAACCAGGCAATGTCGTGAAGATGCAGGTGAAGAGGTGAAGCTTGTCGCAGCAGCCACGGGTACCAGGAGGCGTCAAGGATGACTAGAACCAGGAGGCGAGCTGTCCCACGAGGGCTCTTGCTGTCAGCGGCGTCGATGTCGAGTTGGGACACAACAAGCCTTGGCAAGCGCAACCCACGCAGAATGAAGGATTCGCTTCTGTTGCACACAAGGAAGGCCTGAGGTGCTTCTCTTTCACCGGGAAGCAAGGGCCAGTCTGCAGGAACCAAACCAGCGGTGGAAAGTCAAAGGTTCGTCGTCGCAGAGGTCACTAACCAACGGGCAAGCAACCGGACAGACGTGTCGAGCAGGATAATGCAGAAGGGCCCCACGCAGAACTCGTGGAGTGTGGAGGGCTGATCTTCGGTGCAGATGGTGCTCGGGGTTGGAGCTTCTCAATCCCCAGAGCACAACTTCGAGGATGCCTCAGAAGCTGCGCTGGAAGCAAGTAGCCAATTTTCCCAGGTAGCCAGTCCCACGTCTCCCGTCGCCTCCACGGATCTCAGCTTTGATGTGGATCAGGGTCGGAGAAGTCAAGGCGCTGGTCAGGCTCTGCAGTCGGTTCCTCGTAGAACTTCGGCAAAGCAAACGGCAGGTCGCTTGTTGGTGCCTGTTTGCACAGGGTGGTCACTCCTTGGCCACAAGGGAGATTCTTCAGTCTTCTTCCGTAGTCAAATGTCGAAGGTCCAGAGTTTCTGTTCAAGTTTCAGTTATCAGGATAATCCAAAGTCCTAGGGACTCAGCTCCCACTCTTATACTAATCTGGTGGGCTGGGTTACCTGCTAGGTCCCTCCTATGGGTGGGACCAGGGAGGGGGGTGGTTACACACCCTTCCCTTTGTCCAGTTTCGCGCCAGGACTGGGGCTGGAGTGCCCCAGCACCGGTTTGAACCGGACTATGCATGGGACACCTTGTGTGCCCCAGGCAGTGCCTCGTTTCTTTCATCCCTCCCTGCCCCAATACACTAAGTCCTGTCTAGGGTGGTACTAGCACCTCCCAAGGCAGGAAACCTATTGTCCAAGCCTCCCTCGCTGGAAGGACTCCCAGCAGCAGGAGGTCAGACTTGTGTCTGTGGCAGCAGCATCCATTTTGTGATGCTGGGGCTCTGGTTAACTTTAACCGGGTAGTAGGTCTTCAACATGTCCTCTCACTCTAGAAGGGAGGAATACTATCCTCATCGCCAGAAATGGTGTGGGGGTAGTATTCCAAAGTGTTAGACACCTTACACGACATGTTTTGATAAAGCCAAACCATAGTTACCATAACCGCGAGGATTATAAGGCACTTTAAGAGTATATGGTAGGCGATATCATAGAACAGCTATAAGGACATGGTTCCGAAAGCTGCAGACAGGCTCAGCTCATGCTAGAGCACCATCTCACATGTTACCAAGCACTCTGCCTTCAGGATTGTTAAAGCCTGCCATAGGAGTGACTGATAGGTTACCCATGTGTCTATATATAAGGTAGGTATAGGAATACTACACCTAAGCAAGGGGTGATTACACGACCTTGCCCCAGCTGAGTGATCAGCCAGTTGTGTCATAATGGAAGGCCAGCCAGGGGTGGCATAATACATGCTGCAGCCCCTGGTAGGCCTAGGGTACACCTATACCCTGGGTACCTAAGGTACACTGTACAGGGCCCTAGAAGGTGATCCTTACCAATTGGATTATGTACCTAAAGTACATGGTATGAATTTAGAGAGAGAACAGCTGGGCTGTGGGTGTGATTAGCAGGCCCACGGCCACATCTAAGTCGAAAACCAGTGAAGCAAAAGCAAAAAGTGGGGGTGAACATAGAAAGCAGACCCTACTCTCCTACACCACCCATCCACCCCGTTCTGCGAACCGACATCTAGGGTTAAGGCCATCCTGTTTAGGGCCCTAGACTTTTTTGGCACCAGTGTCGGTCTCTTGCATGGCTCTGCATTCCTGTTGTGGAAAGCTATGTACAAGAACTGACGTCAGCGCGCGAGGGCGGCGTCTAAGTACTCCGACGACGTCATTCCAGTGCACGACGCCAATGACAGACGCGGAGCCGCAGACGATGCCTAGCGATGCGCAAGGGGTATTGCTACAAAAATCTTTCCGGATACTGCCTGACGCCTGGGGATATTCTAAGGTGAGGAATCTAACTAACTAATGTTTCTTACAGATACATCGTTACCGAAGGTTAAGTAACTTGTTCAACATGGATTGAGAATTAATTTGACCCTAGTTGTCCTAGGCACATTATAGCCTCAGACATCATTAGAACAAAGTTTAAATTACTTGTAGCGTTTTATCCTACAATGTTAGAATCAGGAAATTTAATTAATACAAAGAAATTAATTTGTTAACCGACTCTTCAACATTACAAGCAGGTATTATATCTATGTTTTTCCCAATCTGATAGAGACTACTAGCCGCAGATTCCTTCACGTAGAATTATCCCCAGACGTGGGACTGGATCCGGAAACTTTTTTACCACAGCATCCCTGCGCGCCGGGGGCGGTGTGACATCACGCGACTCCGTCCAGGCGTCGTCCGCGTACGTAACGTCAGCGTTGTCACATAAGACCCACCACGGCGCGCTTACGTCAGTTTTTTCCTTTTCCACGTGCAACGCGGATCCGATCCTTAGGGCCCCCCTTTTTCTTCCATTTCTTTTGGTGGAATAGTGTGCGAATGCCTTCGGGCTTTAAGACTTGCACGTCTTGTGGGCATCTTATGTCGGCGATGGACCCTCACCTCATTTGTATGTGGTGTTTAGGGGAGGATCACGGGACCACAGATTGTACGCAGTGACAACAGTTGAAGCCGAAGTCGCGGCGGGAGAGCCGGTTGAAACTTCTCTCAGCGCGTCTCTCCAGGTCTACGTCCTCCCCTCGGTCTGCTTCGACGGACAGCTTCAGATACGGCCGTGGTCGTCGTCCTCGCCTCTCTCCGATGTCACGTGAGCGTCGCTCCCCGGTGGGTAAGTGTCGCAGTTTGTCCCCGGTGTGAGAAGTTGGCCTGATATATGATGTCACTAGTTCTAGTGTACACCTTGTATCAGTCCAAACAACCCTTATGGTGATTGGTTGTAAAGTCAACCTTATAGACCAGCTATCCTAGTGGTAGCATGGACAAGAGCAGTCTTAGGCTAAACTCTGTATGGCTGTGAAGCCAGCTGTTATACCATTTGCAATCCCTTGAATACCAAATGAAAGGACACCACAACAGATATATATGAAAATATAATGTATTTATTCTAGTCAAAATACCCTCAGCACTCTTTGAGATTCGAGGTAAGTACAACACAGTCTTATTTAAGCATACATAAGTCACACAGGTAAGTAATACAGTTAGGCCCTAGGGGCCACGCAAACCATATACTAAGTAAGTGGTATAAGGACTGTAGGAGAGTAGGGTCTGCTATCCTATGGTCACCCCAAATTTTTGCTTTTGCTTCACTGGTTTTATGACTTAGTGTGGCTGTGGGCCTGCTAATCAGACCAACAGCCCTACTGTTCTCTCCCTAAATTAATGCCAATGCACACTAGGTGCATTACCAATTGGAACTGGTTCACCTTATAGACCCTGTAACAGTGTACCCCAGGTACCCAGGGCATAGGTGTATCCAAGGCCTACCCGGGGCTTCAGCATGTATTATGCCACCCCTGGCCTGGCCTCACTATTTGACACAACTGGCTGATCACTCAGCTGGGGTACATTGGTGTAATCACCTCTTACTTAGATATAGTATATCTATATCTAACATATATGGACACATGGTAACCTATCAGTCACTCCTATGGCAGGCCTTAACAATCCTGGAGGCAGAGTGCTTGGTTTCATGTGAGATGGTGCTCTGGCATGAGCTGAGCCTGTCTGCAGCTTTCGGAACAACGTCCTTTAGCTGTTTCCATGATATTGCCATACCATATACTCTTGAACCTCGCGGTCAAATGCTAGCTCTGGTTTGGCTTTATCAAAACATGTCGAGTAAGGTGTCATACGATTTGGAATACTACCCCCTCGCCAATTCTGGTGACGGGGGTAGCATTCCACCCTTCTAGAGGGACACGACATGTACCTAACCTGAAACCCGGGTAAAGTTAGACAGAGCCTCAGCATCACAAAATGGATGCTGCCACCACAGACACAAGTCTGCCCTCCTGCTGCTGGGAGTCCTTCCAGCTTGGGAGGTTTGGACAAAGGGTTTCCTGTCAGGGGAGGTGCTTGCACCACCCCAGACAGGATTTTGTGTAGTGGGTTAGGGAGGGCTGAATAGATTGAGACATGCCTGGGGCACACAAGGTGTCCCCGTGCATATGCCAGTTCAAACTGGAGCTGGGGCTCTCCAGCCCCGGCCCTGGCACGAAACTGAACAAAGGAGAGGGGGTGTAACCACCCCCCTTCCTGGTCCCACCCAGAGGAGGGACCTAGCAGGTAATCCAGCCCCTAGATTTGGAATAAGAGTAGGAGCTGTGTCCCAGGACTTTAGATCATCCTGAAACTCGACTTGAAGAAGAAGAATCACTGGACTTCGACGTTCTGCTGCACAGAAGTCTGAAGAGAATCTCCCTTGTGGTCAAGGAGTGACCACCCTGTGAACACAGGCACCATCCAGCAACTCAACGACTGCTTTGCCGCTGCCTACCGCCGAAGACCGAGCCCAGAGCCCGACAAGACCCAGACTCCCAGACATCTCTGAGCCTGATCCACTGTCCCTGCAAAGAAGAGACCGGTGGAGGCACCGAGAGACGTGGGACCGGCCATCTTGAAATATCCATGACAAGCTGACTGCGCAGCATCCGAGGCATCCTCATCGTTGTACATAGGGCCCTGAGAAGCCCCAACACCGAGCAGCATTTGCACCAAAGACCAGCCCTCCAGCATCCACGAGATCTGCGTGGGGCCCTTTTGCTTTTTGCCACTCGACGCGTCATCCGGTTACTGGCCCGTTGGCTAGTGGCCATCTTGGCGATGAAATTTACGAACAACACTGCTGGTCTGGTTGCTCCAGACTGGCCCTTGCTCCTGTGAAAAGGAGCAGCCCCTCTGACCTTGCTGGTTAGACCACCAAGCTTTCATCGACTCCTGCGTGGCTTGCATTAGCCAAGGCCTGTTTGCCCCCATCAAGAAGCCGACACCGCCATCAGCTAGAGCCTTCGTGGGGCAGCTCGTGAGTGACTCCTGGACGTTTGTCGACATATTCCGTTCCACGTGGCTGCAGAGACAAGCTTCACTTTTTCAACTGATGGCACCCGACATCGCCTGGTTCCTTCCTGGTTCCACGCCGGTCACTGGCTAGTGACTCTGAACAGTGTCCCCTCTGCTTTCAGGTCTTCTACTCTTCAGATCCACCCTTGGATCCACCGGAACTCTTCTCGCCTGGCCGCCTGCAGCATCTTCATCTTCAGGCTCCATAGACCTGCACGACGAAACCCGACGCACTTTGACACCTATGCACCCGCTTCCTGTGGGTGAGGTAACGCTGGCACTCCGGTGCTCCTGTGTAGAGAAACATCTCTAGTGTCTAGGTTTCCAGTTGTTAGGTTCTGGTCCATCCGGAGAACTCCCTTTGCTTTAACTTTGTGACTTTTACGCACCCATTGAATCCAATAGGTGTACGCGTGTAACTTTCAACACTGCACACGCATCCTCTGGGCCTCCTGGTCACTAACTACCATTAGCTCCTTGTAGTCACAGCAATTCTCAAGATCCTAGGCCTTCTTACTTTTCTATACGTGGTTCTTATACCACTATTTTAGTATATGGTTTAGCGGGCCACCCGGGCCCATCCATAATTGTGCAACTTTTGTATATTTAAACATTGCCTTGTTTTAACGAATGTGCTTCTGTGGTCATAAAGAGTATAGGGGATACTTTTAGTAAATAAATACATATATATTTTGAATATATATCTGTGTGGTGTCCTTGCATTTGGTATTCAAGGAGGTTACATATGGTAAAACAGCTGGCTTCACATGCCCTAAAGAGTTTAGCCTGCAGACTGCACTGTCCACGCTACCACTAGGATAGCTGGTCTATCTAGGTTGACTTCAACCACCACCATAAGGGTTGCTTGGCATGGTACAAGGTGATCACTAGAACTAGTGAGCAGCATATACCAGGCCAACTTCTCACATTGGTGAGCAGCGGTTGGGATTTGAGCTTGCTGTGTTTTACCAATTGTAATCTTTGAAAATATCATTTGAAAGATCATACAGGTACCTTTAGGTACATATAAAACAAGACTAGTATACATAAGTTCTACTGAACTTAGTTGTTGTAGAGCAAAGGGAGTAGCACACGCTGACTACAACTAACTAGAGAAGGTCCAGTAGGAAAACACCAGTGTAGGTAGATTGCAACACATCCACCTCACTAAGAGAATGGCTGGAGCAGCAGAAGCCACTGGGCTTCCAGCTGTTGAGAGTGACCCTCAAAGGGCACCATCCAAATATTCTATGTTAAACTTTCAGGAGTTAAGACAACTGTGTAACACCAGAAGTCTTAAGCAGGGTCAAAACCCTACTATAGCCCAACTCCTAGAGCTATTAGATTACTCTGATACTCTAAGGGCCCCTGACTCAGTCCCTACAGGGTCTGGAGATGGAGGTCACCCATCTGAAGATGATAATACTGATGCCCCTGTCCCTAGCACTCAAGAAGAAGATAAGGGGGAAGATGATTCAGATGATGATAGAAATAGCCAGGTGCCAGTCAGGAGACTTAGCCAGGCCAACTTAAGCTTACATGGAACTGGACATGGGATACCTCCCTACAGACCCCCAAGCAGGCTTAACCAGAGACAGAGGGTGAGAAGATCCAGCTCAAGTGGATCTGACCATTCTAATGGCTCTAAAGGCTCCAATGCCTCTAATCAGAGAAGGATGACTTCCTCTCAGAGAAGAGAGCATGAAGCCAAGATGAAAGAGGCTGAACTTAGGATCCAAAGGCAAGAACTAGAGGTTGCCTTGGCTAAGGAGAAACTTGCTAGAGCAAGACAGTCTAAAGAGAGTGGATTAGATTCCACTGGTAGCAGCAATATCCCTAAGGATAAAGACAGGTCCTATGACAATAGAAACCTGAGTAAGATTGTGCCCCCCTACAAAGCTGGGGATGACATCCACAAATGGATGACTGCCCTTGAGAGGGCCTGCAGAGTACAGCAGGTCCCTCAGGAGCAGTGGGCAGCAATCTTGTGGCTCTCCTTTGAAGGTAGAGGCAGAGACAAGCTCCTCACAGTTAGTGATGAGGATGCTAGAAACTACCTGGTCCAGAAGAGTGCACTGATTGATGGGTTAGGCTTAACCACTGAACAGTACAGGTTAATGTTCAGAGACACCCAGAAGGCACAGACTCAGGACTGGTCTGAATTTGTTGAGTGTGCCACTAAGGCTCTGGAGGGCTGGTTGCTGGGAAGTAAGGTTGCAGATTGCACAGGATTGTATAATCTAATTATGAGAGAGCAAATCTTAAATAATTGTCAGAACCAGAAGTTGCATCAACACCTGATTGACTCAGATCTGACCTATCCCCAAGAATTGGGAAAGAAGGCAGACAAATGGGTTAGAACCAGGGTTAAGCAAAAGAACCAGAACCAGGGTGGTGACCAAAAGAAGTCAGACCAAAAGGGTGGGGAACAGAAACCTAAAGACCAGAAGTCTTCTCCAGGCCCCCAACAGAATAATGAGGGTGGGTCCCAAACTTCTAAGAAGAAGAAGAAAGAAGGTCCGAAAAAGCCATGGTGTAATGTCTGTAAAACACCTCTCACTGGACCAGTGAGTGTAAGAAAACTGGAGCCCCCATCACTGCAGCCCCTAAGGCACCTGCACCCCCTAGTACAGTTGGCAGTGTTGGTCCTCAGGCTAAGGGAGTAGTGGGGTTAACCTTGGGTACTGAGGGAGATTCTGGCCTAGTCAAAACCCCTACACAGGCTGTTCTGATCTGTGATGTGGACATGGATTTGTCCACTACTGTGGGTCCTTGTAATCTAGGCAAGTCCAGACAGACACCTCTAATCAACAATAAAGTGGCTCAAGCATACAGGGACACTTGGGCCAGTGTCACAATGGTGACACCTGGCTTTGTGGACCCTGGTCAGATAGTGCTAGGTGATAATTACCTAGTGACCAACGCCAGCAAAGTCTCTACTTTATATAGTGTGGCAATTGTTAATTTCTCCTAGGGAGGGGTAACTGGCCTCAAAAAGGTTGTGGTAAGTGCAGACCTCCCAGTTGAATGTCTGTTGGGCAATGACCTAGAATCCTCTCTATGGTCAGAAGTGGAGTACAGGACTCATGCAGAGATGTTAGGGATTTCATCACATGTCCTTGCTGTGACCAGGTCACAGGCCAAAAAGTGCCTCACTGAACCTCAGGTCTTGGAGCTTGGAACAATGGACCAAGTACCTACCAAGAAGAAGAACGGAAGGGTCAAGGCTGTGCCTTCCCTCCTGCCTGAAAGTGAAGATCAGTCTTCTCAGGAAACTGATTTTGAGACTCCTGAAGGAACTGTCCCTGTAGAGCTTGAACCTGACCAGGTTGAGTTTCTGGGGACAGGGGGACCTTCTAGGGCTGACTTAAGGCAGGCTCAGTTAGACTGTTCTTCCCTTGAACCCCTCAGACAGCAAGCCACTGCTGAGGCTGCTGGGAATGCTCAAGGTACCCATAAAGTATATTGGGATGATGGGCTCCTTTATTCAGAGGCTAGAGACCCAAAACCTGGTGCAACCAGGAGGTTGGTTATACCTCTGCAATTTAGGGGCTTCCTTCTTACCTTGGCCCATGATATTCCTTTAGCAGGACACTTAGGCCAGAACAAGACTTGGGACAGGCTTGTCCCTCACTTTCACTGGCCTCACATGAATGAACATACCAAGGAGTTTTGTCGCTCCTGTGTAACCTGCCAAGCCAGTGGCAAATCAGGTGGCACAACAAAGGCCCCCCTAATACCACTACCTGTGGTGGGGGTCCCCTTTGAAAGAGTGGGGATTGATATTGTGGGTCCAATGGATCCCCCCACAGAATCTGGGCAAAGATTTATACTGGTGGTAGTGGATCATGCCACCAGGTATCCAGAGGCAATTCCCCTTAGGACCACAACAGCTCCTGTTGTGGCCAAAGGCCTTACTTGGAGTTTTCTCCAGAGTGGGGTTTCCTAAGGAGGTGGTATCTGACAGACGTGCCAACTTCATGTCAGGATACTTAACAGCTATGTGGAAGGAATGTGGTGTCAACTACAAGTTCACCACTCCTTTTGCTCTTGTTTTGTCGATAATTTGTGCCTGTTTTGTTTTAATCTCATTTTGCCCTTGTTTTGTCGATAATTTGTGCCTGTTTTGTTTTATTTCATTTTCCCCGTGTTTTGGTTTTCCTTCCTTGTTGTCCGCCTACCTCGCCGCCCTCCGCCCTCCCTTCCCGCCACCGCCGCTTTTCCCCGCCCCTTTTTCGATTCTGTACCCTCCCCGCTCCCGCCTCCCAGCTGCTCCGCCCACCCGCGCACTTGGCCTTAAATAGCGACCGTGCGACGCAGGTGAGTGTGACCCACTTGTGGGACACCCCCGCGCCACACGGCCACCAGCTGTTGCGTGTGCCCCTTGCCTGCCCTCTGCCTCGCTGCTGCCTCGTTTGCCGGTTGCCGGCTGCCTCCGCTGCGGTTGTTTTTGCTCTTGTTTTGTCGATAATTTGTGCCTGTTTTGTTTTAATCTCATTTTGCCCTTGTTTTGTCGATAATTTGTGCCTGTTTTGTTTTATTTCATTTTCCCCGTGTTTTGGTTTTCCTTCCTTGTTGTCCGCCTACCTCGCCGCCCTCCGCCCTCCCTTCCCGCCACCGCCGCTTTTCCCCGGCCCTTTTTCGATTCTGTACCCTCCCCGCTCCCGCCTCCCAGCTGCTCCGCCCACCCGCGCACTTCGCCTTAAATGGCGACCGTGCGAACGCGCAGCGGTCACGCGCAGCGGGCGCGCCGATTGTGCGCCGAAGGCGCGCCAAAGGCAAGCCCGTCTGCGCCCGTCCGCGCCTGGACCGCGCCCAGTGCCAGGACCCCTGGCCCACGAGGACCCCGACCGACCCGCCTGACGTACTCCGCCGCCACCCTCACCGCTCTCAACACCGGCCGACTCCCAGAATGCCATCAAGCCACTCCACGACGTACCCACGGACCTTTCAGCTGCCACGCCTGCAAGTTCACCTGCATCCGGACCAGCCTCGCACCAGCACCCGCCAAGTCGAACACCAGCAGCACCCACCTCAAGTGCATCCTGCTCAACACCCGCTCCGTCCACAGACACGCCATCGAACTCTGGAACCTCCTAGACGCCACAGCCCCTGACGTTGCCTTCCTCACGGAGACCTGGATGAACGCCTCTTCAGCTCCCGACATCGCCATCGCCATCCCAGAGGGCTACAAGATCGTCCGGAGGGACCGAAACGCCAACCAGATGGGAGGAGGCATCGCCATCATCCACAGGAGCACCATCCGTCTCACGACCAGCACCGACAACACCCTGACCAGCGCCGAACACCTGCATTTCCAGATCCACACCAACCCGAACACCACCCTCAGAGGCACCCTGATCTACCGACCCCCTGGACCACGCACGCAATTCAGCGAGGACATCGCCGACTTCGTCAGCCCGCATGCCCTCCCCTCCGCTGACTACATCCTCCTGGGAGACCTCAACTTCCATCTGGAGAACAACAACGACCGCAACACCAGCACCCTGCTCGACAACCTCGCCAACCTGGGACTCAAGCAACTGGTGTCCACCCCCACCCACCTCGCCGGACACACACTCGACGCAGTCTTCTCTTCCAGCACAGACATCGACTTCAGCCACGCCACAGAGCTTCAATGGACGGACCACAGCTGCGTCCACTTCACCTTCAAGAGAACGACGACCCACCAACACCAGCAACAGGCCGCCCGCAGAAGCTGGAACAAGATCACAGCAGACCAACTCACCACCTCCCTGAGCCAGCACCCACCTGCCAGCTCAGCGAACCCCAGCCAGGCCGCCGACAACCTCACGAAGTGGATCAGCAACTGCGCGGACGAACTCGCCCCACTGAGGACCCCGCCTAGCAGACCCGGCAGCAAGAAGGCCCCATGGTTCACCGACGAACTCAAGAGCTCCAAGAAGAACTGCCGAGCCCTCGAGAAAGTCTGGAGAAGGGAACCGACACCGGACAACAGGACCTCCTTCAAACTTGCCACCCGGAAACACCACCAGCTGATCCGCGCCGCCAAGAAAACAGCATTCAAGGACCGGTTGGACAACAACGCACACAACTGCAAGGAACTCTTCAACATCGTGAAAGAGCTTTCCAACCCCAGCGCAGGAAACAACGACATCACCCCATCGCAAGACCTCTGCAACTCCCTCGCTTCATACTTCCACAACAAGATCGCGGACATACACAACAGCTTCAACAACCAACCAACGCACACCATGACCGAGCAACCACCCCCCACCACCACCCTCCACGCCTGGACCCCGATCAGCACCGAAGACACCATCCGCACGATGAACTCCATCCACTCCGGATCACCGACCGACCCCTGCCCTCACCACGTCTTCAACAAGGCCGACGCTGTCATCGCACCCCACCTGCGAGACATCATCAACACATCCTTCGACACCGCCACCTTCCCTGAGAGCTGGAAACACGCCGAACTCAGCGCTCTACTCAAGAAACCAACAGCGGACCCCACCGACCTCAAGAATTACCGCCCCATCTCGCTCCTCCCGTTTCCAGCCAAAGTCATCGAGAAGACCGTCAACAAGCAGATGGCCGCCTTCCTCGAGACGAACGGATCCCTCGACCCCTCACAGTCCGGCTTCCGAGCCAACCACAGCACCGAGACCGCCCTCATCGCCGCCACTGATGACATCCAAGCCCTGATGGACAATGGAGAAACAGCGGCCCTCATCCTCCTAGACCTCTCCGCGGCATTCGACACGGTCTGCCACCGCACCCTAGTACGGCGCCTCAGCAACATCGGAATCCAGGACAAGGCGCTGGAATGGATCATCTCCTTCCTCGACGGAAGAACACAGAGAGTCCGCCTACCACCGTACAAGTCAGAGGCCTCCGAAGTCATCTGCGGCGTCCCCCAAGGATCATCTCTGAGCCCCACCCTCTTCAAAGTCTACATGAGCCCCCTCGCGGCCATCGTACGCAAACACAACCTCAGCATAATCTCCTACGCCGACGACACCCAGCTGATCCTCTCCCTGACCAACGACCCCGCCGCCGCCAGAGCCAACCTGCACGAAGGGATGAAAGAGGTAGCCGAGTGGATGACGACCAGCCGCCTGAAACTGAACTCGGACAAGATGGAGGTCCTCATCCTGGGCTCCTCACCCTCCGCCTGGGACGACTCCTGGTGGCCTCCCGCCCTGGGCACCGCACCCAAACCGACAGACCATGCACGCAACCTGGGCTTCATCCTGGACCCCTCCCTCTCCATGACCAGGCAAGTCAACAACGTCTCCTCAGCGTGCTTCAACATCCTACGCATGCTACGGAAGATCTTCTGGTGGATCCCCACCGAGACCAGGAAGACCGTCACCCAGGCCCTCGTCACCAGCCGATTGGACTACGGCAACGCCCTCTACGCCGGTACCACCGCCAAGCTCCAGAAGAGACTCCAGCGGATCCAGAACGCCTCAGCCAGACTCATCCTCGACATCCCACGAACCAGCCACATCTCCGGACATCTGAGAGACCTTCACTGGCTCCCCGTCAACAAAAGAATCACCTTCCGCCTCCTCACCCACGCACACAAAGCCCTACACGACCAAGGCCCGAGCTACCTCAACAGCCGAGTCAACTTCTACGCTCGCAAACGCCACCTCCGATCAGCCAACCACGCCCTCGCCGCCGTCCCCCGCATCCGAAGAGCGACTACAGGAGGAAGGTCCTTCTCCTACCTGGCCGCCAAGACCTGGAACTCCCTCCCGACCGACCTGCGCCTGACCCAAGACCACCTCTCCTTCAGGAAGAAGCTGAAGACCTGGCTGTTCGAGCAGTAGCTGCACCCCCCCCCCGCCCCCCCCAGCGCCTTGAGACCCTACGGGTATGTAGCGCGCTTTATAAGTGTCACTGATTGATTGATTGATCCACAATGCAATGGGCTTGTTGAGAGGTTCAACAAGACCCTAAAGGGTATGATCAAAGGGTTACCTGAAAAGCTAAGGCGAAGATGGGACATCCTTCTACCCTGCCTTCTGTTTGCTTACAGAGAGGTCCCACAAAAAGGAGTTGGCTACAGCCCCTTTGAATTGTTATTTGGGCACCCTGTAAGAGGACCCCTATGTCTGGTGAGGGAAGGATGGGAGTTACCTCTCAAAAAGCCTAAGCAAGACATAGTGGACTATGTACTTGGTCTCCGCTCCCAGATGGCTGAGTACATGGAGAAGGCATCTAAAAACCTTGAGGCAAGCCAAAAATTACAGAAAGCTTGGCATGACCAAAAGGCTGTTTTGACTGAGTACCAGCCAGGACAGAAGGTATGGGTGTTGGAGCCCGTGGCCCCAGCAGCACTCCAAGACAAATAGTCTGGACCCCATACAATTGTTGAAAAGAAGGGAGAGGTTACCTACTTGGTAGACCTAGGAACTCCCAGGAGCCCCCACAGGGTGCTCCATGTCAAGAGACTCAAGGCATATGTCGACAGGGCAGACATGGGCTTGCTCATGGATACAGATGAGGGGAAGGAGGAAGAGAGTGACCCTCTCCCAGACCTGTTGTCTCAGAACCCTGAGGATGGCTCAGTTGATGGTGTGGCCTTAGGTGGCAGCCTCACTGAACATCAGCAAAATGACTGCAGACAAGTTTTACAGTCATATAGACATATGTTCTCCTTGACACCCAGTCAGACTAACTGGTGTACCTATGTGGTGGACACTCGTGACAGTCTTCCTGTAAAAAGCAAGATTTACAGGCAACCCGACCATGTCAGGGACTGTATAAAGACTGAGGTGCAGAAAATGCTGGAGGTAGGTGTCATTGAGCCTTCAGAGAGCCCCTGGGCTAGCCCAGTGGTTCTGGTCCCCAAACCTCACACACAAGATGGAAAAAGAGAAATGAGGTTCTGTGTGGATTACAGAGGACTCAATGCTGTCACCAGGACAGATGCACACCCAATTCCAAGGGCAGATGAGCTCATAGATAGACTGGCTTCTGCCAAGTTTTTGAGCACATTTGATTTGACAGCTGGCTATTGGCAAATCAGGTTAGCTGAGGAGTCTAAGGCCAAAACAGCATTCTCAACCCCAGGAGGTCATTACCAATTTGTGGTGATGCCCTTTGGTCTGAAGAATGCACCTGCCACTTTTCAAAGGTTGGTGAACCAAGTCCTCACTGGGTTGGATGACTTCTGTGCAGCATATCTAGATGATATTGCTGTCTTTAGCTCCACCTGGGAGGATCACCTGATCCACCTGAAGAAGGTACTTGAGGCTCTGCAAAAGGCAGGCCTCACTATCAAGGCTATTAAGTGCCATATAGGGCAGAGTAAAGTTGTTTACTTGGACCAACTTGTAGGTGGAGGCCAGGTTCAACCACTGGAGAGTGAGATCCAGACCATCAAGGACTGGTCCCCTCCAACTACCCAGACTCAGGTCCGAGCTTTCTTAGGCCTGACTGGGTACTACAGGAAGTTTGTTAAGAACTATGGGTCCATAGTGACTCCTCTTAATGATCTGACATCCAAGAAGATGCCCAAAAAGGTTCAGTGGACAGTAAACTGTCAAAAGGCATTTGATGACCTGAAGAAGGCCATGTGCTCTGCACCTATCCTGAAGAGTCCTGACTACTCCAAAGAGTTTATTGTCCAAACAGATGCTTCTGAGTTGGGGGTGGGAGCTGTGCTTTCACAGCTTAATGTAGATGGTCAAGACCAGCCCATTGCTTTTGTTAGCAGAAGGCTGACCCCTAGAGAGAAACGTTGGTCAGCTATTGAGAGGGAGGCCTTTGCTGTGGTGTGGGCCCTGAAGAAGTTGAGACAATACTTATTTGGAACTCACTTCAAGATTCAGACCGACCATAAGCTCCTCTTATGGCTAAATCAGATGAAGGGTGAAAACCCCAAACTACTCGGGTGGTCCATTTCCCTACAGGGGATGAAATTTACAGTGGAGCACCGCCCAGGGACTGACCATGGTAATGCAGATGGTCTCTCCCGGTACTTCAACTTAGAACATGAAGACACAACTGGTCAAGGTTAGTCTAATGTCCCTGCGTTTGGGGGGGGGGTTGTGTAGGAGAGTAGGGTCTGCTATCCTATGGTCACCCCAAATTTTTGCTTTTGCTTCAATGGTTTTATGACTTATTGTGTCTGTGGGCCTGCTAATCAGACCCAAAGCCCTGCTGTTCTCTCCCTAAATTAATGCCAATGCACACTAGGTGCATTACCAATTGGAACTGGTTCACCTTATAGACCCTGTAACAGTGTACCCCAGGTACCCAGGGCATAGGTGTATCCAAAGCCTACCCGGGGCTGCAGCATGTATTATGCCACCCCTGGCCTGGCCTCACTATTTGACACAACTGGCTGATCACTCAGCTGGGGTAAGTTGGTGTAATCACCTCTTACTTAGATATAGTATATCTATATCTAACATATATGGACACAAGGTAACCTATCAGTCACTCCTATGGCAGGCCTTAACAATCCTGGAGTGCTTGGTTTCATGTGAGATGGTGCTCTGGCATGAGCTGAGCCTGTCTGCAGCTTTCGGAACAACGTCCTTTAGCTGTTTCCATGATATTGCCATACCATATACTCTTAAGTCCATTATGAACCTCGCGATCAAATGCTAACTCTGGTTTGGCTTTATCAAAACATGTCGAGTAAGGTGTCATACGATTTGTAATACTACCCCCTCGCCAATTCTGGCGACGGGGCTAGCATTCCACCCTTCTAGAGGGACACGACATGTACCTAACCTGAAACTCGGGTAAAGTTAGACAGAGCCTCAGCATCACAAAATGGATGCTGCCACCACAGACACAAGTCTGCCCTCCTGCTGCTGGGAGTCCTTCCAGCTTGGGAGGTTTGGACAAAGGGTTTCCTGTCAGGGGAGGTGCTTGCACCACCCCAGACAGGATTTTGTGTAGTGGGTTAGGGAGGGCTGAATAGATTGAGACATGCCTGGGGAACACAAGGTGTCCCCGTGCATATGCCAGTTCAAACTGGAGCTGAGGCTCTCCAGCCCCGGCCTGGCGCGAAACTGAACAAAGGAGACTTTCCTGGTCCCACCCAGAGGAGGGACCTAGCAGGTAATCCAGCCCCTAGATTTGGAATAAGAGTAGGAGCTGTGTCCCAGGACTTTAGATCATCCTGAAACTCGACTTGAAGAAGAAGAATCACTGGACTTCGACGTTCTGCTGCACAGAAGACTGAAGAGAATCTCCCTTGTGGTCAAGGAGTGACCACCCTGTGAACACAGGCACCATCCAGCAACTCAACGACTGCTTTGCCGCCGCCTCCCGCCGGAGACCGAGCCCAGAGCCCGACAAGACCCAGACTCCCAGACATCTCAGAGCCTGATCCACAGTCCCTGCAAAGAAGAGACCCGTGGAGGCACCGAGAGACGTGGAACCGGCCATCTTGAAACGTCCACGACAAGCTGACTGCGCAGCACCCGAGGCATCCTCATCATTGTGCATAAGGCCCTGAGAAACCCCAACACCGAGCAGCATTTGCACCAAAGACCAGCCCTCCAGCATCCACGAGATCTGCGTGGGGCCCTTTTGCTTTTTGCCACTCTACGCGTCATCCCGGTTACTAGCCCGTTGGCTAGTGCCCATCTTGGCGACGAAATCTACGAACAACACTGCTGGTCTGGTTGCTCCAGACTGGCCCTTGCTCCTGTGAAAAGGAGCAGCCCCTCTGACCTTGCTGGTTAGAGCACCAAGCTTTCATCGGCTCCTGCGTGGCTTGCATTAGCCAAGGCCTGTTTGCCGCCATCAAGAAGCCGACACCGCCATCAGCTAGAGCCTTCGTGGGACAGCTCGTGAGTGACTCCTGGACATCGTCGACATCTTCCCTTCCACGTGGCTGCAGAGACCAGCTTCACTTTTTCACCTGTTGGCACCGACATCGCCTGGTTCCTTCCTGGTTCCACGCCTGTCACTTGCTAGTGACTCTGAACAGTGTTCCCTCTGCTTTCAGGTCTTCTACTCTTCAGATCCACCCTTGGATCCACCGGAACTCTTCTCGCCTGGCCGCCTGCAGCATCTTCATATTCAGGCTCCATAGACCTGCACGACGAAACCTGACGCACTTTGACACCTATGCACCCACTTCCTGTGGGTGAGGTAACGCTGGCACTCCGGTGCTCCTGTGTAGAGAAACATCTCTAGTGTCTAGGTTTCCAGTTGTTAGGTTCTGGTCCATCCGGAAGACTCCCTTTGCTTTAACTTTGTGACTTTTACGCACCCATTGAATCCAATAGGTGCACGCGTGTAACTTTCAACACTGCACACGCATCCTGTGGGCCTCCTGGTCACTAACTACCGTTAGCTCCTTGTAGTCCCAGCAATTCTCAAGACCCTAGGCCTTCTTACTTTTCTATACGTGGTTCTTATACCACTATTTTAGTATATGGTTTAGCGGGCCACCCGGGCCCATCCATAATTGTGCAACTTTTGTATATTTAAACATTGCCTTGTTTTAACGAATGTGCTTCTGTGCTCATTAAGTGTATAGGGGATACTTTTAGTAAATAAATACATATATATTTTGAATATATATCTGTGTGGTGTCCTTTCATTTGGTATTCAAGGAGGTTACATATGGTAAAACAGCTGGCTTCACATGCCCTAAAGAGTTTAGCCTGCAGACTGCACTGTCCACGCTACCACTAGGATAGCTGGTCAATCTAGTTGACTTCAACCACCACCATAAGGGTTGCTTGGCATGGTACAAGGTGATCACTAGAACTAGTGAGCAGCATATACCAGGCCAACTTCTCACAAGGACCCGTGTCACAAACACAGGTTAGGCCTAGGCCTAGGGAATCGCTGGGGCTACACTATATTACCAGTTGCTAGGCAGTGGGAGGCCCACAGGATTCAGGTGCAGAGTGGAAACACTCACGCGTAATGCGTTAAAGTCGATAGAAATAGTGGTGTTTAGAAATAAAGAGTTTTAGGACACTTCGGAAAGAGCTAGGAGTTAGAGACTTGGAAACTAGACCCTAGGATAGTCAATACCCTTGTGAGCACCGGAGTACTCAGTTTACCTAGCCCACGGGCTGCGGGTGCATAGGTGTGAACTTGTGTCGGGTTTCGTCGTCGACTCCTATGGATGCCTGAAGAAAAGGTGCTGACAGGCAGTCAGTGAAGAGTGTCCGGTGGATTCCAAGGTTGGAATCAGGAAGGAGGATACCTGCAAGCAGAGGGGACAGAGTCTAGGTCACCAGCCAGGAGCCGGGAAGGAACCAGGAAGGAACCAGGCGATGTCGTGAAGATGCAGGTGAAGAGGTGAAGCTTGTCGCAGCAGCCACGGGTACCAGGAGGCGTCGAGGACGACCAGAACCAGGAGGCGAGCTGTCCCACGAGGGCTCTTGCTGTTGGCGGCGTTGTTGCCGAGTTCGGACCCAACAAGCCTTGGCAAGCGCAACCCACGCAGGATGAAGGATTCGCTTCTGTTGCAGACCAGGAAGGCCTGAGGTGCTTCTCTTTCGCAGGGAAGCAAGGGCCAGTCTGGAGGAGCCAAACCAGCGGTGGAAAGTTAAGGGTTCGTCATCACTGAGGCTACTAGCCAGCGGGCCAGCAACCGGACAGACGCGTCGAGCAGGGAAATGCAGAAGGGCCCAACGCAGAACTCGTGGAGTGTGGAGGGCTGATCTTCGGTGCAGATGGTGCTCGGGGTTGGGGCTTCTCAATCCCCAGAGCACAACTTCGAGGATGCCTCAGAAGCTGTGCTGGAAGCTAGTAGCCAATTTTCCCAGGTAGCCGTTCCCACGTCTCTCGTCGCCTCCACGGATCTTAGCTTTGCTGTGTATGTGGATCAGGGTCGGAGAAGTCTGGAAGTCAAGGCGCTGGTCGGGCTCTGCAGTCGGTTCCTCGTAGAACTTGGGCAAAGCAAACGGCAGGTCGCTTGGTGGTGCCTGTTTGCACAGGGTGGCCACTCCTTGGCCACAAGGGAGATTCTTCAGTCTTCTTCCGTAGTCGAATGTCGAAGGTCCAGAGTTTCTGTTCAAGTTGCAGTTTTTCAGGATAATCCAAAGTCCTAGGGACTCAGCTCCCACTCTTATACTAATCTGGGGGGCTGGGTTACCTGCTATGTCCCTCCTATGGGTGGGACCAGGGAGGGGGGTGGTTACACCCCCTTCCCTTTGTCCAGTTTCGCGCCAGGACTGGGGCTGGAGTGCCCCAGCACCGGTTTGAACCGGACTATGCATGGGACACCTTGTGTGCCCCAGGCAGTGCCTCGTTTCTTTCATCCCTCCCTGCCCCAATACACTACGTCCTGTCTAGGGTGGTGCTAGCACCTCCCAAGGCAGGAAACCTATTGTCCAAGCCTCCCTCGCCCGGAAGGACTCCCAGCAGCAGGAGGTCAGACTTGTGTCTGTGGCAGCAGCATCCATTTTGTGATGCTGGGGCTCTGGTTAACTTTAACCGGGTAGTAGGTCTTCAACATGTCTTCTCCCTCTAGAAGGGAGAAATACTATCCTCATCGCCAGAAATGGTGTGGGGGTAGTATTCCAAAGTGTTAGACACCTTACACGACATGTTTTGATAAAGCCAAACCATAATTACCATAACCGCGAGGATTATAAGGCACTTTAAGAGTATATGGTAGGCGATATCATAGAACAGCTATAAGGACATGGTTCCGAAAGCTGCAGACAGGCTCAGCTCATGCTAGAGCACCATCTCACATGTTACCAAGCACTCTGCCTTCAGGATTGTTAAGGCCTGCCATAGGAGTGACTGAAAGGTTACCCATGTGTCTATATATAAGGTAGGTATAGGAATACTATACCTAAGCAAGGGGTTATTTATCGACCTTGCCCCAGCTGAGTGATCAGCCAGTTGTGTCATGATGGGAGGCCAGCCAGGGGTGGCATAATACATGCTGCAGCCCCTGGTAGGCCTAGGGTACACCCATGCCCTGGGTACCTAAGGTACACTGTACAGGGCCCTATAGGGTGATCCTTGCAATTGCGTTATGTACCTAAAGTACATAGTGTGAATTTAGAGAGAGAACAGCTGGGCTGTGGGTCTGATTAGCAGGCCCACAGCCACCTCTAAGTCGAAAACCAGTGAAGCAAAAGCAAAAAGTGGGTGTGACCATAGAAAGCAGACCCTACTCTCCTACACCCGGGGGCTGGTTTCCGGCCTACCGGGGGCGTGGACTCTCCGCGGGTTATGCGGCCCCGCGTGTCGTCCTATCCACCGTTTCCCAGTGTTGGAGCATCGAGAGTCCAAATGGAGACATAAGCGGCGGCTTTGCAGGCCTCGCTGGCGTCGCCTCCTCCTTCCCCTCCTTTGGCGTCGGCGGATCCCTCGCTCTGCGCAGGGCCCTCTGCCGTGCTGCCGGTAGCCCCGGCGCCGACTGGTTCGGAACCAGGCTTGGAGGATGTGGTACTGTTGGGGTGCGGCTCCTCTGGGGCACCTCTTTCAGGCCATGGCATCTCTGCCTCGCCGCAAACTCCCGCGAGGGTCCCTGTGGTGTCCCGGGAGGTCGCCGGGGCTGGGTCGCATCCCCGAGCCCCTCTCAGTCCTTTGACACGGTGGTCCTGTCTAAGGCCGAGGTGACGCCGGCAGCAGCTGGACCATGCGGAGCCACAGGGGTCGGCCTCCTCGTCCCGCTCTGGGTCGAGGCCGAGGGAAGACCCCTCCTCCCTCTCCGGGCCCCTCTCGTCCCTCCCCACAGGCAGCTGCCTTGTCGGAGGGCGAGTTGGAGGTTGAATCGTCCCTGGCGCGGCCACATGGTTTGCAGAGCTATCTTCGCCTCATTTTGGGGCTTCGTACCACTCCCCAGGCCCGTCTCGTTTCCCCACGCAGGTGGCTGCCTCGGCGGGGGTTGGGTCGGCGTCACTCCGGCACCGCCCCGGAGCCGGTGCGGCTCCAGCTCTACTTCGGTCTTCGCTCCGGTCCCCGGTGTGGGGTGACTTGGAGGTACCTTGTCCGGTGACGCCAGCTGGTGCCGACGTCCTACCTCAAGCAGCGGACTCTACGGCTCCGCGCAGGGGTCGTACCACAGATTCATCTTCGGACGCTCCTTCTTGTACGGGGGCAGGCTGTATCTTGGTGTCGTCCTCCCCGGAGACTGGTCGCCGTGTGGTGTCTTTTTCACCGGCGTCGAAAGGCGGCTCCCCGCCCTTCCTGGGGCAGGGGTGTTCGTCGGACGAGCGGCAGGTCCCTCATTCTTTGGCTCCTTCTGACTTCCAGGTCTGGCCCTTGCCCGCCCACTTGGCCTCAGGGACGGCCGCCTTAGTTTGCAGCCGTCGCCCACGGAGGAGCTGCTCTCTCCACCGTGGGGCCCTACTGAGGCGGGTGCGGCCTTCGCTCACGCGGTGTCCACGGCTGTGGGCATTCTGCGCATGGGTTACCCGGTGGCTCACTTTCCAGCGGACCATCTATTGGAGGTCCTCCACCAGGGCTCTGGTGGGAGGGAAATAGTACTTCCCTTTGAAGGTTCGCTCCTTTCTTCCTTGATGGGGGCTTGGAGGCATCCTGCCTCAGGGGACCCAGTGCCTCAGCATCTTCTGCGCCGGCACCTCCCGGCGCCGCTTGACCCGGCGTGTCTTTCCCTTCACCCCTCAGCCGCCAGCCCCCTTTTGCCGACCGCTTTTCCCTCCCTGCCGCCACTGTTGACTCCGCCGTCCCGAGAGGCCCGCTGACTGGACTCTTGGGGACGCAACATGTTCGCCTCGACCAGCGCGGCCCTGCGGGCTCTTAACACCTTGTGTGTGCTGGCTAGGGCCTCCTCCTGTTTGTGGGACTCGGCTCAGTCTCTGGGATCTGCAGCCTCCCAGGAGTCTGGCCTGGTGGACTTACGGCATCATCCATTGGATGGCCGGGAGCTTGCGGCGTTTATTTTCCGCTCCGATCTGGACATCTTAGAGGTGCAATGGCTTCCTCAGTCGCTCTCCGTCGCCATGCTTGGCTTCGGGATGGTGTATTCCCTGAGAATATTCGGGAGTGACTCATCGACCTTCCGTTTGATGGCAGCCTGTTGTTCCATGCCCCGGCTGACACCGCCATCCAAAGACTCTTGGCAGGGCTCCATCCTCCGCCTCCTCCTCCGTCCCCTCTTCAGTGACTTCTGAGTTGGGTTGATTCTGGGCCTTCTTAAGCTGGCTGTGCAGTGTGTTTTCTGGCCGTTTACGTCCTTCCTTGGGACTTTGGCATTGTTGGCTGCTGGACGGCCCTTGTTTTGGTTGTGTGTGATTCTGAAGGAGTTGTTGCGCAGGCTTGGCCCTGAGATTGGGCCTTCTGCTTTGCTTGGGCTGCTTGTCTAGCCTTCGGCGGGGTTTTTTTTTTCCCTGTGGCTCTTTATTTTTTTCCTCTGCTGCAGAAGTTCTTCCAAAGAGGGTTCCCTTATCTTGGGACTTAACGTACCCTATGAGGGGTAGTGGTAGCTGTCATTTGGCATGCACTCTGCTAGAGGGTTCTGGTCACCTTCGGGTGCCTGTTTTCCATGGCGTTTCAGTAGGTTGCTTTTGCTTCCTGTGGTCGTGTGCGCGGACACTCGTAGTGGTGGCACGGGCATCTCCTCCTCTCCCTGCTCCTGAGGTCTGGGATGATCCTGTGTCTCCTTTGCCGGGCGTTGCCTACTCGGCCTTCCTGGGGCCTCGGGCTGTTCTTCTTGCTTCTGGCTTTGACTGCCGGCGCTGTTCTGGCTGGCAGGCTGCTCTCCATCTGGAGTGGGTTTGCGTCTTTTCTCTAGTTTCCTTGGGCCCTCTAGGCTTCTTCTTCTTTTTCTTCCGCTTTTCCTGTCTCGGCATTGGGTGGAAGCTATGTTGCCTTGTGGGGGAGTGGGGTGCTTTGGCCTCTCAGTCCTTGCCCTTGGTTCCTCTGCTGTGAGTGTATGAGCCTCTTCAGCCTTCTTTCCCTCCTACGTCCCCTTGGGGTCGGTGGGGTCCTGCGTGTAGGGGTTCCCTTGGCCTGGTAGCGGCAAGGTTCTACCTGGTCCACAGATCTGGTTCCCTGTGGGGCCCTCTGTTCTGCATTGGCTGGTGGGGTCCTTTCGCAGACCCTCCTTCCCAGGGGGTATTGCTAGGGTATTTATTCTACGTGAAGGAATCTGCGGCCAGTAGTCTCTATCAGATGTACGAGTTACTTACCTTCGGTAATGATGTATCTGGTAGAGACGATTCTAGCCACAGATTCCTTCACGGCCCGCCCTTCCTCTCCTATTCTGCGAGGACCCTTGGGTTGGTCTTCGGTACTCGCCTCCCGGTGGGGGGCTGTGTCTCCTGTGAGTGCCTTCCTTGTTCTTGACGGGTGGCTCCGTCTGGGGGCGGTTCATTCCTCCTTTGGAGGATGGGGTTCCGGTGCTCCGGTGCCCTGCTGCTCTGGCTACTCCAGGTTTGGGGGGGATTGCTGCTATCCCTGTCCTCCCTCCCCTCCCTTCCTTCGATTGCTATCCTCTGCTTAAGGGTCATCTGGCCTTGTCTTGCCCTTGTCCCTTGTGGGTGGTTGCCCTCTAGGTTGGGGTGGCTTGGAGATTTGTTGTCCCTGTCTGTCTTGGGACTGGTCCCATTCCTTGCTCAGGATGGGCGGGGGGGGGGTGTTTCCTACATGTGCCATGACTTTTACGCATGTTCTTGCCTCCGGGGCACAGGGATGGGAGGTTGTCTGTGTGCTGGCAGGGTGACTGCGCAGGTTTCTGCTTGTTCTTCTTCTTTCTTCTTTCCCTGCCCTTGGGTTCTGCGGTGTTGGCACTGCTCTGGTGGTGTTGTTAGTCACTGTTTCTTTCCAATTTTTCTGCTCTTCGCACACTGTTCCCATGCTTCCACAGTTTTTTATCTGGTGGTTCCGCGTTGTGTTGTGTTAAAGATCTCCGAAGAAAACTGACGTAGGCACGCCGGGGCGGGTCTTATGTGACCTCGCTGTCGTCACGTACGCGGACAACGCCTGGGCGGAGTCGCGTGATGTCACCCCGGCGCACAGGGATGCTGTGGCAAAAAGTCTCCGGATCCAGTCTCACACCTGGGGATAATTCTACGTGAAGGAATCTGCAGCTAGAATCTTCTCTACCAGATACATCGTTACTGAAGGTTAGTAACTCGTACTTTAGAACAAGTGGCACTGGAGTGTGCATTTGCTTAACACATGTTATTTGCTGTAGACCAAAATAGAAGCAAATTTTCTGAAAAGGAATATGTTCCCCGTTCAATCAAATACAGCCCTGTTTATTTATGTATGTGTATTATTACTACAAGAGCTATAGACTAAATGTACAAGTTGCATTTACACAAATATATATGTATATGTACACATCAAGAAACGCTGTGATGCTTTCATAGCGTAATGTAGAAATCACACACTGTCACAGTGGCTAACCTCAGATAAAAAAAAATGCTCCAAAAACTCCCTGCGTGGACATTTAGCTTTCAGTAGTGGTGGTCAGTTCTAAATACAGAACTTGTAGGCACATGCATCAAAGGAAAAACCGGTTGCAAACGGGCAGATTCTCAGAATCTGCCCCTTTGCGACCGGTATTTTTGCATTTGGGATGCATCATCCCAAATGCAAAAATCGCAATTTAAGGAATCTCTAAATTGCGATTCCTTAAATTGCGATTGCATTTAAGGAATCCCAAATTGAGATTCCTTAAATGCAATGCATTAAAGTTAAAAAAAATTAGCGATTTTGCTAATAGGGGGAGCAAATTACCATGAAGTTGAACTTCATGGTAATTTGCAAAAACTTTGAAAAATGCACTTTTGTGCATTTTTCAAAGTTTCATGTTGCGCACACATATGCCCTTAGAGCATGTGTGAGTGCAACATATGTGCACAGATCAATTTCAGGGGTGCAATAGGGTGTCATTTTGACACCCTTGCACCCTTGAAATTGCATGAGTAATTTGCGAGTACCTACTGGTACTCACAAATTGCTCATGCAATCTCCAATTCATTCTAATGGGCCTGGAGGCCCATAGGAATGAATGGGACGGCATTCCTTAATTGCGACTCGCAATTGGCGAGTCGCAATTAAGGAATTTGCAGGAATCGCTATTTATATAGTGATTCTTACATGCATAGGCTTTTGCAATTCCTTAATTGCGATTCCTTAAAAATCGCAATTAAGGAATCGCAAAAGTCTTTGTTGATGCATGTGCCAGTTGGTCTCTGACCCTTAAACCTGTTGTCCCCTGTCTGAGCAAGGCTATTCCCATGCGGCCTTTACAATTCAAAGTAACTCTCGAGAAGCATGACTAAAGGACATCCCTGCTCCGTGCCTGCGTGCTAATGTTTTTAAAAGTAGGATGCAACTTTTGCTGTCATATTATTTTTGTTTATTTATGTGCACTGTGCTTTTCTAGCACCTACAAAATTGGCTCAAAATTTCAGTTTTCAGACTGCCATAATGCGCCCAGAACTATTGTGCATTAAGGCGCCCAATGTAATTCACATGTCTCCAAAGCTACCCTTTGCATGACTTTTAATAGCATTTGTATTTGACGCTGCAGCCATTAGGCCATGCTCCATGTTAAGTTTGTCGCTAAGATACAGTATTAGTGGTGTTGTTAGATAAACTAATATTCACCTTTTAATGTGGTGCAACAACATATTTTAACCAGTTGGAGATAGAAATCTTAATGTGCACATTGAAATCTGAATACATACTTTGCACAGGGTTATTTTCAACAGTGCTAAATATTATTGAATTTTCACAATAGTAGTATTAGACATTAAAAGGATCATAATTATGCAAAAACGATTTTAGTGCAATGACTTTTAATAATTTTTTACATGTAGTCAGTTTTTGAATAATGATCACTAACCCTTTTTGTGGTTTCTACATATGAAAAGCAAGCCTTATTCCTTTCCTTTTGCCTTTAAATGCATTTATTTATAACACTCAAAAAAACCTCTTTTGAAACTAAGCACAGAAACTTTACTGAAACATAAAAAGTTTGTGTCACTTTTTTAGAGGGCAGTCGTTATTTACCATCAGATCCACAGAAAGAAAGTCCTTACTTGTATCTTTTCTGTTTGATCCAAAATAATGAAACTGTATTTCTAACTTTCAAAAACAGTAGTCTTTAATGCACATGCCTTCATACTATGTTGTACTAACTTAAAACCTAGTTGCCACAGCATTTATCTGTAGCTTATGAGCCATTTGTTTATTTACTCAGCTGTGTTTTACGACCAGCAGGCGTTAGCTTCTACACTTTTTCAGGAGAAAAATGCCTTTCTGTATTCTAATGTCCTCACAGAAACCCCAAAACGTTGCGAAACCATTCATTACCGCCGTCTGCTCTGACAGACAGCTTCCTTCTGATAGACAGCTTTGAACAGCTGTTAAAAGCTCTCTTTCTGATGCCGGGAAGGAGCACAGTTCATTCTATTTAAAACCCAGGCATTCCAAGCCAGTCAAAATCTATCGTTTTGCAGTGTGGTACAAGAAGGATGCTTTTATTTTAGCTTTTATTTTAGCAGCAACCAATTACTCAGATAATGTGCATGTCTTTTAATATTTAATATAATGTATCTAAGGATAATGCTGTAACATTTTGTATTGAGTCCTAGTTGTGTAAAACACACAAATTCATTTTTGTTTCTGTGAAACCTACTTTTTCCTATTGAGTTTAAAATCAAATTTTTACCTTTGTGGCAATATAATAAGTGAACGTTCACAAATCTATACTTTGTTACTGCTTTTACTCTCTAAAGTAGCGTGCAGCTGTTAACATATTTTATATAATTCATTCTTTGAAATTTAAAGTGTAATTCTTCCAATGGCATCTGCAGAACACAATGACAACAACAAACCAAATTAAGCTCATTCCCGACATATTCAGGAAGGGGTCCACACACTCATAACACACAACACAGTTTGCAAAGGCAAGCCACCCTTACACAAAGAGCACAGTCGCTACTCACTCAAACAAGTACTTCACAAGCATCACCACCGGTGTCAGTCCACAAACCACATAGACACTCAAACACACAATCAACCCACAAATCAACACTTAAGACAAAAACAAGAGGCAGCCCACAGACTACTCAAACCAAACCTATTGTAAATCATATTTACAAACAAAAGAACTCTCAAAAGCAGTTTAGAGACTGCACCAAGACAAGTAAACAGCCCAAAGACTGTTCCATGTTCAAGAATACAGGCTCTAGCCCCAGACCTTTTCCAAGGTCTGGCATAGTGTTCGCAAACAGTCTGTGTTTTTTCCAAATCATACTTATTCCAAAAGGCATGCTTATTACAGGGGTCCACAGACCAACCCAAAACAAGACTAAGTGTGTAGATCAGGATCCTTTTTTTTTTATATATATTTGTTCCACAGTGTACTATACATTATGGAAGAAATACCTTATTTGACATACATATGCCTATTGGGTGTCCCCGCTGGGGGAGCCAGCTGACTTTTTTCTAAATCCATTGTGGTACCACCAAGACAGCAACACATCCTACGAAGTGCGCTAGTAGCAGGCATGCCAAAAATATTATAATAAATATAATATTATCAGTTAAATAGTACTATCCCCAAATATAGTACCGATCCGAATATACCAAAAGTAGAGACAAAAAAAATCTCCTCATTACCTGCCGCTTTTTATTGCAATAGAAAGGTCTAAACCAAACCAAAATCTTGGCCAAGGAAGTCCAAAACAAGAGTGTCGTTTTAGCAAGCTTACCAAAGTCTCCAACCTCCACCTGCCAAGCTCTGGGTTGACCTAATGGTCACTGAAAAAATTTACAACAAGGGAGATCTCAGTCGGGCCCGGCCAACACCTGGAGGGTCAGATCGGGAAAACCGGAAAACACGTTGGTCTGCAAAGACAAAGGGTTTCCTCGTGCAGGGTACCTCCTCAGTAGATTCCGGTCTTCCATCAAGACCACTCCCTTGGATAGCCGTGTCTCCGATGAGCCCCGCAAGTTGGGCGCCAATTTGTTGAAATTAACCTTTTTAGGGGCCCACCAGTGCAGGGTTCACCCTATCTGTCCACGGGTCCTTAAACCACCAAAGAAGAAGTTGGCACTGAAGCTAGAATATTAAATAAGTTTATTAATCTCACGTGAGTGAGACTACGTCAATACGGTACCCTCAGGCCACTGTAGGAGGTAATCCAAGGAGTACAGAAAACAGGGGTCTTTTATATGCATTAGTTGCATTGTCCACATGAGACCAGGGGGAGGTACTGGCACATACAAGAATAGTTATTGATTAACATGGGCATACAAATGTGTCTTGGTCAGCAAAGTGGGAGGGGAAACATTTCTGTATGCATCAGTTAAAACAACCTGACATTTACAAACTAAGACAGGTGCATTCTGGCAGCTACAGGCTTTTCAGAGCATGCACAAGGCTCTGGCTCAGTACTGAAGGAGTTAACTATAGTTGATGACTCAAGCGAAATACAAGGGTAGGCAACAGTGAAGACGGAAGAATCACATGGCTAGCACATGGCTAACTAAAATGGCTGCCACAACCAAAATGGCTTCAGCTTATGCTAACAGCGATTTCTGCTAGTTTCCACAGGGCGGCCAGAGGTCGAGCCAAGCGACAATCCCCACCTCCACTGCAAAACCTTCCTAGTTCGATCCCTCCGTATCAGACACATCCAGTTGGTGGCAGGATACGCCATCACCACTACTGCTAGCGGGGCATCACCTCATACAAGTGGGTATTGCAAATAGTCCAAAGGGGTTACTCCCTTCCCTTCAAGACTACCTCTCCATCCATGCCCATGGAGACTACCATCTTGGACCCTACGGGCTTACACCGTGGCCCCCCTTCTCCGCTCGTCATCCCAACACACCCTTTACCCCTTTCAGACTTGGCTGCACGCCTTGATGATCTCTCCAGCTGCACCTTCTCACTACTGAACCATGACCTGAAAGCCCTCTCAAAAGATTTTTTCCCTGTGATCAACTCCTTCTTCGCCTCTGTGACTCTGCCCAGAGCCTCACCTATTGTTAGAGATCACATAGGTCAGTTTTTGGCCCCCTCCGTCTTGAAAACCATTTCCCTACCCAACGCACCCTCCCGCCCCAGAAGATTTGAGACCTATTTGGCGTCCAATGATCTCAATGACCTTCGCAACTCTTACTCTACTAGCTCCATCTCCAACACGATCCCACCGAGACAAATACAAACCTACCCTTCCAACCCGAACAGAGAACCTCCTCACAACCTTAGAATCATCAAAAAAGACAACCTCACGAGAGTGACCATCATCCAGACCCCATCCCCCATTAACCCGCCACGACTTAAATGTGTGCTGCTCAACTGCAGGTCAGCCAGTGAACACGCCTCCTATATCTTCGACCTCATCCAACACAATGATTTAGACATTATCATCCTCACTGAAACTTGACTAAATCCCGCATCCACTTCTTAGACCTCCTACTCACGACATAATTAGGCTAGACAGAGCTCGGAAGCTGGGTGGTGGCCTAGCCTGTATTCATAGGAACACACTTTCAATTTCTCATGTGGAGTCCTCTTCACCTTCCTCCTGCGAATACCTTTGTCTCAGCATCTCCAGTAATAACCTGCTGGCTTGCAAACTGCACACTTTTTATCACCCTCCCCCCCCCCCCCCCGGGAGACAATCTCCCATTCATCGCGCAACTAATGGAAGTAATCTCTGGCAATATCGACTCAACCGTGTCCCAAATCTTCCTTGGTGATTTTAACCTTCACTGGTCCAACCCCAAGGACCACGTGGTAACTTGCCTTAAAGCATTCATGACTGATCAAGATCTGATTCACCACTGTTACCAATCAACTCACAATAAAGGAGAAATTCTAGACCTCATTATCTCAAAAGGGCAGACCATCACATTGGATACCATTACCCCTTGCGATTGGTCCGGCCACCACTGCATCCTCTTCTATATTAACAGGGAGGTGTCGATGAGGAAGGCTCAGCCAATGAAATCGAAGATCAGGAAGAAACACGTTAGTTAGATTCCTCACCTTAGAATATCTCCAGGCGTCAGGCTGGATCAGGAAAGATTTTTCATCAGCAATACCCTTGCGCGTCACTAGGCGTTGTCTGCGGCTCCACGTCCGTCGTCGGCGTCGAGATCGCCGGGATGATGTCGCCAGAGTACTTAGACGCCGCCCTCGCGCGCTGACGTCAGTTCTTCTTTTTTCCGCGCCAGACAGCGCCGATCCAGGAAGAGCATACCCTTTTAGTCACTTTTTGACTAAACTTTTTTGAACTCCTTTGGTTCTATTCTCGTCGACTCGACTCTGGTGCTGGTAGGGATGCCTGATTTTAAAGCTTGTGACTCCTGTCACCGACTGATGTCGGTTAAGGACCACCACCGCCGGTGCCTCTATTGCCTTGGGGCCGACCACGATGCCGAGTCGTGCCCTGACTGCCGAGCCTTGACTTAGAAGGCTAGACGGTCCCGCAAGCTCCTCAAGCTCCGGCAGTCGGCTCCACGCCGTTCACGGTCCCGGTCGAGGAGGGGGTCGAGGGACCGGTCGCAGAGCCGCAGCCATCACCACCACTCGTCGGATTCCAAGTCTTCCGGTAAGTCGAAGCATAGCAAGAAGTCCAAGAAGCGCCATCGCTCTTCGGGCTCCCCTCGCCGGTCGTGCGACATGGTTGAGGGTTCGGGTGGTACCACCCACGCGGCTCAATCGGAGCCCCGTCCGTCCCCATACCCGCCAGTCCCTGGGACTGACGCGACTCAGACGGAGATCAGTGCCTTCCTCATGGCCATGAGTGGCCTGGCTCCGCCGTCGACACCTACCGGCGCGCCTTCGGGCCTTGTGGGTTCGACTGGGAGGCCTAGCGAGCCGGCGGCCCGGGCGCCGTCGTCGACTCCGGTCCCGTCGCCGCAGGTCCCTGCGGGATCCAGGCCTGGATCCCAGTCGGCGCCGGTCGACCTCATGACCCCTCCGCCGGCGCCGACTCCGGTGCCGTTTTCGGACGACGCCGTTCCCCGGTTCAGTCCCGGTCCGGGCCCGGCGTTGGAGCGGCGCTGCGCCCGACGCCGATGGGTGGCAATTTCGTCTACCTCCCGGCTCCGATCATTCCGCCTGTCTACCAGGAATCGGATGACGGTGACAACTGGGAGGGGTCTGAGGACCCTCTGGCCCGGCAGGGCCAGTTATCACAGGACTGGGCAGATGAGCTGGGGGAGGCCAGTGGTCTTGACATCTCCCCTGACACTGGCTTTATCTCTCCTCCGACCGTGGCTTCGGAGGAAGGTGCTGCATTTTCTGTGGTGCTGCGCAAGGCGGCCGAAGCCCTTAGGCTGGAGCTACCTGCTGTGGCCGTAAAGACTAACCTCCTCACTGAAGTGCTCCAACCGTCAGCAAGCTCCTCGGAGCCTCTGCTGCAGTTTAATGAGGCACTACTAGACGTTCTGAAGGGCACCTTGTCCAAGCCCTCCACAGTATCTCCTGTGGACCGGAACGTTGACCGGCGCCACTGCCCTGCACCGGGTGACCCCAGTTTTCTGTCCATGCACCCCTCGCCCGAGAGCCTGGTTATCCAAGCCTCTACTTCCTAGACCTCCTTCCCGTCCGCTCCCCCGGATCGGGAATCCAAGAGGCTTGAACAGTTCGGTAAGAAGCTGTTCTCCTCCCTTAGTTTGGGACTGCGGTCTATTAACACCGCTTGTCTCTTGGACCGTTACTCCCATTCCCTGTGGGATACAGTGGAGGACGTGCTGCCCCAGTGTCCGGAGGAGGCCTGGACACGGCTCGCCCAGGCTCTTCCCAAGGGGCGGGATGCAGCGCGGCACGCTATCCGATGTGGACTGGACACTACGGACTCGCTGGGTAGAGCAATGTCGACCACAGAGCACCCTCATGGACATGCCCTTCGATGGCAGTCGCCTTTTTGGCAACAAGGCGGATGGTGCACTGGAGCGCTTTAAGGACTCTCTGGCTACGGCCAAGTCCTTGGGCCTCTCGGCCCCGTGCCCGCAATCTTCCGCTTTTCGTCCCTTTCGTGGCCAACGAAGGGGCGCCCCCTCACGTCCGCCTAGCCACAGGCCACAGAACCAACCTCCACGCGGTCGCAGACGTGGATTCCGCACAGGCGGTACAGGGGGACAACGTGCCGGTCCGTCCACATCTACCCCGGCAGCATCCGCCTCAAAGCCCTCCTAGTCCGTACTTTCAGGCCCATTACACGCCAGTGGGAGGCAGAGTTCGCTATCACCTGCTCCACTGGCGTTCCATCACATCGGACAGGTGGGTGCTGCAAACCGTCTGAAGGGGCTACTCCCTCCCCTTCGAGGCGACCCCTCCAGCCATGCCACCGCAGTACCACCGCATGTTGAGGGATCACTTGAATCTTCTACAGGAGGAAGTTACGGCCTTCTTGGCCAAGGGGGTCATCAAGCACATTCCTGGTCCAGGAGTAGGTCGTGGTTGTTATTCCCACTACTTTCTGGTTCCCAAGAAGGGCAAAGGGGGCCTACGCATCAACGCCTTCCTCCGCAAGGAGAAGTTCAAGATGCTCACCTTAGCTCAGGTTCTTGCTCCCCCAGACCGGATGGTGGCATTGGACTTGCTGGACGCTTATTTCCACATCCACGTCTTGCCGGCCCACCGGCGTTAACTGCGGTTCACGGTGGGCCAGGAGCATTTTCAGTTTACCTTGCTCCCCTTCAGCCTCACCAGTGCCCCTCGGGTGTTTACGAAAGTGATGGCGGTGGTCGCAGCTCATCTGCGCAGATTGGGGGTTCCAGTCTTCCCCTATCTCGACGACTGGTTGTTGAAGGCGGGCTCGCCCCAGGCAGTCGTCTCCCACCTCCAGACTACGGCCGACCTCCTGCACTTGCTGGGGTCCTCCATCAATGTGCCGAAGTCGCATCTGAGTCCCTCCCAGAAGCTCCTCTTCATCGGAGCGGTTCTGGACTCGGCGCAGTTCCGGGCTTATCCTCCGGAACAGCGGGTCCGGGATATTCAGGCTCTGATTCCCATCTTTCGGCCTCTATCCCGGGTTTCGGTCCGGTTGGTGCTGCGGGTCTGATGGCCTCCTGCATCCTGTTAGTGGATCACGCCAGCTGGCAAATGCGGGCTTTGCAGTGGGACCTGAAGTTTCAGTGGGCCCAGCATCGAGGCAACCTGTCCGACCACGTCCTGATCTCGGAGGGCACTGCAAGACAGTTGTAGTGGTGGCCACGGACCGCGATTGGGTCAGCGGCAGATCCCTCTCCCTACCCCAACCGGAGCACGTAGTGGTGACGGATGCGTCCCTCCTGGGTTGGGGGGGGCCACATGGGAGAGGCGGAGATCAAAGGCCTCTGGTCTCCGGCGGAGTCCTGGCTCCATATCAACCTTCTGGAGCTGAGGGCGATCCGACTTGCACTGAAGGCATTCCTCCCTCTGTCCGGGGAAGTGTAGTGCAGGTGTTCACGGACAACACCACCGCCATGTGGAATTGCAACAAACAGGGCGGGGTGGGGTCGTGGACCCTTTGTCAGGAGGCTCTGCGCCTCTGGACAGGGCTGGAACATCAGAGCATCACCCTGGTGGTTCAACATCTGGCGGGCTCTCTGAACGCCAGAGCAGACGAACTCAGCCGCCGGTGCATGATGGATCACGAATGGCGTCTAAACTCGGACGTGGCGCAAGGCCTCTTTCGGCAGTGGGGAGAGCCTTGGTTAGATCTATTCGCCACCGAAGAGAACGCGCAATGTCAGCAGTTCTGCGCGTTGGAATTTCCAAGGCGGTGCTCGCTCGGGGACGCTTTTCATCGCGAGTGGAGTTGCGGTCTGTTGTATGCCTTTCCGCCTATACCACTTCTGCCCAGAGTGCTAAAGAAGATCAGGCGCGACCGGGCCCAAGTCATCTTGGTGGCTCCGGATTGGGCACGAAGGTACTGGTGTCCCGAGCTACTCAGTCTGTCGATCGATCCCCCGATGCGACTGCCTCTTCAGGAGGACCTTCTGTCGCAGCAGTAGGGGACGGTCCTCCACCCGAACCTGTCCAGTCTCCACCTCCATGCGTGGAGATTGAGCGGCGACAGTTGATGCCATTTGACTTGCCTCCTGAAGTCTGTGATGTGATTCTGGCAGCCAGGCGTCCCTCCACAAAATTGATAAATTGGCTCCACTAAGGTCATTATTTGAACACTGCGACTAGGCTGGTCACAGGTACCAAATGAAATGAGCACATATTCCCAGTCCTAAAATCTCTTAAATGGTTGCCCTACGAAGCTCGAATTCAGTTAAAGATTGCTGTTCTGGCGCACAAAGCCCTGCATCTCAAAACTCCAAAGTACCTAGCGCAAAAGCTTGAACTATCCTATGGTAGCAGAGCCTCAAGAAGCGCGAACACTTTCCTCTTGAAACCACTCATCCTTAGCAAAAAGAGAACCTTTACCGAGCCTTCTCCGGCGCTGCCCCAAAGATATGGAACTCTCTTCCACCGGAAGTTCGCAGAATCTCCTAAACTACTGCTTTCAAACTGGAGGCTAAAAGATTCCTAATGAACAAATTCTTATCTTAATTTAGCTAGGTTCACCTGCTCGAAGTCACTGATCCTAAAATCATTGTACCTTTATTTAATTTGGCTCTTCCTTACTGCATAGTGTTCCCCCAAGTAGACCGCTATATACCTATTTATTGTATTACTTTCCTTGATCCATTTGTCTTGTAATTTTGTGACTATTCCTGTTTGGTAGTCTTATCTGATGTCAATATTGCATTTATATCCTTCCTCCCATCCTGTTGTAAAGTGCTCTGATATCCCTCGGGATCTTGTTCGCGCTATATAAAACGTTATAAATAAAATAAATAAAAATAAAATAAATGCCTCCAGCTTATGAATGGCTAACGGAGGATCACCTTGCCCTACTCAGCCATGCCAAGTGAGGTATAGAGAGGGTTCCTGGGCAAGAAATAGGCCGTTGTTGTTATTCCTGCTATTTTCTGGTTCCAAAGAAGGACGGAGACCTTCTTCCGATCCTCGACCTCAGCCCTCAACTACTTCCTCGAGAGGGGAAAGTTCAGGATGCCCAACCATGTTTAGGTCCTGTCTCCTTAGGGACTGGGAGACTGATGGTAGTGTTGGACTTGCAGGACGCCTATTTCCATATTCTTGTTCTACCTGCCCATCATCACAAGCATTTTCAGTTTGCCGTGCTCCCTTTTGGCCTCACCAGTGCCCCTCTGGTATCCACCAAGGTGATGACAGTGGTCGCACCCCATCTGCAAAGATCAGGGGTTCCAATCTCCCCCTATCTTGATGACTGGTTGCTGAAGGTGGGCTCGTCCCAGGCAGTCGTCTCCGACCTCCAGACTACGGTGATTCTCCTGCACTCACTGGAGTTACTTATCAACATGCCGAAGTCATACTTGACCCCCTCTAAGACGCTCCCTTTCATCAGAGCAATTCTGGATGTGGTGCAGTTTCAGGCTTATCCTCCCAAGCGGTGAGCCCAGGATATTCAGGCTATGATACCGATGTTTCAGCCTCTATCCTGGATTTCGGTGAGCATGACTCTCAGGCTGTTGGGTCTCATGGCCTCCTGCACTGGGACCTGAAGTTCCAATGGGCACAGCATTGAGAGAATCTCACCGACCTGGTTCAAATATCGGAGGGCACTGCAAAAGACCTGCAGTGGTGGCTAACAAACCGCGATTGGATCAGAGGCAGACCCCTCTCCTTTCCCCACCCAGATCTCAAAGTAGTGACCGCTTTTTCATTTCTGTGATGCGGAAGCCATCTGGGGGAGGTGGAGATCAGAGGACTCTGGTCTCCGGTGGAAGCCAGCTCCATATCAACCTGTTGCAGCTTCAGACGATTCAAATAGCACTGAAAGACTTTTTACCATACATCAAGCGAAGGCTAGTTCAGGTGTTCACGGACAACACTACCGCCATGTGTTACTGCAACAAACAGGGAGGTGTGGTGTTGTGGACCCTCTGTCAAGAGTCTCTGCGTCTCTTGACTTGGCTGTAACAACAGGGCATTTCCCAGGTGGTTCAACATCGGGCCAGTTCTCTAAACACCAGAACAGACAAACTCAGCCGACTGTGACTTATGGATCACAAGTGGCGTCTCCATCCGGAAGTGGTGCATGGACTCTTTCAGCGGTGCGGAGAGCCTTGGTTAGATCTGTTCCCCTCCGAAGAGAACACACAATGTCAGCAGTTTTGCGTGTTGGAGTTCCAAGGTGGATCCTGCTCTGCGATATTTTTTGTCGAGAGTGGAGCTCAGGTCTCCTGTACGTCTTTCTGCCCATTCTACTCCTGCCCAGAGTGCTCAAAAAGATCGGGAGCGATCGAGCATAAGTCGTTCTTGTGGCTCCGGACTGGGTATGGAGAGTTTGGTTTTCTGAGCTTCTGGCAATGAGATCAGACTGCCCCTTCGGGAGGATCTTCTGTCACAGCAGCAGGGAATGGTTCTCCACCAGAACCTGTCCACTCTCCGCCTCCTTGTGTGGAGATTGAGCGGCGACAGTTGACAGCTTTTGATCTTCCTGCTGAAGTCTGCAAAGTGACCCTGGCAGCTTGGCATCCCTCCCCGAAGTCGGCATACGCCTGCAGATGGAATACATTTTGTACATATTGAACAGAAAGGTCTATTGACCCCTTATCTGCCTCTTTCCTTGTCCCAGCAGGGCTGTGCTCTGTGCACTTCGGAGGGCTACCTTTCGGCCCTAGGTGCCAGATCAGCCTTCACTTTTTTAATCCTATCTTGTGCAGAGATATTTGAAGGGGTTAACCCATTTGTTTCCCCTTCCCCTTTTATTATACCACAGTGGGACTGTAGGAAAGTAGGATCTGCTCACATGGTTACCCCCACTTTTTGCTGGTGTCATTCTGTTTTCAGACTAGTCTGACCGGGATCCTACTAATCCGGACCCCAGTCACTGTGCTCTCTCCCTAAATTGGACTATGGTAAGTACTTTGGTACTTTCCTAATTGGCTACTGGTGTACCCTTCTAAGTCCCTAGTATATGGTACTAAGGTACCCAGGGCATGGGTACACCAGGGGTCTCCACCCATGAGAGATCACTCAAACTGTGACTACAGGCCTGCCATTGCAGCCTATGTGAGCTGGTGGTAGCACCACTCACCACAGATTTAAGTTTCCTTAGATCTGAGGTCACTACACTTAAAACCTATAAGTCACCCCTAAGGTAGGCCTTTCAATCCTGAAGGCAGGGTGTGAGATTATAAGTGTGAGGGTGCCCTGCATGAGCAGGACACCCCCTACAAACCCAGGAGTCGATTCTCCAGGCTTTGTGAGTGCGGTCAGCCATTTTATACATATCGTGGACATCAAGTCACTTACGAGATGTCTAACTATAGGCTGCACCGAAACCGGTCAGAAGCAGAAACATAATATGGTAATAACTTTAAGTCATTACCATTTTGTGTTTGGTTGCGGGTGGGCGGGCTGCTCTGACAAGCAGGGGAGGAGTGGTGTGTCCACTCCTACCCTGAGTGAGCAAAGACTGTTTAGTAGTACTCAATAGTTCTCCATGCAGGCTGCAATGCAGCCTACATGGAGAACATGGCCTCTCCATAAGCGCCTTGCTGGGTGCTACACCGACTAATCACAACGCTGCTTGCTGCTGGCTTAGGGGAGGGAGCCTGGCTGCCTGCTTCCTGTTCCTGCCGGAGGCAGGAGAGCAGGAGCCAGAAGACGCGGGACCTGGCCGGCGAAAAGGTAAGTTTAATTTTCTTTTTTTAAATTATTAAATTAACACCACCCGCACGTACGATCTCCCCCGTGACCCCCCCCCCACCCGCGAGCTATGCCAGCCGTGACTGCCCAAAAAGAGCATTATCGTTTTACCTTGATTGCACCAAAGAGTTCCGCGTGGATGACCAACTCTTTATAAGGTATGTGGGAGCAAAGAAAGGGAGTGCTGTCCAAAGGAGGACCGTATCACGCTGGGTTATCCTTTGTGTCAAAATATGTTACACCTTACCTAAGGGCCCATTCTACTAGAGCGAAGGCAGCCACTGCGGCTCTCTAGCGTGGTGCACCAATTGCTGATATCTGCCAAGCAGTAACGTGGGCATCTCTGCACACATTCACTAGACACCAGGTCACAGGCCAAAAGATGCCCCACTGAACAGGTGCTGGATCCTGGAAGAACGGACCAGACACCTTCCAAGAAAAGGAGCAGTAAGGGTAAGGCTTCGCCTTCCCCCTTGCCCCAGGTCGTGGATCAAGTCTCTGAGGAGGCTGACCTTAAAGAACTGAGGGGAACTGAGCCGAAAGAGCTTGAACCTGGTCAGGTTGAGTTTCTGGGCTCAGGGGGACCCTCCAGGGAAGACCTGGGGAAGGCACAGTTAGACTGCCCCTCACTTGAACCCCTCAGACAGCAGGCTGCTGCTGAGGCTGCAGGGAACGCCACAGGTACCCACAAAGTGTACTGGGACGATGGACTCCTGTACTCCGAGGCAAGAGACCCCAAGCCTGGCACGACCAGGAGGCTGGTCGTCCCCTTGTCTCTGAGAGGTTTCCTTCTTACCTTGGCCCACGAGATTCCCCTTGCAGGTCACTTAGGCCAGAATAAGACTTGGGACAGGATTGTTCCACACTTTCACTGGCCCCACATGTCCGAAGATACGAAGGAGTTTTGCCGCTCCTGTGTCACTTGCCAAGCCAGCGGTAAGTCAGGTGGCACGACAAAGGCCCCCCTTATACCACTACCGGTGGTGGGGGTACCCTTTGAACGAGTGGGGATCGACATTGTCGGACCAATGGAACCCCAGACAGCATCAGGGCACAAGTTTATACTGGTGGTGGTGGACCACGCCACCAGGTATCCTGAAGCTATTCCCCTTAGGACCACTACAGCACCTGTTGTGGCACGAGCCCTAGTTGGAGTGTTCTCCAGAGTGGGCTTCCCTAAGGATGTTGTCTCAGACAGAGGTGCAAACTTCATGTCGGGATATCTGACTGCTATGTGGAAGGAGTGTGGTGTCAACTACAAATTCACCACACCCTATCACCCACAATGCAATGGGCTTGTTGAGAGATTCAACAGGACCCTAAAAGGGATGATTCATGGACTACCTGAAAAGCTTCGGCGGAGATGGGATGTCCTGATACCCTGCCTCTTGTTCGCCTACAGAGAGGTCCCGCAGAAGGGGGTTGGCTACAGCCCTTTTGAGCTTCTGTTCGGACATCCTGTAAGGGGACCCCTTTGTTTGGTAAAGGAAGGATGGGAGAGACCTCTCAAAAAGCCGGCATCAAACATTGTGGACTATGTGCTCGGTCTCCGCTCGCGGATGGCTGAGTACATGGAAAAGGCATCTAAAAACCTTGAGGCGAGCCAAGAATTACAAAAAGCTTGGCACGACCAAAAGGCTGTCCTGACTGTGTATCAGCCTGGGCAGAAGGTGTGGGTGCTGGAGCCAGTGGCCCCAGCAGCACTCAAAGACAAATGGTCTGGGCCCCACACGATCATTGAGCAAAAGGGAGAGGTCACCTACTTGGTAGACCTGGGAACTCCCCGGAGCCCCCACAGGGTGCTCCATGTAAACAGGCTCAAGGCATATGTCGACAGGGAGGGCATGGGCTTGCTCATGGCCACAGATGAGGGACAGGAGGAGGAGAGTGACCCTCTCCCGGACCTGCTCTCTCAGAACCCTGACGATGGGTCGGTAGATGGTGTTGTCTTTTGCGGCAGCCTCTCTGGACATCAACAAAAGGATTGTAAACAGGTTCTTCAATCCTTTCGACATATGTTCTCTCTGACACCCAGTCAGACCAATTGGTGTACCCATGAGGTCGACACTGGGGACAGTCTGCCCGTAAAGAGTAAAATCTATCGACAGCCTGATCATGTCAGAGACTGCATCAAGACAGGTGCAGAAAATGTTGGAGCTGGGAGTCATTGAGCCCTCGGACAGCCCCTGGGCTAGTCCCGTAGTTCTCGTGCCGAAACCTCACACCCAGGGCGGTAAGAAAGAGATGAGGTTTTGCGTGGACTACAGAGGCCTCAATGCAGTCACTAAGACTGACGCCCACCCGATACCGAGAGCAGACGAACTTATAGACCGGTTGGCTTCGGCCAACTACTTAAGTACGTTTGACCTGACAGCTGGGCATTGGCAAATCAGGTTAGCTAAGGAGGGCAAGCCCAAAACAGCATTTTCTACCCCGGATGGGCATTATCAGTTCGTGGTAATGCCCTTTGGTTTGAAAAATGCACCTGCCACCTTCCAACGGCTGGTGAATCGAGTTCTCACTGGGTTGGACGACTTCTGTGCGGCGTATCTGGACGATATCGCTGTCTTTAGCTCCACCTGGGAGGATCACCTGGTCCACCTGAGCAAAGTGTTAGAGGCCCTGCAAAAGGCAGGCCTCACTATCAAGGCCACCAAGTGCCAGATAGGGCAGACACAGGTTGTATACCTGGGCCACCTTGTAGGTGGAGGCCAGGTTCAGCCATTGGAGAGCAAAATACAGGCCATACAGGACTGGGCTCCTCCAACCACCCAGACTCAGGTTCGAGCTTTCTTGGGCCTGACTGGTTATTACCGGAAATTTGTCAGAAATTATGGATCCATTGTGACCCCGCTAAACGATCTGACAAGTAAGAAGATGCCAAAAAAAGTTCAGTGGACAGCCAGCTGTCAAAAGGCATTCGATGACCTAAAGCAGGCCATGTGCACAGCGCCTATCCTCAAGAGTCCAGACTACTCCAAAACATTCATTGTCCAAACAGACGCTTCGGAGTTGGGTGTGGGAGCTGTTCTATCTCAGCTGAATTTTGATGGTCATGACCAGCCCATAGCTTTCATTAGCAGGAGGCTGACCCCCAGAGAGAAGAATTGGTCAGCTATTGAGAGGGAGGCCTTTGCTGTGGTTTGGGCCCTGAAGAAGTTGAGGCCATACTTGTTTGGCACTCACTTCAAGATTCAGACCGACCATAAGCCCCTCTTGTGGCTAAATCAAATGAAGGGTGAAAACCCCAAACTACTTAGGTGGTCCATTTCCCTACAGGGGATGGACTTCACAGTGGAGCATAGACCTGGCACTGATCATGGCAATGCAGATGGGCTCTCCAGGTATTTCCACTTAGAGCAAGAAGACTCACCTGGTCAAGGTTAGCTTATTGTCCCAAAGTTTGGGGGGGGGTCATGTAGGAGAGTAGGGTCTGCAATCCTATGATCACCCAGATTTTTTGCTTTTGCTTCATTGGTTTACGACTTTCCCTGGCTGCGGGCCTGCCAATCAGACCCACAGCCTAGCTGTTCTCTCTCGAAATTAACACACATGTACATTAGGTGCATCCACTAATTGGAACTGGGCCGCCTTATCAGTCCCTGTATCAGCATACCACAGGTATCCAGGGCATCGGTGTACCCAGGGCCTACCAGGGGCTGCAGCATGTATTGTGCCTCCCCTGGATGGCCGCCCAAATCTGACACAACTGGCTGCACGACAGCTGGGGCAAGGTGGTGTAATCACCCGTTGCTGTAGGTGTAGTATTCCTATACCTAACCCTAAAATGGACGCATGGATTCCTGTCAGTCACTCCTATGGCAGGCCTTATCAATCCTGAAGGCAGAGTGCTGGGAATCATGTGAGATGGTGCTCTGGCGCGAGCTGAGCCCGTCGACGGCTTGCGGAACCAAATCCTAATAGCCGTTCCATGGTGACGCGGGCCAACTCCTTTAAAATGCATTATAACCCTCGCGGTTATTTGCTAACTTTGGCATCGCCTCACCTACACATGTCGAGTAAGGTGTCATACGAATTGGAATACGAACCCCTCGCCCGTTCTGGCGACGGGGTTAGCATTCCCCCCTTTTAGAGGGGCACGACATGGAAGTAACCTTGAACCCCGGTTAAAAGTTGACTCCAGCCTCAGCATCACAAAATGGATGCTGCCATCAGACACAAGTCTGACCTCCTGCTGCTGGGAGACCTTCCAGCGAGGGGAGCTTGGACAAAGGGTTTCCTGTCAAGGGTGGTGTTAGCACCATCCCAGACAGGGTTTGTGTATCCCAGGTAGGCAGGGCTGAAAGGAAGGTGATTGCAAGTGGCACCCCGGTGCTCACTGTGCATAGCCCAGCTCAAACCAGTTTCGGGGGCACACCAGCCCCTGAGCTGGGGCGAAGCCGGACAAAGGATAGGGGTGTAACCACCCCCCTCCTGGTCCCACCCATAGGTAGGACCTAGTGACGGGCCAGCCCCTTTTTCCTAGAATAAAGGTGGGAGCGGGTCCCCTTCCCAAATTGGATAATTCTGAATCTTGAACTACTTTCCACGAAAGGAACTCTTGACTATTTCTGAAGACTCTCCCTTGTGGCTAAGGAGTAGCCACCCTGCACCAGCAGGCACCACCTAAGCGCTTGCGGTTTGCTGTACGTCTCTCCCACGGATCAAGACTGCCCAGCTCGACGAGACCCGGGTTCCCTGCCATCTCTGACCTCTACCTACATCGTCAGCCCAGCTGAGATTCGTAGGTGTGACGAGACCTGCGGGACCGGCCATCTTCAGAACCTGCACGACGCTTATCTAGCACGCCCACCGAGGGACCCTCGAGTGAGTGCACCTAGGGTTTGAGAAGCCCTAACCCTGAGCGGCTCCAGCACCGAAGTCTGCCTCCCCAGCATCCACGAGATCTGCGTGGGGGGCCCTTCTGCTCCTTGCTGCTCACCGCGTTGTCCGACCACTCCCCGACCGGCTTGTGGCCCTCTTCACGACGCACCACGACAGACTTTCATCACTGGTCTGGTTGCTCCAGACTGGCTCTTGCTCCCCTTCAACAGAGGAGTACCTCGGACCCTCCTGGTCCACTCCCGACGCCATCTTGACTCCACCGCGTGGGTTTGCCACTGCCAAGACCTGCTGCCCCATTCCTGGGCCCAGCATCATCGACAGCAGACACCTTCGTGGGACAGCTCGCCCTCCATCCTGGTCGCCGCCGCGCCTCCTGGTCCGAGGAACAGCCGAGTCCGACGGCGTCCACTCACCTGATCGAGGTGACTTCAGCCAATACCTTCCTGGTACCCACACGATCGCTGGCTAGCGGTTGAGAACTGAGTCCCCTCTGCTTTCAGGTTTTCTTCATCACCGATCCAGGCTTGGATCTCTCTGAACATCAATACTGGTCGCCTGCCAGCAACTTCTTCTTTCAGGCTCCTGAGACTACAACGAGGACTCCCGACATCTTGCTGAACCCCACGCAGCCGCAGCCTCTGGGCTAGGTAACTCGAGCATCTCGATGCTCCATCGTAGGTTCACTCTACAAGTGTCCAGTTCCTTTTTTCGTTTAGTCCCACTGATCGGATTCCTCCGGAATCAGTAACTTTAAACTATCTAACCTTTCCCATTCCACTTGCAGTGTAAATGGTTTCGTGCCCTTCGGGCATTTGTGTAAATTGTGCAACCAGAAGTATTTTCATAAGAGTTTTGTAGTGTGCTTAGCTCCCTGACTCATAAAGAGCCAGGGTAGTCTTGTTATAAATAAATATCCTTTATTTTCATAACAGCTTGTGTGGTGTCCTTTCACTTGGTGTTCAAGGGGTATATGTGATGGTAAACAGCTGGCTTAACACGCCCTCTAGAGTTTAGCCTAAAGACTGCTCGTATCCACGCTACTAGGATAGCTGGTCTATAAGGTTGACTTACAACCAATCATCAATAAGGGTCGTTTGGAATGATACACAGTGATCACTAGAATAGTGAGCACTACATATCAGGCCAACTTCTCACAGGGAGGTCTGTGGGGCTGGCAGGATTCTGTGCTTGGGGAGGTCTGTGGGGCTGACAGGTTTCTCTGCCTGGAGAGGTCTGTGGGGCTGGCACGTTTCTGTGCTAGGTGAGGTCTGTGGGGCTACAGGTTTCTGTGCCTGGGGAGGTCTGTGGGGCTGGCAGGTTTCTATGCTTGGTGAGGTCTGTGGGGCTGGCAGATTCTGTGCCTGTGGAGGTCTGTGGGACTGCCAGGTTTCTGTGCTGGGGGAGGTCTGTGGGGCTGGCAGATTCTGTGCCTGTGGAGGTCTGTGGGACTGGCAGGTGTCTGTGCTTGGGGATGTCTGTGGGGCAGGCAGGTTTTTCTGCTTGGTGTGGTCTGTGGGGCTGGTAGGTTTCTGTGCCCGGGGAGGTCTGTGGGACTGGCAGGTTTCTGTGCCCTGGGAGGTCTGTGGGGCTAACAGGTTTCTGTGCCTGGGGAGGTCTGTGGGACTGGCAGGTTTCTGTGCCCTGGGAGGTCTGTGGGGCTAACAGGTTTCTCTGCCTGGAGAGGTCAGTGGGACTGGCAGGATTCTGTTCTTGGGGAGGTCAGTGGGACTGGCTGGTTTCTGTGCCCGGGGAGGTCTGTGGGGACTGGCAGGTTTCTCTGCCTGGGGAGGTCTTTGGGACTGGCAGGTTTCTGTGCCCAGAGACTGCCATGTTTCTGTGTCCGGGGAGGTTTGTGGGACTGGCAGGTATCTGTGCCCAGAGAGGTCTGTGGGACTGGCAGGTTTCTGTGCCCGGAGAGGTCTGTGGGACTGGCAGGTTTCTCTGCCTGGGGAGGTCTGTGGGTCTAGCAGGTTTCTCTGCCTGGGGAGGACTAAGGGGCTGGCAGGTTTCTCTGCCTGGGGAGGTCTGTGGGACTGGCAGATTTCTGTGCTTGGGGAGTTCTGTGGGGCTGGCAGGTTTCTGTGCCCGGGGAGGTCTGTGGGACTGGCAGGATTCTCTGCCTGGAGAGGTCTGTGGGGCTGGCAGGTTTCTCTATCTGGGGAGGTCTGTGGGGATGGCAGGTTTCTCTGCCTGTTTAGGTCTGTGGGACTGGCTGGGTTCTGTGCTTGGGAGGTCTGTGGGGCTGGCAGGTTTCTATGCCTGGGGAGGTCTGTGAGACTGGCAGGTTTCTGTGCCCGGGGAGGTCTGTGGGGCTAGCAAGTTTCTGTGCCTGGGGAGATCTGTGGGACTGGCTGGATTCTGTCTCCGGGGAGGTCTGTGGTGCTGGCAGGTTTCTCTGCCTGGAGTGGTCTGTGGGGATGGCAGATTCTGTGCCTGGAGAGGTCAGTGGGGCTGGCAGGTTTCTCTGCCCAGGGAGGTTTGTGGGTCTGGCAGGATTCTATGCCTGTAGAGGTATGTGGGACTGGCAGGATTCTCTGCCTGGGGAGGTCTGTGGGACTAGCATGTTTCTCTGCTTGAGTTCTGTGGGACTGGCAGGTTACTGTGCTTGGGGACGTCTGTGAAGCTGGCAGGTTTCTGTGTTTGGGGAGGTCTGTGGGGCTGGCAGGTTTCTCTGCCTGGAGTGGTCTGTGGGGATGACAGATTCTGTGCCTGGAGAGGTCAGTGGGGCTGGCAGGTTTCTGTGCCCGGAGAGGTCTGTGGGACTGGCAGGTCTCTGTGCCTGGGGAGGTCTGTGGGGCTGGCTGGTTGCTCTGCTTGGGGAGGTCTGTGAGTCTGGCAGGTTTCTGTGCCCGGAGAGGTCTGTGGGGCTGGCAGGTTTCTGTGCCCGGAGAGGTCTGTGGGGCTGGCAGGTTTCTGTGGCCGGAGATGTCTGTGGGGCTGGCAGGTTTCTCTGCCTGGAGAGGTCTGTGGGGCTGGCAGGTGTTTGGGGCAGGATGCTGGGTGATCTTGTCACACCCACAGAGTCAGGGATTTGGAGCCATTTATGGACCAGAAACATTGATCCTTTTACTGCTACTGAGTGGAGTACGACGGCTTCAGGGCGGGAAAGTGCATGGAGCGCCCCACAGTTCAAAGGTCGCAAGTGAGGTAGGTTGTGCAGGTGTTAAAAAAATAGTCCAGAAAGAGAAGAGAGTTACACAAGCTGGTGCCTGTTTCCACGAAAGTCAAGTGCAACCTCTGGTAGAACATGCTTCGTAACATAGAAAGGCTGTAAATGTTATTTTTTTTCTTTCATATCAATGGGGTAGGATTGGTGGCTGTTTGCGACAGCAGTAAACAGAGGGGAAGTACATGGTATGCAGTGCCATGAGAATTATGCTGCAGGTACTCAATTATGCAGCAGGAAAAGGCAAATTATGCGGTCTAATGCCGCACATTTTGTGATACTTATACTTAATTTTTTGTAATTTTTGCACCTTTTAAGACTGTTCTGGCAAATGTTTCACCTCAGTCTCAGTTTAACAACCAAACAACAAAGAGTAACTGAAAGATGGCTTGTCAATTTTAGCGAAGGGCATTCGACTGTGCAGCAATGCATGTTGCTGTATTTTAGTAACTTTTAACTGTTTCAGCTAGAAACCATTTTATCTGCAAGCTGCAATTTATGTAGCACCACTGACACCACAGCCCCAATCCTCCCCCTCTCTGCCCCACTCACACCCTGACGTCCAGTTCAGCTGGACCTGCCCCTTCAGAACCGACATCACTTGACAACTAGAAATCAGCAACAATAAATCGGGTCAGTTTTGGGGGGAAGTGGGTATCACTTTTCCTTGACAAAGTCGGGCGAAACCGGGAAACTTCTCCCAAAGTCACAGACTAAGGTGTAAATTCATAGGTGAAGGGTATATTTTCTTGCGCCCACAAACTTCAATGACGATTTTTGTGTTTTCTGTAAAATCCGAAAATCAATATAAATCGCAGGTGAAACTGATGACACGCACTTTTAATCTTTAATGTGTAACATAACACCCCCCCATATTTTCCAAACAACCTTCATGTACCAAAGGCGCCTTTCTTTTACTAAATGCCTTCACACTAAACTGGAGACCTTACGCACACAAGTGGTCGTCGCAATTAATTTTGGGTGGGGTGCACTTGTCTGCGGAGGGGGTGGCATAGACTGGGCGAACAGACAGACTCACCTGCGCGAGCCGCAGAAGACAGGGCAAACAAGGCTAGCCAGAGAAATAATTAAATTATGGCATGTAGTCGCCGCCGCACGTTACCTCTCAATTGTCTCCACTCTGGCCTCTGGGATGCCTCCTCGCTTCACCAGTCAGCAATGCGCATGACAATTGGTCACCAGCCCCACCCTAAAGGTGAAGAGTAAGACCGCGCAGACGCGGCGACGGCGACATCTGCATGCTGCACAGTGTGCACCATTACCATTTTTTAAATGTTACCATTTAATTTATAAAGAAAAGTCTAGAGCAAGCGTAAGTTACATAACCTACCTATATTAATTAATTACCTATCCCAGACAGTCACGGATTTGTGGTGCTTGCTGGCACCGCTGAGGGAGCCTCTGGAGCGCTGGGGCCCCCCCGCAACACGGGAGCTGTGGGGGCCTGTGTTACGCCACTGGGGCCTGTGTTACGCCCCTGCTTATAAATCCACACTGCACAATTCAACTATAAATAATTTAACCCTTCAACATTCCATACCACATAATTATAATCCAAAATATACACATATTTCCACTTCACTCCATACCACATAATTCCACATCACAGAATCACATTCCACACAACTTAATACCACTCCCAACCACATAATTACACTCCACACAACATATTTACACTCAACTCTAAAACACATAATTACCCTCCACAAAATACAACTCTGCAACATGTTGCATAATTCCACTGTGCATAATTATACACCACACCATGCCACATAATTCCACACGTCACACAATTCCACAATTCATCCCCACACAATTTATCACACAGCATAATAACACTCCACATAATACCACTCAGCTCCACATAATTAACCTCCACATACTTATGCTCTACTCCATACTGCATACATACACTCCACATAAATCCAGTCTATGCCACGTAGCAACACTCCACATAGCTACACTTCACACCATGCCTCATAATACCACTCAACATAATTTCACTCAACACCGCAACTTCCACATCACACAATTCAACTCTACACATTTCCATTCCACACCACATAATTCACAACAAACTACATAATTCAGACTAACACCACAAATGCACAACACACCACATACATCCAATCTACACCACAAATTCCACATCATGCTATAATATTTAACAGCACACCACATAAGAAAACTCCACTACATACCACTCCACAACACAAAATACCATTCCAGATAATCCCACTCCAAGACACACAATCCCACTCCACTCAATACCACATAATTGCACTGCACACCATGCCACATTATTTCACTACACAGATCCAATCCACGCAACGCAATTCCACAACCAACAATTCCAATCCAAACCATATATGTCCAATTGACACCACACACATTCCCTCCACTCCAAACAGAAAACGCATAGGTAAAATACAATGTCCATTACATCAAGAGCTCTAACTCTCACCTTCTGATGTGTCCCAGCAGATCCTGTTTCTGGAGCTGCAAACTTGCTGGCTGAAGTCAGCTCTGTGCTGCCTCAGAGGAGCAGTGCCCTGTGGTGAATGCTGTCTCGGGGGCCCCCAACCCCATCCATACCCCTGTCAGCTCTCCTCTGTGCTGCCTCCTGCCTGCTGTCTCTGGGGCCCCCATCCCCATCCTTGTCCTCTCCCTTCTCAGAGGCAGTGCCCTGTGGGGAATGCTGTGCTGCCTCCTGCTCTCTCTGGGGCCCCCACCCCCATCCTTGTTCCGGGACTGGCTGGTGGCTCTGACTGAAGAGAAACAATGTAACTTGTTACATTGTTTCTCTTCAGTCCTGGGTCAGCGCAGGAGCTCCGTGCAGGCTGCTTTATTTAGAGAGAGAGGCTTGATTTAGAGCAAGCCTCTCTCTCACAGCTCTCTACCAAAGAGCTGAGGGGGCCCCCTTCATTTACTGAAGAGTGGGGGCCCCCCCGCACCGCGGGGGCTGCGGAGGTGTTTGTTACGCCCCTGGTTTTAGCTCTTTTTTATTTTTATTCGAAGTATCATTCTTTAAATCTTGAACAAAATTAAAATCGCCACCCAAAATTATCTTCCCCGGTACCCCCCTAATTGTTTCATTCATTTTCAGTAGGGCTGTGGTGTAATTTACAATGGGACCGTAATAATTAATAAAGTTTAATATCGTGCTATTTAATTTGGCATAGACCCCGATCCATCTTCCCTGGGGATCTCTCCATATTTGGCTGAATTCCCAGGGAAGATCCCTGCAGAAATATATCGCAACTCCTCTTTTTGCCAGCCCTGCCGAGGCAAAAAAGGCATGCGAATACCACTTAGGGAGGAATAGCCTTGAAAAATTAGTTTTTAAATGCGTTTCCCACAGGAACAGAACCTGGGGTGAAGAGGACGCTAGCCATCTAATTAATGCTCCATCTTTTTGCTTATTTAAAATCCCGTTGACGTTAACTGAAAAAATACAGCACTTAATTGTCATTTTTTCACAGTGTATCTATCAAATATACCAAATACGTCAAAAACTCTCACAATCCTGCCAATCGTTCCAAAAATGCCCTTGCTACTGCTCATTTTACTGCTGCTTTTACTGTTACCCCCACCCATCCTCTCCGCCCCAAAAATGTAGTCCTCTCAAGCCCCGCAACCCACATTTTTACCCACTCTATGATGGAGTGCCCTGGCCCTGCACCCTCAGTGACCGCTTCCCCCCCACACAAGAAGCAAAATTCCACAGTGGCCACAACTTTAAAGCTGATTCATCCTGTAGCAGTAATCTCTTACAGAAGCTCCTGGGCTTCCTCCACCCGCGTGAATAAGTGGAACTTCCCTTTGACCAGCACCCTTAACTTCGACTGCTGTGCGATGGATGCCTGCGCCCCCTGTTGCGTTAAATAAAAATATTAGCTTCACAAATTCTTTGCGTCTTCGCGCCGCCACTGCACACATGTCTGAGAAAATCCAACATTTTGTGCCCTCATTGATAGCAAATTGCCTCTGCTGGATTGCTTTCGTCGAGACAGTCTCCTTAATTCTATAATCAGAGAAGTTGACTAGAATTGTGCGAGGACACTTTGAATTTAGAAAGGGGTGCGCTGGAACCCGATGGGCCCTGGTTAATGTTAGATCCCCAGCATGGTCAGGAAGCACTTTTTGTTTGATAAATGCTTCAACCCAACGGAGGGTATTGGAACCCTCGCCCCCCTCGGGCACTCCTACTATTCAAAGATTTGAACGGCGCGAGTGATTTTGCAGGTCTACCAGCTTTGATTCAAGAGCGGTTTTATCTGCCGTCACTTCATTGATTTTCCGGATTGTGGAGCTCATCTGGTCCTCTAAATGAGTAATCCTACACTCTGCCTCTTCGAGCCTTGCTGGAAAGCCAGCAATAGTTGCCTCCATTTTTTCCAATCTGAAATGGAGAGAGGCAGTCTCTTGTGCCTGGGATTTTGTCATCTCCCTGATTTCCTCCAGTATTAGGTTCAGCAACATATTCAGTTCCATTTGTTGCAAGCTAACCCCAGAGAAAGGATCCTCTGACTTCTCAAGCGGAATCTCCATCCTCTGGCTTGATGGATCCCAACCTTTCTCTGCTACTCCGCCAGGCATATCGTGGGGCTTCTGCCCACTCTCTAGCTGCTGCTGTCTTAAGATGTTTTCAGCGATTGAGGCTATTTCAGAAAGCGGCTGCTGGACGGCTGCGGTGACTAGGCTTAAGGGGCTAAGCAAAGGATTCCCTTCCATTAGATCAATTATAGCAGAGGATGTCGCAGAGGATGATGCAGAGGGAGTCGCAGAGGAAGTCGCAGAGGAAGTCGCTGAGGGTGTCACAAAAGTGGCCTCGGGGGTGGAGAGATATGCAGCCCTTCAAAGAGATTAGATGTATCATCCCCCCGGGTTGCTGGGGATGCTGAACTTTTTTGCGATGGGCCCTGCGTCGCAAGAGGCTTAATACTCTTTTTAGTGAACAGAGGAAAGTCCTTACAATTCTTTGGTTCGACCATATTACATCCTGGGGTGGCACCACCAGTCAGTCCCTTAGCGGCCTCAGCTAGAGTATTAACAGCGGGTCTGGGGATCCCCCCTTGCGGTAGCGGTAGTGGTTGCACGTGCTGTGGCTCGGATTGTACCTCCGGGTGATCTTCTCTAGAGCTCTCGGAGCTCGAGCTAAATTCGGACTGGTTCGTAGTGGCAGAGGTTTTTACTACTGATGACGCCCCCTTCGCTTGTATTAGGCGCTTTTTGGCTTTCATTCCCGTCACCACTTCTACCCTGGCTACTGCGTTGGCTTGCTTTTGGTGTCTTCCCATTTGCTGTATAATGATAACTTTCTCCTCCCTTAGCAATGTCCAATGCTTGCAGACTGCCTGCAGATTCCCCACTCCCCACTCACCACGTTCGCTAGGCTACTGTGGGCAACACCAATTCGCCAGGTCCTATTCGCCACCCTTCCCCCTCGACTCCCCCTTGTGCCTTAGTTCCCAAATTTCACGAGGCACAAAATAGGACCGGGAGCTTACTTATCTCGCCGAAGTCTCTTACCGGTTGTGGCCGTCTACTGGCGATTGTTCCCCGTCCTCTGCCAAGCGCTGCCTTATCCTTTTCTGCTGCCTCAGCCTTTTCAGTTTTTTATTGCTTCACCGCGGCGTCCCTGCAGCGTCCCGCAGCCTTCCGTCCCCATTACGGTACTGACCACCAGATCAGCCCACTCGCTGTTCCAGCTGCTGTCACCTGATTGCTGAGCAGACGACGCTTCAAAGGGGATTCAAAGGGATTAAAAGGGAGTTCAAAATTCAAGACGGCGTTCTGCGTTCAGCCGCGATCGCCATTCCTCTTGTCACTGTGGACTTCCTTCACGTGGGTGGGGCCTCGGTCACCTTGGCTACGGAGAGGCGGAGATCCCCATCTAGTAATAACACTTGTTCTACTATTTTGTGTTCTCCTAAGTCTGTTGATACAAATGCTACCTCACTTGTGTGGGTAGGTCTAGTATTCGCGACAGGAAACGGCCTAAAATGCAATGTGGACACATCAAATTCTTCCAGTCGAAACAGACCCTTTTTTTGCAATGTGCCTACCTGTGGATTTTGAACTCTAGCTTAGCCGGCACCTAGGGAAACCTAGCAAACCTATGCATTTTGTAAAGCTAGACAGCAAGGGGAATCCAGGATGGGGTGACTTGTGTGTGTCTCTCACCAGGTTCTCTTACCCAAAATCCCTTGCAAACCTCAAACTGTGTAAGAAAAACACATTTTCTTCACATTTCTGTGATGTAAAGTTCTGGAATCTGCATGGATCCACAAACTTCAAACCACCTCACATTCTCCAGAGTCTCCCGATATAAATGGTACCTCACTCGTGTGGGTGGGCCAATTACCCACGACAGACAAGGTCCCAAAACGTATTGTGAAGACATCAAAATTACCTATCACAAAATTACCTGGTTTTGCACGGGGGAGAATCTGGGTTTTTAGCCCGGGCTCGACAGCCATTTAGGGAAACCTACCAAACCCACACTTTTCTGAAAACTAGACACCCTTGGGAGGTATGGCTTGTGTGGATCTCCCAATGTTTTCCTACCCAAAATCCCCTGCAAACCTCAAATTTAGCAGAAAAAAACACTTTTTCCACACATTTTTGTGTTGGATCACAATTCTGGCAAAAGTATCCTACCACCCAGTATTCGCCTCGGTCACCCGAGTAAAATGATACCTCACTTGTGTGGAATCTAAACAACCCAGACATTTCTGAAACTAGACACCCGTGGGAGTCCAGGGAGATGTGGCTTATGTTGATATCCTAACAGTTTCCTTCCAAGAATCGGTTGCAACACTCCAATTTAGCTAAAAAGTCAAATTTTCCTCTAATAACTTTGGAAAAGTTGGGGGATCACCACACAGCACAAATTTCCTACCACTCGGCATTCCCCTCAGTCTCCCGATAAAAATTATACCTTACCTGTGTGGATGGGTCAAAAATGTGTAGAGATTGAGGGGGGCCCAATGCGGGTCCAAAAGAGCAGTTTGTTTATACGTTTTTAGGCTGACGCTACTTTGGGCACCCACACAAGTGAGGTATCATTTTTCTCGGGAGACCAAGGGGAATGCTGGTTAGTAGGTAAGTAGTGTCTGTGCGGTGATCCTACAACGTACCCACACAGAAATGCAAGGAAAATGTGACTTGGTTTGCGGGATTCCGGGTATGAAAATGCTGGGGGATCCATGCAAGCCACACCACCAGCCAAGAAACAGTACACGCACACCACCAGCCAAGCGCCATCCACGCACACCACCAACCAAGTGCCATCCATTCACACCACCAGCAAAGCGCCATCCAGGTACACCGCCAGCCAAATGCTATCAATGCACATAGTCAGCCAAACAATATCCACACACACTGCCAGCCAAGCACCACCCACGCTCTCCGCCAGCCAAGTACCATCCACGCACAACGCCAGCCAAGCATGGCCGTTCAGGGAACAGCAACCAACCCTGGCAGATTGCTGCTTGACGGGTCCTGGGAGCGGGGGGTATGCTGCTAGTAAAAAGCACCGCTCTTGCTTTTGTTACTGGGGCCAGATATTGCAGGGCACTGCTGCAAAACTGACCCCCAGTGACAAAACCAACCCCTAAATAAAATAATGCAAATGATCCCTGGCATCTAGTGGCCTTTCACGGGCTACTGCCCCAATCTGCCTCCCAGGGGGGCAGAAAGGCTGTGGAATTTTGTGGGGATGGTGCATTGGCATGCCCATCTCTGGAAGCACCCACCCCTAAATACAATAACAAAATAATCCCTGGCATCTAGTGGGCTTTCTGCCCCCCGGGGGGGCAGATCGAAGCCATTGCGGAGGCAGAAATACTGTATAATATTGTGGGGCTGTGGGCATTAGCATGCCCATCTCAGGAGCCCCCACCCCTAAATCCAATTTTAAAAAATCCCTGGCATCTAACAGGGCTTTCTCCCCCCCAGTGGGGCAGATTGGGGGCTACTGCCCCATCTGCTCCCGGGGGGGGGCAGAAAGACTGGAAAGTTTCTGGGGGGGCAGTTGGGGACATTGGCATGCAGCCATCTTGGGCAGCCCTACCCCTAAATCAAATTTTTAACACAATCCATGCCTTGTAGTGGGCCTTCTGCCCCCCCCCCCCCAGGTGGCAGTTTGGGGTCTACTGCCACTGCCCTGCAGGGGGGGCAGAAAGACTGATTTTTCCCAATTTATTTTGGGTGGAGCAAAAGCCCTTGTCCAAGGGGCACTCCCCCCTCCCTGGTGTCCAGTGGGTGGATCCCTCCTTGGGGATCGCCCTCCTGGGGCAATTCCGAAGCAGAGATCCACTAGGGAGGGGTACAATTAGAAAGGTGAGATTCTCCCCTTTCCAATAGCCCCCTGAGCATGTAGAAAGTGAAACCACACTTATTGCAAAGAAACCACAGATACAGCCTCAGGAGCTGGAAAAGCCCTTCCCCAGCTCCAGAGGCTGTGGGGGTGAAAAGGAAATCTCTCTGATTGCCAACCAGAGGGATTTCCAGTGCCAAGTGCGTGGACTTCTGGCAGCCGTCTAACGAACATGAGCACTGGTGCGTCTGACGGCTCCTGGCCGTCCGACACACCGAAGGGCCTAGAGTGGCTGTAGAAAGCTGGCTCTCTAAATACTATTCCCAAATGAGGTATACTGTGCAAAGAATCCAGTGGATCCCCAAAGGTTTTACAGAGGCTAAAGTAAAGTAAATAATACTAATGCTCTCTTTTGTGGTAGTGTGGGCAAGTAGTTAGGCTTATCAGAGGGCAGTGTTAAGCATGTGTTGTACACACAGTGGCAAAAATGAAACACACACTCAATGAATAAATCCGAGACTAATTTATAAAAATAGTACTTGGTTATATTTATTTTTGCAGAACCACAGAATTTCGTCATAGGTAAATATGCTTTTCAAAATAAATATTTTTCAGTTCCAAAAATGGACACTGTGCAATTTTCAGACTTTGCAATGTTAACATACGGAAGGAAGAAAACAATAAGCATGCATAGGGATAACATCAATTTACAAGACCAGTCGTCAGAAATTAAGGTAGGTATTGGGCAAGGTTCAGTTCAGCACCAACAGTGCACCACGAGTGGCACAGGAGCGGCCGGGTTGAGGGTGCAAGTTCGAGGTCGGACGGCCAATACAAATCAATTGGGATTGGGGGCAATCGGTCAGAGGCTGCTTACAGGTAAGTAGCAGCGGCTTAGGGGGCCAGTCTCCGGGGGTTGAAGCAAGCACTGCAGAGGACTCAAAGCAGCACCAGCACTGCACCACCAGCGGCTCAGTGGCAGCTGGGTGCAGGGTGCCAACACCGCATCAGGGTCCAATGCACAGCAATGGAGACATACAAAATTGCAAACAGGCTGCAGGCTCAGGCCAGCGGGCCGGTCAAAGAAAACCAACAGCTGCAGAGGTGAAATGCGATACTCGAGGATGTAGGGACACTTTTTGTCCTCTTCACTAAGGCCCATGACGGACAAGTGCAGGGGTGCCTTTTGGTGTCGGAAACAGCTTACCAGAGCAGGTTGCCTTTGGAGGGCCTCGGTGCAGAGGCTGCAGGTGATGTCGAGGAGCCCAGAAGAGGTCAGCTCATGGTGGACTCTGGCTCTGGAACACTGGGGAACCTTACTGGGACAGGTGGGCTACTTGGACTTGGGCCAGAGATATCGGTGTGAGAAGTTGGCCTGATATATGATGTCACTAGTTCTAGTGTACACCTTGTATCAGTCCAAACAACCCTTATGGTGATTGGTTGTAAAGTCAACCTTATGGACCAGCTATCCTAGTGGTAGCATGGACAAGAGCAGTCTTAGGCTAAACTCTGTATGGCATGTGAAGCCAGCTGTTATACCATTATAATCCCTTGAATACCAAATTAAAGGACACCACACCAGGTATATATAAAATTAGAATGTATTTATTCTAACATATACCCTCAGCACTCTTTATGAGTTCAGAGGTCTAAGTACAAACAATTTCTTAAGTAGCATACGTTAAGTTACACAGGAAAATACAGTTAGGCCCAGGGGCCACGCAAACCATATACTAAGAAAGTGGTATAAGTACCACGTCACGAACAGGGAGTAGGCCTAGGGCCTAGGGAATCGCTGGGGCTACACTACCCTACCAATAGTTAGGAAGTGGGAGGCCCACGGGAAGCGTGTGCAGTGTGAAAACACACACGCGGGTTACATTAAAGTCAATGGGGATGTAACAGTTAGAAATAGGAAGAATAAGGACACTTCCGAAGTAACTAGGAGGAAGCAACTAAAGACTTGGACACTTGGATAGTCAATACCCACTGGAGCACCAGAGTACTCGCGTTACCTCACCCACAAGAGACGGGTGTATAGGTGTGAAGATGTGTCGGGTGTCGTCGCTGGATCCTATGGATGCCTGAAGAACAGATGCTGGCAGGCGGCCAGGAGGAAGATGTCGGGTGGATCCAAGGATGGATCTTGAAGGAAGAACACCTGCAAGCAGAGGGGACAAAGTCTGGGTCACTAGCCAGTGACCTTGTGGAACCAGGAAGGAACCAGGTGATGTTGTGCAGAACGCAGGTGATGTCTTGAAGCTTGACTCTGCAGCTGCGTGGACCAGGAGGTGTCGAGGATGACCAGAACCAGGGTACGAGCTGTCCCACGAAGGATCTTCCTGATGGCGGAGTCGACGTCCCGATTGGAGTCAACAAGCCTTGGCAAAGGCAACCCACGCGGAAATGGAAATTCGCTTCAGGTGCAAAACAGGAAGGCCTGAGGTGTTTCTCTTTCACAGGGAAGCAAGGGCCAGTCTGGAGTAGCCAAACCAGTGGTAGAAAGTCAAGGGTTCATCGTCACTGAGGTTACTAGCCAACGGGTCAGCAACCGGACAGACGCGTCGAGCAGGAAAATGCAGAAGGGCCCCACACAGAACTCGTGGAGTGTGGAGGGCTGACCTTCGGTGCAGATGGTGCTCGGGGTTGGGGCTTCTCAATCCCCAGAGCACAACTTCGAGGATGCCTCAGAAGCTGCGCTGGAAGCTACTCGCCAATTTTCCCAGGTAGCCGGTCCCACGTCTCTCGTCGCTTCCACGGATCTCAGCTTGGCAGTGGATGTGGATTAGGGTCGGAAAAGTCTGGAGGTCAAGGCGCTGGTCGGGCTCTGCAGTCGGTTCCTCGTAGAACTTGGGCAAAGCAAACAGCAGGTCACTTGTTGGTGCCTGTTTGCACAGGGTGGCCACTCCTTGGCCACAAGGGAGATTCTTCAGTCTTCTTGTCGTCGAATGTCGAAGGTCCAGAGTTTCGTGTCTAGTTTCAGTTCAGGATAATCCAAAGTCCTAGGGACTCAGCTCCCACTCTTATACTAATCTGGGGGGCTGGGTTACCTGCTAGGTCCCTCCTATGGGTGGGACCAGGGAGGGGGGTGGTTACACCCCCTTCCCTTTGTCCAGTTTTGCGCCAGGGCTGGGGCTGGAGTGCCCCAGCACCGGTTTGAACCGGGCTATGCATGGGACACCTTGTGTCCCCAGGCAGTGTCTCGTTTCTTCCATCCCTCCCTGCCCCAATACACTAAGTCCTGTCTGGGGTGGTGCTAGCACCTCCCAAGGCAGGAAACCTATTGTCCAAGCCTCCCTCGCTGGAAGGACTCCCAGCAGCAGGAGGTCAGACTTGTGTCCGTGGCAGCAGCATCCATTTTGTGATGCTGGGGCTCTGGTTAACTTTAACCGGGTAAGTAGGATTTTAACATGTCTTCTCCCTCTAGAAGGGGGGAATACTATCCTCATTGCCAGAAATGGTGTGGGGGTAGTATTCCAAAGTGTTAGACACCTTACACGACATGTTTTGATAAAGCCAAACCATAGTTACCATAACCGCGAGGATTATAAGGCACTTTAAGAGTATATGGTAAGCGATATCATAGAACAGCTATAAGGATATGGTTCCGAAAGCTGCAGACAGGCTCAGCTCATGCTAGAGCACCATCTCACATGTTACCAAGCACTCTGCCTCCAGGATTGTTAAGGTCTGCCATAGGAGTGGCTTAAAGTTTACCCATGTGTCTATATATAAGGTAGGTATAGGAAGACTATACCTAAGCAAGGGGTGATTACATGACCTTGCCCCAGCTGAGTGATCAGCCAGTCGTGTCATGATGGGAGGCCAGCCTGGGGTGGCATAATACATGCTGCAGCCCCTGGTAGGCCTAGGGTACACTTATGCCCTGGGTACCTAAGGTACACTGTACAGGGCCCTATAAGGTGATCCTTACCAATTGGGTTATGTACCTAAAGTACATAGTATGAATTTAGAGAGAGAACTGCTGGGCTGTGGGTCTGATTAGCAGGCCCACAGCCACATCCAAGTCGAAAACCAGTGAAGCAAAAGCAAAAAGTGGGGGTGACCATAGTAAGCAGACCCTACTCTCCTACACAACCCCCCCCCCCTCTCCAAACTTAGGGACATTAAACTAACCTTGACTAGTTGAGTCTTCATGTTCTAAGTGGAAATATCAGGAGAGTCCATCTGCATTGGCATGGTCAGTCCCAGGTCTATGTTCCACTGTGAAGTCCATCCCTTGTATAAATGGACCACCTAAGAAATTTGGGATTTTAACCCTTCATCTGATTTAGCCACAAGAGGGGCTTATGGTCTGTCTGAATCTTGAAGTGAGTGCCAAACAGGTATGGCCTCAGCTTTTTCAGGGCCCAAACCACAGCAAAAGCCTCCCGCTCAATAGCTGACCAACGTTTCTCTCTAGCGGTCAGCCTTCTACTAATAAAAGCAATGGGCTGGTCTTGACCATCTATATTCAGTTGTGAAAGAACAGCTCCCACACCCAACTCAGAAGCATGGACAATGAATTCTTTGGAGTAATCTGGACTTTTCAGAATAGGTGCAGTGCACATGGCCTGCTTCAGGTCATCAAATGCTTTTTGACAGCTTACTGTCCACTGAACTTTCTTTGGCATTTGGAGGTCAAGTCATTAAGTGGTGTCACAATGGACCCATAGTTCTTAACAAACTTTCTGTAGTACCCAGACAGGCCCAAGAAAGCTCTGACCTGTGTCTGGGTAATTGGAGGAGTCCAGTCCTTTATGGTCTGGATCTTGCTCTCCAGTGGTTGAACCTGACCCCCACCTACTAGGTGGCCCAGGTACAAAACCTTGCTCTGCCCTATCTGGCACTTAGTGGCCTTGATAGTGAGGCCTGCCTTTTGCAGGGTCTCTAAAACATTCCTCAGGTGGACCAGGTGATCCTCCCAGGTGGAGCTAAAGACAGCAATATCATCAAGATAAGCTGCACAGTAGTCATCCAGGCCTGTAAGGACTTGATTCACCAACCTTTGGAAAGTGGCAGGTGCATTCTTCAAGCCAAAGGGCATTACCACAAACTGATAATGTCCTCCTGGGGTTGAGAAAGCAGTTTTGGCTTTTGCACTCTCAGCTAGCCTGATTTGCCAGTAGCCTGCTGTCAGGTCAAATGTACTCAGAAACTTGGCAGCTGCCAATCTGTCAATGAGTTCATCTGCCCTAGGTATTGGGTGGGCATCTGTCCTAGTGACAGCATTGAGACCTCTGTAGTCTACGCAAAACCTCATCTCTCTCTTACCATCTTGGGTGTGAGGTTTTGGCACAAGAACTACAGGACTAGCCCAAGGGCTCTCTGAAGGTTCAATGACTCCCAGCTCCAACATCTTTTGTATCTCAATCTTTATGCAGTCCCTGACATTGTCAGGTTGCCTGTATATTTTACTCTTCACAGGCAGACTGTCACCAGTGTCCACCTCATGGGTGCACCAGTTTGTCTGACTTGGGGTCAGTGAGAACATATGTCTATAGGCATGTAGAACTTGTCTGTAGTCCTGTTGCTGATGGTTAGTGAGGCTGTCAGAAAAGACCACACCATCAACTGAACCATCATCAGGGTTCTGAGTCAGCAGGTCTGAGAGAGGGTCACCCTCTTCCTCCTGCCCCTCATCTGTAGCCATGAGCAAGCCCATGTCTGCCCTGTCAACATATGCCTTTAACCTGTTGACATGAAGCACCCTGTGGGGGCTTCTGGGAGTCCCAAGGTCCACCAAGTAGGTGACTTCTCCCTTCTGCTCAACAATAGTGTGGGGTCCAGACCATTTGTCCTGGAGTGCTGCTGGGGCCACTGGCTCCAACACCCACACTTTCTGTCCTGGCTGGTAGACAGTCAGCACAGCCTTTCGGTCATGCCAAGCTTTTTGGAGTTCTTGGCTTGCCTCAAGGTTTTTAGAAGCCTTCTTCATATACTCTGCCATCCTTGAGCGGAGGCCAAGCACATAATCCATTATATCAAGCTTGGGTTGTCTGAGAGGTCTCTCCCATTCTTCCCTTACTAGACATAGGGGTCCCCTTACAGGATGCCCAAACAAAAGTTAAAAAGGGCTGTAGCCAACCCCCTTTTGTGGGACCTCTCTGTAAGCAAACAGAAGGCAGGGTAAAAGGATGTCCCATCTTCGCCTAAGCTTGTCTGGTAAACCTTTTATCATCCCTTTTAGGGTCTTGTTGAACCTTTCAACAAGCCCATTGCATTGTGGGTGATAGGGTGTAGTGAATTTGTAGTTAACACCACACTCCTTCCACATTGCAGTCAGATATCCTGACATGAAGTTGGCACCTCTGTCAGAGACAACCTCCTTTGGAAACCCCCCTCTGGAGAACACTCCAAGTAGGGCCCATGCCACAACAGGAGCATTTGTGGTCCTCAGGGGTATAGCTTCTGGGTACCTGGTGGCATGGTCCACTAGCACCAGTATGAATCTGTGCCCAGATGCTGTTTGGGGGTCCATTGGTCCAACAATGTCTATCCCCACCCTCTATCCCCACTCTCTCAAAGGGAACCCCCACCACTGGTAGTGGTATTAGGGGGCCTTTGTGGTCCCACCTGATTTGCCACTGGCTTGGCATTTGACCCAGGAGCGACAAAAATCTTCTGACATGTGAGGCCAGTGAAAGTGAGGGACAAGTCTGTCCCAAATCTTATTCTGGCCTAAGTGTCCTGCAAGGGGAGTATCATGGACCAAGGTAAGAAGGAAGCCTCTGAAACTCAATGGTATGACGAACCTCCTGGAAGCACCAGGCTTGGGGTCTCTAGCCTCTGAGTACAGCAGCCCTTCATCCCAATACACTTTATGGGTACCTTGAGCATTCCCTGCAGCCTCAGCAGCAGCCTGCTGTCTGAGGGGTTCAAGAGAAGGACAGTCTAATTGTGCCTGCCTCAGATCTGCCCTTGAAGATCCCGCTGTCCCAAGAAACTCAACCTGGTCAGGTTCCAGTTCTTCTAGGACAGTTCCTTCAGGGCTCTCAGAATCATCCTCCTGTGAGAGCTGATTCTCTACCTGAGGCAGGGGGGAAGGCACAGCCTTAACCCTACTGCTCTTTCTCTTGGGTTGTGTCTGGTCCATTGTCCCAGGATCCAGCACTTGTTCAGTGTTGCATTTTTTTGCCTGTGACCTAGTCACAGCAAGGACATGTGCATCTATTCCCAGTATTTCTGCATGTGTCCTATACTCCACTTCAGCCCAAACTGAAGTTTCAAGGTCATTTCCCAACAGACACTCCACAGGAAGGTCTGAACTTACCACAACTTTCTTGAGGCCAGTTACCCCTCCCCAGGAGAAGTTAACAATTGCCACACTATGGGCCTCATGTAGGTAAATATAATTTACCGATTCTTAAATACCGAACTTTACCGAATCTGTATTTATGAATCGGTAAGTTATATGTAGGTAATAATTTGGTAATAATTACCGAATCGGTAACATTCGGTATTCAAGAATCGGAATTTTCCGAATCGGTAAATACCGAGGTGGTATTTACCGAATCGGTAAATTCCGAAGTGGTATTTACCGAATCGGTAAATACCGAATCGGTATTTACCGATTCGGAAAAACGAAAGCACATGACTGGATGAAACAGCCAATCATGTGCTACCACACCCCACCCAACCAGGAAGTGGCCACACCCAGGCAGGTGCACACAATCAACAGACCCTGGAGAGGCTGGGAGTGCAGAGGAGAGGCAGGGAGCCAGTGCCTGATTGTGCAGCTCAAAATCACAATGTCCTGCCAGAGGACACAGAGAGATGGAGGGGAAAGGAGGAGGAAGCAAAAATTCAGCCCCAGGGAACTCCAGGTGCTAGTGGAGGAGGTGGTGAAGCAGCACCAGAAGCTGTTTGGGAGGCAGTCCCTGCAAGTGCCAGAGTCAGAGAAGCGCAATATATGGCTGGGAATCCAGGCACAGGTCAATGCTGTTGGAGTGACCCCCAGGGACATTGAGGTACTTAAAAAGCGCTGGTACGACCTGAGGATCGTCACAAAGAGGAAGATGGGGGAACTACAGAAGGAGGCCAGCCGGACAGGAGGTGGAATTAACAGGGCACCTGCCCTCACCGGACTGGAGGAGCTGGTGGAGGCCACAATAGAGCACGAGAGCGTCGTGGGGCTTGGGGATGCCATCAGCTCTGCCAGAGCCGCCACCCAACAAGGTAAGACGAATACACAGCAATGTAGCCCCCCCTACCCCTATCCCACATCCCCCATTGTGAAATGAGTATCCCACTCCAGTCCATGTGTTAGTGCAGACAGGCAATGCATTATGGGAGATGTAGTCAGGGAAACCCCAACCATGAACTGAATAGCACAGAACAACAATGCATGGTACACACATTAGCCAAAAGCAGGCAGAGGACAATGTGAGAGTGTTACATAAATTTATTGTGATGCTAGCAATGCAGGGCTTCAGGTACACTGAGCTGATGTTGCATTTCTGTCCACAGGTGTAACATCGCGCAGGACTGCACATGCTACAGGAGAGAGGGCACACCGGCAAGACAGGTCAGCTCTGGCCAGCACAAGTTCTGCCCAGGGAGCATTGCCACAGCCAGCATCACCACTACCACAGCCAGCATCACCACCACCACAGCCCGCATCACCACCACCACAGCCCGCATCACCACTACCACAGCCAGCATCACCTCTACCACAGCCAGCATCACCTCTACCACAGCCAGCATCGCCACTCATGCTTGAGTCACCGGCCACATCACTGCCTGCATTTGTGAGGTTGAGGAGGCGTGCTGCTGCCAGGTTGCGAGCGTTAGAGACCTCATCTGACGACAGCAGGGGCCAGGAGCCAAACACTATGCCCCAGGATGGGAGCCATGCCACTGTGCCCTCCACCTCACAGGGAGAACACACGGGTGCAAGACGGCGCCGCAGGTCGCGGGTGCAGAGTCCACCAGCAGACGTTGACAGCCATGGGGTCTTCTCGGGGCTCGAGGGCAACATGTTGAAGCAACAGCGCCTACAAACAAAGGCAGTTATGTCAGTTCAGCGGCATATGCGGGGACTGAAAACCACTTTTGTCAACATGGACAGGAACATCAGCGCAATGGCGGTGGGGATGAGTGACATGGCAGCGGGCATTCGGGACATGTCCCAGTCCATCAAGCTGTTGTGCAGCAAATATGATGCAGACAGAGCTGCACGGCGCCGGGAACGGCAGAGGAGAGACAGTCCCACCAGGGCACTCAACCGGCTGGCAACTGCCACTTCACTACTCTGCCGGCGCTCTGTGTCTATGCAGGAGGGCCTGACACACTGCAGCAGCGACGTGTCTAGGGGGATGGTGCAGGTCACCAGTGCACTTGAGGTGCTATTGACAAGTCAGGCGGCCACAACTGGTGCAGTGGATGCTGCGGAAAGCATCGACACCTGCAGCAGGAGCAGCATAACACCCCCGGTCCCAGATACACGCAGAAGCAGCAGGCGGCATGGGGCTGGCACTAGTGAGGAGGCTCAATCCGTGCCATCCCACACTGTAGCGCGTGGCCGCAAACATTAATGCAGCACCGCATAGCCAAAGACAATTGGGTGACGTAACCCTGGACTTACTACTTGTAATTACGCAATGTTGCCAGAATGGCATATTCTTGGTGTTGTGGCGTAGTGCCGCATTATTAAACTACGTCATGACATCCAACAACTGGCTGTGTTCCCTTACTTACTCAGAAATAGTTGCATGTGATCTCTGCCCGTCTCTCTCTCCCATCTGTTGCTGTTGGCACTCCAGCTGCGTTGGCCTCTGGCTGACCTGACTCATCCTCATTGTCCACAAAATCTGTTAGTTCCACCTCTGTACCTCTCTTCGTGGCAAGGTTGTGCAGCATTGCACAAGTGGCAATGATCTTGCAACAGATGATGGGTGTGTACTGGCGTGCGCCTCCGCTCTTGTGGAGGCAGCGGAACCTGCTTTTCAATAGTCCAAACGTGCGCTCCACCATGTTGCGTGTAGATTTGTGTGCCACGTTATATCGTCTCTCACTCTGGGTTGATGGGTGTAGGTAGGGAGTGAGGATGAATGACCGCACGGCATATGCACTGTCGCCTAGGTGAGTAAAAGGGAACCATCAGTTACATGCCTCAATACACTATGATGTGCAAGTTTCATGGGGCGTCACTGTTACTTACCTAGCAGGTATCCCTCTCCAAATTCTCCGGCAAACAGTCGTGTGTAGATCCCACTGTTCTGGAAGATGTAGGAGTCGTGGGTGCTCCCAGGAAACTTCGCAACAATATCAGTGATGATGTTCCCTGCATCACAGATTACCTGCACATTGATGGAGTGGGTGGACTTTCTGTTCCTGTAGATGTGCTCAGTGGCAGCTGGTGGGCAGATTGGGATGTGTGTGCCATCAATACAGCCAATGACATGGGGGAACTGTGCCATGTGATAAAAGTCAGTTTTAGTTTTCTGCAGTTCAACCTGTGTGTTTGGGAAGCTGATGTAGTGGTGCATTCTCTGCATCATGGCATCCAGGAACTTCCTGAAGAAACGGGACAGGCAACTCTGGGATACACCGCACACCGCAGCTATCACCCCCTGGTAACTGCCAGATGCGAGTAGATGTAGGCTGCAGAGCACCTGCACATGTGGTGGTATGGCATGTGCCCTTCTAGTTGGCTGGTCCAGGAGTGGGTGCAGGTCCCTTATCAGGTCCATGATGGTTTGTGGGTGTAGCCTGTACCTTTCATGTATCTCTGCGTCAGTCTGTTGAAAGAGTGTGATGCGCTGTCTGTAGATGCGTTCCTCCCGTCTCCAAATCCTCAGACCTGCTGCCTGTAGACGTAGGCGCCTTGCAATGACATACAGAGCGGCCATGTTGTCCACGCTGTTGCATTTTGGGATTGCTTATATGCACTGTTGATGCTTACCACCTGCTTTCAATCTGTGTTAATTACCGGCTCTTAATTACCGAATTTCATGGATTTCTTAATTACCGAATTTACCTACATGTCTTTTTCCGTTTTACCACTTCATATTTACCACTTCATATTTACCACTTCATAATTACCACTTCTTATTTACCGAATCGGAAAATATGTATTCGGTAAATATGAATCGGTATTTTAGAAATCGGTAAATATGAATCGGTATTTACCGCTTCATATTTACCGAAAATTGGTTTTTGGCCTCCTACATCTCACTTGACTAAATACCGGTCGGTTATGGGATATTTACCGAATTTCGGCCGTTACCGACCGGTATTTAGCTACCTACATATGGCCCTAAGGGAGGTAGTGACATTGCTAGCGTTGGTCACTAGGTAATTCTCACCTAGCATGATCTGTCCAGGGTCCACAAAGGCAGGAGTCACCATTGTGACACTAGCACCTGTGTCCCTGTAGGCCTGAGCCATCCTATGGTTGATTAAAGGAGTCTGTCTATACTTGCCCAGGTTACTGGGGCTCACAGTAGAGGACAAAGCTATGTCCCCATCACAGATCAGAACAGCCTGAGTTGGTATTCTGACTAGGCCAGAATCCACTTCAGTTCCCAGGGTTAACCCTATTACACCCTTTTGCTGGGAACCACCACTTACAGCTGGACTAGGGGGTACAGTTGCCTTAGGGGCAATGGTGGTTGGGGGCTTGTTCTTTTTGGTGCATTCACTATACCTATGGGAATTGGACTTACAATAGTTACAACAAGGTTTCTTTTGGCCATCTTTCTTTTTATCCTTTTTGGGACCACCCTCCCCCTGAGCCTTTTGGGGGCCTGGTGAAGACTTCTGGTCTTTTGCTTTCTGCTCATTACCCTTCTGGTCTGCCTTTTTCTGATCACCGTCCTGGTTCTGGGTTTTCTGCTTAACTCTAGTCCTGACCCACCTATCTGCCTTCTTTCCCAATTCTTGGGGAGAAGTTGGGTCAGAATCAATCAAGTGTTGATGCAGCAGCTGGTGTTGACAGTTGTTAAGGATTTGTTCTCTCATGATCAAATTATACAATCCTGTATAGTCCTTAACCTTACTACCCAACATCCAGCCTTCCAAAGCCTTAGTGGCACAATCTACAAAGCCAGTCCAGTCCTGAGTCTGTGTCTTCTGGGTATCCCTGAACAACAACCTGTATTGTTCAGTGGTTAGGCCAAACCCATCAATCAGAGCACTCTTCAGGACAGTGTAATTATCATCATCTTCATCACTAACTGTGAGGAGCTTGTCTCTACCTTTCTCAGAGAAGGATAGCCACAAGATAGCTACCCACTGACTTTGGGGTACCTGCTGTACTTTGCAAGCCCTCTCCAAAGCAGTTATCCATTTGTGGATGTCATCCCCACACTTGTAGAGAGGGACAATTTTGCTCAGGTTTCTATTGTCATAGGTCCTGTCTCTATCCTTAGGGATAGTGCTGCCACCAGTGGGTTCTAACCCACTTAACTTTTGCTCTCTGGCCAGAGCAAGTCTCTCTTTGGCAAGGGCAAGTTCTTCCCTTTCAATCCTCAGATTGACTTCCCTCATTCTGGCCTTATGCTCTTTTCTCTGTGGAGAAGTCATTCCCCTATGAGAAGAGGCATTGGAGCTGTTAGAGACATGGGAGTGGATAGATTCCCTGGAAGGGGATCTTCCTCTCCTACTTCTCTGGTTAAGTCCACTTGAGGGTCTGAATGGGGGGGACCCCATTCTGACTCCCATGTAGGCTTAAGTTAGCCTGGCTAAGTCTCCTAACTTGGGCCTGACTATCTACCTCATCTCCTGAAGTCCCTTCTGACTCATCTTGATCAGTGTGGTGAGGGGAGTCTTCTGTAGAGGGCAGACCCTCATTTGTACCTAAGGTACCATCCTGGGAGGCTCTCTGAGCATCATACTCTTCTACGATCTCCACTAGATAAATGAGGGTAGGGTTGGAACCCTGTTTTAACTTTCTGGAGGTACACAATTGTCTCATCTCCTGAAAAGTTAGGGTATCATATCTAGAGGGTATCTTTCTAGGATATCCCCCTCCTGAGAGAGAATCATCTTGATCTCCTCTCAGAGACATGATCTAGTGAGGGTGTGGTGTGTGCACCTACCTACACTAGTTGTATCTACTAAAACCTCTCTAGTGGTTGTAGTCAGGGTGTGCTAGGCCCTTCAACCTACAACTACTAAGTTCAGTAGAACTTAAGTATTCTAAGATTTTGTTTTATATGTACCTTACAGTACCTAATGTGATCTTTCAATTTGATATTTCAAGATTATAATGGTATCACAACAGCAAGCTCAGATCCCAACCGCTGCTCACCAATGTGAGAAGTTGGCCTGATAAATGATGTCACTAGTTCTAGTTTACACCTTGTATCAGTCCAAACAACCCTTATGCTGATTGGTTGTAAAGACAACCTTATAGACCAGCTATCCTAGTGGTAGCATGGATAAGAGCAGTCTTAGGCTAAACTCTGTATGGCATGTGAAGCCAGCTGTTATACCATTATAATCCCTTGAATACCAAATGAAAGGACACCACACCAGGTATTTATAAAATTAGAATGTATTTATTCTAACATATACCCTCAGCACTCTTTATGAGTTCAGAGGTCTAAGTACAAACAGTTTCTTAAGTAGCATACGTAAAGATACACAGGAAAATACAGTTAGGCCCAGGGGCCACGCAAACCATATACTAAGAAAGTGGTATAAGTACCACGTCACGAACAGGGAGTAGGCCTAGGGCCTAGGGAATCGCTGGGGCTACACTACCCTACCAATAGTTAGGAAGTGGGAGGCCAACGGGAAGTGTGTGCAGTGTGGAAACACACACGCGGGTTACATTAAAGTCAACGGGGATGTAACAGTTAGAAATAGGAAGAATAAGGACACTTCCGAAGTAACTAGGAGGAAGCAATTAAAGACTTAGACACTTGGATAGTCAATACCCACTGGAGCACCGGAGTACTCGCGTTACCTCACCCACAGGAGACGGGTGCATAGGTGTGAAGATGTGTCGGGTGTCGTCGCTGTATCCTATGGATGCCTGAAGAACAGATGCTGGCAGGCGGCCAGGAGGAAGATGTCCGGTGGATCCAAGGATGGATCTTAAAGGAAGAACACCTGCAAGCAGAGGGGACAAAGTCTGGGTCACTAGCCGGTGACCGTGTGGAACCAGGAAGGAACCAGGCGATGTCGTGCAGAACACAGGTGATGTCTTGAAGCTTGTCTCTGCAGCTGCGTGGACCAGGAGGCGTCGAGGATGACCGGAACCAGTGTACGAGCTGTCCCACGAAGGATCTTGCTGATGGCGGTGTCAATGTCCCGATTGGAGTCAACAAGCCTTGGCAAAGGCAACCCACGCAGAAATGGAAATTTGCTTCAGGTGCAGACCAGGAAGGTCTGAAGTGCTTCTCTTTCACAGGGAAGCAAGGGCCAGTCTGGAGGAGCCAAACCAGCAGTGGAAAGTCAAGGGTTCCTCGTCACTGAGGCTACTAGCCAACGGGCCAGCAACCGGACAGACGCGTTGAGCAGGAAAATGCGGAAGGGCCCCACGCAGAACTCGTGGAGTGTGGAGAGCTGATCTTCGGTGCAGATGGTGCTCAGGGTTGGGGCTTCTCAATCTCCAGAGCACAACTTCGAGGATGCCTCAGAAGCTGCGCTGGAAGCTACTCACCAATTTTCCCAGGTAGCCGGTCCCACGTCTCTCGTCGCCTCCACGGATCTCAGCTTGGCTGTGGATGTGGATCAGGGTCGGAGAAGTCTGGAGGTCAAGGCGCTGGTCGGGCTCTGCAGTCGGTTCCTCGTAGAACTTGGGCAAAGCAAACAGCAGGTCACTTGTTGGTGCCTGTTTGCACAGGGTGGCCACAAGGGAGATTCTTCAGTCTTCTTGTCGCCGAATGTCAAAGGTCCAGAGTTTCGTGTCTAGGTTCAGTTCAGGATAATCCAAAGTCCTAGGGACTCAGCTCCCACTCTTATACTAATCTGGGGGGCTGGGTTACCTGCTAGGTCCCTCCTATGGGTGGGACCAGGGAGGGGGGTGGTTACACCCCCTTCCCTTTGTCCAGTTTCGCGCCAGGGCTGGGGCTGGAGTGCCCCAGCACCGGTTTGAACCGGGCTATGCATGGGACACCTTGTGTGCCCCAGGCAGTGTCTCGTTTCTTTCATCCCTCCCTGCCCCAATACACTAAGTCCTGTCTGGGGTGGTGCTAGCACCTCCCAAGGAAGGAAACCCATTGTCCAAGCCTCCCTCGCTGGAAGGACTCCCAGCAGCAGGAGGTCAGACTCGTGTCCGTGGCAGCAGCATCCATTTTGTGATGCTGGGGCTCTGGTTAACTTTAACCGGGTAAGTAGGATTTTAACATGTCTTCACCCTCTAGAAGGGGGAATACTATCCTCATCGCCAGAAATGGTGTGGGGGTAGTATTCCAAAGTGTTAGACACCTTACACGACATGTTTTGATAAAGCCAAACCATAGTTACCATAACCGCGAGGATTATAAGGCACTTTAAGAGTATATGGTAAGCGATATCATAGAACAGCTATAAGGACATGGTTTCGAAAGCTGCAGACAGGCTCAGCTCATGCTAGAGCACCATCACACATGTTACCAAGCACTCTGCCTCCAGGATTGTTAAGGCCTGCCATAGGAGTGGCTTAAAGGTTACCCATGTGTCTATATAGAAGGTAGGTATAGGAAGACTATACCTAAGCAAGGGGTGATTACACGACCTTGCCCCAGCTGAGTGATCAGCCAGTCGTGTCATGATGGGAGGCCAGCCAGGGGTGGCATAATACATGCAGCAGCCCCTGGTAGGCCTAGGGTAAACCTATGCCCTGCGTACCTAAGGTACACTGTACAGGGCCCTATAAGGTGATCCTTACCAATTGGGTTATGTACCTAAAGTACATAGTATGAATTTAGAGAGAGAACAGCTGGGCTGTGGGTCTGATTAGCAGGCCCAAAGCCACATCTAAGTCGAAAACCAGTGAAGCAAAAGCAAAAAGTGGGGGTGACCATAGGAAGCAGACCCTACTCTCCTACAATCGGGTGCAGAGGTGGATCCGGGGCAGGCTTCGTGGTTCTTCAGGACACAGATTCCTTACTTTAAAAATGGTTGCTAGGTGAACAGGTCTGCCGTTCCCTTGAGTCTTGAACTTTATTGAAGGCACTTGAGTCCTCCCAGAGTTCTGGAGGTAGCTGGGCTGCAGGAGGAGTTGTCTTTTGGTGCAGGATCATTGAGGGCTCCTGACAGGCCGGTAGGGCTGGGGCCAAGATAATTGTTCTATGCAGTCTTCTCTGCTGTTGAGGCTCTGTAGTGTCAGGCTCTTCATCGGTCATCAGAAACTGAAGTTTATGGCTCAGAGGGCCTCCTTAAATACTACATTCATGGGTGTTTGAAGGGTGTGACAGGTAGCAGCCAATGGGCTACTTACCCTAAGGGTGACTACACCCTCTAAATGCTCACCCCACGTGGGGGGGGGGGGCATATCTCTGACCCTGATTGGAGGAGTCCCACCATCTTCAAGATGGTGAGCACGGAAAAGTGTACTTCATCTCACCTCCAGCACCTGAGGGCTGGAGTTGGCAGAGGAGGGCACACTTCCTATTCTTTCTACATTTTCCTGCCTCCCTCCTACCAAAAAGGGATGAGGACAGGAAGGGGGTTTGCTCACTCTAACAGGAGAGGCTGGGGTGGCATTACAAAGTTGTCAAGGCCTTAGAAGCTCCCCACAGCGAATGGCTGTTCCTGACCAGGCAGAGGAGTGAACACCTCCACCCACGAAAAGCATTGTTCTCTTACTCAAAATGAGCAAGCACCCTCACCATGAGGTCAAAACACTGTCTGGTGGTAGAAGGCTGGCTTAGGTCAGTCGGTGACCACACTAGGGTTTGGTAGGTTCCAGGGGACCCCTCTAAGTGGTCCTATGTGTGTACTTTTAACATAAATCTGACAGTAGAATTATTGCAGGTCTACTATGCTGCGATGTTTTATCTGAAAGAGACACGTTATTTAGATTCCTTACCTCAGAATATCCCCAGGCGTCAGGCTGGACCCGGAAAGATTTTTTCGTCAGCAATACCCTTGTGCGTTGCTAGGCGTCGTCTGCGGCTCCGCGTTCGACGTCGTGATCGCCGGGATGACGTCGTTGGAGTACTTAGACGCCGCCCTCGCGCGCTGACTTCAGTTCTTCTTTTTTCCGCGCCAGTAAGCGCAGATCCGGGAAGAGCATACCCTTTAGTCATTTTTTGACTAACTTTTTTGGACTTTTTTGGTCTATTCTTCGAGTCGACTTCGACTCCTGGTGCCGGTAGGGATGCCCGGGTTCAAGCCGTGTGACGCCTGTCACCGCCTGATGTCGGTAACCCACCCCCACCGTTGGTGTCTCTACTGCCTTGGGGCCGACCATGATGACAAGTCGTGCCCCAACTGCCGGGCCTTGACCTCGGTCCCGCAAGCTCCTCGAGATCCGGCAGTCGGCTCAGCGCCACTCAAGGTCCCGGTCGAGGAGGAGGTCGAGGGACTGGTCGCGGAGCAGAAGTCATCACCGCTCGTCGGGTTCGAAGTCCTCGCATTCAGGTAAGTCGAGGCACAGTAAGAAGAAGTTGAAGAAGCGACACCGCTCTTCTGACACCCCTCGCCAGTCGCGCAACTCGGCTGAGGGTTCGGATGGCACCACCCGCGCGGCTCCGTCGGAGTCGCAGGAGTCGCATCCGGCCCTATACCCTCCGGTCCCTGGGCCTAACGCGACTCCAGACGAGGTTCGAGACGTCCTCGTGGCCATGAGGAGTCTCACTCCGCCGTCGCGGCCTGTCCGCGTGCCTTCAGACCACGCGGGTCCGCTTGGGAGGCTCCGGCGCCGTCGTCGACTTCGGTCCCGATGCCGCAGGTCCCCGTGAGATCCAGGCCTGGATCCCGGTCAACGCCGGTTGACCTTACGACCCCTCCGCCGGTGCCGACCCCTATGGTGCCGCCTCCCCAGTTTTAGCCCCAGTCCGGGTCCGGCATCAGAACCGCGCCGATGGATGAGCGTTTCATCTACCACCCGGCTCTGTCCTTTATACCTGTATACCAGGAGACGGATGAAGGGGAGGACTGGGAGGGGTCTGAGGACCCTCTGGCACAGCAGTGTCAGTTAAGTTAGGACTGGGCTGACGAGCTGGGGGATGCCACTGATCTCGACACCTCACCTGACACTGGCTTCATCTCTCCTCCTTCCGTGGCTACGGAGGAGGGTGCAACTTATTCTGTGGTGCTGCGCAGGGCTGCAGAGGTCCTTCATCTGGAGCTCCCTGCAGCGGCCGTGAGGACTAACCTCCTCAGTGAGGTGCTTCGACCGCCAGTAAGCTCTTTTGTGCCTCTACTGCAGTTCAATGAGGCCCTCACTGACGTTCTGAGGGGCACTTGGTCCAAGCCCTCCACAGTCACTCCTGTGGACCGGAACATGGCCCGGCACCACCGCCCTGCTCCGAGCAACCCCAGCTTTCTGTCAGTTCACCCCACCCCTGAGAGTCTGGTTATCCAGACCTCTACATCCCAGACCACCTTCCCGTCCGCTCCTCCGGATCGGGAATCCAAAAGGTTGGAGCAGTTTGGGAAGAAACTATTTTCCTCCCTCAGTTTGGGGTTGCGGTCCATCAATACCACGTGCCTTTTGGACCGTTATACCCACTCCTTGTGGGATACGGTGGTGGACGTGCTGCCTCAGTGTCTGGAGGAGGCCTGGACACGGCTCACCCAGGCTCTTGCTGAGGGGCGAGATGCAGCGCGGTACTCCATTCAGTGTGGGCTTGACACCACAGACTCGCTAGGTAGAGCGATTGCGACGACTGTGGCGATTCGTCGGCACGCCTGGCTGAGGTCCACAAATTTTTCGGGAGATGTCCAGAGCACACTCATGGATATGCCCTTTGATGGCCGTCGCCTTTTTGGCGACAAAGCGGATAGTGCATTGGAGAGCTTTAAGGACTCGAGGGCTACAGCCAAGTCCTTGCGCCTCTCGCGCCCGCGCCCGCAAACTTCCGCTTTTTGCCCCTTTTGTGGCAAAGGAAGGGGCGCCCCCGCACGTCCATCTAGCCACAGGCCGCAGAACCAGCCTCAACACGGTCGCAGATGTGGATTCCGCCGTGGCGGAGCAGGGGGACAGAGAGCCGGTCAGCCCACATCTGCTCCCGCAGCATCTACCTCAAAGCCTTCCTAGTCCGACCTTTCAGGCCCATTTCACGCCAGTGGGAGGCAGAGTTCGCCATCACCTGCTCGACTGGTGTACCATCACATTGGACAGGTGGGTGCTGCAAATCGTCCGAAGGGGCTACTCCCTCCCCTTCGAGGCGACCCCTCCAGCCGTGCCACCGCAGTACCACCGCATATAGGGTATCACTTGTTACTTCTGCAGGAGGAAGTTACGGCCCTCTTGGCCAAGGGGGCCATCGAGCGCGTTCCTGGGCCAGAAGTAGGATGGGGTGGTTACTCCCACTACTTTCTGGTTCCCAAGAAGGGCAAAGGGGGCCTGCGCCCTATCTTGGACCTCAGGAGCGTCAACACCTTCCTCCAGAAGGAGAAGTTCAAGATGCTCACTTTAGCTCAGGTTCTGGCTGCCCTAGACCCTGGAGACTGGATGGTAGCGTTGGACTTGCAGGACGCATATTTTCACATCCCCGTCCTGCCGGCCCACCGGCGTTACCTGCAATTCACGGTGGGCCAGGAGCACCCCTTCGGCCTTACCAGTGCCCCTTGGGTGTTCACGAAAGTGATGGCGGTGGTCGCAGCTCATCTGCGCAGATTAGGGGTTCCAGTCTTCCCCTATCTCGACAACTGGTTGTTGAAGGCGGGCTCGCCCCAGGCAGTCGTCTCCCACCTCCAGACTACGGCCGACCTCCTGCATTCGCTGGGGTTCTCCATCAACGTGCTGAAGTCACATCTGAGTCCCTCCCAACAGCTCCTCTTCATTGGAGCGGTTCTGGACTCGGCGCAGTTTCGGTTCTATCCTCTCGAACAGCGGGTTCGGGATTTCAGGCTCTGATTCCGATCTTTCAGCCTTTATCCCGAGTTTCGTTCAGGATGGTCCTACGACTGCTGGGTCTGATGGCCTCCTGCATCCTGCTGGTACATCACGCCAGGTGATGGATGCGGGCTCTGCAGTGAGACCTGAAGTTCCAGTGGACTCAACATCAGGGCAACCTGTCCGACCACGTCCTGACCTCAGAGGGCACTGCAAGACAGTTGCAGTGGTGGCTCACGGACCGCGATTGGGTCAGCGGCAGGTCTCTCTCCCTACCCCAACCGGAGCACGTAGTGGTGACAGATGCGTCCCTCCTTGGCTGTGGGGCCACATGGGGGAGGCGGAGATCAGAGGCCTCTGGTCTCCGGCGGAGTCCCGGCTCCATATCAACCTAATGGAGCTGCGGGCGATCCGGCTTGTACTGAAGGCATTCCTTTCCTCTGTCCGGGGAAGTGTAGTGCAGGTGTTCACGGACAACACCACTGCCATGTGGTACTGCAACAAGCAGGGCGGAGTGGGGTCCTGGACCCTTTGTCAGGAGGCTCTGCGCCTCTGGACATGGCTGGAACATCAGGGCATCACCCTGGTGGTTCAACACCTGGAGGGTTCTCTGAACGCCAGGGCGGACAGACTCAGCTGCCGGTGCATGATGGATCCCGAATGGCGTCTGAACTCGGACATGGCACAAGCCTCTTTCGACAATGTGGAGAGCCTTGGTTAGATCTATTCGCCACCGAAGAGAACGCGCAATGTCATCAGTTCTGCGTGTTGGAATTTCCAAGGAGGCACTCACTCGGAGACGCTTTTTGTCGCGAGTGGAGTTGCGGTCTGTTATACGCCTTTCCGCCTATACCACTTCTGCCCACAGTGCTGAAGAAGATCAGGCGCGACCGTGCCCAAGTCATCCTGGTGGCTCCGGATTGGGCACGAAGATACTGGTATCCCGAGCTACTCAGTCTGTCCATTGATCCCCGGATTCGACTGCCTCTTCAGGAGGACCTTCTGCCGCAGCAGCAGGGGACGGTCCTCCACCCGAACCTGCCCAGCCTCCACCTCCATGCGTGGAGATTGAGTGGCGGCAGTTGATGCCATTTGACTTGCCTCCTGAAGTCTGTGATGTCATTCTGGCAGCCAGGCGTCCCTCCACTAAAACGGTATACGCCTGCAGGTGGAACAAATTTGTGGCATGGTGCACAGGCATGGTGCACAGCAAAGGCTGTGGATCCCCTTTCCGCCCCTCTTCCTGAAGTTCTCCTCTTTCTTCTTTCCCTGGCCCAGCAGGGCTCTGCTCTGGATACCATCAAGGGTTATCTTTCTGCTGTTTCCGCCTTCTTACGGCTTCCTGATCAGCCTTCTCTTTTCAAGTCCCCTGTTGTAAATAGGTTCTTAAAAGACATTACTCACATGTTTCCTCCTGTCCCCTTTGTAATGCCTCAGTGGGACTTGAATCTGGTGTTAACCTATCTGATGTGCGCTCCTTTTGAGCCACTTCATAACTGTCCTCTTCGTCTTCTGACTCTCAAGACTGCTTTCCTGGTTACCATCACCTCTGCCAGAAGAGTGAGTGAACTCCAGGCTCTTTCTTCTAAACCTCCTTTCCTCTGTCTATCCGGACAAGGTTGTTCTAAGGACTCGTCCTTCCTTTCTTCCTAACGTAGCTACTGCCTTTCACATCGGCCAGTCTGTTACATTGCCCACCTTCTTTCCGCCTCCGCACCCTTCGGAAGAGGAAGAGAGGCTCCACCGTCTGGACCCAAAACGTGCGCTCTCCTTCTAACTGGACCACACAAAACAGTTCCGGGTGGACGACCAACTCTTCGTTGGCTACGTGGGCGCTAAGAAGGGGCGGGCAGTGCACAAGCGGACCATCTCTTGGTGGGTCGTTTTGTGCATTAAGGCCTGTTATTCCTTGGCTAAGAAGGATCCTCCTGTGGGACTGAGGGCCCATTCCACTCGGGCCACAGCGGCTACTATTGCCTTGGGACGGGGAATCCCTCTGCAGGACATTTGTCAGGCAGCAACATGGGCCTCGTTGCACACGTTTGCCAAGCATTACTGCCTGGACAGCCAAGTCCGGAGAGATGGCTTCTTTGGCCGTTCCGTTCTCCAGGACTTCCTGGTGTGATCTTAGATCGCAAATCCACCACCGGGGTTGGTATTGCTGGGATATCTATTCTGAGGTAAGGAATCTAACTAACGTGTTTCTTTCAGATGAACAAGTTACTTACCTTCGGTAACGATATATCTGTAAGAAACATTAGTTAGTTCGATTCCTTACCGCCCCACCCATCCTCCCAGTTCTGCGAACCAATATCTAGGGTTAAGGTCATCCCTTTCAGGGCCCTAGTTTTTGACACCAGTGTGGGTTTCTTGCATGGCTCTGCGTTCCTGGCGCGGAAAGCTATGTACAGAACTGACGTCAGCGCGCGAGGGCGGCGTCTAAGTACTCCGACGACATCATCCCGGCAATGACGATGGACGCAGAGCCGCAGACGACGCCTAGCGACGCGCAAGGGTATTGCTGGCGAAAAAATCTTTCCGGATCCAGCCTGACGCCTGGGGATATTCTGAGGTAAGGAATCTAACTAACTAATGTTTCTTACAGATATATGGTTACCGAAGGTGTGAGAAGTTGCCCTGGTATATGATGCTCACTGAAGTACTGGGTATTTTAGACCCAGCGGTGCAGGGGCACACACCCTATGACTTCTGGGTTTCACCCTGTTCCGGACCTACAGAAACACAGAGTCTTCTGGGTGAAGTCAAAGAATCGTTTATTGGCTGCAGACCAATGACAGGTATCCTAGAAGTACAACAGCGTGTATGTTCTCAGGAGACTGCTGAAAATCATAGGAACGGACTTCATCTTAAATACGCTTTTCCTTGCCTCAAGCATACATTCCTAGGTTTTATGATACGGCAATATACAAGTGTACTTTACAAAGAAAAGGCAGAGTCATGATGACCATCCCACATTCCAGTTCGGCCAGCCCACAATGATTTACACAGTAAGGTTCAGATCCCATGTTTGAAGTAAATAGACCCCCCAATAAACATGAGCATCTCCTGTTTTGGGAAACAAGTCATAAAGCAAGAACAAGCAGGTGTGGAAGAGATTAGCCGGGGGATTGTATAGAATGAAAGGGTTTTATGACGGGTCAAGCCCTGATGCTAATCACAGGTGGACGGAGGAAGGGGAGCTCGTGAGACCGGTTTGACCCGGGGCAGCAGAGCCAGCTGCCCAGGTCACAGAGAAGTCAGAGGGAAAGCCCATGTACTGTGAGGCCCGTATTAACTCCATCATAGCCTATGTGAGGGCAATGACAAGATGGCCACTGCTTCCAAAATGGAACCCGCGTAGTGGAGCAGAATAACGTGTACACAGTGCATTCATAGCTAGAACGGTATATAAAGCACTCGTACATGCCGCATTTACCATTTGCGGTTCGCTAATACCAAGATAGACAGGGGTAGGGCCCTGTCCCCTACGCGGTCCCGAATATTAAAGTACGACAGACCCTCCTTTTGCCCTTACATAGGCAATCACTATACTCATCTTAATCCGAGTCTAGGTCAATGTCCGCAAAGTCATGGAGATGTTGCTGTAGCATCATCCTATTACTTAGCTCGTCCCTCGATACAGGTTTCCTTATACATAAGGTAGCACAGAGACCACATATCGCAGGAGCACACTGTATGCACAGACAGAACAGGAAAAGAATGGCTAAGATCATTCCAATGACCATCAGAACTTTCCAACCCCAGGCAGATATCAATTCCCAGAACCACCCCACCAGTGACCAATCTCCCTTATCCACGTGTATGGATTCAGATATTTTATGGAGTTTGGAGATGGCTTGATACACTGTTGGAGCATTATCTGGTATGAAAATGCAGCAACTGGATTGGATGACCTTGCATACCCCACCGCGGTCTGCAAGAATAACGTCTAGAACCATGCGGTTCTGCAGAGTCATAAGGCGATCCGCTTGGAGCTCAGCTGTCAGATTACTAAGGGCACCAGCCGTTACATTGACAGTGGATTCAACCACACGAGTCAGCTGTCTCAGGTTCCTACTATTGACCATAGGTCCCCAAAACAGCAGGAAACCCAAGAAGAAGTCTCCTGCTTCCTGACCGGCAGTGTCCTCCTTACTAATCACACCTCTCACAACTCTGGTCTTGTGATAGTCAGAGGCAGCAATAAATGTCGGCGGTAGCAAGTTCGCAATATAACATGTGCCCGAGAAATCAGGGGGCAGCCATGTATATGCTCGGTCATTGCAGATGAAATATGTGCCCTTGGCAGCCAAAAACGCAGGGGAAAACTGTGACGGGAAAGTGTACGTTTCAGTACAGTCACTTCTTCCCAGTTGAGCCCTAGGATTCTGACCATTACCCTGTAAGCAGAACCGACCCATGTGGGGTACGACCCAGATTGGAGATGAGATTTTTCGCTGTCTTTCACCCAGACTAATACTATACCCCGTCGCGTTCCATCCTACATAAGGTCTCAGCTCTTCTTTGGGAATGGATGAGTATGCATCAATATCTCTACTCATTTCGGCAACTCCTTTCATCAAAGCCTTATTATTGGTGATGGGTCTGATGGAACGCGGTTGGCGAGGGGAGTATGTATCTAGAGCATAGAGAAACATGGTTTGGAATGCCCATGACGATCCATTGTAACTGTACGGTAGCACCAGGTAGGGAATACCTTTGTTAATGGTATGGGGCATTAACCCACAGACCCAGCAATTGGTCGTATTCATTACCAGTTGGTGCTGGTGCAAGAGTTGGATAAACGAGTTATTTACGAACTCTGATCGTCTGGTCTGTTCGTGCTCAGGCAAAGGGTGAAAAGAGTGAGAGGAGGCAGTAGAAGGAGATATAGGCTGTTGAGTGGGTGCAATGGGTTTTTGAGCGGAGAAGAACACAAATCCTACAATAAACATTATGATACTACACAGTGTAAAAAAGCACAAAAAGACAAAACATTTACTTTTTACAATTCTACACATCCTTGCGTTAAAGGTCATTTCCTCAATTGGTCTCTCCATCTCAAAAAACTCCATCCTCTACTCGGGCCGCTCGCGGCGGATGAGTTTCTTCTGCTAAGGAGTACGCCTGTCAGTCCAGGGAAACGCCCTAGACCAACCAGAACCGTCGACCTAGCGTCTTCGGCCTGTACCCCAAAGTCTTGGCACCGCGACCCTGCGGCAGAACCCGGATGGTGGTTCAAAAAACAAAAATCAAGAAAGTCCTTCAGATGGGAGAGCAAAAAATGTCAAAAGGGAAATAATGAGGAAATCTTTATTTGTCCATGGGCCTAGGTCTCAAATTATAGCGGAGGCGGCCAGGTGCTGTTTGGTCTTGAAACAAAAGTTCAGGCTCAGTGGTGTCCAGTCGACTTGATGGTGGCACAGCTTCCTGCAGAATATTGTCACTCTCTTGGTCTGAAACTGTGCCTCTTAAGCGTGCGTCACTGAATGGTACAAAGCGAGGTACAATGTCTGTCTCAGAGTCGGCGATACCCTCCTTGACCCACTGGTCATATGGCAGAGGCAAGGGGACTACTTTGCAGTGGGTACCATGAATCCAGTGCTTCCTCCCTTTTACTCGTACCGCTGATCTCGTCGAAAGAAGAACAAGATGAGGGCCGATCCAGCGAGGCTCGTCGTTGCTCTTACGCTGGAAATTCCGGACCAGGACCCACGAGCCAGGGTTGATAGGGTGTCCAGGAGGTTCAGAGGCTTGGGGAAGAGTATCATGTACCTGTTGGTGCAAAACACGCAGTTTAACAGTCAAATCATACAGGTAATCGAGCAGTACTGGATGCTCTATTTCGCTGAACTTCGTAGGCCTCGGTACACCCCATACGTTGGCGGGACGGCCAAAAACGACCTCGTAAGGACTAAGTCCCACTCGTGAGTGTATGGTCATTCTAGTGGACAGGAGTGCTAAGGGCAGAGCGTCAGGCCATTTAAGACCGGTGCTCGCCTGAATTTTAGCCAGCTTGAGCTTTAAGGCTCCATTGTAGCGTTCTACTAGTCCAGCTGATTGGGGGTGATTTGCAGCGTGGAACTTCTGCTTTATCCCTAGCCCTTCACATACATTCTTCATCACTTTACCCACAAACTCACTTCCGTTATCACACCACACCATTCTTGGCATTCCAAACCTAGGGAAAAACTCCTTCACAAGGGCTTTGGCTGTGGATAGGGCAGTGTTATCTTTCAGAGGATAAGCCTCAATCCATTTTGAGAAAGCACAAACAACCACCAGTACATATTTCAGGTTGTTGCATCTTTCCATGTGAATAAAGTCCAGCTGCAAAACTTCAAATGGACATGATGGGGGTGCAAAGTGACCAGCTGGAGTTGGGGTTCCCCTACCAGGGTTGTACTTCAAGCATACTATGCAATTCTTGACCACATTCTCTGCACACTTGGGAATCCCAGCATTCTGCCATACTGGAGCCAACAACTTGCATATACCTTTCGTACTGATATGTGCCATTCCATGTGCCATAGTAACCACTGGAAGCACATATGCATCAGGCAACAACCATCGCCTATGTTCTGTCAGATCAGTCCAACAACCATTCTCATCCAACTTACCCATACTTTCTCTCCACTTGCTTAACTCTTCCTCGGTGGCTTCAGCCTGAAGCGACTTCACACTCTCTATTGTGTTCTCACACATCCCAACATCATTAACCCATCTTGCGGGGCCTACAACATACATTCTAGTCTTCACATTCTGTGCCGTTTCTTTCGCGGTCTCATCAGCAAACGCATTCCCACGTCCAACATCATCTGTGACTTTCCTGTGCGCACTGCATTTCATGATCGCAACTTGCAACGGTAGGGTCAGTGACTCAAGGAGATCATTCACCAACTTGCCATTCTGAATTTTAGCTCCATGCGACGTCAGGAACCCACGCTCCTTCCACAAACGCCCAAAATTATGAGCCACGCCAAAGGCGTACTGGCTATCTGTGTATATATTCACTCTCATTCCTTCAGACAACACGCATGCTCTCGTGAGGGCGATTAGTTCTGCTGCTTGGGCCGAATTATGTGGCACTCGTGCAGTTTCCACGACCGTGTGCAAAGTCGTGATAGCATATGCAGCAGTCGTGTCACCATTAGGGAGCTTAAAACAGGACCCATCTACCCATAAAGTGCCATCACACTCAGTCAGGGGAGTATCTTTAAGATCTACTCTCCCTTTCGTCTCTTCTTCTGTTCTGAACAGACAATCATGTTGCTCAATCTCATCTGAGTCTGCTGGAATTGGCAACAATGTAGCTGGATTCAGCGTATTACATCTCTTTATGTGTATGTGATTTGCTAACAGTGTAAGTTCATAACCTGATAATCGCGCACTAGTCAAGTGTTGTGTCTTGGTCCTATTTAATAATGTGTCTACAGCATGTGGAACCATAACAATCAATGTATTGTCCATTACCAAACCAGCAGATTGTCGGATAGACATCGCTGCAGCAGCTGTCGCTCTCAGACAGCTTGGCAATGCCCTCGCTACAGGGTCCAAGGTGGATGAAAAATACGCGCATGGGCGCGGTCTGTCGCCAAAAGGCTGTGTTAACACTGATAACGCACATCCATCTTTCTCGTGAACATACAATGTAAAAGGCTTACTGTAGTCAGGGGTACCCAACACAGGTGCTGAACATAATGCATTACGCAATTCCACAAAACTTTCCTGGCACTCTTCAGACCATGGGATAGGATTCGGCGTGTCTTTGCATGTTAAGGCTAACAAAGGTTTTGCCAATAAAGAAAAACTAGGGATCCAATGCCTACAGTATGAAGTGATGCCCAAGAAAGCACGCACTTCTCTCTGTGTTTTTGGCACACTCAACTGTGCAATGGCTTGAATTCTTTCTGGGGTCAGTTTCCTTCCCTCCTTCGATAAGAGATGACCTAAGTAGGTCACTTCTTGTCGACAATATTGCAGCTTAGAGAGAGACACTTTGTGATGGAATGCGGATAAATGGCGCAACAGTGACAATGTGGCTTCTTTACAGATCTTCTCAGTATCCGCGGCGATCAGTAAATCGTCCACGTACTGAATCAGGATAGCGCCACTGGGTAGAACAAGTGCATCAAGCTGCGCTTTCAAAGCTTGACTGTATATGGATGGACTCTCACAGTAGCCCTGGGGAGCGCGTTTGGAGCGGAAGCTTCGGCCTCCCAAACTAAAACCAAAAATATCTCTGCTCTCTTCTGCAATTGGGATACTAAAGAAAGCATTCTTTAAATCGATCACTGAAAACCATGCAGCAGAGGCTGGAATCATCGTTAACAAGGCAGTTATATCGGGGACAACCGGAAACTGTGGCACAACAATCTTATTAACCTCTCTAAGATCAATCACAAACCTGTAAACAGGTGGCTGTGAAGGATCCGTTCGTTTCAAGACAGGTAAAATCGGACTATTGCAAACGTTGCCTCCTTGTCTCTTCAATCACACCTTTATTAATCAAGTCGCTGACAATGTCTAACAATGCTTTCTGGCCTTCATTAGAGATCTTGTACTGGGGAATACGTGGCAGTCTGACATTAGCCTTTAAAGTCACCACATATGGCGGTATCTCCAAGAGGCCCACATCATTGGGACCAATAGCCCAAAGGGCATCCGGAAGGGATGACAATTCAGGTGGCATCGTGTTTTTAGACAAGTACATTGGGGAAATTACTTTCTTGCCTAATGTAAGTTGTACTCCCGAAGGAGAACAATACAGTGTAGCGTGCAATCTTTTCAACAAATCTAATCCCAGCAAATTCTCACCACAACCCGTTGTTAGGATCAGGGGTGCTTTCAGCTTGCAAGGTCCAACAGAAAGTGACATGGGACTAGAAATCGGGTTCCTAACTGGGGCGCCAGAAAAACCTACTGAAACATTTATCTCGCCAGACAAAGGTGCGCCAGGGAGTTTTGAATGCATGATTGAACTCTTTGCAGCACCAGTGTCTAGCAGAAAAGGCTCCGTTACATTTGCTGTAGTCACCTCAACATACGGTCCACTCTGATCCACTGGCACTGAAACAACTCCCTCTCTCTGTCTATGGCTGTCCTAGTAATCATTATTCTCTGCATCACCGTCCTCTGCATAATAATCATTATTATAATACTGGGCCGTATTACTAGTCGCGTTAGCTTGCTGATCAAAGCTATTGATGGTACTTTGAGGCGGCAGAGGACGCGCGTTCTGGGGAGCATTTCCACGCCCTCTGCCTCTAGGAGCTTGCTGACCACCCCTACCTCTTGCCCCATACGCATTACCGTTCCGCTGCATTAATTTAGGGCAACTATATTTATAATGACCTTCCTCTTTGCAGTATGAACATTGGTTGGGACCTACAGGGACACGTGGTTGATAATACCCATTCATTTGCTGATTGTTCTGAAACTGTTGGGGTTGGTGATAGACACCTTGGGGTTGCCTATAATTATTCTGACCTCCACGTGGCGGATAGGCCTGCTGTAAAAGGACCTTTGTCTTTAATTCCTTCGTTTTCTTCTCCGTTCTATCTTTCTCGTCTTTATCTCTATTTTCATAATACTGTGCAGTAGCCAGTATTTGCGCTGAAGAAGAAACAGCCCAAGAACTTTCTGAATCTTTTAACTTTTTACACAGGTCAGGAAGTAGATTCTGCACAAACTTATCCACAAATAACCGTTGGCCACCCTCAGTACTCATATCTTGCCCACTGTGGTCAATAAACGTTTCTTCAAACCTAGTAAAGAAGTCTGACACTGTCTCATCTTTCTTCTGCTTGCATGCAGATAACTTGTCCCAATTTACGCGCATCGCAGGCATTATTGTCTTCATATACGTGATGATTCTACCAGGCAATTCAGCTACTAAAGGTTCTGGTTTCGCACCACCAGTTTGTCTAGCATCAGCAGCAACAATGTTGGCCCATGTATCCCCTAGTTCTGCATTGTGATCTACATTACGAATTGATCCCCATAGAGGCTGTGGAACAACATTACCAAACAACATGTCTATATCGGCCAGATTCATAATGCATGACCCTGCCGTCTGTGACAACTCCTTATAATAACGTGCTGGGTTCTTACGGGGATCAGGTAAGGACTGCTTAAGCGCTAACACTTCAGAGCGCTTCCATGGAACATGCACCCAAACACGCTGGAAATGCGCTGCCACAGCGGGGTTACCACCGACAGCTGCAACCGCTTCCTTCCATACCGGGGGAACTTCTCTCATAGGGTATTGTCGCGCTTTTGCCTTTTTCCCCACAAGGACCTCTTGTTCAAACAATGACTGTTGGCAATCGTCATTCCTAAGTGACAATACAACCGCAACTGCTTTATCTACTTCGCGGTCCACAATTATACCAGTTTCAAAATCGAACCTCACTCTACACAACTCCTGCGGGTTCGGATTTTTACCACTATCCTCCAATTCTTCACAGAGAATTTCGCACATTTTCTCGAACACATATCTCTGTTTAGGGGCATCCCATTGATGGAAAGTGTTGACAACTGATTCCACATCATAAAGTGAAGGAAAAACGATCCATCTACGCGCCATGTGATCTATTACCTTTTTCTCATCGGGGTTAGGCAATTGGCTGCGCAACTGCTTACGCTGTACACCAGGAGTTGCACCAGATGACCCAAAGAGAGGCGACATTAATGTAGTAACCACATTAGCTAAGCGCTGTCGCGCTGAAGGAGAAGCTGAGGCGAGAACAGGGGGAAAAACAGAGGGAAGAAAAGAGGATGTAGAAACAGGTACTGGAGTGGTGGAAGGAAGAATGTTAGGGGAGGCAGTTACTGGATTAGGCAAAGTCGCAGGAAGTGCGGGGGCAGTTGGAAGCACAACTGGCGGCGCTTGAGAGGGCTGCGCTACAGGAATAGGAACTGGCTGCAAAGCAACTGGCGGTTGCGGCAAGGCTTGCAGTATATGCACTGGAGGCGGCATATTTACAAGCTGGGGAGGCGCCGTGGCAGTTTGAGCATACGGGGGTGGCGAACTCAACAAATGTGACATCAAGGGATCTTTCTCCTTTTCTTCTGACTCATCCTGCTTAGAATGTGGCAAAGCTGGGTAACATTTGTCAATCCCTAACTTACGCTGCCTGTGCAATTGCTCATTCATTTGCTCCTCTTCATTGTCTTTAAATTGTACAGCTGCTTGCATTACTGACATACCTCTCTCTCTTTTATTCTTTTTCGCTAACTTAATTTCCTTCTGTTTGGCTTCCTTTCGCCATAAGCGGAAAGAGTCAAACATCGCCGGCCGGGCTTTTTTCTTAAATAATTTAATTTCCAGATTATCTAAAATATCGGTATCAAAACTACCATTTTGGGGCCATTTTAAAACACCATCTTTCCTGGTGTAGTGGATCCACACTTCGTTATATGCAATGGGGCCTACGCCATGTTTCACATAGAGCTCATAAGTTGGAGTTCCAACCGGAGGAACCGGACATGATTCCTCCAGCTGGAAATCTTTTCCACAACCCAAACAGAATAATCTACCAAATAGTCCAGAACCAGGCATCTTCGCTCACTAGTCTAGATCCAAACGTCAAAGGATTATCAATTACGATAGCCTCGTGAATACACGAGTCCTCTGGTTTTGGCGTTTGCAAACTCCAAAGTACCAATTCAAATGATCCCGAAGGATACCAAAACAAATGGGAGACGCTCCACTTATACTTAACTGAATATTGCTGATCAATGGCGTCACCAGAAGACTCTCTCGATTGTTTCGCTCTCTCAAAACTCGTCAAGGGTCCAAAACAGGTCGATTAATCAGGGCAGCAGTCCTTCGTAGCCGTCGGGACGCGGAGAACCTCGCAGAAAAGACTTTCGGACCACGTCGACATGCAGGGGTCGATGAAGTGGCGGCCTTCCTCCGGAATTTCCACACGAAGCTCCTCACGAACCTCTGGCTTGGACTGGTACCGCTGAAATCGGCCCGAGTTGGGCGCCAAACTGAAGTACTGGGTATTTTAGACCCAGCGGTGCAGGGGCACACACCCTATGACTTCTGGGTTTCACCCTGTTCCGGACCTACAGAAACACAGAGTCTTCTGGGTGAAGTCAAAGAATCGTTTATTGGCTGCAGACCAATGACAGGTATCCTAGAAGTACAACAGCGTGTATGTTCTCAGGAGACTGCTGAAAATCATAGGAACGGACTTCATCTTAAATACGCTTTTCCTTGCCTCAAGCATACATTCCTAGGTTTTATGATACGGCAATATACAAGTGTACTTTACAAAGAAAAGGCAGAGTCATGATGACCATCCCACATTCCAGTTCGGCCAGCCCACAATGATTTACACAGTAAGTTTCAGATCCCATGTTTGAAGTAAATAGACCCCCCAATAAACATGAGCATCTCCTGTTTTGGGAAACAAGTCATAAAGCAAGAACAAGCAGGTGTGGAAGAGATTAGCCGGGGGATTGTATAGAATGAAAGGGTTTTATGACGGGTCAAGCCCTGATGCTAATCACAGGTGGACGGAGGAAGGGGAGCTCGTGAGACCGGTTTGACCCGGGGCAGCAGAGCCAGCTGCCCAGGTCACAGAGAAGTCAGAGGGAAAGCCCATGTACTGTGAGGCCCGTATTAACTCCATCATAGCCTATGTGAGGGCAATGACAAGATGGCCACTGCTTCCAAAATGGAACCCGCGTAGTGGAGCAGAATAACGTGTACACAGTGCATTCATAGCTAGAACGGTATATAAAGCACTCGTACATGCCGCATTTACCATTTGCGGTTCGCTAATACCAAGATAGAGAGGGGTAGGGCCCTGTCCCCTACGCGGTCCCGAATATTAAAGTACGACATCACTAGTTAAAGTGATCACCTTGTACCATGCCAAGCAACCCTTATGGTGTGGTTGTAAGTCAACCTTTTCGGATTAGCTGCCCTAGTGGTAGCGTAGGCTAAGCAGTCTTTGAGGCTAAACTCGTGAAGCGTGTTAAGCCAGCTGTTTTACCAAATGCAACCCCCTTTTATACCAATGAAAGGACACCACACAGATATATATTCGAAATATATATGTATTTATTTCTCAAAGTAACCCCTAGTCTCTTTATGAGCACAGGAGCACAAATCGTCAAACAAGATTACAGTAGAATACACAGAAGTTGCACTTTATATGGATAGGCCCTGGTGGCCGCTCAAACCATATACTAAAATAGTGGTATAAGTACCACGAACAGAAAAGGGAAAAGGCCTAGGGCCTCTAGAATCGCTGGGCCTACAAGGAGCTAACGTCAGTTAGTGACCAGGAGGTCCACGGGTGGCGTGTGCAGAGCAAATAGTCACACGCGTGCTCCCATAGGTTTCAATGGGTGCGTAAAAAGTACAAAGTTACTGCAAAGAGGATCTTCCGGATGGACTATGACCTTAATATTGGAAACACAGACACTAGAGATGTTACTCTACACTTGGGCACCGGAGTGCCAGCTTTATCTCACCCACAGGAAGCGGGTGCATAGGTGTCGAAGTGCGTCGGGTTTCTTCTATCGGGTCACTGGAGCCTGTGGACAAAGATGCTGCAGGCGGTCGGTCCGGGAGAGATGCGGTGGATCCAAGGGTGGATCGGTGTTGTAGAAGACCTGTAAGCAGAGGGGACAGTGTTCACAGTCACTAGCCAGTGACCAGCGTGGCACCAGGTGGGTACCAGGCAATGTCGGGTGCAAACAGGAAGAAAGGTGTAGCTTGTCTCTGCAGCCACGTGGTCCCTGGAGGTCGACGACGTCCAGGAGTTGGTTCACGAGCTGTCCCACGCAGGCTCTCGCTGTCGGCGGTGTCGGCGACTTGATCGAAGCAAACAAGCCTTGGCAAAAGCAATTGTTGTGGAGAACAAGATAAGCTGATGGTTCTGACCAGCAAGGTCAGAGGGACTGCTCCTTTGGAGGGGAGCAAGGGCCAGTCTGGAGCAACCAGACCAGCAGTGTAGTTCTTGAAGTTCGTCGCCAAGATGGCTACTAGCCAGCGGGCCAGCAACCGGTTAGGCGCGTCGAGTGGCAAAATGCAGAAGGGCCCCACGCAGATCGTGGAGATGCTGGAGGGCTCACCTTTGGTGCAGATGCTGCTCGAGGGTTGGGCTTCTCAGATCCCAAAGCACAACTTGGAGGGAGCCTCGGTTGTTGCGCTTGCAGCTTGTCATCGTCGTTCCAAGATGGCTGGCTCCACGTGTCTCGGTGCCTCCACGGGTCTCCTCTTTTCAGGGACTGTGGATCGGGCGGTGAGAGGTCTGGAGGTCCAGGTCTTGTCAGTCTCTGGGCTCGGGCTCCGGCGGGAGGCGGCGGCAAAGCAGACGTTGATTCGCTGGATGGTGCTTGCGTTAGCAAGGTGGTCACTCCCTGACCACAGGGGAGATTTCCTTCAGTCTTCTGTGCAGCAGAATGTCGAAGTTCCCGTCTTCTTCTTAGTTTCAAGTTGATTCCAGGATGTCTGAAGTCTTAGGACCCAGCTCCTACCTTTAAGCGGATTCTAGGGGCCGGACTACCTGCTAGGTCCCTCCCTATGGGTGGGACCAGGAAGGGGGGTGGTTACACCCCCAATCCTTTGTCCAGCTCGCCCCAGGCCCGGGACTGGTGTGCCCCAGGACCGGTTTGAACTGGCATATGCACCGAGGCTCCTTGTGAGCCACAGGCATGTCTGGTTTCTTTCAAGCCCTACCTGACCAATACACAAAATCCTGTCTGGGGTGGTGCACGCACCTCCCCTGGCAGGAAACCCTTTGTCCACACCTCCCAAGCTGGAAGGACTCCCAGCAGCAGGAGGGCAGACTTGTGTCTGTGGTGGCAGCATCCATTTTGTGGAGCTGAGGCTATGTCTGATTTTACCCGGGTTTCAGGTACTGTACATGTCGTGTCCCTCTAGCAGGGTGGAATGCTAACCCCGTCGCCAGAATTGGCGAGGGGTTAGTATTCCAATTCGTATGACACCTTACTCGACATGTTTTGATAAAGCCAAACCAAAGATAGCATTTAACCGCGAGGTTCATAATGCACTTAAGAGTATATGGTATGACGATATCTGGAAACAGTAGAAGGAAGTTGTTCCGACCACTGCAGACAGGCTCAGCTCATGCCAGAGCACCATCTCACATGGAACCCAGCACTCTGCCTTCAGGATTGTTAAGGCCTGCCATAGGAGTGACTTATAGGTTAACATGTGTCCCATTTAAGGTTAGGTATAGGTATACTACACCTAAGTAAGAGGTGATTACACCAACTTACCCCAGCTGAGTGATCAGCCAGTTGTGTCAAATTGTTAGGCCAAGCCTGGGGTGGCATAATACATGCTTCAGCCCCTGGCAGGCCTTGGGTACACCAATGCCCTGGGTACCTAGTGTACACTGGTACAGGGGCTGACAGGGTGATCCACTTCCAATTGGTTATGCACCTAGGGTGCATAGTGTAAATTTAGTAGAGAGAACAGCAGGCTGGGGGTCTGATTGGCAGGCCCACAGCCTCAATATGTCAAAAACCAGTGAAGCAAAAAGCAAAAATTTGGGGTGACCATAGGATAGCAGACCCTACTCTCCTACACAACCCCCCCCCAAACGCAGGGACATTAAACTAGCCTTGACCAGTCTCGTCTTCATGTCCTAAGTGGAAGTAACTGGAGAGACCATCTGCATTCCCATGGTCAGTACCTGGCCGGTGCTCCACTGTAAAGTCCATCCCCTGTAGGGAAATGGACCACCTAAGCAGTTTGGGGTTTTCACCCTTCATCTGATTTAGCCACAAGAGGGGCTTATGGTCGGTCTGAATCTTGAAGTGAGTGCCAAACAAGTATGGCCTCAGCTTCTTCAGGGCCCACACCACAGCAAAGGCCTCCCTCTCAATAGCTGACCAATTCTTCTCTCTGGGGGTCAACCTTCTGCTAATAAAAGCAATGGGTTGGTCTTGACCATCTACATTAAGTTGTGACAGCACAGCTCCCACACCCAACTCAGAAGCATCTGTTTGGACAATAAACTCTTTGGAGTAGTCAGGACTTTTCAGGATAGGTGCAGAGCACATGGCCTCCTTCAGGTCATCAAATGCCTTTTGACAGCTTACTGTCCACTGAACCTTTTTGGGCATCTTCTTGGATGTCAGATCATTAAGAGGAGTCACAATGGACCCATAGTTCTTAACAAACTTCCTGTAGTACCCAGTCAAGCCCAAGAAAGCTCGAACTTGAGTCTGGGTGGTTGGAGGAGACCAGTCCTTGATGGATTGTATCTTACTCTCCAGTGGTTGAACTTGGCCTCCACCTACAAGGTGGCCCAAATATACAACCTTACTCTGCCCTATCTGGCACTTAGTAGCCTTGATAGTGAGGCCTGCCCTTTGCAGAGCCTCAAGAGCCTTCTTCAGGTGGATCAGGTGATCCTCCCAGGTGGAGCTAAAGACAGCAATGTCATCAAGATATGCTGCGCAAAAGTCATCCAACCCAGTAAGGACTTGGTTCACCAGCCTTTGGAAGGTGGCAGGTGCATTCTTCAGACCAAAGGGCATCACCACAAACTGGTAGTGCCCACCTGGGGTTGAGAATGCTGTTTTGGCCTTAGACTCCTCAGCTAATCTGATTTGCCAATAGCCAGCTGTCAAGTCAAATGTGCTCAAAAACTTTGCAGAAGCTAGTTTGTCTATGAGCTCATCTGCCCTTGGAATAGGGTGTGGATCTGTCCTGGTGACAGCATTGAGACCCCTGTAGTCCACACAGAACCTCATCTCTCTCTTGCCATCTTTGGTGTGAGGTTTGGGGACTAGAACCACTGGGCTAGCCCAGGGGCTCTCTGAGGGTTCAATGACACCTAATTCCAGCATTTTATGTACCTCAGCCTTTATACAGTCCCTGACGTGGTCAGGTTGTCTGTAGAGCTTGTTCTTTACAGGCAGACTGTCACCAGTGTCCACCACATGGGTACACCAGTCAGTTTGGCTAGGTATTAGGGAAAACAGATGTTGAAATGATTGTAGAACTTGCCTACATTCAGTCTGCTGATGGGCAGTGAGGTTGCCTCCAAGGGTCACTCCTTCAACTGAGCCATCTTCAGGGTTCTGAGACAACAGGTCTGGGAGAGGGTCACTCTCTTCCTCCTGTCCCTCATCTGTAGCCATGAGCAAGCCCATGTCTGCCCTGTCAACATATGCTTTTAACCTGTTAACATGGAGTACCCTGTGGGGACTCCTGGGAGTTCCTAGGTCCACCAAGTAGGTGACCTCTCCCTTCTTTTCCAGGATTGTATGGGGTCCAGACCATTTGTCTTGGAGTGCTGCTGGGGCCACTGGCTCCAACACCCATACCTTCTGTCCTGGCTGAAACTCAACCAAGACAGCCTTTTGGTCATGCCAAGCTTTCTGTAAGGCCTGGCTTGCCTCAAGGTTTTTGGATGCCTTCTCCATATACTCAGCCATCCTGGAGCGGAGACCAAGTACATAGTCCACTATGTCTTGTTTAGGCTTTTTGAGAGGTAACTCCCATCCTTCCTTCACTAAACACAGTGGGCCTCTTACAGGGTGCCCAAACAACAATTCAAAGGGGCTGTAGCCAACCCCCTTTTGTGGGACCTCTCTGTAAGCAAACAGAAGGCAGGGTAGAAGGATGTCCCATCTTCGCCTGAGCTTTTCAGGTAATCCTTTGATCATACCCTTTAGGGTCTTGTTGAATCTCTCAACAAGCCCATTCCTTGTGGGTGATAAGGAGTGGTGAACTTGTAGTTGACACCACATTCCTTCCACATAGCTGTCAAGTATCCTGACATGAAGTTGGTACCTCTGTCAGAAACTACCTCCTTAGGAAACCCCACTCTGGAGAATACTCCCAGCAGGGCCCTGGCCACAACAGGAGCTGTAGTGGTCCTAAGGGGAATTGCCTCTGGATACCTGGTGGCATGATCCACTACCACCAGTATAAATCTGTGCCCAGATTCAGTGGGAGGATCCATGGGACCCACTATATCTATTCCCACTCTTTCAAAGGGGACCCCCACCACAGGTAGTGGTATGAGGGGGGCCTTTGTTGTGCCACCTGATTTGCCACTGGCTTGGCAGGTCACACAGGAGCGACAAAACTCCTTTGTATCTTCATTCATGTGAGGCCAGTGAAAGTGAGGGACAAGCCTGTCCCAAGTCTTGTTCTGGCCTAAGTGTCCTGCTAAAGGAATATCATGGGCCAAGGTAAGAAGGAAGCCCCTAAATTGCAGAGGTATAACCAACCTCCTGGTTGCACCAGGCTTGGGGTCTCTAGCCTCTGAATAAAGGAGCCCTTCATCCCAATACACTTTATGGGTACCTTGAGCATTCCCAGCAGCCTCAGCAGCAGCCAGCTGTCTGAGGGGTTCCAGAGAGGGACAGGATAACTGAGCCTGCCTCAAGTCAGCCCTTGAAGGTCCCCCTGTCCCCAGAAACTCAACCTGATCAGGTTCAAGCTCTTCAGGGACAGTTCCTTCAGGGTCCTCTAGATCAGCTTCCTGGGAAGGCTGATCATCACTCTGAGGCAGGGGGGAAGGCACAGCCTTGACCCTCCTGTTCTTCTTCTTGGTAGGTGCTTGGTCCATTGTTCCAGGATCCAAGACCTGAGGTTCAGTGAGGCACTTTTTGGCCTGTGACCTGGTCACAGCAAGGACATGTGATGATATACCTAACATCTCTGCATGAGTCCTGTACTCCACTTCCGACCATAGAGAACTCTCTAGGTCATTGCCCAACAAACATTCTACTGGGAGGTCTGCGCTAACCACAACCCTTTTGAGGCCAGTTACCCCTCCCCATGAGAAGTTAACAACTGCCACACTATGTGAAGTAGTGGCATTGCTGGCATTGGTCACCAGGTAATTCTCACCTGGTATGTACTGTCCAGGGTCCACAAAGCCTGGTGTCACCATAGTGACACTGGCACATGTGTCCCTGTAGGCTTGAGCCACTTTTTCATTAATTAAAGGAGTCTGTCTGTACTTGCCCAGGTTACTGGGGCTCACAGTCAGGGACAAATCAATGTCCCCATCACAGATCAAGACTGCCTGTGTCAGGGTTCTGTCTAAGTCAGAATCTCCTTCAGTTCCCATAGTGATTCCCACTACACCCTTTGTCTGGGGACCAACACTGCTAACAGTAGTACTGGGAGCAGGTGCCTTAGGGGCAACAGTGTTGGGGGCTCCACCCTTTTTACAATCACTAGTCCAGTGAGTTGTATTCTTGCAATGATTGCACCAGGGTTTCTTTTGACCTTCTTTCTTCTTTCCCTTAGATTGTTGTTGGGACCCACCCTCCTTATCAGTAGTTTGGGGCCCTGTTGAAGACTTCTGGTCTTTAGATTTCTGATCTCCACTCTTTTGGTCTGTTTTCTTCTGATCACCCCCTTGGCCCTGGTTCTGGTTCTTTTGCTTAACCCTGGTTCTGACCCATTTGTCTGCCTTCTTTCCCAATTCTTGGGGAGAGGTCAGATCAGAGTCAACCAAGTGTTGATGCAGTTGCTGGTTTTGACAGTTATTTAAAATCTGTTCTCTCATCATCAAATTGTACAATCCTGTATAATCAGATACCTTACTTCCCAGCAACCAACCCTCCAAAGCCTTAGTGGCACATTCAATGTATTCAGACCAGTCCTGAGTCTGTGTCTTCTGGGTGTCTCTGAACATTAACCTGTACTGTTCAGTGGTTAAGCCTAACCCATCAACTAGGACACTCTTCAGGACTCTGTAATTTCTGACATCCTCTTCTCTAGTAGTGAGGAGTCTGTCTCTGCCTCTTCCTTCAAAGGAGAGCCAGAGAATTGCTGCCCACTGGTCTTCAGGAACCTGCTGCACTTTGCAGGCTCTCTCAAGAGCAGTCATCCATTTGTGGATGTCGTCCCCACTTTTGTAGGGGGGCACAACCTTAGACAGGTTCCTATTATCAAAGACCCTATCTTTGTCCTTAGGGACAATGCTGCCACCAGTGGGTATAGACCCACTCTCTCTAGGTTGCCTAGCCTTGTTCAGTTTCTCTTCCATCAGGGCTACCTCTAGCTCCTGCTTCCTGATCCTCAGCTGGGCTGCCTGCATTCTGGCCTCATGTTCCCTCCTCTGAGGGGTGGTCATCCTTCTCCTGGAGTGACCTTGAGAGCCTCTAGAGGCATGAGAAGCATTAGAGTCACCTGAGCGATTCCTTTGCCTCCCAAGCCCCTGGTTAAGTCCACTGGGGAGATCCAATGGGAGGATCCCATTGTCAGTCCCCAATAGCCTTAGTTTAGCTGGGCCAAGTATAACACTTGGCACTGGGCTAGTTCTCCCTTCATCCTCACTACTTTCTGTATCCTCACCACTTTCCTCCTCTGTAGTATGATTCTCATCTAAGGGATGGCTATTGGAAAGGGGTACTTCAGTAGCATCTTCAGAAGGGGGGCCTCCTGTTCCTGTCCCTAAGGGGCCTAACTGGGAAGCTTTCTTGAGCTCTCTCTGATTTTCATCATTTTGCAAGAGTTCTCTGAGCTCAGCAGAGGTAGGGTTCTTGGGCTGTTTAAGGCCTCTAAGAGTTGCCAAATGCCTGAGCTCATTCTGGTTAAGGGTAGCAAAGATGGATGGTGCCCTCTGGGGGTCACTCTCAACAGAGATAGGTACATTGGACCCCTCTGCCCCAGCCATTGTTCTTAAGTGTGGGTGGATGTGTTGCAATCTACCTACACTTGGGTTTACCTACTAAACCTATCTAGTAGTTGTAGTCAGGGTGTGCTACTCCCTTTGCTCTACAACAACTAAGTTCAGTAGAACTTATGTATATCTAATCTTGTTTTATATGTACCTACAGGTACCTATGTGATCTTTCAATTGGTAACCAAGAGATTACAATGGTAAAACACAGCAAGCTCAAATCCAACCGCTGCTCACCAATGTGAGAAGTTGGCCTGGTATATGATGCTCACTAGTTAAAGTGATCACCTTGTACCATGCCAAGCAACCCTTATGGTGTGGTTGTAAGTCAACCTTTTCGGACTAGCTGCCCTAGTGGTAGCGTAGGCTAAGCAGTCTTTGAGGCTAAACTCGTGAAGCGTGTTAAGCCAGCTGTTTTACCAAATGCAACCCCCTTTTATACCAATGAAAGGACACCACACAGATATATATTCGAAATATATATGTATTTATTTCTCAAAGTAACCCCTAGTCTCTTTATGAGCACAGGAGCACAAATCGTCAAACAAGATTACAGTAGAATACACAGAAGTTGCACTTTATATGGATAGGCCCTGGTGGCCGCTCAAACCATATACTAAAATAGTGGTATAAGTACCACGAACAGAAAAGGGAAAAGGCCTAGGGCCTCTAGAATCGCTGGGCCTACAAGGAGCTAACTTCAGTTAGTGACCAGGAGGTCCACGGGTGGCGTGTGCAGAGTAAATAGTCACACGCGTGCTCCCATAGGTTTCAATGGGTGCGTAAAAAGTACAAAGTTACTGCAAAGAGGATCTTCCGGATGGACTATGACCTTAAGATTGGAAACACAGACACTAGAGATGTTACTCTACACTTGGGCACCGGAGTGCCAGCTTTACCTCACCCACAGGAAGCGGGTGCATAGGTGTCGAAGTGCGTCGGGTTTCTTCTATCGGGTCACTGGAGCCTGTGGACAAAGATGCTGCAGGCGGTCGGTCCGGGAGAGATGCGGTGGATCCAAGGGTGGATCGGTGTTGTAGAAGACCTGTAAGCAGAGGGGACAGTGTTCACAGTCACTAGCCAGTGACCAGCGTGGCACCAGGTGGGTACCAGGCAATGTCGGGTGCAAACAGGAAGAAAGGTGTAGCTTGTCTCTGCAGCCACGTGGTCCCTGGAGGTCGACGACGTCCAGGAGTCGGTTCACGAGCTGTCCCACGCAGGCTCTCGCTGTCGGCAGTGTCGGCGACTTGATCGAAGCAAACAAGCCTTGGCAAAAGCAATTGTTGTGGAGAACAAGATAAGCAGATGGTTCTGACCAGCAAGGTCAGAGGGACTGCTCCTTTGGAGGGGAGCAAGGGCCAGTCTGGAGCAACCAGACCAGCGGTGTAGTTCTTGAAGTTCGTCGCCAAGATGGCTACTAGCCAGCGGGCCAGCAACCGGTTAGGCGCGTCGAGTGGCAAAATGCAGAAGGGCCCCACGCAGATCGTGGAGATGCTGGAGGGCTCACCTTTGGTGCAGATGCTGCTCGAGGGTTGGGCTTCTCAGATCCCAAAGCACAACTTGGAGGGAGCCTCGGTTGTTGCGCTTGCAGCTTGTCGTCGTCGTTCCAAGATGGCTGGCTCCACGTGTCTCGGTGCCTCCACGGGTCTCCTCTTTTCAGGGACTGTGGATCGGGCGGTGAGAGGTCTGGAGGTCCAGGTCTTGTCAGTCTCTGGGCTCGGGCTCCGGCGGGAGGCGGCGGCAAAGCAGACGTTGATTCACTGGATGGTGCTTGCGTTAGCAAGGTGGTCACTCCCTGACCACAGGGGAGATTTCCTTCAGTCTTCTGTGCAGCAGAATGTCGAAGTTCCCGTCTTCTTCTTAGTTTCAAGTTGATTCCAGGATGTCTGAAGTCTTAGGACACAGCTCCTACCTTTAAGCGGATTCTAGGGGCCGGACTACCAGCTAGGTCCCTCCCTATGGGTGGGACCAGGAAGGGGGGTGGTTACACCCCCAATCCCTTGTCCAGCTCGCCCCAGGCCCGGGACTGGTGTGCCCCAGGACCGGTTTGAACTGGCATATGCACCGAGGCTCCTTGTGAGCCACAGGCATGTCTGGTTTCTTTCAAGCCCTACCTGACCAATACACAGAATGTCGAAGTTCCCGTCTTCTTCTTAGTTTCAAGTTGATTCCAGGATGTCTGAAGTCTTAGGACACAGCTCCTACCTTTAAGCGGATTCTAGGGGCCGGACTACCAGCTAGGTCCCTCCCTATGGGTGGGACCAGGAAGGGGGGTGGTTACACCCCCAATCCTTTGTCCAGCTCGCCCCAGGCCCGGGACTGGTGTGCCCCAGGACCGGTTTGAACTGGCATATGCACCGAGGCTCCTTGTGAGCCACAGGCATGTCTGGTTTCTTTCAAGCCCTACCTGACCAATACACAAAATCCTGTCTGGGGTGGTGCACACACCTCCCCTGGCAGGAAACCCTTTGTCCACACCTCCCAAGCTGGAAGGACTCCCAGCAGCAGGAGGGCAGACTTGTGTCTGTGGTGGCAGCATCCATTTTGTGGAGCTGAGGCTATGTCTGATTTTACCCGGGTTTCAGGTACTGTACATGTCGTGTCCCTCTAGCAGGGTGGAATGCTAACCCCCGTCGCCAGAATTGGCGAGGGGTTAGTATTCCAATTCGTATGACACCTTACTCGACATGTTTTGATAAAGCCAAACCAAAGATAGCATTTAACCGCGAGGTTCATAATGCACTTAAGAGTATATGGTATGACGATATCTGGAAACAGTAGAAGGAAGTTGTTCCGACCACTGCAGACAGGCTCAGCTCATGCCAGAGCACCATCTCACATGGAACCCAGCACTCTGCCTTCAGGATTGTTAAGGCCTGCCATAGGAGTAGCTTATAGGTTAACATGTGTCCCATTTAAGGTTAGGTATAGGTATACTACACCTAAGTAAGAGGTGATTACACCAACTTACCCCAGCTGAGTGATCAGCCAGTTGTGTCAAATTGTTAGGCCAAGCCTGGGGTGGCATAATACATGCTTCAGCCCCTGGCAGGCCTTGGGTACACCAATGCCCTGGGTACCTAGTGTACACTGGTACAGGGGCTGACAGGGTGATCCACTTCCAATTGGTTATGCACCTAGGGTGCATAGTGTAAATTTAGTAGACAGGACAGCAGGCTGGGGGTCTGATTGGCAGGCCCACAGCCTCAATATGTCAAAAACCAGTGAAGCAAAAATTTGGGGTGACCATAGGATAGCAGACCCTACTCTCCTACAGAAGGTAAGTAACTTCATCTGAAAGAAACACGTTAGTTAGATTCCTCACCTTAGAATATCCCCAGGCGTCAGGCTGAATCCGGAAAGATTTTTCGTCAGCAATACCCCTTGCGCGTCGCTAGGCGTCGTCTGTGGCTTTGCGTCCGTCATCGGCGTCGTGCGCCGGAATGACGTCGTCGGAGTACTTAGACGCCGCCCTCGCGCGCTGACGTCAGTTCTTCTTTTTTCCGCGCCAGACAGCGCCGATCCGGGAAAAGCTTACCCCTTAGTCAACTTTTGACTAAAACTTCTTTACTCTTTTTGGTCTTTGTCGACTCGACTTTGGTGCCGGTAGGATGCCTGGATTTAAGGCCTGTGATACCTGTCATCGCCTGATGTCGGTTACGGATCACCATTGCCGGTGCCTTTACTGCCTGGGGGTCGACCACGACGTGGAGTCGTGCCCCGACTGTCAGGCCTTGACCTCGAAGGCTAGGCGGGAGCGTTCCCGTAAGCTTCTCGAGCTTCAGCACTCGGCTCCGCGCCGCTCACGGTCCCGGTCCAGGAGGAGGTCCAAGGACCGGTCGTGGAGCCGCAGTCATCATCATCGCTCGTCGGGCTCGAAGTTTTCGGGTAAGTCGAAGCGATCCAAGAAGTCCAAGAGGCGACACCGCTCTTCGGACTCCCCTCGACGGTCGCGCGACTCGGCCGAGCGTCAGAGTGGTCCCACCCCTGCGGCTCCGCCGGAGCCGCATCCGTCCCCATACCCGCCGGTCCCTGGGACTGACACGACTCCGGCGGAGGTCAGTGCCTTCCTCTCGTCCATGAGGGGCCTGGCTCCGCCGTCAATGCCAGCCGGCGCGCCTTGGGCCCTGCGGGCTCGACTGGGAGACCTCGCGTGCCGGCGGCTGCGGCCCCGGTACCGTCGACGACTTCGGTCCCGACGCCGCAGGTCCCCGAGAAATCCAGGCCTGTATCTCTGTCGGCGCCGGTCGACCTCTCTACGCCTCCTCCGTCGGCGCCGACACCGGTTCCACCTCCGGCGCTGTCTCCGGAAGACGCTGTTCCCCGGTTTAGTCCCTGTCCGGACCCGACACCGGCACGTCGCCGCCCGGCGCCGCAACCGACGCCGATGGATGAACGTTTCATACCGTCCTTCTCCGATCGTTCCTCCTGTTTATCAGGAATCGGATGACGGGGGCGACTGGGAGGGGTCTGAGGACCCTATGGCCCTCCAGGGTCAACTTGCACAGGACTGGGCAGACGAACTGGGGGATGCCAGTGGTCTGGACACTTCGCCGGACGCTGGCTTCATCTCTCCTCCGACTGTGGCTTCGGAGGAAGGTGCAGCTTTTTCCGTGGTGCTCCGCAAGGCGGCCGAAGCCCTGGGGCTCGAGTTGCCTGCTGTGGCCGTGAGGACTAATATCCTCACAGAGGTGCTTCAACCGTCAGCAAGCTCCACAGAGCCTCTGCTGCAGTTCAATGAGGCCCTCGTCGACGTTCTGCAGGGCACTTGGTCCAAGCCCTCCACAGTTCCTCCTGTGGATCGGAACGTGGCCCGGCGCCACCGTCCTGCTCCGGGCGACCCCAGTTTCCTCTCCCAACACCCCACCCCCAAGATCCTGGTTATCCAGGCCTCCACTTCCCAATCCTCCTTCCCGTCCGCTCCTCCGGATCGGGAATCCAAGAGGCTGGAACAGTTCGGCAAGAAACTGTTCTCTTCCCTGAGTTTGGGCCTGCGGTCTTTGAACACCGCTTGCCTCTTGGACCGTTTCTCCCACTCTCTGTGGGATACGGTGGAGGACGTGCTGCCACTGTGTCCGGTGGAGGCCCGGACACGTCTCTCCCAGGCACTTGCTGACGGGCGAGATGCAGCGCGACATGCCATACGGTGTGGACTTGACACCACGGACTCGCTCGGGCTAGGGCAATTTCCACCACGGTGGCGCTGCAGCGCCACGCCTGGCTGAGGTCAACGTCTTTTTCGGGGAATGTCCAGAGTACCCTCATGGATATGCCCTTTGATGGCGCTCGCCTTTTTGGTGAGAAGGCGGATAGGGCGCTGGCTCGTTTTAAGGGCTCCCAGGCTACGGCCACGTCCTTTGGTCTCTCGGCCCCACGGCCGCTCACTTCCGCCTTTCGCCCCTTTCGTGGCCAAGGAAGGGGCGCCTCCTACAGTCCGCCTAGCCACCGGCCGCAGAACCAACCTGCACGCGGTCGCGGACGTGGGTTCCGCCGTGGCAGTTCTAGAGGACAACGTGCCGGTCAGCCTACATCCACCCCAGCAGCATCCGCCTCAAACCCTTCCTAGTCCGAGCTTTCAGGCCCATTTCATTCCACTGGCGGCAGAGTTCGCCATCACCTGCTCCACTGGCGCTCCATCACTTCAGTGGGTGCTGCAAATCGTCTGAAGGGGCTACTCCCTCCCCTTCGAGACGACCCCTCCAGCCATGCCACCGCAGTGCCACCGTATATCGGAGGATCACTTGAATCTTCTGCGGGAGGAAGTTACGGCCCTCTTGGCCAAAGAGGCCGTCGAGCGCATTCCTGGTCCAGAAGTAGGCCGTGGTTGCTATTCCCACTACTTTCTGGTTCCCAAGAAGGGCAAAGGGGGCCTACACCCTATCTTGGACCTCAGGAGCATCAACACCTTCCTCCGGAAGGAACGGTTCAAGATGCTAACTTTAGCTCAGGTTCTGGCTGCCCTCGACCCTGGAGACTGGATGGTAGCGTTGGACTTGCAGGACGCCTATTTTCACATCCCCGTCCTGCCGGCCCACCGGCGTTACCTGCGGTTCATGGTGGGTCAGGAGCACTTTCAGTTCACTGTGCTCCCCTTCGGCCTCACCAGTGCCCCTCGGGTGTTCACGAAAGTGATGGCGGTGGTCGCAGCTCATCTGCGCAGATCGGGGATTCCAGTCTTCCCCTATCTCGACGACTGGCTGTTGAAGGCGGGCTCGCCCCAGCAAGTCGTCTCCCACCTCCAGACTACGGCCGACCTCCTGCATTTGCTGGGGTTCTCCATCAACGTGCCGAAGTCACACCTGAGACCCTCCCAGAAGCTCCTCTTCATCGAAGCGGTTCTCGATTCGGCGCAGTTCCGGGCTTATCCTCCAGAACAGCGGGTCCGGGATATTCAGGCTCTGATTCCCATCTTTCGGCCTCTATCCTGGGTTTCGGTCAGGTTGGTGCTGCTACTTCTGGGGCTGATGGCCTCCTGCATCCTGTTGGTGCATTACCCCAGGTTGCGAATGCGGGCTCTGCAGTGGGACCTGAAGTTTCAGTGGGCCCAGCATTGAGGCAACCTGTCCGACCATGTCTTGATCTCGGAGGGCACTGCGAAACAGTTGCAGTGGTGGCTCACGGACCGCGATTGGGTCAGCGGCAGATGCCTCTCCCTACCCCAACCGGATCACGTAGTAGTGACGGACGCGTCCCTCCTGGAATGGGGGGGCCACATGGGAGAGGCGGAGATCGGAGGACTCTGGTCTCCGGCGGAGTCTCAACTCCATATCAACCTTTTGGAGCTGAGAGCGATCCGGCTTGCACTGAAAGCCTTCCTTCCCTCTGTCCGGGGAAGTGTTGTGCAGGTGTTCACGGACAACACCACCGCCATGTGGTATTGCAACAAACAGGGCGGGGTGGGGTCGTGGACCCTTTGTCAGGAGGCTCTGCACCTCTGGACCTGGCTGGAACACCAGGGCATCACCCTGGTGGTTCAACATCTGGCGGGCTCTCTGAACGCCAGAGCAGACGAACTCAGCCGCCGGTGCATGATGGATCACGAATGGCGTCTGAACTCGAACGTGGCGCAAGGTCTCTTTCTGCAGTGGGGAGAGCCTTGGTTAGATCTATTCGCCACCGAAGAGAACGCGCAATGTCAGCAGTTCTGCGCGTTGGAATTTCCAAGGCAGCACTCGCTCGGAGACGCTTTTCGTCGCGAGTGGAGTTGCGGTCTGTTGTACGCCTTTCCGCCTATACCACTTCTGCCCAGAGTGCTGAAGAAGATCAGGCGCAACCGGGCCCAAGTTATCTTAGTGGCTCCGGATTGGGCATGAAGGTTCTGGTATCCCGAGCTACTCAGTATGTCAATCGATCCTCCGATACGACTGCCTCTTCAGGAGGACCTTCTGTCGCAGCAGCAGGGGACGGTCCTCCATCCGAACCTGTCCAGCCTCCACCTCCATGCGTGGAGATTGAGCGGCGGCAGTTGATGCCATTTGACTTGCCTCCTGAAGTCTGTGATGTCATTCTGGCAGCCAGGCGTCCCTCCACAAAGACGGTATACGCCTGCCGGTGGAACAAATTTGTGGCATGGTGCACAGCAAAGACTGTGGATCCCCTTTTCGCCCCTCTTTCTGAGGTTCTACTCTTTCTTCTTTCTTTGGCCCAGCAGGGCTCTGCTCTGGGCACCTTGAAAGGTTATCTTGCTGCAATCTCTGCCTTCTTACGGCTTCCTGATCAGCCTTCTCTTTTCAAGTCCCCTGTTGTTTCACGTTTTCTCAAAGGCATTACTCACATGTTCCCTCCTGTCCCCTTCGTAATGCCTCAGTGGGACTTGAATCTTGTTCTGACCTTTCTGATGTGCGCTCCTTTTGAGCCTCTTCACAATTGTCCCATTCGTCTTCTGACCCTGAAAACTGCTTTCCTGGTAGCTATCACCTCGGCTTGACGGGTGAGTGAGCTCCAGGTTCTGTCATCTAAACCTCCCTTTATTTCTGTTCATCCGGACAAGGTTGTCCTCCGGCCTCGTCCTTCTTTTCTACCGAAAGTGGTGACCCCATTTCATCTCGGGCAATCTGTCACGTTGCCCACCTTCTTTCCGCCTCCGCATCCTTCAAAAGAGGAAGAGAGGCTCCACCGTCTGGACCCAAAACGGGCGCTGTCCTTTTATTTGGACCGCACCAAACAGTTCCGGGTGGACGACCAACTTTTTGTTGGATACGTAGGAGCTAAGAAGGGGAAAGCGGTACACAAATGGACCATCTCGCGGTGGGTCGTGTTGTGTATTAAAATTTGTTACTCCTTGGCAAAAAAGGACCCTCCTGTTGGGTTGAGGGCCCATTCCACCCAGGCCACAGCGGCTACTACTGCCCTGGGCCGGGGAGTTCCCTTGCGGGACATCTGTCAGGCGGCGACGTGGGCTTCACTGCACATGTTTGCCAAGCACTATTGCCTGGACAGCCAAGTCCGGAGAGACGGCTTCTTTAGCCGTTCTGTTCTCTAGGACTTTCTGGTGTGATCTTGGTTCACAGACCCACCACCGGGGTTGGTATTGCTGGGGTATCTATTCTAAGGTGAGGAATCTAACTAACGTGTTTCTTTCAGATGAACTAGTTACTTACCTTTGGTAATGATGTATCTGTAAGAAACATTGGTTAGTTAGATTCCTCACTGTAGGAGAGTAGGGTCTGCTTCCTATGGTCACCCCCACTTTTTGCTTTTTGCTTCACTGGTTTTCGACTTAGATGTGGCTGTGGGCCTGCTAATCAGACCCACAGCCCAGCTGTTCTCTCTCTAAATTCATACTATATACTTTAGGTACATAACCCAATTGGTAAGGATCACCTTATAGGGCACTGTACAGTGTACCTTAGGTACCCAGGGCATAGGTGTACCCTAGGCCTACCAGGGGCTGCAGCATGTATTATGCCACCCCTGGCTGGCCTCCCATCATGACACAACTGGCTGATCACTCAGCTGGAGCAAGGTCGTGTAATCACCCATTGCTTAGGTATAGTATTCCTATACCTACCTTATATATAGACACATGGGTAACCTTTAAGCCACTCCTATGGCAGGCCTTAACAATCCTGGAGGCAGAGTGCTTGGTAACATGTGCGATGGTGCTCTAGCATGAGCTGAGCCTGTCTGCAGCTTTCGGAACCATGTCCTTATAGCTGTTCTATGATATCGCCTACCATATACTATTAAAGTGCCTTATAATCCTTGCGGTTATGGTAACTATGGTTTGGCTTTATCAAAACATGTCGTGTAAGGTGTCTAACACTTTGGAATACTACCCCCACACCATTTCTGGCGATGAGGATAGTATTCCCCCCTTCTAGAGGGGGAAGACATGTTAAAATCCTACTTACCCGGTTAAAGTTAACCAGAGCCCCAGCATCACAAAATGGATGCTGCTGCCACGGACACGAGTCTGACCTCCTGCTGCTGGGAGTCCTTCCAGCGAGGGAGGCTTGGACAATAGGTTTCCTGCCTTGGGAGGTGCTAGCACCACCCCAGACAGGACTTAGTGTATTGGGGCAGGGAGGGATGAAAGAAACGAGACACTGCGTGGGGCACACAAGGTGTCCCATGCATAGCCCGGTTCAAACCGGTGCTGGGGCACTCCAGCCCCAGCCCTGGCGCGAAACTAGACAAAGGGAAGGGGGTGTAACCACCCCCCTCCCTGGTCCCACCCATAGGAGGGACCTAGCAGGTAACCCAGCCCCCAAGATTAGTATAAGAGTGGGAGCTTAGTCCCTAGGACTTTGGATTATCCTGAACTGAAACTAGACACGAAACTCTGGACCTTCGACATTCGATGACAAGAAGACTGAAGAATCTCCCTTGTGGCCAAGGTGTGGCCAAGGAGTGGCCACCCTGTGCAAACAGGCACCAACAAGCGACCTGCCGTTTGCTTTGCCCAAGTTCTACGAGGAACCGACTGCAGAGCTCGACCAGTGCCTTGACCTCCAGACTTCTCCGACCCTGATCCACATCCACAGCCAAGCTGAGATCTGTGGAGGCGACGAGAGACGTGGGACCGGCTACCTGGGAAAATTGGCGAGTAGCTTCCAGCGCAGCTTCTGAGGCATCCTCGAAGTTGTGCTCTAGGGATTGAGAAGCCCCAACCCCGAGCACCATCTGCACTGAAGATCAGCCCTCCACACTCCACGAGTTCTGCGTGGGTCCCTTCTGCATTTTCCTGCTCGACGCGTCTGTCCGGTTGCTGGCCCGTTGGCTAGTAGCCTCAGTGACGACGAACCCTTGACTTTCCACCGCTGGTGTGGCTCCTCCAGACTGGCCCTTGCTTCCCTGTGAAAGAGAAGCACCTCAGACCTTCCTGGTCTGCACCTGAAGCGAATTTTCATTTTCGCGTGGGTTGCCTTTGCCAAGGCTTGTTGACTCCAATCGGGACGTCGACTCCGCCATCAGCAAGATCCTTTGTGGGCAGCTCGTACCCTGGTTCTGGTTGTCCTCGACACCTCCTGGTCCATGCAGCTGCAGAGACAAACTTCAAGACATCACCTGTGTTCTGCACGACATCGCCTGGTTCCTTCCTGGTTCCACACGGTCACTGGCTAGTGACCCAGACTTTGTCCCCTCTGCTTGCAGGTGTTCTTCCTTCAAGATCCATCCTTGGATCCATCGGGCATCTTCCTCCTGGCCGCCTGCCAGCATCTGTTCTTCAGGCATCCATAGGATCCAGTGACGACACCCGACAAATCTTCACACCTATGCACCTGTCTCCTGTGGGTGAGGTAACGCGAGTACTCCGGTGCTCCAGTGGATATTGACTATCCAAGTGTCTAAGTCTTTAGTTGCTTCCTCCTAGTTACTTCGGAAGTGTCCTTATTCTTCCTATTTCTAACTGTTACATTCCCATTGACTTTAATGTAACCCGCGTGTGTGTTTCCACACTGCACACGCTTCCCGTGGGCCTCCCACTTCCTAACCATTGGTAGGGTAGTGTAGCCCCAGCGATTCCCTAGGCCCTAGGCCTACTCCCTGTTCTTGAAGTGGTACTTATACCACTTTCTTAGTATATGGTTTGCGTGGCCCCTGGGTCTAACTGTATTTTCCTGTGTAACTTAACGTATGCTACTTAAGAAATTGTTTGTACTTAGACCTCTGAACTGAGTGCTGAGGGTATATGTTAGAATAAATACATTCTAATTTTATATATACCTGGTGTGGTGTCCTTTCATTTGCTATTCAAGGGACTGTAATGGTATAACAGCTGGCTTCACATGCCATACAGAGTTTAGCCTAAAACCGCTCTTGTCCATGCTACCACTAGGATAGCTGGTCTATAAGGTTGACTTTACAACCAATCACCATAAGGGTTGTTTGGACTGATACAAGGTGTACACTAGAACTAGTGACATCATATATCAGGCCAACTTCTCACACTCACCGACCCACCCATCCTCCCCGTTCTGCGAACTGACATCTAGGGTTAAGGCTATCCTTTTCAGGGCCCTAGATTTTTTGGCACCAGTGTCGGTCTCTTGCATGGCTCTGCGTTCCTGGCGCGGAAAGCTATGTACAAGAACTGACGTCAGCGCGCGAGGGCAGCGTCTAAGTACTCCAACGACGTCATTCCGGCGCATGACGCCGACAACGGACGCGGAGCCGCAGACGACGCCTAGCGACGCGCAAGGGGTATTGCTGACGAAAATCCAAAAGCCTGACGCCTGGGGATATTCTAAGGTGAGGAATCGAACTAACTAATGTTTCTTACAGATACATCGTTACCGAAGGTAAGTAACTTGTTCTTCTTTACCAAACATCCCACACTTCAGTAAAGCCATCATGGAGCTGGGGAACTCATGAAGACGAGTGTCCAGCACATGTACTTACTATGGTTTCCCTGATCACTGATAATATCAAGGAATCGACAAGCATATTGTAGGGACATATCTGCTCATGCAGATATGGCTTCACAAGAGATATAGTGTACCCTGCCTTATGGCTAAGGCCTGCTAGAGGGGTGTCTTACCTATATCTTGTTAAGTATGTGGGCATGGCACAGGGTTGTGTGCCATGTTAGCTCTTATGTTTTGTCTGCATCAAGACACACAATAATAAAACACTTGGCAAATGCAACTGTTAAATGCATGAATAATAATATGAAATGAAATACAAGCAAGTTATACTGTGTGAGAAGTTGGCCTGGTATATGGTGCTCACTAGTTCTAATGATCCCCTTGTACCATGCCAAGCAACCCTCATGGTGATTGGTTGTAAGTCAACCTTATAGACCAGCTATCCTAGTAGCGTGGACAAAAGCAGTCTTAGGCTAAACTCTAAAGGGCGTGTTAAGCCAGCTGTTTTACCAACATATAATCCCTTGAACACCAAGTGAAAGGATACCACACAGGTTGTTATAAAAATAAAGTAATTATTTATTTCTTCACAAGACACCCCTGAACTCTTTGAGATCAGGGAGCTAAGCACATAACATAACTCTTAGGAAAACACTTTAGGTTGCACAAATTACAACGGTGCCTTAGGGGCACGACAGACCATATATTAAGAAAATGGAATGCGAATCGCTAGAAGGTATGTAACTCAATCCAGAGGCTAGAGGACCGCTAGGACTACCCCACTAATACCTTAGGTTAGGAGCAGGAGGCCTAGGGAACACGCGTGCAGAGTGGGAACTCACACGCGGGATGCGGAACAAAGTCTATGGATACTAGCGGTTACAAAGTTACGGTTTCTGGACGTCTCTGACCAGCTAGGACTACAACGAAAGTGGAACTGGGCCCTTGGATAGTCAATCCCTACTGGAGCACCGAAATGCTCACGTTACCTAACCCACGGGCCGCGGGTGCATAGGTGTAGAAAGGTGTCGGGTTTCCTCGTTGAAGTCTATGGCGCCGGAAGGAAAGATGCTGCAGGCGAGCTGGATGGAGGTGTCCGGATGATTCCAAGGATGGAAGAAGAAAGAAGAAGACCTAAAAGCAGAGGGGACAGAGTTCACAGATGCCAGCCGGCAACTGGAGTGGAACCAGGAGGAACCAGAGGTCGTCGCGATGCTTCAGGTGTAGAGTCGACGCTGTACTCAGGAGCCACGTGGACCAGGCGGTGTCTTCGACGACCAGGGTGGAGGCATGTGCTGTCCCACGCAGGTTTCTCGCTGTTGGCATTGAGAGACCCCGGGTTGGAGTCAACAGAACTTGGCAAAGGCAACCCACGCGGTGAGTGGAAACAGCGTCTGGAGTGGACCAGGAGGGTCCAGGTCACTTCTTGTTTGCAGAAGAGCAAGTACCAGTCTGGAGCAACCAGACCAGCGGTATGATGTCGCAGGTTCGTCGTCTAGGAGCCCACAGCCAGCCGGCAAGTGGACAGACAACGCGTGGAGCAGCAACAAAGCAGACGGGCCCCACGCAGATTTCGTGGAAGCTGGAGGGCGGATCTTCAGTGCAGTTGCTGCTCAGGAGTGGGGCTTCTCGGACCCCAAGCTTCTTCCTCGAGGATCCCTCGGAGGTTGGCTTCTCAGCGAAGTGCAGGTTTCTTCAGGATGTCCGGTCCCACGGGTCTCGTCGCACCCACGGATCCCAGCTGTGCTGTGGTCGTCGGTAAAAGCTTGAGAGGTCTGGAAGTCCGGGTCCTGTCGGGCTCTGGAGTCTTGATCCGAAGATGGACAGCAAAGTGAACCGCAAGGTCGCTGGTAGTTGGTGCCCGTTTGCACGGGGTGGCTACCCCTTAGCCACAAGGGAGATTCTTCGTGTGAAGGTCAAGAGTTTCTTTCGGGGAAAGTTGTCAGGAGTTATCCAATTTGGAAGGGGGCCTGCTCCTACCTTTATTCAGGGAAAAGGGGCTGGCTCGCGACTAGGTCCTGCCCATGGGTGGGACCAGGAAGGGGGGTGGTTACACCCCCTATCCTTTGTCCGGTCTCGCGCCAGAACTGGGGCTGGAGTGCCCCAGGAACTGGTTTGAGCCGACATCTGCGCAGGAGTACCGGGGTGCCCCAGGCATGTCACCTTCCTTTCAGCCCTGCCTATCTGGATACACAAAATTCTGTCTGGGGTGGTGCTGGCACCTCCCTGGACAGGAAACCCTTTTTCCAAGCCTCCCTCGCTGGAAGGACTCCCAGCAGCGGGAGGGCAGACTTGTGTCTCAGTGGCAGCATCCATTTTGTGGAGCTGAGGCTTCGTTTAACTTTAACCGGGGTTACAGTTACTAACATGTCTTCTCCCTCTAGAGGGGTGGAATGCTACCCCCGTTGCCAGAACTGGCGAGGGGGTAGTATTCCAAAGCGTATGACACCTTACACGACATGTTTAGATAATGCCAAGCCAAAGTTACCCTAACCGCGAGGATTATAAGGTACTTAAAAGTATATGGTATGGCACTCTCATGGAAACGGCTAAAGGGATGGATCCCGAAAGCCGCAGACAGGCTCAGCTCATGCCAGAGCACCATCTCACACGGTTCCAAGCACCCTGCCTTCAGGATTTTTAAGGCCTGCCATAGGAGTGACTGATAGGAGATCTGTGTGTCCATTTTGGGTTAGATATAGGTATACTATATCTACAGCAAAGGGTGATTACACCACCTTGCCCCAGCTGTTTGTACAGCCAGTTGTGTCTGTTTTAGATAGCCAGTCCAGGGGTGGCATAATACATGCTGCAGCCCCTGGTAGGCCTTGGGTACACCTCTGCCCTGGTTACAGGGACTCATGAGAGGGCCCAATGTCAATTAAGTACATGGGTACAATTTAGAGAGAGAGCAGACAGCCTGAGACCCTGAATGACAGGATCTTAAGCCAACTAAGTCGAAAAACCAGCTAGACACTAGGCAAAAAGTTGGGGGTAACCATAGTCAGATATCCACCTTCCTACACAACCCCCCCCCCAAACGAAGGGAGATAAGGCTGTCCTTGTCCAGGTAAGCCTATATTGCCTAAGTGGCCATATAAGGAAGAACCAGCACTGGCATGGTTACCCCCCGTCTCATGGTCCACTAAGCAATCCCTCACCCTAAAGGTATCATAGGGTCTCCACCATAGGGAATCTCTACCTTTGGTGTGTCTGCAAAGTAAAAGGCTGGTGTTGAGATGGAGTACTGAAGTGAGTGTCCTCAAAGTGAGGCCTCAGCTTCCTCCAATCATCCTCCACCATGGATGTCTTTCTTTCTTTAACTGAGTTGCACTGTGCTCTCAGGGTCAGCCTCTGGCTACCTAAAGCTGGAGGCTGGGTCCCTTTTGTGGGCTTACTGGAGGGACAGGTCAGGTTTGGGGCCCTAAGGTCCCATGTTTGCCTGGGCCCAACAGAATCCCCCTGGGGGAGGTCCCTCACTACCTGTAAAGGGGATCCCTCAGGAATGTTTTTAACCATCACCTGGCTGGGGCTACTAGCCAGGCAATCCTCATTCTTTCAATGGGGGGGTTCTTGTGGACAGGGGCCCTCTTGGGGTCCACTGGCCTCCCTGACCTCTGCAGCCCTGGGCTGACTGAGGCAGGGTAGAGAGAGGCAGGCTACCTGCACCAGACTGGGTCCCACCTTGGAAGGGTCCACTGACATCAGAGGCTCTGTCAGGCTAGGCCTGGCTACCTCTGGGGCAGTTCTTTCACAAGAGGTGAGGTCAGATCCCTGAGGAGGCTGGCCTTTTCCTAATGTCTGGGGAGAGGGAGACTTTTCTTCCTCCCCACTACTCTCTGTCTGTGTGGAGTGATCCGTAGTTTCAGGCTTCACTACACCTATGTCAGTCTGAGTATGGACTGAGAACATTACAGTCCTGCCAACCTTTTCAGGGAGGCACTCAGTTTGGGTTTGAGCTGTGACTGTCACAGCTCTGCCAATCTCTACAGGGAAGTCTGTCTTTGCCTGGGCTGTGGCTACCACTGCCCTTCCAACCTCTTCAGGGAGGAAATCTACTTGGACAGGGGTTGTGGCTGGCACAAACCCACTACCCTTTTGTGAAAGGCCTACCATTTTAGAATGGGTGTCTTGTTCAACTCCAGCCCAAGCTGAGAGTTCCAAGTCATTCCCCAGTAAGCAGTCCACAGGCAAGGTTGGGGACACTGCTACCCTCTTAGGGGCAGTGACACCTCCCCAGCTGAGACATACCTCTGCCATGGGATGACTGTTCTGTCTGCCATCAATGTTAGTTACCTGGTATGAGAAACCAGGCAAAAGCTGCTCAGAGGGAACTAGCCTATGGGCCACCATAGTGATGCTAGCTCCAGTGTCTCTGTAGGCCTCAGCTTTTCTACCATTGATGTAGGGCTCCTGTCTGTACCTACCCAAAGTGTTGGGACAGGCAGTGAAGTTGGCAAACCCCATGCCACCATCACAGACAAGAGTAGCTGCTGTAGGGGAATTGGCTAAGCCAGGGTCCCCCTGTGTTCCCCAAGAAAACCCAACCAAATTATTGGGGGCACTCCCACCACCTGGGGATTACTGCTGACAGTAATAGGTGGTGTGACAGGAGTAATTGGAGGAACAGTTTTGTTTTTAGCCTTTGGGCAACTGCTGTCAGTTTTCCAATGCCCAGGAGTTTTACACTCATGGCAATAAGGCTTTTTAACTGTGGTAGAGGGGGGAGCTTGGGACCCACAACCCTGTGTGGAGTTTTGGGGCCCTGAGGAAGATTTCTCTTTTGTTTTATCCCCACCCTTCTCTTGAGGCTTGGTGGTATCTTTCTTTTGGTCACCACCCTGGTTTTTAGGCCTAATCCTGGTCCTCGCCCATTTATCTGCCCTCTTTCCCAATTCTTGGGGAGAGGTCAAATCTGAGTCTACCAGGTGTTGATGGAGAAGCTGGTTCTGACAATTACTAAGGATCTGCTCCCTCATAATCAAGTTGTACAATCCTGTATAGTCCTGCACCTTGCTGCCAGTTAACCAACCTTCCAAAGCCTTAGTGGCACAATCCACAAAATCAGACCAGTCCTGTGTCTGTGTCTTCTGGGTGTCTCTGAACAACAACCTATATTGCTCAGTGGTTAAGCCAAACCCATCTATCAGAGCACTCTTCAGGACTTTGTAATTATCAGCATCCTCATCACTAACTTTGAGGAGCTTGTCTCTACCTTTGTCAGAAAAGGAGAGCCACACGATAGCTGCCCACTGACTCTGGGGTACCTGCTGTACTTTGCAGGCCCTCTCCAAAGCAGTCATCCACTTGTGGATGTCATCCCCATTCTTGTATGGGGGGACTATCTTGCTTAGGTTTCTATGGTCATAAGACCTATCCCTATCTCTAGGAATGTTGCTGCCACCAGTGGGTTCTAGCCCACATAATTTCTGCTCCCTGGCTAAAGCAAGCCTCTCTTTGGCAAGGGCTATTTCTTCCCTTTGGATCCTTAGATTGGCCTCCTTCATTTTAGCTTCATGCTCCCTTCTCTTTGGGGATGTCATCCTCCTAGGAGCAGGGTGCCTGGAGCCATGGGAGCTTACCGAATGCCTAGACTCACCAGAGTGAGACCTATGGCTTCTGTTTCCAAGGTTAGACCTTCTTGATGGTATGTATGGGGCTCCCCCATATCTCCCCTCATGTAGATTTAAGTTGGCCTGACTAAGTCTGCTGACAGGTCTGGGGCCAATGTCTACCTCTTCCTCAGATTCTTCTTCCTCATCCTCATCACCCCCACCCTCTACATCTTCTGTATCTGGGGGAGTGGAATCAGGGATTTCCTCTGTGGAGGGTATGCTTCCATCTGCTGGGCCTGAGGGGCCTGGGTTAGAGGCCCTCTTGGCATCATAGGCTTCTAGAAGTCTTAACAGCTGAATGGTGGTAGGGTTTGAACCCTGTTTCAGTTTCCTGGAGTTGGCCAATTGCCTCAACTCCTGAAAACTAAGGGATGCATATCCTGAAGGTGCCTGTGGAAGGTCACCAACAGGGGGAGTCACTGGAGAATCTCCTTGTCCAGACATGCTGTCTAGTGCAGTGTGGTGTACACTACCTACACTATGGGTTTACCTACTGATCCCTTGCTAGAGTTGTAGTCAGGGTGTGCTAGGCCCTGTGTTACTACAACAGCTGGTTCAGTAGAACTCAGAGTATTCTAAGCTAAGTTATATGTACCTTGGTACCTATGTGATCTTTCAAATGATCTTCTTAGAATATATGTGGTAAAACAACAGCAAGCTCAAATCCCAACCGCTGCTCACCAATGTGAGAAGTTGGCCTGGTATATGGTGCTCACTAGTTCTAGTGATCCCCTTGTACCATGCCAAGCAACCCTTATGGTGATTGGTTGTAAGTCAACCTTATAGACCAGCTATCCTAGTAGCATGGACAAAAGCAGTCTTAGGCTAAACTCTAAAGGGCGTGTTAAGCCAGCTGTTTTACCAACATATAATCCCTTGAACACCAAGTGAAAGGACACCACACAGGTTGTTATAAAAATAAAGTAAGTATTTATTTCTTCACAAGACATCCCTGAACTCTTTATGAGATCAGGGAGCTAAGCACATAACATAACTCTTAGGAAAACACTTTAGGTTGCACAAATTACAACGGTGCCTTAGGGGCACGACAGACCATATATTAAGAAAATGGAATGCGAATCGCTAGAAGGTATGTAACTCGCTCCAGAGGCTAGAGGACCGCTAGGACTACCCCACTAATACCTTAGGTTAGGAGCAGGAGGCCTAGGGAACACGCGTGCAGAGTGGGAACTCACACGCGGGATGCGGAACAAAGTCTATGGATACTAGCGGTTACAAAGTTACGGTTTCTGGACGTCTCTGACCAGCTAGGACTACAACGAAAGTGGAACTGGGCCCTTGGATAATCAATCCCTACTGGAGCACCGAAATGCTCACGTTACCTAACCCACGGGCCGCGGGTGCATAGGTGTAGAAAGGTGTCGGGTTTCCTCGTTGAAGTCTATGGCGCCGGAAGGAAAGATGCTGCAGGCGAGCTGGATGGAGGTGTCCGGATGATTCCAAGGATGGAAGAAGAAAGAAGAAGACCTGAAAGCAGAGGGGACAGAGTTCACAGATGCCAGCCGGCAACTGGAGTGGAACCAGGAGGAACCAGAGGTTGTCGCGATGCTTCAGGTGTAGAGTCGACGCTGTACTCAGGAGCCACGTGGACCAGGCGGTGTCTTCGACGACCAGGGTGGAGGCACGTGCTGTCCCACGCAGGTTTCTCGCTGTTGGCGTTGAGAGACCCCGGGTTGGAGTCAACAGGCCTTGGCAAAGGCAACCCACGCGGTGAGTGGAAACAGCGTCTGGAGTGGACCAGGAGGGTCCAGGTCACTTCTTGTTTGCAGAAGAGCAAGTACCAGTCTGGAGCAACCAGACCAGCGGTATGATGTCGCAGGTTCGTCGTCTAGGAGCCCACAGCCAGCCGGCAAGTGGACAGACAACGCGTGGAGCAGCAACAAAGCAGACGGGCCCCACGCAGATTTCGTGGAAGCTGGAGGGCGGATCTTCAGTGCAGGTGCTGCTCAGGAGTGGGGCTTCTCGGACCCCAAGCTTCTTCCTCGAGGATCCCTCGGAGGTTGGCTTCTCAGCGAAGTGCAGGTTTCTTCAGGATGTCCGGTCCCACGGGTCTCGTCGCACCCACGGATCCCAGCTGTGCTGTGGTCGTAGGTAAAAGCTAGAGAGGTCTGGAAGTCCGGGTCCTGTCGGGCTCTGGAGTCTTGATCCGAAGATGGACAGCAAAGTGAACCGCAAGGTCGCTGGTAGTTGGTGCCCATTTGCACGGGGTGGCTACCCCTTAGCCACAAGGGAGATTCTTCGTGTAAAGGTCAAGAGTTTCTTTCGGGGAAAGTTGTCAGGAGTTATCCAATTTGGAAGGGGGCCTGCTCCTACCTTTATTCAGGGAAAAGGGGCTGTCTCGCGACTAGGTCCTGCCCATGGGTGGGACCAGGAAGGGGGGTGGTTACACCCCCTATCCTTTGTCCGGTCTCGCGCCAGAACTGGGGCTGGAGTGCCCCAGGAACTGGTTTGAGCCGACATCTGCGCAGGAGCACCGGGGTGCCCCAGGCATGTCACCTTCCTTTCAGCCCTGCCTATCTGGATACACAAAATCCTGTCTGGGGTGGTGCTGGCACCTCCCTGGACAGGAAACCCTTTTTCCAAGCCTCCCTCGCTGGAAGGACTCCCAGCAGCGGGAGGGCAGACTTGTGTCTCAGTGGCAGCATCCATTTTGTGGAGCTGAGGCTTCGTTTAACTTTAACCGGGGTTACAGTTACTAACATGTCTTCTCCCTCTAGAGGGGTGGAATGCTACCCCCGTCGCCAGAACTGGCGAGGGGGTAGTATTCCAAAGCGTATGACACCTTACACGACATGTTTAGATAATGCCAAGCCAAAGTTACCCTAACCGCGAGGATTATAAGGCACCTAAAAGTATATGGTATGGCACTATCATGGAAACGGCTAAAGGGATGGATCCCGAAAGCCGCAGACAGGCTCAGCTCATGCTAGAGCACCATCTCACACGGTTCCAAGCACTCTGCCTTCAGGATTGTTAAGGCCTGCCATAGGAGTGACTGATAGGAGATCTGTGTGTCCATTTTGGGTTAGATATAGGTATACTATATCTACAGCAAAGGGTGATTACACCACCTTGCCCCAGCTGTTTGTACAGCAAGTTGTGTCTGTTTTAGATAGCCAGTCCAGGGGTGGCATAATACATGCTGCAGCCCCTGGTAGGCCTTGGGTACACCTCTGCCCTGGTTACAGGGACTCATGAGAGGACCCAATGTCAATTAAGTACATGGTTACAATTTAGAGAGAGAGCAGACAGCCTGAGACCCAGAATGGCAGGATCTCAGGCCAACTAAGTCGAAAAACCAGCTAGACACTAGGCAAAAAGTTGGGGGTAACCATAGTCAGATATCCACCTTCCTATATACTGGACGTCCATAATCTGGGGACCTGCCTGTGCGCGCAAAAAGCTCTAGCAAGACAGAGTCAGGATTCAGGATGACATGAGGGCATGTCAAAGCCAATAGTAAGAACTTCATAATACCTCCCAATGTACTACACAATGCACATTTGAGCACCACTGTTCCTAACACTGCACTTCGAGACCAAAAAATACATTCCATGTCTCTCTCTCTCTCTCTCTCTCTCTCTCTCTCTCTCTCTCTCTCTCTCTCTCTCTATCTCTCTCTCTCTCTTTTTCATGCTTTCAAATGCACATCCCACACGTTCTGTTCTTGGCAAGCTGTTCTACTCTGTGACAGCTCCCACTTTGCTAAAACTGTAAAGAGATACGAAAGGGTAAAATAAAACACCAAAAGTCAATTAAAATTATGGTAGTCAAAGGTCATCACGCGGTTTTAAACCATAGGAGTGCCTCTTGCACTACAATATGTGAGCTAAAGGGGTGCCATTTGTGGAAACAAAAGGTATAGTTTAAGGAAGGAGATCTGCCACAGGGACTTGGTTGGCAGGGACCCTGTGCACTTCCAGTTCAAATTACATCATTTCCCAGGTAAAAGGTGAGGGGGTAACTGTAGGAAGCTGACTCTGTATATACTATACCAAGGTAAAGTATAGTGTGCACAGAGTCCAGGGAGTCCCTAGAGGTATAACAGAGGCTAAATTAGACAAGTAATAACAGCTCTCTTTGTGGTAGTGTGGGTGAGCAGTTAGGCTTATCAGGAGGGTATGTTAAGCATTTATTGTATTCACTCAATCAAGGCTGATGGTACACACTCAGAGACAGAATCCAGACCAATTAGGTAAGTATAAAAAGGTACACTTATTTTTTATTTTATAGAACCACGCAGGACTTTGCACATGCAAGTATGAAATACTTTCAAATGCAAAGCTATACACAGAAATTCAATTGTGGAATGTATTGGAATCGATTACAGGTTTATATTACTTTAAAAACGAAAATACAGTAAGATTACTTTTGATTACTCTAGGATTACTTTTCAGTTACTCTTAGTATTTGCGGTGATATGCTGAGTTATCATACACTGGAGGTTGACAACTTACAGGTAAGTACAACAATTATTTAGTTAAAGCATAGTTACTTTCTTTTCATCAGTCAAAAACAGTAGGTCAACAGAACTTTTTTAGGAACAAAATTCGTAACATTGGTTACTATGGGATAAACGGTTTACAGGTAAGTAAACAAGTTTAAAGTATGGTTTTTGGGGTTAGGACCAACGTTCCCCAAGGTCAGTTAGGCAATCCAATTGGACCACCAGCGGCACTGGGGCGGCTGGGTGCAGAGTGCAGGGGCCCAATGTTAGCCAATCGGGCTGGGTGCACTTCAGTTGGGGTCTGCCCACGGGTAGGCCACTTGGTCTTGGGAGCCAAGCTCCTAGGGTTAAGGTCAGGGCAAAGGGAGTCCCAGGTTGGCATCAAGTCCACACCACCAGTGGCGCAGGGGCGCTGGGTGCAGGTTGCTGAGGAGGTGTCTGCAGCCCAATGCATTCCTATAGAGGTTGCCGGTTTTGGATTTTGGCTGCAGACTCAGTCCAGGAAGTATTCCAGGAGGAAACAGCAGCTCGGCAGGTATGTTGGAGGGCTCTGGGACGTAGGTGTGTCTCAGATCCTCTTCTCCAGGGTGAAGGGCCGCCTGATGCAGGGGTGCTTTCTGAGGTCAGATTTCACCTTACCGTGCCACGTGTGGTGGGGGGGGGTCTCTGTGCAGAAGCTGCAGGCGATGTTGATGGACTCTGGAGCACAGGGGAACCTCGCTGAGACTGGTGGGCAACTTGGACTCGGGCCATAAGCAGCAAGTGCAGTGGTAGTTCCAGGTGTCGAGTTTCTTCATCTTCAGCAGGCTCAGAGTCTTTCTTTGCAGTTTCTTTGGAACAGAGCTGTTGTTCACAGGAGATCCGGTCTTTGTTGAAGGCAGTCAGTCCTCCCAGAGGTTCTGGAGGTCGCTGGCTGCAGGACAAATCGACATTTGGCATAGGATCTCCAGAAACTGCAGCTGTGCCGGTAGGGCTGGGGCTGAGTCAGTTCTTTTCCACAGTCTCTTCTGCTGTGCGACTTCTTCCATCCTTCTTCTTTGTAGCTTGCAGGAATCTAAGGAAGCAAGGTTCAGGGTCGCCCCTAAATACTAAATTTAGGGGCATTTACAGGGGTGTGCAGGTCAGGACCAATGGGTCTGTTCCTTGGGGTGAGTACACCCCCTATTATGGCACCCTCAAGAGGGAGGAGGGCATGAGCCTCTCTCTAATTGGCTGGGTCCCCTCATCTTCAAGATGAAGGGGACTGAGATGTGAACTGCACCTTGCCTCCCCCACCTGAGTGGTTATTGGCAAAGGTGAACACATCTCTCCTACTAAATAGGTTTTCACTCTGATTTTCCTGCCCAAAGTGGGGATCAGAACCAGTGGGAGCCAGTTGCTGGGGGCAGCAAAAGGAAGGGACAGCTTCCAAAGGCAGCAGGCCTTTGAAGCTTCTATTTCATGGACCCAGTCCATCCTGTGGGGAGGAGGCATAACACCTCTGCCCTTGATGGTCTTTGTTTCTGAACCCAGAGAGCGGAGACTCTCTACCCAGGGGTACAGAAACCTGTCTGGTGGTGGTAAATGGTCGGCAGCCATTCAGGAACCACATCAGGGCTGGTCGGTTTTCGGGGGGCATCTCTAAGATGCCCTATGTGTGCATTTTACATTAAAGCCAACACTGGCATCAGTGTGGGTTTAATGTGCTGAGACGTTTGCTACCAAACTTCCAGGATTTCAGTAAAGCCATTATGGAGATGTGGAGTTCGTAACAACCAGTTCCCAGACTTTGCTCCCATGGCTTTACTGCACTTACAATGTCTAAGAATGGACTAAGACACTGTAGGAGTACAGTGCTCATGCTACTGTACCCTCACTTGGTGGCTAGTGCACCCTGCTAGAGGGGTGATCTACTTAGGCCCCAGGCAGTGGGTTTCAGGCATGGCACACAGGGATGTGTGCTATGTTGAACCTTCACTTTTCTCCTCTGCAAAATACGCAGCCTGCAATGACAGTGTGTGGGTGTTAGAGTGCAGTGCCCCTAAGAGTGGCACGATAAGTGATGCAGCCCTTAGATGCCTTCCCTGGTCACAGTGCCCTTGGTACTCATGGTACCTTTTACAAGGGGCTTACCTATGGCCAGAGAGGTGGCAATTGGGGGTACAAAGGTACAGTTTTAGGGAGAGAACACAGGCCATGGGTACCTGATTGACAGGGACCCAGGGCACATCAATTCAAAGTGCATCAGAAACCTGGTAAAAAGTTGGGGGTTGCTGCAACAGAAACCACCCACTTTCCTACACTAACTATGTCCGAAATAGGCACTTTCCTACACTGGGAGAAATCATTTGTCCATTTCTCAGTTCCTCCCTAAAGGCACTCCCTGCTCTGATCTGACAGGTTTCAATAAGTCAGTTCTTCTTTAGTGTTGGACTTGGCCCTTCTGGCAAGTTCACTCCTAAAACTTTTTTCATTTATCCTAGCCTTTTCCTATGTTGTATTAGTGGTTTTAGGCCTCTAGGCACTTTTACACTGTGTCCCAGTGGAAAGTGCGTGCGCTCTGTGTATGTTTTAGTGAGACTGACCTGCCCTCCCATAGGAATGCATTGGGGATCTGAGTGACCATGCTAAGTCCTGATGTGAGAGGAGTGCAGGGTCGAGTTTGGTATGTGCGAACTCGTGAGATTGAATGCTGCGCGATGATGTGTGCGTCGTTACTGTGTCTAGTGTAGAAGTGCCACTTCTAGAAGCTGGCATGTATGTGTAATAAATGTGAAGTGACTTATTTAACTTCCACAGCTGCGCAGCACTTAGTGCCAGCTGCAGCGTTTAGGCCCTGTTCTTGTCCCCAGCTGCCCAGCAAGTAGTGGGCAGCTGCTACGTTTAGGTTCTGGCGCAACCTGGGCCCTAATGTGATTTAGGTGCTATTGTGATTTATATACTAATGCGTTGGGTGTAAGGAAATGTACTGTGTGTAGTATGCTTTGCGCACCCTGTGTTTTATACCTCTAGATATGATTTCTGCATAGGAGGTTGTTTTACCTGTTTAGGTTTATGTTCGGGAGATTATACTTCCCTGTGTGATGTACGCCCCTAGTGTAATTATACTTAGGATGTAGGGTCTAATGCGTTAGACTTGTGAGAGATTGCATAATGTGTTTATGCCCCCGTGATGTATACAGGATAGGTCTTATACCTGATTCTATTGTGATAATGCTGAGGTCATTATGGCGCCAGTAGTTACTGGTTGTGCTCTACAGTTATAATTTGTGTTACAGTTGGTATATGTTCTGCATTTACAATTGGTGATTTGTGCTAATTCTGACAGGGGTCCAGGTGGCCCTGTCTTGTGTAAATAGTCCCCTGTAAAATTCTGACCAGTGCCAGTTGGCACAGTGTAAATTATGTGATTATCATCTAATGTGTTTATTATAATACAAAGGCTATTTTTTATATATAACCTTGTGTGGAGTTTCTTTTGTGGTGGGCCTAGGGTGTTGTTGCTGAGTGCGCGCGCAAATGCTTTACACATTGCCTCCGGGATAAGCCTGACTGCTCGTGCCAAGCTACCAAGGGGGTGAGCAGGGGTTATCTTTGGCGTGTAACTCCCCAGCCCTGACTTAGAGTGGTGGTCTCTGCCTGGCTTTGGCGCAAGCCTTAGCCAACCAGAGATCTCCTTTCTAACATTTAGGCACTAGGCCATCCCAAATTTTGGGCTCCTTCTGGGTTTGTGGACCTTTGGTGGCAGGGCTACCAGCCTTCCTTCTCCTCCTATTGGCTTTAGGGACCTATTCCATAATTTCAGACTCCAGCACCCCTTGACTCTCTCTCAAGCCCTTCTGTACTCTGGTTCTGACACACACCCAATCATGGAGGCCCAGCATGTCTGCATTGGACTTCCTCTCTATTTCTGCTCAAGCAGAAGTTTCTAATTCTTCACCCAGCAAACACTCCATTGGGATAGGAGGGAACACAGCTACCTTCTTTATGACAATAACTCCTCCCACCTCAAAGTCAACCACAGCCATAGGTTGTGACTTTTTAACATTGTCAGTGTTGACATTCTCGTGCTCCTCATCAGGTAGGATCTGGTCAGGGGAAACTAGTTTAGCCATGCCCATGGTTACACTGTCACCTTTATCCCTCCAAGACTTCACCTCCACCCTATTGATTTTTGGCCCCTGCCTATACTTTTCCATGCTAAGTGGCAAGCAGGCCAAAGCCTCAATGTCCTCTCCACCCAGGGACAGTAAGGTAGCCTCTGTGTGCCCTTTAGGGTAAATCTAGGGGCAACTTCCCATCCAATCCCTACACTAGCCAGCCTTAGGACTTGTCACCAGTGGGTGCCTTTTTGGTGCACATGGCATCTCCCCTCTTCTGCCCTGGCTGTTTGCAAAGCACACGCCTGCGCTCAAGGGGTCACGCTTCTTTCCCTGGTACCTCTTCCCCTTTGACTGGGATGTGGCTCGGAACTCCCGCCTTCTGTGTTTTTGGGGACTCTTTGAGGCTATCCTTCTTTTAATCATTTCCCCTGAGAGGGGTTGTGGCTACTTTTCTTCTGGACACTTCCCAAAGCCTTCTTAGGGACTGTGGTTCTTACCCGCTCATCAGCTATCTTGCCCAGCTTCCTAGGGCTAGACAGCTTAGAGTCCACCAGATAGTAATGCAACTTCTCTGAATGACAATGTGTTAAAATGTGCTCCTTAACTAATAGATTATAGAGCCCTTCATATGTATCCACTTTGTTGCCTTTAATCCACCCATCTACTGCCTTAACTGAGTTGTCAATGACGTTTACCCATGTTTGTGCATTACCTCTCTGAAGGGATCTAAGCTTCAGGCTATATTCTTCAGGAGTTAACCCAAAAAGCTGAACAGGGACTGCCTTCATGTAGGTGTAGGATTTAGCTACCTCCTCCTCCAGTGCGAGTAACCTATCTCTACCAACCCCTGGTACTAGCTCGCACAGACACGTTCCCCAGTGTTGTGTCCCCAACATCCTCATCTTGAGAGCTCTCTCAGATGACGCCAGCTACTTGTGAATGTCATCCCCTGGAACATAACTAGGGACAACCCTTTTGGGCAACCTTACATCAGGCGCACATCCCTCAGCACCTTTGGATCTGCTGCCACCATCATCTCTGGGCTCCAAGCCTGGCCTGGCCCTCCTTTCCTCTAGGGCCAACCTTCTCTCAGCCAGGGCCATGGCCCTCTCCTCCATGTCCAGGACTGCCATGCTCTCCTATATAGATCTATGGCTGTGTTCAAAGCCATCCAGGCTGTGTGCCCTGGGGACCCTCTTGGGCCCTCCATGCAGATGGGGTAGTTAGGTTTGTGCCTGTCCCACTGTCTCCACTCAACAAGCTGTGATTCTCCCTCACCTCCTCTTCATCCCCTCTACTTTGGGGTAATTCCTTCCTCAGGCATGGTGGTACCCTCTGAGCCTCCTCCCAGGCTTTCAGGGCCTTAGTCAAACCAGATGTTTTGGCTTTGGCCCCCATTATGATTTCCCTCGCTGTACAAATTTCCTCAGATCATTCCTTTTGTATGAGGACAGATTTGCCAAGTCGAGCTCCATGTCACCTGTGTCAAAACGTGGCTCCTGAGCTGGTTCAAAAACTTCTGGAAAACTTTTTTCTCCTGTACTTGAACTTGTAGGAAACATTGGCAAACTTTTCAAACTCGTCTTCACTACTTTGGAAAGTTTTTGTAGTCTTTGGAGAAAGTGATCTGGAGTTCAAAAATATCCACAGAAAAACTGTTTTGGGAGCAAGAAATTCTTTCTAGGTTTATACTTATGCTGATTCTCAGAGGTCTTAACTTTAACAACTGTATGGTACTGCTACACACAAGTTCTGGATCCCACTTCTATGCACCAATGTAAGGAAATATGGTGTCTTTTATGGTGTGGTAGGGCAACCTCACCATTTAATACGCTTACCAACTTCTTTAGGACCCTTGGGTTTTCTCTATCAACCCCTCAGCTCAATCCTGGTTGGCTGTGGCACTGAGTAGTAAGGCTTACAAGGAGGAACACGTGCTGCACATTTAAATAGTACTAAAACAATTGAAGAAGAAATCAACATGGCATTCAAGACATCCAGCACCAATTTATAAAAATAGGTTTATTTTTAAAAGAATTTAGACACAAGAACGAAAAAGATCCACTGGAGGATTCTTGAGATATAGATTTTACAAGCAATAATAAATCAGTGCAATTTCACTCAGCCCCAAACATGCTTTGGCAAAATTAACTAATTGGACACTTAGAAACTTTTTCAAGGAAAACTTAGGTAAGTGTCACTGCGGTCGGTTAGAAGTACTCGGTGTGACCAACTGCAGCAGGGAGCTAGTCAGGGGGACCTGCAAGGGGTCTTCCTGTAGGGATTCCTCGGTCCATGAAGATGGTGGGGGGGTCCTGATTGCAAGGTCGAAGTCCCACGAAGGTCTCTCTGGTCTGGCAGAAGTCCAGTCACCACTGAACTACCAGTCGCCCATTGTTGCAGTCACAGGCCAATTGTTCATGGCTCAATAACGTCCTTTCTGAGGGTCCCAGCAACTCTCTGACAGCACACACAGGTTCAGCAAATTTGGGTGTAACTCTGTGCATCGGGTCTTGGTCGTTGGTGCTGCATGGCGGCGGTGGTAGCGGCTTGAAGACTTTTGGCTACCACTTGCCCCAGCAGGCTTCTTCAGCTGTTGTGTCTGTGTGCTGCAAACAGGAGGCCAGTCAGCTGGCCCTTGGAGTTCTCTTGGCTTAACTGGGCTTTGGAGACAGGGTTTCCCTGAGCAGGACATAGCAGGCAGTCCCTCTCTTCCCTAGCCACCAGATGAAGTCCTCGCAGGTGCAGCCTCTTTTTGCTGGTCCCTTAAGGCAGCAGGGCATTCCTTTCTCCAAGCCAGTCAAGGTCTGAGGTCTGGGTGCCAGGGGAGCCCCCTTTATGCTTACAAGGTGCCCTCAGGGCAGGATCCGGTTGGTAGCCAATGGGCTACCAGGTTGCGTCTCACCTGGTGACCTGTGGAGTGTGTCATCTAGCTATTCCAGGATGCACCATGCTACCCACTCTTTAGATGGGGAGACACCTCTCCTGGTGTACAGGCCTCATGAGCCAACCCCCAGGTGGGGGGGGAGGAAGGGTGGCTACATTAGGTCTACACGCTTCTGTGGAACCTGCTTTGGCAATTGGTTTCCCATCTCTGCTCCCCATGCCAGTCTGTCTACCTTAACAATGGAGCAGCCCTCCCTCCTGGTGCCCCACAACTGCTCTTCAAAGGTGGCTTCACCTTTGAAGCCTGCCTTTTGGGACTAACACCTAAGTGGCTTCCTGCAGGAGGGAGGTGACACCTCCCTGATATGCAACCACTCCTTACTCTCCTTCCTGAGAGTCATTGACATGTCTCTCCAGGAGGGCAGAGAACTGTCTTGTTAAAGCAGGCTCCATGTGTGCGAGTAAGGCACAGTAGTTTTAAAGGCTACAAAGTGGCAGCTTTGCTAGAGTTGGACACTGCAACAAGCCACATGAATTTTGTCTTGAGATACAAGTCGGGCTTAATGTAACAAGTTGTTTTATACCTTGGAATGCCCTCTTTGACCGCACCATTCAGGACCTAGCACAGCTGAGGGGTCAGAGTGTAACACTGTACTTGCCAACTGGGCGACCAAGTCTTTCCCCAGAAAAAACATTTGTTTTGCGTGTTTTACGGTCAGGGCATGTCAAGTACATGTCCTGCATGCGTCATATGTTGCACCCTGCCTTAAGGGCTCAGGAGGCCTGCCAGAGGGATGACTTACACATATGCCCTGGGGAGTGGTGGCTTTGCAATGGCTTTCAATGGCAAAGTCAGGTCCTTACTCTGGGAAAAGGGCTCTGTAACAAGGTAGACATTGGTTCTTACTCTGTGGAGAGGTAGATACTGGTTCCTACACTATGGATAGGGGGGGCTCTGTGGAGAGGCAGGCACTGGTTCCTATGCTGGGGAGAGGGCTCTGTAGAGAAGCAGATACTGGTCCTTCCTCTGGGTTAAGGGCTCAGTAGAGAAGCAGATACTGGTTTTTACTCTGGGCAAAGGGCTTTGTGGAGAAGTAGCCACCAGTTCTTACTCTGGGAGAGGGGTTTAAGGAGAGGTAGACACTGGTTATTTGTCTGTGGAGAGGCTTTGTAGAGAGGTGGCACTGGTTCTTACTCTGATGAGATGGCTCTGTGCGAGGCAGGCACTGGTCCTTACTCTGGATTGAGGGCTCAGTGGAGAAGGGAACACTGGTTTTAACTCTGGAAGAGGGCTCTGTAGAAAGATAGACACTGGTTCTTACCCTGGGAAGATGGCTCTGTAGAAAGGTAGACACTAATTCTTATTCTGGGAAGAGGGCTCTGTAGAAAGTTAGACACTGGTTCTAACTCTGGGAAGAGGGCTCTGTAGAAAGGTAGACACTGGTTTTTACTCTGGGTATAGGGCTCTGTGGACAGGCGCACACTGGTTCTAACCCTGGGAAGAGGTCTCTGTGCAGTGGCAAACACTAGTTCTTTCTCTTGGGAGAGGGCTCTGAAGAGAAGCAGACACTGGTCTTTACTCTGGGAAGGGGGCTCTGTGGAGAAGGGGACACTAGTTCTTACTCTGGAGTGAAGGCTCTGTTGGTGGCATGGCTCTGTGACAGGCCGGTGCTGGTCCTTACTCTGGGAAGAGAGCTCTGTAGAGAAGGAAACACTGGTCCTTATTCTGGGGACGGGGCTCTGTGGACAGGCACACACTGGTCTTTACACTGAGAAGAGGGATCTGTGCTGTGGAAGAGATTCGTTCTTACTCTGGGGAGAGGGCTCTGAAGAGAAGTAGACACTGGTTCTTACTCTGGGAAAAGGTGTCTGTAGAGAAGGAGACAATAATTCTTACTCTGGAGTGAATTCTCTGAAGAGAAGCAGACACTGGTTCTTACTCTGGAGAGAGGGTTCTGCAGAGAAGCTGTTACTGTGTTTTATTCTGGGAATAGGGCTCTGTAAAGAAGGGGACACTCATTCTTACTCTGGAGTGAAGGCTCTGTACAGAGATAGACACTAGTTCTAACTCTGGTGAGATGGCTTTGTGAGAGGCAGGCACTGGTCCTTGCTGTGGGAAGAGAGCTCTGTAGAGAAAGAGACATTGGTCCCTATTCTAGGAAGAGTGCTCTGTGGACAGACAGTCACTGGTCTTTACTTGGTTGGAGGGTTCTGTAGAGAAGCAGACACTGGTTCTTACTGTGGGGAGAGGGCTCTGTGGGGAAGGGAACACTGGTTCTTACTCTGGTTAGACATCTCTGTAGAGAAGCAGACACTGGTTTTTGCTCTGGGACGAGGGCTAGGTAAAGAAACACACACTGGTTCTTATTCTGGGAACAGGGCTCTGCGGACAGGCACACACTGGTTCTTATTGTAAGACTGAACAAGTATAGGTAGCAATGAGATCTGTTCACCGCACCACCACGTGTGTTATCAATTTGGTCAGAGTTTCCTTAAGTAGTTGCCAACCTCAAAAAGGCTAGCCACCAACAATAGCCTATCATAATACAAATTATACAAAGAAGGGTAGAGAGGCAACTTCAAAGGAAAACTATATATGAAAACACAATGCCACCATAATAACAGAAAGGATGAGTTGAAAGGTCCGTTCTTTGCTTACTATAATTCGTTTATTCAAAATCTTCTGAATCATAAAATAGCAGTTCAGCACAGCCAACGCGTTTTGCCCAGTAATTGGGCTTCTTTAGGGTTGAAAACATACCATAAACATGATACATTACTTACAAATACATGGATACAAGATACATATACTCACATATTATACAAACAATACAGAACAATATATATAACTAAAACAGGAACATCAATAGTGATGGAACACCCTTTGTTTGCAAAACTGATTTGACAAACTGTACAAATTTATATTCATTCAGATCATATAGGATTCATTCTAAAATATATTGTAGCGTACAGAGGCGTAATTTTCATAGTTAAAACCAAATCACTATTAATTCTTTGATTTACAGAATTCTGTTATACCGTTTCTTTCATCCATTAATTTTATGGGATAGCCCAGTTCCTTATTTTATATTTTTTCAGTACATCTAAAATCATTAAGCATACTGTAAATTGATAACTCTAAACGCACCAGTGTTGTTGGATAAATAGTGTAAAATATGCAGAAGATTTTTGACTTCCATGTCTTCGCCGGTTGATTTTTGTGCCCCCACAGGCTAAATATTTTTCCAAACATCGGTCTACATAACACAATTTGTTTTGCTAACAGGCTATGCTGAACTACTATTTTATGATACATAATTACTACTATATGCACATTTTAAAATTGGACACAAAAATGGGGATGAAGCTATGTTTTTCTCTTGAGGAAAACTGATGCGTTTAGAGGTATCAATTTACAATATACGTAATGATTTTCGATGTACTGAAACAAATTAAAATAGGCAACTGGGCTTTCCCGTAAAATTCATGGATGAAAGAAAGGGTGTAACTGAATTCTGTAAATCAACGAATGAATAGTGATTTGGTTTTAACCATGAAAATTACACCTATGTATGCCACAATTAATTTTAGAATGAATCCTATATAGATCTGAATTAATATAAATGTGTACAGTTTATCAAATCAAAGGGTGTTCCATCACTATTGATGTTCCTGTTTTAGTTATATGTATTGTATTGTATGTATAATATGTGAGTGTATGTACCTCTTATCTATGTATTTGTAAGTAATGTTTATAATATGTTTTCAGCCCTGAAGAAGCCCAAATGCTGGGCGAAACGCATTGGCTGTGCTGAACTGCTGATTTATGATTCAGAAGATTTTGAATAAAAGAATTGTAATAAACAAAGATCGGACCTCTTAACTCATCCTTTCTGTTAATATTGTGGCATTGTGTTTTCTTACATAGTTTTCCTTTGATGATGCCTCTCTACCATTGTTTGTATAACACATTGGTTCTTACTCTAGGGAGATGGCTATGTAGTGAAGCAGACACTTGACCTTCCTCTTGAGAGAGGGCTCCATGAGAGGCAGAGTCTAGTCCTTACTCCGGGTAGAGGGCTCCGTATTAAGGCAGTTACCGTCATGATTCTGGGTAGAAGGGGCTTCACAGAGAGAAATACTGATACACTGGAGCTCTAAGGGAGGAGATACTTGCTGATCCTTATTCTTGAGAATAGGCATTCTGGAGAGGCAGACACTGGTCATTACACTGGAAAAAGGATGCTTTGGAGAAACAGTCACTGGTCCTTAGTCTGGGGAGAGGGCTCTGAGGAGCGGTAGTCACTGGTCCATACACTGCAGAAAGACTCTGTGGAGAGGCAGGCATTCTTAGTCTGAGGGAGAGGGATATGCGGAATGGCAGTCGCTGGTCTTTAAAATGGGGAGAAGCTCTGTGGCGAGACAGATATTTGTCCTGACTCAGGATAGAGGGTATAAGTATGTGGTAACCACAGATATCAAGCCTAGCCAAAAGGCAGTGCTGTGGAGAGGTAGAAAATAGTCCTTATTCTAAAGAAAGGGTGCTTTGGAGATGTAGATAGTGCTCTGGAGCAGCAGTCACAGGTCATTTCTCTGGAGGGAGAGAACTCTGGAGATGGGTGTACTTTAGGGGATGGGTGCTTTGAGGAGGCAGGCACTCTACCTTAATCTCTGGAGAAGTAACTTTTGTGAGAAAGAGAGAGAGAGAGAGATGCTGATAGATACAGTGGGGCACTAGGTGAGTAGATGCTTATCCTTATTTTATGGAAGAGGCAGTCTGGAGTGGCTGTGACTGGAAAGGCAAAAACTGATTCTCACTGTTGGGCGGGCGTACTCTGGAGAGACAAACATTGATCCTTACTTTGGGGAGAAGGCATTTTGGAGAGTCAGGCAGGTCCTTAATCTAGGAATAGGGGGCTCTTGAGAAGCAGGCACGAGGCCTGATACTGAGAAGAGTGCTCTGGAGAAGCAGATATTCATCCTTCCTTTGGGGAGACAGTCGTATGGAGCCACACACACTGCCCTTATTCTGGGGAGAGGGTTCTGTAGAGAAGCAGGAGCTGGTCCATATTATGGGAAAAGAGCAGTGTGATGCGCGGATATTGGTGCTTACTCCCAGGAGAGGGGGCTTTAGAAAGATAGAGACTGGTTCTTACTCTGTGGAGAGAGTGTTCTGGAGGGACAGACACTGGTCTTTACTTTGGGAAGAGGGTAGTATGCCAACTTTCCATTATCACTTTGCAGGACATTTTGTGTGCTTAGAGACATATTGAGCATGTGGATTCCTAGCACAGGCGTCAACATAAGAAGACAGAAAGCCCATTGCTAGGAGTTCACATAGTGCATTTTGGGGGTTTGATTCTAAACCCCCTCCATTAAATTAGGTCATCTTAAAGATTTAAATCAAGCTGGAGATTAAGCTTATAGAATGTGATTATTATTTACACTGTATTGGAGTTCTCTCCCTTTACCACCACCAGGAGTAAGCCGTGTCAGCTCACTTTAGCAACTAATGTAAGACAAGTTTAGAAGATGAACACAGTGGTGTCCAAAAGCTGCTAGTGAGCGTGTGGTTTAAAACATCGGCTGGATATTACCTGGGGGAAGAAGTGCCAGTTTCATGGTATATTCACTAACATGCAGCGTAGTGGTAAATCATGTGCAGCCTTTTCAGCATGTGGCAATGTGCTGCATTCTCGGGTCCACTATTTAACTACCAGTTTAATCCTGGACAAATCATGCTATCGCTTTACTTCCGTCCACTGATCTGATAATATGTCAGAACTTTGAAAAAGGCTTAATTTAAAAATAAACATGAAATGGACAGGTCCCCAGCATTGTATTGATTAACACGTTCAGGGCTGGTCATCGGCAGGTGGCTAGGTTTGCATCTCAATAAATGAACATGCAGCTGTGCCTGCTGCCCTGAGGTGATCACTGCTGTTATTCTTGCATATGACCTTGTCTGATGTCACTATTACAACTCTAACAATATTAGTAGCCCATGGTGCTTTTCATAGAACAAACAGCTCTTATTACAGAAAAGGTTAGAGCCCTCTGCTTTGGAGGCAGCTGCTGTTTCTTACTTTGTGGGGAGAGACCTCTAGAGCAAGATCTGCTGAACCGATAGACCATAGCCATTTGAGAGGTGACTTCAAACAATCCAGCAAAGTAGGTAGGATCTATTCTTACTGTTGTGTTGCAACTTCATTCTGTCTGCTTCCAGGTTGTATCCTCAGAGGGCTCTACTACCCTGGTTGATATGAGCAGAAGTGTAGAACCTTAACAGGGTCCGAACATCATGGGACACTCCTTTGTCAAACTATTGGTCCTACCTGACGCTCTTGGACGGTGTTATACTGTCCCTGCCCCCATGAGGAGAAATTGTGTTTTACTTTACAACACAAAGGGCCACATGTATCAACATTTGTGATAGCGATTACCTAATTGCGATTTTCAGCGAATCGCAATTAGGTAATCGCTATTACAAATATATGAAACTCCAAGAGTTTCAGACACCGATTCGTAGGGGTTCGCATATTGACCTACCTCATTAATATTAATGAGGTAGGTCGCAATTTGCGACCTCCTAGGAATCACTAAAATCACGGGGATGGTGGCTTGCTGCGTTCAGTAGACCACTGTGTCCGTGATTGCTTTGAAATAAAGCAATTTTTAAAAAATGCAGCCTGTTTTCCTTAAAGAAAAACGGGTTGCGTTTAGAAAAAAAATTATTAGTTCACTTTTCATTTTTTAAGAGCACGCAGTGGTCTGTGGGACCACTGCCTGCTCTAAAAAAATGTTTTTTCCAGACATTTACAATCTTCCTGTTTGCAAATGGGTTACCACCAACTTGAAGTTGGTGGTAAAATGCTAATGTTTTGCAACCACATTCACAGTCACAAAATATTCATACATACCGTTACGATTTGGTATTTGGAAGGGACGCCCTAAACACGCCTCTTCCAAATACCGAATTGTAAACCCATTTTGCAATTTGGTAACAGGTTACTGAATCGCAAAATAGGGTTTGATACATGTGAAAAACCTTATCTGTGTTCGCAAACAACCCAATTCTGAAAATTGGCCCATTTGCGAATGTAAAAATGCTTGATACATGTGGCCCATAGACCCTTTTTTGATCTTGGGATGCACAAAATGTTGGGCAGGGACAGAAAATAAGCCAGGGCATCAAATAATTGTGACCCTCATTAGCAATTCAAATAGCTAAAAAATGGACCACATTGTAAATCAGGACAGTTTAAAAAGAAAAATTCAGTTACAGTCATACAGTACCATATGTTATTAGTCACTATGGGGAACAGTACACTTTCATTGCCTTTACAATCTCTTTTGTTACATAGCCAAGCGTGAATTAGAGACTTTTGTACTTTACCTTGTCACTTTCCCTTTCCTTTATTTACCAAGACGCCCTCAGCTTGCCATTGAGTCGGACAGAAATCAGGACAGTTTTGAACTTGTAAAGACGCGCTGCGTAGGTGTTTCACAAGGTATGGGAGACGGTATTCATCTGTGCTTGCAGCTGGCAACGTATATGGTAATACTGGGGAAATCAACAGTAATAGCTTTGGCAAAGCCAATAGGTTTCTCCTATGAAAGATCTAATAGCTTTGTCAATATTTTTATCTGAAAGAAACACGTTAGTTAGATTCCTCACCTTAGAATATCCCCAGGCGTCAGGCTGGATCCGGAAAGATTTTTCGTCAGCAATACCCCATGCGCGTCGCTAGGCGTTGTCTGCAGCTCCGCGTCCGTCGTCGGCGTCGTGCGCCGGAATGACGTCGTCGGAGTACTTAGACGCCGCCCTCGCGCACTGACGTCAGTTCTTCTTTTTTCCGCGCCAGACAGCGCTGATCCGGGAAGAGCTTACCCCTTTAGACTAAAACTTTTTGGACTCTTTTGTCTACTCAACTCGAACTGGTGCCGGTAGAATGCCCGGGTTTAAAGCCTGTGACTCCTGTCACCGACTGATGTCAGTGACGGACCACCACCGCCGGTGCCTTTACTGCCTGGGGGCCGACCACGATGCGGAGTCGTGCCTCGACTGCCAGGCCTTGACCTCGAAGGCTAGGCGGGAGCGGTCCCCCAAGCTTCTCGAGCTCCGACACTCCACTCCGCGCCGTTCAAGGTCCCGGTCCAGGAGGAGGTCGAAGGACCGGTCGTGGAGCCGCAGCCACCATCACCGCTCGTCGGGTTCCAAGTCTTCGGGTAAGTCGAAGCATGGTAAGAAGTCCAAGAGACGACACCGCTCTTCGGACTCCCCTCGCCGGTCACGCGACTCGGTCGAGGGTCCGGGTGGTACCACCCCCGCGGCTCCGTCGGAGCCTCAGGAGCCGCGTCCGTCCCCATACCCACCGGTCCCTGGGACTGACGCAACTCCGGCGGAGATCAGTGCCTTCCTCTCGGCCATGAGGGGCCTGGCTCTGCCGTTGACGCCTGCTGGCGCGCCTCCGGGCCCCGCGGGCTCGACTGGGTGGCCTAGCGAGCCGGCGGCTCCGGCCCCGGCGCCGTCGTCGACTTCGGTCCCGACGCCGCAGGTTCCCGTGGGATCCAGGCCTGGATCTCAGTCGGTGCCGGTCGACCTCACGACGCCTCCTCCGCCGGCAACAACACCGGTTCCACCACCGGCGCCATCTCCGGACGACGCCGTTCCCCGGTTCAGCCCTGGTCTGGGCCCGGTGCCGGTGCGGCGCCGTCCGGCACCGATGGATGACAATTTCATCTACCGTCCGGCTCCGATTATTACCCCTATCAGGAATCGGATGACCGGGGCGACTGGGAGGGGTCTGAGGACCCTCTGGCCATGCAGGCTGACTTATCTCAGGACTGGGCAGATGAGCTGGGGGATGCCAGTGATCTGGACACCTCCCCGGACCCTGGTTTCATCTCTCCTCCGACTGTGGCTTCGGAGGAAGCTGCTGCATTTTCCGTGGTGCTGCGCAAGGCGGCCGAAGCCCTTGGGCTGGAGCTGCCTGCTGTGGCCGTGAGGACTAACCTCCTCACTGAAGTGCTTCAACCATCAGCAAGCTCCTCTGAGCCTCTGCTGCAGTTCAATGAGGCACTAGTGGACGTTCTGAAGGGCACCTGGTCCAAGCCCTCCACAGTACCTCCTGTAGAACGGAACGTGTCCCGGCGTCACCGCCCTGCTCTGGGCGACCCCAGTTTTCTGTCCCAACACCCCACGCCCGAGAGCCTGGTTATCCAGGCCTCTACTTCCCAATCCTCCTTCCCGTCCGCTACACCGGATCGGGAATCCAAGAGGCTGGAACAGTACGGTAGGAGGCCCGGACGCGGCTCGCCCAGGCTCTTGCCGACGGGAGGGATGCAGCGCGACATGCTATTCGATGTGGACTAGACACTACAGACTCGCTGGGTAGGACGATGTCAACCACGATGGCGCTCCGCCGCCACGCCTGGCAGCGGTCCACGTCTTTCTCAGGGGATGTCCAGAGCACCCTCATGGATATGCCCTTTGATGGCACTCGCCTTTTTGGCGAAAAGGCAGATAGTGCGCTGGTGCGCTTCAAGGACTCCCGGGCTACGGCCAAGTCCTTGAGCCTCTCGGGGCCGCGACTGCAAACTTCCGCTTTTTGTCCCTTTCGTGGCCAAGGAAGGGGCGGCCCCTCATGTCTGCCTAGCCACCGGCTGCAGAACAAACCTGCACGTAGTCACGGACATGGATTCCGCCGAGGCGGTACCGGGGGTCAACGTGCCGGTCAGTCCACATCAACCCCGGCAGCATCCACCTCAAAGCCCTCCTGTCCGTGCTTTCAGGCCCATTCCACGCCAGTGGGAGGCAGAGTTCGCCATCACCTGCTCCTCTGGCGTTCCATTACGTCGGACAGGTGGGTGATGCAAATCGTCCGAAGGGGCTACTCCCTCCCCTTCGAGACGACCCCTCCAGCCATGCCACTGAAGAGCCACCGCATGTCGGGGGATCACTTGAATCTTCTACGGGAGGAAGTTGCAGCCCTCTTGACCAAGGGGGCCGTTGAGCGCGTTCCTGGTCCAGAAGTAGGTCGTGGTTGCTATTCCCACTACTTTCTGGTTCCCAAGAAGGGCAAAGGGGGCCTACGCCCTATCTTGGACCTCTGAAGCGTCAATGCCTTCCTCCGGAAGGAGAGGTTCAAGATGCTTACCCTAGCTCAGGTTCTGGCTGCCCTGGATCCAGGAGACTGGATGGTAGCATTGGACTTGCAGGATGCTTATTTTCACATTCCCGTCCTGCCAGCCCACCGGCGTTACCTGCGGTTCACGGTGGGTCAGGAGCATTTTCAGTTCACGGTGCTCCCCTTCGGCCTCACCAGTGCCCCTCGGGTGTTCACGAAAGTGATGGCGGTGGTCGCAGCTCATCTGCGCAGATCAGGGGTTCCAGTCTTCCCCTATCTCAACGACTGGCTGTTGAAGGCGGGCTCGCCCCAGCAAGTCGTCTCCCACCTCCAGACTACGGCCGACCTCCTGCATTTGCTGGGGTTCTCCATCAACGTGCCGAAGTCGCATATGAGTCCCTCCCAGAAGCTCCTTTTCATCGGGCGGTTCTGGACTCGGCGCAGTTCCGGGCTTATCCTCCGGAGCAGCGTGTCCGGGATATTCAGGCTCTGATTCCCATCTTTCAGTCTCTATCCCGGGTTTCGGTCAGGTTGGTGCTGCTGATGGCCTCCTGCATCCTGTTAGTGCATCACGCCAGGTGGCGAATGCGGGCTCTGCAGTGGGACCTGAAGTTTCAGTGAGCCCAGCATCGGGGCAACCTGTCCGACCATGTCTTGATCTTGGAGGGCACTGCAAAACAGTTGCAGTGGTGGCTCACGAACCGCGATTGGGTCAGCGGCAGGTCCCTCTCCCTACCCCACCCGGAGCATGTAGTGGTGACGGATGCGTCCCTCCTGGGATGGGGGGGCCACATGGGGGAGGCGGAGATCAGAGGACTCTGGTCTCCGGCGAAGTCTCTGCTCCATATCAACCTTTTGGAGTTGAGAGCGATCCGACTTGCACTGAAGGCATTCCTTCCCATTATCCGGGGAAGTGTGGTGCAGGTGTTCACGGACAACACCACCGCCATGTGGTATTGCAACAAACAGGGCGGGGTGGGGTCGTGGACCCTTTGTCAGGAGGCTCTGCGCCTCTGGTCATAGCTGGAACTTCAGGGCATCACCCTGGTGGTTCAACATCTGGCGGGTTCTCTGAACGCCAGAACAGACGAACTCAGCCGCCCGTGCATGATGGATCACGAATGGCATCTCAACTTGGACGTGGCGCAAGGCCTCTTTCGGCAGTGGGGAGAGCCTTGGTTAGATCTATTCACCACTCGAAGAGAACGCGCAATGTCAGCAGTTCTGCGCGTTGGAGTTTCCAAGGCGTCTCTCGCTCGGGGATGCTTGTCGTCGCGAGTGGATTTGCGGTCTGCTGTACACCTTTCCGCCTATACCACTTCTGCCCAGAGTGCTGAAGAAGATAAGGCGCGACCGAGCCCAAGTCATCTTGGTGGCTCCGGATTGGGCACGAAGGTACTGGTATCCCGAGCTACTCAGTCTGTCAATCGATCCCCCGATACGACTGCCTCTTCAGGAGGACCTTCTGTCGCAGCAGCAGGGGACGGTCCACCACCCGAACCTGTCCAGTCTCCACCTCCATGCGTGGAGATTGAGCGGCGACAGTTGATGCCATTTGACTTGCCTCCTGAAGTCTGCGATGTGATTCTGGCAGCCAGGCGTCCCACCACTAAAACGGTATACGCCTGTAGGTGGAACAAATTTGTGGCATGGTGCACAGCAAAGGCTGTGGATCCCCTTTCCGCCCCTCTTTCTGAGGTTCTTCTCTTCCTTCTTTCTTTGACCCAGCAGGGCTCTGCTCTGGACACTCTTAAAGGTTATCTTTCTGCTATCTCTGCCTTCCTCCGGCTTCCTGATCAGCCTTCTCTTTTCAAATCCCCTGTTGTTTCTCGATTCCTTAAGGGCATTGCTCACATGTTTCCTCCTGTCCCTTTCGTAATGCCTCAGTGGGATTTGAATCTTGTTTTGACATATCTGATGTGCGCTCCCTTTGAGCCACTTCATAATTGTACTCTTCGTCTGTTGACGCTTAAGACTGCTTTCCTGGTAGCCATCACCTCTGCTAGAAGGGTGAGTGAGCTCCAGGCTCTCTCTTCTAAGCCTCCTTTCCTTTCTATCCATCTGGACAAGGTTGTGCTCCGCACTCGCCCTTCCTTCCTAAGGTTGTGACTGCCTTTCACATCGGGCAGTCTGTTACGCTGCCCACTTTCTATCCGCCTCCGCATCCCTCGAAAGAGGAGGAGAGGCTCCACCGTCTGGACCCAAAACGTGCGCTCTCCTATCTGGACCGCGCAAAACAGTTCCGGGTGGATGACCAACTCTTCGTTGGCTACGTGGGCGCTAAGAAGGGGCGGGCGGTGCACAAGCGGACCATCTCTCGGTGGGTCGTTTTGTGCATCAAAGCTTGTTACTCCTTAGCTAAAAAGGAACCTCCTGTTGGGCTGAGGGCCCATTCCACTCGGGCCACGGCGGCGACGACTGCCCTGGGTCGGGGAGTCCCCTTGCAGGACATTTGTCAGGCCGCAACGTGGGCCTCGCTGCACATGTTTGCCAAGCATTATTGCCTGGACAGCCAAGTCCGGAGAGACGGCTTCTTTGGCCGTTCTGTTCTCCAGGACTTTCTGGTGTGATCTTGGTTCGCAGACCCACCACCGGGGTTGGTATTACCGGGGTATCTATTCTAGGGTGAGGAATCTAACTAACGTGTTTCTTTCAGATGAGCAAGTTAGTTACCTTCGGTAACGATGCATCTGTAAGAAACATTAGTTAGTTAGATTCCTCACCGACCCACCCATCCTCCCCGTTCTGCGAACCGACATCTAGGGTTACGGTTATCCTTTTCAGGGCCCTAGACTTTTTTGGCACCAGTGTCGGTCTTTTGCATGGCTCTGCGTTCCTGGCGCGGAAAGCTATGTACAAGAACTGACGTCAGCGCGCGAAGGCGGCATCTAAGTACTCCGACGACGTAATTCCAGCGCACGACGCCGATGATGGACGCGGAGCCGCAGACGACGCCTAGCGACGCGCAAGGGGTATTGCTGACGAAAAATCTTTCCGGATCCAGCGTGACGCCTGGAGATATTCTCAGGTGAGGATTCTAACTAACTAATGTTTCTTACAGATACATCGTTCCAGAAGGTAAGTAACTTGTTCGTTAGGTATGTCGCACTGCAGCTCATGGATTAAAGTAGAAAAAAAGTCCTATCACGAGGTCAAAGATGGCCTCGTCATAACGCTTTGTTTTTTCTTCCCCCTTTAAGCCATGTTGCATAGCAGTCCGAGCTGCTGTGGAATATGTGTCAAAACAGCGCAGGGGGGCAAACAGCACGCGGGAGGAGGGCGTGGGCACAGCGGGAGGGGGGGTTGAGGATCAAACAAAGGTCAGCAGGGAAGTGCATAAGTGAGGAGACCATACAGTACCATAAAGTGCAAGTCACTGTACGGCACCAGTGACCAGTAAGAAGCAATGAAACAAGAGTAACGTGGAAGGCAACCAATGGTAAATAGTGGGTGGGCTCTAAGCATGTTTTAAAGCTTTCTTGGGAACAATAGCTTCCCCTGACAGTGCATTTGCAGACCTGCATTTTTTGCTTGAGAAGAGCCAAGAAAACAGCCCTTATAAAGGCCAGTTTGAAAGGGGGAAGGCATCAGCTCAACGCCTTAGTCTTCGAGGGGAAAAGGTGCCCATCAAAGTGCAGAGGTGCAGGTCGTGCGCCAAAGCATCCGAGGAGCGTGGAAGAAATGCAGGAGGAACTTGAGTAAGGAGGGTGGAATGGAGGGAAACCTAAATGTGCTGATGTGGGGTGTGTCGAGAATGTTAAACTCGTAATCTGGTGCAGTATTAGAATGTGTATGAATGTAACTGCTTGTTGTTGTTTGAAATAAAATGATTAATTAAAAAAAGAGAGATGCAGGTCGTTTTGGTCAGTATCACTGAGATATCATGCTTGAACAGACTGCAGCACTTTCATAAGACACGCGTGGTGGAAACTGGCAGAAGTGGAGGACAAATCACTGACATATCACATGTTAGATGTAATAAAGGGCATCATCACAGAAGTATCACTTGTGAGACGTATACAGACTAACAGGGGGTATTACCACTGACATATCACATGTGAGATGTAATAAAGAGCTAGCACGTTCCTGAATAGGAATATGTCATTCGTGATGCACTCGGTTTTAGAGATGACGTCTCTTTTTATAGATTCAACTGATGACTCAAGGTAGTTTTGAACTTCGTCAAAGTTTATTAGACACTTTCTTTAGTGTAATTTCATAGAATTATATTCATGGTATCGTTAATCCAAATATCCATTCATCGTATCATTAATCCAAATTGTGAGAAGTTGGCCTGATGTATGATGTCACTAGTTATAGTGTACACCTTATATCAGTCCAAATACCCTTATGGTGTAAAGTCAACCTTATAGACCAGCTATCCTAGTGGTAGCATGGACAAGAGCAGTCTTAGGCTAAACTCTGAATGGCATGTGAAGCCAGCTGTGATACCATATATAATCCCTTGAATACCAAATGAAAGGACACCACAACAGATATATATATAAAATAAAGTGTATTTATTCTAAGCAAACCCTCAGCACTCTTTATGAGATTAGAGGTAAGTACAACACAGTCTTATTAATGCATACAGTAAGTCACACAGGTAAGTAATACAGTTAGGCCCTAGGGGCCACGCAAACCATATACTAAGTAAGTGGTATAAGAACCACTGTCACGGAAATAGAATAGGCCTAGGCCTAGGGAATCGCTGGGGCTGCACTACACTAGCGTTAGTTAGGAAGTGGGAGGCCCACGGGATTCGTGTGCAGAGTGGAAACACTCACGCGTAATGCGTAAAAGTCAATAGCAATAGTACAGTTTAGAAAACGGTAGATTTAGGACACTTCCGGAGTAGCTAGGAAGTTGAGACTTGAAAACTAGACACTAGGATAGTCACTATCCTGATGAGCACCGGAGTACCCAAGTTACCTAGCCCACAGGCTGCGGGTGCATAGGGGTGAAGATGCGTCGTTTTCGTCGTCGACTCCTATGGATGCCTGAAGAAAGATGCTGACAGGCAGTCAGTGAAGAGTGTCCGGTGGATCCCAAGGCTGGGATCAAGAAGAGAAGAAACCTGCAAGCAGAAGGGACAGAGTCAAGGTCACTAGCCAGTGACCACGTGGAACCAGGAAGGAACCAGGCGATGTCGTGAAGAGTTGCAGGTGAAGGTGAAGCTTGTCGCTGCAGCCAGGAGGACCAGGAAGCGTCGAGGACGACCAGGACCAGGAGGCGAGCTGTCCCACAAAGGCTCTTGCTGTCGGCGGCGTCGAAGTTGGACTAGGACTCACCAAGCCTTGGCAAGCGGAATCCACGAAGAACAAAGGACTTGCTTCTGGTGCAGACCAGGAAGGTCTGGGGTGCTTCTTCTTTGCAGAGAAGCGGGAGCCAGTCTGGAGGAGCCAAACCAGCGCAGAAGATTTCAGGGTGCGTCGTCACAGAGGCCACTAGCCAGCGGGCAAGCAACCGGACAGACGCGGCAAGTAGGAAAATGCTGAAGGGCCCCACGCAGGACTCGTGGAGTGTGGGGGGGCTGATCTTCGGTGCAGATGGTGCTTGGGGTTGGGGCTTCTCAATCCCCGGTGCACAACTTCGAGGGTACCTCAGAAGCTGCGCTGTAAGTTACTAGCCACTTTTCCCAGGTAGCCGGTCCCACGTCGCTCGTCGCCTCCACGGATCTCAGCTCTGCTGCAGATGTGGATGAGGGTCGGAGAAGTCTGGAAGTCAAGGCTCTGGTCGGGCTCTGCAGTCGGTTCCTCGTAGAACGGTCGCAAAGCAAAGGGTAGTCTCTTGATGGTGCCTGTTTGCACAGGGTAGCCACTCCTTGGCTACAAGGGAGATTCTTCAGTCTTCTTCTTTCGTCGAATGTCGAAGGTCCAGAGTTTCTGTTCAGTTTTGCAGGTTCAGGATAATCTAAAGTCTTGAGGCCCAACTCCCACTCTTATACTAATCTGGGGGGCTGGGATACCTGCTAGGTCACGCCTTATGGGTGGGACCTGGGAGGGGGTGGTTACACCCACTTCCCTTTGTCCAGTTTCGCGCCAGAGCTGGGGCTGGAGTGCCCCAGCGCCGGTTTGAACTGGACTATGCAAGGAACACCTTGTGTGCCCCAGGCATGTCTCATTCCTTTCAGCCCACCCTGCCCCAATACACTAAAGGCTGTCTGGGGAGGTGCTAGCTCCTCCCCAAGCAGGAAACCTATTGTCCAGGCCTCCCTGGCTGGGATCACTCCCAGCTGCAGGAGGTCAGACTTGTGTCGTGGCAGCAGCATCCATTTTGTGATGCTGAGGCTTTGGTCAGAGGCTAACAGTTGAAGTATGATTTTAACATGTCTTTCCCTCTAGAAGGGGGGAATAATATTCTCATGTCCAGAAATGGCATGGGGGTATTATTCCCTAGTGTTAGACACCTTACACGACATGTTTTGATAAAGCCAAACCATAGTTACCATAACCGTCTAAGATTATAAGGCACTTTAAGAGTATATGGTAGGCTATATCATAGAACAGCTATAAGGACAAGGTTCCGAAAGCTGCAGACAGGCTCAGCTCATGCTAGAGCACCATCTCACATGTTACCAAGCACTCTGCCTCCAGGATTGTCAAGGCCTGCCATAGGAGTGACTGATAGGTACACATGTGTCTATATGTAAGTTAGGTATAGGAATACTACACCTAAGCAAGGGGTGATTACACGACCTTGCCCCAGCTGAGTGATCAGCCAGTTGTGTCAAAATGGAAGGCCAGGCCAGGGGTGGCATAATACATGCTGCAGCCCCTGGTAGGCCTAGGGTACACCTATGCCCTGGGTACCTAGGGTACACTGTACAGGGGCCAATAAGGTGATCCTATCCAAATGGGTTATGCACCTAAAGTACATAGTATTAATTTAGAGAGAGAACAGCAGGGCTGTGGGTCTGATTAGCAGGCCCACAGCCACATCTAAGTCGAAAACCAGTAAAGCAAAAGCAAAAAGTGGGGGTGAACATAGAAAGCAGACCCTACTCTCCTACACAACCCCCCCCCCCAAACTTAGGGACATTAAACTAACCTTGACCAGTTGAGTCTTCATGTTCTAAGTGGAAATATCTGGAGAGTCCATCTGCATTGGCATGGTCAGTCCCAGGTCTATGTTCCACTGTGAAGTCCATCCCCTGTAGGGAAATGGACCACCTAAGAAGTTTGGGATTTTCACCCTTCATCTGATTTAGCCACAAGAGGGGCTTATGGTCTGTCTGAATCTTGAAGTGAGTGCCAAACAAGTATGGCCTCAGCTTCTTCAGGGCCCAAACCACAGCAAAGGCCTCCCTCTCAATAGCTGACCAACGTTTCTCTCTAGGGGTCAGCCTTCTACTTATAAAAGCAATGGGCTGGTCTTGACCATCTACATTCAGTTGTGAAAGAACAGCTCCCACACCTAACTCAGAAGCATCTGTCTGGACAATGAACTCTTTGGAGTAGTCTGGACTTTTCAGAATAGGTGCACTGCACATGGCCTGCTTCAGGTCATCAAATGCTTTTTGACAGCTTACTGTCCACTGAACTTTCTTTGGCATCTTCTTGGAGGTCAAGTCATTAAGTGGTGTCACTATGGACCCATAGTTCTTAACAAACTTTCTGTAGTACCCAGTCAGGCCCAAGAAAGCTCTGACCTGAGTCTGGGTAGTTGGAGGAGCCCAGTCCTTTATGGTCTGGATCTTTCTCTCCAGTGGTTGAACCTGACCCCCACCAACTAGGTGGCCCAGGTATACAACCTTGCTCTGCCCTATCTGGCACTTAGTGGCCTTGATAGTGAGGCCTGCCTTTTGCAGGGCCTCTAAAACATTCCTCAGGTGGACCAGGTGATCCTCCCAGGTGGAGCTAAAGACAGCAATATCATCAAGATAAGCTGCACAATAATCATCCAACCCAGTAAGGACTTGATTCACCAGCCTTTGGAAAGTGGCAGGTGCATTCTTCAAACCAAAGGGCATTACCACAAATTGATAATGTCCTCCTGGGGTCGAGAAAGCAGTTTTGGCCTTTGCACTCTCAGCTAGTCTGATTTGCCAGTAGCCTGCTGTTAGGTCAAATGTGCTCAAAAACTTAGCAGCTGCCAGTCTGTCAATGAGCTCATCTGCCCTAGGTATTGGGTGGGCATCTGTCCTAGTGACAGCATTGAGACCTCTGTAATCCACGCAAAACCTCATCTCTCTCTTACCATCTTGGGTGTGAGGTTTTGGCACAAGGACTACAGGACTAGCCCAAGGGCTCTCTGAAGGTTCAATGACTCCCAGCTCCAACATCTTTTGTACCTCAACTTTTATGCAGTCCCTGACATGGTCAGGTTGCCTGTAGATTTTACTCTTCACAGGCAGACTGTCACCAGTGTCCACCTCATGGGTGCACCAGTTTGTCTGACTTGGGGTCAGAGAGAACATATGTCTGTAGGATTGCAGAACCTGTCTGCAGTCCTGTTGCTGATGGACAGTGAGGCTGTCAGAAAAGACCACACCATCAACTGAGCCATCATCAGGGTTCTGAGTCAACAGGTCTGGGAGAGGGTCACTCTCTTCCTCCTGCCCCTCATCTGTAGCCATGAGTAGCCCCATGTCTGCCCTGTCAACATATGCCTTCAATCTGTTGACATGAAGCACCCTGTGGGGGCTTCTGGGAGTCCCAAGGTCCACCAAGTAGGTGACTTCTCCCTTTTTCTCAACAATAGTGTGGGGTCCAGACCATTTGTCTTGGAGTGCTGCTGGGGCCACTGGCTCCAACACCCACACTTTCTGTCCTGGCTGGTAAACAGTCAGTACAGCCTTTTGGTCATGCCAAGCTTTTTGGAGTTCTTGGCTTGCCTCAAGGTTTTTAGAAGCCTTCTTCATATACTCTGCCATCCTGGAGCGGAGACCAAGTACATAATCCACTATGTCTAGTTTGGGTTGTCTGAGAGGTCTCTCCCATCCTTCCTTCACCAAACACAGGGGTCCTCTTACAGGATGCCCAAACAAAAGCTCAAAAGGGCTGTAGCCAACCCCCTTTTGTGGGACCTCTCTGTAAGCAAACAGAAGGCAGGGTAAAAGGATGTCCCATCTTCGCCTAAGCTTGTCTGGTAATCCTTTTATCATTCCCTTTAGGGTCTTGTTGAATCTCTCAACAAGCCCATTGCACTGTGGGTGATAGGGTGTGGTGAACTTATAGTTAACACCACACTCCTTCCACATTGCAGTCAAGTATCCTGACATGAAGTTGGCACCTCTGTCAGAAATGACCTCCTTTGGAAAGCCCACTCTGGAGAATACTCCAAGCAGGGCCCTTGCCACAACAGGAGCTGTTGTGGTCCTCAGGGGGATTGCTTCTGGGTATCTGGTGGCATGGTCCACTATCACCAGTATGAATCTGTGCCCAGATGCTGTTTGTGGGTCCATTGGTCCTACAATATCTATGCCCACTCTTTCAAAGGGGACCCCCACCACAGGTAGTGGTATGAGGGGGGCCTTTGTGGTGCCACCTGATTTGCCACTGGCTTGGCAGGTGACACAGGAGCGACAAAACTCCTTAGTATCTTCTGACATATGGGGCCAGTGAAAGTGAGGGACAAGCCTGTCCCAAGTCTTGTTCTGGCCTAAATGTCCTGCAAGGGGAATATCATGGGCCAAGGTTAGAAGGAAGCCTCTGAACTTCAGTGGTATGACCAACCTCCTGGATGCACCAGGCTTGGGGTCTCTAGCCTCTGAGTACAGTAGCCCTTCATCCCAATACACTCTATGGGTACCTTGAGCATTCCCTGCAGCCTCAGCAGCAGCCAGCTGTCTAAGGGGTTCAAGAGAGGGGCAGTCTAATTGAGCTTGCCTCAGATCTGCCCTGGAAGGTCCCCCTGTCCCAAGAAACTCAACCTGATCAGGTTCAAGTTCTTCTAGGACAGTTCCTTCAGGGCTCTCAGAATCATCCTCCTGGGAGGGCTGATCCACCACCTGAGGCAGGGGGGAAGGCACAGCCTTAACCCTACTGCTCTTTCTCTTGGATTGTGACTGGTCCATCGTTTCAGGATCCAGCACTTGTTCAGTGTTGCACTTTTTGGCCTGTGACCTGGTCACAGCAAGGACATGTGCATCTATCCCCAGCATTTCTGCATGGGTCCTATACTCCACTTCAGACCAAACTGAAGTTTCAAGATCATTGCCCAGTAAACACTCTACAGGAAGGTCTGAACTAACAACAACTTTCTTGAGGCCAGTTACCCCTCCCCAGGAGAAGTTAACAATAGCCACACTATGGGAGGTAGTGGCATTGCTAGCGTTGGTCACTAGGTAATTCTCACCTAGTATGATCTGTCCAGGGTCCACAAAAGCAGGTGTCACCATTGTGACACTAGCTCCAGTGTCCCTGTAGGCCTGAGCCATTCTTTGGTTGATAAAAGGTGTCTGTCTGTACTTGCCCAGGTTACTGGGGCCTACAGTAGAGGACAAAGCTAAGTCCCCATCACAGATCAGAACAGCCTGAGTAGGTACTCTGACTAGGCCAGAATCCTCCTCAGTTCCCAGGGTTAACCCTACTACATCCTTTTGCTGGGAACCACCACTTACAGCTGAACTAGGGGGTACAGTTGCCTTAGGGGCAATGGTGGCTGGGGGCTTATCCTTTTTGGTGCACTCACTAAACCAATGTGAGTTGGACTTACAATAGTTGCACCATGGTTTCTTTTGGCCATCTTTCTTCTTATCCTTTTTGGAACCACCCTCCCCCTGAGCCTTTTGGGGGCCTGGTGAAGACTTCTGGTCTTTTTGTTTCTGCTCATTACCCTTCTGGTCTGCCTTTTTCTGATCACCGCCCTGGTTCTGGTTTTTCTGCTTAACTCTAGTCCTGACCCATCTATCTGCCTTCTTTCCCAATTCTTGGGGAGAAGTCAGATCAGAATCAATCAGGTGTTGATGCAATAGCTGGTTTTGACAGTTGTTAAGTATTTGCTCTCTCATGATCAAATTATACAATCCTGTATAGTCCTTAACCTTACTTCCCATTAGCCAGCCTTCCAGAGCCTTAGTGGCACAATCTACAAAGTCAGTCCAGTCCTGAGTCTGTGTCTTCTGGGTATCCCTGAACAACAACCTGTATTGTTCAGTGGTTAGGCCAAACCCATCAATCAGAGCACTCTTCAGGACAGTGTAATTATCTGCATCCTCATCACTAACTGTGAGGAGCTTGTCTCTTCCTTTCTCAGAGAAGGAGAGCCACAAGATAGCTGCCCACTGACTTTGGGGTACCTGCTGTACTTTGCAAGCTCTCTCCAAAGCAGTTATCCATGTGTGGATGTCATCCCCACACTTGTAGGGAGGGACAATCTTGCTCAGGTTTCTATTATCATGGTGCCTGTCTCTATCTCTAGGAATGTTGCTGCCACCAGTGGGTTCTAACCCACTTAACTTTTGCTCTCTAGCCAGAGCAAGCTTCTCTTTGGCAAGGGCAAGTTCTTCCCTCTGAATCCTCAGATTAGCCTCCCTCATTCTGGCTGCATGCTCCTTTCTCTCAGGTGAAGTCATTCCCCTGTGAGAGGAAGCATTAGAGATGCTAGAGACATGGGAGTGGATGGATTCCCTTGAAGGGGATCTGTCCCACCTGCTTCTCTGTGAATGCCTACTTGGGGGTCTGTATGGGGGGACCCCATGCAAACTCCCATGTAAACTTAAGTTAGCCTGGCTAAGTCTCCTTACTTGGCTCTGGCTGTCTACCTCCCCATCTGAAGCCCCATCTGACTCCTCTGTGGTGGGTAGACCCTCCTCTGTGCCTAGGGCACCTGCCTGAGATGCCCTATGAGCATCATACTCCTCTAGGAGTTGTCTTAACTGAAGGAGGGTAGGGTTTGCACCCTGTTTTATTCCTCTGGAGGTACACAAGTGTCTCATCTCCTGGAATGTTAGGGTATCATATCTAGAGGGGATCTTTTGCAGACCTGATCCTCCTGAGAGAGCATCTACTTGATCTACTCTCAGAGACATGATCTAGTGAGGGTGTGGTGTGTGCACCTACCTACACTAGTTGTATCTACTAAACCTCTCTAGTAGTTGTAGTCAGGGTGTGTTACTCCCTTCAACCTACAACTACAAAGTCCAGCAGGACTTAAGTATAATAATCTATGTTATATGTACCTAGACAATATCTGTGTGATCTTTCAATTTAGTATCTCAAGATTACAATGGTATTACAACAGCAAGCTCAGATCCCAACCGCTGCTCACCAATGTGAGAAGTTGGCCTGATGTATGATGTCACTAGTTATAGTGTACACCTTATATCAGTCCAAATACCCTTATGGTGATTGGTTGTAAAGTCAACCTTATAGACCAGCTATCCTAGTGGTAGCATGGACAAGAGCAGTCTTAGGCTAAACTCTGAATGGCATGTGAAGCCAGCTGTGATACCATATATAATCCCTTGAATACCAAATGAAAGGACACCACAACAGATATATATATAAAATAAAGTGTATTTATTCTAAGCAAACCCTCAGCACTCTTTATGAGATTAGAGGTAAGTACAACACAGTCTTATTAATGCATACAGTAAGTCACACAGGTAAGTAATACAGTTAGGCCCTAGGGGCCACGCAAACCATATACTAAGTAAGTGGTATAAGAACCACTGTCACGGAAATAGAATAGGCCTAGGCCTAGGGAATCGCTGGGGCTGCACTACACTAGCGTTAGTTAGGAAGTGGGAGGCCCACGGGATTCGTGTGCAGAGTGGAAACACTCACGCGTAATGCGTAAAAGTCAATAGCAATAGTACAGTTTAGAAAACGGTAGATTTAGGACACTTCCGGAGTAGCTAGGAAGTTGAGACTTGAAAACTAGACACTAGGATAGTCACTATCCTGATGAGCACCGGAGTACCCAAGTTACCTAGCCCACAGGCTGCGGGTGCATAGGGGTGAAGATGCGTCGTTTTCGTCGTCGACTCCTATGGATGCCTGAAGAAAGATGCTGACAGGCAGTCAGTGAAGAGTGTCCGGTGGATCCCAAGGCTGGGATCAAGAAGAGAAGAAACCTGCAAGCAGAAGGGACAGAGTCAAGGTCACTAGCCAGTGACCACGTGGAACCAGGAAGGAACCAGGCGATGTCGTGAAGAGTTGCAGGTGAAGGTGAAGCTTGTCGCTGCAGCCAGGAGGACCAGGAAGCGTCGAGGACGACCAGGACCAGGAGGCGAGCTGTCCCACAAACGCTCTTGCTGTCGGCGGCGTCGAAGTTGGACTAGGACTCACCAAGCCTTGGCAAGCGGAATCCACGAAGAACAAAGGACTTGCTTCTGGTGCAGACCAGGAAGGTCTGGGGTGCTTCTTCTTTGCAGAGAAGCGGGAGCCAGTCTGGAGGAGCCAAACCAGCGCAGAAGATTTCAGGGTGCGTCGTCACAGAGGCCACTAGCCAGCGGGCAAGCAACCGGACAGACGCGGCAAGCAGGAAAATGCTGAAGGGCCCCACGCAGGACTCGTGGAGTGTGGGGGGCTGATCTTCGGTGCAGATGGTGCTTGGGGTTGGGGCTTCTCAATCCCCGGTGCACAACTTCGAGGGTACCTCAGAAGCTGCGCTGTAAGTTACTAGCCACTTTTCCCAGGTAGCCGGTCCCACGTCGCTCGTCGCCTCCACGGATCTCAGCTCTGCTGCAGATGTGGATGAGGGTCGGAGAAGTCTGGAAGTCAAGGCTCTGGTCGGGCTCTGTAGTCGGTTCCTCGTAGAACGGTCGCAAAGCAAAGGGTAGTCTCTTGATGGTGCCTGTTTGCACAGGGTAGCCACTCCTTGGCTACAAGGGAGATTCTTCAGTCTTCTTCTTTCGTCGAATGTCGAAGGTCCAGAGTTTCTGTTCAGTTTTGCAGGTTCAGGATAATCTAAAGTCTTGAGGCCCAACTCCCACTCTTATACTAATCTGGGGGGCTGGGATACCTGCTAGGTCACGCCTTATGGGTGGGACCTGGGAGGGGGTGGTTACACCCACTTCCCTTTGTCCAGTTTCGCGCCAGAGCTGGGGCTGGAGTGCCCCAGCGCCGGTTTGAACTGGACTATGCAAGGAACACCTTGTGTGCCCCAGGCATGTCTCATTCCTTTCAGCCCACCCTGCCCCAATACACTAAAGGCTGTCTGGGGAGGTGCTAGCACCTCCCCAAGCAGGAAACCTATTGTCCAGGCCTCCCTGGCTGGGATCACTCCCAGCTGCAGGAGGTCAGACTTGTGTCGTGGCAGCAGCATCCATTTTGTGATGCTGAGGCTTTGGTCAGAGGCTAACAGTTGAAGTATGATTTTAACATGTCTTTCCCTCTAGAAGGGGGGAATAATATTCTCATGTCCAGAAATGGCATGGGGGTATTATTCCCTAGTGTTAGACACCTTACACGACATGTTTTGATAAAGCCAAACCATAGTTACCATAACCGTCTAAGATTATAAGGCACTTTAAGAGTATATGGTAGGCTATATCATAGAACAGCTATAAGGACAAGGTTCCGAAAGCTGCAGACAGGCTCAGCTCATGCTAGAGCACCCTCTCACATGTTACCAAGCACTCTGCCTCCAGGATTGTCAAGGCCTGCCATAGGAGTGACTGATAGGTACACATGTGTCTATATGTAAGTTAGGTATAGGAATACTACACCTAAGCAAGGGGTGATTACACGACCTTGCCCCAGCTGAGTGATCAGCCAGTTGTGTCAAAATGGAAGGCCAGGCCAGGGGTGGCATAATACATGCTGCAGCCCCTGGTAGGCCTAGGGTACACCTATGCCCTGGGTACCTAGGGTACACTGTACAGGGGCCAATAAGGTGATCCTATCCAAATGGGTTATGCACCTAAAGTACATAGTATTAATTTAGAGAGAGAACAGCAGGGCTGTGGGTCTGATTAGCAGGCCCACAGCCACATCTAAGTCGAAAACCAGTAAAGCAAAAGCAAAAAGTGGGGGTGAACATAGAAAGCAGACCCTACTCTCCTACACAAATGCCCAATGCATTTCGGGCTTGTTTAAGCCCTTCTTCAGGGGCGATGCTCTGAAAGGACAAGTGTAGGAATCAGTCTGAGAATGAGATCATTTTAAATAAAACGAAACAGAATGTGCCCATCAGGTCTTGGGGTAAAAAAGGTGGTGATTACATCAATCGGAATTGATGGAGCCGTGAACCATCCGTTCACCCTGAGTGTCATGTCTAAGGAAGCCCTGCTTCCAAGTCTTATCGTAAAACAAAAATCGTGAAGAGATTGTGAGAAAGATAAGAACGTGTATTTCAAACTCACTACGGTGCCGGTCACGTATAACGGAAAAAATCGTGAAAAGATTGTGAGAAAGATAAGAACGTGTATTTCAAACTCACCACGGTGCTGACCTCGTATAACGGAAAAAGAGACGTGTGTCTGGTGTATGTAGCGTGAGGGTTAAAGAAGAAAACGATTGTGCAGTTTCAAACAATCACCAAGCGAAACAAATGTCTAAAACACAGGGTGTGTAGCATTCATGACGGTGTAAATAAATTGTAGCTACGCGTGTATATCAGAGAAGGAAAAAACAGTGTGATAATAAAATATAACGTCAGGCTAGAAGAGGGATATGCGATTTTAAACCATTGTCGGGAAGTGCAAGGCAGACTTACGGATTGTGATGAACGTTGACGGACCCTCAAGGAGCCGGGAGAACCGTTACATTGTACTCCGGGCGGTGTAAACGATCGTAATCATGTGGTATGAGCCCACGTGATTAAGTAAGAATCGATCACAAGCAATTTCAAAGGCACTTTACCTTGTTTAAACTGTGGCAATTGCACTTCTATTATCAAGGGTACCACCATTCAACATCCGCTACAAGGACACTCAATCAAACTAAGAGTCACAGCCACATGTAACAGTCAGAATCTCATTTACATGTTGAAATGCCCATGTGGCCTAGTGTATGTGGGCAAGACGGAGAGAAAGATTCGCATAAGAATCAACGAACACAAAAGCAATATCCGGACACAACAGGCTAAATCTCCTATCGCCACCCATTTTCATCAGTACCAACACATTTGTCAACTTCGTTTTTTGGTTCTTGAACTAATCCCCCCATCTCAGGGGACGAGACAATTGTCAACATCTACTGCAAAGAGAAATATTTTGGATCCACAAGCTTAATTCTACGTATCCAAAAGGTCTCAATGAACGTTACGACCTTGGCTGCTTCCTATAATCATGTCCTTTTTCACACACAGACACAATGCTCCCTACTTGGACTCCTCAGCACCTCTGGTCCTTTGTAATTTTCATGTTAAATGCATTATTTACCTTGTAACATTTGTTTATAATTATGTTCTTTTCGCTAGCAATATCCCTCGTTGTTGAATTACAACCATGGCAATCTCTTTTTGATGTTGACATTACTCTTACAGTAATCTTACTTTATTTCATGTCAATTTATCCACTACTCCTATTTGAAATCTCTGACATCACCTTCCTTTTCCACCAAGGCAGTGTTAACCTGCATGCTCACGCATCCACGTCACATTTTACCTTATTACACTTTGGAACTACTAGTCTTTTTTGTAGTTCCAATCATACCGCCATTCCACTCACTTTACGTGGTACTATACCACATGATCATGACCTCTCACACCATTCATTGTACTCTTAATTTTCTTATTTTCTTTCTCTTAATTAACTAGCTTGACGACGTACCTACATTCTATTCACGACTTTACTCACTTGATTTCAGCACCCTAAACTCGGGAACTACTAGTCTTTTTTCTATGTAGTTCCTATCTACTCGCGTCTAACTTGTGACCCTACTTAATCACGTGGGCTCATACCACATGATTACGATCGTTTACACCGCCCGGAGTACAATGTAACGGTTCTCCCGGCTCCTTGAGGGTTCGTCAACGTTCACCACAATCCGTAAGTCTGCCTTGCACTTCCCGACAATGGTTTAAAATCGCATATCCCTCTTCTAGCCTGACGTTATATTTTATTATCACACTGTTTTTTCCTTCTCTGATATACACGCGTAGCTACAGTTTATTTACACCGTCATGAATGCTACACACCCTGTGTTTTAGACATTTGTTTCGCTTGGTGATTGTTTGAAACTGCACAATCGTTTTCTTCTTTAACCCTCACGCTACATACACCAGACACACGTCTCTTTTTCCGTTATACGAGGTCAGCACCGTGGTGAGTTTGAAATACACGTTCTTATCTTTCTCACAATCTTTTCACGATTTTTTCCGTTATACGTGACCGTCACCGTGGTGAGTTTGAAATACACGTTCTTATCTTTCTCACAATCTCTTCACGATTTTTGTTTTACGATAAGACTCGGAAGCAGGGCTTCCTTAGACATGACACTCGGGGTGAACGGATGGTTCACGGCTCCATCAATTCCGATTGATGTAATCACCACCTTTTTTACCCCAAGACCTAATCGGCACATTCTGTTTCGTTTTATTTAAAATGATCTCATTCTTAGACTGATTCCTACACTTGTCCTTTCAGAGCGTCGCCCCTGAAGAAGGGCTTAAACAAGCCCGAAATGCATTGGGCATTTGGATTAATGATACGATGAATGGATATTTGGATTAACGATACCATGAATATAATTCTATGAAATTACACTAAAGAAAGTGTCTAATAAACTTTGACGAAGTTCAAAACTACCTTGAGTCATCAGTTGAATCTATAAAAAGAGACGTCATCTCTAAAACCGAGTGCATCACGAATGACATATTCCTATTCAGGAACGTGCTAACTGTCGATTATCTGAACTCCCTACTCAGGGGGACTTATTCGTTTGCACCCACTACCTTGCTTAAATTGTCAACTGGAATACACGGAGTGCGCAGATTCTGTTTTAGACTTTCATGTAATAAAGAGCATCATCATAGAAGTATCACTTGTGAGACGTATATAGACTAACAGGGGGTATTACCACTGACATATCACATGTGAGATGTAATAAAGAGCATCATCACAGAAGTGTCACTTGTGAGACGTATACAGACTAACAGGGGGTTTTACCACTGATGTCATATCACATGTGAGATGTAATAAAGAGCATCATCACAGAAGTATCACTTGTGAGACGTATACAGACTAACAGGGGGTATTACCACTGACATAACACATGTGAGATGTAATAATGAGCATCATCACAGAAGTATCACTTGTGAGACGTGTACAGACTAACAGGGGGTTTTACCACTGACATATCACATGTGAGATGTAATAAAGAGCATCATCACAGAAGTATCACTTGTGAGACGTATACAGACTAACAGGGGGTATTACCACTGACATATCACTTCTGTGAAGGATACAGGCTGATTTGAAGAACATATCACTGAGACATCACTCGTGAGAAGGACACAAACTGGAACAGAAGAACATTTTATTGCAATATCACATGTGAGATGTAGTAACGAGCATCATCACAGAAGTATCACTTGTGAGACGTGTACAGACTAACAGGGGGTATTACCACTGATGACATATCACACGTGAGATGTAATAAAGAGCATCATCACAGAAGTATCACTTGTGAGACGTATACAGACTAACAGGGATATTACCACTGACATATCACATGTGAGATGTAATAAAGAGCATCATCACAGAAGTATCACTTGTGAGACGTGTACAGACTAACAGGGATATTACCACTGACATATCACATGTGAGATGTAATAAAGAGCATCATCACAGAAGTATCACTTGTGAGACGTATACAGACTAACGGGGTATTACCACTGACATATCACATGTGAGATGTAATAAAGAGCATCATCACAGAACTATCACTTGTGAGGCATGTACAGACTAACAGGGATATTACCACTGACATATCACATGTGAGATGTAATAAAGAGCATCATCACAGAAGTATCACTTGTGAGACGTATACAGACTAACGGGGTATTACCACTGACATATCACATGTGAGATGTAATAAAGAGCATCATCACAGAAGTATCACTTGTGAGACGTATACAGACTAACAGGGGGTATTACCACTGACATATCACTTCTGTGAAGGATACAGGCTGATTTGAAGAACATATCACTGAGACATCACTCGTGAGAAGGACACAAACTGGAACAGAAGAACATTTTATTGCAAATTCACAAGTTTAATAGGCACCGGCTTTAATGGAGCGCATATCAGACATGAGACAAATAGAAACTGTAACAGAGGAGGGCAATCACTGGCATAGCACGTGCAATGAAATGGGCGCACTGCCACCGATAAATTATGCGAGGGGCATCCACACTGTAACTGAGGGCATTACCACTGACATATCTCATGTGCCATGGACATAGGCTGTAACAGAGAGGATTGTCATTGAAATATCACACGCGAAGAATACAGGCTGAACGTGTTGGCATTGTCAAACGACAGGTAAAGGGGATACACGGTGTAACAGAGGAAAAGATCACTTGGGTATCTTGTGCAACAATTGTAGGTTGCTACAGGGCATATTTACAGAGATATCACATACATGATGAATACATGCAAAAAAACACGGCATTATCACTGAGAAATTATGTGTGAGGTGGTGGACGACTGACTAAGGCCATTATCACAGAGATGTTGTACATAGGTAATAGCAGAGGGCTTGTCACTGAAATGCCACATATATGACGGATGCATGCAGGCTGTAACAAGGCGTCATCAACCAGCTATCACACGTGCAATCGTTTCGGGTTGATGTGTGTATATCACTCTAAAGTCTGTAACACATGACATGATCACAGATCTCACGTGTGAGGGAAACGGACTGAAACAAAAGGCATTATCACCGAGATACATCTCCGACAGAGACGGGCTGAAATGTAGTGCATATCACTGAAATATCACACGTGAAATGGAAAGAAAGTGCAACAGAGCAAGGTAATATGACCAGTATATCACATCTGCAAGAGAGGCAGGCAGAAACGGAGTGCACTATCACAGATTTCACACGTGAGATGGGGACAGACTGTAAAGGAGGATGTGCTCACTGAGATATCACATGAGACAGATGCAGGTAGCGGGAGGTTAATATCTGTGGCAAAACGTCTATGTGACACTGGTAATAATCGCACGTGAGACACTTAAAACATAGAACGGAAGGTCTAATCTCTGAAGTGCTGCGTGTGAAATAGAGACGGAGTGCATTTTTCACTTACCGAGATATCACGTGCAACAGTAGAGCATGATTTCTAGCATTTCATGTGGAAGATAAGGGTTATCACTGACATCCTACATGTGTGGATACAGACTCCAACAGATGACGTGAAAGAGATAGCAGGCTGCAGGGAGTGACTGGCCATCGGTGTGTGGCAGACATCTTCTGAGCATGGCGTTCAGTGTCTGGTGCTTCTCTCGGCGGCGTCTTCCTGGTCCGTAGCCTCCAGTCCACTCATCCATAAAGTAGGAAACACTACACCCTGCCGTGCTGCTTAGCAGTGCTTTCTACTTTATGGACGGCTGAACTGCTCCTCATCTTCTCAGGCGATGGCTCCTCTTCGTTTGGGAGAGCCCCATCATGACTGGGTGATATCCTGAACACCCATCACACTCTGAGCACTTCAGTTCTCCCTCCGGACATGTGCCGGTCTGCACCGCTTTCCCCTGAACACGACCGACATGAACATGCACTAACATGTACTGGAAACATCAGAGGACACAGCACATATCACTAGAGGGGGCCTTTTATAAAGCCCCGTGGGATTCTGGTAGATAGAGTCCTTCATTTTACATTTCATTTTTCAATATTCATTTAAGCAGTTAAATACTGTTCAAGTGCCAGCGTTATGTTCACCTTTCACTTAAGCATTTAATACAGACCAATGTACCAGGAACACCAAGGAAGGCTTCAGTTCACTTCCCTGATCAGACCAGATCAGCATGTTTGGGTGTTCTCCACCGCTCTTGACTATCACTAGATGATTAGGTCTTGCACCGCTGAATGCAATGTTCTCTCCCTCCCTCCCAGTGGCTTCTCCTGGGTTCCATAGAGGGAAAGAGACATGGGGATACGTCTGTGACTTGGGGGTTAAACCCGAGCAGGTACAAGAGGCTCTGAGGTGAGGCCGTGCTCTGCACTGCTTCCTGGTCAGATCTCAAGCACAGGAAAAACCCTCACAAGTACTCATCAATCAAGCCAGCCCCACAGTGCTGGAGGCCGCATCTCTAATGAGTCCATGACAGCATGGTGGGGTCATGGTGGCCCTCAGGCCTATGTAATAATCCCCCAGGGCCTGGAGCCTTCCAGGGTAATGCCAGAGTGTCTGAACGGCCAATGGCTTTGGCCCTCACAAAGGGTAAGAAAGCGCCGCACAAATCCCACTCTGGTACAATAAGACTGATTGGACATTGATTGAGTGGGTACAAAGATCAGATTGACAGGCTGGTCAGGCTCATTGAATGCTCAGCTGGCCATGCTCACTGCTCAGATATACTGGGCTTCAGCTGAAATGAGGCACATCTGCATGTGGGACTCTCCACCAGTCCTCACCGAGGAGGAACACTAACTACAGGTGAGGAGACGCCGACTGCTCATGGCGGAACTGTCTATTTTTTGGGATGAGAAATGACATAGGTCAATACCGCTTTGAAAATGATACTACAAGGAAGTTTGCATTTCTAAATGATGGGGGGGTGGATTCCTAAATTAGGCGAATATGAGGCCTTTGAAAATGATTCGAGAAAGAGAAGTCTTTCTAAGTGGAGGAGGGAAAATAGGCTTCCAAATAGTGCACGCAGGGAGCTTCTACATGGTGCAGAGAAGGGTCTTAAAGGGTGCAAGGAAGGTCTAGTAAAATGAATTAGCAATGGATGCCTTTGAGAAGGTGCAAGGACGGACGCCTTCTAGATGACATGCAAGAGGCCTTCTGAAATAATGTATTCTGGGACCTTCTAAACTGATGCAAGGAACGATGGTTTCCAAAATGATACAGGAAAGGCGAGTTCTAAATGTAAGCAAGGAAGGCGGATATCTAATACGGTGCATCCAAGGGGAATTCTGTAATCAAGCAGGACAGGACAACTTCCAAAATGATGTATGGAACAAGGTCTTAGAAAAGGAAGGAGGGGTTCCAAACCCGATGGAAAGACGAATGGATTCTTGAATAATGTAGAAAATAAAGTATCCTGGTGTGAAGGAGGGAAGGAGAGCTTCTATGAGGAAGCAGAGATGGAGGTCTAAAGTGATGCAGGAAAGGGCCAGATATTATATTGCATGGATGCATGTCTTAGAAAGTGATGCATGGAAGGGTGTCTCCTAAAATGAGACACAGAAACTAGAAGAGGGGTAGGCTGTGGGGTTACTGGAGGAATTTCCCAATAACCCAGGGCATCTGAAGGGAGGGTAGGCCTAGGGTTGCCGAAGAGTCAGACTCTCGCATAAATTTCCAAAGGGGAAATCCACCTTTGTTTTAGCTCTCATAGAGCTACTGTTCTAGTTGAGGGATCATGTAGCTGTGAAAATAAACACTTAGAACACATATTGTACTGAGGGCGTTGACAGAGCAGAAGAAAATTATTTGGCCAGGGCCAATATCCTCTTGTAATGTTTGGATCGCAGAACACAGGGGGCACAGGTCTATCTTTGTGTAAGAGCTATTTAACTGCATGTAAGGACCCTGGTGGCATTCTAGCTGTGGCATCACTACACGCCTGTGATAATAAAGTAACAGCACCACAGTAATAACCAATGGCGGTTGAGTTCTGACATGACAGTGCCTGCTGCCAGCCCCGTCCAAGCAGCGGCTGCTACCACAGAAGGTGCCAAAGGCACGAGCTAGGGCGTGGCTCTTTTTATGCGCCTTTCGCTTTTGTAGCGCACTTCTTTCACTGACCTGCCTCGCAGCGCTTTTTATCTTGTCACTCACATTCTTCTCACGTGAGCCCTCCTCTGAAACTTCACAGCCATTATTAACCAGCAGCTCTGCATTTATTTAATGTACTGTAGAAAATGCAAACGGGAATCTATCTGTTAACACTCATTTTTAAACCAGAAAAGGGGATTCGCTAAATGACACACCATTTTTTTTCTCAAACTTAAGGCTAAAAAGGGGTTTATTGCTGTACAGATAGCGTTTACGCTAGTACTGGGGACATCTTGCGCTGGAGGAAGCATTACACCAAGTAATGTATGTTAGGGAGGGTCACGTTTTATTAAATACAACCTACATTATAGCTCATCTCGGAGTTCCCCCACCTATTAATGGAACCGACCTTTTGCCCAGTTCCTCTATATGTTAACCTCATTCCACAGTGATAGGCCTATCCTTATGACAGAGGGTGGCGGGTGATCATGATAACCCCCCCCCCCCCCCGCCCCTCCACCACCACCACCACCCTATGTCACAAGGATAAGGCCTATCAGAGAGGTGACCGGGCTAGAAACCTACAGAGTAACGAGGCAAAAGGTGGGTTTTTCCCACTAATATGTCATATTTCATGCCTTAAAAAATGAACAAAAGCAGCATCTCCAAACTGGAAGGATAGTGCTGTGCTCTGCATACTTTGGGCACATTACATTAATATCTGTGTCATAATTATACCCGGGGGCTTATTTCCAAGCCTCTTGCGCCACTTTTGCGTCATTTATAACATGGGAAAAGTGACGTACGGGTGGCGCAAAGGGCTTGTAAATAAGCCCCCCACCCCCCCCCCCCCCCTGGCTCTTAGGTGGCTCTTGCTGCCAAATAATTCTGGCGTAATATCCTGCCCTCCAACAGGTGGCACTGTCGCCTGTCACCGGCCACCCAACTCAACAATGCTCATGTATTCAATTTAGAAGGAAAGGTTCGGCCACCCTTCTGGGATCCAAATCTTTTACCAACACACGCCTTCGCTGCTGTTGCATTGGCCCACTGAGATCTTTTACCAGATGAAGATAATAGTACCTTTTAACAGAACACACACAAATCACATAGTATGTTGCTTTATATCATGGAATGTTTTAATTAACTGAATGATTAATAGACATTTGATAATAGTGCCTACTCTGTGTCCAAAGTCTGGATTTCTAACAGCATAAGCTACTGTTGCCCCACCTGGTGTTGCATATTTTAGCAACATGGGTCGAATAAAAGGTTGAAGCTGCCCTGCACGGTTCTGGCCTGTGACCCACAGGGTGCACCCGCTATTTTCAGCAACTACAATATTCGCCTGAGGTGTCTCGCAGTGTTTACATTCATATCTAGAATTATAGTGTCGGAAGGAAGGGCCATTGAACGGCCTGATCCGAATCTGTGATTTACTAATAACCGAAGTGACGATCCAACTGTTTTTAATTAACTGATAGAGCAGGTTACTGGAACAAGTAGGTCTGATCTCAGGTAATATTTCTCAGCCCAGGAAGAGTCCATCCCGAGGCGCGACTCGTCTCAAAGAATATTAAACGATAAACATGCAGGTGCCTCTAGGAGGTGCGTAGGGCTGGGGAGAGTCAGTCATGCGCCAGTCACAACACGAGGAGAAACGCGTGTCTCTGAAAATACGGTGGTCGAGGAAGGGCAAATGCACGTGTCAGGCAGAGCCTGGTTGATTCCTCCCCTGCCCTACATCATCGTAGGCCGGTGCCACTGGTCGGGCGGATTGAGGGTGACTGAGGTGCCCGGCATGACCTGAGGGACTCACTTCAAGTCCTGCTTGGTGACCGCTTGATGCCTCTGAAAGGAGTGCCGGTGGCTGAGGACGGCTGCGCGACCTGTCAAGGTGGCCTGGCTGGCTCGTCGCCAGCCCTCGTGCCCACAGACCGGTCCCTCTGAAAGGACGGTGGATTTGACGTCTCGAGCCAACAGATGTCCAACGCAGCTCCCCAGGCCCTCGCCCTGAGAGTAGAACCGTTTTCAATGTGGGGTCCCCTCTGAGGGCCTGCAGCCCGCCCCAGATCCCAACCCGAGAGAGTCTGTCTTCGAGGGACAAGGATGATCGTGTATCGAGGGGGCACGAGACCACCATCGAGGGGCAGGAATGTAGCCGCTGCTTCAGGGGGCCCACGCTCTGGGGGAAAGGTTCCACTGCGGGATTAGGCCTGGATGCTGTTGCGCGCTGTTATGGGCTTGAATTTGGGGTGCCACGGGGAGGGTTTACTGTGAATGGGGTTTTGCTTGGAGGGAGTCATACTGAAGTATTAATTCAGAATCCCAAATATAAGGCTTTACTCTTGTGGAGTGGGGCGTGGTAGAATTTACTCCGGGGGTAAACCGAGGAGAATTACACTTGAGTGGGGGCGGGAGGGACGTCATGGCATTGCTCCACGCTAGTGGAGAGGGTTTGACGTTTGGGGTGTCCATGGTGATGTGAGGCTTGCCGTGGGAGGTGTCACCTCATGGCAGAGGGTCTTGTGGTAGGGATTAATACTCGTATGTCTGTTGTCTGGGGGCAGTGGGTGTCCTCTGAGTCTGATAAACAAGTGGACCACAATGAAGGGAAACCCACGCACGTGTTTTCTAGAGAAAGTATCCCAGCCAGAGAACCACAAGCTGAAGACACGACAAATGTCTGTCACCCTAGAAACCCTCCGAAGAACGCCTTACATGGAGGGGACGTGACAACACCCTAGACAGGGAGGAAGTCCGGGAGAGACAGAAAGGGAGGCGACCAAGAGAGCGCCTTAGAGAGAGAGGGCCACAGGGAACACGGTTCAGTGAAGCAGCCTGCCTACCTGTAGGTGTTTTCTCTCATCTTGTGGCTGCGGTGATGAGTGGGGGGGGGCTCCTGCCATGGCTGTACCAACCCTGCAAAAAAAGAGGGTTGTTAAAATTGCAAGCAGAGACCCCACCCTAGGCAGAGGGCATGAACATCACTTATTGGCAGCATTCTTTCTAGTTCCGTCGTGGTGTTTTGTCTTCTCTGGGCGACAGCTGATGTTGATGCTGAGGCTGCAAAGGACTTGCACTCGCCTATCAAGTTGCCCCAATGGACGTGAAGCTTGCCACCTGTCCTCGCGGTGGCCCTCGTTTGTTTCCCCGTTGATCCTGGCTTGTCTAGAGTCTGAGCTGGTAAAGAACCCACGAGAAGGCGTGGAGCCACTTTTAACCTACCACCTACCCACGTGGTCCAAGAAATTACCGCAGCAGGAAACACAAGGGCCACCGTGGGCGGGACCGAGGAGGGCAGATGAGGAAGAAAGAGAGAGAGAGAAAGTTGGCCAAGGCGGGGTATTGGAGGGGGGCGGCAGCACTTGGGCTGAAAGGGAAGTAAACGGCGAGAGAAGATAGCAAGAAGCAACGAAGAGAGATAATGACGAGCAGCAGAACGGTAACCACAAGAAGTCTTTCTGCAACCCGAAGCGAGGAGGGAGGGGGTGGGGGCAGGTCAGAAGGGCGAGGCAATGGGGCATGGGCAGAGACGTCTTGTGAAGGCCGGGTGGCGCTACATGAAAAAGTATAAGGACCAAAGGGGTGGATTTAAAGGAGATAGATAGGCCGCGAGCCCAGAGAAAAAACCCACTCCTGACATGTGAGGCTTCAACCCTTTCTCCAGCCGAGGCGCCGACGCAGCGCCCCAAACTCCCAGCACTGACAACACAACTCCATCAAGTGTCTATCCCGGCCATCAGTGCCGGCACACGGCTGAAGGCTCGCGCCAGTAGAGCGCGAGACACAGGAGGACCGAGTGGTGTCAAGGCACATCACTGCGGAAGTTGCATCTTATCTCGGGAGGCGAGGGACTGAGCGTGACTCTTGTGTGTGAGGCACCAACAGCAGCTGAGACATTGGGAGGGAAGACTTGCACTCCTCAAACATCTGTACTCTGTTCACACCGAAAAACCACTGTAGGGTGCAGCTCGGGTGTAGACTCTGGATACCTCGGGTACTTGTTGAAACTACAAACTCTGAATATTCCCACAACCAGATGGGTCTAGCGGACGTAATGGCATATTGCTTTTGGAAATCAGCCATCTAACAAAATGTTACATATGAAAACGTTGTCACAAATGGGCGTTTTTTCCTACTAATTTGCAATATTTCGTACCTTTGCATGGGTGGCACCACTGCACAGCCCCAAAGACCACATCTACCCCTATACTTATCTATCAATGTAGCGCTTAACAGCCTTTTGTGTCGTGGACTCTCCGCCTACCCACACAAGTGCAGTGCCATTCTTATCGGGGGACATGTCAGAAACTCACAGTGGTAGGAAAAACAAAGTAGGTCGCACACTGCTCGTCATACCAGCAAATAGCCCCATAGAACTCTGGATAATGTAGTAGCAACGGTGAGTACGCCTATGCCACGAGTATGTCACTATAATGCCATCCCTGGACACGTGTTTCGAGGTAATTGCCTCTCGTCAGCAGGGAGCAGGTAGGTGTGTGGGGTGCCAAGTAGACTGCCAAAATATTAAAGGTAAAATACCTCTTACGGCGCGCAGGTGCGGAACCAAGGCTCGTCAGCCCAAATCGCTCGAGGGAGCTTAAATACATAAACAAAGTAGGTCGCACACTGCTCGTCATACCAGCAAATAGCCCCATAGAACAGAGTTCTATGGGGCTATTTGCTGCTATTTGCTGGTATGACGAGCAGTGTGCGACCTACTTTGTTTATGTATTTAAGCTCCCTCGAGCGATTTGGGCTGACGAGCCTTGGTTCCGCACCTGCGCGCCGTAAGAGGTATTTTACCTTTAATATTTTGGCAGTCTACTTGGCACCCCACACACCTACCTGCTCCCTGCTGACGAGAGGCAATTACCTCGAAACACGTGTCCAGGGATGGCATTATAGTGACATACCCGTGGCATAGGCGTACTCACCGTTGCTACTACATTATCCAGAGTTCTATGGGGCTATTTGCTGGTATGACGAGCAGTGTGCGACCTACTTTGTTTATGTATTTAAGCTCCCTCGAGCGATTTGGGCTGACGAGCCTTGGTTCCACACCTGCGCGCCGTAAGAGGTATTTTACCTTTAATATTTTGGCAGTCTACTTGGTACCCCACACACCTACCTGCTCCCTGCTGACGAGAGGCAATTACCTCGAAACACGTGTCCAGGGATGGCATTATAGTGACATACTCGTGGCATAGGCGTACTCACCGTTGCTACTACATTATCCAGAGTTCTATGGGGCTATTTGCTGGTATGACGAGCAGTGTGCGACCTACTTTGTTTATGTATTTAAGCTCCCTCGAGCGATTTGGGCTGGCGAGCCTTGGTTCCGCACCTGCGCGCCGTAAGAGGTATTTTACCTTTAATATTTTGGCAGTCTACTTGGCACCCCACACACCTACCTGCTCCCTGCTGACGAGAGGCAATTACCTCGAAACACGTGTCCAGGGATGGCATTATAGTGACATACTCGTGGCATACGCGTACTCACCGTTGCTACTACATTATCCAGAGTTCTATGGGGCTATTTGCTGGTATGACGAGCAGTGTGCGACCTACTTTGTTTATGTATTTAAGCTCCCTCGAGCGATTTGGGCTGACGAGCTTTGGTTCCGCACCTGCGCGCCGTAAGAGGTATTTTACCTTTAATATTTTGGCAGTCTACTTGGCACCCCACACACTTACCTGCTCCCTGCTGACGAGAGGCAATTACCTCGAAACACGTGTCCAAGGATGGCATTATAGTGACATACTCGTGGCATAGGCGTACTCACCGTTGCTACTACTTTATCCAGAGTTCTATGGGGCTATTTGCTGGTATGACGAGCAGTGTGCGACCTACTTTGTTTATGTATTTAAGCTCCCTCGAGCGATTTGGGCTGACGAGCCTTGGTTCCGCACCTGCGCGCCGTAAGAGGTATTTTACCTTTAATATTTTGGCAGTCTACTTGGCACCCCACACACCTACCTGCTCCCTGCTGACGAGAGGCAATTACCTCGAAACACGTGTCCAGGGATGGCATTATAGTGACATACTCGTGGCATAGGCGTACTCACCGTTGCTACTACATTATCCAGAGTTCTATGGGGCTATTTGCTGGTATGACGAGCAGTGTGCGACCTACTTTGTTTATGTATTTAAGCTCCCTCAAGCGATTTGGGCTGACGAGCCTTGGTTCCGCACCTGCGCGCCGTAAGAGGTATTTTACCTTTAATATTTTGGCAGTCTACTTGGCACCCCACACACCTACCTGCTCCCTGCTGACGAGAGGCAATTACCTCGAAACACGTGTCCAGGGATGGCATTATAGTGACATACTCGTGGCATAGGCGTACTCACCGTTGCTACTACATTATCCAGAGTTCTATGGGGCTAGTTGCTGGTATGACGAGCAGTGTGCGACCTACTTTGTTTATGTATTTAAGCTCCCTCGAGCGATTTGGGCTGACGAGCCTTGGTTCCGCACCTGCGCGCCGTAAGTGGTATTTTACCTTTAATATTTTGGCAGTCTACTTGGCACCCCACACACCTATCTGCTCCCTGCTGACGAGAGGCAATTACCTCGAAACACGTGTCCAGGGATGGCATTATAGTGACATACTCGTGGCATAGGCGTACTCACCGTTGCTACTACATTATCCAGAGTTCTATGGGGCTATTTGCTGGTATGACGAGCAGTGTGCGACCTACTTTGTTTATGTATTTAAGCTCCCTCGAGCGATTTGGGCTGACGAGCCTTGGTTCCGCACCTGCGCGCCGTAAGAGGTATTTTACCTTTAATATTTTGGCAGTCTACTTGGCACCCCACACACCTACCTGCTCCCTGCTGACGAGAGGCAATTACCTCGAAACACGTGTCCAGGGATGGCATTATAGTGACATACTCGTGGCATAGGCGTACTCACCGTTGCTACTACATTATCCAGAGTTCTATGGGGCTATTTGCTGGTATGACGAGCAGTGTGCGACCTACTTTGTTTATGTATTTAAGCTCCCTCAAGCGATTTGGGCTGACGAGCCTTGGTTCCGCACCTGCGCGCCGTAAGAGGTATTTTACCTTTAATATTTTGGCAGTCTACTTGGCACCCCACACACCTACCTGCTCCCTGCTGACGAGAGGCAATTACCTCGAAACACGTGTCCAGGGATGGCATTATAGTGACATACTCGTGGCATAGGCGTACTCACCGTTGCTACTACATTATCCAGAGTTCTATGGGGCTAGTTGCTGGTATGACGAGCAGTGTGCGACCTACTTTGTTTATGTATTTAAGCTCCCTCGAGCGATTTGGGCTGACGAGCCTTGGTTCCGCACCTGCGCGCCGTAAGTGGTATTTTACCTTTAATATTTTGGCAGTCTACTTGGCACCCCACACACCTATCTGCTCCCTGCTGACGAGAGGCAATTACCTCGAAACACGTGTCCAGGGATGGCATTATAGTGACATACTCGTGGCATAGGCGTACTCACCGTTGCTACTACATTATCCAGAGTTCTATGGGGCTATTTGCTGGTATGACGAGCAGTGTGCGACCTACTTTGTTTATGTATTTAAGCTCCCTCGAGCGATTTGGGCTGACGAGCCTTGGTTCCGCACCTGCGCGCCGTAAGAGGTATTTTACCTTTAATATTTTGGCAGTCTACTTGGCACCCCACACACCTACCTGCTCCCTGCTGACGAGAGGCAATTACCTCGAAACAAGTGTCCAGGGATGGCATTATAGTGACATACTCGTGGCATAGGCGTACTCACCGTTGGTACTACATTATCCAGAGTTCTATGGGGCTATTTGCTGGTATGACGAGCAGTGTGCGACCTACTTTGTCACAGTGGTAGGAAATTCGTGGCTACCTGCAGATTCCAGAAGATTTCCTCACAGAAATTTGGGGAAAATGTGTGTTTTTAGTCAAAGTTTGAGGTTGTCAGGGCATTGTGAATAAGACAATTTTATGAGCTCCACACAAAGCGCACAACTCCCCCAGGTGTCTAGGTTTCAGAACTGTCCGGATCTGGTAGGCTTTCCCAGCTGGCAGCCTACCAAAGCCCAAAAAGTGCAGCCATTCACCATTGCAAGGGGGAAAACATTGAGAGTTAGCCACACTCTCCTGGCCAACATGTAAAAACAACAACCAAAATAATCAAATGTACTTTGTGTGCCATTAGGATGGGATTTTTTATTCCACAGGAGAGCAGAAAGACTGTTGAGGCTTTAGAGGTGAGGGTGGCAGCTGATGTTGGAATGGGCTAGAATCACCCCATTAGTTAAAAAAAATATATATTCCTGCCATACAGTGGGATTTCTGCTCCCCCAGGAGCAAATTGGAGTCAAACCTCCTCTTTGCCCAGGGGAAGGGGAGAGGGCATTAAAACTGGTTTGTCTCCTTATGGGGTGGGAGTGTGGCCAATGCCAGATTGTAACACCCACACCTCTTTCTTTTGTCCCAAAGGCAAAATCCCTAGTGTCAGGAGGACTTTCTAGTCCCCCTGGAGGTAGATTTGGGGCATTCTCCCCAATTGTGACAAACCTCCTATCTGCCACCAGGAGGTTAGAAATACACTATTGCACCTTCTGGGGCAGTGTATAGCATCGTAGGCCGCACCCTGCTTTTATTTGTTTAAGTTCGGTTTTGAAATCCCTGGTGTTTAGCGGGCTTTCTGTCCCCTCAGGGGAGCACATTGGGGGTGAATATCTTTATTCAACCCGGGGGTGGAGGGGGTTGGGGGGAAGGGAAGGGAAGGGATGGGCGGAAAATCTACTGGGTCAAGGAGTGGGGAAAAGATTTAGGGCATTCTCCCCAATTGTGACAAACCGCCTATATGCCACCAGGGGATTAGAAAGACCATATTACCTCATGAAGGATACCATGATTGAGGGCTTTGGACTCACCACTGAGAAGTACAGGATTAAGTTCAGGGAGACTCACAAAACCTCAAGCCAGTCCTGGGTAGATTTTGTTGACTTCTCAGTCAAAACATTTGGAGGCTGGATAAAAGGCAGCCAGGTGCAAGATTAGGAAAGTCTCTATAATTTATTAAGTAATTGTACATCTGAATAACTGCATCAGTACATAGTGGACCTAGTTAGCTTGTACCCGAGAGCTGGGAAAAAAGACTGGTCACTGGGTCGAAAAAAGGGTGTCCAGAAAAAACCAAGATGAGGGTGACCAAAAGAAAGGGGTTACTGCTCTCACCCAAGGGAAAGATGAGTCTTCTAAAGCCCCTCAAAAAAACCTGTTCAGGAGGGTTGGCCCAGAGACACTTCCCAATCCAAGGGTGGGTACCAGGGTAAACACTAGGATCCTAAGAAGGCATAGTGTCATCTCTGTAAGCAGAATGGACACTGAACTTGGGACTCTTCCTGCCTTAAAAGGGTTACCATTTGTCCAGCACCCCACAGGGGTTGCTAGTCTCCAGATGGGATCCATGGTGTGTCCTGACCAAGTCAGAGAGCACACCGAAGCTTCTTTAATCTCAGAGGGAGGGCTGTATGTAGCTACCGTGGCTGTTTGGCCCAGTAGCCTGAAGAAACACAGACAAGAGCCACATATCAATGGGGTGGAAGTAGAGGCCCTGAGGGATAAAGGTGCATGTGTCACCACTGTGACTGAAAAACTGATAACTTCAGAACAGCACTTAACTGGAAAGACATATCAGTTATCACTGCTGATAACATTATCAAGGTTCATCCCATGGCTATGGTGACCTTGGAATGGGAAGTGGCTACTGGCCAAAAAAAGGTGGCCATGCTCTCTGCAATTCCAGTAGAATGTCTGCTAGGTAATGATCTGGAGACCTTAGTATGGGCTGAGGTAGAGATGAGAACCCATACAGCCATGCTGGGAATACCTGAATGGGTGTGTGTAAAAACGAGCACAAAGCAAAGCCCAGGGTGAAAAAGAGGTATTGCAGCCTGGAATAATGGATCAAACCTCCAAGAGAAAAGGTAGGAAGACTGGGAAAACAACTTCTGAAGAGACACAAGCTCATGTCCCCTCTCCTCAGAGAGACCTGTCAGCCCTTGAGGGAACTGAATCTCAGAAGCTTGGGCCTTACGTGGCAAAGCTTCTAGTGTTGTGTACTTCCTATAGGGAGCCTTCTTGGGATCAAGATCAAGATCCGCATGACCGTGTTCAGCCATACATAGCTGTAAGACATTTTTTTACATTAACAAGTCCAGTTCAATTGTACATTGTTTTTTAAACATTAGCAATCGTACACCACTCCTCATTCACACACACCACTCATACACACAGTTAAATTAGAAAAACCTTTGGTTCTAATAGAAAACACCAAAGGTGTCTCCGTCCATAACAACTTGAAGTAAGTCCCGCCTGTTAAGGTGTCCACAAAAGTATATTCAATTTGTTAAGTTTAACATCATTTTGAAACTACCGAGAATCAGAACAACAGAGGCGGACTTGAAGTACATATGACAGGAGAACACAAGAAGGAAGGCCTTTGGTGTTTTCTATTAGAACCAAAGTTTTTTCTAATTTAACTGTGTGTATGAGTGGTGTGTGTGAATGAGGAGTGGTGTACGATTGTTTGTCAGAATTGTACCTTTGCCATTAAGTCAGTAGAGTTCCAGTTTTGTTTTGAATGTACTTATTGTTGTCCTTAATTCTTTTTCTTATGTGTACATCAGTTGTCATTATGTTTGTGTGTCCAGATTATATTTTCGTGATAATTAATTCACTGTGTAAAAAATAGATCTTTTGCGATTAAAATACTATTAATTAGTACGCCCGTAGTTGTTTTTCTTTTCTTCTACGGTCAAATAGCTCAATTATTTGTCAGCATTGGCACTCGTGGTAGTTCTATTTGTTCATTGGCTCAGCCTTGCTGACTAGAGCCACACCCATTCTTGTTCTGAAAAAGATTGTGTGGAGAAAGCATTCTGGCCCCATTTCTGGCTAGGAGGTTGGTTAACGTTCTAGTGTTTTCTTCACACGCGCCTAAAGCAAGCCCGTCTGTGCCCATCCGCGTCTGGTCGTCGCCAGGAGCCAGGACCCCTGCCTCTTTTAAGGTAAAAAATAACGCTACTTATCGTTATCACTACTCAGCAGCTATCTTACACCAAATGAGAGTACAGAATAAGACTAGTCCAACACAACAACTCTAATGTACTAACAGCTATCCACATATACTAGAGAGCCCAGTGGCCTGTTATAATTGTCATTTCAAAAGTAACTACAATGCAGGGAACTGCATGGGGAAGGATCCCTCCCCCACCAAAACGGAGTATGAGCCAAAAAGTTTCCTCTGCAACATAAGGTTGCTACCTAAGCATGTAACTGAAATATGGGACGCATTGACATTGTTGGTCCGCTTGACCCTCAAACAGCATCAGGAAACAGATTTATTTTGGTAGCAGTTGATCATCCCTACAGGCATCTTGAGGTAATTCCCCTTAGGACTGTCACTGCTCCTGCAGTTGCCAGGGCCCTCTTAAGTATTTTTACAAGAGTAGGTTTCCCTAAGGAGGTGATTTCTGATAGAGATAGTAACTTCATGTCTGCTTACCTGACAGCCATGTGGATTGAATGTGGGGGGAAATACAAGTTCACCACTCCATATCACCCACAAACCAATGGCCTTATTGAAAGGTTTAACAAGTCCATGAAAGGTATGATCATGGGACTCACCGAAAAATTCAGAAGGAGATGGGATGCCCTGTTGCCATGCCTGGTTTTCGCCTACAGAGAGGTGCCAATGTAAGCAGTGGGCTTTAGTCAATTTGAGCTTCTGTTTGGTTATCCTATTAGAGGTCCACTGAGTCTGGTAAGGGAAGGCATGGAGAAGCGCCTCAAAGAACCCAAGCTGGACATAATAAACTTTGAACCGACACGTGCCATGGGGTGGTCTGTAAGGATTATTGCCCAGGTGCTGCTCCTGTGCCCAATGTGCCGAACAAAAGAATTGTCTCTTCTCCCTCTCAGTTGGATGTAGCCACCAATTTACCACAGGATTTTATCTATAGAGAGTCGGTTGTGGCGGATCCAGATATCAAGATTCTTTGCTGGAACGTCGCGGGTCTTTCAAGGAAGCTGGGACTCCCGGACTGGAATGGGCTTGTGGAGGGTTACTCCATTTGCATTTTCCAGGAAACATGGTGTAGGGAACCCTGCCACAAGGTAGGTTATTCAACTTACTTTGTCCCTGCTGTCCCCTCAGTTTCAGGGAAGGGACGCCCTTCGGGCGGTCTCCTCATATGGGTTGATATTGCTCTTGACTGTCAGGTGGTTCAGCATCCTACCAATTCTCCCGACCTCCTCAATATTACTATAAAGGGTGCACGGGGTGGCCTCTTCTTGGACATTTTTAACGTCTATGCGAGAGGCACGAAGGGTGGTATACTATCGGCCACAATATCCTTACTAGAAGGTCTGCTTAGGCAGCGCCCCAATAAATCTCGCATCTTGGTGGCAGGAGATTTGAATTGCACGTTTGAGCCCCTGGGCCAGGACGATATATTGGGAAGTGGTGAGGAGGACTCTAGGAGGGGTATTCCTGCCCTTGCGCTGCCTCCCATCAAGAGGTGGACCCAAGTGGCGGTACAGATCAACTCACTTAACATGGAATTTGATCTTAGGGCTGTCAATGGGAGGTCCAAGTCTGACCTAGTGGGTGCCCATACTTATAATAGGCCAAATCATACGTCCAGAATTGATTACATTCTTCTTGACGTTAGTCTATGGAGCACTCTGAAGGATATGGAGATCATACCTACCATTGAGAGTGACCATAATCTCCTCTCACTCACCCTTTTTTCCCAGTGGTTAACTGTTAAGGGGGGATTATCATCCTATACAGCACCTATTTCCCACGAAGTTCTCCCATCTAATTGTGGTAGACGGCTGAAGTGGGCAAAGCTTATTATGTCCGAAGAGAAAGTGGCGGATATAGGGGCACTCCTGGCTGCAGCACTGTGCAAGTCGGAGTTGCTGACTCGATCGCCCGAGGAGACTACGCAGACTCTCTGCGACTTAACTAGGGCATTGAGTAACCTATTTATTCTCCCTAGCATGGCCTCCCGTGTTAACAACAGGAAGTTGCTGCCGAAATCGCAGTGTTGGTTTACAAAAAAATGCAGAGTCAAGAAAAAAGCGCTGGTAGGGGCTGTTAAATCTAAATCCCAGATAGCTATCAGGCTTGCAAGGAAAGATTACTCCCAGACTTTAAAGGCAGCAAAAAGAGAGGGGGAGGAGAAGTTCTGGGCGGACCTCCTGGCTGCAAGCCTGGAAAGGAATGCAAGGGGATTTTGGTAAGATCTAGGGATAGGCCTGTTGACACTTTGCTGACATGTAATATCCCAGCCCAGAATTGGTTTAGCCACTTCCTGCCCCTTTATACCCCTGTCGAGGGGGTTCTTAATGACTCCTTTACTCTGATGGTTGAGGCAGTGGACACTGAGGCGTATCCCTTTACCGACAGAGAAGTGGAGCTCGTAATCAAGTCCCTGGTCCCCCTAAAAGCTGCTGGGCCTGATGGGTCACCCGGTGATTTGTTACGTGCTAATCCTAAGCAATGGGGGAAGTTGGTTTCCACCCTATTGAATGCAATTATGGGGGGAGCATCTGTACCGGAATCTTGGAAAGGGGCGGAGGTTGTCCCGATATTCAAGAAGGGATGCCGGGACAACCCCGCCAACTACAGGCCCATAAGCCTTATTGATTCATCCCAAAAGGTGGTAGGGAAGGTGATTCTGGGGAGAATCCTCCAATGGGTAGATGACAATAAGATTTTATCTGATTTCCAGGCTGGTTTTCGCTCTGGAACCGGGACTATCGAGCAAGTCTTCAGACTGGCCCTCTTGTTTTGGAAGGTGGTGGTGCTGGGCAAGGGCAGTCTTTATTTGGCCTTTATTGACCTCAAGACTGCCTTTGGCCTGGTACCTAAGGAGGAACTGTGGAGGGTCTTGCAGGGTTTGGGGGTGCCGTCCTATATCCTATCACTTCTGATAAAACTACATACAGAAAATTATGCACAGGTGCGGTGGGGTAAGAATGGGGAGAAAACAGATAGAATTCCAGTAAGTAGGGGTGTCCGCCAGGGATGTGTGTTAGCTCCCACCCTATTCTCTCTTTATGTGAATGGGGTGGTTGAGCATTTGCTACAAGAACCTGCTGATGCACCGTCCCTGGCGGGCACTCGGATCCCTACACTGCTTTTTGCAGATGATACCCTCCTTATTGCAAAGTCCCCCCAGGGCCTCCAAAAACTTCTTAAACGCTTCCAGGAGTTTTGTTCCCTTAGGGGATTGGTGATCAATGTCGATAAGACCAAATATTTGATCATGAATCCACCTGGGAAACTGGGGCGCCCTCCCGTGTTGAACTCTGCTTGCCTGGAGAGGGTCTCAGAGTTTGATTACTTGGGAATCCGCCTTAGTGACTCTATGTGTTGGACTCCGCACATCAATAAGATGCTCCTTAACCACAAAAGGGTGGGTGGTGCTTTGCTCAGGGAACATCGTACTTCCACAAAACAATTTATTGCCCCAGTTGTGGAGATTTATAAAGCTAGAGGGGTTAGTGCTGCTTTATATGGGGCAGAGTTGTGGGGCATAGGCAATCTTGACGTGCTTGCAAAATCAGAGAGCAAATTTTTGAAAGATCTGATGGCTCTCCCTTTGAGTACACCCACAGTTCCAGTTTTGTTGGACTTAGGCTGTAGATCAATTGCGGACCAAGCTCGACTACGTCGTTTGCTCTTGTGGGCCCGCTTGTGGAGGGTCCCTGAACTAGCCTCCTATGCGGAGGGACTGTCCGAGGTGATGTCTATGGGGGGCTGGTGTAAGATTAAATGGTTGAGGGACGTTAAACATCTTTTGGGGGAGTTGGGCCTAGGTGAAGCTTGGGTTACTCGATCTGCCCCTCCCAAAGCCACTCTAAAGAAATTGTATTGGGATTGGGTTTCGTTTAAACTTACTGTTGATCCATGCCAATGTAAGTCAACTGTAGCCTTTTTGAGGATTAAAGACGTGGTAGCTTACGAACCATATCTCGATATGATTTCTATTCCTTTTGATAGGGCCTTATATTTTAAATTCAGAGTAGGGATCCTACCTGTAGGTGATTTGATATCCCGGTGGAAATTGTCCCCCCAGCCCTCCCCCTTTTGTGCCCTCTGCTCCAAAGGGTCGAGACTGTGGCACATATTCTTTTTGAATGCCCTGACTATTGCTCTCCCAGGAGGTATTGGCTCAGACCACTTTGTAGACAGTTGGGAACTCGCAATCACACAGTCGCCCTGCGTATTTTACTGTCCGACACATCCACTTTGGTGGTTTGTGCTGTGTCTAAATTTTTAAAGTGGTCCTGGTTGATTCGTGCAAAAAGGCTTTCCGTATCAATTTAATTCTGATCTTAACTGTACTAATTGTATTTATTAAGTATTGTTTTTATTGTCTTGTTGGAAAAGTGTTTTTTCTGCTGTTTTTTTTAACTGTTGAATTGCTTTTAAGATATTTTATGTATCGAAATAAAGCCTATCAATCAATCAATAATAAACTTTGTGCTTGACCTTCGTTGAAGGATGGCTGAGTACAGAGAGAAAGCATCCCACAATCTTGAGGCATGCCCAGAGCTCCAGAAGCAATGGTTTGATCAAAAGGCTGCACTGGTTGAGTTGCAGCCAAGGCAAAAAGTATGGTGTATGGAGCCTGTGGCACCTAATTCCCTTCAGGACAAATGGAGTGGGCCCTACTCTATCCTTGAGAGAAAAGGGGAGGTCACCTACTTGGTGGATCGTGGTACTGCCAGGAGCCATCACAGGGTCATCCATGTGAACCGCCTTAAACCTTTTTATGGCAGGGTTGATGTTACCATGCTCATGGTCACTGATGAGGATAAGGAAGAAGAGAGTAAACCTCACCCTGGCCTCTTCTCTAACAACCCTAAATAATGGTCTGTTGAAGAAGTTGTCTTTTCAGACACCCTCACTGCCCAACAGCAAACTGACTGCAGGCAAATCCTAAGGCCGTATGCTGAGCTCTTTTCATTAACCTTCGGTCAGGCAACCTGGTGCACACATGATGTGGGCAACGGGGGAAAGCCTACCTGTCACAAACAACATTTACAGGCAGTCTGATCAAGTTAAGAAAGGAATCAGAGCTGAAGTCAGCAAGATGCTGGAGATAGGGATGATTGATCCCTCTGAGGGTCCCTGGGCCATCCCAGTGGTCTTAGTCCACAAACCTCATTCCAAGGGAGGTAAACCAGAGCTGAGGTTTTGTGTGGACTACGGGTGTCTCAATGCAGTCATGAAGGCTGGTGCTCACCCCATTCAAAGGGCAGATGAGCTAATTGACTGGTTGGGTGCAGCCAAGTTTCACAGTACTTTTCATTTGGAATCAGAGTACTGGTAAATTGGGCTCACCCCCAGAGCCAAAGAGCAATCAGCATTCTCCACCCCAAATGAGCATTATCAGTTTACTGTAATGCCCTTTGGTTCAAAGAATGCCCCTGCAACATTCCAAATGCTGGTGAACGAAGACTTGGCTGGGCTGGAGTCTTTTAGTGCAGCATATCGTGATTATATTGCTGTCTATAGCTCCATTTGGCAGGCTCACCTGATCCACCTTGGAAACCTTGAGGCCCTGCAGAAGGCAGAACTCACTATCAAGACAAGCAAGTGCCAAATAGGGTAGGTTTCAGTTGGACCACATTGTTGGTGGAGGCCAAGTACAACCTTTACAGCCCAAGATCCAGATTATTCTGCACTGGGAGGCTTCAACAAACCAGCCTTGATTGGCTTGACTGGGTACTACAGGAGGTTTGTGAAAGGGCATGGTACTATTGTGGCACCCCTCACAGAACTGACATCTAAAAAGCAACCAAAGAAAGTAAACTGGACGGTGAGCTGTCGAAAGGCTTTTGACACACGGGTAAATGGTACCTATGGTACCTAGTGTATGGATACTAAGGAGTGTCCTTATGAGCTGCAGCATGTATTATGCCACCCAAAAGGACCCAGCCCAAAAAAAGGCATGCAGACTGCCATTACAAGATGTGTGAAAGGGCGAAAGGCCTAAAAATACAACATTGCACACTCTCTGTGTGAAATGCCCAGGTACACTGCATGTCTTATATGTAAGTCACCCCTACAGCAGGGTGCAATATATAACAAGTGCAAGCACATCTGCACAAGCAGATATGTCCCTGTGATGTGTAGTTACCTTACAAAGACATTGCAAGTGATCAGGAAGCCGTCCAAAGTATATATACTGGGCACTGGTCATTACGAGTTACCCAGCTACAAAATGGCAACACTGATACTCATTATCAAACACCTTGTATCAATAAATCTATACTGATGCCAGTATCAGATTTATTGTAACATGCACCAAGAGGACACCTTAGAGGTGCTTCATGAAAACCTACTAGTCATCTAGTGTGTTTGTTGACTGGTATCGTGTAGCCGGACGCCACAGACATATTTCTGTCCCCCTGTAGGTGAGAGCCCGTGCTCTCAGATGCCAGAAACAATGACTGCGCCGGAGGAAGGGAGTAACACTTCCTCTAGCATGATGGCTAGAGATTTAGCATACCAATGGCAGAGGCTTCAAAGCCTCTGCCACATTTCATATGCGACAGCTGCTTCACCCCAGACCTGGGGAATGCTACCCCCTGTCTTGGGGCCCATATGGTACTAGAGCAGGCAAGAAATGAGATAGTCAGTAGGCGTGTTGCACCTTCAGGCAAGGCACACCCCTCTAGGACACCTGAAGTGGACGGCCAAGGAAGTGTTTTTACAGTTATGGGTTTGGTAAAACTAGGAACTCTGGGTCAGGATTATGCCAATTTTCCACAGGAAGTGGTCATATAGGGGGTGTTAATATTGAAAAAGTTGAAGTTAATGTGAATAACGATACATTGAGATACAAAAACAAAATTGCATCTTTCTTGACAAATTCGCCCGTTGTGAACTCCAAGCCAAGCCCAACTCAGAAATACATAGTTAGGCAGGCCCTGAGACCCATGCCTGGGGTTACTGATTGACAGATCACAAATGGGGTAGCACGTAGCCAGCAGATAAACGCACAAACAGGACATCCCAGATCAGTCCCACAGATAGGCGCTGCGACACCGCAATGGTCCAGGGAGATGGCCCCAATATGCAGGAGGGTTGCCCGCATTCCCAAAACACCATAAAGTCAGATGCCACATGAAGTTAGGTACACTTAGCCAATCAGGACACAGCACACACAGTACAGGCAGTGATCACGAGCTCACCATACCGGACATCTGGATACGTTACCTACTGGCCCCATTGTGTCCACGCAATGTCGAGGCCCACCTGGATTCTTAATCCAGTGCATCAATGTATGGCTCCAAAGACAGCAGTCCGCATTCCTTTCCAAAAAATGACTGGCCTGAACCATTTTATTGCATCTAATGAACTTTATAAAAGTCTATGTTAGACCGATTGTAAATTGAGACAGTCCTCAGACCCTACGCCTGTGACTATGCTCCCTGCCACACTGTTTAGTTAAATGAACTGTTCCTGTTTTGCCAAACACCTCTTGTTTTGTCAAAGTATTTCATGTTCAAGCAACATTTTTGGTGAGCCACCATCGAGGCTGATTGGTACCTCGAACCTGACTTCAGCCAAAGGAAGGAGACCCCACCCGCATGGATTCACTTTTGTGCAAGAAGGAAGTTGAGCAGGTGCCGCAATTGATTGAAAATCCTGCTGAATCCATAGTGCAGATGTCCGTCCTGAATCAGCCATCACAGAGGTTAAGAGACTACATCAGAACCTTAGCAAAGCATATGGTGTATGACAAACTAGTGAAAAGCGCAACAAGATACCTTGAGCACCCTGCCACTGACAGAAATCTAGCATATTACCTATTTTATATGTCCTTGCTGAGTAGTAACTAGGCAGCCTCAGAGGCGATCCCGTTGAAGTCACCTTTTTTTGATAGCATGCTAGGAAAGGTGAATATTTCTTTTACTTATTGTCAGAGTTGACACCTTAATCTTTTTTTTAGTCTAAAACAGGTTCTCAATGCCACCCGTTTTCCAACACTGTTGGTATCTTTTTTTATTTTATTTTTTTAGACTTTATTTATCTTTATTTATCAATTTTACAAAACAAGAATAAATACAAAACAAAGGCCAATACTTATCCAGTAGTAGAAGGGTTAAAAGTAAAGACAATGCTTTCAGATACATCAAGCAAAGCATGACATTCGGGGACTGAGCAAACCTACATAATAATTCGGAATTGTCCTTTGGTACAATCAAGCTTAAAATGCATATTATTGTGAGGCTCTCATTCTTATATGTTGGAAATTAGGAAGTGGCATTGTGGTCAGTTACTAAGAGGTAGTCCCTGAGAGGTTGCTAGATACCTTTTTGCATGGAAGTAGGTGGTTGCTGCATGGCATACCCTTCACTAGTAGGGTCACATGTAATTAGACTGGTAAGCCAAGCTTTGACAGTTGGTCTGATGCCACTACCACAGTGTAACACTATCTCCCTTTTAGTCACTAATAACACCATGGCAGTGTACCTACACACTGATTTGCGAACATCGGCCACATAGCTAAGAAGCGCCTTCAAGGGGTCTGGGAAAAGCTCAATGCCAGTCATTAATGAGAGACGTTTAAATATTTTGACCCAGTACATATCAATATGCAGACAGGTTCAAGAGAGGTGTGCAAAGTCTGCATCAGGTGTATTGCATTTCGGACAGGTGGAGAACCTGGCAGGACCAATTCTGGCAAGTGAGCAAGGAGTGACATATGCCCTGTGCAGAAATGTAAAGTGAAGCAGCTTGTGTCGGTGGTTTAGGGATACTAGTATAATTTGCGAACAGCAGTAAAGCCATTCTTTGGCAGGTCGGGCTGGACTGTTCCCATGAGGCACAGGGTCAGACTGATTTGCATATGGCCATGTCTGAACTGGGGTGGCAGAGTGGGCTAAAGAACGGTGATGGATCAGACCCAGATCTGTTGACTGGGTGTGAGTGTTTGATTGGTTCTGATGCTCCGTCCATCACCACCCCCTTTTGTACTGCTTTGTTCGCCATAAGTTGGCAGGGTATGCTCAGACGTGAGTCCCTTGCTCACTTTGCCACTGGATTCAAGCAAGCCTGGCTGAAGACGGCTGAAATGCCAGAAACCGGTCCTAGGAAGCTTGTTTCCGGTCCAGGGAAGGCATGGCTTGGCAGTTCGGGCTGGACTGTTCCCATGAGGCACAGGGTCAGACTGATTTGCATATGGCCATGTCTGAACTGGGGTGGCAGAGTGGGCTAAAGAACGGTGATGGATCAGACCCAGATCTATTGACTGGGTGTGAGTGTTTGATTGGTTCTGATGCTCCGTCCATCACCACCCCCTTTTGTACCGAAGTGAGCAAGGAGTGACATATGCCCTGTGCAGAAATTTAAAGTGAAGCAGCTTGTGTCGGTGGTTTAGGGATACTAGTATAATTTGCGAACAGCAGTAAAGCCATTCTTTGTCTGATAGTGCACGACCCAGGTCCACCCCCATTTTTCCTGCGTCTTCCCGTCCTCAGCAGGTTTCAGGCAAACGCAGGCTTTGTAGAGTTTAGAGATCAATCCCCCCCCCCCCCCCTCGGAGTCTGAAATTAATAATGGCAATGGGGAATATTCATCGGTAGCTATGGAATAGGAAGGGACACAGGCAGGAAGAAGGACATGGAGCTGGCGTAGAAGAGAGAGGTCCATCTGTGTGGCATGTGAAAATCTGGTGTTATCTGTATGTGAGATAACATGACCGTTAGGAAAGACGTCTCCCATCGTGTGCAAATCAAACTTGCTGAGAGTGTGTTGTACCAATTTTTCCCGCGTCGGTGGGATCCAGGGGTTGTTAACCAGTGGAAGTAAAGAAGAGTACAAGGGACCTGTCCCCAGGAGGCGGTTGAGTTTCTGCCCACCTCTTTGCGGAAAGAGTTTGTATATCAGTGGGGTTAAGTTTAATTCCTTTTGGTAAGATGATGACAAAGGGATTTCCTCTGCCTGGCAATGCTCTGGAATGGAATAAGGTAGTCTGACATCTGCGTGGAACCAGTGTGATGTGAATTGACACTGCACCGTCAAGTAATATAGTTGAAAGTCAGCCCCTGTCATATGGAAGGACGAGTGTATCCCACCGAATCCGGGGGCCTGCGTCCAGCCCAGATGATGCATAGCTGCAAATCCCGGAGGGTATGGAAAAAGAAGAGGTAAAGGAAGAAGTGCTGGACAAACATTTTGATAATGCCTACCCAACCCACCATGGAAATCGGGAGGCACAACCACCGTTCAACTTGGATTGTGAGTTTTTCGATGGCTGGACCGTAATTCAGACAAAACACCTGGTCGTTATCCCTGTGAATCATGATATCTTGGTATTTAGTGGAGTCACCTCACCATTGAAGTGGGTACATTCACATGGCAATGCTAAGGTAGCGTTGGTAAGCGGAAACAATTCTGATTTTGCCCAATTGACATGAAGTCCAGAGAGTCCCTCAAACCGAATAATTTCCCGAAAAATGGTAGTAAGATTTTGGGCAGTGTGACGGATGAATAATAAAATATTGTCCGCATACATGAAGATGAGTAAAGGGCCAGGTCAAAAACAGAGGCCACGATGAATGTGTTTTTCCTACAATTGCCACACCAGTGTATCCATGACAATAGTAAAAAGTAGTGGTGACAGGGTGCAACCCTGTCTCATCGCCTGGCAACCACAAATGTGTCAGTAAGTGAACCATTCATTTGAAGCTGTAACACCAGTTCGGAGTAAAGAAGCACGATCAGTGCTATGAACCCGTTAGGGAGCCCAGGTTTCCTCAACGTCACCTGATGGAAAGGCCATTCCAGAGAATCAATGGCCTTTTCCGCGTCAAGGAGTGCAATCTGCGGGTCTAGTACCTTGAAAAATCTCTTTGACCTAACTGAAACCTACTTGACCTCTGTCTCTGAAAGAGGAGAAAATGTGACAGGATAACAAGATTTAAAGGCATCTTTATTGCTCATTCACTTTGTGAGCAATAAAAATGCCTTTAAATCTTGTTATCTTGTCACAGTTGCTCTTTTTTCAGAGAATGAGGACAAAAGTTAGATTGTCTTCTTACTTGCCAGAAAGGGGGAGTAGGACCTAAAAATAGCTTGTCCTCATTTAATCTGGCTCGCAAATGCCATTGGGCAAGTGGATTTTTCGAGCCCTGTCCAAGAATTGGGGGATGAGAATATGTTTATATGCTTTACAAAACATACCCGTCAGGCCATCGAGGCCAGGGGCTTTAGTGCCATCCAAGGCAACAATGGCCGGGGCAATCTCCTCTGCAGAAAAATGCTCACTCAGAAATTGCCGCTGTGCATCTGTGATCCATACCATTGCAACCTCATCTAAATAGGTTGCTCTGGCGTCATCTCTCCCCATGAGTCTGATGGAATACAAATGCTCATAGTAGTGGAGTAGCGCACAAGTAATGTTGGCCTTACTGGTGACCGGTTCGCTATTATTAAGGAGAAGTTCTGGTATGAATTCAGGACCAAGGTTTGGATTAAGGAGGCGTGCCAGTGTACGTCCTGGGAGATCGCCCTCCCCATTGTGGCAGGCTTGGGCATACTAGCCCAGGAAAGAAGTCTACCTCTCAGCTAGCAAATGGAACTCCTCCATCAACATCAAACGGCGGTACAACTTGGCCCCATCTTGTCTCAGTGCATAAGCCTCGTCAAGGTCCTTCAATTCAGGGTCCACCTGTGTGAAACTATTTTGAATGTCGTGTTTCAAAATACATATTCCCCGAATATATGCTTTGAATGCCTCCCAAAGGTGGCTTGGAGAGGAACAGAGCTGGTGTTTAATTCAAAATAGTCCAGTATTGAGTCCTTGAGCTCCGTGTGGAAGACAGAGTCCATGAGAGCAGTGCTAGGGAAGCAACATGTCCTCTCCAGCCCCCACCAAATGGGATACGAAGAATCATCTTTACAGGGGAGTGGTCCGACAGTGTGCAGGGTAAATGTTGCATGTCCCTCACCCAAAAAAGAGAAAGAGCAGACAAGAACCAGTAATCAATGTGCTTCCACACATCGTGAGGCGTGGAGTAGAATGTATATGCAGGTGTAGTAGGGTGTGTGTGGCCCCATGTGTCTTTCAGAGTAATTGTCAAAAATGTCTTAAAATACCCAGGTGGCCTGGGGTTTGCCAACATTAAGGGTACCTTTAGGGTCAAGCAACTGATTTTGCACCATGTTGAGATCCCCTTCTAGTATAACAGTGGCAGTGTTAAAATGCCCCATGATGGATGAGAGCTTGTGAAATAAATCGGGGGTATCTACATTAGGAGCATAAACATTCACGAGCAGTATGCAGTGGTCAGCCAAATGAGCTGCTAGGACCACATTTTGTCCTACCCTGTCAATGAAGCAATTAATAAAGCTGAAGGGGATGCTTTTATGGATGAGTGTGCACACCCACCATGAGTAAGTACTGTAACTAGAAACATATCTGTGGAATCCCCAAGTTTTTGCAAATCCAGGGAGGCCTGTGGAGGGAAATGTGTCTCCTGCAAGAAAACAATTTTCACCCTATGTCTATTGAGGTAAGCCAAAACTTGCTTGCCTTTGCGAGGGTTGTTTAAGCCTCTGACGTTCAAAGTCAGGAATGTTATCTCAGCAAAAGAGCATACAGGCATGGAGATGATTATCCTGTCTAAACCATTAAGGTAAGCATTAGTATAAAAGGCTGCCCAGCAGAGGATCATCTGAGAACACCACCAAGAGGAAGCCAAATCAGCCAGGGGGAAAGAGGTCCACTTTCTGCGAGTCCTGGGAATCTGCCAGAACGAGGTCCGGGAGGTACGTGGAGATTGGGCTTCGCTAGATGGAAGTTTCTTACAGAAGGAGAGCGCTTCAGCTTGGGAGTCAAAGAACTGGGTCTTTTTAGTCACGTCCACCAGGAGCCTAGCTGGGAATAATATTCCATATTTGAGGCCCTTCTTGCAGAGGAGTGCCTTGATGTCTTGAAATTTGTGTCGTGCCTCCTTCATCATCAATTTGAAGTCAGGATATAGAGCAATAGCAGACCCTTGATAGTTTAATGGGCCCCGCTGGCGGGCCAGTCAGAGCGCTGAGTCGCTGTCTTGAAAGTTTAGCAAGCGGACAATTATTGGGGCAGGAAAGATTCCATGCAGTGGTTTGGGTCACAGTGTTCTGCATGCCCTCTCTACCGCACAGGTATCCATTCCGTGAAGCTTTGTTGATCAAATAACTCTACAAGCAGCTGTTCTAGAAATGGGTCTGGCCGTCCCATGTTGGTGGACTCTGCAATACCCGTGATGCGAATGTTGTTTCTACGCGATATCGCAACGAAAACTTCATTCTGAACTGTAACTGCTTTGAAAAGTTGTTCCACCTTGCCCAGGTGTTTATTGAGGGAGGTGGCGCCATCTTCCAAGTCCGAGATGCGTTCTTCCGCACCATCAAGGTGAGTGCTGTGATGCTTAATTCTTCCCCCATGTGATCTAAGCGGCTAGTTAATGTGTTTCATCTTGCATCTATTGAGCAGGAGCCAGCCCGCAACTCTGCCATGATAACATCCGTCCCTGTTAGCTGCTCTGTAGTTCCATGGTCAGAACCCCACTCCTCGGTGCCTGACACTGTCTTTCGTATTTCAGACTGTTTGGCCTTCTCAAATGGGGGCCTAGAATGTTTGGGGTCTTCCTTAACCATGGTGACATTCAGGGATAATCAGCAGAGATTTGTGCAGTGGGGGCGGCATATAAGCACATCCTGAGGTGCCAGAAGGGAGCATCCCGAACCCAACAATCAAAAGAGGGGCACTGAGTAGGCACTGGCTGGCGAAATGGGCTAAAGTGGGAGAGATTCAGCACATGTGGTGCACTGTCCCACAGGGAGCCTCCAATGCAGCTCAGGTTTGTATGTATACGGACAGGGTGATGAGTCAGGGCACACAAAGCTTATTGTTAAAGACCGACTCCCAAGTGATGATGAGGAGGAGTTTGTATTTTGGTCCGGGACCAGTGTGCCCCAGTGGGCAGGTGAAAAGGGGGAAAGGACTCCAGTGGTAAGAACGATGGGGCCGGAACCGCTACACCATAACTAGGGGGTACCCCCTACTGAGCCACCACACAGGAACAGCAATGTGAGGCTTGAGGAATCCATGCCCCTGACAAGGGGAGGGGTAGCACACAAAACCATAGATACCGCACAAGCAGCACACCGCGGGCCAATCCAGGCTGCCTAGCAACAGAGTCAGAGACTGTCCAAATGTGTAGTAGCACTAACTTGCAGCCAAGAGCCGACACCCAAGCCGCACCTCCCCACAGGGAGGCGTCATGCCGCAGCCCAACTCCGCCAGGCCGCCCAGACACCAAAGCTCACCGGCGTTCCTCCCAAGCTTCAGTAGCGCTTGGTTGGAAGCACAGGAGCACAGATCGCCTCAGGCAGCTGACCTATGGTGTTCTTGGCAATGTAGGTAAGGGCCTGGCAGGGTTCAGTAACCCAGTCCTCAGGCTCATCCGCGGCCCCTCTGGCAGCTGTGCCTCGAAGGAAGGCTGGGCCAGCTTTGCACATCATGATGTTGCTGTCTCCGCTCGTAACATCTTGGTTAAAAAAAAAAATGAAGCTGCCCGCTTGTACACACGCATGCAAACGGACGCCCCTGCGGCGACTTCCGGCGCTCGCCAGAAATGGGACGTCGAACTACCCACACCTCTGTCTGATATTGAGTGGAACTACTGTTGTGCCCAAATGACTGAACTCTCACCTAATTACAAACTCAGACTAATACACTTAAAGTTTTTGCACCGCTATTATAGGACGCCAATTAGCTTACAGAGGATGGGGTTGAGGGACAGCGCTTGCTGCTGGCGCTGTGGAGCGCCGACCGCCTCGTTCCTCCACATTGCTTGGACGTGTCCAGATGTCACTGAATATTGGATAAAAGTTTTCGAAATCATCAATCAGATTATTGGTATACAGGTACCCCCAGCTCCGCTACTGGGCTTGTTGGGTTTTGTCAAACATACTCACGTAAAAAAGCGTAAGTTGCACGCATTACTCTTACTATTTGCAAAGCGACAGATTGCAATGGGCTGGGGGAAACGTAGGAAACCCACTATTAAAGTATGGTTAAGAGAGGTCACGTATGGCCAAGCCCAACTGGCGGTGTTCTTGGAACTTACGCCGCCAACATCGAGACCCAGGGATATTTGGGAGCCGTTTCTAGACTGGGCCCGAGTACAATCTACTGAATCTGCTCAGAGGGGTGACGACGGGGGCACCATGAGGACTTGAGACTCTCCTAACTGGGGGGTAGAGATGTGAGCTCTACGTGAAGTGGAGACGGTCGAGGTGTGTGTGTGGTGAGACATACTTCGAGGTAGCGGGCCGAGCTCAGCAGAGCTGTTGTCTAAATTGAATTAAATAAGGCGGAACCACCCACCCAGCATTTGGTAGCTTATAAATCATGCCTAACCTTTTGATGTAAAAATGCTCATGTTTCGAACTTTAGATCTGTGTATGGTTGTTTATAGCTGCTGTGACGTTACGCCATATACCGTGGTTTGTACAATTTGTTTGTTTAAATTTAATAAAATAATTTAAAAAAAAAAAGAAAAATGAAGCTCTATATAGTGCAATCTATAAGTGTAGGCCAAGCATATGGGGAAGGATGCAATTTAGGGCCGGTATACTGCAAATGGTGGACTGTCGTGGCTGGAGCTTCACTGCCGTGCGGCCATCTTGGTCGCCAACGTGGCCAAGACTCCAACACTGTTGGTATCTGACAGAAGTGAGAGGTGTTGATCGCTTGGACCACTGGAAGTGACACAGATGGTACGCAAAGCTCCTGGGTGTGAGACAGGGTGCAATTTGGACAAAAATAATTTGGACCTGGGAGGTTGGGTGTAACTTGTGTCTGGCCAAGAGGGGCCTGTGGTGTTCGAGTTATTCATTTTTTCCTCAAACTGTTGTTATTATCTTTGTCCTGGAGTCAATATTGACAGACTATCAGGCTCACTTAGTCCTGTGTACCGCACAGGAGTTCCCATGGTCACAGAATAGCATGTGCTAGGAGTGGGCTTATGAATTTTTGACAAAGTCACACTTTCTTCTCTGTCAGTTATTTTTTCTGTTGGTCGCTTAGACTGCTGGATGTTACACAGATGGCATGCTTGGCCCCTGGGTGTGATACAGGGTGCGGTTATTGATTTGGTGTTGGTCACATGTACCGCTGTACGTGATACAGTTGGTATGCTTGGCCCCTGGGTGTCATACAGGGTGCATTTATTTTTTTTCTAAACAAATTTTATTGAACATTTACTCTTGACAGCGTTCAATCAACAATGCAGATCCTATTATATTCAGGCATTATTAAGGCTCGCTCATTCCCAGTGTCCCCCTCTACCGACAGATCTCATGTCTTGGCACCATTACTTGAATAGTTCTTGTTCCTGTCAGAGTCCTCCACCTCCCTACTACCCGCCCATTAACATCAATGACCCTCATTGAGGTACGAGCTCAAGCCTGCTGCATCATCTCATCTGCCTCCTGCAAGAGGCTAAAAACTCCCCAACCTCCCCCTGCCAGGCGTGCCATATATAGTAGTAGTCGAACCTTACAGGGTGCGATTATTGATGTGTGATTTTTGATATGTGAAGTTGTGTTGCAGTTAATATTGCAAACTGTGTTTTGTATTAAGTGTTGTGTTTTTGTTGATGATTTAATGATTCATATGAGGGTGCTCCTTTTCTCACAAACTGTATTTGATGCAATATCGTTCAGATACTGTTTTAATTGACAACTGCACTTTTTCCTAAATTGCACCCTTCAAATGAGTTGTTGTTTGTGTTTAGGAAATTTTCATGTTTATGCATCAGTAGATAGTGCTAAGCTCAAGGTAATGTGCTTAGAAGCAGTAGCCCTCCGTGTGTATTTCCCCCACAATTCAGATCAAAATCAGAGAGTCCAGAGTGTCCCTGTTACAAAAACGTTAAGGTATCTTATCCTCTAAAACTACCAACCTTATCATGGAGACAACATTAAAACACAAGCAAACCAGGATCCTCACACAGGCAAAAAAAGGTAATAAGATTTACCAAGAATGGCACGTGCACACGAAGGCACATACATTTCCCTGGCCAGAAGGGAACTTTCGACACCAACACATTTGAACATATGAGAACATACATACAGACAAAACACACAGGTCAAAAGAAAGACACGAGAGAAGCATTATTAAAACTATGGGCCATCTTTGAGGAAGCCCAGATTGACAGTCCTGCACTACAGATAGCAAACAAGGCATCAGTACCTCCCCCTCCATATACAGGTATGGAGGTGCCCTCGGCCACTCTTCCTGTATTAGGGTATTCCAATCCACCGATAGTAGAAGCCGGTGAGCCTCCCACTGAACAATGAGTTGTTAGGCCCAGGCACGAGAGACTAGCAGACCCAGGCAGTGACAGAGCAACTCCAGTTCCCAGCAGCATTCAGAACGTACACTCTCACTGATTTAAGTAAACATACAAAACTGACAGGAAGATTTGTGGCGGTTGTAGACAGTGATACCGCTAGCAGGAGTGAGGAAGGGGGATCCAGTCCCTCAGGATCTGACGACGAGGCTGCAGCTACAGGATTTTCTCAGGAAGCCACAGAAACAACAGAGAGTGGATTTGAGGGGAAAACCTGACCGAAAAGAACAGCGCATAGCTCAGAGCGAAGGATCCAACCTAGACTGGAGGTGAAAGTAAGCCGCAAGCTAAGGAGGGAAAGATAAAAGAGCCTGCACCCAGGAAGTACAGTGAGAAAACAGAGCAGCGTGCCCCCCACACGAGGAGAGCGGGGGTAGAAATATGGCACTGATAGGGGAAGACTCAGCGGCAGAATTTGATGAGATGCTTCTGGCTTGGATCTGAGCCTCACCAAATTTTCAACATAGGAGAGGGGCTGTCTGTGAAATAAGAGACTAAGATACCCTGTTGCTGACCCGACCAAGACAAAGGAAAACAGGGTGGTACCTTTGCGCATGAATGAGGGACGCAGTGAAGAATGCTTCTCCACCTGAACGCACAAGATAGATAGACTGACCACAAGGGAGATAGTGGCCAGAACAGAAGACAAAACCTTTGCGTGGTCATTCTGCCACTTGCTACCCCACTGGACCAAGGGGAAAGACCAGTACAACAGACCTTGGCCGGAGAAGGAATCCTTCGAATCAAAGGACATGGCCAAAGCGGAAGATTGCATCAGACATCGAGGGGGAGATCCCAAGTGGAACTTCTCCTACTTTCAGCAGTGCCTAAGAATATGGGCTCCCCATGTTAGGGAGAATCCAGCAGTTACCCAAAGCAAAAATTAACTCGAAGCTACAGAAGGGCATGTCAGGGAACATCTAAGTGTCATGGGCTCAAATAAATAAGGAAGGGTTAAGGAAAAAGTTACCGCCAGTACTGGATTGAGCGGGGGAAAGAATGGCATGCTTTGAGAATAACACCGCAGGAATAAACCTAGCGATAGGCGATATCAAAAGTCTGCTAAGTAGCCTTATCGGAGAGCAGACTAACACGGCGTTCACCTGAGCTTACATTCCCAGCAATTACACTGACAAACACTGAGCATGATGGGGTGGCATTCAATTCATAAAGGCACGGAATGTGGACGGCCCAGAGGGAGCTGTTCCCTGACGTAGGAGGGTTAATGGCAGAGACTATGAAGCCAGGGGAAACAATAAATGATTTTCTGGATAGGATGAGGGAACGATGGGGACAAGAGATAGGACAGCTGTGGACTGACATAGGCCCACAAGTTGCATTCTTTTACAATATTGGGTTAGATACCAAGCCCATATATTGCATTATCACAAAAATAAGCAAGAGAAAAACTGGAGCAATCCCAGAGAGACGCTGCAAATTGGTTCAACACAAATTGAAAAAGTCTGCCCTCGAGGGGGCCGCTTTGGCAGAGAGCGCGCAAATGGCACTAGTCTTAAAAGGAGCTCTACCCCGAAACCCCAGAGAGTTTCAACCTAGCTATAGCGGCAGAGGCCAGGGAGGTTGGCAGCAACCAGACCCTAGGGAATGTTACTATTGCCAGAGGATGGGCCACCTGGATGACAGATAGCGGTTAAAAGCATACCACGAACAGTGGTCGATGGGCCTGGGTCATCCACCAGAAAATCCTAATCCACAAAACCAAGTCCAGGGAAACCCAAATGCACCTTACATTCAGCCACAGGGAGGCCAGTGGAGAAGTGTGGCTCAATGGTTAGAGCGGCAGACCTCGATGCAGAGCACTGGTCCGGGACCAGGGTTCGATTCCCGTCGTGGCAGGGTCTCGGGCTATAAATTCCGCGGACCGGATATTCTCGCCTCAGTGCCTATTCTAATCTTGGGTCCCACGCTGCAACTCTGGGCAATAGCTTGCTTAATCTCCACAACGGCCCCAACAGCGCTGGGATGCCTGGCCTCACCATGGGGGTGCCCAGGAGTGGACACCTCACACGGAAAAATCAGGAAGGGTTCCTTCAGCGGTATGAGTACAGCGCTGAGATACCCGTAGTGGTCATCGGCGCTATATAAATACCTATACATTTACATTTACAGTCAGCCACTTCATCCCTGCAACAGGGATCAGGTAATTGGACAAACACGTGGCAACAGCAACCACAGGTAGGTAACTCAGCCCAAGAGGGAACGAGCCTCAGCCTTGGCAGGGTGGGGTAACTGTCTGGGGAGGTAATGCCTTCACAAAAACACAGAATCCAAATATGCAGTAAGATAAGCCGCCATAGTAAATACCACCCATTCACCCACATCTCAAGAACTAACTGTACCAAAATCAAAGAAGGACCAATGAGACAGCATTGGGAATACAAACTATTACTTGCATCTGGGGATACAGGGCTGCTGTATATATTTTTCCAATTTGGTATCCTCACTAGAGTTTGCCACTAAGGGCGCCTGCTGGAGCCAAGGCCCCCCTCTGCTGCTGATCCCCCAGGGTGGGGTTGGCTGGCCACACCCCAGGGGGAGGGCAGTCTTAAGAGGGAGCGATGCAGCTTCTAGACCAAGTACTTAAAAAGCTGGCAACAAAGCCTGTGTCCAAAATCAATGGGGATGGGCTGCAATGACCAAGTTGAAATGTCTCCATTTTCGGGCATCCGACCTGGGGCCAAAATTCCCCAATGGCGTGTAGCCCCACCAGCGCCCCTATAAACTAACGGCCTCAAGAAAATGGAGGACCCTCCTTTCAGTTCTAAATCTTAGCAGCCCTCAAATGGCGGGAACCAGGTTTTCCGTACGCTCTAGATAGTGACGATCCCATAACCTACACAGCACACTCACAGGAGAAAATAAGGTGTGATCCACCCTCATGGCATTAAGTCCATTGGGAGATAAACTAGGTTAGCAGACATCCAAGAATTATGAGGCAGTCCCCAGTCCAGTCATCATCTCCAGACAAAGTTTGGCAAGGGTTCTGGGCCTTGGCCCGGGCTCCCCACGTTCTTAAGAATTTAGTAGTGTTTTCTCTTTCATTCCTTCATATTTTTCAAATCTCTGAAGTCTGATCGCTGTGTCATGCCTCTCCTAAATAGCGAAAGGAGCATGCCAGCTAGTAGGAAGTCTCTAGCCACAAGATGGGAACCGCAGATCCAAAACGCCATGGAGAAGACATGGTCCGATGGAGAGGGGGGTGCCGGGCAGAGAGAAGGGGCTGCTGAATCCATCACAGCTCCATGCGAGAGTAGAACGCAGAAGGTGCTCACCCCTAGGAATTTACCAACAAACCAGGCCTCACATACACCATCCTCGAGAAAGCAGTAAACCCCAACCTTGGACACCACAAGACGGCACAATCCAGGGGTGCATGGGAGACACAGAGCAATGTTTCGACCCTCTCCGCCTCATGATAAGTGAGATAACAGATGGCGTGAGATCTAGAGATGCACCAAAAACCAACAGAAGTGGCCCACAGTTAAGCCAAAAAGAAGTCTTCAGAGAAAGGGTGGGGTCGAGATATCTGGCTCCACAAGAGAGGGGCAAGTTGCACGCCACATGCAGAAAGACATGTGATCTCAGGGCACTTTACAACCACCAAACAACACTCAGCAGTGACACACACCCTCCTCGTTCGGTCCCGTGCACGTTTAGGTTGAAAGTAACCCACACCACTGGCATCCCCATGCTCACACCAGGAGAGACAGGGTCTGGGAAAAACTGGTGACGCCCATAAAACCATAGATAAAAACTGATACGATCCGTCCCTATGACCAAGACCACTCCATAACATAAATCACTAATCCTAGAACCCAGATAGGTACGTAGGCTAATAAAATAGATTATTTCGCCTGATCCCCCATAAGCCACCTCTAAGCCTTAACAATCAAAATGATACCATGACTGGGGTCACCTTCTCGTGCCTCACTAAAATTGCGTAAAAGGAGAACACACCCCTAAAGGGAAATACAGGAACCCGGATGAAAGAGATCGTTAACAACGATGCAGATGCAATGGTTTCCTGAATTAACAAATGAACCAAGGTCTTATCCAACAGGTCTGCTTTCGAACCTCTAAGGGCACCACCTTTCAGCTGCCACATCATCGCCCCAACATGGATTCAAAGTGTGTGAATCAAACTTACAAGCTGCGCTGTGAAATTTTTGATCGAACTATTAAACGAAAACAGACATCTCCCCCGGATTCATATCAAAGACCTGCAATGTTCAGCTACAAGTTATGTATTTTTGCACTTCTATGTACCCTCTGTCTAGTTTAGATGCTGCAGCATCTATTCGCTGCTTAAGAACCACCTGGACAAATGGAGTTTGTTCAGAAATTATCACAGCGCTTGTATAAGGATCTTTCCCATGTCACTTATAATTACACCAATCCAAACACTAGTATTCCACATTTACTAAACAGCACCCTTTTACACAACACTTGGTATCAGCACATGACCGCCGTGGGCTCCAAGACATCAGCCAGGCCGTATTATGTCTGATCGCTGATACCGCATGCAGTAGGTGCAGATCGACTTTACTTGTCCCAAGAGGTAACTCCTGAAAAAAGCTAAATGCCTTATCAACTTATGCCTACTCAGAATAAGGGCCAAAACCCTCCCCAACATGATAGAACCCCACAGAGTGGTAGTGAATCTGACCTGTTGTGAGGCCAACCCAACAGCTCCATACCGTTTCACCAAGCCTAAGAATATTCAAACTGAGCTAGACAGGATGCACAGAGTGGGCACCATAGGGGAGTATACTGTTTGACATCGAGACGTCTCAGAGAAGAGAAACTTGGAGGTAGCAAAACCTCAAACTGAAAGCACAAACACATACGCTCCTGCCTCCATTTGTCATCCAAGGGTGGCCCTTACCGTATCTGGGGCAGTCTTCTTTCAGAACTAGTAGACCCCAGACATGTCGTTCCTATATAGAGCTGTTCAGCTCGAGGATACGATGGGAAATTAGTTTTGTAGGGGAGTGTTGAACAAAAGCATAGACACCCATGTGAGCAAATCTGGGATACTGAGGTGGGTGGCTACACTTGGCTGGAAGGGAAGGAACAACCCCGAAATGTACGGAAACTTACACTGTAGTTCTCATGTTTCAGGGGTAAGGAAATGTTTTCACTGGACACAAATGAAAACGGTGGCACGATCTTACACATTCTGGATATGCAATTAGGCACCTCCACACTGATGGATACATACTAGCAGTGTGGCGAGTTTGCCTACACTCAGCTCGTCTCTGAATGGCGCAGACATTGTTCCCTTGTAACCACACACCCGACCCTGGTCATTCAAGCACTGCACCATTTACAAAGAGACATGTGTGAGGAGAGGGGTCCCCCTGAGCAGTAGTGGTTCTCAATTTGGTTCTCCTGACTCCCCCAGTAGCTTTCTGGTCTGTGCATGTAGTTGCTGCCTGTTCTCAATTTGTTCTCGTTTGTGTGTGTTTCCATGCAATTGGGGATTTTCTGCTGAAAAATACAGTCCTCTAATTGGGTAGAATGCAAGTAGCTAGGAAAGTAGTAATTAGCAAAACCGAAGAACAACAGTCACCCAATAACACAACTGTCATGAAGTATGGGTTTGATAGTGTAGTTGAAAATTGAACGAGAGGGGGGAATGTCAATATCAAAAAAGTCTATGTCAATGTGAATAAAAGATACATTCACGTACAAAAACTAAATTGCATGTTTATTGACAAATTTGCCCGTTGTGAACTCCATGTCGACCACAACTCTGAAATACATAGTTAGGCAGGCCCTGAGACCTAGATCCGAGGTCATTGATTTACAGATCACAGGTGGAGTAGCACGTAGCCAGCAGACAAATGCGCAAACAGGAAATCCCAGATCAATCGCACAGATAGTTGCAGCGACACCACAAAGGTCCAGGGAGATTGGCTCCAATAAAGCATACATGGTTGGAGAGACGCGCACATTCCCAAAACACCATAAAGTCAGATGCCACATGAAGTTAGGAACACATAGACAATCATGACACAGCACACACAGTACAGGCAGTGATCACGTGCTCCCCATGCCAGACATTTGGACATGTTATCTACTGGCCACATTTTATCCATGTAAGGTTGAGGCCCACCTGGATTCCTCATCCAATATATTAATTTATAGCTCCAAAAACAGCGGTCCGCATTCCTTTCCAAAAAAGGACAGAGGGAACCGTTTTATTTCTTTCAATGAACTGTATAAAAGTCTATGTGAGACCGATTGTAAATTGAGACAGTCCTCAGATCCTATGCCTTTGACTGTGCTCCCGGCCAAACTGTTTAATTAAACAAGCTGTTTGTGTTTTGACAAACACCTCTTGTTCCTTGTGTTCAAGCAACAGGTATGTAGTCACCCCAGTGGTAAGCAGCCTATTGGCTATTACCCTACACTCCCCTAAAACGCCCCTATATTCAGTGCTGGGGTATCCCCTCCGACACCAGGAAATAAGATTAATCTACCTGGGAACAGAAGAAGGACAAAGAAGAGCAGTCACCGCGAGAACTGAGGACACGCCCTGAACTTGGCACAAAACCCTGACTTGCTGCTGGAACCTTTGACAATTGCACTGACCCGGCTTGTCCAAACGCTGTGCATCCTCCTAAGTCTTGGGAGGAATGTCCAGCGCTTCGCCAACCAACAGAGTATCTCCCTTGGGGTGGAGGAGCGATCCTCCTGCATCTGCAGGCACCAACCAAATTTGCCCGGTTCTTCGTTTTGCTGGCCATTGCATCCACTGAGGAACCCATCTGGTAAAAAGGAGATCAATGTGGTTTCCAGGGGTCAGCCCCATCTCTTCAGCAAAATTCGAGACGCTAGACTCTCCAGGAGCCTCCCTGCACCAATACCGTGGGTACCAAGCATTTACCGAAACCAAGGCTTGTTAAGTGTCCAGCCCGGACACCACCGCCGCCAAAGCTGACCTGCCATCGAGGGACTTCAGGATCAATGAGTCCTACACTAAGAGTGGCCCTGCTGTCTTGTTTTCTTTCCCTCTCCAGGTCCACCCAAGAACCGTGAGAGTCTTGAACGCAAGTGGCCTGTTGGACAAACACCTCTGCATCTGAGCCCCGCAGCCCAGGTTCAAGGAAACAAACTTCATCCCCTTGCTCCAGAGATCCTCACGAGCTCCCTTTGTGTTCTGCCAGACTTGTCCCCAAGCCTTTCTTTAACCACGCTCGAGGCTACCACCACAACCAGCACTTCTGCACCCGGACACACCAGGGCAAGTAAACCCGAACTGCTGGTGGTACTCTGGACCTTGGGCCCCAAGAGCCTGAAGTCCTAAAGGGCACCTTCTACAACTGCTTGCAAGTAAATGTTTCAGTACATTTCTTTTCCTTCTATAGGATAACATTACTGTGTTTGAGGCACATGCCTCTAATCTGACAGCTCTGCTGTTTTTACAGTTTTCTCTTTAAAAACTATAACACCTAAAGTACTTAAATAATGCAGAAGATCTTGGTGTTTAAATCTATATAAAAGTGTATGTTATTTTTCTTTAATTGGTCTTGGATTTCGTTTTTTTAGTGTGTATCTCATTTATTGACTTTTTCTGTACAACAAATGCTCAACACTCCCCGCTGACAATCCTAAGTTGCTCGACCACACTACCACTAATAGAGGAATTTCATTACAATACCGGAGGCTACCATTATGCATTAATCCTTTAATGCAACTTCATGTAATACTTGAAAAAACATTACATCATAAAACCAAACCTAGAATAGAACATCCCCAACATATAAATAGACCATGCTCAAAATGATCCTTCTCTTTTAAATGCTGCTCCTCGCTCGGATAAGTACCACTTTGCTCTCTATAACCTTTATTTTGTTACTATTTTGATAATTACAGCTTCTGTCTTATTATTTCTTTTATAGTGGCAGTTAAATGTAATTTTCTCTCATTGGTTTCCAATTTATGGAAACATTTTGCTGTTTATTTCTTTTTCATACCTGTAAATATGTTTGTTGCTATGCCATGCCTTTTGTTTAGTCTTGCCGTCCAAGCGGCTTGTTTCTAAATCGGCTCGCTGGCGGTGTCACTTAGCACCAGCAGTAGGCAACACTCCCTACCCCACCACAATAGCATGGATGTTCTACACATAAATAAAACACACCACACAATTTTCGTTTGGGTAAAAACTGCTGCAGGTTTATTACATACACCGTTATGTAATATGGTGGGTTATCTTACGGGCGATCCAAGAGCAGGCAACCATCTGGGCCGCCTGCCCGCCTGATCAGCCAAACAGCACTGGGGCGAACGCCATCTGTGCTGCCCCTTCGGTGATCCTCTTCCCGGATCACGGTCCCTTATTACTCATGCCCCTTTCAGGGCGGAGCGTAGCAAGGCAAGCCCCCGGTTGTTCAGGCCGACAACCGCCCGAAGGACTAACGGGGCGCCGACGCGGTTTTCCAGGAACCTCCCATGGGGCTCCTGGGCTCTGGTACCCCCTACGGTGCCGCGCAAAGGTACCCTTCGGTACCCATTTGCTTCCAGATCGCCCTGTAACTCCGCCACAGCTCTGGAGGTGGCCACCGTCGCCGCCAGAGCCTCCCACCAAACAGCTATAGTCTTGCCCGCTAACTAGAGTCTAGAGCCTCCTGAAAATCTAGATGAAAGAGAACATCCTTACTGGTTATCGATGCCCCATCTATATCCCAATAGCCCTAGACGTTAGCATGGATCAGCTAGTGTCTGATGAAACAAAAACACCCTTTATGCCTGTGAAGTTGTGCCAAGCACTATTCACCTCACGCCGCAAAGTTCCACTGCGTCACATGACTCAGCCCCATCCCACTCTGGGCGGGACAGTTTCAGACACCTTCGCACACGATGCCCCACCTATTTGCTGATCACACTGGCAGCCGCTCATCTAGCACCGTGTGTGACTGGACACATGTGTCTCCCATCTCTGGGACAGCAGCTCACATGTTAGGAGACCGTTCCTACCCCCGATTGCCAGCTTAGGCTCTACGGGCGAGGGGGATTATGCTTAACCCTGGCACGGTCCCTTTACTTGCTAAATCCATGCGCACAGGAATGTCCATAACAGGCATATGAGACAATGAGCACGGCTGCCTTCCAGCACTTGCCCTGCATTCCTTATTCCTTCTGGGAATTTCGGATGCTCAGCTCCCTCTGGTGAGGCCCCCGAGGCACACCCGCTTAGAGAATCTGTCTGATTCGATACAGGGCACACTGTCTGTAATCCAGTGCCTAACACTTGATGTGGAAGATGCCACACACTGCCTAGGTCATGGGAACCTTAAGGAGCACACCATTTTCCCCCGGGCGTACCACTAAATGGGACTGGCTCCACCCAGCTGTAACGCTCCTACTGGGCTGACCTAGGTACATGGTCCCCCTGCCTGGCGGCCTGCCAGTGAGAAATACATCACATACCCCCTAAGTACTGCTACCTGCCTTTGCGCCTTTGCTAAAATCTTGCCTGGCATTCCTACCTGCCCAGATATACCCAGCGAAAATGGCTGTACTCGGTCAATTGACCCGACCAAACATCAAACCCACCAGTTTGGGCCAGATGACCTGCCCCAAACTCTGCGAAAACAACAAATAAGCAGGATCTGACATAAAGGCAGAGGATCCCTGGTTGTACTTTAAAATTTCGTACTGCCCAACCAGATGTGCCCCTTGGAAAGATACCACAATCGCTTTGGATTTGAGCCTCAACCAGCACAACCTTTCATCCTGGACCTACCTCCAACATGACGTGTATTTGAGCGCGCTGTCACCCTAGGGGTCTGCTGGCTCTGACAGAGAAGTGACAAGATGATGCATGCTAACCTGCCCCCAAACTCCTCAGAACACCCATGTGTGCGAGCTAACCACCAACGTCTGCAAAAGTATGCCAACCTATATAATGTTTTACTTCCCTTTGCTCGAGGAGGGGTAGTCCTGACCAAAGGAGTGTGTATTGAACCATGTGTGTCCTGTAAGTACCTATGATTTGAGTACAACTGACCAATTCATAGTACCTGGTGTTTTTAATAACTAATAGCAGGTCTAACAACTTCAACAGGCATCCTCCGCTTACTTTAGGTGTGTTGGATTAAGGGGATCCAGTGAAAAGGAAGCTATCTCCCTTGGTATGCCATTCCTTTAGCACCACATTTACAGCTTTATGCATGTCGCTTAAATAGTATCCATCATGTGTTTAATGCTAATTAGTTTGAGTTCTGTTCTTGACAGCATCCCTTCTAACCAACAGTGTTGGGAACCACTCCTGTCTGATTCTAGTACAAGTCGTCCCTGTTAACCTGGCACTGTTAGACCAAATGAACCTATTAACAAACTTCCTAACCAAAAGTATATCATGTTCCGCAACATGGGACACTGTTACTTCATCCCTATATATGTTCTGGCATGGCAATACTGCCAAAGGTATCCCCCTTAGTCCTGTTTAACCACTAAATAAAACTGTACAAGGGAACAAAAAGTTACCCGTGCAGCTCGCCCTGGGCCTGAGTATGGGGATGAGTCTATTGTCAGATATAGCTGAAGCACGCTCTACACGGTTCCTAATTTAACAAGGTGCCGTTGCGTGAAAATTCTCCTCATATGCAAAGCTAATTACTAGGGGCAAATATTGATTTTCATAGGCATAAACATAGAACCCCCAAGTCTTCATTCTATAAGAACGCCGTGTTTGTGTCTCAGGCTTGGGGAGGGGCAGCTTCATACCTTATGAACACCCTGTATGTGCTCGGGCCTGTCGAAATAAAATGTAATTCCATTACTACTGTTGTGCCGGAACCCACAACCATAGCTCTCCGTGGTAAAATAGCTTCCTGCTAATAATGGCTTCCTTGAAGAAAGTTGAAAATTTGTGTTCTGCAATGAAGGGACTGCAAGAACTAATGAGTTCCTTGAAAGCTACAACCTAGTTCAACACTCCACAAAATTACAACTATATCGCCATTTACCATGAGTAAGGGCAACTTGTCAAAGTATCCAAACGCAACTAAGAATTCAAACCTTACCATGAAAAGTAGCATCACTGGCCCAGAAACGAGGCAAACAATGCCAGGGCTACTCAGCAGCCTCCCTTACACTTTCCTGCTGGTTATTTGCTCAAAAGACTGGCAGGTACCTTAAGGGGTAATTATCTTGCGCTGTTATCCAAATTACCCTCACATGCCACGTTGCTGGTACTGCACGAGCACTCTGGCCAAATGCAAATTGAGTTTTCCTCAATATTCAGGGATAGTGACTTCTGTTTTCAACATGAAACACAGCTGCATCTCACTGATATTACTGCAAATAATATTCTGTCACCTCCTTGGTGCATCACCTTGGCCTTCAATGACAGAGACCCCTCCGGTGAACTTCCCAAGTCCCATATAGGCCCCCCTGCCTACTTGCTGCACCCTGTAGCAGGATAGTTGTGCAACTATATGCCATGACTCACCTCAGATGGCCACTTCAGTTTGGCCCACACCTAGCTCCTGCTGTGCTGCCAATCATAGAACATCACAACTACTAACCCTGAGCTTGTGCAAGTGGGACAATTCAGACTATACCAGGCCCCAAAGCTATAAGAATGGCTTGGGCAGCGCCCCACGAAACCATGATAACCGTTTGCTTAAATTTGCCATTACACCAAGCACTGCAATCCTACCCATGAACACACATCACGTGCCTCCCCACAGTGAGCTCCGGCATGCCGACCGTCAAAACTAGGTGCTCAATGGGTAAAGGGGAGCAAATACGACCAGACTATTCTCCCGGCACCACACTGCCAGCAACAAGCTAATCAAAATTCACTTCCGGAGACCTGCACTTACACCGGAAGACAATTCCTAAGACCATGGGCGGAACCATTATAGCGAACAAACTGAAGAGGCCCAGGCTGCTAACCAATCCCGCGTGCCACTGTTGTAATGGTGAAGTGTCACCCCTAGTCATTGAAACTTCACCTTATTACACTGAAATTTGAAGCATGTCACACATAGCGTTCTGCCTTGGCAGTTGTGTTAAATCAAACTAACTAACACGCAGTACACTTGTTATCCTGCTCTTGTTGTAAAGCCCTCTGATACCTTCGGGCCTTCGGGCCAAGTCCGAGCTATATAAGACTGCAAGTAACTTAAACAATCCGGACCTCGGGTCCCTGCCAACGCTCACCGCATGCGCCTGTGAAACAAAAACAAAACAAAAACAAGCACCTGATAACGATGGAGAGGTGAAGCCTGCGCCCCATGCAGTCCAGCGCCAATATGCTCACCCACACCAACGACAGCCATAAACACATAAGCCTGAGCCCGTCTGGGAGTTAAATTTGGTTTTAATGTCTGGCATGGACTGGGACCATCTTGATTTGGGCGAAGAAATATTAGTTAGCTGGAGCTAGACCTCAGCCCCTATTCCATAGTCCAGACCGTGGGACACCTATCCTCCTTGAGATTGGGATCATGGTGCTATACGCGTAGTACCCTATGCCTGGAAACACCTAAAATACTATCCCAGCATATCCGGGAATCTGCACCGTAAATCTGCCTTAAAGAGGGGGCCTGTGACAACAGACTGTGAAGTGCCCTTGAATACTTGCCAGTTGAGAACCTATCTCACCTGTGCATTTACGAGCAAGGAGTATCGCTTCAGTCCGGGACCCTCAGGTTGTGTTTCTTCGAGGAAAACTACCCCTTCCCAACCTTCCCATCAGAGGTACCTCCATATCGCTGAAAAAACTGACCAGTATGGGTAACTTGACAGCACCACGAGGCCCTGGATGAGACGATATGGTGTTCATCGGAGGGCTTACCCACGCATAACAGGAGCACAAGAGTTTGATACCCCAGGCGCATGACATTGTCCACAATGAAGTACCTGTGGTGGTATGATGTGTTCAATCCCAGCATAAGATCCGGGCACTGGATCTTTGCCTGCCTTCAGGGCTGAACTAAGAAAAAATAATTATTTTAGATCTTAGTTTAGACAGAGACGTCGGGTAAAAGAGCGCTTTACATGAGCACCAGTTCCGTCACAAGAGAACACATTCATTTGTAAGGCACTGGGAGATAATGGATTTGACCAGAATCACAATATGTTGAGCGTCGTTGCAGAGACTCGAACCCGGTTTCCCAGCTTCGAGGTCGGCCGCTTTAACCGTAAGGCCATGGCCCTGTACATTATATGCTTTATAAAGCACACCCCTCCGTCCTTGCACTTGGAAGGTCAGCCCATGTCAACCCTTCATGGAGCATGTGTAATGGACCTCGGGCCAGAGGTCTTGGTGTGCTATGACGATGTAACCGATCACTGTCTAACTAGGGATGCAAAGTCCTATGTGAACAACCCACTGCCCGCGCCGTGTGTAGGGACCACAGAGTAATCTCACTGAAAAGAGACGCTAGGGTCTTCCACATGCATGTAATGGTCATCCTTGAACATCACAATTTTAATCCCAGTAAGGACAAGCACGGTTAATCGCCTCGTGGGTAAGTGGTGCTTGAGGTGCCGCCAAGCGCCGCGGTCGACGCAAAATGCTCTCCACGTGCATGGCGGCTGCCAAACCTACGAAGGAGCACCCCCCCGTAGTATGCACGCATTATGGGATACATAAGCTTGTATGCTATCTGGGAGCTGGTACTGCAACTGAAACTACCACACTGGGGCAAAGAGGAAAATTCTAGTACTCAAATCTGCCCCCAAGCCCATAAACCACTTACTCGCGTTCAACCCTTACCAAGAAGCCGCTGTATGGGTGGAAAGTTCTGGACTTACGGCGCTACAGTTGTCAGGGCCCAAATTTACATGTGGCACAGTCCTCATGAATGGCTACACCCAAGAACCATTGAAAGGGTAAGGTTGAGAAATGGTGGAGGGTAGTGCCTTCTTAATTGGTCAACGTCAGTGGAGAATCAACGTCAAAAACGTTGTTCCAATTGAAAATGCTTGTGATGTTTTTATTATTAGTAGACAATGCAAATATAAATTGCGAAAGAAAAAGCAAACAAGCCGACACGTGTTTCGCTCATGTGGCCCATTGGCCTTGGGCTTTTTCAAGGCGGTTTTCAGTAAAGAGCAAGGTCTGCCTGCTAATGGATAAATCAGTCTCTGCGGTCTCGGAGAACAAAGCTGTCAGAACAATATGGTCTCCAGATACAAGTCTCAGTTCCACGCTCACACCACGCTACCAGTTGGGATTCAATAGCGATGTGGGCACTTGAGAGGGCACTTCTCTCCAGATATCACAGGTAGATGGTGCAGGTCTCTCGCGGGAGTTCTTTGATGTCTCTGAGATCCCGGGGAGAACAGGAGGCCTGTGGTTGGGCCCTTGGAAAAGAACACTTCAGGTCGCCACACTTCAGCAGGTCCTCAGCCCAAGCCAGTCACCATTCGACAGTTATCCTCCATGTGCACAATGAGTCCTCTGGGAGTGTGCACCACGCAATCTGGGTTCTCTGGTCCCACGACCCGCAACCATATCTCACCCTTTGCTGAAGGATGGCACCCGTGGGTATACGATCGTGTGTCTTTGAAGTTAGGGGTGGTTTAAAGGGGTTTCCCTTTGAATCACAGATATCTCCCTTATATTGTAGGTCTGTCTGCCATGGGGCAGTGGAATGCAGATCTTAATCTTTAGTAGGGCCATGATCTGGCCCCAAGAGGCTAACTGTCAAAACTTCTCTCTCCAATCTATCCCATTCGGCCCTCAAATGGCAGAGGTCTGCTGTTCTCGTAGGAAGTCCTTGGTTTCTGGCTGCCTCTTGGGGAATGCACAGATATGCTCCCCTGATCCTTGTGTCCACTGGAGCCAGGCTCAAAGGCACACGAGACTCTTAAGAGCATAGACATGGTCCATATTCTATAAGTGACATTTCTAAGCGAGTTATGCCAAAAGCCCCTTTACCAATATAAAAGGTTTGGCATGGCAAATCCATTAATAGTAAACATCATTATGCTGCTCCACTGTAATCCAATATTGCAGCCTGAAGTAATGTCAACTACTTCCCCATGTTAACCTATGGGAAGAGCTGGCCTCATAGGTTGGGAAAACACACATAAATATTCCTCACTATCAATCAATCAATCAATCAATCAAGGGGTGATAAAGCGCAACTACTCACTCGTGAGGGTTTCAAGGCACTGGAGAGAAGGGGGCGGCTCCGTTGAGTGGTGGGGCATCCGAAAAGCCAGGTCTTGAGGTTCTTCCTGAACTAGGGCAGTGTGGGAGATTGCTGGATTTGGAGGGGGAGGGTGTTCCAGGATTTGGCTGTGAGGTAGGAGAAGGACTTTCCTCCTGCTCTAGTTTTGCTGATATGTGGGACAGTGGCCAGAGAGAGCTGGGCTGATCTGAGTTGTCTTTTGGGTGCATGGAAGGAGAGGTTGCTGTTCAGGTATGCGGGTCCAGTGTTGTGAAGGGCCTTGTATGCATGGGTGAGGAGTTTAAGGTTATTCTTCTTTCAACTGGAAGCCAGTGGAGATCGTGAAGGTGTTGGGTGATGTGGCTGCGATGGGGGATGTCGAGGATCAGTCTACTAGAATCGGGGAACTCTTTAATGCAGTGATCATCTTGGTCCATTCCTTAATCTGGCTGCACTTTTAGGAGGGGAGATCAGGAGAATTTTAGTTAAGCTTAAGATGATTGTAACCTAGCTATTCAGCGGTTCTCAAGTTCTGAAAGACTTGTACATGGTCATGTTGCAACTGGAAAGTTTGGGTTCCATAGTTGTTCGACATGGCCTTCTTAGGGGACATCCCCGAAACCTTTTGCTTTTATTGTACTTCTAATCTTCGCCTACTCTCTGTTCATCACCCTAGAACTCAGAGCATGTTCCCACTGTACTGCAGTGGGAAGGTACGAGAAACCTCCCCACACGGGTTAGGAGCGGGTTGCTCACACAATTGGGTTAAGTGTCGTCCCCGGGAGTGCCCTATGAAAAGGTACACCATATACCCAGGGCGAGTACGGCATTGGCGAGTAGGTGATCATGCCCCATGGGACTCACCTACCCATTATGTCTCCTACTCAGGGTTGGCGTCTCCACAGGTGAGCAAAGAGGAAGGGGCCTTTCCCACTGCCAAAGCGATCCTAGGGTATGTCCTGAGCGGTGAAGCTCGTGGTAGCAAAGTAGCCAGATGGGGGCCAGATGGGGGCCCGAGCGTGACTGCTGCCTGAACAGGGGAGACCCCTTAGGTGGGGTCCCCCTACCTCAGAGGTCAGTTCCCCTCCATAGGACACCTCCAGAGGTTGCCAAGGCCCCTTTGCAGCCGTAGGGCCGGAGTCCTTCCCCACTGTTGGTGCAGTGTGCAAGTGCATGCACCCTTCCTACGTCTTGTAGAAAGCGGCGTTTAGCTGAGGGGGTGAAATGGATCGTCCGCCTGTCATGAAAAGCGGCAGGTGCGCTAGCATCAAGGTTGTGCTGGGCTTGTGTACGGCCTGCTAGTGTGGTCGGCCTGAGCCCTTGCACCAGTGATGTTTCTAGGCCCGCCGCCACCAGCCTGCCAAGATGAGCCAGTGTGAATTTTGGCACCAAGGAAGTGCTTAGCGAGAATCCAGACCACCTTTGTCAGCCAGTTAGCACATGGACACCACGAGTGTCCTGGAGACCCAGGCTGCCAGCCTGCCACGGCAAGCCTATGTGCGTGCTGGTTCTTGTGTTGAGCCCTAAGGCTCTGGGACCTTTTCCACTGTATTGCAGTGTGAAAGAGCGCACACCCTTCATACACATGTTATGGAGAGGTGCGGACATGTTGTTTGTAAATGTAGGTCAGGCCTGGCATTGCATTCTGGGTGCTCACTTACATCGATGGTGTAGTATACCTACGTGTCCTACCTTCTGTTGCAGGCCAGTGTGCACACTTGCAACAACTGTGCGTTTAAACATGTGTCTGACCTGCCACAGCAGATCTGTGAGAGTGCTCTTGTGTGCGTACTCCGGCTAGCCCATGGCAAACTCGGTCCATTTGGAGGAGGCCTTCCGCCTCCACTAAGATAGAAGGTGAAGGGCTGGGAAGGCACCTGCCTGAATAGTGACTGGCCTGGGCTAACGACCTGCTGATGTGTGGCACCCGAAGTGGGCTCCCTAGGACCAGCTGGCTGGTCTCCTGTTCATTCAGAGGCCTCAGAGATATCAAAGATCTCCTACGAGGTTTACAAACCATCTACCGGTGACATCTGGAAAACGATGACCTCTAAGTGCCCACATCACCTACTGAAAGCTGGACAGACGGTTTGAGCTCGGAACTACAGAATCATGCCTGGGGACCATAGTGCCTAGTGCAGAGCACAAGAATTTGCTCACACCAGTGGCAAAGTGGGTCCTATACTGCAGGAACTCGGCACGTGTACGTATCTTGCTGGTGGTGATTGGACTCACCAGTTGCGGGATGCAAAGTGGCCTGCTTCATCGGCTGTGCCGCATTTCTCTTGGTCACCACGTTGACTGCATGATAATTGCGTGCGGTGTCTGATTCACAGGTCGCAACCTTGAAATTGGGAGACGCACCCATTGCAGGCGCTCATTCTACCTCGTGAGGCTTCGCGGAACTTGCGCCTGTGTGTGACCGGAATCATCTGGTGCAACTGACATCAAGGTGTATGGGACATAGTGCCTCATCCCCAGGGAGGTACGGAATTGCAACTCTACTTTATGTAACCTGAAGTGTCTGGTGCGACTCATCTCGTTGTGCATCAGACCATGTGCCCAGATTGCCGAGGCACAACCCGAATCAACGTGTAACCAACGAGGTGCCTCCTCAAGCCAAGAGACTCCCCTGCATGTTGTTCCCCATTCACTGCTTGCTTCCTAACTGGCCCCATCACATTGGACCAACTGCCCTCTCCTCATCAGGCCCTTACAAAGACTTTGTGCCGCCAGGTAGAAGTGGGAGGAATTGACTAGGCCAGAGGGACGCAGGTCAAGAGATTGCGTGACTCCTGTGCTTCCCAGAACTGGGCTGGTGCCAGAAGGCCCTGGTGGACCCCTGTTTGTAATAAATTGTGGCTCTTAGCCTGTTTTGCAACTTGTTGGTGAACTTCCTGAGTGGTGCCAAGCCCCCGCTTTGTTTACACCTACCTCTTGTTTATGCTTACAGTCTATCCCCACCTGCTTATCGGGGAGCCAGACGAAGTGTGACCTCAGCCAGGAGTTGCCTTGTGTCCGGAGAAAGGGGCAGATAAAAGTCCATCCATGGTGTCTGGGACAGTTGGGTTGAACTGGAGGGTGGCGGGAGGCTTTGAGCCACAGGGAATGCGGAATGTTATCTAATGACCTGTTTGATATCAGGGGCACTGCATTAGGGTGCAGGTGTGTATGTGTCAAAGTGCCTCTATTGACCAGGCTGGTACCTGTTGCATTGGGTAGTGGTACAAAGTGAGCGTGAGTGTGTGGGAGTGACTGTCTACAGACCGACTGTGCTTCACGACACTGATCGGTTCTGTTGGTTTTTATGTTGCTCTTGTGCCAAAAAAGCACGTTACCTTTCAATAGTAGGTTTACCTACATGTCCTCATCTCACGGTGCTACTAAAAGTGTTATTATTCCATGTATGTAAATATTACTGATATTGTTGTAGCCCAGGGTGCACCCTATTGGTGTGAGAAATTGCAATATTAGGATTGTGAGGGTGGTAATGTGTCGCACCACATATGGGTGATCTGTGGGGATTAGAATAGGACTTTTCCCATATGTGCATATTATCGAGATCTAATCAACACGAATTAGGCCTAGTACTGCTAGTAATATTGCCAAGTGTGATTTGAAAACCCCATTCCATGATATTCATGTTGCATTGTTTAATGGGTATGTTGAATATAAACACATTTCTCGACGTCTAGTGATAAGTCTCTCTTTTGTGTTGTGCAGAATATTAATTGTGTGTGCATACTGTGCACTTGCTTTACACATTGCGTCTGAAGGATACCTGACTACTCAGTGCCAAACTACCCAAGGGTGAGCTCAGGTTGTGCAGTGTGTATAATCACCTGACCTTGACAGGTGCGGTGCCTTCTGCCTGGCTGGGGCATCTCTACAGCCATCTAGACAGTGCCGGTTCCAACAATAGTGAGCAAGGAAAGATCTATTCTTGTCCCTTTTCGCTTTCTGGAGTTTTTAGGGCTCCTAATCAATATAGTCTTGTAGTTTTGCTTCTTCCCTTAAAGAAGATAAGCAGGATATAAAAAGAAATACAATATATTCTCAAACAAGATTCTTTAACTCTGAGGGAGCTAGCAAGACTTTTAGGTCTACTCTCAGATAAAGGGAAGGGCCCTTCGGGGGAGATTATGGTTTGGGGACAAAATATCACTAGATCAGGCAGTGAAGATGGAACTGGTTTGATGGTTGGAGAATTTAGATGCCTGGAATAGCTGGGCAATCTTTGGATGTTCACCAGACTTCATTCTGGAGTCAGATAAGAGTCTAACTGGTTGGGGTGCATGCTTGGGTGTTTAAGAAACTGGTGGATTATGGTCAAACGCAAAGAGGTTGCATCACAAACTATTTGGAATTCACAGCAGGTCTTTACACTCTCATGAGTTTCAGACATTGTTTACAAGGCAGAGAAGTTTGATTAAAAATCGACAATGTCTCTGCAGTAAAATATATAAATGACTTACGAGGAACAAAATCCTTGGATCTCTCAGTTTTAGGCAAGAATTTGTTATTTTTTATTTTGCTCAGAACACAAAATCAGCTGAAGGGCAGGATATTTGCCATGGAAGGCAAATGTAACTGAGGACTGGAATTCAGAGATTTTTTAGGGATTACAGCAATTGTAAACTAAACAAAGATTCTTTCGTGGAATTCGTCTATGTTAGGGGTCCTCTGGAGATAGACCTCTTTGCGAGCAGACTGACATTTCAGCTGAAGAAGTACTACAGTTGGATGCCAGACTAGGAAGCTCTAGCCATGAATGCATTCCTTCAGAGCTGGAAGGGGACAAACACTTACGCGTTCCAACTCTTTGCAATGATTCAGAGGGTCCTTTAGAAGGTGAGACGAGAGAGATGCTCCCTTATTCTGACAACTCCATTTTGGGTTTCACAGCTGTGGTTCTTAATGACTTTGGAACTCACTTGCAACATAAAATTTTGTCTACCTGCTATGGAGGGATGAAAACATAGATGGAGTGGAAAATCCTCTGGTGCAAACAGGGGCTTTGAACCTTCTTGCATGGAAAATATCAGGGGATCTGCAGAGATGTCAGCGGTGACAGCTGCTCGCTTTGCGAAGTGGTGGGCTGGGGGAGGAGGGGAAATACGAAAAAAAAAGCATGGAAGACAATTAAAACATATAAAATTGTACTTACCTGCCGCTCCGGCAGCCTCCACATTACTCCACTCTCCTTATCCTCGCTTCCCAGATGTCTATGAACTGCTGCACACTGTGGAGGCTCCCAGATGCCAATCCCGAAACTACTCTCATGCTGGGAGTGCTATTCCCAGCATGAGAGAAGTGCTGGGTTTGGTCTAAACAGTCTGGTATGCCACTCAGACAGTGCCTGGGAATCTGTGCTGTTTATGCTACCTGGCTGTGCATCAAAGCTCAAGTTGGAGTAACCTAAGTGAACATGTCTGATTGGCCAGCCTAAGATGATCGGCCACACTATCATTTACACTTACAAGTCCACCTACCACTCCTCTTCCCAGTCCCTACCCTGTAAAAGGATTGCCTGCCCGGCTGTAGACTCACATCGGCTGTCGGACAGAGAAAAATAAAATGATAATAAAATTGTTTTATGACGCTCCTACGCCATTATGGATGAGCCGCCACTGGATGTCAGCCCTTCAGAAAAGAGCTGAAGAACTCCTTGAGGAATCTTGGACTCCAATAACCCGATACAGGTTTAAAAGAGTTTGGAGAACCTGGGCTCGTTGGGGCATTGAGAGGAACTTGACTCCTATAGTTGAAGTGGTTAGGTTCCTGATAGAGCAGTTCGATAGAGGCCTTAGTTATAGAACTATTAACTGCTGCAGATCTGTAGTCTCTGCGGGTCATAGGCTGGTGTCGGTTTACTAAACTTTTGTGTTCAGTCTCTGAGAGGTGATATGGTTAGTCAAGTCTTTTGGAAAGATGGAAGACAGGAAGACATTAAGGGGCAGATTTACAAGACGGTCGCGCAGCATGACACTGCAAGCCCTTTGGCTGCGTCATGCTGCGGCACTTTCAGAGCACAGGAATGTGACATATTTACAAGGATATGTCGCATTCCTGTGCTCTCCCCTGTGCTGGCACACAAAAGCTTCCATGCGCTGGCGGAGGCACCCTTGCACCATGGTGCAAGGATGCCTGCGTCATGGGGAGATTGTTTTTGTGCAGGAAGGGGCACCTTCCTGCACAAAAACAATCACTACAGGCATTTTCCTCTTTTAATGTGTGCTGTAGAATGGAGCTCGCATTGAAAGAGGAAATAAACGAGGAGAAATTAAAGCATTTCTCCTCATTGCGCCTCGCTACGCCACCCCTAGGCTGGCGTAGCATACTGACGCATTTCCAGGTTTACGAATCCTTGTAAATCTAGAAATGTGTCTGGTTCCATGGGTGTTGCATGGAAACACCCACAGCAACACCCATGGAACACCCCTTTCACGCAAGGTGCTGCGTGTAAAGGGCCCGTATTTACAAGGATAGGAAAAGCCACGCAGGGTGGCTTTTCCTGTCCTTGTAAATATGGGGCATTGTAATGCGCTGCCAGTTCGTCACAAACAGTGACGTACTGGCAGCGTAAGAGGCTTGTAAATCTGCCCCTATGAGAGCAGCTGATTGGTCTAATGCTTCCATGTTTGCTAAACATTATTGTAAACCAATTCAGCACATGCCTGATGTGGTACTGGACGGCTACCAACATGCAGAATGGTAGCCTCCGGTCTTGTAATGAAATAGCGATTCTCCAAGAGAATCTGAATTTCATTGAAGACACGGAGGCTAACATTATCCCACCCTCCCATCCCAGTTTGGTGGGATTTACTTCTTAGAATAAAAAAAGAAATAATAATAAAATTCGAACTAAAAATTATATATAGTTTAATATAAGGGATGTAGGGCCTTATGTAGGTAGCCTAACATTTACCACTTCATAAATACCGAATTTTACCGATTCGGTATTTATGAATTGGTAAATGCTATGTAGGTAATCAGTCAGTAAAAGTTACCGATTCGGAATTGGTCGGTAATTAAGAATCGGTATTTACCGATTCGGTAATGGTAACTGGCTTCCCATTGATTCCTATGGGCCATGAGGCCCATAGGAATCAATGGGAAGCCAGTTACCATTACCGAATCGGTAAATACCGATTCGGTAATGGGGGGAGCCCTATCAAGGGTGGCAGGGTGTCACAGTGACACCCTGTTGCACCCCTGATTCCTGCATGTGTGCACATGTGGCACACATACATGCCCTAAGGGCATGTATGTCTGCCACATTGCACACTTCTAAGGGCCAAATAATGCTTTTTCTAAGACATTCGTCATTTACCACCAACTTTTAGTTGGTGTTAAATAACGAATCCACACTACACCCACACACTCCCCCTACATCTCATTTCAGGATTCGGTATTTACCGAATCGGTAAAATTACCGATTCGGTAATTTTACCGATTCGGTAAATTACCGAATCCTGAAATGTCCCCCCTACATACCAAAAGCCTGAATACCGGTGGGTAACGTGATTTTTACCGAAAATCGGCCGTTACCGACCGGTATTGGGCTTCCTACATATGGCCCGTAATGTGGTAATTAATTGATGTTAGTGTATTTCTTCTTTCTTCCTGTCCTTTGGAACTGAATCCTTAATTCCTTTTCTTTTCAGATAATACACAGTAATTCAGTTTCTCTAAAGAGTTTTGAAATGGCTGTTCGAGTCTTCATCTATTCAAGGAAAAAAGAGCAAGGTTAGGAGAACAAGTCTCGCATTTTAAAGAGAAGGATTATTCTGTGCATAGACTATTTATATGTTGTGGGTGTACTATTCTACATTGCCTTTGGTTTTATAATGTAATGTTCTTTCAAGTGCTCCATTGAGTGGCATTAAAGGATTAATGCATAATGTTGGCCTCTGTCTTTAATTAAATTCATATTCTCATGACATTACATTTGGAGAATTGCTATTACTAAAATAAGCCCCTGTAAACAAATAGGGGTCGTCTGGAATGTTTGCAATGTGTACCTCTACATTGGGACACTACATAAAAAGTCAGCTTCCTACAATATACAAGTCTATTAAATATTCAAGAATAACAAATGGTGTTATGTCATGTGTTTCGGCATACCAACATCAGTGATGTGGTTTTGAGATCACTGTTAATTTCATTTAAAATCACCTTGTTTTCATTGCTTTGCTTTAATTCCTTTTTTTCGTTGCTTTGTTTAATGCAAATTTTTGGTAATGCAGTCGCAAATGGGGTTTGGGTTAGTTCTTTCAAGTGTTCTCTTTACGCTGTTCTCCTGACACACCCTTTGTTGTGAGTGATGCTCCACGTAGCAGTGTAGTCTACAGCCTAGTGTACACAGAGGCACAAAAGAGGCATGAGCTTTCTGTACCTGACATACCAACACTCACTCTGAACAGTGATCAGGGAGAATACAAAAGCATGGCCTTACCTAAAGGATCCTTTCCACCCTGACCGAAAGAGACTTCAATCCCACTCTTCATCACTACTATCTTCCAAATGGCATTGCTACAGAAAGACTAATCAACAGCTCCTCTCAGCAGAAGGGGCAAAAGTGCCTAAGTGAATTTCTAAAGCAGTTTTGTCGCCTCCTTCTCCACTTCACTGTCTACGTCTCCTGGCTCCATCTTCAGGACTGTCAACAAAACACCTCTTGTTGTCTGGGAAAACCATCTCACCTCCATCTTGTGCACAGGAGCAGGCTACGAATTTTCAAAATAGACCCCCCCCTGGCCTCCATTACGCAGGCACACTAGTGGACATATTGCACGTACTACACAAGCACATACATAAACATGCATAGCATATATTTGGGATGTTAGACCAAGGATTAGGTTTAGAGCACTGAAGCAGAACTTCACAAGAGTGGGGCTGTTAGGCCTGAATTTCAGTGACACAGATAAAAAGGTCTAGTCGTGACTATAGATTCACAATACATGGTATGTTGCCCCACTGACTTACATGCTAAACCTGTGACAGGGCTTGTAGACCACTGTCAGCAAAATGATGGCATACTTGGTGGGCCCCTCCAGGTCACAGAAATGGTACAAGACCTCAGTCACATTAATGGACAGCATGGGCCTCTGCACATACACTAGATTAGCTTGAGGCTGGTGCCAAAATAAAAAACGGGGATTCCAGGTACTCACTGATTAGCGTGCGGCTGGTGCCAAAATAAACAAGCATTTGCAATGCAAATAGGTGAGTTAGAGCTATTGACATTGTAAATAGAAATGTTTTTTACCTACACGTTTTATTTTTGGAGTGAATGTATGTAGTGTGCAAAATCCCTTGGAAAGGTCCTGCACTTCGTAATAAATATATTGAAAAAGACGCAAAGTGTGGATTGTGTCAACAATTGCTTGGCACGTACCTCATGAGTGAAGTGTCGCCACACATGCACACCATGGTGCTTTACTAATGCGAAACTCATTAATAAAAGTAGTGCTTACAGACTAACCAACACAATCGGGATCAGAGCATGTGAATCCGAATCCCGGCTTCTCTTTCATTTTCTAGACTATTTGACTCACTCTCCTGCGTCTTGGTAATCCCCCAAACACTGGGAGGCAATGAAGTTTGCCAAGGGGGCAGGGGGCTGGGGGGCTTTGGGGGTAAATGAAAATGTATTCATTGCCTAGTTGTCAAAGGTCGCCCGGTGCTATTAGTTAAAAGTGTGCAGATTTCATTAAGTTATTAAAAGATTACATGAGGGAACGTTTGCAAGAATTAGATGGGGGAGTGAAGGCCAATTGACTGACAGAATACCTGTTCAGAGGGGCGTCCGCCAGGGATGTGTGATGGCTCCGACTTTGTTCTCCCTCTTTATTAATGGGGTGGCAGACCATTTGAGGGAGGACCCAGCGGATGCCCCCACCCTGGCGGGGGAAAAAATACCAACCCTCCTCTTTGCAGATGATACTCTCCTCATGTCTAGAACACCCTTTGGGCTCCAGAAATTGCTGGACAGGTTCAGTACCTTTTGCAATAGTCGTGGCCTCACTATAAATACCACTAAAACCAAATTGATGGTATTGTCCAGAATCAAAAAAGCTAGGAAAATTAATATCGCATTAAATGGCGCCTTATTGGAGGAAGTGGATGCATTCGATTATCTAGGGGTCAGGATAAATTCAAAAATGAAATGGGATTTGCATATCTCGAAAATGTTACTAAACTTCAAGAAAGTGACAGGAGCAATTGTAAGAGATCATCGCCTGTCCTCTAGCAAGCCCATTAGCCCCGTATTACTGGTTTATGAGGGCAAGGCAATCTCTGCCGCAACTTACGGCTCTGAACTATGGGGTTCAGAAAGAGTCTCCGACTTGGTCTTAGCTGAACATAAATTTATGAGAGAGTTAGTGGGTCTCCCAGTTTCTACCCCGATTAAACCATTATTATATGATTTGGGTCGTCGCTCAATTAAAGATATTGTTGGGCTTCGCCCCTTACTTTTCTGGGTTCGCCTTAGAAAAACCGTAGAACTTAGCAATTATGCTTTAGTTCTTGACGAACTCATTGCATTAAATGGCTATGGGGTGATCCCGTGGCTGAAAAAACTAAGGGATCTGGTATTCAACCTGGGCTTAAAAGATGAATGGTTATCTCAGCAGCCCCCCCCCAAAAGATACCATCAAGAAATTATACTGGGCAAGCATAGAAGCAAAGGATATGGGTAATCCTAAATTGGGCACTCTTACTAACACATTTTTGATTCACAAGCCTGCACCTAAGCTGGAGCCGTTTCTTGATCACATCTCTATACCTAGAGATGGAGCTCTGTTCCTCAAAATGAGGCTAGGCACGCTACCCCTGAATGAGTTTACAAACAGCTGGAAAAATTCTAAATCTCTTCACCCAGTTTGCCCGGGGTGTCCTAATCCAACTGAATCACTGTGTCATTTCCTGTTTGCCTGTAAGGCATACAGGGGACCCAGGAAAATATGGCTAACCCCAGTTTGTAGAATTCTGGGAACCAGGCAGTGTTCAGTGGCCCTTCGTATCCTAACAACAGATACTACATCCCCGTTGATAATATGTGAAGTTGCTAAATATTTGGGGAAAGCATGGCAAATACGATCAAAGCTTGTTGAATTAAATACTGGTTAGACCTTTTATATGGTGTAATTGTGCCACTTTAATGAATTTATGTTTGAATAACTGATATGTATTTGCTTGTCTGTATTTTCTGGGTTTGTCGCCTTTTCTTTTTATTAAGGTATTTTAAGAAATTTGAGTGTATTTGTACATTGTTTTTTATTAATTTGTATTAATCCATTTTAATATTGAATGTCATTTGATCTATGTTGTATTGTGTTTACTTTTATGATACCTTGCTATCGAATAAAGTATATATCAATCAATATTAAGAGTACTTTACTCGCATCTATGAGAAAATCGACATTAACTAAACAAAATGCCAGAATGTGTGTCAGTTTTCACAGTGTTTTAGACAGCACGGGTTGCTTAGTTTAATTGCATTAATTTTTGTATTCACTCTTTTACACAGCATCCAAAGTAGGTTACCTAACCCCAAAGCCCTGAGTTGTTAAATGACCCATAGAAGGGAGTGTTTTACAGTTGAGCAAATGTGTCCAAATGTAATTTTGGTAGTGCCATGGAATGATCAGCCAATGAGGTACTCGATGAGCAGGTATTTAACTACACGTTCAAAACGTATGGTATTGTGGCTGTTGTTTGTTTGTACACAACCACCTTTCTGAATGTGTTTATTAACACAGAGCTTCATCTACCAGACAGTGCTCACAGAGGGGTGACTAAAGCACAGAACAAAATGTATTAATTTATCCTGAGTGTGAAGGCACCCGGAAGGCTTAGGTGCCCGCCCGGAGAGGCTAGGAATCCCAGCACTTCTACAGACTCTGCCGTGCTCCTCTGCACCAGCAGGGCACAGCTCAGAATCTCCCGCTTCTGCTAAGAATAGGTGAGGGGGATGAGGTTGGGGCATGCGGGAGTTGCCGGCAGATATCCAGGTTATTGAAAGTGATGATTCTGACGTGAGGCAATGGAGACTGACTTTGTCTGCACCAGTCTATTTCTCTACCATCAACCGGGCTCACTGTCATGTATCCATTCATCTCTCTTTGTTAGAGGTGCGCGAGCCAATATATTAATTAACAGGTAGAGCCAGCCGGAGACGAGCTAAGCGTATACAAGCCAGTGAGCGAGCCGTGAAAATAATCGGCATGTTAATCATACAGTAAACACGATGTAAATGTGCGATAATGTCTCTTCAGAATTCAAAAAATTGCATTTCTTTAGCGCGACACCTCAGTACACAAGATTATAGCACTGAATTGAGAGGAAGTTATTAAAAGTGCTCGTTTTAAGCATGAGTTAAAACCCTGCCGCTCCTCCCGCCTGACAACAATGCCATTTGTGAACTAAGAGGCGTCAGTTGCCATGCATACACCGAATGTTGCCTAGAGTCTTATTATATTTAGGGTAACATTAAAATCTAGTTTATTGAACACAAGAAGTTTTTGTACAGCACGCATCTTGAACTCGCATATTTCAAGGTGGCAATAATAAAGATGAAAACGGAAATGCCGGCAGGCAAGAAAACACGAACGGGAATGGGGGGTGGGGGAGGGTGAGAAGTCACAGACTGAGGGAGGGGGCGGTGAGGTGGGGAGACAGGGAAGAAAATAGTGTTAGGAGTAAAGGGGCCAATAGCCGTGGAAGGATACAATTGATGAATGAGAAGGGACTAACAAGCCTCAAACCAATCGGAAGGCAGCATTTAAGACAAAAGCCAATGGGCAGAGAGTGGGCGGAGCTTCCACGAAGCTTCCACAATACAGTATATAAAGCATGTCTTGCAAAGCGATAGCAGCGCATTCGGGCTGCAACGCTAGGCGAGACCAAAACTGGGATTCCAGGTTCTCACTGTTTGGCACTCAGGATAGGGCAATGTGACTGTACACCTTGCACTCAGGATAGGGCAATGTGACTGTACACCTTGCACTCAGGATAGGGCAATGTGACTGTATACCTTTAAGGGGACATTGCTGCCCCAATAGCATGTTCAGGCAGTATTGATTTTCTAAATTAATATAGCTTCATTCATAGCCTTTTCACTCTGTACATGTGTAGTTGTCTCCTGTATATCTGTTTTTTTGTGGATTAAGTTAATGAACTACACAACCTGATGTCTGTCCTGATTCAGGGTGAGCAGCCCTGTCCTAGAGAGCTGAGCCACAACCTGGAGAGCTGATGGTGGGCAGGAGCCCACAACATGGGGCAAGAAATCTGAATAGGGAGAGTCGTTGAGGAGCTTTTAGACCTGGTGAAGGGCATCAAACAACAGCCCCATTAAAAGAGTTAAGAGGAAAAAGGCTCAGCCATCCAGAATTCCTGAAGGGGTGGCACAGTAGCATATATTGGTTTCTTGGTAACACATCAAAAAACCTCCTCACTACCGACCCTTGTTATTTGTAAGGCACACCTGAATTACTACCCGCCCACCAGTTTCAGTCTCTCTCCTTGCCTTTCCACTGCTCACCCACAATTCCAGCAGCACAGCTCATTTCACCAGATAACAAAAAAAGAAACAACTGCAGTTAATCACCTCTAACCACAGAAGATTTCATCAACTCTGCAAACACTCGAAGACCAGCAGAATCAACAGAAGACCAATGAAACCTCTTGAATAGCTCTGCAGGCAAACTAGCCAGAAGTTCGAACAACTTCTTGAATATATGTATCTTCCCGAAGGAATGTCTTACATAAAACCCTCTTTAAAACAAACTTGCCTTGAAACAAGAGATCCTTCTAACGTCTGGCCAATAACACGCTGTTTTAGCCAAAAACATAGAGAGATTGAAAGATCTGCTTTAAGACAAATGTCGACATTGGAGTACAAGCATGTATATATCATTAACTCTCCCTTGCCTTTGAAACTGTTCATCATTCCAAGCTTCTACAGAGTCTTGACAATATTAAAGTTCAGGGAGCGAACTGAAGCCAATTGTATCTTTCATATAAGACAGATCATTATCTCCCTTTATCCTCTCAGGTCTCTACTTTCAATTCACAACTAATCTACCTAATAGTTCTGCCTCGTCTTTAACATTTGCCGTAGCTCTCTACTGGACCTAATCTCCTACTTCAATTTCAACTGTTTTAAATACTTTATACAAGGTGGCTGGCGCACACTCCAAACTGGTCCAAAGTTGTCCATAGAAAGATACAAATATTATAAATGGTTCTTCAGGAGGAGGGAGAGCCACCAAGTCTTCCTCCACAGGTAAAAACAACAGTCTTCTCCTCAATAAATTCAAGATAAACTCCAAGCACTCCAAGATCAAATCACGAGTTTGTTTTCATACGTAGATATCCAGTGTCTTTTATTCAGACATTAGGCTTCGTATTCACTGTAACAATTCTTCTGTACGCATTCTTTGGTCAACATGACAGCTTCATGCCAACACGTGTCTCGTCCGTTCAATAAAACAGGACTTCGTCAGGCCTAAAACAAACAAAATAGTACCAAAAGGAATGAAAGGAGTCATGGGATCAAATTAGACCCACTCCATAAAATAACACCCACCAAGTGTCATATATGTTGAGATGTGAAAGATATATAATTGTGATATGTTAGTTACCTCAAGAAGCAAGTAAGAGGAACCATATATGAAAAGCCACGATCAAATGGATCAATTTTAGAAAAAGCAAAAGAGAGTAAAAAAAGATTCTTACAAATAGAAAAGGTGGGGCGTGGTCTCGCTGCAAATGGAGTGAGACGCACGCCGCTTGAGCTCCGGGCCACCGCCGCTATCATCAGCGATAATAAGTGGCCCAACGGCTCTAAAAGAGCTTTGGCTGGATGCGCTTACTTAGCGGAGTGCTCTGCGCCGCTTTCCATGAGCTCAACAAACAGTTGAAGGTGTGGATAGTGGAGAGCCACGCCACGAGGGAGGAACGACCCGGCCTCCAGCAGCTCGCCTGCCATCTTAGCTGCCCCGGCTCCGTGCATCTGTGACCGTTGCCCCTGGTGGCGTCTGGGGGTCGGAGAGACTGCACTGCTCTTGAGGGGTGCGACCGCATTCCGGGGGGGGGGGCCTCACACCGCTAACCCTCTGCCACTCCTGTCGGGGCTTCTCAACGAGGCAGACTGTTGGGGACGTCTGACATTTTGGCCTTCCTGACCCCATAGGCCCACGCCGGGGACTCTTGGTGGTGCCAGGGTGCGGCCGAGCAGCTGAGGGACAGCAGAGAGGCGTGATTGCAGCCCGGAGAGGGCCTGGAGCCGCGGGCCAGGGACACTTGGCCCGGGTCCATTTCTTCACTGAGAAGGAGGCTATTCTCAAAGCTGCTAGGGACAAACCTGAGATCCTGTTCAAGGGCACGCCCATCCAACTGTATCAAGACTTGGCCCCCACAACACTTCGGCGCCGCAGGGACTTCCGACCCATCACGGACAAGCTACGGGAACTCAACATCCGCCACCAATGGGGGCACCCCTTTGCTCTCATATTCCAGTGGGAAGCCAAGCACCTTGTGTTAAGGTCCTATAGGGAGGCGGCCTAACTACTTCAGATCCCCGACACTCCTCCGGCGAGTCCTTCGCGCATACCCCCCAAGAGTCGAATCCCGCTGCAGCCACAATGGACCACAGTGCGTCATGCAAGACATCTATCCTCCCAGGGACGATGCAGCTCTTCCCAAGAAAAATAAGACATAATCCAACATATACGATCCTTGGAGGGAGGACAGTCGCCCTCAGGATCTCAAGCATCTGACAACAAATAGCTGAACACTATACCCGTTGATTAGCATCTCAAGAGAAGCAGGACATCATACAACACATACGCTCCTTTGAAGGTGGCCAGTCGCTCCCGGGTTCCCAACCATCTGACAAATAGCTGGACACTGCACCAGCTGACTGCCTGGCTGCCTTCTCTCTATTTCCTGAGTGGGCCCTCGGTGGAAACGGGATTTAAAATTCACCCACCTCTCAGACACTCAGTAGACACTACTATCCAGTGTCTGGCCTATGCTCCGACGGCGGCCCCGAACCACGCTCTTGAAGAGAGGAATTGATCTACGAGAGGATGACCCGCCCCCACTCCTATTCCTTGGAGAGTGACATCTCCAGGATGGCCTGTGCCCTTGCGCCTGGCCTCTCCCTGGACTGGAATGGATTTTATTGGCCACGTTGGCCGCTGTTATGCTTGATATGTTATGATTTCCCTTGTCCCTCTCTTTCTCTTCTCCCCCCCATCCTCACCCCTGGTGGGGGGACACCTCAGACAATGTGGGGGGTTTTCCCTGGATTAGCTGCCCTTCCTTCTTCTACTGCCCTGCGGTGAATACTACGGCCCTGGGGCTCTCCGGTCTCCAACTGGGATTAGGACCACCCACTTTGCACACCACTCCCATTCTCCTGCCTAGGTCAGCGCCTGCCCCTGACACTGTGAGACCATGACCTCTGTACCTTGCCTGAAACTCCTCTCCCTTAATGTGAAGGGTCTCAACTCCCCCAAGAAGCGACGTCAGATATGGCGATATCTCCTATTGCAAAATCCGGATATCGTCTATTGGCAAGAAACTCATCTCCTACGAGACGACGTCTCTCGCATTACACCCCCCCCCACTTTCCCCTTCAATTCTGGGCCTCGGCAACCACCAGGACAGCAGGAGTAGCTATCCTCTGTCGTGTGGGTATCTGTCAAGTGGACTCCAAAATAATTAGTAGCACGGATGGCAGATTTCTTAAAGTAGTGGTCAAGATTGAGCACCGCACTCTCACCCTTTGCAACACTTACACACCGAACCAAGGCCAAGACTCATTCCTTCAGGGGTTGCTGCGGAAGTACATAACACACGTTGACTCCGACCTCATACTGGGGGGGGGGGACTTTAATTTGGTATGGGAGGTGGGACTTGACCGCCGCGAGGGCTCATTTCACGGGACGGGTGCAATGTCAGCGGCATTGAAGAGGCAGCTCACTGAGCTAGGCCTTGTCGATATCTGGTGCTATCACTCACCAGATGTACGTTATTACTCTTACTACTCCCATGTACACCGCTCCTATTCCCGCATTGACTACCTCTTTGTTTCGCACTACCTGGTCAGGGACACTCTCTCAGCATTTATGTCCTATATCTCGGTCTCCGACAATGCCCTTGTGGAGCTCCTGCTCCATGACCGCTTCTCTCGTCCCAAGCGACCCACTCGGAGGCGTTTTCCCCCTCATATTCTCAGAGACCCTGTGGATGCGGCGGAACTCCGAACTGCCATTGCGTCCTACTTTGAGATCAATGATCTCCCGGAAACCCCGCTCCCTGTACTCTGGGACCCGTTCAAGGCTATGTTTCGTGGAACCCTCACATCCATCGCTATTGCTCGGGCTCGGGAGGCCCGCCTGTTCGAAGACAAACTTACACGCGACATAAAGACCCTTGAGAGGTTAGACCAGGAGCGCCCCTTGGTGGTACATAAGAGGCGCTTAGCTATGCTTCGAGGTCAGCTACGGGCACATAGAAACAACAAGGCCGAGCATGCTCTCCTTGCACTGCGACAGCGGTACTACGACGGGGGGGACAAGGTGGACACGGTTTTGGCGCGCCGCCTTCGAACATGGGCAGCCAAAGCACACGTTGCTAAACTTAAAGTGGGAGATGGGACTTGGGCCAATAATGAGACTGCTAAGCTTCAAGCCTTCTAAAATTATTACGCATCTCTCTACGCATGGGAAACACCTGATCCGGATCAGGTATTGGCTACCTTGGACACCTGTGAGTGATCCCCGATTAGCCGCTACCACTCTCAACTATTAGAGGAACCTATCACTTCGGATGAGGTAGCCGGCGCTCTAAAAGATCTCCCACTCGGCAAAACCCCAGGCCCGGACGGGTTAGCTGTCTTATTTTACAGCGCATTTCTGCCACAGCTTCATTCACAAATGCTACGCCTTTTTAATTCTTTTTCCGATGAAATTGGACCCTCTACGGATATGGCTATGGCTGAAATTGCCTTAATCCCAAAGCCGGGAAAAGACCTTACGCTCTGCTCCTCCTTCCGTCCCATTGCCTTATTAAACATCGATCTTAAAATTTATACTAAAATCCTAGCTAAACGTCTAAGCGCTCACTTCCCGGCCTTTTTGAGCCGGACCAGGTGGGCTTTATTCACCAACGCAAAGGGGCAGACAACGTACGTCGGGTTGCCCACTTGGTTGGGAAGGCACACCACTGGAAGATACCCTCCTGCTTGCTATCACTTGATGCGGAGTAAGCATTTGACCGCGTAGATTGGGTATTTCTCCGAGCTGTCTTGCAAAAAATAGGGCTAGGCCCGCAGATGATAACTCGCATTATGGCCCTTTACCTCTCTCCACTTGCCAGGGTGCGGGTCAATGGCAAGCTCACGCAACCAATTTTCATTCTTTGGGGCACCAGACAGGGGTGCCCCCTATCCCCTCTTCTATTCGCTCTCGTAGTGGAGCCGCTTGCCGCTATATGATCCGCCATTCGCCTGACATTCATGGCATTAGACTTGGGGGCCTAGATCACAAGATAGATCTCTTTGCAGATGAACTCCTTCTCACGCTGTCAAACCTACGCTCCTCGCTGCCAGCCGTGCACACCTTGCTTCAATCATATGAGCGGGTTTCGGGGCTTAAAATTAATCATGTGAAATTATGGGCTCTCAACCTGATGATCCCGGCAGACGAAGTTGCTGTTATACAATCTCTTGTTCCCTATCAATGGGCAATCCGCTCCATTAGGTACCTTGGACTTAATCTGACCCCCAACCTGGCCACCTGGTCCCAAACCAATTGGCAGGAGTGTAAAACTGCTGTGTTAACAGACTTAAGGTCATGGAAGTTCCTACGGGTTAATCTCCGTTACGCTTGTCATGTTCATATGATGGAAGTTAATGATATATGATGGGCACGTGTAGAGAGTATAGTTTGTTGTTTTAATGAATGATTCTCACTACCCTATTTGGTATGTTCATATGTTATTTACTTCTGGTGCAGCCGTCTTAGACTGTTCGATATGTCCTTTTGGGACACCGGTACTTTTCATCATTCTCTCTTCTCGCTCCGCTTAACTCATCGGCTCGGGCTTTATCCTAGGAGTGTACAAATTTGCATTTCCCTGCCTCGTGTAACATAACGGAGCGGGCTACGTACTGTGAGATTTACATGTGATTCGGCCATTTGCTGTTTTGCTTTGGGCCGTGATGGCGCGGAAACAGGCTCCGTGTTAGGAGTTTTTTTCCTGATTTGACCATTTACTGCCTTATACCAGGCTGGGATGGTGTGGGGATAAGATACTATTTTTTTTATATTGATATGACGGTCATATGGTATAATACGTGATACCCTAACTAATGATCTGTGACATTTTGGTGATATGTGATCATGATTTTACATTGCATAAGTATCTTAATATGCCATTCTAAACTTGTATTTATTTTTGATTGAGACCAATACTGTGGTGAGTGAGACATCGCTTGGTAATTTGTAATAGTCAAATGATATGAAAGATATCAGGAAATACCATGTACATTGGTTTCTTTTTCAGATATCTATAAGTTCTACATGGAATGCTTTTTTCTGCTAAAATTAGGACGTTAATGAGATAAACTGAGTTGAGCCACATTTCAGGCTGTGGCCTTTTGACTTGGTACAGGGACAATTTGAGCACTTACTTTGCATATTTGGACTCAACACGCTCGAGGTGACTTGAATTTTGCTTCTCCTTTTCTTCACCTTTTCTATTTTTAAGAATCTTTTTCTACTCTCTTCTGCTTTTTCTAAAATTGATCCATTTGATCATAGCTTTTCATATATGGTTCCTCTTACTTTCTTCTAGAGGTGACTAACATATCACAATTATATATCTTTCACATCTCAACATATATGACACTTGGTGGGTGTTATTTTATGGAGATGTGTCTAATTTGATCCCGTAACTCCTTTCATTCCTTATGGTACTATTTTGTTTGTTTCAGCCCTGACGAAGTCCTGTTTTATTGAATGGACGAAACACGTGTTGGCGTGAAGCTGTTATGTTGACCAAAGAATGTGTACAGAAGAATTGTTACAGTGAATAAGCCTGATGTCTGAATAAAAGACACTGGATATCTACGTATGAAAACGAACTTGTGATTGGATCTCGGAGTGCTTGGAGTTTATCTTGAATCAATCTCAACTGTTACTGGTATGCAGATAATACATACATCATATTTAAGTATAAAAGGCCACCTGACTTTGAGTCTTACTTAAATGAATATTGCCGCTAATGAAGGATGATCTCTAACTTCAACAAAAAAAAAAGCACATCACAAATTGAAATATTCATTACACCACATGAACCAAACACCACCCATCAAAAGTAGGGCCTCAGCAGCCAGGCGCGCCACCAAACAACTGAACCCAAGTGAGGAATCCAGGTTAACCATGGACTCCAATATTTCAATAATAATCAGATTGGGTTAGTCCAATATGTTTCAACTGAATAGTTTGTCACTTCTTTCCCTTGCATTGGCTCTGCCCCCATTGCTTCAAATGCTTGACTTGCACCACTTGCCAAAAGTGTTAGCCCCTCCTGAAAGTTAGGTCAAGTTGCACCCGTGGTTAGGTGGCTGTCGACCTGAGCTGTGTTCCTACTCTAGAATGTGGAAGATAAGGATGAGCTGTGGGCCTACAGTAGAGCCTGTGTTGTTGTGCTGCAAAGTTCAGAAAGTGGTTTGTAGGACTTAGGACTTGGGTGCTCATGCCAAAAGTCCCTTGGAAGCCCTGTACTTCAGAGTGTGAGAAGAGTGCAAAGGAACCGAGCAGGCCCTGTGCTACAGAGAGTGGCACGAGGGCCATGAGACCCATGAGAAGGAACACTATGCTTCAAAGTGTGGGAAGAGGGTAAAGGACCCATGGGTGCACTGTGCTGAAGACAGTGTGAAGAGGGCAAAAGAGCCATGGAAACTGTGTGCTGCAGTGTGGCATGAGGGCCAGGAGGCCCATGAGGATGAACCCTGTGCTTCTAAGCATATGAAGAGGGAAAAGGACCCCTGGGAACCTTGTGCTGCAGAGTGTGGGGAGAAGACAAAGGACCCAGTGGGAACCCTATGCTGCAGAGTGTGGGTGGGGGGCCAAGGTACCCATGGCAACTCTGTGCCGCAGAGTGTTGTGGGAGGGAAAAGGATCATACGCACAGGAGGCGACTATATTGGATTTCCCATCATCCATCTGTGACGGCACTGGATTTCCCATCATCTATCTGCACAGAGAGAGACATCACCGGATTTCCCATCATCCGGCTGCACAGGAAGTGGCATCACTCCTCTCCCTCCCAGGATCTACATAATGGCAGCCGCAGCATGGACAATAATCAGACACGCCAGTGGGAGCGTCGCTGGTTCAGGTAAGGCACGCCAAAGGCAAGTCCGTCTGCACCTAATGCCAGGAATCCTGGTCCTCTCCCTCTCGCCGCTACCCTGCTGTGACTCTCAACCCCAGTCACCACTCCCTAAGCTGCTGCCTTGCCACAGTACACAACACTGAGGGAGCATTCTACTGCACTTCCTGCAAGTTTTAATGCCGTCACCCACACCCAACACTCACCGGCTCCTCACCAACAGAACCCAACACCCCACTCTCTCACATAGGCCTTCAACCACCCACACAACTTTCTGCCCTCACATGCATGCTCCTTAACACCCGCTCACTCACCAGACATGTCACAGAGATCTGGGACCTACTGCATGACAATGCCCCTGACCCACTTTCCCACACAGAAGCCTGGCTGAACCCCAGCATTGCCACCTGACATCGCCACAGCCATCCCTCTCATCTACAAGATCGACAGGCAGGACAGACTGCACAAACCCAGAGGCGGAATCACCACCATCCACAAAAACGCTAGCAGCTGCCCCACCTCCATGGACACATCATTGTCCAACTTCGAACATTTGTCATTCAACCTATACGTTACAGCCAATTTCACCCTAATCGGCACTCTCATCTACAGACCACCAGGATTATGCCACAACTTCAAAAACACCATCACGGACTTCGTCTCACCCCTTGCCTTTGACGCTAGCAATTACATCCTACTTGGAGGCCTTAACTTCCACCTGGAGGACCACGCCGACCCTGACTCAAAAGCTCTCATTTAAGACCTTGGAAACCTGGGCCTCAGTTGAGTATAGGAACCTACGCAAGACTTCGGACACCTCCTGGACACTATTTTCACCACCTTCAACAACATCCAAAGTAAAGAGACCACACCAGTGGACATATCACACCCTCATCAAGTTCAGCATCCCTGTCCTCGTCTAACAAACATGTGCCACTGCCAGAACAGCTCACCAAAACTGGAGCAGCATCACTGTCAAGGACTGGAATGTCGCTCTCAACACTCGCCTAACCAAACAAAGCAGCAGCCTCCCCAAAGCCATCAAGAATTTCAACAACTGGATCCCCTCCTGCACCAACTCCCTGGCCTCCCTCACACACAGCAATACAGCAAGACCTATCCCACAGGTCAGTTGGTACACACAGGAACCAAGGGGTATATTATCAAGAAACTGCGTTAAAATTATCGCCGCTTTACCGGCAGAAAACTGCCGCTAAAGCGGCGATAATGGGCTTCATAATATGCTTTGAGAATTCCAATGGAAGCCCATGTTCTGGTGTCAACATGGGCTTCTATTGGAATTCTCACGGGCATATTATCAAGGCCATTATTGCCACTTTAGCGGCAGTTTTCTGCCGCTAAAGCGGCGATAATTTTAACGCTGTGCTTGATAATATGCCCCTAAGTCTGATAAAATGCCACTGCAAACAATTAGAGCAAATGGAGAATAAACCAAGACAATGCAAACATAAGCTCTTTCAAATCTGCTACCACAAAATGATCGGGACTACCAAACACGATGTTCTGGAAGACCGCATTGATGCCAGCACCAACATAAACGAAGAAATCTTTGCCCTCATGAAGGATTTCACCTCACCAATGGCTGACTCCAATTCATTCACCCCCTGCCAGGACCTCTGCAACACACTCTCTCAATTCTTTAGCAACAAAATCACCGCCATTTACAGCGACTTCAACCAACAAACAGACCTGACAGACCTTGCCAAACTCCTCTCAATCTTATCCAAAGAACCAATGCTAACCAGCGCCACCATGAAGTCCATTCACTCCAGGGTCCCATTGCATTCCTGTCCCCACTATGCCTCCTCCAGAAGACTGCAACCCATCAGCGCCATGCTCACAATGCGCACACCCATTCTGAATGCCTCCAACTCTTCTGCGATATTCCCAGATGTTTTGGAAAAATGCCACTATCCTCCCATTGCTGAAGAAATACTTTGCACCCTTCAATGCTCGCCAACTACAGGCTGATCTCCCTGCTACCATTCTTGGCCAAGGTCTTAGAGAAAGTCATCAATAGATCATCAACAGATGACTCACTGACCACCAACTCCTCAACACCACTCAGTCTGATTTCAGCATGAAAACTGCCTCATCTTGGGGGGGGCGGAACTTGCCAGCTTGGAAAATGGCCGTGCAGTAGCGGTGCTCCGTTAAGCCATCTCCACTATCTGTCATTAATCCGAGCATCTAGCTGCCTTTCCCGCCGTTGTCGGAGCTGATCTAGTTGCTGAAGCGCTGCTGAGTTGCCGCGTACCTCTACTCTCCTGGGAAATAAAACGAGCCATGAGAAGAGGCCTGCCCTGTCTGTCCTTGAGCCTGCAGCTGACCTGAAGGGAACGCACGGATTTGGCTTCACGGCGGAGGTGCCAGGATCCTCCCCTCTTTACCAAAGGTGAGACGAGCGAAGTCCCGGGGAGAGCGCTGATACTGCTCGGAGACCCTGCACCTGCTGGGAGTCCTGCGCTGATCTCCTCTCCGCCCGGCCTGGGACGTGGTTGACGGCCGGTGACGCTGTGGGGGTATCCCGGTGGACGACGCAGCGCGGCCTGCTGGCGGGCCTGTGTCTCCCCGGTGATGAGCTGAGTCATCCGGCAAGAGGAGTGGGACGATCACCCCGCCTGGATCGACCCCGTAGCTGAAGTGGCACCATCTGGTGAGCAGGAGGGAAGGCGGTATTCTAGAGCATGCAAGCCCTTGAAGAGGAAGAAAAGAGAGGGGCTGTGTCGCAGTTACGACGGCCTACTCTAAGACATCAGCTGAGCCGTGAGTGCGCCTCCCCTACAAATATTGCTGGCGTTCCCTATCGTGCCCCAGCTAAAGCAATCAGTGGCACCCCTCCCGGGACAGCTAGGCACTGCTAGCAGGGGATTCTTGATTGTGCGCTGCCTTTTCCTTATAATGGCTGCCTGTGCTGGCCGATCCTAGAAGTTCACTCAATCTACTGATAGCTTTAAGTGCATTGGAACTGGAAGTGCAGCTCTTTCGTCCCATCCAGCTTAAGTGTTGCACATTTTGAATAGAGGCGAAGTGTGTGCCTGGATTGCTCCAAGAAACCAACCGGTGAACGAGTGCTCTACAAATCACTTCTAACATAACATAACATTGCTCTCGCCCCAATCAAACCTGCTTGTATGCTGTGGGAGCCCCTGATAAGGTGTCTGCGAGTGAGACAGGGGACGATGTGGGACACTTAACAATAGGAAAAGTTGATAAGGTCCAATCCAAGCTACAATAAGACCAACGAAAAACGAGATCACGTGAAGAGGGTGACTCCCAGCCCTCCTCTGAACAGAACAAAATAGACACATTGATTTTTCGCATGGACCATATGTCTGAGCAATTAGATAAGCAGGCGTAGAGACTGGACATGGTGGAGGGACGCATGACAGACGTGGAGGAGGCACATTTGGAGACTGACACAGCCCAAAGAAAATTTAATAAGGTCTTAACACAACTACAGGACAAAGCAGAGCACTTGGAAGCCAGGTCCAGAAGGAGCAATATCCATATTACTGGGCTGCCGCAATCCACTGCCAGAGGGAATATGGAGATCTTCACCGAAAAGCTCCTGCTGACTCTACTGAGCCTAGACATGTATTCCCCCATATTTGTGATTGAGCGAGTTCACCGCTCTCTAGGTCCTAGGCCTCCTCCAAGAGCCCATCCATGCCAGATCATTGCCAAATTCCTGAAGTAAAGGGACAGGGATGCTGCTATCAGGAGGGCTAGGGAGTTAGGGGACTTACAATATGAGGGATCCTCCATTTCACTCTTCCCTGATTTTACTCTTAAAGTCCAAGAGGCAGGGAGGCAATTTGTCCAATTGAAACGCACACTACAAGCCCAAAACCTTGAGTTTGCCATGCTCTATCCCGCAAGACTTAGAGTACTGATAAACGGCGTATCAAAGATATTCATGGACACTAAATCCTTACAGAATGCACTGAAGGACTACTCCAAAACACAAAAAAGCAAGGGGGAAACGGAACATCTGCTGGAGGCAGCCGGGAGCAATCTGGATGATCAGGACTAAAGACGTGAACTGATGGCGTGCTTCTTTGTGAGATGGAATTAGTGGGAAGTGCGAAGGTCTCTTTTGTTTATTAACAAATTCTCAGCCAATGGTTACAATTAGAAGTGATATGAGGTTGTCATGGAAGCTTAAGGGGATTGTAGGTTCTTGACATGCAGTTATGTGGGGATTGACTTGATAGCCACCCCCTAAAGAGTAAGTTGATTACCCAGTTATTCTGATATAGAGATGTAGTCCAAATTGTCTTATACCCCTGTCAAGTGATACTTACCGGTAGGATTTAAATTGCTCCTAGTAGTGGCCCTTGAACTATCGTAGAGACTACCTTTGCGGCGAAGAAGGAAGATATTGCTCCTCTGCCTTATAAAAAGGATAAGCTACTGTATTAGAGGCAGCAAGATGTCACATAAGTTCCTAGATGGCTTTAACTCTCGCACTGCCATGGTGGAGCGGGAGCAGTTGAGAGGCAACATCCACACTTGTGTGTGTTCCACCAGATGGTGTTATGCCATTTTTGTTTGAGGGACAAGAGGGAGGGCTATCTCGTACACGTCAAGTTGGGGACGACGTGGCATGGGTGGAGGAGGGAGGATTCAGTTGTTTATTGTTTGAACCACAGTGATTGTATTGTTCTTATCACCTACAATAGTGATGTCAGGCTGCTGTTTACACTAGTTAGGATTGGAATAGGCGGATTTGATTTAGACTGCTGGATCCCTTAAAGAGGACACAGGGAGAATGCAACAAGATGAGATATCTCACTTGGAATGTTAGGGGACTTAATAATCACCGTAAAGTAAGAAATGTGATTGCATATCTCAAACCACATACTGTAGATGTTGCGTTACTGCAAGAATCTCACCTACCTGCAGACAGTAAGGTGCCGATCACGATCCGGTAAAAACCGGGTACGAACCGTCGGTCGGAGCGTTTTCCCCGTCCGACTCGTACCCGGTCGTAAAACTTTACAAACATGGAATTACGATTCGCACGGAAACACCATTTCCGTACGAATCGTACAAAACACCGACTGACGAAAATATACATACGAATTTGATCCGGGAATGCTGCGACGTGACGTCGGGACGCTTTCAGGCAGCGTTTCACGACCCAGGAATTACGATTCGAACCGACAGCAGTCCGGACGGCAATATTTTCACGGCACCCAAAAAGTGCCGCAAAAGCGAAGTACGGCACGAATCGACCAGAGTAGGTGGCCCGGTACGCACCGTCCCCCCCCCCGCCCCCGTAGGTACGCGCCGACCCCCCCCCCAGCCCCCGTCGGTACGCGCCGAACCCCCCCCCAGCCCCCGTAGGTACGCGCCGACCCCCCCCCAGCCCCCGTAGGTACGCGCCGAACCCCCCCCCAGCCCCCGTAGGTACGCGCCGACCCCCCCCCCAGCCCCCGTAGGTACGCGCCGACCCCCCCCCAGCCCCCGTAGGTACGCGCCGACCCCCCCCCAGCCCCCGTAGGTACGCGCCGACCCCCCCCCAGCCCCCGTAGGTACACGCCGACCCCCCCCCCAGCCCCCGTAGGTACGCGCCGACCCCCCCCAGCCCCCGTAGGTACGCGCCGACCCCCCCAGCCCCCGTAGGTACGCGCCGACCCCCCCCCCCAGCCCCCGTAGGTACGCGCCGACCCCCACCCAGCCCCCGTAGGTACGCGCCGACCCCCCCAGCCCCCGTAGGTACGCGCTGAACCCCCCTGTATGTACACCCGTGTACGTGTCGAACCCCCCCCGTGTATGTACGGTGCGTACCCCCACCCGTGTGCCTACGGGGGCTGGGGGGGGTCGGCGCGTACCTACGGGGGCTGGGGGGGGGTCGGCGCGTACCTACGGGGGCTGGGGGGGGTCGGCGCGTACCTACGGGGGCTGGGGGGGGGTCGGCGCGTACCTACGGGGGCTGGGGGGGGGTCGGCGCGTACCTACGGGGGCTGGGGGGGGTCGGCGCGTACCTACGGGGGCTGGGGGCGCGTATGCGGGCACGTCTCCATGGTTGCTATGCGAGTTCGGTGCGGACGGTGATTTTTCCATCCGGTTGTAACCTCGGACGCACGGGATGGATCGTGATTCCTCGGTCGGACTTCACCTTTCACGTTTGTACGGTAAATCGTCCGAGGACGTGTCGGACACATTTTCCGACCCGAGGACGTGTGGGGAATGATTCCCAATGCGGTTCGTATGGACTTTTTACCATGCGAATCGTGATTGCCAGTTCGTACGGCACTTGTACGATTCGTACGGTAAAAAGACCGGATACGAGTCGCACGGGGATATTTTTTACCGGATCGTGATCGGCACCTAAGATTCTAACACAGAGGAAATTATAGGGTCACTTCCATGCTGCTGGCTTCTCGACCCATGCAAGGGGAGTGCTCACGTGGGTGAACCCGAAATCAGGAATTACATTAGAACCGGTTGATGCAGATACTGAGGGATGCTATGCAATCTCTAGGTGCAGGGGGAAAGGTCTAGATCTTCTGGTGGTTAATATGTATGGCCCAAACTTCGACAGCCCGCAATTTTATCTTTAAAAAAAATAATAATAATAAAACTGCCTCATCTCTGCCACAGTGACCCATATTCTCCTGGACCTCTCTGCAGCGTTTGGCACGGTCTCGCAACACATTCTCATTCAATGCTAATACAACATCGGAATCCAAAACACGCACCATGATGTCTGTGCTCCTTCCTGACGGGAAGGACCTACTCAGTTTGCCTAGCACGGACATGCAAGACCTCATCTTCGGAATTCTGCAAGGATCCTCCCTGAGCCCAACCTTTTTCAGTGTATACATGATCCCTCTAGCCAGCATCATCCGCTTTCACAACATCAACGTCCTCTACTAGGCTGACAACATGCATCTCATCCTCTCCCTCACGTGCAAGTCGCTCAGGACCTGGATCAAGTTCAATGCCTGCATGACTGAACTCACACACTGGATGAAGACCAACTGTCTGAAGCTGAACACTGACAAAATAGAATTTTCTTTTTTTTTTTTAGATTTATATAGCGCAAACTAGACCAAAATATATCAGGCATCAGAGCGCTATACATGAGCACCAATTTAATTACAGGTAAACACATTCATTTTTGTTAGGCACGTGGAGATTAAGTGATTTGCCCAGAATCACAGGATGTTGAGCGTCGTTGACGAGACTCGAACCTGGTTCCCCAGCTTCCAGGTCAACCACTCTAGCCGTAAGGGTACAGCCCCTGCCCAAATTATGAACATTGGGTAGAGCACTTCACCGTGGGACTCCACCTGGTGGCTTACTGAGCTAGAACCTACATTCACCCCCACCAGCCATGCCAAGAACTTCGGGTTTGTCATTGACAGCAAACTCGCCATGGCCACATAAGTTAATGCCGTCACCAGTTCATGCTTCCATGCCCCGAAGATGCTGAGGAAGATTTGAAAATTACTCTCAATTAGCATCCAGAAAAACGTCCTGCATGCCCTCGTCACAAGCAACCTGGACTACGGAACACCCTCTAAGCTGGTGTCAATAAAACTCTCTCAAAGGCTGCAGACCATTCAGAGCTCGGCAGCCAGAATCCCTCTCACCCTCCCATGCCACACTCCCATCACACCACACCTGAAGGAGCTCCACTGGCTCCTCATACACAGACGAGCACAATTCAAACTCCTCATCCACACTTTCAAGGCGCTACATAACATTGGCCCAGCATAACTCAACATTTACATCTGCTTTCACAAACCGAACAGACACCTCTGCTCATCCAGAATCCTACTTGTACTCAACCCACGCATACGGAAAAACAGATCCAGCGGTTTAGCCTTCTCCTACATTGCTCCTAAAACGTGGAACAACCTGCCGCTACATGTAAGAGCCGCATCCTCACTTCTTAAATTCCACAAGAAGCTGAACACCTGGGGTTTTTTAACAGTCCTATTAGGCCTTAGGTTTGGTTAGTCTCAGATCTGCTCAGTGCCAGCATACCCTCCTGGGTGACAGTGCGCTCACAAATCTGCATAACATAAGGACTTATTAGGGCCCTGTCCTGCATAGTGTGGGAGGTGGCATGCAAGAACCATGGGAGCCCTGTGCCAGAGTGTGGACAACGGCTATAGGGCACGTGGGGGCCCTCTGCTGCAGAATGTGGGTGGAAGGCCATGGGAGATATGTGCAGTAGTGTGGATGAGGGCTGTGAGACACTTGGAGGCCTTGTGCTTTAGAGTATTGGTAGCGGGCCAAGGAGCCATTGGAGCTCTGTGCCTCAGGGTGAGAGGAGGGATGGGGACACATGGGGGTCTTGTCAAGGTGACCTGATGTCCTGGATTCCCCTGGACAGTCTTGTTTTTTGGAACAAAAGTCAACTCATCCCACAAAGTAGAACTGAAACAATATGCAGTGGCGGTCAACATGGTTCGCGGGAGGTGGGCGGTTACGGGCAGGCAGGAGGTCCCGACGGGGGGGTGGGGGAAACGGTAAAAAATGAATGAATGAAACACTTAACTTGCTGCGCCGGTCCTGCGTCCCTGCTCCTGCTCTCCGAGGCACAGGAAGCACAGAAAAGGTTCCCCTGACCAATCGCAACACTGCAATGCAGCGTTGTGATTGGTAAGCACCCAGGCTCTCCTGGCCAATCACAAAGCTGCAATACAGCATTGTGATTGGTTTTGAGCGTCCTGGTTCGACGATCAACCAGGGAATGGGGGCCTGGGCTTGTTCTCCACGCAGGCTGTATTGCAACCCGCATGAAGAACGGGGAAAGTATGCATGACTGGTTTGGGTGGCCCAAGAGGGCTGCCCAAACAGTCATTGCGCAGTTAGGAATCGGCAAACCACTCCTCCCCTGCCCTGCTCCTAGAGCAGAGCAGCCCCGCTCACCCGCCCACCCGCAAAGCAACAGGAAACATAAAATGATAATAACACAAAGTTATTATCATTTTATGTTTCCTTTGCAGTACACTGCTTAAAATCAGTGGCACGCCCCTGACAATATGCCCTCCTTTCCACAGGTGCTTCTAAAGTCTGAAAAAATGTAAGCATTTTCTGTAGCAGGCAGCGCAGGAGGTGCTCGACTTTATGTCCCAGCACAGAGGAGTCAGAGTGGAGAGGAGGGCAGGGGGGCCCAGGCTTGCGGTCCTGCCATATTAGGCACGCATTTACGCAAAAAACGGGACAATGAATACGTGGAAATAAGAGTAAAGGCTTTAGTGACACCTTTATGCTTGACCTGTCCCAGTTTTCGCTTCTCAAAATCTAGGCACCCTAGGCCTGGTGCAGCAGGGTTTGGGGGGCAAGTTTAAGGGCCCTGGGTAGCTCTGTGCTTCAGATTGTGGGGGGAGGGCTAGTGGGTTCATGGCAGTGCTGTGCCGCAAATTGTGGGAAGATGGCGGTGGGCTCCATAAGTAACAGTGTGTTACAGACAGCATTGAATTGGGAAGGCAGGCAGTCAGTCATTGGCCGATGGGCTGGTGCCTAAGGGTCACCAGTGGGCCGGTTTTTGTCAACCGGCCCACAGAGCCTCATTGTCTTCGCCATCAGGCCACTGTAAGGGGGAGGCAGCATTATGAGCAAGGAGGCTCTGAGGGGGTTGCTTTCAGCAGCGTCGCTAGGCCAATATGTTCTGTCCGCTGCAGACTTTATCTTGGCCTCCCGCGTGGCCGGCGCAGACGCCCAGAAGCAATGTCCCACTCCCCTGCTGTGGGCCATCATCACCTCGGCTCCCCTGGAGCAGCTCTGTACTTTTCTTCACCCCTCCCCTGCCAGGCCATCACCCTGAGGCTACAGTTGGCTGGGCTGGGGTGAGTAAGTGAATGGCCTTGCTGAGAGCCTGCCATTAGCACCTCAGCTCAGTGGCATAACGATAATTGAGGGGGCCCCTCTACAAGGTACGTGGAGGGGCCCCCTCCGGACTCTATCAGGAGCTCCCCGGCCGAAGTGCAGTGCTGAGGGGGCCCTTGGAGCTTGGGGGCCCCGCCGCACTGCGGAGGATGCGGGCCTGTGTTACGCCCGTGCCTCGGCTACAGTGTCTTTCAGGCCTTGGCGGTATGGGGGGGGGGGGGGCGGTGTTTGCATAAACCTCGCTGTGAAGCACCTTTCCCAGAGCTGAACATTTAGATAATATAATGTTAGGGTCAGAGCTACCGAATGTGGAACTATGGAAATAGGTGCGAGTCCCAGCCTCACCTCAACATTCTGTGATTCTGTGCAAATGACTTACTTGCACACAGTCTCAAATAAAAATTAATTTGAACTTCTGTAATATAACTGGTGCTCATATAATTGCGCCCTTTGGCCGAGTTTACGCTATATAAAACTACAATAAAAAAACATATCCTTCTGTTTGCTCATTTTTTAAGAATCTGCAAAGGCTGGAACTTAATAATGAGGGAGGATTTTTTATTTAATAATAAAACAATGTTATTCCTTCTTAACATGGCTTTTCTTCCTTTGTTTAGTTCTAACTGTAAGTCACTGATCATTAAAGAAGCTTTAGACCAAATTTTAAACTGCTTTCACCTTACGTTTACTGTTCAAACTTTAAAGTACATATCGATCAGGGGCAAAAAAAGACAGCTTTAGGTGTTTTTCTTCATTTTTGTACTGGCAAGGGCATTAAACTATTGGCATGGTCTGGGACTACCGGCCACCCCCCTCCTTACTACACAAATTGCATTACTTAATTCAGCAAGTCAACACATGGGTCTTTGGAAGGCAGGGGTCAAGGGACCCCTGGCCGTATTTATTAAAATATGAAAATAAAATGAAAATTTTAATAAAATAAACATTTTTGACAATTATAGAATGCACATTTCAGAACATTAGATTACATCCATTTTTGACATTGTAAGATGGGCTAACCTTAACAAATATCTAGTACAGCGTGTTTCCTAACCGAATCTAAACATCCTGAAAATTAAGCACTCTAATAATTAAGTCGGACGGCAAGGTCGCTAACCGGTGTCAGATCCTTTACAGCTACGCTCTCACGTTCGAGATGCGCATGCGCAACCCAGGGCACGTTTCACCCCGTGCGCTCTGAACTCCATTAAACCATAACAGGAGGGCCCACACTTGCGCACCTTGATGACGTCATAGTGTCTGTGAGGGGTGGCTACCAGCCTGAGGAAAGCGTGGACTCCCTCCCCCGCACCCTTCTAAGTAATGGATATCATATCCTGCCCCTGAAGTTCTGGGAGAGACCAATGGCCCCTCCCGATGGGCGGCCCCTTTCGTGAATGGGCCCGCCCCCCCCTAAGGACCTTAAAATGCTGCTCACCGATTATGACCTTACCGCCAGACCCACATAATAAATACGACATTGCTATTCTAAAAGGGAAAAAGGGGGGCTAAGGAGAAAGTTAGTTAAAAAAACCACAGCAACACACAAAAACATCTACATTTGTACATTTCCTGTAAAACGGGAAAAAAGGCCTAAGGAGAGAATTAGTTAAAAAACCACAGCAAAGCACACAACATTTACATCTGCACATTCTCATGTAGACGGGAAACAAGGCCTAAGGAGAGAATAAGTTAACACCCCAGCGAAGCACCAAGCATATATACCTGCATATCCCACCTGTGAGCGGGGGGAACGCCCGAGGCAGCAATCATACCATTCTTATGATCAAGCGACAACATTAAACAGTATACCTACCATTGTCATCACCCAATTCGCTAACCAAGGGGATGGAGGGTGGGGAAAATTAAAGAGCCCCACGGTAGGGCGAGGAGCGAGCCCGGGGAGCGCGGGCACAAAGAGGCCGCTTCCCGCGCTCCCCAGGCTCTTAACCCCTTCGTGGTCGCGGCCCCGCCCCCCCCGGCCCGGAAGCACACAACTACTTCCGGGGCAAGGGGGCGGGACCAGCCACCACGAAGGGGACGGGATATGGGAGGGGCCGGGCCCCGCCATGCCTGCGTGGGGGCCGATTGGCCCCCCCTTTTCTCATGGTCTGGGACTACCGGCCACCCCCCTCCTTACTACACAAATTGCATTACTTAATTCAGCAAGTCAACACATGGGTCTTTGGAAGGCAGGGGTCAAGGGACCCCTGGCCGTATTTATTAAAATATGAAAATAAAATGAAAATTTTAATAAAATAAACATTTTTGACAATTATAGAATGCACATTTCAGAACATTAGATTACATCCATTTTTGACATTGTAAGATGGGCTAACCTTAACAAATATCTAGTACAGCGTGTTTCCTAACCGAATCTAAACATCCTGAAAATTAAGCACTCTAATAATTAAGTCGGACGGCAAGGTCGCTAACCGGTGTCAGATCCTTTACAGCTACGCTCTCACGTTCGAGATGCGCATGCGCAACCCAGGGCACGTTTCACCCCGTGCGCTCTGAACTCCATTAAACCATAACAGGAGGGCCCACACTTGCGCACCTTGATGACGTCATAGTGTCTGTGAGGGGTGACTACCAGCCTGAGGAAAGCGTGGACTCCCTCCCCCGCACCCTTCTAAGTAATGGATATCATATCCTGCCCCTGAAGTTCTGGGAGAGACCAATGGCCCCTCCCGATGGGCGGCCCCTTTCGTGAATGGGCCCGCCCCCCCCTAAGGACCTTAAAATGCTGTTCACCGATTATGACCTTACCGCCACAGGCCAGCATAGTTGACCGACTATCTGCCCCCCCCCCGCACACCTACCTATAGAAAGGTCATAACCTACCTCCAAAGACCTCAACCCACGCCAGGATATTCCTTATAAAAAGAGCATTCCCTGCCTCAGTTAAATGGACCCCGTCCCGCAGGTAGAAGTGCTCCCCCCAGATGCACCCATGAGGTATGGTCTGTAAGACCGGGGTTCTAAATAACCTGTCCAGCTTGTTGTTAATCCTCTTTACTGAGTGATTCAGGGCGCTAACAGAGTCCCCCCCTCTCCATTGCATTCTTGGTATCAATTGTGACCATACAATCACAGACCCCGGTAACCGCTTTGCCAGCCACCCTGCTGCTGCTATAATCTCTTCCAGGAGGACCCTTCTACCCAGGCCTGCCAGATCATTCCCCCCTAGATGAAGGATCACCGCCGAGGGAGGTGCAGTATGTCGTCTTAGTAAATCCGACATATAATCCCTGAACTGACTAAGGCGAAGCCCCCCCCCTGCCGTGGAAGGAGACCGTGCACCCCCCACTCTCCGCCCTCCGTCTACCCAAACCTGCAAGAAAAATTGTGTTAGCGCGCTTCACAAATGAATGTCCTACTACCCAAACTACCCTTATCTTCTTTTTGTCCTCTGGGCAATTCCTTGATGTTGCTGAGTTGATGAGATGATCCATAGGAAGTTTCCGTCCTGCGTCGCAGGCCTGTGAAACTGTAAATAACCAGACAAAAAGGACAAGTGTCAAAAACTAAAAATGGCAACAGTTCTCACAACATGTGCAACCGCACGTAACGTTTGTACTCATTAGAGTACCATCTCCCAATCCTTTGCACACTGGTTGAGTTCAACCCTCTGGCAGTTGCTTCTGTGGCTGCCCCTATCCGAAAGGAGTGCGTCCCAAACTCTTTGTGGTTATAACCAGCCCTGGCCATACTCATGGCTAGCACCCTCTGGAACTGAAACTTAGTCAAAGGTGTTCCGTCCCCATGCAGCAGCAGTGGCCCCCTACATTCCTGCGCCCGCTGTCTCAAGAGCTCCTCCACTAGTGCCACCGGGCAGCAGAGATTGCTCCGTGCCCGGTGTAACGCCAAGGTTTGGCCCCTAGCTTCTTGATCAGTCTTTGATTTCCTGATGGTAATCCACATTGTGTCACCCCTCATGCTGACATCATGTAGCTGAAGGCCGCCTACCCTATCGCATTTGTTGGCCGCCACCAGTTCGCTTACCCTGAATGCCCCATAAAAGGCTAAGGAAAATGCCGCTTTAAACAGACATACCTCGGCCGCGGAGCTACATGTGTCAGGCAGCGCGAGGAGCACTACCGACAAGCGCTCAAAACCTATCGGTTTCCTAGTATCTGTGGCCGGTGCCTGCATGCGCCGCCATCCCTTCAATGCCCTCTGCACTAAGAAACTGTTCGTGGGATCCCTCACCCCTTTAGCACGTGCAAAAAAGGAGATTGCAGCCTTGTGCCTGCCGGCTGTTGCTGCCGTGCGCCCTTCCCTGTGTAACGCGCTCATGTAGTTATTAAAGCTAGCCTCCACAAACCACCCGCTCTCCCAGCCCTGGCCCAGAAAGTGACAGTAAGACCTGAACGCCCCTTCATAAGCTTTTCTTGTCTTGGGTGCTAGGCTGGCTGCCACGAGGTCATGTAGTTGGGGGCACCAATCTGCCAGAGAGTCGACGGGAAAGGGGCCGGGGTGGTCTCCGCGTCCGGCAGGTGATCCCTGAACACCTGCATCTTAAAGCGAGAAAGAGCATCAGCTGCATTGTTCAACACCCCTGGGACATGTTTTGCCCTGAAAAGTATGTTTAATGTCATGCAACACAGCACAATCTCCTTCATCAGGCGCAGTATGAATGGACACCTTGCAGCTTGTTGGTTGATACATTCCACCACTGTCATATTGTCTGACCAGAAGATTACTGATCGGTTGGCCAGATCCTGAGGCCACACTTTCAGTGCCACCCAGATTGGGAAGAGCTCGAGGAAACCAATGTTCATCGTCAGCCCGCTCTCCTCCCACCAGGCGGGCCACTTCTGTGCCACCCATTTCCTACCAAGGATTGCACCAAAACCTACACTTCCTGCAGCATCAGTCCATAAACCCAAGTCCTCCGAGGACAACGTGGGTGCACCCCACAGCACTCTGCCTTTGAAATCCTCCAGGAATGCAATCCATATCCGCATATCCTGGCGAACCTCTGCAGATAGCCGTGTCCGGTGATGTTTCTCCCGAAGACCCTTCATGGCCTGTGCAATAGAGCGTGAAAAAGGGCGCGCCATGGGTATTACTCTCAATGCAAAGTTTAACTGACCCACTGTCTGCTGTAACATTTGTAGAGTAACCTTCTTAGCCTGTATGCATGATCCTAGGGTATTCTTGAATCTTTGTATCTTCTCCATTGGTAATCTAAAGCAACCCTCCACTGAATCCAGTTCAATGCCTAAGAATTCCAAGCATGCCACTGGCCCGACCGTTTTTCCCTGTGCCAGGGGTACCCCGAAAGAGCGCATGAGCGCGCAAAATTCCTGCAACGCTGACGCACACTCCCGTGACCCCGCCGGACCCAGGAAAAGAAAGTCATCCAGATAATGCATGACACACTGGTGCCCTGTAGATTGCCTTAGGGCCCATTCCAGGAAGGAGCTGAACTGTTCGAAATATGCACATGAAATGGAACAGCCCATGGGCATACACTTATCCATGTAGTACTTCCCTTCAAAGGAGACACCTAAGAGGCGCTGATCCTCAGGGTGAACAGGGAGTAGTCTAAAGGCTGACTCAATATCTGGTTTGGCCATCAGTGCACCCGCGCCTAAGTCCCTCAGCATGTCCGCCGCCTGATCAAAAGATGCATATTTAACGCTGCAGATTGATTCATCAATAGCATCATTCAAGGATAGGCCCCTAGGTGCAGATAAGTTGTGGATAAGCCTATACTCGCCCTTCTCCTTTTTTGGAACTATGCCCAAAGGGGAGCATACAAAATTCTTAGTAGGAATGACATGAAAAGGACCCGCTACCCTACCCAAGCGCAACTCTTTTTCTATTTTGCTAGCCACCAGCGTGGGATTGGATAGCACTGACAGCTGATTCCTGCACTGCGGTGTCCCGACATAACCCCCAGCTGGAATTCGGAAACCATGAGTGAACCCCTCTTGCAATAATCTCGCAGAAGTGTGATTGGGGTACCTGTTAAGCCAAGGGATCATAGCCGACAGAAGAATGGGCGAATGTGCAATAATGGGATGGATCTTGTTACTCTGGTTTCTTCCTTCCCCTATTCCCAGCCCCACTGCCCTTGTTCCTGCATGTCGCTTCTGGGTGGGAAGGATGGCCGCATATGTTGCACGCGTGCCTGAACTTACAAGTGCCCGGTGCCCTGTGCCCTGTTGCATGTCCGTTTGTTGAAGTCCCAACACACCCCTTTTGCACTTCCACCGCTTCTAGCCTTTTGGTTTGTCTCCCCGCCCTGCGCTGGCCGAAAGGGCTGCTGAAATGGCTGTTGTGGCCTGGGAGAATAACTTTTGTTCCAGGCAGAGCTAGTGCTTGCCCCCTGCCCCTTCTCAAATTGAGAATGCCAAGAAATAGAATCTACCTTGTCCCATGTCAAAGACTTGTTGAACTCCCTAGATTTTCTGAAGGCTATATCGTACTCTTTCCAGACATCCCCCGCATGATTATCATGGTACATTGTGATCCTACTCTGATAGCAGCTCATGACTGATTGCATCCCTGGAAAACGTTCCCCAATTATTGCACTGTACACAGCAAAGGCCCTCACCCAATTGAGGATGGTTTCTTCAATTTTGATCTCCATTCAGTAGGCAACATCATATCTTTCTGTGATTTCGCATATTCCCATTCCCTGTTGTCTATCAACAATGAAAAGATATTAACGTATTTATCAGCCCAAATCAACTCTTTCACACTTTGTGACACATGTTGCGCCAGGCACTCCCCTCTGGAGGGCATCGCGCCCTCGCCCAACAGTGGCAGGGCGACCTCCTTACCATTGTCGTTGGATGACGCCACCTCCACGGTCTTGGCTGGGCCCCCGGTGTTCGCTGGACCTGTTTGGGGAGAAACTGGTGCGAGTGGCGGGCTGCCCTGACCACTAGCCAACAATATCTGCGCAACTAATGTTCGTTGTTCTGCCGTGAGGTTCGTGATGTCCGGCAACGCGCCCTTACCTAACCAGGGGAGAACGACTGCTACCTGGGCTGCTAAATCTGCTGGCATTGGACCAGACGCGGGCAGGAGAGGAGGGACCCCACTCGGCACCGAGCCCCCCACGGGAACCGGGGTGGGCGGTGGCGCCACTGGTGCTAAAGGTGCTGCCATCGGGATGGCCGGCGCTACTGGCACAGCCACTGGTAGCTGGGGCACCGGTGCCGGGATGCCCAAGGGTGCCTGAGGTGGCGGGACAGGTGCCTGAGGTGGAGGGACAGGTGCCGCCGGCGGTACCATGGGAGTTGGACTCTGTGGACGACCCCCCACCTTCTTAGATCTCGCCCGCATGGGCGGTGTCGCAAATTCGCCCCTTGGTTTGGGCGGCACTATAGTTCGCTTCGGTCTTCCCGATGGGCCGGCCTGCGCTCCTACCTTCGCTCCCAATTCCGCTACTGTCCTACCCAGTTTGTCAACCTTCCCCAGTCGTTTTTCCATTGCCGACATTCTGCGCATCATTTTCTGAAACATCCAACCCATGCTAGCATTCGCGTGCCCCCTTCTTGCAGACATACTTATGAGCACACCGTGCTCCGTACCTGACCGTACCTGACCACTTCCTTATGTGAAAAAGGCAAAATGAAAAAATTGCCGTGGGTGGCTTGACACTAAACCGCTTTGCTATGCACACACCTCAGATCATGTACCTCTTTAAGTTATTGTAAATAAGTGTTCAAATTGTAACAGAGCCCCTTATCTAGCACCAGTCGTCTAATACGAAGATCATTCACCACTCTTAAACAATACACACATCGGGCAATATACCTGTTAGATTGTAAAAGGAGTAACTTGCATTTAACTTGTTTTCAAACCACCCTAGCCCTTCGTTAATTCAAAACAAACGTTCATTCATGAAAAAACCTTCTTGGTCACCCATCCGCCCTCTGCCCTAGCTGTCCCTGCTTAGCTTCGTCTTCGTTCTGCAAGGTATGAAGCGTTGGTTCTCGATCTCGAACTCACAACCCTTTTGTACACACGCGGCCGTGCTTCAGGTCCATTCAATTGCGCTATTGTGCAGCCCGAGAATACCCGAGCCGCTCCCACCCCGCAATCTGGCTTTTATATTTGCAACGCGGAACCTAAACAAACCGATTAGATGAGCGCAAATGCAAGTAGCACAAGCCTTCTAACATAACACGCTTGTAAAAACAAACGAAACTGTTCACTTTCGCCACCCGGCTTTTTCCTGTACGTTCGCTGAGGCGCTCTGCAGCCCCCCTCGCCCGCCCCACAAAATACCTCGTGTCCTGATGCAAAAAACGCAAACGTCCCCGCAGTGCGCAAGCGGCCTCCAGACGAGCCCGGAAAACTTTCTGGACTCGAACGGTCGACTCGCCCCACTCCGCTTCCGTCGTCCTAAGTTCCCCGAGATCACTGCCGTCCTCCGCAGCTAGGGTACGCCCGCTTGTCCAGAAAGTCCCCCGATCCACTTCAGCAACGCGTCGGATCCGGGTATCCACTGCAGTCCTGCTACGAGGCACACCTGAAACAGTAAGAGGAGAAAATTAAAGAGCCCCACGGTAGGGCGAGGAGCGAGCCCGGGGAGCGCGGGCACAAAGAGGCCGCTTCCCGCGCTCCCCAGGCTCTTAACCCCTTCGTGGTCGCGGCCCCGCCCCCCCGGCCCGGAAGCACACAACTACTGGGCAAGGGGGCGGGACCAGCCACCACGAAGGGGACGGGATATGGGAGGGGCCGGGCCCCGCCATGCCTGCGTGGGGGCCGATTGGCCCCCCCTTTTCTTAATGCTGGTTAAAAAAAACGGCCAGGTGGCAAACATACTCATATCAGGAGTTGTGGCCTTTGGGCCACTTTATTTCACTTCGCCACCAGCCCCGCCACTATGTAGTGCTTCTAGTTTTCACCAATGTTTCTGGCTCCTAGAGCTTTAAAATACATAATTTATCAAACATTTCTCTAAAAATGACCCCGATGAGACTAGCCAAATGCTGTTTCGCGAACGGGCGTGATCCAGGAATGAGGCGCACTTTTTGGGGAGTGCCCTGGCCGAATTGTGATCCCAATCCGACTGTGGTACAGATTGTGACGTGCGTTCTAGGACGCCCTGGGGCGTAGAGTGTGGAATGTGGGACTTTGTATACTGAAACGTCTGCAGCTGCAGAGTGCTAAGGGGTGACTGTAGGGCGGGCCCCAGGGGCCCTGTGGTACAGGCTGTGGAACTGGGCTGAATTCTGAGGTGCACACGCTGCAGGGAGTGAGAGGTTGGTCATTAGACGCCTGGGACATTTAGTTCTGCAGAGATTGACAATAGGCTTCATGGAGGGCTCTTTCAGACACAGCCTAAGAAAGCCTGTTAATCCTGTACTGCAAAGTGTGAAAGGTGGGCATGGTACTCCTGAAGGCCACGTGTTGCAGACAGTATCATTACAAGATGCCTGTGCTGCAGACTCCAGAGGGGTTCACACATATCATAGAAGCAGGCCAGGTTACTGAACTGCTGGTGGAGTGTGCATGGAACGGGGAGGGTAGTGACACGCCTGCCGGTCGCTCCTTCCGTGACCAGGTGATGGCGTCATCACGCTGCGGTGGAAGAGATCACATGAATGCCAGAACGAGCACCACGGACATACTTTACTAAGTTTCGAAGCGCCGCCGCGCCAACAAAGAGGCCCATCCGGTGCCAGCAGGGACTTCTAATCCTGCTGAATGACGCAGGCGCTGTGAGCTTTCCCAAGTAAAACCATAAGGGTTAATTTTAAAGTTGAAAAGTCAAGGGTCACCCATTGCTAATGTGTCAGTGGCCAAGAAGGAGTCTGGGTTGGTGGAGGACTACCTATGTTGGATTTCCAACCAATGAAAGGGCTCAGAGAATACACTCCTGGCCTGCCTCGCGGCCGGAAGCGGGCTTAGTGTCCGTCAGGTGTGTAAGCAGGCGCACTTTACCAACCCCAGTGTTATTCTGTGAAATACTCAAATATAGGTTGCAGCAACATTTGCAGGTAAAGCAAAGTATTCGTTTGCTGTCACCCGAGTATCCGGCTGTGCACTGGTGCGAGATGTATGATGCACACTCACAGCCTCCCTGCTGTGAACTGGCCACTCTGCTCTCCTCCTATCTTAATTAAGGAGGGCGCCGGGCTGTCGATGGGGTGGGACTTCAGGGGCTGGTGCCAATGCTGCATCATGCAGTTCTACACTTACAGGAGCGCTTTCAGATACTTCTTATCTCGCCCCCCAGCCACTTCCCCTCCCAGCCTGTGCTCGCTTAGTGCAAAGGGAGGCAGTGACTTCCACTGTGAGCCTCAGCACCCTTAAAGACACAGTGCGCCATTTATAGATGATGCCGAAGTGGCCGTGCCTAACCATGCAGCCAGGCGAGTCCTGAAGTTGCAATTACACCCGGTGCTCTGGCGAGGGCCCCACTGCGGCTCAAACCCTCATGCTCTGCTCCAACCCCGGTGCCCACTGCCTCGTCATTTGGGACCCTCCCTTGTACTGCGCCAATTGGGTCTCTCTCATGCTTCACTACAAATGCACCCTGAATCTCTCATATATTACACCCTCAAGGGACGCTCCCCACACTCCCATCACTGCCATTACAGCCTAGTTCGTGGACCCCCCATCATAAGCTTCAATGACTTGGGTTTCATCCAGGGTGAGCCCCAACAATGGGCAATGGAACAGAGCCGTAACAAAGACCCCACAGCCCCCGCAAGGCGGGGGAGGGGGGATCGAGCTCTAGGAGCCCTCAGCTCAGTACCCTGGGCTGAGAGCTCCTGGGTGAGTTTGGATGGGGGTCCCTCCATGTACTTTGCAGGGGGGCCCCCTCAAGTTTCTTTACGCCACTGCTATGGAACAGTTCAATGTAGTAATCCAGACGAGTGGGTTTATTTAGAACAGCTTCCAATGAAGCACATCACTTGGGCTCAATTTCCGTTACTAACGGGTGTCTTACTCAGTGACCATTTCACACATCACTAGGGTGTCTAGCCTTTGCAACCAGGGTCTAACTCAGAGGTCTTCAAAGTTTTGGATGCCGAGACCCCCCTGTCAACATTTTGAGGCATAAGGACCCCCTCTTGACAAAAATGTCTAAACCTGTAGGCAGGGCTACTGGAATTATGGGGCAGGTGAGGACCAAATTACGCGACAGGCTTGACTAAATTGTGAGGGAAGAAAATGTAAATGAGGTTATGTGATGCCGCGTATTTTGGGATAGCATTGCTTCATTATTTTGACATTTTTTACACACAGTAACAGTGAGGAAAGATTTCAACCCATCAGTACCCGTTTATAACCAAAATACAGCAATTATCATCAGAAAGATTTCTAGTCAACCTTTGTGAAGGGCCTTACACTCTGCAGGAATACGTGCTGCCACATTAGAAGCTCACTTGGCCCTGGTCGGGAGAAGCAGGGGTCCCTTAAAACCCTGGCAGTTTTGTGCAGAGTTAAGCAGTTTACCCATGCAGCTTTCCTCTCACCCCCTCCCTTCCATCCCTCTCTCCTATCCTACCCCGGATCCCTCTCTCACTTTGCAGGCCATTTTCTTTCACCCCTTTTTACAACTTCTGAACTCTCCCCATACAACCTCTCACTTCCCCTTTAATCACCTCTTGCCATTCAGTCTTTTCACTGCCCTTATCTCTAACAGTCTCTCGCATTTATCTCATGGCCTCTCTAGCCCTGTCACCTCCCGTGCCCCTCAGCACTTCTCATTCAGCTCGTCTCTCCATTCAAATTTGTGTCTATTTGCATCTTACACCTCTCCAGTCCCCCCATTCATATTTCACATCTCCCCTTTGTTCTAACAGAAGCCCTCACCTTTGGCTCACACTCACTTCTTGCGTGTCCACACTTCTCTTCAGTAATTGACATTTCTCCTCATCACTGACCTCTTCAATCAAATTCTCTCACTCCCTTGCTGTCCTCTCTCATCCTCTGATCTCTCCTCACCAAGCATACGGGTCGGACCCGTATGCTCCTATCGGCATGTGCCACACTGCTTATTGTTCCCTAATTCAAGTAGGCATGAGTTGTCTGTCTCGCCGTTTTGATGCAGGCCGCGCAGTTATGGAACGTGCACCCTCCTTTGCTTCGCTCCACCAAGAATCTATTATCCTTTAGAAAGATATAAAAACCTTTCTCTATGCTCTGTAGGTTACCGGTTACCCCATTTGGCTGTTTCTCCTTCTGTGTGTTTCTCATTTGCCTTCAGGCAGCAGATGGTTATTAGCCCCAGGACATCTTTTGGTAACAGTAGCGCACTACAAATGTAAATAATAATAATAGGCAGAAGCAGGGGAGTCACTAGACCAGAACTTTGGAGGGGGGGGGGGCTAACACTCCCAGCCAGGGCTGGTCCTAACACTGGTCGCACCTGGTGCAACAGTCTTTTTTGATGCCCCACCCCATTTCCTCCTTCTCCATGAATTCCTACACTGCCACTCACCAACAATGCACCTCATCTCTCTATAGCACATTTCTGACGAACATTTCATTTTTTATAGCGCTACTCATAGTTTACTCACACTCATTTGCGTGATCTGCATTGTACATATTCTTTGTAGGAGGCACATTAACCCTCTGCACTGTGTGGGTGACAAGAGTGCCCATGTGAGTGCACGGTGAGCGATGCAACAGTGTGAGAGTAGGGCAAGAGGAGTGACTGCAGGGTGAGTGAGGTGGCATATGAATTTGGGTGCGGATGCAAGTTCAGAATGGGATGAATGAATGAATGATTACTGATGGTCTTGTTTGGGCGAGTTGCATATTGAGCAGTGAGGGGGACAGCTGAGTGAAGTGTCACATGAGTGCAGGATGAGTAGTATACTCGTGTGACTGCAGGGTGAGGTATAGGGTGAACAGCGCAAGTGCATTGTGAGTGCAGAGTGATCACTGTGAGTGCAGGGTGAGCGTGTGAATGGTGTGAGTGCATGGTGATTAGTGTGAGTGCATTGTGATCGCTGTGAGTGCAGGGTGAGCGTGAAAGTGAAGGGTGAGAATGAGGAATGAGTTGTCTGAAGGCAGGGTGCATTCCCAGACCCATGAAGTAACTGAGCATGTTATTGACGGCAGCGTAGAGTTTAAGATCTAAGTTAAACTATTGCGGCATTAATCGGGGATCAAGGGTGAAGGAAATAAATAATGTGCTGATCCTGCAACAAACTTACAGTCCTACGGTTAGGGTTGCCAGCAGATTATTTTGATGGCCCAGTCGGTACAAAAATAAGCTGTCACCTAAAGCTGCATTTTCAGCACTTATCTGTGCATACTTCGAACAGCAAATATAAATAGAAAGCACTTTTAATTGTGTTCTAGGGCTGCCTCAATGATACTTAAAATTAAAGAGAACAAAGACAGAAAAGTCACTTAACAAATGCATACATGCTTTTTTATTTATAAGTCTATTTATTGTCAAGAGGAGATCTTTGCAGGCTCTTTAAACAAAACACAGCAGGCATATTTCTTTTGGCAACCCTACTTTATATTCCTTTTCATTAAATGCATTCTCACACTACAGCAGTAAATGTAAAATACAAATGTAAGGAATAGGCCAAGTGGGGACTCAGGGGGTACTGAAACCAGGAAAAAAACTAAGCCTCTGTAACCAGTTTGCAAAGGTATGTAAAAATGCAAATGGTCTTTAAAGACCTGTGAAAAACTCAGGCGTGCCGGAGATAAGACTCCAGACACTGCCCAGCTGAGCCCCCAGCAGCTCAAGTTGCACTACAGCAGCCCTGGCTGAGACACAGGACGGGGGAAGAGGGGGGCTGAAGCCCTTGGGCCTGGGCAGAAGTGTGACTGGGAAGGCGCGACCCCCTTTGCATCGCTCCATGGCCCCTCTGGGGGGTCGCACCCCACAGTTTGAAGACCCTTGGTCTAACTACATACGCTCTTCAGTGGGGGAGGGGTAAACGGCAGGTATCGGCAGTGAACGAGTCAAGCAATGAAGGCGGAGTTAACACTTCAAACTATCCTTAGAGCAGTGCCAACCGATCTGTGGGTTGCGATGGTGGGTTGTGAGCTGATTTTTAGTGAGTCGTGAAAGTCCAAGCAATAAACAAAGAGCAGGGCTTAATTTGTAGTACATTAAGTGCCAGGGCCCTTCTCGGAAGGCCACTGCTGCCTTCACCACCCATACCCTGCCTCCGAACAAAACTCAGCGCAGCGGAGCAGAGTTTTTTTCCTCTCCCTCATCAACATCAAGTTGGCGAGCGAGGAAACTCCACCTCATGGTGAGATTTTTCCTCTTTCACGCACGTCAACATCAAGTTGGCGAGCGCTGGCGAAGGAAATCAACCTACCGGCGCGATTTCTCAACACAGGCGGTCGGATTGCTCAATGTGAGTGGCCACGTATGCACGCGACCGCTCACGTTGAGAAATCATCCGTTTTTGTTGGGTAAGCTGCCGCTCCAGTAGAAAATCTACTTGAGTGGCAGAAAGGAAGCAGCACCCGCTTGTGCTGTGCATGGTGCCGTTCACAATCATTTCACAGTGCGGACAAACACCAAGCGCTGAAGATTACTGTGAAAGACATTTTTCTAACGCACTCTGCCGCTTGCAGAGCTCTGCGTAGCGCAACAGAGGTTTTTTTGCACTTCGCGGAGTTTCGCGTGGAACTCCGCGACTTTGCTCAGGCTTACTATTCTGAAAAAGCCATTTTGAAAAAGCCTGCCATTCCTCACCATGGGCTCTAACCCGAAACTGGAAATCCCAAACTAACTACATTGAAAGACAGGCTATTTAGCTGGTACCTTAAAAAATAAACCACTGGAAAGGTATGTCAGAATAAAAACAATGAAAACGAGAAAGAAAGCCCTGAGCTCAAAATGGTTGGAAAATAAAAATACAAAATTCTGTTTTTACTTTTATACTGTTGAATCGTTGGAAACTAAATTAAGGAGTCCAAATACAAATCTTTGTACCTTTCATGTTCCATATTGTGGAAAGGGCCCACAACTTAACACAAAGGAAAACCTCTGACATCGATCCCTGGTTGTCTATACACAGAATCACCACCCTATCTTGCTACTACTCCACCTTTTCAAATATTGTCCAATGCAAATGTTTCCGGTCATCCACAACCACATAATATTAAAACAGGAAACTAGCAACTCAGATGAAACGTAGTTGACATCATTGGAATTTGTGTTTTTTGAATTGCTACAAAGATATAGATTAATCACTCTGCAATTATTGTCTAGTGATCACTATCTCTTTATTTCCTTTGTTAAATTCGCTCTTTTCGTACGAGATTGGCAGACTAAAATCCTTGAATTTATCTAGCCTTTACATTTCAAATTATAAGAATCAAAATACGAATCACATCCTAAAGGAAAGTTATTTACTTTTTAACCTCTGTTGGTCATGTGTACATAGGAGGATGGAAGTTTGCTGGTTATGGGTCGATGTGTCAAAGTGACAATTTAACTTGTGATGGTCAGACATTGTAATATTGTGACTTCCCTTTTATTTCTGTGTGCCATGGTTTATTATAGCACTTTGTGCATGGAACTGTTCATATATCTATTAACAGGAACAACTGTCAAGCTACCATTTACTGTATATGATTGAATAATGATAAATAAAGTTTAAAAAAAAAAAACTTCTGTTGGTCAACCAATGTCCAGAATATAATCCATATAGTCACACCGAAGAAATCCATATGTTTGCTCCAACTTTGTATATTACATTAACTCCAAACAGTAAAAATGTGCAAGAGTACAACAATTAACTCCCGTCTTTTTAGGTCTCGCCTACGCAGCGCGCATGCGCTGCATATGCTGCATAGGCGAGACCTTTAGCCATCGATTCGCCTTTTCAGCCAAAAACGTGCACGCGTTGCATTGCTTTTAATGGCAACGCGTGCACGTCTGGCGATTTCCTTGCAGGAGCGAGCTTTGACACCATATGTTTCTAATTAACTTGCAAACATATGGTGCCCCTGCTCACTCCCAAAAGGGAAACAGGCTCAGGACCCCTCCTGTCTCCCCTCCCCCTGCTGCCTCCACCTTTAGCGCGAGGCAAGCGCGTTTGTTTTTCTCGTTTTTCTTGCTACATTGTCACAAAATTGTACTGCTCTGGATTTCGTTTATTTGACCATTTCGTAAATCTGTATTTATTGAATTCCTGAATGGTATACTAACCCCTGAATGCAGTTTCCAGAGTCGGGTCCATGTTTTACTATGTGAAGCAGCATGTGGGTCGTGTTTGCGTGTTTTCAGAGAGAGAACAGTAGGTGATTCACATTTTACTGCTCAAGTGACCTAAATGTGGTTTTAAAAAATTTGTTTACAACTTTGTGTGTGGCTTGTCATTAGTTCTGTTTCTCCGGACGGAGGAAGCTGGCAGTGAGCGACGTATCTAGACCTGAGTGAATGCCCGCATTCCTCGCAGCACCTAATGAGCAGCCTTTAGGCGTTTGATCCTCGTCAGAGATCAAGGATGGCTACGAAGCGGCGGATGACCACCAGTATGGGCAAGAAATAGTCATTAGATTGACTTTAAACTGATGCATGTACAGTTACTCTAACACACGGGTAAACATAAAGTTACAGTAAGTGTTAGTGTACGATAGCCATGTGAAAAGTGTCATGAAATCAACTAATTGCACCGAGATGCGTTTTTACAACATTTACAAAGTTATTATGAAATAGCGCCTGTGAGAAGTTGGCCTGATGTATGATGTCACTAGTTATAGTGTACACCTTATATCAGTCCAAATACCCTTATGGTGATTGGTTGTAAAGTCAACCTTATAGACCAGCTATCCTAGTGGTAGCATGGACAAGAGCAGTCTTAGGCTAAACTCTGAATGGCATGTGAAGCCAGCTGTGATACCATATATAATCCCTTGAATACCAAATGAAAGGACACCACAACAGATATATATATAAAATAAAGTGTATTTATTCTAAGCAAACCCTCAGCACTCTTTATGAGATTAGAGGTAAGTACAACACAGTCTTATTTATGCATACATTAAGTCACACAGGTAAGTAATACAGTTAGGCCCTAGGGGCCACGCAAACCATATACTAAGTAAGTGGTATAAGAACCACTGTCACGGAAATAGAGTAGGCCTAGGCCTAGGGAATCGCTGGGGCTACACTACACTAGCGGTAGTTAGGAAGTGGGAGGCCCACGGGATTCGCGTGCAGAGTGGAAACACTCACGCGTAATGCGTAAAAGTCAATAGCAATAGTACAGTTTAGAAAACGGTAGATTTAGGACACTTCCGGAGTAGCTAGGAAGTTGAGACTTGAAAACTAGACACTAGGATAGTCACTATCCTGATGAGCACCGGAGTACCCAAGTTACCTAGCCCACAGGCTGCGGGTGCATAGGGGTGAAGATGCGTCGTTTTCGTCGTCGACTCCTATGGATGCCTGAAGAAAGATGCTGACAGGCAGTCAGTGAAGAGTGTCCGGTGGATCCCAAGGCTGGGATCAAGAAGAGAAGAAACCTGCAAGCAGAAGGGACAGAGTCAAGGTCACTAGCCAGTGACCACGTGGAACCAGGAAGGAACCAGGCGATGTCGTGAAGACTTGCAGGTGAAGGTGAAGCTTGTCGCTGCAGCCAGGAGGACCAGGAAGCGTCGAGGACGACCAGGACCAGGAGGCGAGCTGTCCCACGAAGGCTCTTGCTGTCGGCGGCGTCGAAGTTGGACTAGGACTCACCAAGCCTTGGCAAGCGGAACCCACGAAGAACGAAGGACTTGCTTCTGGTGCAGACCAGGAAGGTCTGGGGTGCTTCTTCTTTGCAGAGAAGCGGGAGCCAGTCTGGAGGAGCCAAACCAGCGCAGAAGATTTCAGGGTGCGTCCTCACAAAGGCCACTAGCCAGCGGGCAAGCAACCGGACAGACGCGGCAAGCAGGAAAATGCTGAAGGGCCCCACGCAGGACTCGTGGAGTGTGGGGGGCTGATCTTCGGTGCAGATGGTGCTTGGGGTTGGGGCTTCTCAATCCCCGGTGCACAACTTCGAGGGTACCTCAGAAGCTGCGCTGTAAGTTACTAGCCACTTTTTCCAGGTAGCCGGTCCCACGTCGCTCGTCGCCTCCACGGATCTCAGCTCTGCTGCAGATGTGGATGAGGGTCGGAGAAGTCTGGAAGTCAAGGCTCTGGTCGGGCTCTGCAGTCGGTTCCTCGTAGAACGGTCTCAAAGCAAAGGGTAGTCTCTTGATGGTGCCTGTTTGCACAGGGTAGCCACTCCTTGGCTACAAGGGAGATTCTTCAGTCTTCTTCTTTCGTCGAATGTCGAAGGTCCAGAGTTTCTGTTCAGTTTTGCAGGTTCAGGATAATCTAAAGTCTTGAGGCCCAACTCCCACTCTTATACTAATCTGGGGGGCTGGGATACCTGCTAGGTCACGCCTTATGGGTGGGACCTGGGAGGGGGTGGTTACACCCACTTCCCTTTGTCCAGTTTCGCGCCAGAGCTGGGGCTGGAGTGCCCCAGCGCCGGTTTGAACTGGACTATGCAAGGAACACCTTGTGTGCCCCAGGCATGTCTCATTCCTTTCAGCCCACCCTGCCCCAATACACTAAAGGCTGTCTGGGGAGGTGCTAGCACCTCCCCAAGCAGGAAACCTATTGTCCAGGCCTCCCTGGCTGGGATCACTCCCAGCAGCAGGAGGTCAGACTTGTGTCTGTGGCAGCAGCATCCATTTTGTGATGCTGAGGCTTTGGTTAGAGTTAAACAGCAAAGTAGGATTTTAACATGTCTCTCCCTCTAGAAGGGAGGAATAATATCCTCATCACCAGAAATGGTATGGGGGTATTATTCCAAAGTGTTAGACACCTTACACAACATGTTTTGATAAAGCCAAACCATAGTTACCATAACCGTTTAAGATTATAAGGCACTTTAAGAGTATATGGTAGGCTATATCATAGAACAGCTATAAGGACATGGTTCCGAAAGCTTCAGACAGGCTCAGCTCATGCTAGAGCACCATCTCACATGTTACCAAGCACTCTGCCTCCAGGATTGTTAAGGCCTGCCATAGGAGTGACTGATAGGTACACATGTGTCTATATATAAGGGTAGATATAGGCATACTATATCTAAGCAAGGGGTGATTACACGACCTTGCCCCAGCTGAGTGATCAGCCAGTTGTGTCTGATTGGAAGGCCAGACCAGGGGTGGCATAATACATGCTGCAGCCCCTGGGAGGCCTAGGGTACACCTATGCCCTGGGTACCTAGGGTACACTGTACAGGGTCCAATAAGGTGATCCTTACCAATTGGGAATGTACCTAGGGTACATGGAGTCCATTTTAAAGAGAGAGCAGACAGCCTGAGACCCTGAATGGCAGGATCTCAGGCCAACTAAGTCGAAAAACCAGCTAGACACTAGGCAAAAAGTTGGGGGTAACCATAGTCAGATATCCACCTTCCTACACAACCCCCCCCCCAAACGAAAGGAGATAAGGCTGGCCTTGACAAGGTAAGCCTCTATTGCCTGAGTGGCCATATAAGGAAGAACCAGCACTGGCATGGTTACCCCCTGTCTCATGGTCCACTAAGCAATCCCTCATCCTAAAGATATCATAGGGTCTCCACCATAGGGAATCTCTACCTTTGGTGTGTCTTTGCAAAGTAAAAGGCTGGTGTTGAGATGGAGTACTGAAGTGAGTGTCCTCAAAGTGAGGCCTCAGCTTCCTCCAATCATCCTCCACCATGGATGCCTTTCTTTCTCTAACTGAGTTGCACTGTGCTCTCAGGCTCAGCCTCTGGCTACCTAAAGCTGGAGGCTGGGTCCCTTTGGTGGGCTTACTGGAGGGACAGGTCAGGTTTGGGGCCCTAAGGTCCCATGTTTGCCTGTGCCCAACAGAATCCCTCTGGGGGAGGTCCCTAACTACCTGTGAAGGGGATCCCTCAGGAATGTTTTTACCCATCACCTGGCTAGGGCTACTAGCCAGGCAATCCTCATTCTTTTGTTTGGGGGGTTCTTGTGGACAGGGGCCCTCTGGGGGTCCACTTGCCTCCCTGCCCTCTGCAGCCCTGGGCTGACTGAGGCAGGGTAGAGAGAGGCAGGCTACCTGCACCAGACTGGGTCCCACCTTGGAAGGGGCCACTGACATCAGAGGCTCTGCCAGGCCGGGCCTGGCTACCTCTGGGGCAGTTCCTTCACAAGGGGTGAGGTCAGATCCCTGAGGAGGCTGACCTTTTCCTAATGTCTGGGGAGAGGGAGACTTTTCTTCCTCCCCACTACTCTCTGTTTGTGTGGAGTGATCCATAGTTTCAGGCTTCACTATGTAGGAAGGTGGATATCTGACTATGGTTACCCCCAACTTTTTGCCTAGTGTCTAGCTGGTTTTTCGACTTAGTTGGCCTGAGATCCTGCCATTCAGGGTCTCAGGCTGTCTGCTCTCTCTGTAAAATGGACTCCATGTACCCTAGGTACATAACCAATTGGTAAGGATCACCTTATTGGACCCTGTACAGTGTACCCTAGGTACCCAGGGCATAGGTGTACCCTAGGCCTCCCAGGGGCTGCAGCATGTATTATGCCACCCCTGGTCTGGCCTTCCAATCAGACACAACTGGCTGATCACTCAGCCGGGGCAAGGTCGTGTAATCACCCCTTGCTTAGATATAGTATACCTATATCTACCCTTATATATAGACACATGTGTACCTATCAGTCACTCCTATGGCAGGCCTTAACAATCCTGGAGGCAGAGTGCTTGGTAACATGTGAGATGGTGCTCTAGCATGAGCTGAGCCTGTCTGCAGCTTTCGGAACCATGTCCTTATAGCTGTTCTATGATATAGCCTACCATATACTCTTAAAGTGCCTTATAATCTTAAACGGTTATGGTAACTATGGTTGGGCTGTATCAAAACATGTCGTGTAAGGTGTCTAACACTTGGGAATAATACCCCCATACCATTTCTGGTGATGAGGATATTATTCCTCCCTTCTAGAGGGAGAGACATGTTAAAATCCTACTTTGCTGTGTAACCTCTGACCAAAGCCTCAGCATCACAAAATGGATGCTGCTGCCACGACACAAGTCTGACCTCCTGCAGCTGGGAGTGATCCCAGCCAGGGAGGCCTGGACAATAGGTTTCCTGCTTGGGGAGGTGCTAGCACCTCCCCAGACAGCCTTTAGTGTATTGGGGCAGGGTGGGCTGAAAGGAATGAGACATGCCTGGGGCACACAAGGTGTTCCTTGCATAGTCCAGTTCAAACCGGTGCTGGGGCACTCCAGCCCCAGCTCTGGCGCGAAACTGGACAAAGGGAAGTGGGTGTAACCACCCCCTCCCAGGTCCCACCCATAAGGCGTGACCTAGCAGGTATCCCAGCCCCCCAGATTAGTATAAGAGTGGGAGTTGGGCCTCAAGACTTTAGATTATCCTGAACCTGCAAAACTGAACAGAAACTCTGGACCTTCGACATTCGACGAAAGAAGAAGACTGAAGAATCTCCCTTGTAGCCAAGGAGTGGCTACCCTGTGCAAACAGGCACCATCAAGAGACTACCCTTTGCTTTGCGACCGTTCTACGAGGAACCGACTGCAGAGCCCGACCAGAGCCTTGACTTCCAGACTTCTCCGACCCTCATCCACATCTGCAGCAGAGCTGAGATCCGTGGAGGCGACGAGCGACGTGGGACCGGCTACCTGGGAAAAGTGGCTAGTAACTTACAGCGCAGCTTCTGAGGTACCCTCGAAGTTGTGCACCGGGGATTGAGAAGCCCCAACCCCAAGCACCATCTGCACCGAAGATCAGCCCCCCACACTCCACGAGTCCTGCGTGGGGCCCTTCAGCATTTTCCTGCTTGCCGCGTCTGTCCGGTTGCTTGCCCGCTGGCTAGTGGCCTCTGTGACGACGCACCCTGAAATCTTCTGCGCTGGTTTGGCTCCTCCAGACTGGCTCCCGCTTCTCTGCAAAGAAGAAGCACCCCAGACCTTCCTGGTCTGCACCAGAAGCAAGTCCTTTGTTCTTCGTGGGTTCCGCTTGCCAAGGCTTGGTGAGTCCTAGTCCAACTTCGACGCCGCCGACAGCAAGAGCCTTCGTGGGACAGCTCGCCTCCTGGTCCTGGTCGTCCTCGACGCTTCCTGGTCCTCCTGGCTGCAGCGACAAGCTTCACCTTCACCTGCAACTCTTCACGACATCGCCTGGTTCCTTCCTGGTTCCACGTGGTCACTGGCTAGTGACCTTGACTCTGTCCCCTCTGCTTGCAGGTTTCTTCTCTTCTTGATCCCAGCCTTGGGATCCACCGGACACTCTCCCCTGACTGCCTGTCAGCATCTTTCTTCAGGCATCCATAGGAGTCGACGACGAAAACGACGCATCTTCACCCCTATGCACCCGCAGCCTGTGGGCTAGGTAACTTGGGTACTCCGGTGCTCATCAGGATAGTGGCTATCCTAGTGTCTAGTTTTCAAGTCTCAACTTCCTAGCTACTCCGGAAGTGTCCTAAATCTATCTATTTCTAAACTGTAACATTGCTATTGACTTTTACGCATTACGCGTGAGTGTTTCCACTCTGCACACGAATCCCGTGGGCCTCCCACTTCCTAACTAACGCTAGTGTAGTGTAGCCCCAGCGATTCCCTAGGCCTAGGCCTATTCTATTTCCGTGACAGTGGTTCTTATACCACTTACTTAGTATATGGTTTGCGTGGCCCCTAGGGCCTAACTGTATTACTTACCTGTGTGACTTACTGTATGCATTAATAAGACTGTGTTGTACTTACCTCTAATCTCATAAAGAGTGCTGAGGGTTTGCTTAGAATAAATACACTTTATTTTATATATATATCTGTTGTGGTGTCCTTTCATTTGGTATTCAAGGGATTATATATGGTATCACAGCTGGCTTCACATGCCATTCAGAGTTTAGCCTAAGACTGCTCTTGTCCATGCTACCACTAGGATAGCTGGTCTATAAGGTTGACTTTACAACCAATCACCATAAGGGTATTTGGACTGATATAAGGTGTACACTATAACTAGTGACATCGTACATCAGGCCAACTTCTCACATTGGTGAGCAGCGGTTGGGATCTGAGCTTGCTGTTGTAATACCATTATAATCTTGAGATACTAAATTGAAAGATCACACAGATATTGTCTAGGTACATATAACATAGTTTATAATACTTAAGTCCTACTGGACTTAGTGGTTGTAGGTTGAAGGGAGTAACACACCCTGACTACAACTACTAGAGAGGTTTAGTAGAAACAACTAGTGTAGGTAGGTGCACACACCACACCCTCACTAGATCATGCCTCTGGGAGAAGATCAAGTAGATGCTCTCTCAGGAGGGGCAGGTCTGCAGAAGACCCCCTCTAGGTATGATACCTTAACATTCCAGGAGATGAGACAATTGTGTACCTCCAGAGGAATAAAACAGGGTGCAAACCCTACCCTTAGACAGCTAGTGGAGCTTCTGGAGGCCTATGATGCTGAAAGAGCTGCCAGGGATGGTGCCATAGCTGTAGATGGGGGTCTACCCACCACAGATGAGTCAGATGGGGAGGTAGACAGCCAGGGCCAAGTAGGAAGACTTAGCCAGGCTAACCTGAGCTTACATGGGAGTTTGCATGGGGTCCCCCCATACAGACCCCCAAGTAGGTTTTCACAAAGAAGCAGGAGGGACAGATCCCCTTCAAGGGAATCCATCCACTCCCATGTTTCTAGCATCTCTAATGCTTCCTCTCACAGGGGAATGACTTCACCTGAGAGAAAGGAGCATAAAGCCAGAATGAGGGAAGCTAATCTGAGGATTCAGAGGGAAGAAATTGCCCTTGCCAAGGAGAAGCTTGCTCTGGCTAGAGAGCAAAAATTGTGTGGGTCAGAACCCACTGGTGGCAGCAACATTCCTAGAGATAGGGATAGGTCTTATGACCATAGAAACCTAAGCAAGATAGTCCCCCCATATCAGAATGGGGATGACATCCACAAATGGATGACTGCTTTGGAGAGGGCCTGCAAAGTACAGCAGGTACCCCAAAGTCAGTGGGCAGCTATCTTGTGGCTCTCCTTTTCTGACAAAGGTAGAGACAAGCTCCTCACAGTCAGTGATGAGGATGCAAACAATTACAAAGTCCTGAAGAGTGCTCTGATAGATGGGTTTGGCTTAACCACTGAGCAATATAGGTTGTTGTTCAGAGACACCCAGAAGACACAGACACAGGACTGGTCTGATTTTGTGGATTGTGCCACTAAGGCTTTGGAAGGTTGGTTAAATGGCAGCAAGGTGCAGGACTATACAGGATTGTACAACTTGATTATGAGGGAGCAGATCCTTAATAATTGTCAGAACCAGCTTCTCCATCAACACCTGGTAGACTCAGATTTGACCTCTCCCCAAGAATTGGGAAAGAGGGCAGATAAATGGGTCAGGACCAGGATTGGGCCTAAAAATCAGGGTGGTGACCAAAAGAAAGATACCACCAAGCCTCAAGAGAAGGGTGGGGATAAAGCAAAAGAGAAATCTTCCTCAGGGCCCCAAAACTCCACACAGGGTGGTGGGTCCCAAGCTCCCTCCTCTACCACAGTTAAAAAGCCTTACTGCCATGTGTGTAAAACACCTGGGCATTGGAAAACTGACAGCAGTTGTCCACAGGCTAAAAACAAAACTGTTCCTCCAACTACTCCTGTCACACCACCTATTACTGTCAGCAGTAATCCCCCAGGTGGTGGGAGTGCCCCCAAAAATTTGGTTGGGTTTTCTTGGGGAACACAGGGGGATCCTGGCTTAGCCAATTCCCCTGCAGCAGCTACTCTTGTCTGTGATGGTGGCATGGGGTTTGCCAACTTCACTGCCTGTCCCAACACTTTGGGTAGGTACAGACAGGAAGCCTACATCAATGGTAGAAAAGCTGAGGCCTACAGAGACACTGGAGCTAGCATCACTATGGTGGCCCATAGGCTAGTTCCCTCTGAGCAGCTTTTGCCTGGTTTCTCATACCAGGTAACTAACATTGATGGCAAACAGACCTGTCATCCCATGGCAGAGGTATGTCTCAGCTGGGGAGGGGTCACTGGCCCTAAAAGGGTGGCAGTGTCTCCAACCTTGCCTGTGGACTGCTTGCTGGGGAATGACTTAGAACTCTCAGCTTGGGCTGGAGTTGAACAAGACACCCATTCCAAAATGGTAGGCCTTTCCAAAAAGGGTAGTGGGGTTGTGCCAGTCACAACCCCTGTCCAAGTAGCTTTCCTCCCTGAAAAGGTTGGAAGGGCAGTGGTAGCCACAGCCCAGGCACAGACAGACTTCCCTGTAGGGACTGGCAGAGCTGTGACAGTCACAGCTCAAACACAAACTGAGTGCCTTCCTGAAAAGGTTGGCAAGGCTGTAATGGTCTCAGCCCACACTCAGACTGATATAGGTGTAGTGAAGCCTGAAACTATGGATCACTCCACACAGACAGAGAGTAGTGGGAGGAAGAAAAGTCTCCCTCCCCCCAGACATTAGGAAAAGGTCAGCCTCCTCAGGGATCTGACCTCACCCCTTGTGAATGAACTGCCCCAGAGGTAGCCAGGCCTGGCCTGGCAGAGCCTCTGATGTCAGTGGCCCCTTCCAAGGTGGGACCCAGTCTGGTGCAGGTAGCCTGCCTCTCTCTACCCTGCCTCAGACAGCCCAGGGCTGCAGAGGTCAGGGAGGCCAGTGGACCCCAAGAGGGCCCCTGTCCACAAGAACCCCCCCTTCAAAAGAATGAGGATTGCCTGGTTAGTTGCCCTAGCCAGGTGATGGGTAAAAACATTCCTGAGGGATCCCCTTCACAGGCAGTTAGGGACCTCCCCCAGAGGGATTCTGTTGGGCACAGGCAAACATGGGACCTTAGGGCCCCAAACCTGACCTGTCCCTCCAGTAAGCCCACAAAAGGGACCCAGCCTCCAGCTTTAGGTAGCCAGAGGCTGACCCTGAGAGCACAGTGCAACTCAGTTAGAGAAAGAAAGGCATCCATGGTGGAGGATGATTGGAGGAAGCTGAGGCCTCACTTTGAGGACACTCACTTCAGTACTCCATCTCAACACCAGCGTTTTTCTTTGCAAAGACACACCAAAGGTAGAGATTCCCTATGGTGGAGACCCTATGATATCTTTAGGATGAGGGGTTGCTTAGTGGACCATGAGACAGGGGGTAACCATGCCAGTGCTGGTTCTTCCTTATATGGCCACTCAGGCAATAGAGGCTTACCTTGTCAAGGCCAGCCTTATCTCCTTTCGTTTGGGGGGGGGTTTGTAGGAAGGTGGATATCTGACTATGGTTACCCCCAACTTTTTGCCTAGTGTCTAGCTGGTTTTTCGACTTAGTTGGCCTGAGATCCTGCCATTCAGGGTCTCAGGCTGTCTGCTCTCTCTGTAAAATGGACTCCATGTACCCTAGGTACATAACCAATTGGTAAGGATCACCTTATTGGACCCTGTACAGTGTACCCTAGGTACCCAGGGCATAGGTGTACCCTAGGCCTCCCAGGGGCTGCAGCATGTATTATGCCACCCCTGGTCTGGCCTTCCAATCAGACACAACTGGCTGATCACTCAGCCGGGGCAAGGTCGTGTAATCACCCCTTGCTTAGATATAGTATACCTATATCTACCCTTATATATAGACACATGTGTACCTATCAGTCACTCCTATGGCAGGCCTTAACAATCCTGGAGGCAGAGTGCTTGGTAACATGTGAGATGGTGCTCTAGCATGAGCTGAGCCTGTCTGCAGCTTTCGGAACCATGTCCTTATAGCTGTTCTATGATATAGCCTACCATATACTCTTAAAGTGCCTTATAATCTTAAACGGTTATGGTAACTATGGTTGGGCTGTATCAAAACATGTCGTGTAAGGTGTCTAACACTTGGGAATAATACCCCTATACCATTTCTGGTGATGAGGATATTATTCCTCCCTTCTAGAGGGAGAGACATGTTAAAATCCTACTTTGCTGTGTAACCTCTGACCAAAGCCTCAGCATCACAAAATGGATGCTGCTGCCACGACACAAGTCTGACCTCCTGCAGCTGGGAGTGATCCCAGCCAGGGAGGCCTGGACAATAGGTTTCCTGCTTGGGGAGGTGCTAGCACCTCCCCAGACAGCCTTTAGTGTATTGGGGCAGGGTGGGCTGAAAGGAATGAGACATGCCTGGGGCACACAAGGTGTTCCTTGCATAGTCCAGTTCAAACCGGTGCTGGGGCACTCCAGCCCCAGCTCTGGCGCGAAACTGGACAAAGGGAAGTGGGTGTAACCACCCCCTCCCAGGTCCCACCCATAAGGCGTGACCTAGCAGGTATCCCAGCCCCCCAGATTAGTATAAGAGTGGGAGTTGGGCCTCAAGACTTTAGATTATCCTGAACCTGCAAAACTGAACAGAAACTCTGGACCTTCGACATTCGACGAAAGAAGAAGACTGAAGAATCTCCCTTGTAGCCAAGGAGTGGCTACCCTGTGCAAACAGGCACCATCAAGAGACTACCCTTTGCTTTGTGACCGTTCTACGAGGAACCGACTGCAGAGCCCGACCAGAGCCTTGACTTCCAGACTTCTCCGACCCTCATCCACATCTGCAGCAGAGCTGAGATCCGTGGAGGCGACGAGCGACGTGGGACCGGCTACCTGGGAAAAGTGGCTAGTAACTTACAGCGCAGCTTCTGAGGTACCCTCGAAGTTGTGCACCGGGGATTGAGAAGCCCCAACCCCAAGCACCATCTGCACCGAAGATCAGCCCCCCACACTCCACGAGTCCTGCGTGGGGCCCTTCAGCATTTTCCTGCTTGCCGCGTCTGTCCGGTTGCTTGCCCGCTGGCTAGTGGCCTCTGTGACGACGCACCCTGAAATCTTCTGCGCTGGTTTGGCTCCTCCAGACTGGCTCCCGCTTCTCTGCAAAGAAGAAGCACCCCAGACCTTCCTGGTCTGCACCAGAAGCAAGTCCTTTGTTCTTCGTGGGTTCCGCTTGCCAAGGCTTGGTGAGTCCTAGTCCAACTTCGACGCCGCCGACAGCAAGAGCCTTCGTGGGACAGCTCGCCTCCTGGTCCTGGTCGTCCTCGACGCTTCCTGGTCCTCCTGGCTGCAGCGACAAGCTTCACCTTCACCTGCAACTCTTCACGACATCGCCTGGTTCCTTCCTGGTTCCACGTGGTCACTGGCTAGTGACCTTGACTCTGTCCCCTCTGCTTGCAGGTTTCTTCTCTTCTTGATCCCAGCCTTGGGATCCACCGGACACTCTCCCCTGACTGCCTGTCAGCATCTTTCTTCAGGCATCCATAGGAGTCGACGACGAAAACGACGCATCTTCACCCCTATGCACCCGCAGCCTGTGGGCTAGGTAACTTGGGTACTCCGGTGCTCATCAGGATAGTGGCTATCCTAGTGTCTAGTTTTCAAGTCTCAACTTCCTAGCTACTCCGGAAGTGTCCTAAATCTATCTATTTCTAAACTGTAACATTGCTATTGACTTTTACGCATTACGCGTGAGTGTTTCCACTCTGCACACGAATCCCGTGGGCCTCCCACTTCCTAACTAACGCTAGTGTAGTGTAGCCCCAGCGATTCCCTAGGCCTAGGCCTATTCTATTTCCGTGACAGTGGTTCTTATACCACTTACTTAGTATATGGTTTGCGTGGCCCCTAGGGCCTAACTGTATTACTTACCTGTGTGACTTACTGTATGCATTAATAAGACTGTGTTGTACTTACCTCTAATCTCATAAAGAGTGCTGAGGGTTTGCTTAGAATAAATACACTTTATTTTATATATATATCTGTTGTGGTGTCCTTTCATTTGGTATTCAAGGGATTATATATGGTATCACAGCTGGCTTCACATGCCATTCAGAGTTTAGCCTAAGACTGCTCTTGTCCATGCTACCACTAGGATAGCTGGTCTATAAGGTTGACTTTACAACCAATCACCATAAGGGTATTTGGACTGATATAAGGTGTACACTATAACTAGTGACATCATACATCAGGCCAACTTCTCACACACTACACCTAAGTCAGTCTGAGTATGGGCTGAGACCATTACAGCCTTGCCAACCTTTTCAGGAAGGCACTCAGTTTGTGTTTGAGCTGTGACTGTCACAGCTCTGCCAATCTCTACAGGGAAGTCTGTCTTTGCCTGGGCTGTGGCTACCACTGCCCTTCCAACCTTTTCAGGGAGGAAATCTACTTGGACAGGGGTTGTGGCTGGCACAACCCCACTACCCTTTTGTGAAAGGCCTACCATTTTAGAATGGGTGTCTTGTTCAACTTCAGCCCAAGCTGAGAGTTCTAAGTCATTCCCCAGTAAGCAGTCCACAGGCAAGGTTGGAGACACTGCCACCCTTTTAGGGCCAGCGACCCCTCCCCAGCTGAGACATACCTCTGCTATGGGGTGACTGTTCTGTTTGCCATCAATGTTAGTTACCTGGTATGAGAAACCAGGCAAAAGCTGCTCAGAGGGAACTAGGCTATGGGCCACCATAGTGATGCTAGCTCCAGTGTCTCTGTAGGCCTCAGCTTTTCTACCATTGATGTAGGGTTCCTGTCTGTACCTACCCAAAGTGTTGGGACAGGCAGTGAAGTTGGCAAACCCCATGCCACCATCACAGACAAGAGTAGCTGCTGTAGGGGAATTGGCTAAGCCAGGATCCCCCTGTGTTCCCCAAGAAAACCCAACCAAATTTTTGAGGGCACTCCCACCACCTGGGGGATTACTGCTGACAGTAATAGGTGGTGTGACAGGAGTAGTTGGAGGAACAGTTTTGTTTTTAGCCTGTGGGCAACTGCTGTCAGTTTTCCAATGCCCAGGTGTTTTACACACATGGCAGTAAGGCTTTTTAACTGTGGTAGAGGAGGGAGCTTGGGACCCACCACCCTGTGTGGAGTTTTGGGGCCCTGAGGAAGATTTCTCTTTTGTTTTATCCCCACCCTTCTCTTGAGGCTTGGTGGTATCTTTCTTTTGGTCACCACCCTGATTTTTAGGCCTAATCCTGGTCCTGACCCATTTATCTGCCCTCTTTCCCAATTCTTGGGGAGAGGTCAAATCTGAGTCTACCAGGTGTTGATGGAGAAGCTGGTTCTGACAATTACTAAGGATCTGCTCCTTCATAATCAAGTTGTACAATCCTGTATAGTCCTGCACCTTGCTGCCAGTTAACCAACCTTCCAAAGCCTTAGTGGCACAATCCACAAAATCAGACCAGTCCTGTGTCTGTGTCTTCTGGGTGTCTCTGAACAACAACCTATATTGCTCAGTGGTTAAGCCAAACCCATCTATCAGAGCACTCTTCAGGACTTTGTAATTGTTTGCATCCTCATCACTGACTGTGAGGAGCTTGTCTCTACCTTTGTCAGAAAAGGAGAGCCACAAGATAGCTGCCCACTGACTCTGGGGAACCTGCTGTACTTTGCAGGCCCTCTCCAAAGCAGTCATCCACTTGTGGATGTCATCCCCATTCTGATATGGGGGGACTATCTTGCTTAGGTTTCTATGGTCATAAGACCTATCCCTATCTCTAGGAATGTTGCTGCCACCAGTGGGTTCTGACCCACACAATTTTTGCTCTCTAGCCAGAGCAAGCTTCTCCTTGGCAAGGGCAAGTTCTTCCCTCTGAATCCTCAGATTAGCTTCCCTCATTCTGGCTTCATGCTCCTTTGTCTCAGGTGAAGTCATTCCCCTGTGAGAGGAAGCATTAGAGATGCTAGAGACATGGGAGTGGATGGATTCCCTTGAAGGGGATCTGTCCCTCCTGCTTCTCTGTGTAAGCCTACTTGTGGGTCTGTATGGGGGGACCCCATGCAAACTCCCATGTAAACTTAGGTTAGCCTGGCTAAGTCTTCCTACTTGGCCCTGGCTGTCTACCTCTTCCTCTGAAGTCCCATCTGACTCATCTGTGGTGGGTAGACCCTTATCTACAGCTATGGCACCATCCCTGGCAGCTCTTTCAGCATCATAGGCCTCCAGAAGCTCCACTAGCTGTCTAAGGGTAGGGTTGGAACCCTGTTTTATTCCTCTGGAGGTACACAAATGTCTCATCTCCTGGAATGTTAAGGTATCATACCTAGAGGGGGTCTTCTGCAGACCTGCCCCTCCTGAGAGAGCATCTACTTGATCTCCTCCCAGAGGCATGATCTAGTGAGGGTGTGGTGTGTGCACCTACCTACACTAGTTGTTTCTACTAAACCTCTCTAGTTGTTGTAGTCAGGGTGTGTTACTCCCTTAAACCTACAACTACTAAGTCCAGTAGGACTTAAGTATTATAATCTATGTTATATGTACCTAGACAATATCTGTGTGATCTTTCAATTTAGTATCTCAAGATTACAATGGTATTACAACAGCAAGCTCAGATCCCAACCGCTGCTCACCAATGTGAGAAGTTGGCCTGATGTATGATGTCACTAGTTATAGTGTACACCTTATATCAGTCCAAATACCCTTATGGTGATTGGTTGTAAAGTCAACCTTATAGACCAGCTATCCTAGTGGTAGCATGGACAAGAGCAGTCTTAGGCTAAACTCTGAATGGCATGTGAAGCCAGCTGTGATACCATATATAATCCCTTGAATACCAAATGAAAGGACACCACAACAGATATATATATAAAATAAAGTGTATTTATTCTAAGCAAACCCTCAGCACTCTTTATGAGATTAGAGGTAAGTACAACACAGTCTTATTTATGCATACATTAAGTCACACAGGTAAGTAATACAGTTAGGCCCTAGGGGCCACGCAAACCATATACTAAGTAAGTGGTATAAGAACCACTGTCACGGAAATAGAGTAGGCCTAGGCCTAGGGAATCGCTGGGGCTACACTACACTAGCGGTAGTTAGGAAGTGGGAGGCCCACGGGATTCGTGTGCAGAGTGGAAACACTCACGCGTAATGCGTAAAAGTCAATAGCAATAGTACAGTTTAGAAAACGGTAGATTTAGGACACTTCCGGAGTAGCTAGGAAGTTGAGACTTGAAAACTAGACACTAGGATAGTCACTATCCTGATGAGCACCGGAGTACCCAAGTTACCTAGCCCACAGGCTGCGGGTGCATAGGGGTGAAGATGCGTCGTTTTCGTCGTCGACTCCTATGGATGCCTGAAGAAAGATGCTGACAGGCAGTCAGTGAAGAGTGTCCGGTGGATCCCAAGGCTGGGATCAAGAAGAGAAGAAACCTGCAAGCAGAAGGGACAGAGTCAAGGTCACTAGCCAGTGACCACGTGGAACCAGGAAGGAACCAGGCGATGTCGTGAAGACTTGCAGGTGAAGGTGAAGCTTGTCGCTGCAGCCAGGAGGACCAGGAAGCGTCGAGGACGACCAGGACCAGGAGGCGAGCTGTCCCACGAAGGCTCTTGCTGTCGGCGGCGTCGAAGTTGGACTAGGACTCACCAAGCCTTGGCAAGCGGAACCCACGAAGAACGAAGGACTTGCTTCTGGTGCAGACCAGGAAGGTCTGGGGTGCTTCTTCTTTGCAGAGAAGCGGGAGCCAGTCTGGAGGAGCCAAACCAGCGCAGAAGATTTCAGGGTGCGTCGTCACAAAGGCCACTAGCCAGCGGGCAAGCAACCGGACAGACGCGGCAAGCAGGAAAATGCTGAAGGGCCCCACGCAGGACTCGTGGAGTGTGGGGGGCTGATCTTCGGTGCAGATGGTGCTTGGGGTTGGGGCTTGTCAATCCCCGGTGCACAACTTCGAGGGTACCTCAGAAGCTGCGCTGTAAGTTACTAGCCACTTTTTCCAGGTAGCCGGTCCCACGTCGCTCGTCGCCTCCACGGATCTCAGCTCTGCTGCAGATGTGGATGAGGGTCGGAGAAGTCTGGAAGTCAAGGCTCTGGTCGGGCTCTGCAGTCGGTTCCTCGTAGAACGGTCGCAAAGCAAAGGGTAGTCTCTTGATGGTGCCTGTTTGCACAGGGTAGCCACTCCTTGGCTACAAGGGAGATTCTTCAGTCTTCTTCTTTCGTCGAATGTCGAAGGTCCAGAGTTTCTGTTCAGTTTTGCAGGTTCAGGATAATCTAAAGTCTTGAGGCCCAACTCCCACTCTTATACTAATCTGGGGGGCTGGGATACCTGCTAGGTCACGCCTTATGGGTGGGACCTGGGAGGGGGTGGTTACACACACTTCCCTTTGTCCAGTTTCGCGCCAGAGCTGGGGCTGGAGTGCCCCAGCGCCGGTTTGAACTGGACTATGCAAGGAACACCTTGTGTGCCCCAGGCATGTCTCATTCCTTTCAGCCCACCCTGCCCCAATACACTAAAGGCTGTCTGGGGAGGTGCTAGCACCTCCCCAAGCAGGAAACCTATTGTCCAGGCCTCCCTGGCTGGGATCACTCCCAGCAGCAGGAGGTCAGACTTGTGTCTGTGGCAGCAGCATCCATTTTGTGATGCTGAGGCTTTGGTTAGAGTTAAACAGCAAAGTAGGATTTTAACATGTCTCTCCCTCTAGAAGGGAGGAATAATATCCTCATCACCAGAAATGGTATGGGGGTATTATTCCAAAGTGTTAGACACCTTACACGACATGTTTTGATAAAGCCAAACCATAGTTACCATAACCGTTTAAGATTATAAGGCACTTTAAGAGTATATGGTAGGCTATATCATAGATCAGCTATAAGGACATGGTTCCGAAAGCTGCAGACAGGCTCAGCTCATGCTAGAGCACCATCTCACATGTTACCAAGCACTCTGCCTCCAGGATTGTTAAGGCCTGCCATAGGAGTGACTGATAGGTACACATGTGTCTATATATAAGGGTAGATATAGGCATACTATATCTAAGCAAGGGGTGATTACACGACCTTGCCCCAGCTGAGTGATCAGCCAGTTGTGTCTGATTGGAAGGCCAGACCAGGGGTGGCATAATACATGCTGCAGCCCCTGGGAGGCCTAGGGTACACCTATGCCCTGGGTACCTAGGGTACACTGTACAGGGTCCAATAAGGTGATCCTTACCAATTGGGAATGTACCTAGGGTACATGGAGTCCATTTTAAAGAGAGAGCAGACAGCCTGAGACCCTGAATGGCAGGATCTCAGGCCAACTAAGTCGAAAAACCAGCTAGACACTAGGCAAAAAGTTGGGGGTAACCATAGTCAGATATCCACCTTCCTACAGCGCCCTAATGCGGATCTCACTTTTACTAGGAGCGATACCTCAGAAACAGATCGTTACAACAAACAAATGATGGATGGAATGCTGACAATGCATACATTCTCCCCCAGTCAAGAGATCTGGGTTAAATCCATCGTTCTTTTGCCCACTACACCACCCCAGTTCAGACATGGCCATATGCAAATCAGTCTTGACCCTGTGCCTCATGGGAACAGTCCAGCCCGAACTGCCAAGCCATGTCTTCCCTGGACCGGAATCAAGCATCCTAGGACCGGTTTCTGGCTATCAGCCGTCATCAGCCAGGATAGCTTGACTCCAGTGGCGTAGTGAGCACGGGTCCCACGTCTGGGAATACCCATCCCACTTAGGGCGAAAAGCGTTACAACACCTCAGAAACAGAGACATATTGAATTTAACACAAGATTAGGACTACAAGTTGCTAAATTTACCTCACACACCTGTGTCCCACACGTTTCTATTAAATCGCTATGTACTTTAGAAACAGGCTGATAATGTTGAAGATAGCAGCCTGAAGCATGTTTGCATTTTCAGTTAACCACCATTCCACCAGGTTAATAAATTTACATAACGCTCACTGAGTCCTAATGTGTATTTTTTTTTTATTTAGTACGTTTTCTGAAGCGCACAACACTCCACTATGGGCGTCAAGGCGCTTTACAACAAAGTATGGATATCGTACCCAAAACAGTAACTACTCAGGCCCGCACACACTGCAACCACTCCCGCCTGTAGAAAACCATTGCCAGAAAGTGCTTCACGGGTAACTACCCAAATTCCGCCTGTCAACAGTTGCACTTCAATAACTTGGCAGGAATCCCTGTCACTCCCACACCCATTCCCATTTAATCCCGTTTGCAGAACATTTGCATATGTCGTTTTCTGAGTTATAGTGCAGCACGCCTAGCTTTCTGACTGGGTTGCAGTCTTTGAAAGAACAATATCGCGGCACTAACGGGGACATCTGTCTAAAGTGGGCTATTTATACGGCAAGCTCTTCTTGAAAGAAGTGCTTGGATGTCCTGTTTGCTCGCGCCTTACCAGGCGGTGCAGGATCCTCCGGCTCTCATCGTCAGTGCAGCACTCAGAGAAGACGCTCCTGTGCACAAGGAGGAAGGTGTTCACCAGGACCCAGGCGGCCGTCCAGCAGAGCAGAAAGAGGAGCGTGCCGCGCCTGCACACCCTCAACTGTAGCCTCCTCAGCAGCGCCGGGGGTCTCATGGTGACACCTGTGGGGGAGGCTCAGGGGACCCATCCAGCTCTAGGGGGCGACTGTCCCGGGGCAGGGAGCGGGCATCCGGCCCAACAGCTCTCCTTTCTGGGGGTCTGGACACGTTGGGATGGTGAAGGAGAACTGCGAAGATCACAGAAGCATCAGTGATGCATGGTCGACTGGGAGCTGCACCCATCCCCCCTGGACAGCTCCTGCACACAGCTCTGCTGCGCCCACCTGCTAAGCCGGCTGCACCACAGCGGTGCTGTGTTCCTACCAACTCGTCCTCGGAAAGCGCAGTGTGGTACCGCACCAAAGTGAATATTACTTCAGATTGAAGCCACGTAGTTCCGCCTTCATTTGTGCACCGTGAACTCAGCCTCCCGGTAACAAGGCAGCCCGCATTCTTCTCCCTGTCCTCCAGCCCCTTCTGTGGGTTTACGCACAAGAATAAAAGGGATTTTCAGTCCGCGACTTGAGCCGCCCCCTGATTTCTCTCAGTGTAGGTGGCTGCCGTAGGACCGAGCTGTGGGGGGCAGGGTTCGGGCAAGTGTTTGTGGACGAGGCTCAGCAATCTCCCTTACACATCTCTAGGGCCACTTCCAGCCCATTAAATACAACATGTGACGAGGCCAACATTTTGAACAATGATCGTGGGATCTGCAGTCTGGTCACGTCTCAGTAAAGTACAAAACAATCGCCTGTGCCAAGCAGGCATCAACGTTTGGAAAGGGTGCCAGTGGTGGGCCGTGTAGCTCGGACTCAGCACGAGCTTGGAAACTATTTTCATTTTCTTTCATTACATGAACACTGTTCAAGCTCGAAATCGGTTAGAATTCTAAAACTTCGAAGGCACTGAAAGGAGTCATGCGTTGATATTATATATTCCAGATGTTTCGAAGCTTGGAAATCCAATTTCTTACAGAAAAATTCCGTAAAGTTTAGCTTTTTCTGCATCCTCGTTTGGGATTTCGTCAAGTACTGCCCATCCACCCCGTACTTGACAGAGACTTTCATTCGCTCGTGTGTAGGCAAGGCGGGAACCATGAGTGAAGATTAGCCGACAACAGTCAGACATAATGGAGAGGTGGCCTCCGTGCAAAAATGAAGAAGCGGATATGGAGGTTCTGTAACAAAAACATTGTGTTCTTCACAAACATACAGAGGCACATAGGTAGGGATGGGGGTCATCGGGGTAAGTGGCTGTTTTGAGGATATAAACAATATTACTGCGGCACACATATTTATCTGTAATCCGCAAAAAACAACCTCTATAACAAGCATTGGCATAGCCAATAGGTCTCGCCTTTGGGACCTTATAAGTGTTTAGTTATCCAGCACAATATCCTTGTTGCAACAACATCAAGTGTTGCATGGCTAAACACTTATAAATTCCCAAAGGCGAGACCTATTGGCTATGCCAATGCTTGTTTAAATTTTGTTACAACATTTTCGTTTCCGTTGGTGAACCCATGCAAAGAACCACACTTGGGGTCATTAGTGTATCTTCTCATATCCTTCAAAATATAAAATATGGATGTATGTCATGTTATACAACAGCTAAGAACTTCTTGGGTATTAATGCATGTTTACAAATCTTCATTTCATTTCATACATCCTACATAAGAGTACTTCATTCCCTATCTTTGTTTAAACCTTTTGTAACAATTCTCAGTTTGTTAAACCAAAAAAACTTCCTTAGACCTCAATTGTAACTCTTACTCACCCCCTCGTCGATTACGTTCAACCTGGTCAATTCAAACAAACTTTATGAAATCCTCTTCTATATTGATATGAATTTCTGTTAAGTGGGTAACAATTGGATGTCTCTCATACCTATCATTAATTGCTCTTAAATGTTCCCTCCATTTTTCCTTCAATTTTCTGATGGTGGAACCAACATATTGTAAACCACACGTACAAATGACAAGATACATGCAACACTTCAAAGTACAAAAATGTATTTAAAGTTTGCCAGAAAGCTCTGTCAACATGATGGTCATACTTGACATCCCATGGCGAAACCCCCTGTTACGTGTGTTGTTGCTCGGTAGGCTTTAATTACAGCCTCCTAGCACTATTTTCTTGAATAGCTTTGTCCTGCCTGCTGTTGCAGGCAGGACACGCTCTTTCCTAACGCTTTTAAAAAAAAATATGTACAGCACTCATTTGACATGCAATAGGTCTCGCATTTGCGAGAGTTTAAGCTATTGGTATTGTAAATGACAATGCCTTTTATTTATCTGTTTCAAAAACAACGCATAAATAAAAGGCATTGTCATTTCCAATGCCAATAGCTCAAAACTCTCATAAATGCGAACTCTATTGCATTGCAAATACTTGTTTTTAATGTCCTTCAACCTCTGGGTGGCCTGCGAAATACTCTGTGTGAAGTAATCATTGAGGCTCCATCTCCAGCATACATCACCTAAAGAACTGTGTGTGCTCTGGGAGGTGCAACAGCCCGGGCTATGGCACATGACGGGGGAGGGGGGCTAAAGCCCTTTTAGCCCAGTGGGCCTTGGTGCCTTTTTGCAATCCTCACACACACCACTGGGTTCTCTCATATCGAGGACCGCATTCATACTGCTCCAGCAAGAAAGCCCATCTCTGAGGGACTGTCTCGTATATTTTATTAATGGATGGTCTCACCCTTGGGACCAAGCACACATGGATCCACCATGGATCACAGTCCATTGCAACCCTTTCACATACTACACCAAATGTGGGCACACTGCTCCTAAAATGAAGCTTCTCCTTTTGGTATCCTCCTCTACCCTGCAGCCATAAGTAGTCTGAACCAGAGGTCTCTGTTCGCTCATTATTAGTATGGAGTCTAGCCCTTTGGGACTCTTTTACTGCACCAAAGGGTGCTCTCAACCAGGGAACCCTCTCACATTTCACTACCAATGAAGCCCAGTCCTAAGGTACCTTCTGATGGTGTGAGGGTCTCACTCAGTAGCCTCTTCACACCGCAGTGCCAATCGAGACAAGCTCTTTTGGAACCTCAAATATAACACAAGTGTATCTCCTAGAAACCCCACTAGCACCGCTCCACTAATGGAGCCCATCTTTTTGGTACCTTCACATATACTGTACTTAGTGTTTCAGCCAGGAACCCTGCTAGCACTACATTACCAATGGAGCCCAGCACTGAGGTTCTCTCAAATACAGCATTAATGATGAGGGTCTCACCCAAGGGATCCTGCTAAAAGTACTCCACCAGTGGCGATGGCCCTGAAGGCCCACTCAAAGACTACACCGATGGGTGGTCTCATCCAGGTAATGCTTCTCACACGTCACTATCGATAAAATATAAACTAAAAACAGAGCGGCCCCAGACGTGTGTATACACAGAAATGTCATCCAAAATAGGACTTGTAGATCCTTGTCATGTATTTTTGTCATTTATTCAAGTTCTTCATCCGAAAGCGCAAGCGCAGACAACGCGTTTCACCTCAATAAAAGGCTTCATCAGGGCAGCTTTACTCCTCAACTAACCGGAAAAACAGCGTCACAATGTATACTCAGATGTGCTGGGTACATTTGTATATGTTGCAATTCGCACATCCAGCCACAGAGTCGTGTCTGTTTTCAATTCAAGAAAAACACAAGTCCCTCTCCAACCAATACCGTACTGTATTGGTTGGAGATTCCGCCCCGTGTTTGCCATTTCGCCGCCGCAGGACAGAGCAGAGCAAGAGCGCGGGAGTCGGAGCTGGAGAGGTGCTGCTACGGTCGCAGTCGCTCCTGAGAGCCGCTGAGTGCGCTGAGGGAAACGCCGCACCGTTCCTGGCTGAGCAAACGGAACCGCAGACCCTGATTGCCTCGGCCAGCAGTTAGAAGCGGTGAGAAGCGGTTGGAGTCAAGCGCGGCCGCTGCCGAGACCAGGTTCCAACGGTCTCTCGGATTTCCTGGGCTACAGTGAGGGGGATAGCAACGAGCTAGTGAGCGAGTCAGGAAGCCAGGAGGCTTCTACCAGCCGGTTGCAGGCACCCGTTTCACCCCCGCATTTTCCAGCATCTTTCCACCATGAGTGCCGTGAGTACCGCTGAGAGTCCTATGGTCTCAAACGGTATTGGTGTCTCGCAGTGGCAGCATTGTCTTTCAAGCCACGGTGAGGCGGTGAAGCGCGACGGTGGCAATTAACCAGCTTGTACCCGGCTTTTTCTCCCGCTGGCCCTGCTTGGTCCTGCTTGGCCCTCATTGGCCCTCATTGCCCCCTTTTGGCTCACAGTGTGACACAGTGTGACACTCCAAGGGATCTGCTAGTGTCCAGCAACAGTCCCTCAATCTCTGCCTGAGCTCCTTCCTCAAATCTTGGGGCCAGGCGGGCAGAGCGGAGCCGGAGTGGAGTCTCCCGGTCCCGGTTCTCTGTGGTGGGCAATACAATTTCGCCGTTTCACAAACCTTCCTGGACCCTGGACCCTGGTGCCTCCGGTGCTCGTCTGGACTGCGGGGAGCCTTTGGTGTATTAACTGCCTGCTGGTGGGACTGCGAGGACCAGCCTGCACAGCGCCAACACCATCGCCGCAGCTGGGGCCTCTTCCCGCCCACTCCTCCTCTGGCCCATCCCACTATTTACGTACCCCGCGCACACACGCTAGCGGAACGCGCGCGGGACGAAGACCGGGCAAAGAGCGGGCCGTTTGAGGCCGTTCGAGAACGGGCGAGCTAGGGCCTGGGCCACTCCCCACGCTAAAGCCCCCACACATCAGTCCTGCAATTGTTACTCGGGTTTATGATGACTACCAGAGAAACGAGGAGTAAAGCTTCACTAGCCACCGTGAAGACAACAGGTACCCTGGACACGTATTTTGCCAAAGCGGGGTCCCTTCTCATCGATGAAATCACCACCTTAGAAAGGCGCATTTCGCAAGAAATTGACTGGGTCAGGAGATCCTCCTTGGGACCCCTTGCTCATGTTACTACTCCTGAACCAACGCCTGATTCTTTGTCAACAGTTACAGGGGGAAAACTGGCATGCCCGCAAATTGCTCTGCCACTTCTACCATTGACTGTGACATCTCTACAACCGCCGAGCTTAGTATATTACCCCTCCCAATATTTAAGGCCCCTCCACCTCAAACAACTGCTGAAATAAGTGTTTCTACTATAAACACAATTACTGACAGGGTTCACCAGCCAGTGCAGTCGACAAAAGGAGGGAGGGAGGGAGCTATCCCGAAAAGGGAAAAAAGGGCATACACTATAGGGGGGAGAAAACCCAAGATTCCAAAACCTAATCCTAAGGGTGAGGGCAACCAACTAGGTACAGCCAACAAAGGGCCAATACCAGGGCCATAACCCCCCCAGATCCCGGTTAAATCCCCCCTCGGCCACAATGTTCCAGTGGGGGTGGGGGATTTCACTCTCTTGGATATTCGTATTCTTTTGAGTGAAATGCTCACCCCCCTGGAAGGCCGTTTAGCAAAAATGGAAACGTGTCTACTGGACTTGCATAAGGGAATTTTACACCTGGCAGCAGGTCCAAGAGCGTCTTCACATGAAGCACATGGGACAATCGTTGGGACTACTCAAATCTCTACTGAGTTAATTACTGCGGCTCCCACCTTGTCAACAGCCATCCCCTGGGAAAATACCACCAAAACCACCCCCGTCACAACCCGTCTCTGTTCCCCTCTCTAGGCAATTGCCTTTGTCACCAACTGCTAGGAGGTCGAAATTGTTCGACCCAGCCCCTCCATCAGGCCAGGAGAGACCATCAAATGACATAGTTAACTGCCCATTTCAGTCAGCTAGCCCCTACAACTGGCGTAAAATAGTCAATTTGCCTCCAGAGGCGGCAGCCTACACTGTGATTCTGAAGGGGGTACCCGCGCTCCCCGGTAACGCGGTGGAATCTTATGACTCCCTACGTAATAAGGTCACTAGCTGGTTAAATGATCACAGGCCCCTTCCACCCAATTTAAGAGGAGAAATCCTTATGGTCAGAAGGGTTCCATGGGTTGGACACACCGTTAAGAAAAGTGTGGGGGATTGCATAATCGTAAGCTTTAAGAGTCCGCAGGTCGCGCCCTATATTTGCAACTGGTTTGGGAGCGCGGGAGCCAAATCTATTCAATTGGTTCACTTGTCATACTTTTATCCCAATACAAAGGATTTGATTATGACAAGGGACGAGGGCTGGACAAAGGTGGGATTTTCTGTTGATGGGCCCAGAAACAGGCCCACTCGTAATGTTACCACTACTCATGGCAACTATATACACCCTAATAGGTACAGCTGTCTTGACCACGTAGATTGACCATATAAGGGTGCATCCCCACGCTACACCCAAGGCACCACTAGTAAATCTGTGGGACAGGGGACGGTGCGGGGCGTTATAGAAATAATTACCCGAGGAACTGATACATCTCGACAGGAGAACTTAATTCCTATTAGTCTCCGCGAGCAAGTAATTAATTTACCCCAGAGTCCATCTGGTCATATTTTAACACCGCCAGTCCCGCCCGCTCCCAATACAACTCCCACTGTTCCACCCACTTCGGAAGTATCCCTGCAAGAGCCTCTAGTTCCAACACTGGATATTGTAACTGAGAATACTGGGGGACTGGGATCTAAACCTCCAGTTGAAACTCTGAAGGTTCTTTCTTGGAATGTGGCGGGTTTTGCCAACAAATTACACACAACTGAATGGGACTCCTTAGTGGGCAATAGTGACATTTGTCTTTTCCAAGAGACTTGGGCGAGGGAACCGCTGCGCAGAGTAGGATATGCCGTTTTTGAGATTAAAGCAAGTTGGTCTGGTAAAGGGAGGCCTTCAGGTGGTCTGGCGATTTGGGTAGCCTGTCACATTGGGTGCAATGCGGAGAATGTACCTACGTTCTCGCAGGACATACAGTGCATTCTACTCAAGTGGCCTAATGCTCTAAATCTGGCAATTATTAACGTGTACTCTCGTCCAGTTAGTGCGGCCATGGAATCACCCACACTAGACGATCTTTCGTCTTTTCTGGGCCAACTTCCAAATGACTGCAAGATAGTGATAGGCGGCGATTTTAACTGTCATTTCGAACCTTTGGGTGGTCTAAAGGAAGGTGCCCTTACTGCTGAAGACGACTTTTGGGGTGCCCCGCCGTGCCAATCCCCCCACCCCAAATCCTGGTCTCCTCTCGCAATACAAATCATGTCCCTAACACTAAATTTTGCGATGAGGGCGTGTAAGGGTCGCACCCCTTCCGACATCCCTTCATCATGCACCTTCAACAGGAAGGACCATGAATCGCGGCTGGATTACATTTTTGTAGACATTAGGCTTTGGTCCAAGGTCCAGGATTTCAGAGTGATCGTAAGAACGGACAGTGATCACAATGCACTCCTACTGGATATGGTGCATCCTGTATGTGCCGTTGGATCACCTTCCACCGAGCCCAGTGAGGATCCAGGGAATTTGGTTCTCAGTTCTAACAGACGCAGGGTTAAATGGGGGAAATTGGCAAACTCCGAAGAAAGCTTAAGTAAAATATATCAGCTTGCCCTCCCCAAGCTAAAAGAACTGGATGCACTAATAAATCAGCCTAGATTCTTAGATTTTAACGAGAAGCTAGCCCAAATTCACGTAGACCTAGTGGGAGCCTTAGGTGAGGTTTTTTATCCTGTGGCACCGCTATGGAAGAAAAAGACCCAAACTCCAACTTGGTACAATTCTTCCTGTAAAAAGATTAAGACAGAACTAATAAATACAATAAAAGTAGGTTCTGATAGGCCCAAGGTCACCGAGCTCAGAAGGAAATACAGGAAAGCTATGGAATTAGCAAGATCGGAATGGGATTGGAATAGATGGCAGGGTCTCTCCCTAGCATTAGAAGCGAGGGATTTGAAAAAATTCTGGTCCCTGGTAAATACTGGCACAGGGGAACCTAAAGCTGCGGTGGAGCCAAATATTGCAGCTTCCGTTTGGGAGGCTCATTTTGGTAAATTGTACCAAGAAACCTCCGAATATGCTAACACTGTGACCACTGCTGCTCCACCCAATCCTGTAGTTGGATTGGAATTTACCCTTGGCGAGGTGATCAGTGCAATAGGGGGTCTGGCGACGGGGAAGGCCCCGGGTCTCGACAGATTGCCTGGTGACCTTTTTCGTCATCACCCAGAGATCTGGGGTCCTTACCTCCTCATTCTTTTTAATTCCATCACGGGGGGTATGGAGATCCCCTGTACTTGGTTGGGGGCGGAGATTGTGCCTATTTTCAAAAAAGGCTCTCCTCTTCTCCCGCCAACTACAGGCCGATCAGCCTCATAGATGTTTCACAAAAACTGTTTTCTCGCCTCCTTTTGGACCATCATTTAGACTGGATGGAGGATAAGGAAATCCTTTGCCCCCTCCAGGCTGGCTTCAGGAAAAAAACGTCCACCATGGACCAGATCTTCCGCCTTGTTCTCGTCTATTGGAAAACCGTGAGGATTGAAGGTGGGAGGCTGTACATGGTGTTCGTGGATCTGAGGTCAGCCTTTGAACTAGTCCCTTGTAAGAAACTATGGGAGGTCCTAAAGGAGCTGGGTGTTCCTACCCATTTATTAAATACCATAATTAGGCTCCACAATAACAACTTTGCTCAGGTCAGGTGTGGGAGGGATGGAGCGCTGTCATCTAGGTTCCCAGTCCTTAGAGGGGTAAGACAGGGTTGCGTTTTGGCGCCAACCCTGTTTTGTCTCTATGTTAACAATGTCATATCCCATCTTGACAATATTGGGGACAATGACGCTCCATCTTTGGCGGGCAGGAGGGTACCTGCCATTATGTTTGCGGACGATACCCTCCTGCTCTCAAAATCCCCGATGGGGATTCAACGGATCTTAGATGGATTTGGTCTTTTCTGTAGACAATATGGTCTAGAGATCAATACTGAGAAGACCAAGTTCATGATATTTAATCCCTCACCCAAAACCCGACCTAATCCATTACTGAGCTCAGTAAGACTGGAGAGGGTAAAAACCTTTCAGTATTTGGGGGTAACCTTGCAAGAGAACTTATCTTGGGAACCTCAAATAGCAAGATGTCGGCTAAAGCTGTCCCAATTGTCTGGGGCAATTCTGAAGGTTGTAAACACTTCTAGTTTCAAACCCATCAGCCCGGCAGTAGAAGTGTATAAAACCCAAGCTAAAGCGGCCGCATCTTACGGTGGAGAGCTATGGGGGCATAAAGCAGGAGCAGACCTGGTCACTATAGAAAATAGTTTCCTTAGACGTCTCTTGGCCCTTCCCCGTGGTACACCCCTGTTCCCCCTAAGATTAGATTTGGGCCTTCCCTCTATAGGAGAGGATTTGGAATTAATGCCATTAAGATTCTGGCACAGGCTCTGGTCCACTGGTGAGCTCGCGCATTACAGGCAAGAGCTCATTCACGTAATGAATCTGAACCAGTGTGATAGAATCCCGTGGCTGGCTTTTATAAAGAAAGAACTTTATCGGTTGAGACTCCCTGAGTTATGGGAGCTTCCCGAACAAGGCTGCCAAAGGGTTTCACGAAAAAGACTGGTGGAGATATACAAGGAGAAAAGTCTAGCCTCTCTGGTCTCTGCATCTAAAAATGGCATTTTAACCGATCGATTTCTGGATTTTAAAAATTCTTATCACTTTGAAGGTTTTCTGGATACTATTTTTCCCATCTTAACTAGAAAACTGTTTATTCAATGGAGGTTAGGCACATTGCCCATTAAAACTTTCACCTGCAAATGGACAAAGAGGGACGATAAAATCTGTCCAGGGTGCAGCAACCACGAGGAGGACGAGGTCCACGTACTATTCTTCTGCCCAGCCTACAATAGACCCAGGAAATATTGGCTAGTGCCATTATGTAGAAACCTGGGTATAAGGAGCCATCTGCATTCGTACAGAATACTGAAAACAAGTACTCTCCCCCATATAGTTTTTGCAGTTGCTAAATTTATAATGGCCATGTGGCAGATAAGGAGAAAATTACTAAACAACTAAACATTAATGATATGAATTGTAATCCTTCCTCGTGATTAGAATTTTTATATAAATGTATTTTTACGATTTAATGTTTTTATTCAAGTGTCTGTTTATGTGATATTATATTGTTGTATCTTTTATGGCCTAACCGGCCGAAATAAAGAAATATTGAATTGAATTGAATTGAATTGGTTGGAGAGGGACTCGTGTTTTTCTTTCCGCCGAACATGGCTTGCATGAATGATTTTGAGGTTTTGGACTTGCATTCCTCTCGATTTTAAAACAGTCACAACTCTGTGGCTGGGTGAAGTTTCTGTGAATACATGCTTGTCTGTTGCCTCTCTGTTTTTGGTTTGAATGTCTCCAATGTATGGTCAATCAGCAGCTGGCCGTTCGAGGTGGGCAGCTGAGTTCTGGCCACACAATGGTAACTTCAGGTGATGCAGAATTGGGTTCCCTGGCTGCCATTATTTGTTCAGTATTGCTAAAATATAACCCTGTGGGACCACCTCATAAACTGCACTGAGGGTCTCGCCCAGGAGACAATGCTAACAATGCTCCACCAATGAACCCAACCCTAAAGGTGCCCTGAGCCCTCCTTTACATTATCAATGGACGACTGATCTAGCAGACACTCACATGATCTAGTGGACACTCACATGATCTAGCGGACACTCACAGATACCGCGCCAAAGGGTTTTATCACATGGGGGAAGCTACTCACACTTCACTGCAAATGGAACCCACCCCTGAGGACACTCTCATAAACTACACTGAGCATCTCACCGATAAGACCCTAGTTGGCAGTGTCTATTGAGCAAATGCCTTTAACTGAGAAGGTTTTCACAAAATGAAACGTATCTATGTGCAATCTGTCTTCTGCAGTGACCAACATGCCCCAGTATGACCCGAGAACAACCTATACCAATCATTCTTCGCACATCATATCAGAATCCAAGCTCGTTTTTTGTATTATGCAGTATTGTAACTAAGTGCGATATAGATCTTCCAGAGATTAGAGGATTGAACCTTGGAGCTTCCAAAACTCCAGGAACCAGTCTACTACTGCTTCAAGGAGCCTAATATCTTCTCCCCTGCAAAACGTCAAGTAGAACAAAAAAAAAACTACACACCACTAAGTTGGCACTGTGCTGTGCCTGAGATGTACCAGCCCCAGAATGTACCCAGCTTCCACCCATTATCCTAAAGCACTACAGCAACTTACACTGGCTGGAAATGTCACCAAATGAAGCTTGACATGTCACACAGCAAGCGTCCTTCCATATTTCCCTGCCCATCTTTACTCTCCGCAGCTTACACAGTTAATCAAGACAGCGGGCATGGACAACTCAGCCCCTCTCATTATCCTCTCCTCCAGTACAATGAGCTGGTCAAGGGGTTAAAAATGGCTTGCTGGCGGTCCGGGCTTGAGCACTTTGTGGGCAGCAAACTAACTTATGTGGAGCAGTCAATAATTAAAGAATATCTGTACACTCTTAAATTGCAAGGTGTATTATACCTCAAGTTTGGAGGAACTGCAGGGAACAAGAAAAAATATCAACACAAGGGCCAATCCGTTACACCTTTCATGCATTCAGGACACGTAGTACGGGATCCAGGCGGCTGAATGTTTTGGCCAAGGGAACTTGTAAGTCTGTGCCTCGATGAGGCAACAAGGTCTCCCTGTAGAATGGGAAGATTCTTGGGTGTCAAATGTGTGGTCTGCCATAGGTAGATCTCAATAGCGTGGCAGATTGAAACAAGCATTTGCAATGCAATAGGTCTCGCATTTTCGCGAGTTTAAGCTATTGACATTGTAAATGACAATGCCTTTTATTTAGGTTTCAAAAACGAAAACATAAATAAAAGACATTGTAATTTACAATGCCAATAGCTTAAACTCGCGTAAATTGAGAGACCTATTGCATTGCAAATGCTTGTTCTTTGTGGGAGCTAAAATATTTTAAGGCCGAACCGTTGAATGTGTGGAGGCCAAGTAGTGATAAGAAAATCTGTCTTCCGCCTCATTAGATTGCACATTACCTTAATCAGGGTGGTTACAGGGCCGGGGTACTGTATGGCATGGAAGAGCCAGGGAACAACATAATGAATTTAATATGAATGTGAAGAATTAGAGGTGTGATGTTCTCTTTTTAACACGGTTTAAATTGGGTATGCACCTAGCTGAAACTGAAGAGACATAATACTGATGGCTTTGACTTTGAGCATCTGCTGATAGTACAGCTCTTGAATGCACAATATCACAGCCAGAAGAACAAATCCAAATCTTAGTTGGTACAGACTATTTACAACTGGAGTTCAACACATATTAGAAAACTGCATTGCAAAAATTATGCTAAAATTGTATCTTTCTTTTTGAAAGTGCCTTGTTAATCAGTTATTATTAGCCGCAGCTTGGGTAGCTGAGTTTACCAGCCGTTTGACCTTTATTAAAGAGAGACGCGCTCTATGCACAAGGGCTCGTTTAATTATTCATGCTTAAAATCACCAAAGGCTAGTTAAAATGGCGAGGGAGTACATTTTTGCATAAGCCATCCATTCATGCGCGACCAGATGCACATTATAGGGTTAACTGTGAATATGAGTTGCTGGAAATTGATTGAGGTTGTTAGTACAGCTGTGAGATTTTCCCGAGGAATTCAATTACAGTGAAAGATATGACTTGAGCTTTACGAGTAAGAGCCTAATTAGACGAAAAGCAGAGTATGGCAAAGTTGTTTAAGTGTGGAACATCCTGTGCAGCTTATTAAGTAGATGACGCGGAGCCACGGGAAGCTCGAGACCAAGCTTTCCAGTGGCTTTTGACAACAAACCTACGCTCCAACCCTTTAACATTGAATTTCAAGACAATCCAGCACACACAAGGAAGGATACCGGCCCCATAACCTAACAATTAATAATAATATTCCTGCAGCACGCCTTGCGGACACAGGAAGCAGCTGGTTCCCTCTGTGTGGCTGAAATAATTCCTGAAAGATGTGAATGTGGTAAAATGTTACAACATCCGCCACGAGGTTCCCGACGCCAGTCAAGAGACCACCCAGCTGGTACCACAGTGACAGCAACAGTAAATGGCGGCAGACCATGTAGAGAAGGACGGCACTGGAGCTGTGATTGGATGGAGGAAGGGAAAGCTAGTCTGTGATTGGGCATGAGAGCCAAGGTTGTTTCCCTCTGTAATTGGCCAGCCGCTCACACCTTCGGAATGGATTGGTGTGCTGGGGATATGTTGGAGAAAGTTTCGTGAAAAACTGTTTTAGGCGAAGTTGTCAAAATGATGCAGAAAATAAACATCAAAGGAGAGAAACAAAAATTAGATGAGCGCTAGTTCGTAAATAATAATAAAAACAACACTTTTGTCAAGGTAGTGGGGAAGAAACAGATACGAAGGGGAGAGGAAATGGGTAATGGCCAGAGCTGCCCGCTTGGGACCAAGTTCAAGTCTCCGCGTTAACATCCTGTGATTCTGGGCAGGGCAATCACTTAATTTTCCCGAGCCTCTACCAAAAATGAATGTTAGAGTGTGTAATGAAACCGGTGCTTGTGTAAAGCGCTCCAATACCTACGGTTCGAAATCGCTTTGCATAAAACTGCAAAAGGGGAGGAGCGAAGTCAATACGCTGACGAAAGAGGTCTAGTCTGAATGCAGCGACCTCCGAGGGGTGGGCAAGTGGGAGGGGTGAGATGCAGTGAAAGCAAATGGTGTGCAGGCTGCCAAATGGTGGGGGATCTGGAAGTGCAAACGAGTGCTTTCAGGCTGCCAAATGGTGCGCGCGCCAGACGCACATGCACTGTATTTGGAGGCCTGAAAGCACTCGTTTGCACTTCCAGATCCCCCATTTACAAAAGCTCTCGCGAGAGCAGCGCTAAAGCGCTGTCTCAGGCGAGGCACTGTATTTGGAGGCCTGAAAGCACTCGTTTGCACTTCCAGATCCCCCATTTACAAAAGCTCTCGCGAGAGCAGCGCTAAAGCGCTGTCTCAGGCGAGACCTAAAAAGCATTGGTACTGGTAGCCTGTCCTTGAGGGAATGCACCTCAGACATGGGAAATAATTTGTCTCTGCCATGACAAGTTTCAATGAGATGTTTTCTGCTGCCTGGCACATGCAGATCTCAAAACCACTGCCATTTAAAAACACCTAGGTGCTGGGTATGTTACCACTGACAACAGTGTGTTATACCAGGACAGGTTGCATTGGGCAGCAAAGGGGGCTGTCTGGGTCCGGTAGATCTCAAGACCATACGAGTGTGATGAACACAAGTGCACCAGATAACCTGCCTTCATATAAATTCCTTGTTTTTTGGTTGGCATCACGTTGTCTTTATCGAGGAATCACTGTTACCTCGAGATGGCGGGTGGCAAGCAGAAGAGCGAGAATGACCTGACACCGTTTTAGTGGCCTTTGAGGCAGTTGAAAGGTATCCCAAGTGCTTTGCAGAGTTAGAGGACGATCCTAAGGAAATGTGGAGCAGCAGCTATTGAACTAGCTTACCAGGGCTTACATTGCTCAAGATAGGAAGGATCAGGCTACATATAGTGAATCCTGGAATGCAGTTGGTTACTCAGGCCCTTCTGTCCCAATGAGCAGAATGCAGCATATTCACTGGCTGCTTATTCAGAGATGCCTTGACCTTTCAGTCCACCTCATTGGTTGAATCACAGAATTTGCACAACAGGAGCAAGGCGTTCCATGTCAAACCGCCCTCATTCCGGAAGCTTGTTTTTGATCCACTGTGAATGGGAGGTACTCAGGTTGCTGTATGTAGTAGATCAACTGAACTGTAAAAAATCTATTTGTATTGATTTGTGCATTTTACGGGGAACAGTAAACCCTTTTCGGCATGACTGGCTACTCTAGTGAGAGGGACCTCTTCATGGGAGCAGCCTTCACCCCCCCTCACCACACAAGGCTGCTGGAAGAACCTGACACAAAGCCTTTTTTCAGCTCCCATTACAACATCACCATAAACTGGTATTCAGACAGTGTTCTGTACCTCAGCTTCTGTGGGCGGATGTGTTCTCATAGAGGTCTGTAAACTGCACCCCCATCTATCCAGAGACTGTAATGTGTTAATGGAGCCCGTTTCCGCCAGATCTCCAGGAACCTTTTCTCTTTATCTTTAGATTTACTAGCCCATTAGAGATCTCATGAAAGCTCATGTGGCTGATGAGAAATTTTCTGCGGGCATTCCGTCTTGAGCAATCTGACTAGCGCGTGGTTGCCCAACAGGTTGGTACAGTGGCCTGTAGTAGTGCCCTGGTCTGCGGGGCAGACCCATTTCACCAGCCTTAGCAGCAACAAGATGTCAGGTAGCAAGATCTCAAAGAGGCAAAACAAAATATATCAGCTGTGCCTTGGCACTGAGAGATGAGGCCAACACTCTGCAGAGAACAAAAAATGTGGGGGAAATATAATAGGGAAAGAAGGAATAGAAGTCAGGATTCAACACAGGAAATCTGCCACAGGCAAAAGGGCAATAATGCAAGCAGAGGGTGGGGGGGGGGGGGTAAACAAGCAGGACTATTAAGGTTATACATCTCCCACCCCTTTGGTGTGTATTTTCTTTTAACCCTTGAGACATAACGTGAAAACCACAAGGTCAGCAACACTTCAGGAGCAGTCCAGGTTGAGCTACCAGGCCAGGTCGACGCCAGACAGGTACACAAGCGAGCCACAGCAGTGTTCAGGCTTCTGGCTTTCTGCCTAATAGAAGCAGGACCAGGACTGATTTGCATATGGCTAGAATTGTCTCTGAAGTGGCACTGCGAGTGAAACACCGGAATGCATCCCTGAGGGATTCCTAGTGGCTGATACCTATCAAGCATTCGTCTTATCGCTCTGTGGTGGACTTCCCAAGTGCGATGGATACACCCAGACATGTGTCCAGCAGTCACTGCGCCATAAGACTCAAGCTACGCCTCATGGATGAGGTCCAGCTGCTCTGGGCCTGCGCGCGCTCCCATCTGGAGGTGACCCGGCCTGGAAGCTCAAGCCGGTCTGTTTCTACTGGGGCAGGACCATATGGCTGGTCTATGTGTAGAACTGCATAGTGGGAGAAAGGTAAAGACTGGAATACGGTTTTGAGTGATCAGTAATGACTGAGATTAATTCAAGCATTCCTTTTACCCCTTCGTTGTTTGTTGCAGTGGAATTTATTGCTAGCAGCCCCTGTCTAGCTTTTCTGCCACTTTTTGTAGGGTCCATGGACACACTCCCGTCTCCCTCTAGCGCTTTAGCCACCATTAAAAGGTGTTGGCGCAAAGTTTCCTGTCAGTAATATGATATGACTGACAAAGAGCAAAATCATCGAAGCTGCGGAGTATCTGACTTCAGATGAAGCCGTGCACGGCCGAGGCTCGAGGAACAGCTACAAAAGAGGAAAAGAGCTGGAGGCAGCAGCGCTGGAGATGACCATATATAGACAAAACTTTACTTCTGACCAATTACAAAGTAGAAGCGTTGTCGCATTTCCGGTTCAGTTATTCAGAAAGTGTAGCGTAACCTCTAACATCCCAGCGCCCCAACAGGATGACGTCTCAGACAAGAGCTCTCCTAATGCACCCTGCGTGCACGCGCCAACGCGAGCCGCAGAATTCTTCCTCACAGTATACGGTTTATAAGGCTCCGCCTCTCGGTACCAGAACGGCCCCCCCCCTGTACATCGACCACCCAGCTGCAGCCTAGGCAAGGGAGCGGCCACCAAAATGAAATACCCCTCCCTTTCAAACAGATCGTGACTGGCACTGGGTTACGAATGAGTGCGTCAGGCACTCATCTGCCTTTCCCCCCTTCTGAATTCAGAAAGTAATGTGGCCAAATGCTACCTTTCACGTCATTTTGTTTATAAATCTTTATTTCCATCCTTCCTTACCTCATCTATTCTTCCTTCTCTTTAGTCGTCCCTTTTCCATCCACATATCCCTTTCTCCATCCATCCTTTCTTCTCTCTATCCTTTCATTCATTCATTTATCCTTTTCGAAACCCATCCTTCCTTCTTTCTTCTATTCATCATCATTTTCTCTGTCGTTCCTCATCCATTCACCCGCTTACTCTTCATCCTTCCAACAATGAATTAATTTGTAAAACCCACAAATCCATCCATCCATCCATCCATCATCCACCCATTCTTCTCTCCAATTTTCTTTCCATCCCTTGCTCTGCCCTTCCCTTTATTCCTTCTTTTCTTTCATCAATCAATCAATCGTACTTATAAAGTGTGGCTTATCTCCCGTGAGGGTATCCAGGCGCTGGGATGTGAGTCTCAGTCGTACAGCCAGGTCATGAGTCCCTTCCTGAAGTCTGCCAATGAGGGTGCTGTTCGAGGGTGTAGGAAAGGACGTTCCAGGATTTGGCGGTGAAGTGGGAGAAGGATTGTCCTTCGGTATGGCCGCGGCAGATGCTCTGTGTCTGTGCGAGGTGCGTAGAGCGGTGGTTTCTGGATGGTTGGTGGAAGTTCAGCCGGTGGTTCATGTATGCTGGTCCTTGGTCGTGCAGGGCTTTGGTTTATGGTTGAATTTGCTCCATCAGCCCACTGCTCAATCATAAAAATCCCCTTGCAGTAGCATTTATGACCTAACTTTTGGAGACCAGTGTCTCCGATCAAAGTCAAATTAGATACAAAGAACATTTTTAAATGTATTGTTTCACACTCTGCTGTTTGGCACTCACCCGCTCGCTGAAGCCACTACAATGAGGGGCATAGGTTGGGACACTCTGACTCTGCAGCACAACATAGAAAAGGCATCGGCCCACAGCTAGGACCAGGACGCCATGTTGGTATTCCCTTGAAGGTTGATTGAGGCGCAGCTTACGATATACTGAAGTCTTAGTGGAACTGCAGGAGCTGTAGTGTTCGGGAAAAGGAGAATAGTTAGGCCTAACTGAAACTTTCATGGAGGACGGTTAACATAGCCCAGTAGGCCTGTTTAGAGAACCATTGTGATCATGTACATCACCAGAGAGTCGAGGATGTACAGGGACAGCAACTGTGAGACCGAACTGCCTCTAAGCCTGTCTTACTTTGTGGGAGCCAGTACCATCCTTATCCCAAACCAAGAGAGGCATCAAGGTACCTGTCACCCCACATTCTCATCCCATTGGCTAAGGCTGGTTGCATTGATTCTAAAACCATTTGAGCCATCTCTCTATGTACTATGGTTCTGGACATTGGTTTAGGGTGCAGTAGAAGCCTACCCTTAAATCTTAGTTTCTCCATTTGCTGGTATATGTCAGTGGAAACAAGTTGGCTCCTAGCTTCTTAGGGTGCCCATCAAAGAAAAATCCAAACTTTGACCAAGTACTTGCAAGATATGGACCCCCAAGGTGTGGCACTTCTAAGGGAACCTACCTTGAGGGACAAATCAAATCCCACCACTAAAGCTTCCTTCCCATCGGAAACATTTCTTGGAGATAGCTTGGAGCTGTAGTTGATTTCCAGTCGAACTGTCGCTACTTTTTTAGAAGGATCACCAATCCCTGTTGGTCTCTTTTAGTGGACATGGCTACCAGTTTCTTTAACATCCAACTTTGTGGTTTGGGAATTCATGTTAATCTCAGGTGGTGGGTTTTTGTCGTACTTGAGTTTTTGGTACAATCTTAGCTGCCGGGCCAAAACCCTTCTCTATTCCCCTGTACTCTGGGCCACTGCGAAACCAGTACAAAAAGTAAACATATCAATGCACATGGGCTACGTGACATTCTGACTGGCACTTACACTCATTGAGAAACATTGCCCATATAATAGACTGATACTTCTCCAGAAATTGTGAACATACTTGTAGTACTATACCAACACAATTAATGAAACCACCAAGAGAAGCAGAATGCTTTGCAAGATAATCAAGCTCTGCATCAAACCCCTATCGGATATACCTGTTCCTCACTTCACAGAGAAGTGCAATTACATCAACCTCTTCTTCAGTGAAATAATATACTGAACATATGCAACACCAATCTTGCTTCATTTTGTATGCCCACCCTTTCCCATAGAACCCCACAATGGTCATTCTTCAAAGCCCTATTTCTTGCAAATCTTATCCGCATATGTGGCTCCCTGAAAGGTATTTCTTCTTCTGATGATGTTTTCCCTTATCCTTCATTATTTTCTGTGAATCATTCTCATCCCTACTCACCATTGTGAACACCTCCTTCCATCAAATCATCTTTCTAGAAGCACTGAAGACAGGCCAGATCCTCAACTTTTAAAGGATCTTACACTAGATCATTATTACCTTGTCTACTACCAGAACATTGCTCACCTACTACTCATCGACAAGATTATTGAAAAGGCAGTCTATTTTTTACTCAACATCATATCTGTGCAAACCATCTCATGCATGACTACCATTCTAACTGCAGATCATCCAGCAGCACTGAGAGTGCTACCTTACATATCATGAATGATGCCTCCTACCACAGATGAAGGCGACTCCTGCCTCCTGATATTGCTGGACCTCATAGCTGCCATCCCAACACCCAGCTGACAAACTTCATCGAAGGAAACTGCATCCTCGACCCCTCCCAATTGGGATTCCGCAGCAACCACAGCACCAAGACCGCCCTCCTCGCCGCCACAGACGACATCCTCACGCTCCTCAAACAAGGCCACACCGCAGCCCTCATCCTACTCGACCTCTCTGCAGCCTTCGACACCGTCTCCCACTGCAATCCCGCAGCCAGACTTTATGACGCCGGAATACAGGGAACTGCCCTCGACTGACTCTGCTCCTTCCTCGTCGGCAGAATCCAAAGCATCAGACTCCCGCCTTTCCTCTCCGAAGAACCCACAGAGATCAACTGCGGAGAACCACAAGGATCATCGCTCAGTCCCACGCTCTTCAACATCAACATGGCCCCCCTCGCCGCCATCATCAGACAGCATGGACTCAGCATTGTATCCTACGCCGACGTCACCCAGCTCATCCTCTCCCTCATGAAGGACCCCGAAATCACCAGACTCAGCTTCCAAGAAGGAATGAAATACGGCACAGCTTGAAGGAGCAGCAGCTGTCTGAAACTCAACTCGGAGAAGAAAGAAGTCCTCATCCTTAGACCCACCTCTTCAGCATGGGACAACTCCTGGTGGCCCCCTGCCCTCGGCATCCCCTTCACCCCCACGGACCACGCCCGGGACGTTGGCATCATACTCGAATCCTCCCTCACCATGACCCGACAGATCAACGCCGTGGCCTCCACCTGCTTCAACACCCTCCGCATCCTCTGCAAGACTTTCAGGTGGGTCCCCCCGAAGCTAGAAAGATCATCACCCTCACACTCATAACAAGCAGACTGGCCCACGGAAACCCCCTCTACGCTGGAATCAACAAATCCCTGCTGCGCAAACTACAGACTATTCAGAAAACCGCGGCCAGACTCGTCCCTGGCATCCCCCGACATAAGCACATCACCCAACACCTGCGAGACCTCCACTGGCTTCCCGTCGAGAAGAGAGTAACCTTCAAGCTACTCATCCACGCCTACAAATCCCTCCTCAACATGGGACCCAAATACCTCAACGATAGAGTCTCCTTCCACATACCCAAAAGAAATCTACGCTCTGCCGACCTCGCCATTGCAGAAACCCCACGCATCTGCAGAACCAGAGCGGGTGGAAGAGCCTTCTCCTACATCGCCGCCAAAGCCTGGAACAAACTCCCAGTCAACATCAGACGCTCCCCTACTCTGCACACCTTCAGGAAGAGCCTCAAGACCTGGATCTTCTGCTGAACCGGAGCTGCAACCCGTCTCGCCCCCTCTGCGCCTTGAGACCCTCACGGGTAAGTAGCGCGCTTTAAAGCCCCTGATTAATTAATTGATTGACTCTCATAGGCACTGCGGTGTCTTGAATGGGATTCACTGGCAGTGTCCTTTACTGGCACTAGTTTGTTCAAATCCAGGTTCCACTAATTGCCTATCACCTGCGTAGTCCTCCAGGGTCCCATACTGTCCCGTCATCTTCAACATCAACCTCTACATGGAGCCGCTTGGTGCTCTACTCACAGATTCTCATGAAAAGAAGAAATGTGTCCAGTGTATGAGAAGTGCAAATGAATTGGAAAAGTGAGAAAAAAAAACAAAAAGAAAGAGAGACAAATATAGTCTCAAATAAAATTGGGTTTAACTCACGTATATACTTTCAACGTCTTTATTGCACTACGTGAATTGTCCCAAGGTTAAAAACACAGCATGTTGTTAACCACATCAAGGATGGCCAACATGTTTTTCATTGCCTATTTCAAAAATAACGGCAAATTCATCAGGGCGTCTGAGGTCAGCATTCACCTCTCTGGACCTTTCTACTTAAAAGAGTGACTACACAAGCAGAAAGAAAGACAAGGCTTATAATTAATAAGAGACACCGTCCATTCATGTCCAGTAATTCAAAACAAGTGGTCATATCAGCAAGTCACATCAACCAGCTGAATTAAAATAGCAACCATGTATCATAAGGTTACTAAACCTATTTACCTAGTGAGAGCCAAGGGCCCACATACCAGCTCTCACTTAGTTGCGGGGGATGTATTATATTTACTTATCTCCCCTGTTGCAAGCACCTCCGTTGCTCACACCTCCATCTGTGGAGACAAACACATACACTCAAACAAGGAAAGCGACAAACTACAAAACCCTATAGTCATCACCAGTCCATCTTTCATACCCATCATCGTTGTAGGAGAGTAGGGTCTGCTTTCTATGTTCACCCCCACTTTTTGCTTTTGCTTTACTGGTTTTCGACTTAGATGTGGCTGTGGGCCTGCTAATCAGACCCACAGCCCTGCTGTTCTCTCTCTAAATTAATACTATGTACTTTAGGTGCATAACCCAATTGGATAGGATCACCTTATTGGCCCCTGTACAATGTACCCTAGGTACCCAGGGCATAGGTGTACCCTAGGCCTACCAGGGGCTGCAGCATGTATTATGCCACCCCTGGCCTGGCCTTCCATTCTGACACAACTGACTGATCACTCAGCTGGGGCAAGGTCGTGTAATCACCCCTTGCTTAGGTGTAGTATTCCTATACCTAACTTACATATAGACACATGTGTACCTATCAGTCACTCCTATGGCAGGCCTTGACAATCCTGGAGGCAGAGTGCTTGGTAACATGTGAGATGGTGCTCTAGCATGAGCTGAGCCTGTCTGCAGCTTTCGGAACCATGTCCTTATAGCTGTTCTATGATATAGCCTACCATATACTCTTAAAGTGCCTTATAATCTTAGACGGTTATGGTAACTATGGTTTGGCTTTATCAAAACATGTCGTGTAAGGTGTCTAACACTCGGGAATAATACCCCCATGCCATTTCTGGACATGAGAATATTATTCCCCCCTTCTAGAGGGAAAGACATGTTAAAATCATACTTCAACTGTTAGCCTCTGACCAAAGCCTCAGCATCACAAAATGGATGCTGCTGCCACGACACAAGTCTGACCTCCTGCAGCTGGGAGTGATCCCAGCCAGGGAGGCCTGGACAATAGGTTTCCTGCTTGGGGAGGTGCTAGCACCTCCCCAGACAGCCTTTAGTGTATTGGGGCAGGGTGGGCTGAAAGGAATGAGACATGCCTGGGGCACACAAGGTGTTCCTTGCATAGTCCAGTTCAAACCGGCGCTGGGGCACTCCAGCCCCAGCTCTGGCGCGAAACTGGACAAAGGGAAGTGGGTGTAACCACCCCCTCCCAGGTCCCACCCATAAGGCGTGACCTAGCAGGTATCCCAGCCCCCCAGATTAGTATAAGAGTGGGAGTTGGGCCTCAAGACTTTAGATTATCCTGAACCTGCAAAACTGAACAGAAACTCTGGACCTTCGACATTCGACGAAAGAAGAAGACTGAAGAATCTCCCTTGTAGCCAAGGAGTGGCTACCCTGTGCAAACAGGCACCATCAAGAGACTACCCTTTGCTTTGCGACCGTTCTACGAGGAACCGACTGCAGAGCCCGACCAGAGCCTTGACTTCCAGACTTCTCCGACCCTCATCCACATCTGCAGCAGAGCTGAGATCCGTGGAGGCGACGAGCGACGTGGGACCGGCTACCTGGGAAAAGTGGCTAGTAACTTACAGCGCAGCTTCTGAGGTACCCTCGAAGTTGTGCACCGGGGATTGAGAAGCCCCAACCCCAAGCACCATCTGCACCGAAGATCAGCCCCCCACACTCCACGAGTCCTGCGTGGGGCCCTTCAGCATTTTCCTGCTTGCCGCGTCTGTCCGGTTGCTTGCCCGCTGGCTAGTGGCCTTTGTGACGACGCTCCCTGAAATCTTCTGCGCTGGTTTGGCTCCTCCAGACTGGCTCCCGCTTCTCTGCAAAGAAGAAGCACCCCAGACCTTCCTGGTCTGCACCAGAAGCAAGTCCTTTGTTCTTCGTGGGTTCCGCTTGCCAAGGCTTGGTGAGTCCTAGTCCAACTTCGACGCCGCCGACAGCAAGAACCTTCGTGGGACAGCTCGCCTCCTGGTCCTGGTCGTCCTCGACGCTTCCTGGTCCTCCTGGCTGCAGCGACAAGCTTCACCTTCACCTGCAACTCTTCACGACATCGCCTGGTTCCTTCCTGGTTCCACGTGGTCACTGGCTAGTGACCTTGACTCTGTCCCCTCTGCTTGCAGGTTTCTTCTCTTCTTGATCCCAGCCTTGGGATCCACCGGACACTCTCCCCTGACTGCCTGTCAGCATCTTTCTTCAGGCATCCATAGGAGTCGACGACGAAAACGACGCATCTTCACCCCTATGCACCCGCAGCCTGTGGGCTAGGTAACTTGGGTACTCCGGTGCTCATCAGGATAGTGACTATCCTAGTGTCTAGTTTTCAAGTCTCAACTTCCTAGCTACTCCGGAAGTGTCCTAAATCTATCTATTTCTAAACTGTAACATTGCTATTGACTTTTACGCATTACGCGTGAGTGTTTCCACTCTGCACACGAATCCCGTGGGCCTCCCACTTCCTAACTGACGCTAGTGTAGTGTAGCCCCAGCGATTCCCTAGGCCTAGGCCTATTCTATTTCCGTGACAGTGGTTCTTATACCACTTACTTAGTATATGGTTTGCGTGGCCCCTAGGGCCTAACTGTATTACTTACCTGTGTGACTTACTGTATGCATTAATAAGACTGTGTTGTACTTACCTCTAATCTCATAAAGAGTGCTGAGGGTTTGCTTAGAATAAATACACTTTATTTTATATATATATCTGTTGTGGTGTCCTTTCATTTGGTATTCAAGGGATTATATATGGTATCACAGCTGGCTTCACATGCCATTCAGAGTTTAGCCTAAGACTGCTCTTGTCCATGCTACCACTAGGATAGCTGGTCTATAAGGTTGACTTTACAACCAATCACCATAAGGGTATTTGGACTGATATGAGGTGTACACTATAACTAGTGACATCATACATCAGGCCAACTTCTCACATTGGTGAGCAGCGGTTGGGATCTGAGCTTGCTGTTGTAATACCATTGTAATCTTGAGATACTAAATTGAAAGATCACACAGATATTGTCTAGGTACATATAACATAGATTATTATACTTAAGTCCTACTGGACTTTGTAGTTGTAGGTTGAAGGGAATAACACACCCTGACTACAACTACTAGAAAGGTTTAGTAGATACAACTAGTGTAGGTAGGTGCACACACCACACCCTCACTAGATCATGTCTCTGAGAGTAGATCAAGTAGATGCTCTCTCAGGAGGATCAGGTCTGCAAAAGATCCCCTCTAGATATGATACCTTAACATTCCAGGAGATGAGACAGTTGTGTACCTCCAGAGGAATAAAACAGGGTGCAAACCCTACCCTCCTTCAGTTAAGACAACTCCTAGAGGAGTATGATGCTCAGAGGGCATCTCAGGAAGGTGCCCTAGGCACAGAGGAGGGTCTACCCACCACAGAGGAGTCAGATGGGGCTTCAGATGGGGAGGTAGACAGCCAGAGCCAAGTAAGGAGACTTAGCCAGGCTAACTTAAGTTTACATGGGAGTTTGCATGGGATCCCCCCATACAGACCCACAAGTAGACATTCACAGAGAAGCAGGAGGGACAGATCCCCTTCAAGGGAATCCATCCACTCCCATGTCTCTAACATCTCTAATGCTTCCTCTCACAGGGGAATGACTTCACCTGAGAGAAAGGAGCATGCAGCCAGAATGAGGGAGGCTAATCTGAGGATTCAGAGGGAAGAACTTGCCCTTGCCAAAGAGAAGCTTGCTCTGGCTAGAGAACAAAAGTTAAGTGGGTTAGAACCCACTGGTGGCAGCAACATTCCTAGAGATAGAGACAGGCACTATGATAATAGAAACCTAAGCAAGATTGTCCCTCCCTACAAGTGTGGGGATGACATCCACAAATGGATAACTGCTTTGGAGAGAGCTTGCAAAGTACAGCAGGTACCCCAAAGTCAGTGGGCAGCTATCTTGTGGCTCTCCTTCTCTGAGAAAGGAAGAGACAAGCTCCTCACAGTTAGTGATGAGGATGCAGATAATTACACTGTCCTGAAGAGTGCTCTGATTGATGGGTTTGGCCTAACCACTGAACAATACAGGTTGTTGTTCAGGGATACCCAGAAGACACAGACTCAGGACTGGACTGACTTTGTAGATTGTGCCACTAAGGCTCTGGAAGGCTGGCTAATGGGAAGTAAGGTTAAGGACTATACAGGATTGTATAATTTGATCATGAGAGAGCAAATACTTAACAACTGTCAAAACCAGCTACTGCATCAACACCTGATTGATTCTGATCTGACTTCTCCCCAAGAATTGGGAAAGAAGGCAGATAGATGGGTCAGGACTAGAGTTAAGCAGAAAAACCAGAAACAGGGCGGTGATCAGAAAAAGGCAGACCAGAAGGGTAATGAGCAGAAACAAAAAGACCAGAAGTCTTCACCAGGCCCCCAAAAGGCTCAGGGGGAGGGTGGTTCCAAAAAGGATAAGAAGAAAGAAGGCCAAAAGAAACCATGGTGCAACTATTGTAAGTCCAACTCACATTGGTTTAGTGAGTGCACCAAAAAGGATAAGCCCCCAGCCACCATTGCCCCTAAGGCAACTGTACCCCCTAGTTCAGCTGTAAGTGGTGGTTCCCAGCAAAAGGGTGTAGTAGGGTTAACCCTGGGAACTGAGGAGGATTCTGGCTTAGTCAGAGTACCTACTCAGGCTGTCCTGATCTGTGATGGGGACTTAGCTTTGTCCTCTACTGTAGGCCCCAGTAACCTGGGCAAGTACAGACAGACACCTTTTATCAACCAAAGAATGGCTCAGGCCTACAGGGACACTGGAGCTAGTGTCACAATGGTGACACCTGCTTTTGTGGACCCTGGACAGATCATACTAGGTGAGAATTACCTAGTGACCAACGCTAGCAATGCCACTACCTCCCATAGTGTGGCTATTGTTAACTTCTCCTGGGGAGGGGTAACTGGCCTCAAGAAAGTTGTTGTTAGTTCAGACCTTCCTGTAGAGTGTTTACTGGGCAATGATCTTGAAACTTCAGTTTGGTCTGAAGTGGAGTATAGGACCCATGCAGAAATGCTGGGGATAGATGCACATGTCCTTGCTGTGACCAGGTCACAGGCCAAAAAGTGCAACACTGAACAAGTGCTGGATCCTGAAACTATGGACCAGTCACAACCCAAGAGAAAGAGCAGTAGGGTTAAGGCTGTGCCTTCCCCCCTGCCTCAGGTGGTGGATCAGCCCTCCCAGGAGGATGATTCTGAGAGCCCTGAAGGAACTGTCCTAGAAGAACTTGAACCTGATCAGGTTGAGTTTCTTGGGACAGGGGGACCTTCCAGGGCAGATCTGAGGCAGGCTCAATTAGACTGCCCCTCTCTTGAACCCCTCAGACAGCTGGCTGCTGCTGAGGCTGCAGGGAATGCTCAAGGTACCCATAGAGTGTATTGGGATGAAGGGCTACTGTATTCAGAGGCTAGAGACCCCAAGCCTGGTGCATCCAGGAGGTTGGTCATACCACTGAAGTTCAGAGGCTTCCTTCTAACCTTGGCCCATGATATTCCCCTTGCAGGACATTTAGGCCAGAACAAGACTTGGGACAGGCTTGTCCCTCACTTTCACTGGCCCCATATGTCAGAAGATACTAAGGAGTTTTGTCGCTCCTGTGTCACCTGCCAAGCCAGTGGCAAATCAGGTGGCACCACAAAGGCCCCCCTCATACCACTACCTGTGGTGGGGGTCCCCTTTGAAAGAGTGGGCATAGATATTGTAGGACCAATGGACCCACAAACAGCATCTGGGCACAGATTCATACTGGTGATAGTGGACCATGCCACCAGGTACCCAGAAGCAATTCCCTTGAGGACCACAACAGCTCCTGTTGTGGCAAGGGCCCTGCTTGGAGTATTCTCCAGAGTGGGCTTTCCAAAGGAGGTCATTTCTGACAGAGGTGCCAACTTTATGTCAGGATACTTGACTGCAATGTGGAAGGAGTGTGGTGTTAACTATAAGTTCACCACACCCTATCACCCACAGTGCAATGGGCTTGTTGAGAGATTCAACAAGACCCTAAAGGGAATGATAAAAGGATTACCAGACAAGCTTAGGCGAAGATGGGACATCCTTTTACCCTGCCTTCTGTTTGCTTACAGAGAGGTCCCACAAAAGGGGGTTGGCTACAGCCCTTATGAGCTTTTGTTTGGGCATCCTGTAAGAGGACCCCTGTGTTTGGTGAAGGAAGGATGGGAGAGACCTCTCAGACAGCCCAAACTAGACATAGTGGATTATGTACTTGGTCTCCGCTCCAGGATGGCAGAGTATATGAAGAAGGCTTCTAAAAACCTTGAGGCAAGCCAAGAACTCCAAAAAGCTTGGCATGACCAAAAGGCTGTACTGACTGTTTACCAGCCAGGACAGAAAGTGTGGGTGTTGGAGCCAGTGGCCCCAGCAGCACTCCAAGACAAATGGTCTGGACCCCACACTATTGTTGAGAAAAAGGGAGAAGTCACCTACTTGGTGGACCTTGGGACTCCCAGAAGCCCCCACAGGGTGCTTCATGTCAACAGATTAAAGGCATATGTTGACAGGGCAGACATGGGGCTACTCATGGCTACAGATGAGGGGCAGGAGGAAGAGAGTGACCCTCTCCCAGACCTGTTGACTCAGAACCCTGATGATGGCTCAGTTGATGGTGTGGTCTTTTCTGACAGCCTCACTGTCCATCAGCAACAGGACTGCAGACAAGTTCTGCAGGCCTACAGACATATGTTCTCTCTGACCCCAAGTCAGACAAACTGGTGCACCCATGAGGTGGACACTGGTGACAGTCTGCCTGTGAAGAGTAAAATCTACAGGCAACCTGACCATTTCAGGGACTGCATAAAAGTTGAGGTACAAAAGATGTTGGAGCTGGGAGTCATTGAACCTTCAGAGAGCCCTTGGGCTAGTCCTGTAGTCCTTGTGCCAAAACCTCACACCCAAGATGGTAAGAGAGAGATGAGGTTTTGCGTGGATTACAGAGGTCTCAATGCTGTCACTAGGACAGATGCCCACCCACTACCTAGGGCAGATGAGCTCATTGACAGACTGGCAGCTGCTAAGTTTTTGAGCACATTTGACCTAACAGCAGGCTACTGGCAAATCAGACTAGCTGAGAGTGCAAAAGCCAAAACTGCTTTCTCGACCCCAGGAGGACATTATCAATTTGTGGTAATGCCCTTTGGTTTGAAGAATGCACCTGCCACTTTCCAAAGGCTGGTGAATCAAGTCCTTACTGGGTTGGATGATTATTGTGCAGCTTATCTTGATGATATTGCTGTCTTTAGCTCCACCTGGGAGGATCACCTGGTCCACCTGAGGAATGTTTTAGAGGCCCTGCAAAAGGCAGGCCTCACTATCAAGGCCACTAAGTGCCAGATAGGGCAGAGCAAGGTTGTATACCTGGGCCACCTAGTTGGTGGGGGTCAGGTTCAACCACTGGAGAGCAAGATCCAGACCATAAAGGACTGGGCTCCTCCAACTACCCAGACTCAGGTCAGAGCTTTCTTGGGCCTGACTGGGTACTACAGAAAGTTTGTTAAGAACTATGGGTCCATAGTGACACCACTTAATGACTTGACCTCCAAGAAGATGCCAAAGAAAGTTCAGTGGACAGTCAGCTGTCAAAAAGCATTTGATGACCTGAAGCAGGCCATGTGCAGTGCACCTATTCTGAAAAGTCCAGACTACTCCAAAGAGTTCATTGTCCAGACAGATGCTTCTGAGTTAGGTGTGGGAGCTGTTCTTTCACAACTGAATGTAGATGGTCAAGACCAGCCCATTGCTTTTATAAGTAGAAGGCTGACCCCTAGAGAGAAACGTTGGTCAGCTATTGAGAGGGAGGCCTTTGCTGTGGTTTGGGCCCTGAAGAAGCTGAGGCCATACTTGTTTGGCACTCACTTCAAGATTCAGACAGACAATAAGCCCCTCTTGTGGCTAAATCAGATGAAGGGTGAAAATCCCAAACTTCTTAGGTGGTCCATTTCCCTACAGGGGATGGACTTCACAGTGGAACATAGACCTGGGACTGACCATGCCAATGCAGATGGACTCTCCAGATATTTCCACTTAGAACATGAAGACTCAACTGGTCAAGGTTAGTTTAATGTCCCTAAGTTTGGGGGGGGGGGGGTTGTGTAGGAGAGTAGGGTCTGCTTTCTATGTTCACCCCCACTTTTTGTTTTTGCTTTACTGGTTTTCGACTTAGATGTGGCTGTGGGCCTGCTAATCAGACCCACAGCCCTGCTGTTCTCTCTCTAAATTAATACTATGTACTTTAGGTGCATAACCCAATTGGATAGGATCACCTTATTGGCCCCTGTACAATGTACCCTAGGTACCCAGGGCATAGGTGTACCCTAGGCCTACCAGGGGCTGCAGCATGTATTATGCCACCCCTGGCCTGGCCTTCCATTCTGACACAACTGGCTGATCACTCAGCTGGGGCAAGGTCGTGTAATCACCCCTTGCTTAGGTGTAGTATTCCTATACCTAACTTACATATAGACACATGTGTACCTATCAGTCACTCCTATGGCAGGCCTTGACAATCCTGGAGGCAGAGTGCTTGGTAACATGTGAGATGGTGCTCTAGCATGAGCTGAGCCTGTCTGCAGCTTGTCCTTATAGCTGTTCTATGATATAGCCTACCATATACTCTTAAAGTGCCTTATAATCTTAGACGGTTATGGTAACTATGGTTTGGCTTTATCAAAACATGTCGTGTAAGGTGTCTAACACTCGGGAATAATACCCCCATGCCATTTCTGGACATGAGAATATTATTCCCCCCTTCTAGAGGGAAAGACATGTTAAAATCATACTTCAACTGTTAGCCTCTGACCAAAGCCTCAGCATCACAAAATGGATGCTGCTGCCACGACACAAGTCTGACCTCCTGCAGCTGGGAGTGATCCCAGCCAGGGAGGCCTGGACAATAGGTTTCCTGCTTGGGGAGGTGCTAGCACCTCCCCAGACAGCCTTTAGTGTATTGGGGCAGGGTGGGCTGAAAGGAATGAGACATGCCTGGGGCACACAAGGTGTTCCTTGCATAGTCCAGTTCAAACCGGCGCTGGGGCACTCCAGCCCCAGCTCTGGCGCGAAACTGGACAAAGGGAAGTGGGTGTAACCACCCCCTCCCAGGTCCCACCCATAAGGCGTGACCTAGCAGGTATCCCAGCCCCCCAGATTAGTATAAGAGTGGGAGTTGGGCCTCAAGACTTTAGATTATCCTGAACCTGCAAAACTGAACAGAAACTCTGGACCTTCGACTTTCGACGAAAGAAGAAGACTGAAGAATCTCCCTTGTAGCCAAGGAGTGGCTACCCTGTGCAAACAGGCACCATCAAGAGACTACCCTTTGCTTTGCGACCGTTCTACGAGGAACCGACTGCAGAGCCCGACCAGAGCCTTGACTTCCAGACTTCTCCGACCCTCATCCACATCTGCAGCAGAGCTGAGATCCGTGGAGGCGACGAGCGACGTGGGACCGGCTACCTGGGAAAAGTGGCTAGTAACTTACAGCGCAGCTTCTGAGGTACCCTCGAAGTTGTGCACCGGGGATTGAGAAGCCCCAACCCCAAGCACCATCTGCACCGAAGATCAGCCCCCCACACTCCACGAGTCCTGCGTGGGGCCCTTCAGCATTTTCCTGCTTGCCGCGTCTGTCCGGTTGCTTGCCCGCTGGCTAGTGGCCTTTGTGACGACGCTCCCTGAAATCTTCTGCGCTGGTTTGGCTCCTCCAGACTGGCTCCCGCTTCTCTGCAAAGAAGAAGCACCCCAGACCTTCCTGGTCTGCACCAGAAGCAAGTCCTTTGTTCTTCGTGGGTTCCGCTTGCCAAGGCTTGGTGAGTCCTAGTCCAACTTCGACGCCGCCGACAGCAAGAACCTTCGTGGGACAGCTCGCCTCCTGGTCCTGGTCGTCCTCGACGCTTCCTGGTCCTCCTGGCTGCAGCGACAAGCTTCACCTTCACCTGCAACTCTTCACGACATCGCCTGGTTCCTTCCTGGTTCCACGTGGTCACTGGCTAGTGACCTTGACTCTGTCCCCTCTGCTTGCAGGTTTCTTCTCTTCTTGATCCCAGCCTTGGGATCCACCGGACACTCTCCCCTGACTGCCTGTCAGCATCTTTCTTGAGGCATCCATAGGAGTCGACGACGAAAACGACGCATCTTCACCCCTATGCACCCGCAGCCTGTGGGCTAGGTAACTTGGGTACTCCGGTGCTCATCAGGATAGTGACTATCCTAGTGTCTAGTTTTCAAGTCTCAACTTCCTAGCTACTCCGGAAGTGTCCTAAATCTATCTATTTCTAAACTGTAACATTGCTATTGACTTTTACGCATTACGCGTGAGTGTTTCCACTCTGCACACGAATCCCGTGGGCCTCCCACTTCCTAACTGACGCTAGTGTAGTCTAGCCCCAGCGATTCCCTAGGCCTAGGCCTATTCTATTTCCGTGACAGTGGTTCTTATACCACTTACTTAGTATATGGTTTGCGTGGCCCCTAGGGCCTAACTGTATTACTTACCTGTGTGACTTACTGTATGCATTAATAAGACTGTGTTGTACTTACCTCTAATCTCATAAAGAGTGCTGAGGGTTTGCTTAGAATAAATACACTTTATTTTATATATATATCTGTTGTGGTGTCCTTTCATTTGGTATTCAAGGGATTATATATGGTATCACAGCTGGCTTCACATGCCATTCAGAGTTTAGCCTAAGACTGCTCTTGTCCATGCTACCACTAGGATAGCTGGTCTATAAGGTTGACTTTACAACCAATCACCATAAGGGTATTTGGACTGATATGAGGTGTACACTATAACTAGTGACATCATACATCAGGCCAACTTCTCACAATCGTAACAACTATTACGTTTTGAATTCAAACATGGGCAAACAGCAGACAAAGAACATCCTCAGATAATTAGCGATCACTTCAGTTCACCCCTAATGGTATCGTAGAGGAACCCTTCACTTTCTATTTCGTTTATTCCATGGGGTCCACAAAGTCCTTCGCCTCTATCTACTTAGGAGAGTGCACAATATCTGCCCAAGGCTACAGAATACACAAACCCACACCTCACACACTGTCACGTATACTCTTACCGTTTCAGTTACGATACGAACGGTAACTCGTCCCAGCTTCAACCCGGGTAATGCGTGCAGTCCATTTAAAGCACAGCGCACCCTTCTACTTCCAGTTCACAATAATAATACACCCGGAACCACGGAGAAGGCGTCTCGTTGCATTTAACCAATTCGGCGGCCATCTTCAAAGAGTTACGCTGATTGCAAGAAAAGGGCCGATATCACAAAAACACTTTTTTTCTTTTTTTAGGTCTCGCCTTGGCAGCGCATGCGCTGCATGCGCTGTCTCAGCGAGACCTGAAGTAATCTGTATGTTGGCTCAAACTCCATGTAATTCGTTTTTCATCTTGTGATTGGTTTACCTGTATCATTGCTGTTGTTATCTAGCTTTTGGTTTGCTCTTTGCGCCTTACTACAGTTCTCATCCTCTCTGCTCGCAATTGTTTTAATTGCGTGCAGTGTGCAGTGTTGTTTATTTATTTTGGAGATCACCCCCTGCGTCTGTAACTGGAGACGCTCCTTCGTGGGATCAGCCTCTATAACTACAGCAGCAGCATTGGATTATGGAATTGTGCCGGGCGGCCGCACTTTATGTTTGCCATAAATTACCTCATTTCCCCGGGGCATCCCCCACCACCTCCCGCAAGTCACAGCTGCTCCGAAAGAAGAATGCTTAACAAGATGATTTTAGAGGGACGGTGGAAGCATTTACAAATAATTTAAGAAGAGCCCTTTCTTGGCAATTAAAATGCTTACTGAATAAAAAATATTTTGGGCGCATTCGCTCATCGGGTAATATCGGCGCTGGGCCGCTGAACCGTTCACATAATCAGAAGTGGTGAGGACGGGCACATAGGCCAGCGTCCCTTAAAAGCACTCTTCCGAGTCGTTTCAGGAAGACCCTTGCTAAACTCGAGCTAAACGCGGGGTCAGAGTCCTGGTGCGGGACTCAGGCTGCAGAGGAAAGACTCTCCCCTCTGTGAAATGAGCGCAGACAGCGTTGCGGGCTTCACTGAGCGCGGCCGAGGTCGCTCGGCTCTGCAGCACAACAAGGGCCCTCTCTCAGGATTGCGGCATTTACAAGCGCTTTGGGGTCGTGGACCGCGGACAGCGCTATACTGATGCCAAATTAAACTATAAAGCCTTGAGAAGAAGGCCTGCGCTGAACGGGAGTCAGGGTGTGCTGCGATGATACCTTTCCCCTGTCACAGGCCAGGCGCTACTGGTGACCCCCGTACTCAGTGCGCTGCTCCCCCCCTACTTCTCACCGACCCTCACAGCTCGCAGACCTGCAGGTATATTTTCTATACAGCACATTCATCGGGTAATATCGGCGCTGGGCCACTGAACCGTTATAGAACCGGCCCTGGCCCAGAGCCCCTCCGTTTCTGCAGTGCACTCTCCAAAACATTATCACTTTAGTTTTGTAGTGCCTTGTGCTTGCTTCAGCCAGACATAAAGGGAGCTTAGAACGATTCTTATTAACCCACACGCATGCATTGTTGAGAAGGAGTGAATGGATTGATCCAGTAATCTCCTCTGTTCAACACTTTTCCATGCAGCGCAAATGTTTATCACAACTGCCAAGTTGTTGATGTGTTTTCTCTACTGTATTTATTTTAATTAAGTATTATATTGAGGTTTACTTAACGCAAATGTTGGTTTGAGGTAAAAAAAAGTGGAGATGTGACGTAACAACCAGAGCTACCGAAGCGTTGGCTCAACATCCTGTGATTCTGGGCAAATCACTTAAAGCGTACGGGGAAAGCCTTGGTGCTACAGTAACGGGGAGCTGATGCAGTGAGTGCAGGACCACCGGTCACTGGTACAGCCCAAGAGCCTGAAGTACGTACCGGGTGGGTCAATCTATGCTACAGAGCCAAAATATGAATGCATTATCAACTGCCCACTGCTGCCCTATGGCTCAAGGGATCCGCGTGTGCGAGGGCAGCTAATCAGTGCTGCAGAGTCAGAGCCGAGCAGTGAATGCAGTAACATCTGATCACTGCTGCAGTGCGAGAGCTCGACGTACGAGTGCAGCCTGCCACTGCTAGTATCAGAGTCGAGGTATGAATGCAGTAACTTCTGGCCCCTGCTGCAGCGTGAAGGAGGCTCGATAGGAATATAGACACACCATCACTGCTTTTTGGTGAGCAATGACTCTTCCACCCCGCCCCTCCCCTCACTTCACTTTGATTGCTGCTGTTGTAGTGTGAGCAATGCAGGTACATGTTCAGTGGCACCTTGTCTCTGGTGTAGTGTTGTGGGGGCAAGGTATGGTTCAGTCACCGCTTGTCACTGTTGCACTGTGAGGGCCTAGGCAGTTTCAAATAAAACGCACATGGGCGCCTCACTGCTCTGTCAGTTTTGTAGTCTGCGAGTGCAGTGACACCCCCTTTGCTGCCATATAAGGAAGCCCCCTGTACAGTGAAGAGCATTCACTGCAGCAGTGAGGGGGGCAAGGAATGGGTGCAGTACTGTGCGGGTACCAGTGCACAGTGCAGTAGCCTCACTGCAGCAGAAAGGGAGGCAAGGTGCAGTGCAGTGAGGGACACCGTGTGCGATGCATTCATCTCCACTACAGCAGTGAGGGAGGCGAGGGATGGTGCTGTACAGTGTAAGGTACTTAGTTCTTCATTGCCATCTGTTTGGTAGTTAGGGAAAATGTACGTGGATACCTTATCTCAGGGGTGTCGTGTGTACGACAGAAAGCCACACCTGCAAAACTTTCTGGTTACCCACTGAATATTTAAACTAGTTTTATTTAGATTAAATGTATATACCTTTGTCGTGTCTAAATCTAGAAAACCTGTTACTGGGAAATCTTCCTGGTACTACGTTAGCAACCCCTGCCTTATTGGGTTGATACTATGCAGAATGACTGAAAAGCCACCAAATAGCGTGCTCTGAATGGGTACATAATGGATTAAGGGCTCCAAAAAGAGTCTTAACTAGCTTACCCTGCAATAGGTCTTGCATGTATGCAAGTTTGAGCTAGTGGTATTGCAAATAACAATGCCTTTTATTTTGTTTTTTGTTTTTAAAACATAAATAAAAGGCATTGTCATTGACAATGCCAATAGCTTAAACTCACGTTAATTCGAGACCCATTGCATGCAAATGCTTGTCTTTTATACCAAAACCACCTGTACTCGCCAATTGAAATTAGCTAAGCTATACAAAAGACGTGTCCTGCTTTCTTAAAGCTGCTACTTTAATAATGTTGCACACGATAAATACAGGTGTGTCAACTACGCGAACTCACCACTATTATCGGGACGACCCCTACGGCAGCCATCTTGATAGGGTCGAACAGGTTGTGCACATAAGATCACTACACGCAAAATCAGATGTGCTCACATATACTATGTCACATCATACTGTTCATCTAAGGCAAAGCGTGCCTCAAAAAAGACCATGCCAGTTTATAAACAATGTGCCTTTAATAGTGGCGACAGTATTCATAACCACACATCAGTGGCAACTGTGGCAGCACAGCAACAACACAGTTGTTTCTGGGACAAGTTACCCCATATACAAAAACCAGCTCAATCTCGGAGTGGCTAAAAAGCCCGGAGGTACTATGTATCTTCATCACGCCCGATAAAATCACGCACAAATTAAAGTGCACAGCGTAATCGGACAGAACCATCATGACCACAACAGGAGCAGCATTTCATATCATATTATTTTCTAACTTATCATCTTGTTCCATTCAATTTGGTCATTAAGGCCTATTTGATCCACCTTCTCAGAGTAGATCCAACGCGCCTCTTTCATTGCAAGTCTTTTCTCAATGCTATTGGGTTCGCCCATCACTCTTTCCAAAACGACCCATTTCACTGCTCTAAAATTATGCTGTTTTTCCTGGTAATGTTGAACCAGTCTGGTAGTCAGCTTCCCGTTTTGGATGGTACTCAGATGTTCTTGCACCCTTACTTTAATTTTTCTAGTACTAAGTCCAATGTAGTGTAACCCACATTGGCATGTAAGTCTGTAAATAACGTTAGTGGAGTTACAATTACTAAACCTATTCAGGTGCCACGTTCTCCCATTCTGTAGCTGCACACTCTTAGTTTTTTCAGTGAGCTCAAAGACTGAGCACCCCCCACAGGGATAGTATCCTGATGGAATTGATGTATTCAGTGTTTGCTCTGTCGGTCTCGTATGGACAAGCCTGTCCTTAAGATTCTGCGCACGCTTAAAAGCAAACCTAGGCTGCAGCATTTGAAAATCATTGGTAGATAACAAAGACCAATGTTTCCTCATCCCCAGACGTATCTTAGTCGACAGGGGATCATAGGTCAATACAACTGGCAAACATTCAGTTGCTTCTCTCGTATTCCTTTCAAGCAACGCCTCCCGGGGAGTGTTATGTGCTCTCTTCCGAGCTCTGTTTCAGTGAGAATTTCAAATTGCTGCAAATAATCCCCCGTGGGGCAGCAGTTCCTCCGGTATCGAAAAAACTGCCCCACCGGGAGGTTGTCCCTCAGTGCTCTTGGGTGGAAAGATTGGTAATGGAGTAAAGAATTCTTATCTGTCGGCTTCTGATGGACAGTCGAAGTCAGCTTGTTTTCAACCACACCTATGTCCAGATCCAAATATGTCGCTTTGTCATTGCTTATACTCCAAGTGAATTTTAGCCAATCCAAAAATTTGCAGAGATGGTTTTCAGTGCCAGTCCATACACATAAAATATCATCAATGTACCTCTTCCAGAGGCAAAGGTGCCTCTGGAAGGGGTTAGATGAATAATACAGATGGTGCTCTTCAAATTGGCCTACATAGATACAGGCTAAACTCGGCGCCAATGTTGCGCCCATTGAAGTACCGGACGTCTGTAAAAAAAGCTCATTCTTATAGGCAAAATAGTTCTGAGTCAGAGCAATCTCGATACACTGCATCACAAAGGACTGTGGCGTATCGTAAAACCACTCCTAGGCCCCAAGAGCGCGAGCTGCTGCCACTAACGTCGCCTCCTGGGGTATGCTAGTGTACAGTGACTCGATATCAATTGTCACTAGCAGCTGTTGTGATGGATCAAAGTCCATATCTTGGACAGTATTCAGAATGTCTGTGGTGTCCTGGACATAAGACAACTGTTTCAACACTGACTCTCTTAAGAAGAAATCAGCGAACTGCGAGAGAGGTTCTAACACAGAAGCAATCCCTGAAACTATCGGGCGCCCTGGTGGTGGACGTTGCTTCTTATTAATTTGCGGCAAGATGTAAAAAGCCTGTGTTCTTGGTTTAGTGTTGATCAAAAAATCAGCCTCTCTACTGGTTATCCATTTTTTCTCTTTGGCTTGGCCTACCATAGATTTAGTGACCCCTAGAAGCTCGACAACTGGATCTCTGGACAGTGGTTGATAGTTCTTCTTGTCCTGTAATAACCTCCTTACTTCCATATCATAGTCTACAGTATTCATAAGGACTATGGCCCCAACCTTATCGGCCGATTTTATTGTTAAGGAAGCATAATCTTGCAAGGATTTAATCGCCTGCCAGTCACACCGACTCATATTGCGAAAAGTTTGACGATCCTGTAATTCCTCAAGCGACTTAATTTCGTCTTACACTTTTCTCTCAAACACCAGAAACTCTGGACCAACTGCAGTACTCGGTGGACAAAAATGCGACAGGCGATGTAGGGTGGTGGAAGCACTGATGGAGGGTCAAGTTCCTTATTTGCAAAAAAACATTTTTTATCTTAATTTTTCTCATCACTTCTTGTATCTCCATTCTGCACCTAAAAGAGTCATGGCACGGAGTAGGTACATATCCCAAACCTTTATTGAGCACCCACCACTCTTCTAGCGTCAGTTGATGGTCAGATAGGTTGACTATGATGTTATTTACGTCTGAGACCTGCCTCTGCTCCTGGTCACCTGAGGAGAAAACGTCTGCCATGTCTGTGACTGATTCTGTCAGGCCCTGCCCCTCGTGCCTCCCCCTCGGTTTCCCCTTTGGGTTTGGGCTAAAAAAGAACGAAGCAGTACTCCCAAATCCTGATTTGGCTGAACCTGGGGATTGAATCTCACCCTACTTTGCTCTAATGTCTGTGGCCCCTCTTCCTCCTCGCTCGATGTATTATCAAAAGTCCAATTTTGAGGGCTGCGTCTAGCTTGTACCCGACCACCCCTTTGGTATCTATTCTGTGACACCTGTTCACTTCTTTGCTGGTAATATTTGTCCTCGATATAGTGAAAAGCCCACTCATGCGAGTATCTTTCTAAATTTCTCCTCAGGCCTTTAATCATTTGATTTACCATATAATTCTTGTATTCACCCAATGGGCTACCTATCTATAGTGTGTTCACACCCTCCATAAGACCACTTCCTGAGTGAAGTTGGCCTAGCCCGGACCCTAGAATGTTAATTCTGTCCAGAACAAGATGGAGAAATATGAAAAGTGAGGTCCACATCAGCTGGCCCACCCTAGGTGTGGTGCTGGCTGAATGTGGGCACACCTCCTAATCATACTAATTTTCCCACCTGTCTTGCAGTCAAAAGTGGGAACAGGGCAGGGGAGTGGGCATCTCCAATATCTGGAGAGGCCTGTGTCGCATAACAGAGGCTGCAAGACCTTTGAAGCTTCCCACCCTGGAATGCACATCCTGCCTGGAGGAGGTGTGAATACCTACGCCCAGAGCAAGCTTTGTTCCTGGCCTCCGAGAGCGAAGGGTCTCCCTCCAGGAGGTCAGAAACCTGTCTATGGTGGCTGGGTGGTCGAGACCAGTCAGTCAACACACTAGTACTCAGTACATTTTCAGGGGGTGCCCTCTGGGTGCATTGCTTAACAAATCCGCCACTGGCATTGATGTGGGTTTATAAAGACGAGGTCTTTGGTGTTCTGCTTAGATAGGACATGGACACATTCACTCACGCAGATATGCCCACACATGGCGTATAGTGCACCCTGCCATAGAGCTGTAAGGCCTGTTGTAGGGGTGTCTCACTTATACCACATGCAGTGCTATGCTGGTTTGGCACACTGGGGTGTGTACCATGTCGCTTCTTTGTTTTTCTCTGCAAAAAGACACGCAGGCTGCAATGGCAGTTTGCATGAGGTTGGTGAGGGGCCCCATAGGGTGGCACAATTTGTGCTGCAGCCATTAGGAACCCTCTTTAGTTCCAATGTCGGAGGTACTTACATGGATCCTAAAGGGGTGCCAATTGTGGAACAATGGTACAGCTTAGGGAAAGAACACTGGTACTGTGGAGCTGGTTAGCAGGAACCCAGTACACTTCAGTTAAAGTTGCACCAGATACCAGGCAAAGAGAGGGGGGCTCCCGCAACAGAGTCTGGTTTCCTACACAAGCGCCCCCAGCTGGCCAGGAAGCTAAGCCACAATCTAGGAGAGCCTACCTAGTCTGTGGGGATGCTGCAACAGAGTCCAGTTTCCTACATTTTTATGGTATTCAAGTTTATCGACCTAGGAAGGATAAAGGGCTGAGTGAACTTTACACAGAATCAGTCTTGAGGTCTGCTCATCACTGCATATCTCATTTGCAAACATTTAAGTCACTGACTCACCGTTCCCACAGAATCGCTCTTGGAGATGAAATGGGTTAATAGTCTATCAAACCCCAAATGAGGAATTTGTAATCTGGACCAAGGAGTCACAATGGAGATTGAGGTTGAATCAGCGCATTCCATTCCCACAAGCATAAAGAGTAGCACGTTGCTTAGCCTCACTATGGAGCATTAGAGGACCTCAACTGTGGCTCCACGATGAACCATGATGCTGTGCCCCTCTGTGTCTAACACCATGTGCTGTATAGGGGCTGATGCAGGTGGCACAATGGGAGATTTTTTAACCAAAGGGTGAAATGTTGCTTCAGGGGAGCATGCCTGTCAGTCTCACGCGCTGTTGCTGAGCTCCGCTGACCTGCACGTAGTCACTGAGCAGTAGGTCTCCTCTGTGAGTGCTGAGATGCTGGCTAATGTTCTTCAGAGCTGGTCCCATTAACGTGGAAACATGCAGCACACAGCACTATGTCCAGACGGTAAATGGACATAATATCGAAAAAATAATATCGAACAACAAGAATATCGAAGGTAAAATATCGAGAGAACATTAATATCGAAGTGTAGAATATCGAGGTAAGTAATATCGTGTTTTAAGTGTTTAGTAAAATATCGAAGTATGAAATATCGAAGTAGTAATATCGTTTGAAGATAATATCGATTGAATAGTTTTGTGAGAAATATCGAAATATAATATATATATTGTTTAAAATGTGTATTTCATGTATATTGAATAAGTAAATTGTTTAATCATATTTGTATAAATACTTTATTATTGTTTAAAATATAATTAATAGTGTTAAGTAATTTATTGTATGATATGTTTTAGGAGCGGGATGTTGGGTTATTAGGGGATAAGGGTGGGGAGTGTTTTAAAAATATTAGTGTAAAATCAGATAATAATTTAAAATTATTAAATAATAAATAATTATGAATAGTAAATTGTAATGAAATTTCTAAATTAAATATTAGTAATTTAGAAAAAATAAAGAAATTATATAAATTTTTTAGGAGCGGGATGTTGGGTTATTAGGGGATAAGGGTGGGGAGTGTTTTAAAAATGTTATAGTAAAATCAGATAATAATGTAAAAATTAGGAATATTTTAGATTTCGAAATTTAACAATTTCTATACAAATTCGAAATAAAATATTTTAAAATTAAAATGGAATATTATTTTTTTTTTATGAGTGGGATGTATGGTTATTAGGGGATAATGGTGGGGAGTGTTTTAAAAATTTTAGTGTAAAATCAGATAATAATTTAAAATTATTAAATAATAAATAATTATGAATAGTAAATTGTAATGAAATTTCTAAATTAAATATTAGTAATTTAGAAAAAATCAAGAAATTATATAAATTTTTTAGGAGCGGGATGTTGGGTTATTAGGGGATAAGGGTGGGGAGTGTTTTAAAAATGTTATAGTAAAATCAGATAATAATGTAAAAATTAGGAATATTTTAGATTTCTAAATTTAACAATTTCTATATAAATTCGAAATAAAATATTTTAAAATTAAAATGAAATATAATTTTTTTTTTATGAGTGGGATGTATGGTTATTAGTGTATAAGGGTGGGGTGTGTATTAAAAAGATTAGTGTAAAATCAGATAATAATTTATAAATATTACATAAAAAATAATTATGAATAGTAAATTGTAAAGAAAATTCCAAATTAAATATTTATAATTTAGAAATTCAAAAAAAAATTATATATATTTTTTAGGAGCGGGATGTTGGGTTATTAGGGGATAAGGGTGAGGAGTGTTTTAAAAATTTTATAGTAAAAACAGATAAAAATGTAAAATTTTGCAATATTTAAGATTTCGAAATTTAAACATTTCTATAAAAATTATAAAGTAGATTTTGTAAAAATCTAATGAAATATTTTTTTTAATTTATGAGTGGGATGTATGGTTATTAGTGTATAAGGGTGGGGAGTGTATTACAAAGATTAGTGTAAAATCAGATAAAAATTTAAAATATTACATAATAAATAATTATGAATAGGAAATTGTAAAGAAAATTATAAATTAAATATTTATAATTTTGAAATTTAAAATTATATTATATATATTTTTTAGGAGCGGGATGTGGGGTTATTAGGGGATAAGGGTGGGGAGTGTTTTAAAAATGTTATAGTAAAATCAGATAATAATGTAAACATTTGTAAATTTTTAGATTTCGCAATTTAAAAATTTATATAAAATTACGAAATTGTATATTTTCAAATTCTAATGAAATATTAATTTTGTTTTAGGAGTGGGATGTAGGGTTATTAGTGTATAAGGGTGGGGAGTGTATTAAAAAGATTACTCTAAAATTGGATAATAAGTTATAAATATTATTACTAAAGAATTAGACATGTTAAAATTTAAATTTCATTTTGACAATGTTTAAAAAATATTTTCAAAATAATTTCGAGCTTATTTTTTTGTTTCATTGTAGGGAATTTGGGTTTTAAGGGTGTAAGGGTGTGGATTGTATTTTAATGATTGTTACAAAATTATAGAGTAATAAATAAATATTTAATTGGGAATAATTGTAATATGTGAACATTTTGGGACTAATGTAGGTAAATAAATTTAACCTGTTCTTAAATACCCAGCCATACCTAATCGGTACATTAGAATCTGTAAGTTATATGTAGGTAACAATTCGGTAACAGTTACCTATTCGGTAACATTAGGTAATCACGATTCGGAATTCACCTAATCCGTAAATACCCAGGTGGTATTTACTCAATCGGTAAATACCCAGGTGGTATTTACCTAATCGGTAAATACCGAGGTGGTATTTAGCTATTCGGAAAATACCAAGGTGGTATTTAGCGATTCCTAAAATACAAAGGAAAATACCACCTTCCCTTAACTAAGTAGCTAATATCATAATGATGTTATAATAGAAGGTCTCTTAGGCTTGAATAGGGGACCCCATACCTCAAAAATAAGCTCAGTGAAATCACATCTCAGGAGCATCAGGAGCCGTCTCGCAGGAAGGCTCGTCTTCAGTCTGAATAATAAACCTGATGTCTGTGACATGAAAAGCAACAACTTTCAGGTATTTGCAGCTGCGCGTGTGTCATGGCTAAAGAGTGGGTCGAACAACCTAGAGTAGAACAAATGCATTGTGTAAAATTCCAGACTGTGTGTCACAGCATGTACAGACCAAGGTCGCTGCGCAGAGCTTGGGATGGAAACAACAGAATGCACTCGTCTGAAGGAAGTCTCGAGTAAGCAGTTTATTCAAGACAGAACATGTAAACCCAGTGTCGTGTGGAAAGACAAAAATATGGCTACATAACATTCAACGTGGTTATGCCAACTGAACAATGTATGCACGTATTCAGGGAGAACTCACTACACGCCCCCTTGAGCGAAGCAATATGTAATAGGCAAGAAAAGAGAGAACGCAGAGTTCAGTTTCGTCAGAGCAGAACAAGGCGTAACCAATGCAGCGCCAAAGTCCTAAAGTCCAATTAATTGCAGCATAAAATTCAAAAAAACACAATGCAAGTATAGTAAAAAACTCAAGCCGACCATCAGGAAGAGAAAAAAGAGAAATAAAAGAAATAAATGTTGCGCCAGGGTGCTGTCCAGTAGTACAGGCGCAATGGACGACAATCCAGTTAATCCATGAATGTATAGGCAGCATATGTGGCCACGGCTTCCAACAAAAATTCGTTTGCAGGGCCACTAAAAGTCTCAGCCATCCAATTAAGTAAAGAAAAGGAACATACGTGTTCTCCAACCAACGGAGCCTCTAGCACAATCAGAGGGCACCCGGAATGTTCCTCCAAATAGCTCATGGACAAGAAGTCGGAGGCTGCCGCTGAGATGTCCCAATTACCCAGGATACCATGCGCCGCCCCACACGCCATGATCCGGACACCAGAACAGGCCAACTCGTGAGACACTAAGGGCCTCATTAGTCGATCGAAATCCGGCACCGGAGACACTATGTTGGTCAAGCACAAATCCAGAGGCCATTCAAAGGGACAATCCAGGCAGTGTAATACAGGTTGTACGCAGGTGAAGTTGGAATACCTGAAGGATAATCCATAAGCCAGACTCAAAGTCGCCAATGGCAAAGTACCATAGAAGTCAAGCATCCGATCACGAAGAAGATGCAGACGGGACAGGTGCTCGTGTGGCATAGAAGGAGTAGCCATTCCGGAATATGGAAAGGAAAAGCAGCACACCTGCCACTAGCGCCAGGAGCAGCGGGACACCTCCAAAGATGATCGAGAACAGTGAATGAACAAATGCCGGTATTACACCAAAAATAGTTTGGGAAGAGGTCACGAGACCCGAGCCCACATGTTTAAAAAAATGAGCCAGGCCGGTGGTGGACAAGGCATTGATAATAGTTTGGATCAAAGAGCCCAAATGCAGGGGGAGGTTAGTATTCAGAGGCGCCTGTATCTCATTGCGCGTATGAGCAACGTGAAGGAGAAATGTTTTAGTAGAGGAAGTCAAAGGAACCTCTTTGTGGGACAATGGCTCTCTATTCGGCTCAACTTGTTGAACTCTGCTTTCAAGGTTGGAATCGAAGGCCAGATGGAAACATCCCGCCGCACATGCGGGGGTGGAAAAAGAACAGTATTGCAGCAGACAACTTAATGCGAGACAGTTATGTACTGGATTCCCACTCACATCCAGCAGCAAGCTTCATTATTCAACATTAAATGAATAGCGTTTGCAAGCAGAGTGAAAGAAGGTGTAATCACAGGCACTGGGATACCTCGTAGGACGCACGCCAGAATCTGGGCTTGTACATAGCATGCGCCGTGTACTTGCATGTGCCTATTGTCTGATGTATGGCTCATAGAAGAGATTGTGCTAAAGCTTTTATCTATAACGGCTAAGGCCTTCTCCATGTTTGCTTGGTCAATAGCTCTCAATCTGGAAGCCGCCTCACTGTGCGACAACTTGCAGACTTCGTTGTAAATAGCATACGCCCACCTTTTGGTTATGCCACCCAAAGGACCATTCACAAAATCACTCAATTCGGTATGCACCTTGATGGAGTGGGTGGACTTCCTGATCCTGTAGATGTGCTCTGTGTCAGCTGGTGGACAGATTGGGATGTGTGTACCATAAATGCAGCCAATGAAATGGGGGAACTGTGCCATGTGAGAAATGTCTGTTTTTGTTTACTGCAGTGCAGCCTGTGTGTTGTGGAAGCAGATGTAGTGGTGCATTCTCTGCATCATGGCATCCAGGAAATTCAAGAAGGAACGGGACAGCCAACTCTGGGATACACCACCCACCGCAGCTGTCACCACCTGATAACCTCCGGATGCCAACACATGTGGGCTGCAGAGTACCTGCACATGTGGGGGTTTGGCGTGCGCCCTTCTTATTGGCTGGTCCAGGAGTGGGTGCAGGTCCCTGATTAAGTCAATGATGGTTTCGGGGTGTAGCTTGGACCTCTCATGTATCTCTGCATCAGTCAGCTGGAATAGTGTGATGCGCTGTCTGTAGATGCGTTCCTCCCGTCGCTAAACCCTCAGTCCTGCTGCCTGTACATGTAGGAATCTTGCAATGACGTACATAGCGGGCATGTTGTCCACGCTGTTGCATTTTGGGATTGCTTATCTGCACTGTTGATTGTTACCACCTGCTTTCAATCCGTGTTAATTACCTACTCTTATTTACCCATTGTCTTGGATTTCTTAATTACCTAGTGCTCCTACATGTCATTTTCATTTTTACCACTTCATATTTACCACTTCATATTTACCTATTCGTTAATTATGTATTCGGTAACTCTTAATCCGTATTTAGGAATTCTGTGAATATGAATCGGTATTTACCCCCTCATATTTACCTAAAAGTGGTTTTTGGACTCCTACATCTCACTTGTTTGAATATCCGTCCGTAACCTCATATTTACCTAAAATCCGCCGTTACCCACCTGTATTTGGCTACCTACATGAGGCCCCTTATGTCGAAATTGAATTATGTAATTTTAATAGGAAAATCTAATTTCAATATTTATGTAGTGTTTATGGGTGGGATTTGGGTATATTAGGGGAGAAGGGTGGGGAGTAATTTTTAAAAATAATAGTGTAAATATAGATTATACAAAAAATCACATTATTTGTAAATATTGTGAAATCAAAAATTTACAAATATAAATCTAATAAAATAATTGTATAGTTGATGGAAAAGATATTGTACATATTTTTTTTTAAATTATGGTGATTATGGGATAGGGGTGGGTATTGCAACTATAGTTTTTTAATTTTTAATAGTTTATAAATTATATCTCATAGTTAATACATGTAGCTCATTAATATTTTAAGTGATCTTATAACCAGCACCTTCTCTCAGTTTGATATTTCTGGAGTGGGAATATTAAATTATATAGGGTTAATGTCCAGCACCTGTCCTGACTTAATGTTAGCTGGAGTGGGAATAGTAAATTATATACAGTTAGTGTCCAGCATCTTCCTTGAGTTTATGTTAACTGGAGTGGGAATAGTAAATTATATAGGGTTACTGTCCAGCACCTTTCTTGAGTTTATGTTAACTGGAGTGGGAATAGTAAATCATATAGGGTTAATGTCCAGCACCTTTCCTGACTTAATGTTAACTGGAGTGGGAATAGTAAATTATATAGGGTTACTGTCCAGCACCTTTCTTGAGTTTATGTTAACTGGAGTGGGAATAGTAAATTATATAGGGTTACTGTCCAGCATCTTTCTTGAGTTTATGTTAACTGGAGTGGGAATAGTAAATTATATAGGGTTAATGTCCAGCACCTGTCCTGACTTAATGTTAACTGGAGTGGGAATAGTAAATTATATACAGTTAGTGTCCAGCATCTTCCCTGAGTTTATGATATCTGGAGTGGGAATATTAAATTATTTAGGGTTAGTGTCCAGCACCTTTCCTGACTTTATGTTAACTGGAGTGGGAATAGTAAATTATATAGGGTTACTGTCCAGCACCTTTCTTGAGTTTATGTTAACTGGAGTGGGAATAGTAAATTATATAGGGTTACTGTCCAGCACCTTTCTTGAGTTTATGTTAACTGGAGTGGGAATAGTAAATTATATAGGGTTAATGTCCAGCACCTGTCCTGACTTAATGTTAACTGGAGTGGGAATAGTAAATTATATACAGTTAGTGTCCAGCATCTTCCCTGAGTTTATGATATCTGGAGTGGGAATATTAAATTATTTAGGGTTAGTGTCCAGCACCTTTCCTGACTTTATGTTAACTGGAGTGGGAATAGTAAATTATATAGGGTTACTGTCCAGCACCTTTCTTGAGTTTATGTTAACTGGAGTGGGAATAGTAAATTATATAGGGTTACTGTCCAGCACCTTTCTTGAGTTTATGTTAACTGGAGTGGGAATAGTAAATTATATAGGGTTAATGTCCAGCACCTGTCCTGACTTAATGTTAACTGGAGTGGGAATAGTAAATTATATACAGTTAGTGTCCAGCATCTTCCCTGAGTTTATGATATCTGGAGTGGGAATATTAAATTATTTAGGGTTAGTGTCCAGCACCTTTCCTGACTTTATGTTAACTGGAGTGGGAATAGTAAATTATATAGGGTTACTGTCCAGCACCTTTCTTGAGTTTATGTTAACTGGAGTGGGAATAGTAAATTATATAGGGTTACTGTCCAGCACCTTTCTTGAGTTTATGTTAACTGGAGTGGGAATAGTAAATTATATAGGGTTAATGTCCAGTACCTGTCCTGACTTAATGTTAACTGGAGTGGGAATAGTAAATTATATACAGTTAGGTGCCGATCACGATCCGGCAAAAACCGGGTACGAACCGTCGGACGGAGCATATTCTCCGTCCGACGCGTACCCGGTCGTCAAAATATACAAACATGGAATTACGATTCGCACGGGTACACCATTACCGTACGAATCGTAAAAAAGACCGACCGAACAAAAAACACCTACCAATGCGATCCGGGAAAGCGCCGACCTGACGTCGGGACGCACGCAGCCAGCCATTCACGACCCAGGAATCACGATTCGCACCGACGTCACCCCGCACGGTGAATATTTTGCGGCAGCCAAAAACTGCCGGGAAATCAGGACGACGCGAACAAGGACCACCAGTACGCGACGGACAGACGGCGACGCGAACAAGGAGGACCAGTACGTGACGGACACACAGGACGACGCCACCAAGGAGGACCCGTACGCGACAGGACGACGCGATCAAGGAGGACCCGTACGCGACAGGACGACGCGAGCAAGGAGTACCAGTACGCGACGGACAGACATGGACCCGAACCTACGAGTCATCCCTGCCCTCATAGCAGTACACCTCCTCTACAGGTTACGACGCAGACGCCGCAGAAGGTCAGAATAACTAAGGGAGGGGGGAAAGTGGGGTGGGGTGGGGGTGGCACGACCAGGGCAGGCCACAAAACAACCACATGAGTGACACACTACACATGGCCTGGACATACCTGACTCCCATGCCCTGGTCACCACGAGGGGGTGGGGGCGTGTCCTGATAAGCCAGCGACCGCCACAACGGAAGTCCGTCACCACGCGAACCGGCAACACAACCAGACAGGTACGTCCCGTACCCACGCCTGAAGAGCGTGGGTACGAGTCGGACCACGCCCACACACGTCACCCCAACAATGGCGGGACGGATCGCACCCACGTGGCAAAGGCCTGGGTACGGGCCGCACAAACATCACATAGCATGGGGACGGATATGTACGGACCCTACCCCCACCCCGTATGCAAGGAGCGTACCCCCCAGCCCAACAGTGCAAGTACGACCCGTACCCCCACCCGCGGACGTACGGAGCGTACCCCCAGCCCAACAGTGTAAGTACGACCCGTACCCCCACCCGCGGACGCACGGAGCGTACCCCCAGCCCAACAGTGTAAGTACGACCCGTACCCCCACCCGCGGACGTACGGAGCGTACCCCCAGCCCAACAGTGTAAGTACGACCCGTACCCCCACCCGCGGACGCACGGAGCGTACCCCCAGCCCAACAGTGTAAGTACGACCCGTACCCCCACCCGCGGACGTACGGAGCGTACCCCCAGCCCAACAGTGTAAGTACGACCCGTACCCCCACCCGCGGACGCACGGAGCGTACCCCCAGCCCAACAGTGTAAGTACGACCCGTACCCCCACCCGCGGACGCACGGAGCGTACCCCCAGCCCAACAGTGTAAGTACGACCCGTACCCCCACCCGCGGACGTACGGAGCGTACCCCCAGCCCAACAGTGTAAGTACGACCCGTACCCCCACCCGCGGACGCACGGAGCGTACCCCCAGCCCAACAGTGTAAGTACGACCCGTACCCCCACCCGCGGACGTACGGAGCGTACCCCCAGCCCAACAGTGTAAGTACGACCCGTACCCCCACCCGCGGACGCACGGAGCGTACCCCCAGCCCAACAGTGTAAGTACGACCCGTACCCCCACCCGCGGACGCACGGAGCGTACCCCCAGCCCAACAGTGTAAGTACGACCCGTACCCCCACCCGCGGACGTACGGAGCGTACCCCCAGCCCAACAGTGTAAGTACGACCCGTACCCCCACCCGCGGACGTACGGAGCGTACCCCCAGCCCAACAGTGTAAGTACGACCCGTACCCCCACCCGCGGACGTACGGAGCGTACCCCCAGCCCAACAGTGTAAGTACGACCCGTACCCCCACCCGCGGACGTACGGAGCGTACCCCCAGCCCAACAGTGTAAGTACGACCCGTACCCCCACCCGCGGACGCACGGAGCGTACCCCCAGCCCAACAGTGTAAGTACGACCCGTACCCCCACCCGCGGACGCACGGAGCGTACCCCCAGCCCAACAGTGTAAGTACGACCCGTACCCCCACCCGCGGACGCACGGAGCGTACCCCCAGCCCAACAGTGTAAGTACGACCCGTACCCCCACCCGCGGACGTACGGAGCGTACCCCCAGCCCAACAGTGTAAGTACGACCCGTACCCCCACCCGCGGACGCACGGAGCGTACCCCCAGCCCAACAGTGTAAGTACGACCCGTACCCCCACCCGCGGACGCACGGAGCGTACCCCCAGCCCAACAGTGTAAGTACGACCCGTACCCCCACCCGCGGACGCACGGAGCGTACCCCCAGCCCAACAGTGTAAGTACGACCCGTACCCCCACCCGCGGACGTACGGAGCGTACCCCCACCACACCAGTGTCAGTAGACTCGTACCCTCACCTCTAATGCAGTGTGCGTAACCCCACCGTGTATGTGCCAAGCGCACATATCCAGAAATCGGAGGTGTGTGTGCAGACTCCACCCAGCAGTGCCCTGAGACAGGAGGGGTGGGTGCCCATCACTCCCAGCAGTGCCCAGAGACAGGAGGGGTGGGTGCCCATCACTCCCAGCAGTGCCCAGAGACAGGAGGGGTGTGTGCAGAGTCCTCCCAGCAGTGCCCTGAGACAGGAGGGGTGGGTGTGGAGTCCTCCCAGCAGTGCCCTGAGACAGGAGGGGTGGGTGCAGAGTCCTCCCAGCAGTGCCCTGACACAGGAGGGGTGGGTGCAGAGACCTCCCAGCAGTGCCCTGAGACAGGAGGGGTGGGTGGTGAGTCCTCCCAGCAGTGCCCAGAGACAGGAGGGGTGGGTGCAGAGTCCTCCCAGCAGTGCCCTGACACAGGAGGGGTGGGTGCCTAACACTCCCAGCAGTGCCCTGAGACAGGAGGGGTGTGTGCCTAACACTCCCAGCAGTGCCCTGAGACAGGAGGGGTGGGTGCAGAGTCCTCCCAGCAGTGCCCTGAGACAGGAGGGGTGTGTGCAGAGTCCTCCCAGCAGTGCCCTGAGACAGGAGGGGTGTGTGCAGAGTCCTCCCAGCAGTGGCCAGACACAGGAGGGGTGTGTGCAGAGTCCTCCCAGCAGTGTCCACACCCAGGAGGGGTGTAACACATGTGTGTGATGCCACAATTACCCACATCCATACTGCCTACAAGGGAACATGTCCCCATGAACTCATGTCAACTGACTCCACACACAAGTACAGTGATCACCAAGGATGCCACGATTGTTGCAGGTGGAGACATGGCCATGCATGCATGGCCAAAGTAGAAGGGCTCCGTCACACACACAGCTCATGTAGACACAGCTCTGCGCTAAACATTGGGAACACCCTGCAGGGAAGAAACTGGGTACACAGAGGAAGGAATACACCCTGGGACAATTGAACCATGCAGTAACTGCTGACATGACCTAAGGAAGTTAGCCAACACCTTGTGATGGCACACAGATCCTAGGGTGGCCCCAAAGAGCAGAACACTACTACAAATCCCACACACCCAAAGCCTTAAACACCACCCAAAACAATGTAGCAGCCCCACCAACACCAATACCACCATAGCAGGAGTGTGATAATGAAAAAAAAAATAAAGCTTTAATCAGCATGAGCACAATGTCCGTGGATCAACGGCAGTTCAAAGTCAACAAAGGCCATAGGGCAGTCAATTATTCCCAGCTGCATGGGGGACACAGTGGGATGTGTGTCCCCTACCTTGCCTGCACAGTCAAATGCCATCGTCTTCCATACTGGTGAGGGCATCAGGGGGGGGGGAAGCAACAGGCACCGCAGGGACATCAGGGCAAAGGGGCGGCGTTGTGGGTGCAGGGATGGAGGACTCAACCACAGTGGGTGTGTCATGGCCAAAGGCGGAGGCCAGGATGGCACTACACACCTTAGCAAGGTCCTCCAGGGAGTCCCCTGCACCCGAAGTGACCTCAGGCCCCAAGGAGGGGGGGGGTTCAGAGGGATGGGTTGCAGCGCCACCGGGGGAGGGTGGAGACAGGGGGGGAGACTCAACCACCCTGACCGAGGACTTCCTTGACCGCTTGCGTGGTGGCGTAACTGTGGGGCTCAGGGACAGAGCGGCCATGAAGGAGTCCTTGGGGGAGATGTGGCCAGGAGAGCTGAGGGGAGGGGATTTGGAGGGAGTGGATTGTGTGGAATGCGGACTCCCACTCTGGCTGCGTGTCACACGTTTGCCCCCCGACCCAGTGGGTGTGCCTATCTCACCCTGTGTGTGCGTGTCAGGAGGAGTGCGGTGGACCTTCCCTGCTGGTGTGGTGCCTGTGTCTGTTGTGGTGGGTGCATGCCGACGTCTGGGTGTACGTGGGACAGGCATGGAAGTGGGAAGTGTGGATGGGGCAGGGGTAGGTGGGGGGAGGTCGCGCTGCAGGAGACCCACTGCTGCAGTCAGTGTGGAGTCTAGGGACCTCAGCAAGTTGCGTTGGTCAGCCTGCAAAGAATGAATGCCCTCCAAGAATGCCTCGATGTTGCTGAGGGTTTTCCCGTGGGAATGGAGGACATTCAGGATCGCAGCCTGACCAACCTGCATTTGCCGCTGGATGTCCATAGACTCAGCATTGGCGGCAGCAGTGGAGACAGGGGCAGGGGGTGCGGTGCCTGGCAGGAAGGAGACATGCGGTGACCGGGCACGCTGGGAAGGGACACGAGCAAGTGGGAGGCGGTTGGTGGGAACTGAGGGGGCGGTGGCAGGTGTTGTTCCACTGTCAGCTGCTGGTGCAGCCTCCGCCAACCCTGAGACATCCTCCTCGGACCTGTCAGCTTCGTAGTCTGATGTGCCAGTCGACAGGTCCTCGGCCACACTATCCTCCGCCTCTGTCCCACTCGATGTGCCAGCCCCGATGTCACGGCTGCCACTGGTGCTCGGTCCCTCCGCCTGGTCCGTGTCCATGTCTCCCTCTGTGTCCCCCGACGATGCTGTGGGCAGGGTGGAGAGACAGAAATTAATCAGACACCTGTACACATCTGTCACATGAGTCCAATCTACATAGTCAACATTGCATAGCCTGAAGAGGCAGATCCCTAACATCTGCAAAACAAGGTACCGATGTAGGGCATGATACACACTTGTTTGAGCCACCATGCCACTGAAATACCATGGAGAGCATGAGACAATAGCTGATGACAGGAAACGGAGTCTGACATAGCACCCAGGCCCTGGGGACAATCCTGCACTGCCTCTGCACCACACAGCGTTTGTGAAAATACCTATGACCAGGGACAATATCCATGAACTTGAGACACATGCTGCATAGGTAATGCTGCTAACATGCCCAACATAACTCGGTCACTGCACCTTGCGTGTGTGTCCAGTAACATCACACACTGTCCAGACCCAGCAATTAGGAATCAGGATTTGACACATAGGCATTGCCCGCCCCAAGTAACCCCCACACGATGCTAATTGCTGAGACACAGGTGGCACCAACATCTCATAGTCTGGGTGATAAACACAGTGGCAGGCAAAAGGCAAGATTGGACGCAAATTAGCAAAGGTGCGCCTGTACAAATAATGAGGTACCAGTGCCCATCCTCAGATGAGTATAACAAGACACACAGGCACTGGCAACTGTGAGTATGAAGAGGGACAATCAGGTCAGGCTGCACAGTGGACACCTGTACATAATAGCACGTCTATATACATGGTGACAGGGGACAATGGCACAGAGCACAACCTACGCTGTAGACAGTGAGAGTGTCCACGTTGATGATGACACAAACAACACTGAGGATAAGGTGCCCCAGGGGACAGTATTGGGCACGCAACTACATGCTACTGAATGGCTGAATGGGAATGACTGCTACACACGTCACCATCCCTGCACTATGCGTAGCGCACACTCATGCACATCATGTCACAGGCCACTACATAGGACATGCGCGCTGTAAGGCATGACACATGAGAGACCAACTCCCATGTCTGGAGCCAGCATCAGTGCCAACTGACATGGAACCCACATGCAGTGAACTTGACAGTTCACAGGCAAGGTCCCACAACCTGTTACCCACCACTACCACCCATGATGCTACAGTCATTGTTCTCGTGGACAAAGCGCCAGCCTACATTACCTTGTGAAGGAGTGACTACACACAGACCAGGGAACACATTGCAAGGAGGGGAAGGGTGGCAGGGGCGCAGCGCCACACTTGGGCAAACTGGATGGGCACAGCACCTTTAAACCCTGCCAGTGAATTAATGCCACTGTGCCCTTACAAATGCCGGTGACACACAACAAACGCACATGTACCTACCCCCTTCCGCCTGCTGCATCGCCTGTAAGCGCCTCTCCAGGTCTGGAAAGACCACCGGCAGCACACGCCTGTGGAGGTGGGTCAGACGGCGGCGGCCGCGGTTCTTGTGGCTCTCAGGTGAGTCCCCCAGCAGGAGCCGTGCAATCCTCCGCGTCCAGCACCGGATATCCTGCCAGCGTTTCCTCACCTGGGACAGGCTCCGCCTCCGACCATCCACACGCCTCACGGCACTGACGGCGGTCAGCCAGATCTGCTCCTTGGCAGAGGCGCCTACCTGTGAGGAAGTACAAGTGACACCACATCAATACACCAGCCACATGTCACAGAGAGACATATGTGAACATAATAGCTGGTTACTACATGGCATGTAATGCAGCCAACGCATTGCACCTCTGTCATAGGGACATCATCCTCTGGTGAGGGAAAAGGCAGTACGTGCCATAGTGGGTACTCAGGTGGAATGATGGCAATGTCACAATCAATGATCAAGGCTCACACTGTGCATCACACCCACCCCTCCTGTCTCAGGGCACTGCTGGGAGGACTCCACACCCACCCCTCCTGTCTCAGGGCACTGCTGTTAGTGATAGGTCCCCACCCCTCCTGTCTCAGGGCACTGCTGGGAGGACTCCACACCCACCCCTCCTGTCTCAGGGCACTGCTGTTAGTGATAGGTCCCCACCCCTCCTGTCTCAGGGCACTGCTGGGAGGACTCCACAGCCACCCCTCCTGTCTCAGGGCACTGCTGTTAGTGATAGGTCCCCACCCCTCCTGTCTCAGGGCACTGCTGGGTGGACTCTGCACACACACCTCCTGTCTCAGGGCACTGCTGGGAGGACTCTGCACACACCCCTCCTGTCTCAGGGCACTGCTGGGAGACATCAGGCACCCCCCCCCTGGTACCCCCCCGACAGTACATGGCATGTGTGTCACACCGGGTCACAATGCCTGAAGACACAGTCACAACATAGGGACAGTCTGTGGCAGTGGCCTATGCACTCACCTGATACCCTGGTCGCCCATACAGCATGGGGTACTGTGGGAGGATCACATCCAGCAGAGCCATGTTCTCCTCCAGGGTGAATGGCTGTGTCCTCTCCACAGCCCTTGACATGTTTCCAGGGAATCAGTAGCAGCAGCTTGGTCGACAAATGCAAAGATGTGCAGGCAAGTAATCCCTCATGGGACCTGGCTGCCTTATATGTGGCCTTCTGCCCAGTCTCATGCACAGGAGTACAGAGTGATTGGTCACTCACATTTGCATCCTATGTTTCCACCAATCCCTTCAAACCTAGCAGTCTGTGGGTTCTCTATCGGTTTCATTCTCCTGCATGATGTCAGCCCCACAAACACATTGCAACAAAGTAGAAGAATTCCAACTGACTTCTGCTGTGCACCTTCCAGAACAAAATCGAAATTTGAACCTGGTCGCCATGACAACCAGCATGCATGTAGGCCTTAATACTTGTCCCCTATGTAATTAGGAGAATCACACACAGGTACGGTGCGTTTCCGGGCCCTAGGGCACCCCAAAAGCATGGCAACGGCCCGTACATGCATGCCTACGTTCAAAATCACTATGGGTCTGCACGCGTATGCGTACACGTAGTGGTACGGACCGTACACACGCATGTACGCTCACTATCACTATGGGTCTGCACGCGTATGCGTACACGTAGTGGTACGGACCGTACACACGCATGTACGCTCACTATCACTATGGGTCTGCACGCGTATGCGTACACGTAGTGGTACGGACCGTACAAATGCCTGTACGCTCACTATCACTATGGGTCTGTGTACCCGTAGTGATAGTGAGCGTACATGCGAGTGTACGGTCCGTACCACTACGTGTACGCATACGCGTGCAGACCCATAGTGATAGTGAGCGTACATGCGTGTGTACGGTCCGTACCACTACGTGTACGCATACGCGTGCAGAACCATAGTGATAGTGAGCGTACAGGCATTTGTACGGTCCGTACCACAACGAGTACGCATACGCGTGCAGAACCATAGTGATAGTGAGCGTACAGGCATTTGTACGGTCCGTACCACAACGAGTACGCATACGCGTGCAGAACCATAGTGATAGTGAGCGTACAGGCATTTGTACGGTCCGTACCACAACGAGTACGCATACGCGTGCAGAACCATAGTGATAGTGAGCGTACAGGCATTTGTACGGTCCGTACCACAACGAGTACGCATACGCGTGCAGACCCATAGTGAGAGGGCCGTACACTCGCATGTACGCTCACTATCACTATGGGTCTGCACGCGTATGCGTACTCGTTGTGGTACGGACCGTACAAATGCCTGTACGCTCACTATCACTATGGTTCTGCACGCGTATGCGTACTCGTTGTGGTACGGACCGTACAAATGCCTGTACGCTCACTATCACTATGGTTCTGCACGCGTATGCGTACTCGTTGTGGTACGGACCGTACAAATGCCTGTACACTCGCCATCACGATGGGTACACATACGGCAGCACTCCCACAGTGATTGGGGAACATACACAGGCCCTCTTAGCAGCAGTACGCCGGTTTGTACACATCACTGTGGTGATAGTCGACACACAGGTAGGAATAGGGCGGACATACTTGTCCATGGATGGACATACTTGTCCAGGAATGGACATCTAGGCATCGTCTGTGCATTACTACATGTGTGGGGCACAGGTGTGACAGGCTGTGATGTGGAACATGCCTCCTGAGTGGAGAAGGCACCAGATGTATGATGAGATGTGTACAGGTGTACTGTGTGAGGGTGCAATGTGTGCCAGGCATGCCCTTGACTCCTTTGACATGTGTGCATGTCGTACTGCGCACTTGGGGTGAGCGTCACTGGCATGGCACGGACACCAACACACGGAAGTGTCCCATGATGGCCGGTACAGGGGTCATGAAACCTGACTTGTCACTACCCACAGTGCACAATGTGACTATGTCATTTATGTGTCCGGGATTTACATCAGGTTGATGTTGTAGCACCCTCAAAAGCTGCAGCCGTTGCAGCAACCAACATGTGTCTGTGTGTAGATTATCATTGCACACTGTTCCGCACACCATGCCACATGTGGTATCTGATGTGAGGTGCACATGTATGCATGGGACACGGAGTAGCGTGACAAGGCCATGTCAGCAAACTCACAAGGAATGTGTGGTGAGTCATGACATGTGCACCTTCATGGCAAGGTGTGTGGGCTGGACTAGTGTAATGTCATGTGACCTGTGGCTCCAGTGTTCCGCTACCAGTCTCTGCAATCGGCATCCTACTTCTGCTGATGTGTGGGTGTATGTCACTTCTGTCTTGCGTCGGGCTGTTCACTTGCACTGGGACACAGCTATTCCCATGGCGTGGCATGGGGAGGTTCTCAATCACCGTGTGTGGCTGGGTCTTGGAAGGAGTGTCACCTTGCATCCATACGTGTCCTGGGCATGTAGCACATGCCTGACTCCCTATGTGGCATGTGTGTATTGGCAGATTTACATGTGCTCAGTAGACATGAGTTGTTCTCGTAGTGCACTCACTCTTCCTTGTCACTTCCAAATTACTGCAGAGCGCCTCCTGTTGCCCGAAGAATTCCAGACTTGGCCACCATGCAGGAGAATGACAGCATCCGGCTCTACCGCTTCACCCAACCGTTGATTCTGGAGCTGACGGCGAGACTGGCACCACACCTGCAACCGCAGCACAGGTATCCTACGGCACTGACACCCCAGCTGAAGGTAATGGCTGCCCTACATTTCCTTGCCACGGGTACCTTCCAATATACCATAGCTCATGTTGGTGGCATGTCCCAGAGCATGTTCAGCGGTGTGCTGCATGATTTCTTGGAGGCCATGTTGATTCACCTGGATGACTTCATCAAGTTCCCAACCCCTGAACAGATGACTGAGGTCAAGCGTGGATTCTATGCCCTGGGAGGGATGCCCCATGTCATTGGGTCCATAGATGGGACACATGTAGGTTTGGTACCACCACACGCACGGGAGGTGGCGTACCGCAATCGGAAGCACTACCACTCCATCAATGCCCTTGTGGTGTGTCTGTCCAACATGGTGATTTCACATGTCTGTGCTCGTTTTCCAGGATCAGCACACGATGCCTACATCATGAGGCGTAGCGGGATGCCTGATATGATGATGCAGCTGCGCAACGAACGTGCATGTGTTGTTGGTGGGTACAGTCTGTCTGTCCTGTATTCTGTTTGGCCGAGCAGCACTACCGCTTCGCCTGTTCTAACGATATCCATGTGCTTTCCATTTAGGGGACGCTGGCTATCCCAACATGCCTTGGCTGCTGACACCTCTCCGCAACCCCATCACGCCGGCCCAGCTCCGCTACAACACCGCCCATGGCCGGACAAGGCGAGTGATAGAGAGGACGTTTGGCATGCTGAAGAGCCGATTCCGGTGCCTCCACAAGACCGGCGGCGCACTCCCATATGCCCCGGCGAAGGTCTGCAAGATCTTCATGGTCTGCTGCATGCTGCACAACATGGCAGTTGAAAGAGCTGTGCCCCTCATCCTGGATCAAGATGACGAGGACCATCCACCCGTGGAGGACGAAGGGCTTGGCAATGGGGCTAGTGATGTGGAGGATGTGGAGCCGCAAGAGGACATCCGGACTCGGCTCATACGCGACTTCTTTGCTTAGTGGTGAGTACCAGGGTCTGAGTGTGCACGCATTGGTCCCCGTGTGGCATGCGTTGTGATGTGTGTCTCCACCTGCATGTATGGCACGTGGGTCAGAGGTGTGTGTGGGTGTGTCACTGGAGTGATGGTGGCAGTGATGGTAGTATTTCCCCAGACATAATTGTGACATAGCATGTTGTCATACATACATGTGTCGAGTACATGCACATGCAAGTGGCTGTGCTTCTTGTGGCTGACTTCTTGTGTGTCTCTCTTCCCCAGGTACCTGCGCATGCCGTTTGCTGGTTGCATTGTTGTGGCACTGCTATTCCTCATGGACATGGCATCGTGGGCTGACTCAGCGTTACAGGCACGGACACGTTTGGAAGTCTCCATGGGGTAAGGGATGCATCTGGGGTGTATTGGGTGTGGCAGTTGTTCACGATGTGTGCACACTGCCCCGGTCGGGGTTTGGGTCCTCTGCAGACATGTGGCATCCCCATGGGACACGACATGCAGCTGGGTACACCTGAATAGATGGGCTGCCTGGTTGTCAGTCATCAGTGATGGGATGGTGGATTGTGATGAAGGCATCAATGTGTGTGACACTGCCCTCGGACACATCCGGTTAACATTGTCTTGACATGGCGTGGGACTTCCACATCAGCGGATGTATGGTGTATGGCAGGCTCTCCGTGAGCAGCTGTGGGTATTTAGCTATTATCCGACACTTGTGTGCCAGTTCCATGGCTATCACGCATTTGTGCTGCAGAAGGGGGGTGCCAGTGTTGGAGCCACATGGTACTCCACATGATGTGTTCATGTGTACTTCAAGTTGCCTCTGCAATCCCAAACACATGACTATTAAAGGTGTCCCTATGCCTCCAAGGTGCCTCTTCTCAGTCAATGCTGGTGTGTTGGCACGGTGCATCCTGCATGTCTGGCATGGTATTCCCTGATTGTGGCTATGTGTCAATGTGTCGAGTGGCAAGATGCAAGCTGTGTGTGTGTGCTGAGACTGTGTAATGGGCATGATGTCCATGACTGTGTGGGTATTGTGACATGTGCCATCCCCATGCATCCAACGTTATCCATGACCCCATTCTCTGCATCCACCGGACTGAAGCTTGCAGGACATGGTTCTGCCACCTGTCTACACGTACCTGGGTGCCCCCCAGGACACGGGCCAGGATCCCTGACCTCTGCGCATGACTGTTGCTGTACTCAATGTGTCTGTCAGCACGGTTGTTCGGCCACCCCCTCAGCTGGTTCTGACCATCACGGGTGTGTATGGTGCTCCATGTCTGTCTTGCCTAGAAAACTGTGACCCATGTGTCCTGTGCCAGACTCAGGCCCCAGGGTGTGGATGGTTGAAGTGAACAGATGACTCAGGCATGTTTAGACTGTACAAGACACATGTTAGGTAATAATGCTACCAGCAGGCATCTACTCTTAATAGTGTGATTTATTATTGGGGGGGGGGGGCCAAGTGAGGGCCTTTCCGGGATTAGGGAATCCAAAGTTCAGTAGGGGAGTTGGTGTCCTTGCCATTGGAAATCCTCAGAGTCCATGCCACAGTCTTTGTCAACATTGGTCAGCCAGTGACCAGCAGGGCCATGTGGCAGAGAATGTCTCTTGATGCTGTGATGCTGTTGCTCCAGTGGGCCAGGTGCCAGGCCAGGTGTCCTGGGAGATGGTGATGTAGCAGCCACCCTCACGGTCCTTTCCGTGGACGACCCGGCTTCCTGCGGGGAACCTCAGCAGCAGGCCGTGACGACGTCTGGGATGCTCCGTCGGATGTTTCCTCCTCCTCCTCATGATCCCTCCCTGTGGGTGGTGATGTTCTCCGCCTTCTGGCACAGGGAGGGTCGGCCATGGTGTCGGCCATCCGACGGAGTTCAGCGTGAATCCCCTGGGACGCCGTCACTTGCTCAGCCTGTCTGTCCTCCATCCTCCGTTGGTGTAGCTGTAGACAGGCTATTAGCTCCGCATGTTGCTGGGCCTGCTGGACCTTGATCCCCTCGAGGACGGACACAACCTGGGCCATGCCCGTGGTGTCCTGCCGGTATGAGTCCAGGATGTTACGGACATGGGAAAATACCGGATCCCCAGCCAACTGGTCAGGCTCGCGCCTCCGCCGCTCTCCACTCCCACCACCCCTGCCCACTTGCGTCTGGCCTGCACTTGTGGGCACATGGGGTCTCCGGGACCCCTGAGGGGTGGCATTGGCGTTGTCGCCTGCCTCCTCCTGGGTGCCCGGGACACCGTGTCCCTCCTGGCGAGCCTGGCTGCATTGTGGTGTTGGGGCAGGGATCCTGGGTGTCTCCTGGGATGTGGCAGGAGTGGGGGTGGTGGTTGGCACGGTTGTACCTGACGCAGGTGCTGCAGGTGGTTGGACACCAGAGGGGCCAGGTCGGTCGGGGTCGTCCGCAGAGTGGTGAGAGTGGTCGCTGCCGGTGGGATCGGTCTCCTGCAGATCCGGGTCCTGTGAGTGTTCCCCCCCAGTGTTGGGGGGTGCAGCACGACGTTGACCTGTGTGTGAGAGAGACAATGTTACTTTTGATCCATGCAACATCCATGTTGCATCCGTTACAAAGTTGGCACATTTCCTCTTGGAATTAGGATCTGTCTTGCATTCCACTCACAGTGCACTTGTGCATGTGTGTGTCCCTTGGGCACCAATTTGGCCCCTTTAACTATGTGTGGCACAGTCTTACTTGCTGCGTCAAGTGTGACTGCAGTCAGCAGTGGAGTGTGCATGTGTGCCGAGCTATGCGTTTGCGCCTTCCTTGTAGCACTGTACATGTGCACATGGAGTGGATCCACACACTCATATGATGCAGGTGGCTGTCCTTGTGCTCGTGTACAGGTTGTAACATGGCCCTGCGTTTTGCCATGATGAAGAGGGGGGGTTCTGGCACTGGGCACCCTTGTCTACATGCACGCAGTCCACCTGCTGACGAGCAGACATTCCCACACACCAAAGGACTGATTTGCTCTCCCTGTGTCTCCCTCCTTCTCTGTCCCCCTCTCCCTCCCTCTCTGTCCCCCTCTCCCTCCCTCTGTGTCCCCCTCTCCCTCCCTCTGTGTCCCCCTCTCCCTCCCTCTGTGTCCCCCTCTCCCTCCCTCTGTGTGTCAGCCTCCTCCCTCTGTCCATCTTCCTGTGTCTCCCTCCCTCTCAGTCCCCCTCTCCCTCCCTCTGTGTCCCCCTCTCCCTCCCTCCGTGTGTCACCCTCTGTCACCTTGGCCCAGCTTCCTGGGCACACACTGTTAGCAGATCTTTGAGTGGCCCTTGGCCTGTTGATGTGAGTTTGTTTCTGATCTCCAGGCACCCATTTTGTCTGCTGTGTGTCTGTGCGCTGCTGCTGTGGTGGTGTGTGCTGCCACTCTTTCACACTGTTGGCTGTTCATTAGCTGCTGGCATGTGCAAAACAGTGCCTTCACCCCCATGTGTTGATGCAAGGCATCCGCCATTTGCTGGCAAGTCATTCCTGTGTTGGGACACAGTGTTTGTCTGGCTGTGACCTAGGCCATATGGGCAGAGGGCATTGTTGTCTGCTTTGGAGTCGCACTATGTGATTCTTGGTGCCCACACTCCCGCCATCCGGGTTACCGTGTCATGTGTTGTTGTCTTCTGTGGCCTGTGACTTGACATTGTCCAGCTGGGTGCATGGGGCATGGTGGCAGCAGTGGCATGTGCCTGCTCATGGAGTGTGGTTGAGTAATGCGATGGCTTGTGGTGGTTGCGTGCCTGTTAGTAATTTTGTTTGTGGTTGCAGTTCCCCCCATGTGAGGTGCGTTGTTTGTGTACTCACCCGGGTCTCGGAGTCCTTCTACTCCTTCAACTGCCTCCACCGGCAGTATGGCCATCACCCTCTCCTCCCAGGGATGGTACTGTACGGGTCTGCGGGAGGGCCCTCCTCCGGTGGCGTTGGCCTGGTCGTGTTCCTCCTGTCTCTTGGCTCTGACCCTCCTCCGCAGATCGTACCACCTGTTCTGGCAATCCTGCTTGGTCCTCCTGGTGTCCGCAACAGCATTCACAGCATCGACGATGGTCTGCCACATGGCTGTTTTGGCTGCCTGGCTGGTGCTTCTGACCAATGTTCCAAAGATCTGTGGCTCGACTCTGAGGATTTGATCAACAAGGACCTCCAACTCTCGGTGACTGAACTTTGGATTCTTGGTAGTGGGCATGGTGAGGGGTGTGGGTGGGGATGGTGTGGGTGTGGGGGGGTGTGGATGTTGGGGGGGGGTGTGGATGGTTGTGTGTGTGTGTGAATGTGATGAGAGGGTGTTTGTGAGGGTGGTCGTGTGAAGGTGTGCAAGTGTAAGATGTGGTGTCGCTTGTAGTCTGGTTCTGTGGTGTCTGGCAGCAGTGGGTCTGTTGCAAAGGCTCATGGTTTGTGTGTGTGGGCCCTTTTTATTGGTCCATGGGTGGGTGTGGCAGTGTTTGAATTTTGGGTGGGTGTGTTATAAGGAGTGGTGGTGTATTGGGCCTCTGTTTGTTTTTGACAGTTGCAGGTCAGTGATTGTGTTATTTTAGTGGTTGTTGGCCATGTTTAGTGGCTGTGTGCCTTTCGAATGGTGTATTGTTGAGTTTTTTTGTTTTGTCCTTGTTGTGTACGTGCGTTTTGAGCGTGTGTACGGTGTGTACATGGGCCATTTGGTTGTACGATTTGGTCCTTGTGTGTGGCTTTGCACGACTCGTACATGCGGTTGTGATGTTGGGGCATGGGGTGCGCTCCGTACTTAGGAGGTTGTGTTGGGGGTGCGCCAGGAACGTACTGGGGTGGGGGTACGACTGGAACGTACTGGGGTGTACATGGACGGTGGTACGACACGTACAGGGGTGGGGGGGTGTACATTGACGGTGGTACGACACGTACTGGGGTGGGGGTACGACTGGAACGTACTGGGGTGTACATGGACGGTGGTACGACACGTACAGGGGTGGGGGGGTGTACATTGACGGTGGTACGACACGTACTGGGGTGGGGGTACGACTGGAACGTACTGGGGTGTACATGGACGGTGGTACGACACGTACAGGGGTGGGGGGGTGTACATTGACGGTGGTACGACACGTACTGGGGTGGGGGTAGGACTGGAACGTACTGGGGTGTACATGGACGGTGGTACGACACGTACAGGGGTGGGGGGGTGTACATTGACGGTGGTACGACACGTACTGGGGTGGGGGTACGACTGGAACGTACTGGGGTGTACATGGACGGTGGTACGACACGTACAGGGGTGGGGGGGTGTACATTGACGGTGGTACGACACGTACAGGGGTGGGGGGGTTTACATTGACGGTGGTACGACACGTACAGGGGTGGGGGGGTGTACATTGACGGTGGTACGACACGTACAGGGGTGGGGGGGTGTACATTGACGGTGGTACGACACGTACTGGGGTGGGGGGGTGTACATTGACGGTGGTACGACACGTACTGGGGTGGGGGTACGACTGGAACGTACTGGGGTGTACATGGACGGTGGTACGACACGTACAGGGGTGGGGGGGTGTACATTGACGGTGATACGACACGTACAGGGGTGGGGGGGTGTACATAGACGGTGGTACGACACGTACAGGGGTGGGGGGGTGTACATTGACGGTGGTACGACACGTACAGGGGTGGGGGGGTGTACATTGACGGTGGTACGACACGTACTGGGGTGGGGGTACGACTGGAACGTACTGGGGTGTAGGTAGACGGGGCTGTGACACGTACTGGGGTGGGGGTGTGGCTCGAACGTACTGGGGTGTAGGTACACGGGGGGTACGACACGTACTGGGGTGGGGGTGCAACTGGAACGTACTGGGGTGTACATAGACGGTGGTACGACACGTACAGGGGTGGGGGGGTTTACATTGACGGTGGTACGACACGTACTGGGGTGGGGGTACGACTGGAACGTACTGGGGTGTACATAGACGGGTGGGGGTATACATATACGGGGGGTACGTGTCGGACGTACGGGGGCTGGGGGGAGTGTTGGGCGCGTATGCGGGCACATGTCTCCATGGTTGCTATTGGTGTTCGGTGCGGACAGTGTTTTTTCCATACGGTTGTAGGCTCGGACGCACGGGATGGATCGTGATTCCTCGGTCGGACTTGGATTTTTACGTTTGTAAGGTAAATCGTCCGAGGACGTGTCGGACACGTTTTCCGACCCGAGGACGTGTGGGGAATGATTCCCGGTGCGGGTCGTATGGACTTTTTACCATGCGAATCGTGATTGCCAGTTCGTACGGCATTTGTACGATTCGTACGGTAAAAAGACCCGATACGAGTCGCACGGGGGAATTTTTTGCCGGATCGTGATCGGCACCTTAGTGTCCAGCATCTTTCCTGAGTTTATGATATCTGGAGTGGGAATATTAAATTTTTTAGGGTTAGTGTCTAGCACCTTTCCGGACTTTATGTTAACTGGAGTGGGAATAGTAAATTATATAGGGTTACTGTCCAGCACCTTTCTTGAGTTTATGTTAACTGGAGTGGGAATAGTAAATTATATAGGGCTACTGTCCAGCACCTTTCTTCAGTTTATGTTAACTGGAGTGGGAATAGTAAATTATATAGGGTTACTGTCCAGCACCTTTCCTGACTTTATGTTAACTGGAGTGGGAATATTAAATTATATACGGTTACTGTCCAGCACCTTTCTTGAATTTATGTTAACTGGAGTGCGAATAGTAAATTATATAGGGTCACTGTCCAGCACATTTCCTGAATTTATGTTAACTGGAGTGGGAATAGTAAATTATATAGGGTTATTGTCCAGCACCTTTCTTGAGTTTATGTTAACTGGAGTGGGATTAGTAAATTATATAGGGCTACTGTCCAACACCTTTCATGAGTTTATGTTAACTGCAGTGGGAATAGTAAATTATATAGGGTTACTGTCCAGCACCTTTCCTGACTTAATGTTAACTGGAGTGGGAATAGTAAATTATATACAGTTAGTGTCCAGCATCTTCTCTGAGTTTATGATATCTGGAGTGGGAATATTAAATTTATTTAGGGATTGTGTCCAGCACCTTTCCTGACTTTATGTTAACTGGAGTGGGAATAGTAAATTATATAGGGTTACTGTCCAGCACTTTTATTGATTTTATGTTAACTGGAGTGGGAATAGTAAATTATATAGGGTTAGTGTCCAGCAGTTTTCGTGACTTTAATGTAAGTGAAATGGGAATAGTAATTTGTATAGGGTTAGTGTGCTGAATGTATATGTATTGTGTTAATGAAGTATGCTTTTGGATGTAATTGAGGATAAAAAATGTGATTTTTACATTTAAAAAAAAAAAAATTAGCTACATTATATATGTGAGAGTTATAAATTAGGAAATCCAATGACACATGTTATCTTTTTATATAATCTTTATTTTTTTTAAAGAAACTAGTCAGATGATTTTTTTTTTTATTTACAGAATGGAGTATACATTAGTAGAGATACAGGAAATATGCTTTCATTTGTGTCTTTTTCAAATGTTTAAATTAAAAAAAAATGTATTCATATTATTACATTTCATAACAGAAGTATTGATAATAACAAAAAAACATACATAACATTTATTACTTTTTAACATTGTTAGCAAAAAAACATTCTTACAGTATTCATATAATAATGTTTTTGTTGGCTATATACATAAAAAATATCATTGCATATTTAATTTCTGAAGAATATTTTTTCATTTTGATTTTGTTGTTGTACATAATTAGTACATGATACAAATTATGTTTTTATGCAATGTATTTTTAATGATTATTAATAATATTATTGTAGGAAATGTTAATATTATTAATTTTTATATTTTATAATTATATGAAAACTAATTTTTGTAACATGTACATTTTGTTAATAAATGTTAAATAATATAAACATTTTCTTAGTGTTTGTACAGTTGTGAAAATAAATTACTGTATTATAATCATAATAATAATGTTTTTATAATTATTATGAATATAATTTTTAAAGGTATTATTTTTTAGAAAATAATTTTCTACTAATTTTGATACATTTATGTGATATTTTTATATGATTATAATGTGTTCAATTTATTTACACTGATTTAAGCAGGGATTTTCATTTGAATGGGATTATTTTGTAACCTGTTCATGTTATTTTGGGTCATTTTGGAATGAGGAAGCTCGCGGTTGGAAGCTGCTTCGCGTTGAGCAAGGTAAGGGGTGTTTTAAGTATTAAGTGTTATAAAATACTTATGTTTAGGGTAGTTAGGATGTTTATAGTGTATTGATAGATAATTTAAAATGTTTTGGGTGTTTTTGACGTGTTACTAATGATTTAGTTACGTCTGTTTGTTTACTGGTAGTGACGTAGTTTTCGAAGTAAATATTGTGATTAAATATGTGTTGTTTTTAAATGATGTAATTGTATTTATTAAATGTATTTGGGTGTGATTGTGTGGGTGGGTATGTTTTCTTATGTTTTTCAGGTAAATGTTGATCGATGTGTTTTTCGAAGACCAACACGCGTTTTTTTTTTTTTAAAGCGTGTGTTACTTGATTTAATTAATATTGTTAACACACTTTTTAAGTTTTTACGGGATTTCATGGAGCGTTTATTTAGATTTTTAAATTGTTTTCGGGTTTTTGAGGGTTTGGATATTATGATGAAAAGAGAGACGTTTTTTTTTTTTTTTTAAAGTGTGTTTTAGTTAATGGAACAAATAAAGTTATCACACTGTTTTTTTTAACCCGGATTTCCTGGAGCGTTTGTTACAATTTTGACCTTTTTTTCGGATTTTTGAATGTTTCACGTTTTTGGATTGGCCGAGGATGGATTTACATTGGATGTGTTTATTTTTTCTTTTTACTTGGTGGAATTCATCTTGTATGGGTACATCAATGGTAAGTTATATTTTGTGAACATTTGGGTGGGAAATGTTATTATAGTTTATTGTTATATATATTACATTTACAGAATTAATATTTAATTGTACATATATATTTCTTCTAAGAAAATGAAATGTTTCTGACAATTATATATTATTTCTGAAAAAATAGTATTAATTTATGATTGCAATAGTTTATTGTATTGACCTATTTCATTTATTAGCTGTGTGTATGTTAATTATAAAATGCTTTTGGCTATTAGTGATAGGTAGTCTAGTCCACTTGTTGATGGGTATAGGTTTACTTGACTTTGTAGTAGATCAAACATTTGTTTGGTTTGTTTTGTTAATTTAGGACCTATTTGAGTCACAGATTGTTGCATCCGTAATTCTTGGTAGCTTTGTTCTTTTTGTAGAGATTCCACCAGTTTTTGTAGGGTAGGTTTCCCTCTGCTTGTAGTTGCTTGGAAGGCATTATGCCATCCTTCAACACTATTGTTTGTTTTGGATTGTTTATTTAAGGTACTCAGGTATACATTCCACCAAGGAATGTGGAACTTTGGTTGTCTTCTATGTCCTGATCTATGTAATCTTCCCACCCAGGTGTCCTCAAAGTAGTCTAGAAGTTGGCTTAATTTGTCTTCGTTCTTTTTGTAATAGGGACTTTCAATGAGAATATTATAGTGTTCTGCTACATCTGTTACAGGTACGTATGCTAGTGCTATTAGTTTTTTAACCTGGTAGGCAAAAGTACTATCTGTAGCATATTGTACACTTAGGGTGGACTTTTGCAGATGTCTCCATAGACTCTGGTTAAAATGATAATAGCAACCTTGGATTGCTGTGTGTGGATAATTTTTTAGTATTGAATTGATCATGGCTAATTCGAAATCAATAATTATTTTTTGTGGGAAAAAATTATTGGTTTCTTCTTGAATTTTGGTTAATATTTCTATGTATGTTGTTTGCTGTTTATTTGGTAAGAGGGCATAGATGAATGGAATGTTAGAATGGTGGTACAATCCATGCACTGTGTACAGCTGGTAAAATGGTTTTGGACAAACTTTAAAAGTTCCATCCATCATCCAAGTGTCACATTGTTGTAATTTCACTAAATTGTTTGCAGTAGCAAACATAATTATTCTTTTATCAGGAGATTTGTTGTCAAAAAAAATAAATGGTTCATTACTGTGAGTTATGCTTAATTCTGGGGGAATAATTACTGTCTCAAATGTTTTAGGGGTAGGTAAAGTTTTGGTAGTTAGTTTTTTTTGTCTAGCTATAGTTCTTTTTAAACAATCAATTGGGGGTAATTGTGCTGATGCATGGTGTGGTATTTTAATTAATTGTTCTTTGAGTATTTGGGTGGTGGGTTTATCAGTGCTAGTACTTGCTTCTTTAATGTTTTCAAGAGCATTTCTAACTTCTATCTCTGTAATATTGGGGGGGTGATTATGTTCTTTTACAGAAAGAACAGTGATTTCTTTTGTAATAGCTCTACCATAGCATTTGTTTGAGTAGTATTTGCTACATTTCCAAAACATTTTCAGACCACTTTGTTTTTCTTGTGTATATACATAACCCATATAACATAACAACATTTTATTTTTTTGCGATGTTATAAATTCTGCACCTTCAGTCATGTTGTTCTGTATTATGCTAGGGGAGATGAAAAAATATTTTGTAAATATAAACAATGTTATAGATATTTTAAATATATTTACATTTTAGTGAATATACTTACAATGTTTAATTTGATGTGTTGAAAGATGTTAATTAGCTGACTTCAAGCTTTCAGTTTAATCTTGGAGATAGATTATCTGTTGATAAGAAAAAAAATTTTGTTAATAGTTGGATACATTATTTTGAATGTGCTACTGTTTTAAGGGGGAAAGTAACATTCTGGATGCGTATTTTAGGCTGTTTAATGATTGAGGTTTATATACTTACTTATGTGTTTGGTCCAGTAGGTGATTGCGTAGAAGGTAGTTTTGGATGGTTCAGTGGTTTTCTGTAGAGGCGAGAAATAAGGAAAAAATATTTTTTAGAATAATTTTTTGTAATTAATAGTTGTAGGTCGGTAGGAAAAAGTAAAACAATACTTACATTGATTAATATTAGAGTTGTGGGGGTGTCCAAAATATTTCGGTAATTTTAGGAGGTATCTATAGAGGAGAAATGAATGTAATTAAATCAAGTGTAGTATATTCATTTATAGAAATAGTTTCAGCTGTAGAATTGTAGATTCGTTGCTGTATAAATAGAGTAAAACTTACTTTCTGTAGTTGTTAAATTTTCTTTAGGATTGTAATTCTTCTTTCAGGAAATAGTTGAGTAGAGTTTCGTCTTCTTTCTTCTTTTCAGTTTGTAGTGTGAAAGAGATGTTGAAATGTAGTGGTTTTATAGTGTGCAATTAATTAGTTGCTTCATTTCATTGGTTTAATTTGAAATGTGAGCATCTCATTGGTCCACCTGAATTTTTTTTTTATCTACTGGCTGTTTGTTTCCTTGTAAGGAAAACGCTAATTAGCAACTTATTAGTAGTAAGTAATTGTTTATTTGTATTATTACATGCTTTAAATATATTTTTAAATTTGGTTTAATGGATGTATAATAATTATAACATTATTTATGTTATGAAATGTATTCATATAGTTTATGGAATGTTTATTTTTAAATGTATATGTTAGAAGGAAAATTTTAATGTTATTTAGGTGTTTTATTATGTATTACAATGTTAATGTATGTGTTGGGCTTAAAGTATATTATCTAAATATTTTTTTAGATAGTCGATATAGCGAAATTAACTATATTTTGGTTGTCTATATTTTTGTTTTCGATAATTTTAACATTTACATAGTAATTTAAGAGTAGTCGATAATGTTGTTAACTATATTTTTAACTTCGATATAATCATATACGATAATTTGTAAAGACGATATTGTGTACTCGATATTTTAGTATTTTCTTAAATAAGTATGGTGAGTCGATAATATTGTAGTCGATAATTTGGCAACGATATTTTAAGTACTCGATATTTTGGTAATCGATATTATGTCAGTGATCCTGTCCAGACAGCTCGGCAAGTCCATAGAAGTCAGGTCAGTAGAGTTCATTTAGATTTTGGCCTATGGAGGTAAGTATATATTTTGGTTTTGGGCTGAGCTGGGCAGTGATATAGCTAATATCTGAGCCTGTATTGTGTGCATATGTTTGGGTACTATTTTATATGGAGAGATATCATTTACTGTAATTACTCGACCATATTCATGGTGGTTGTTGTAATTCACACATGGTGTCCATGGGTTTCAGATGCTGTGCTCTCCAGCTGGATAACCAAGTTACTCCCTTAGTACATTTGATTTTCTGACCAATGAAGGGCGAGCATTCAGGCTTACTCCAGGAGGTGGTACATGGTTTGGAACTCAGCCACTGTATGACACAGCTATCTAATTGTTACAATTAGCGCTCTACCGTTTCACGCTAGAGCGCGCTGTGTGATTACGCAATGCGTACGCCACGAACGTGGCGTACGCCTAAGTATAAATAATAAAGGGGCGCGGCCTGAGGGCAGTCACGCGCCGACACGAGAACCTGGTGTTGTGTCCATCATTGCCGCAGCAGCGCGAACACCGGGGGGTCCTCACCAGCGCAAGCGGCCCCCGCAACACTGGCGACGAGAGCGGATGGTACACCACGTGTGCCCCAGCTGATCGACGTGCTCCGCGGCAGTCCCGCGCGCGCACGTGCTCCTGAAAGGCCGACTAGACAGCTCAAGCTCGATCTCAGGCAGGCAGAGTGCAGCTGGGCCCATTTAATCACCGGTGAGTGCACGTATGCACCAAGCACAGCCCATCCTGGCAGATGAACATCCCTGCCATTGAACTGTAGCCCTCTGTGTCCCTGCTGCGTCCTGGCTGGGCTTTGAAGCCCTCTGCTCCAGCTGCCTGCTGCACCCGGGCTGAACCCTGCCGCCCCCCATCACCACCAAGAGTGGGCATCTCCTGCCACTGCAGACTCCTCTGCCTACTGCCGTCCCGCCTGCTGTGCTGTGCCCCAGAGAGCCATGGGGGATGATGAGCGCCCCGCCCAGGCAGTGCCCCTACACCCCGCGTCCGGCGTTCTGCCGCCGTTTAGTGAAGCTGCTGACCCTGCCACTGCCGCCCCACGCTGGCAAACGTGGATTGGCCGGCTCGACAACTACTTTGCGGGCACCAGAGAAACGGATGGCACCGTGAAAAGATCACTACTACTTCACTACGCAGGGGAAGAAGTCTATCTCCTTTTCAAGCACCTCCCCAACACAGGGAACGCGGACGACTATGACGCGGCAGTGAGAGCCCTCAATGCGCATTTCGACCCCCAGCTGAACCCAGACTTTGAACACTTCAAATTGCGCCAAGCGAGACAAAAGGAAGGGGAGTCGGTGGACGCATTCCACGCTCGACTGAGGGTGCTGGCAGACACACACCTCGTGGGCGATAGAGCCAAGGAGGAGATCAGGGCCCAGATAATATGCGGAATACGCAGCAAAAAGCTGCGGACACTCATCCTCCGCCAACCGAACATCCCGATGGCCGACATTCTGGTGCTGGCACGATCCCATGACCTATCCGACGCCCGCGCGGAGGAGATGGAGATGGCGCTCACAAGAAGCGCCGGATCAGGAGTGACAGTCAAGACAGAGCGGGCCGACGCAATACAGTCGCGTGGAGCTTCCCGCCGGCCGGCGGCAAAGAAGCCGGCAGCCCCGTGCGGGTACTGCGGATATGATGAGCACGGAGGCAGACCGTGCCCCGCGAAAGGGAAGGTGTGTGACAACTGCGGCGTGATGAACCACTTTGCGTCTGTCTGTCGCAAACGCGCCACGCAACGCGACCGGAGAGGAAGGAGGCCGGAGAAGGCCATGGTGAGACAACTATCTCAGCTGTCGCTGTCGTCTCCCACCAACCCAAGGGACAAGCAGGCACAGGCCCTGCAGGAAAACGCAACGGAGTCCGATGATGACGAAGGGGAGACGTACCTGATCTCGTTCACCAGGGCCCTCAAGAGTTCAAGGAGGCCCCAACCAAGGTGCGACATCCTAGTCGCCGGGTCCCGGATAAACGCAGTAATCGACACAGGGGCGTCAGTCACCGTAATGGGTGTGCAACAATACAATCGCCTCCGACCCAAGCCGGAACTCCGACGATCAAAAGCTCAAATTTATGCCTATGGGAGCGACACACCCCTGCCGTTGGCAGGAAAGATGACGGTGCCGGTGAAGTCAGATGACGCAGAGATAACGATTGACATACATGTAATCAACCAAGAGGCCGACACCCTCCTCAGCGGGCACGCAGCAGAAGACCTGGGGCGGATCGCATTCCTCCGGAAGGTACAAGACTCCCAAACAACTACCCTGCTGGACCAGTTTCCAGAGCTGTTCACTGGGCTGGGGAACATCCGACGACCACCAGTCAAGCTCCACATTGACCGGTCGGTCACCCCCACAGCGCTGAAGCACAGGAGGATTCCCTTCCACCTACGCCCGTTGGTAGAGGAAGAGCTGAAGAGGCTGGAAGAGCAAGGGGTCATAGAGACAGTAACCGGACCCACCCCCTGGGTATCACCCATGGTGATAGCGGAAAAACCCCGGCAACCAGGCAAGATTCGAGTGTGCATCGACATGAGGCTGCCCAACAAGGCCATCAAACGGGAGAGGCACATCACACCCACGATGGATGACATAATCGCAGACCTTAACGGAGCACGGTGGTTCTCCAAACTAGACCTCAACGCGGGGTACCACCAACTAACGCTGGACGAAGAGAGCAGGTATATTACCACATTCAGCACGCACCTGGGGCTACGCAGATACCGACGCCTCAACTTTGGCATCTCTTCAGCAGCCGAAATATTTCAGAACACCATTAGAGACATCTTGCAGGGGCTACCGGGAGTGCTAAACGTCAGTGATGACATACTAATACACGCCACAACCGTGGATGAACACTACCGACGAGTCCGGTCCACTTTGAAGAGGCTGAGGGAGTTTGGAGTCACGTTGCACAAGGAGAAGTGCCAGTTCTTCCAACAAAGCATTGAGTTCTTCGGGTACACGTTTACCAACCATGGCATTCAAGTAGATCCAAGAAAATCCCAGGCCATCAAGAACGCCCCACCACCAACTTCAGCGTCGGAAGTCCGCAGTTTCCTCGGGATGGCCACATACTGTGGGCGGTTCATCCCAAACCTGGCCACCACGGCGGAACCTCTCCGACGCCTCACGAAAGCAGAGGCCCTATGGCGCTGGGGGCAAGAGGAAGAAGACGCCTTCAATGCGATCAAGACCACGCTCCTGGACCAGGCCACCCTGGTATACTTTGATCCGACCAGAAAAACAGAACTGCTTGTCGACGCCAGCCCGGTGGGACTGGGCGCGGTCCTTACGCAAGAGCAAGAGCCAGGAACGTGGGCCACCCTGGCGTACGCCAGCAAGGCGCTCACCCCGACTGAACAGCGGTATTCTCAGATTGAACGCGAGGCACTAGCCATCCGATGGGGTTGCCGGCATTTCCACCTATATGTCTGCGGCCACCCATTCACTGTGGTGACAGACCACCAGCCTTTGGTGCCCCTATTCAGAAGGACAGCACCCCACCCCCCCCGAGGATCGAGAGGTGGGCCATTGGCCTACAGCAATACCAGATGGAGGTGACGTACCGGCCAGGTGCGAAGAACCCGGCAGACTTTCTGTCACGACACCCGGAGAAGGAGGTGACATCTTCGGGCGGGAAGGATGAAGAAGAAGAGACCGAGGCACACATCGACTTCCTAGCTGCTCTAACGTGCCCGCGGATCCTGACGATCCCAGAAATCATACGTGCTGGGGAGCACGATGCCGTGCTGGCAAGAACACGGGGAGCTCTTCAAAAAGGGTCCTGGGTTGATTTCCTGCACACCGCCAACTCGTGGGCAGAGGAGGACAAGAAGGACCTGCAGCAGATGTGGCGAGTGCGGAATGAACTAAGCATGACCCGTGATGGTGTCGTCCTGCGAGGGTCTAGGATCGTCATGCCCGCTGCACTACGCCGTCAGGCCACGGCAATTGCTCACGAAGGCCACCAAGGGACGGAGAAGATGAAGACGCGGATGAGGGCGAAGGTATGGTTCCCGGGGCTAGACGGCATGGTGGACGAAGTGGTAAGAAACTGTGCCGCGTGTCAGGTGACGAGCGGCCCGGAACCTCCGGCCCCCATCGTGACAGAGGAACCAGGAAAGTACCCGTGGGACAAGATCAGTTTAGACTTCGGGAGCCTCCCAAACGGGAAAGTGTCGCTAGTAGTCATGGACAACTTCTCGAAGTATCCCCTGGTGGAGGTTCTGCCGTCTACAGCTTTCATGTTCGTGGGACCAGCCCTGGAGAAAATGTTTGCCATGTTCGGGCGGCCCTCGGAGGTGAAGAGTGACAATGGGCCACCCTTCCAGGGTCATGAGTTCCGGGAGTTCCTTCAGAGTCAAGGAGTACAACATCGGCGAGTCACTCCCCAGTGGCCACAGGCCAACGGAGAAGTAGAGCGTTTCATGAGGACCCTGAATAAAGTCATCCGAATAGCCGGAGTAGAGCAACTAGACCCCGAGAGGGAAATCCAGCGATTCCTGGGAGAGTATCGGAGCACGCCCCACTGCTCCACCAAACAAGCCCCGTGGTCTCTTATGCTCAATGGGCCCCGCCGCGATGGGCTACCCACAGCCCCGGGGTGGGCGCCCCCGCCGTTTGAAACGGAGGAAGTCTTCCAAAGACGAGCACACCGCAACAGACAAGTAAGCCGAGCCAGGGGCAGTCAAGACCGCGACATCAGACCAGGGGACAACGTCCTCGTGAGGGACAGAAGGCCAGGAGGAAAATTCAGACCCCGGTATGAACCAGGCAGCTGGACTGTGGCACAGAGGCGGGGTACGATGGTCACAGCAGAAAGAGGGGCGGAGTCGACCACAAGGAACATCTCGTGGTTCAAACGCATTCCGGAGGCCACCGACCGCGACCCGAGGGGACTGGACGGAGCAGAGGAAGAGATCTCAACCCCAGAGTTGGGACCAGGACTGACGTCCAGTGGGGCCTGCAGCGCCCCAGAGCAGAACCATCATACCCTCACGGAAGGTGAAGCCCCGAGTAACCACCCACCCTGTTCCAGCACTCGTGCCACTGCCAGGTATAGTCTGAGAGCGAATCCCACACCCAGCAGCCGCCTTAAAGACTTTGCCTGCCACGCAAGTGAGTGACTGTTATGGACTTTAGTTTATTTTGTTGTCCAAGTTGGGGAGGGATGTTACAATTAGCGCTCTAGCGTTTCACGCTAGAGCGCGCTGTGTGATTACGCAATGCGTACGCCACGAACGTGGCGTACGCCTAAGTATAAATAATAAAGGGGCGCGGCCTGAGGGCAGTCACGCGCCGACACGAGAACCTGGTGTTGTGTCCATCATTGCCGCAGCAGCGCGAACACCGGGGGGTCCTCACCAGCGCAAGCGGCCCCCGCAACACTAATCACGGACAATTAACTCACTATCTAGTAAGTGCTATCTTTGAAACAAAATAGATATTTCATTTACTTAGTACAAAGTGGGGCAGTTAAATTTAGAAGCAACATGAAACCAGAAGGTTCTAGTACCGTGAACTGATGGCAAAAGACCACAAACAAATTTAGCGTATAGGTTTTACCTTCACAGCAGACCATGGGGCTCTATATATATATAGTGAAAAGATGCCTTAGTGCATGCAGAGGCTACATTGTCTAAGCGGTGAAGGCTGGGTTTTTTGCCTATGATGGCCAGGAGTCCATCCTATGCTAGAAATGGGACAAGTGCAACCTCTTCAGCAACTGACTCTAAGTCGCAGCGATGATGAGCCGTCACAGGCTTCTCAGTGAGGTACTGTGGGCAGGGTGAGTTCTGAAGTTCACTACTCAACAATCACCCATCAGTGCAAAAATGGATTGTCTAACCCAGTGCTTTACTTTGATAAAGAAAAGTACCTTAATACACACAGAAAACTCAATACTCCACAGGACAGGTAACTGGTGCTGTTGGGCCTGCTGCTGTGTCGATACTTCCATGTCACATGACGTGACCAGGTGACTAGGGAGGACAGCAATGGTGTGTCACGTGGAACAACTGAGCGGCCCAACTCCCGGGAGCGGGAGCTCGTAAGGAGACACGGCCAGGTTGGGCATGGCTTCTATATGAGCCGCGCCCACCAGACACACGCCGCTTGCTATACTTCCTGATATCCGCATCTCGTGGAGCAACTTTCTCTGTTTCTGTTCCCTCACCGGCATAATTCCCTGATTATTCTGTTACCTCGCCAGCATCAGTGTTGGGCATTACTCTTAAATTGCCTGCATCACTTGGGAAGCCCTTCAAAACAGAAAAAACAAAGATCTAGTTGGGCAACAACGCTTACTCTCGAACTTCGACATTTCGACCCCTATAAATGTATGTGTATGCAAAACACCACCATGGGGTCTTCATCAGGACAATGGAACAGTTGTGTTGTCCAACTAAACCTTTGGGAAAATTAAAAATAATTATAGGTCTTGATAGGGCTTTTTCATTGTTAAACACAACGCTACATAATGCATTTTTGGTCTGTGTTGTATTTGTTGCGTATAGTTTGTATTGTTGATACATGTAAAAACTACTTCGGTTACTTTTCATTTTTTGTCACCATTGTAAAAACGAATAGTTTTTTCTGTATATTGGATGTATATCATGTTCTGTAATATCTATTCTTTGGAAAACAATTATTTTTTTCTATATATTAACATTATTTAATTTAGATGTGTGCTTTATATTTGTTTGTTTATTTAAACAGTGTTGTGATTCATAGAATCATTAATTGCAGTCCTACCTCTGTGAGAACTAACATAAGAAAGATATTGATTTTTGCTGTGGCAGAACCACTGCTCATATGCAGTACCTATCCCCAGGTTCTGCACATAACTGGGCTACCCCATTGTGATTATCAATCTAAATTCATATCTCTGGCAGAGGTTTACCGCAATCCAGGGATGTGAATTTAATATCACTGCAATATTATGGTGTCTGTATTGTTTTAAGATGCATGTATAATTCTATCACTCATGCTGTTCCTGGGTGGTAACACATATGCACAACATATGAAGGTTTCTATGTTGGCTCATGTGTGTGTCTGATAATTATGTGTGTATTACTCTATTCCAGTTACATATAAATGGGAGAGTGCAGCAGCATTAAGGACCCTGTACTCCATAAAAGCCAAAGCATACAGTCACCTAGGTAATCCTCTCAGATGAATGAAGGCCTGGTATGTAAATGTAATTACTTTCTTGATATATACCTCATTTGAACAAGCAAGAACCCATACATTATTGTTCTTTTTATTTTAAGGTACAGGACCACACCACAGTATGCACAAGAGAGAGGGAGTATTAAAGTTGGGAAAGGGGAGACCAACGGGTACAGAAGCTGGTTACGTAGAAATAATGTGACCATAGAAACCATAGTGGGGAATGGTTAGACAGTGTCTTCAGTATTAAGGTTGTTCTATCCCAACTCTTTGAGGAAGGACCAAGGAAGCAGGAAGGTTCTGAAGTCCAGAAGGGAATTCCAGTGTCCGGAAACCTTGCATTGTCGCTCTCTCTCTCTCTCTCTCTCGTCATCCCTTTCCCTTTTCCCCCTGGGGCTGCAGATGTGACTGAGTTACTTCTCATTCTGCATCCATGACTGGGGAGAAGTTGGGAACTATCATCAGGACTCATCCCGCCTCTGCAGGAAAACAGGTTAGTGAGATACACTAAGCATGACAGATGCAAATGCTTCACAGACACGGTGGAAACTCTGCCTGGGATCCTGGATCGCTTCTCTTGCTTCCCTCCTCACGGGTGTCCGTCCTGGGTAGGCTAGGTAGGTTTCCCTCCTCTTCTGGGATTGAGTTCTTTTTGAGCACATATCCTGGCATAGGTGCACATTACCCTATTTTACAAGTTGATATGCTCAGTTTGCCCAGCAGTTCCCAAGTGGTATTTCTCACCACAGTGGGATCTGTCTCTCTGGAGTCTCTCAGTACATCAGCCTCTCAGTCCATCTTGATGGCTGGCAGGGACTTGCAGAACGTTTGGCTCATCCCTTCTTCTAGGTGGAGATGTATTGTGACTGCAGTAGGCTGCAGTGGAGGCCGCTACCTAGAGTATGTGCAGGTGTGCAGGGCTCTAGCGTAGGCTCAGGCCTCTGGCTAAGGACAATCCCAGTTCTGTGCTTCCAGTGAAATAGAGATGTGGGCTATACAGTTCGCTGATTTCTCTGCATAGCACTTTCTTCCTTGGCTAGAGAAAGCTCGAACCTCTAATAGTAAATAGGTCAGTAGCTCACACGTTTACATAGTGAAAGCAGACAGAGGAAATAGCTTCTCTGTACTTTTAGAAACCCTTTGGGGTGTTTTTCTTTCAAGTGGATTCACTGGGCTGGTCTCCAGACACAGCCTTTGTGAAGACTAATGCTCCACCACTGATTACATCTTTGTCAGCGAAGTGCTGGCATCCAAACTCCAAGACTTCGAAGTCAATGATAGGGATGAAAGCAACCATAGAACCTTGCATGTAATCCTGCAATTCGATTCTAAGCAATCCCTATCATTAGAATCAATTGGGGAACCAACTGGGGAAGAGCGCCACAAAGTCCTCCATAGAATTAAATGGTCAGCGAATCAAGGAGGTAAACTTCGAGCATGAATTGAGGGAAAAAAGTTTGGCATCAACCAACTCACTACAACAACACCGCTGGGACACTAAGAGGAATTATATAGTGAATTTTCTGGTTCATGATATATGCCTGACCAGACCTTTGGGTCAAATGTAATTCTCCTTTTTCCGTCGTGAAGATGGTCCAACTAACTCATGCCAACAAGACCGAAACGTCGACAAGCTAATCTATTTTCTTTAATGATTTAATTTGGCTGGAATTGTTTTCTGTTTCGTTAGATTCTTTTCTGCCTACATGATTTTTGAAATAGATGTCATCACAAATGACTTGAAGGTCACAATGTCTATATATGGTGTGTTTACCTCTGTCACTGTGTATTTGTTATTATAATCTGTACCCCCCGTTTTGTTCACTTTCATTAAATGCACATAAATTGAGAAATGTACACCCGTTTTCTCAAATTTTTCTCGATATATTAAGTTAGATTTAAATGAGCAAAGTGATGCCTCTGTAATTCGGCACAGACCAAAGAGATCAATGGGGCAGAAAGGGTCTGGATTAACTACATTAAGCAGTTATACACAATGGACCTGGCTGCAGTAAGAACACCTCTTCCACCCCAAACCACCCCAGATCCTTGGGCTCAAGAGGCATCTCCATCACAGAAGACAGTAACAGCCACCATCAAGAAAATGGGGAATGATGGGGCTTCAGGGCCGAATGGGATTCCTGCCTCCGGTTTAAAAGCGCACAAGACTTCTGGCTCAGAATTCTGATGCCACTTTTTAACCATGCTTTTGTTGCCGCAACCACACTGATCTCCTGAAGGTGGGGAAGGGGATGGGGGTGAGGGAGCGGGGGGAGGTGGGGATCAATCCTCTTCCCAATTCATAACAAGCATTGGCATAGCCAATAGGTCTCGCCTTTGGGAACTTTTAAGTGGTTAGCCAGAGATATTGACTTTGTCTATGTCTTTAAGCTGTGCCGTACAGAAGTCTGCAGCATGCTGAAAAGTTATAATAATGAAGTGTCAGAAGCATTTTTGTTACCGTAGATACGACCAAAAAAGCATTATGCACAACTGAACGACCATATTAAAAAAATATTAAAAATAATGTCTTGTGTTTTTTTGTCCTTTCAATGCTGGCAACTTGTATCTACCTACCCCAATGATTGCTTGTTGTGTTTTTTGTTATGGGTGGGCATAAATAACAGGTGGGTGAAGGTCAGTCAGTCAGTCAGTCAGTTAGTGAGAGTGAGTGAGTCAGTCAGTCAGTCAGTCAGTGAGAGATTGAGTCAGCCAGTCAGTGAGAGTGAGAGAGTCAGTCAGTCAGTGAGAGAGTGAGAGTCAGTCAATCAGTCAGTCAGTAAGAGAGTGAGAGTCAGTGAGAGAGTCAGTCAGTGAGAGAGTCAGTCAGTGAGAGTGAGAGAGCCAGTCAGTCAGTGAGAGTGAGAGAGTCAATCTGTCAGTGGGAGTGAGAGAGTCAGTCAGTCAGTGGGAGTGAGAGAGTTAGTCATTGGGAGTGAGATAGTCAGTCAGTCAGTGAGAGAGTCAGTCAGTGAGAGTGAAAGTCAGTGAGAGTCTGTCAGTGAGAGGGTCAGTGAGAGTTTGTCAGTGAGAGAGAGTCAGTGAGAGTCTGTCAGTAAGAGAGAGTCTGTCAGTGAGAGAGAGTCAGTCAGTGAGCGAGAGTGAGTCAGTGAGAGTGAGTCAGTGAGAGTCTGTCAGTGAGAATGAGTCAGTGAGAGTCTGTCTGTCAGTGAGAGTCTGTCAGTGAGAGTCTGACAGTGACAGTGAGTCAGTCAGTCTGTCAGTGAGAGTGAGTCAGTCGGTCTGTCAGTGATAGTGAGTCAGTCAGTCTGTCAGTGAGAGTGAGTCAGTCAGTCAGTGAGAGAGAGTGGGAGAGTGTCAGTGAGAGTGTCTGTCAGTGAGTGAGTCTGTCAGTGTTTGCTACATGTGCGGGGGAGGCCTCATTTCTGTTTTGTATGGCTCATCAAATTAAACATGCAAATGAAATTAATTTATAGAGAGCAACACATGCTCTGAAAAGAGCTGCAAGGAGATAAGACCCTGATTGTATCAGAAAAGCCCAACAAGAAAGAAATCTATAAATTGTGAGTAAACAGCCACAGTTTGTCAGAAAAAGTGAACGATTAGAGGTCCTGGGAAGTGAGATAAGCAAGTTATTCCATAGCCTAGCACCGACCATTGCTAAGGAATAGCCACCATGCCTAGTACCGCGAAACCTGGAGGATTGGAGGGCAAAATAATTCACCAACCTTAAAGATCTAGTAGGAATGTAAAAAGGAAAATAACGATTTTGGAGGGTGATGGGACCTTGTTTAAAAACTGCCCTGTGAACGTTAGATACAATTTTGAATTGAATCCTTTTTGTTACATTTAGTCTGGCTGACACTGAACAGCGTCTGTGAATATTATTATATATACTATACAGCTAATCAACTCAGTAAATAGACAACGTAATCAGGACATAAACATTACCACAATAAAACTGAAAAGAACGAATTGAATTTTAATGTAAGTTATTTGCATAATTGTTGGTCGTCTTGAAAACCTGTCTCGATGTTTCAAATAGGTGGGTGGCAGAGCACCGATCTGCTTGGATATATATATATATATATATATATATATATATATATATATATATATATATATATATATATATATATATATCCAAGTAACGAAGGTGCTCCTGCTGGATTACGGGGACCCTTGGAGGTTGGCATACATTCCGGCGGAGCCAGCCGGCGACAATATCCAATTCCAAACCACAATGAAGTATGCTCTCAGTAAAGGAAGACGAAACCCTCAATGAAATGTGCAGGTCAGGTTTAATTCACACAACGCCTTTCGGCACGCAGCCTTGTTCACGTGTGAAAACAAATGAAACCAACAGTCTTACATCTCATAATGGTCAAATGAACAGCAAAATAGGACTAACTCCGCCAAACAGACCTAGACACAGCCGAAATCGGCGGCCATCTTAAGCTGTACATGAACCTAAATGGGTAAATAAGTAACCACAGTAAGTATAATGTCATGGAACTGGGCAGAGAAGAGAAGTAGAATAATTCCTACTAACTAAATCCCAAGGTACATTTGTATGCAATTATAAAATGCAAATTGTGTCGCAAAAATATGCTGCTGTCCATCTCAGAAGGTGCAAAGTGGTGATCTGAAAGAAACACGTTAGTTAGATTCCTCACCTTAGAATATCCCCAGGCGTCAGACTGGATCCGGAAGATTTTTCGTCAGCAATACCCCTTGCGCGTCGCTAGGCGTCGTCTGCGGCTCCGCGTCCGTCGTCGGCGTCGTGCGCCGGGATGACGTCGTCGGAGTACTTAGACGCCGCCCTCGCGCGCTGACGTCAGTTCTTCTTTTTTCCGCGCCAGTAAGCGCAGATCCGGGAGAGCTACCCCTTTTAGTCTTTTTTGACTAAATCTTTTTGATCATTTTTGATCCTTGTCTGTCGACATCTGGTGCCGGTAGGATGCCTGGGTTCAAGGCTTGTGAAGATTGTCATCGACTGATGTCGGTGACCGATCACCACCGCCGGTGCCTCTACTGCTTAGGCCTCGACCACGACGCGGAGTCGTGCAACGACTGTCAGGCCCTGACTTCGAAGGCTAGGCGGGAGCGGTCCCGCAAGCTTCTGGAGCTTCGCCACTCGGCTCCGCGTCGTGCGCGATCCCGGTCCAGGAGGAGGTCCAAGGATCGCTCGCGGAGCCCTAGCCGACGCCACCATCGCTCGTCGGGCTCCAAGTCGTCGGGTAAGTCCAAACACTCTAAGAAGTCGAAGCGGCGACATCGCTCTTCGGACTCCCCTCGCCGGTCGCGCGACTCGGCCGAGGGTCCAAGTGGTTCCACCCCCGCGGCTCCGGCGGAGCCGCAGGTGCCGCGTCCGCCCCCATACCTTCCGGTCCCTGGGGCTGACGCGGCGCCGGCGGAGATCAGTGCCTTCCTCTCGGCCATGAGGAGCCTGGCCCCGCCGTCGACGCCCGCTGGCGCGCCTTCGGGCCCCGCGGACTCGACTGGGCGACCTCGCGTGCCGGCGGCTCCGGCCCCGGCGCCGTCGACGACTCCGGTCTCGACGCCGCAGGTCCCCGCGGGGCCCTTGCCTGGGCCCCAGTCGACGCCGGTTGACCTTGTCACTCCTCCACCGGCGCCGACGCCTGAACCACCGACGCCGTCACCGGCGCCACCGACGCCGACGCCTGTGACGCCGACGCCCCGGTTTAGCCCTCATCCGGACCCGACGCCGGCACGGCGTCCGCCGACGCCGCATCCGACGCCGCTTGAGTCCTACCATCTCTACAGTCCGGTTCCGATCATTCCTCCTGTTTATCAGGAATCGGAAGAAGGGGGCGACTGGGAGGGGTTCGAGGACCCTCTGGCTGTTCAGTCACAGCTTTCTCAGGACTGGGCAGATGAACTGGGGGAGGCCAGCGGACTGGACACCTCGCCAGACGCTGGATTCACTTCTCCTCCGACCGTGGCTTCGGAGGAGGGTGCAGCATTTTCTGTGGTGCTGCGCAAGGCGGCTGAGGCCCTTGGGCTCGAGTTGCCTGCCGTGGCTGTGAGGACCAACATCCTCACTGAGGTGCTTCAAACCTCAGCAAGCTCCACTGAGCCTCTGCTGCCGTTCAACGAGGCCCTCACTGACGTTCTGCAGGGCACCTGGTCCAAGCCCTCCACAGTTCCTCCTGTGGATAGGAACGTTGCCAGGCGCCACCGCCCTGCTCCGGGCGACCCCAGTTTCCTGTCCCAACACCCCACCCCCGAGAGTCTGGTTATCCAGGCCTCTACTTCCCAATCCTCCTTCCCGACCGCTCCGCCGGACCGGGATTCCAAGAGACTCGAGCAGTTTGGCAAGAAACTGTTCTCGTCCCTTAGTTTGGGCCTGCGGTCCTTAAATACCGCCTGTCTCTTGGACCGTTATTCCCATTCCCTGTGGGATACGGTGGAGGACGTGCTGCCCCTGTGTCCGGAGGAGGTCCGGACGCGTCTTACCCAGGCTTTGGCCGATGGGAGGGATGCGGCACGGCACGCCATACGATGTGGGCTTGACACCACGGACTCGCTAGGTCGGGCGATTTCCACCACGGTGGCGCTCCGCCGCCACGCCTGGATGCGGTCCACGTCATTTTCCGGGGATGTCCAGAACACCCTCATGGACATGCCCTTTGATGGCACTCGCCTGTTTGGTGAGAAGGCGGACAGTGCGCTGAACCGTTTTAAGGACTCCCGGGCTACGGCCAAGTCCTTGGGCCTCTCGGCTCCGCGGGCGCACACCTCCGCTTTTCGCCCCTTTCGTGGCCAAGGAAGGGGCGCCTCCTCCCGTCCGCAAAGCCACCAGCCGCAGAACCAACCTGCGCGCGGTCGCGGACGTGGCTTCCGCCGTGGCGGAAATGGAGGCCGACGTGGTCAGCCCACATCCACCCCGGCAGCATCCGCCTCAAAGCCTTCCTAGTCCGAGCTTTCAGGCCCATACCACGCCAGTGGGCGGCAGAGTTCGCCATCACCTGCTCCACTGGCGGTCCATAACATCGGACAGGTGGGTGCTGCAAATCGTCCGAAGGGGCTACTCCCTCCCCTTCGAGACGACCCCTCCAGCCATGCCACCGCAGCACCACCGTATCTCGGGGGATCATTTGGATCTTCTCCGCGAGGAAGTTTCGGCTCTCTTGGCCAAGGGGGCCGTCGAGCGCGTTCCGAGTCCAGAAGTAGGTCGTGGTTGTTATTCCCACTACTTTCTGGTTCCCAAGAAGGGCAAGGGGGGCCTGCGCCCTATCTTGGACCTCCGGAACGTCAATGCCTTCCTCCGAAAGGAGAGGTTCAAGATGCTCACGTTGGCTCAGGTTTTAGCTGCCCTAGACCCTGGAGACTGGATGGTAGCGTTGGACTTGCAGGACGCATATTTCCATATCCCCGTCCTGCCGGCCCACCGGCGTTACCTGCGGTTCACGGTGGGCCAAGAGCACTTTCAGTTTACCGTGCTCCCCTTCGGCCTCACCAGTGCCCCTCGGGTGTTCACGAAAGTGATGGCGGTGGTCGCAGCTCATCTGCGCAGATCAGGGGTCCCAGTCTTCCCCTATCTCGACGACTGGTTGTTGAAGGCGGGCTCGCCCCAGGCAGTCGTCTCCCACCTCCAGACTACGGCGGATCTCCTGCATTTGCTGGGGTTTTCCATCAACGTGCCGAAGTCACACTTGAGCCCCTCTCAGAAGCTCCTCTTCATCGGAGCGGTTCTCGATTCGGCGCAGTTCCGGGTCCATCCTCCGGAACAGCGGGTCCGGGATATACAGGCCCTGATTCCCATCTTTCGGCCTCTATCCCGGGTTTCGGTCAGGCTAGTGTTGCGGCTTCTGGGGCTGATGGCCTCCTGCATCCTACTAGTGCATCACGCCAGGCGGCGCATGCGGGCTCTGCAGTGGGACCTGAAGTTTCAGTGGGCCCAGCATCACGGCAACCTGTCCGACCATGTCTTGATCTCGGAGGGTACTGCACAGCAGTTGCAGTGGTGGCTCACGGACCGCGAGTGGGTCAAGGGCAAGAGCCTCTCCCTTCCCCAACCGGAGCATGTCGTAGTGACGGATGCGTCCCTCCTGGGATGGGGTGGCCATATGGGAGAGGCGGAGATCAGAGGCCTCTGGTCTCCGGCGGAGTCTCGTCTCCACATCAACCTGTTGGAGTTGAGAGCGATCCGGCTTGCACTGAAAGCCTTCCTTCCCTCTGTCAGGGGAAGTGTCGTGCAGGTGTTCACGGACAACACCACCGCCATGTGGTACTGCAACAAACAGGGCGGGGTGGGGTCGTGGACCCTTTGTCAGGAGGCTCTGCACCTCTGGACATGGCTGGAACACCAGGGCGTCACCCTGGTGGTTCAACATCTGGCGGGCTCTCTGAACGCCAGAGCAGACGAACTCAGCCGCCGGTGCATGATGGATCACGAATGGCGTCTGAACTCCGAAGTGGTGCAAGGCCTCTTTCAGCAGTGGGGAGAGCCTTGGTTAGATCTATTCGCCACCGAAGAGAACGCGCAATGTCGGCAGTTCTGCGCGTTGGAATTTCCAAGGCGGCACTCGCTCGGCGACGCTTTTCGTCACGAGTGGAGTTGCGGTCTGTTGTACGCCTTTCCGCCTATACCACTTCTGCCCAGAGTGCTGAAGAAGATCAGGCGCGACCGGGCCCAAGTCATCTTGGTGGCTCCGGATTGGGCACGAAGATACTGGTATCCCGAGCTACTCAGTCTGTTGACCGATCCCCCGATACGTCTGCCCCTTCGGGAGGATCTTCTGTCGCAGCAGCAGGGGACGGTCCTCCACCCGAACCTGTCCAGCCTCCACCTCCATGCGTGGAGATTGAGCGGCGGCAGTTGATGCCATTTGACTTGCCTCCTGAAGTCTGTGATATCATTCTGGCAGCCAGGCGTCCCTCCACAAAGTCGGTATACGCCTGCCGGTGGAACAAATTTGTGGCATGGTGCACAGCAAAGGCTGTGGATCCCCTTTCCGCCCCTCTTTCTGAGGTTCTCCTCTTCCTTCTTTCTCTGGCCCGGCAGGGCTCTGCCCTGGGCACCCTGAAAGGTTATCTTGCTGCCATCTCCGCCTTCTTGCGGCTTCCTGATCAGCCTTCTCTTTTCAAGTCCCCTGTGGTTACACGCTTTCTCAAAGGCATTACACACACGTTCCCTCCTGTCCCTTTTGTAATGCCTCAGTGGGACTTGAATCTGGTTTTGACATTCCTGATGTGCGCTCCCTTCGAGCCTCTTCACAATTGCCCTCTTCGTCTTCTAACTCTAAAGACTGCTTTTCTGGTAGCCATCACCTCGGCTAGACGGGTGAGTGAGCTCCAGGCTTTATCTTCAAAGCCTCCTTTTCTATCTGTTCATCCGGACAAGGTTGTCCTTCGGCCTCGTCCCTCCTTTCTTCCTAAAGTGGTGACTCCATTTCACCTTGGGCAGTCTGTCACCTTGCCCACCTTCTTTCCGCCTCCGCATCCTTCCAAAGAGGAAGAGAGGCTCCACCGTCTGGACCCAAAACGTGCGCTCTCCTTTTATCTGGACCGCACCAAACAGTTCCGGGTGGACGACCAGCTTTTTGTTGGGTACGTGGGCGCTAAGAAGGGGAAGGCTGTGCACAAACGAACCATCTCTCGGTGGGTCGTTTTGTGTATAAAAATCTGCTATTCCTTGGCTAAAAAGGACCCTCCTGTTGGGCTGCGCGCCCATTCTACTCGGGCCACAGCGGCTACTACTGCTTTGGGACGGGGTGTCCCTTTGCAGGACATCTGTCAGGCGGCAACGTGGGCTTCGCTACACACGTTTGCCAGGCATTATTGCCTTGACAGCCAAGTCCGGAGGGATGGCTTCTTTGGCCGTTCTGTCCTCCAGGACTTTCTGGTGTGATCTTGGTTCGCAGACCCACCACCGGGGATGGTATTGCTTGGGTATCTATTCTAAGGTGAGGAATCTAACTAACGTGTTTCTTTCAGATGAACAAGTTACTAACCTTCGGTAACGATGTATCTGTAAGAAACATTAGTTAGTTAGATTCCTCACCGACCCACCCATCCTCCCCGTTCTGCGAACTGACATCTAGGGTTAAGGTTGTCCTTTCAGGCCCCTAGATTTTATTTTTGGCACCAGTGTCGGTCTTTGCATGGCTCTGCGTTCCTGGCGCGGAAGGCTATGTACAAGAACTGACGTCAGCGCGCGAGGGCGGCGTCTAAGTACTCCGACGACGTCATCCCGGCGCACGACGCCGACGACGGACGCGGAGCCGCAGACGACGCCTAGCGACGCGCAAGGGGTATTGCTGACGAAAAATCTTCCGGATCCAGTCTGACGCCTGGGGATATTCTAAGGTGAGGAATCTAACTAACTAATGTTTCTTACAGATACATCGTTACCGAAGGTTAGTAACTTGTTCATTAAGTGGTGACACAGTGTTATAGCAAGTGCAGGAATCCAAAACGAATGTAAGCCAGTCCGCCTACTGATGATTAACACAAAACCATGTGGGAATGGGATGTGAATGCAGAAAACATATTAATGTATATGTTCTGCATTAATTTTCACAAAAATAGAAGTGAAGGAGGCAGGATCTATGGAGCAGTCCGTGCGATAATCTTGCCCAAGTGGGCAACGAACTTTAACTATGGTAATGTTGGATTCACATTATAAAAATATCAAAACAATCACTAAGAGTAACAAATAAGAAAGCTGTCGGTAAGGATACAAGTTGTGAGACTCATGGATAGTGCAGGTGAAATCAAAGGGAAAAGGGTAGGATGCCCGTGCAGGTGCTGTCAAGTGATGGGGCCCCTTCCTTCTCTCCTGTAAGAGATACAGATAAAATCTGGATTAAAAACATGAACAGTGGAATGAAAATTTCATTCTAACAAGGAGGCTGACAGAAGAAGAGATGGCAGCAAAAAATGTATATAAACAAAATTATGAAGTAGTTAAATCACATACAGCATACATTTTCCTACAACAGAACAATAACATTTCGAATATTAGCAGTCAGTTTTGAGATGTATTGACATTTCCTCATCCATGTTAAGACCTCCAGGGGTCTTTGTTTGGAACTCTATAATGTACCTGGATTCTTTTTGTCTTAGGGCCAATACCCTATCCCCCCCACGAGGGTTCTTAGGTATGTGTTCCAGAATTAGGTAACTCATTTCTCCTACATTAGAATAATGACGATCATAGAAATGGCGCGCTACGGGATATTTGGGATCATTATTAGTGATCGCCCTTTGGTGTTCCAATATCCTCTTTTTGGCTGCACAAGTAGTACTGCCAATGTACCAAAGATTGCATGTACACATAATGGCATAAATCACAAAATTGGTGCTGCATGTTAGAAATTGAAAGATCTTTTTAGTCACCCCTCGGTATTCTAATGCTGCTTTGTATTTGCTGTATTTACAGGCTTTGCAGTGGCCACATGGGTAGAAGCCTATCAATCCATGATCTGTAGTAGTGGGGAAATTAGTGATATCGTTTCTGACAACCCAATCACGAATGTTCTTATCTCTTCTGTACGTGATGACGGGTCTGTCAGTAATGAGATCTCCTAGTGTGTTGTCTGCCTTGAGAATATCCCAGTGTTTGGAAACTATGTGCTTTATTTTGTGAGAGTCTGTGTTGTAAGTCAGGATGAGGCGGGTCCCCGCTTCTCCTTGTTCTTCCTCCACTGCACTGGTGTCTTGTGGAGTCTCCTTGCATTCTACTTTGTCTGCCCTGTCTCTGGCTTTGTTGAGGACCCAGCGTGGGTAACCTCGATTTAGAAACCTGGCAGTGATGTTGTCTCTTTCCTCAAAATAAGAAGTAATGTTGTTACAGTTACGTTTGGCCCTCAGTAGCTCCCCATAGGGGATACTCCACTTGAGAGCCTCAGGATGGCTACTGAGGGCATGGAGCACACTGTTGCCCGCAGTGGCTTTGCGGAACAGGGCGGTGACTACCTTCCCCTGTTCAATTTTGAGGCTAACATCTAAGAACTCTGCCTTATGGGCATCGATGTTCCCGGATAGAACAATGTTGTGTTCATTCTCATTGAGAGTTTCAACAAAGATCTCAGCTTCTTGTTTATTGCCATTCCAGACAATGAACAAGTCATCTATGTAGCGACGCCACATGATGACTTTGGAACATCGATGCCCATAAGGCATCAGTAGCCATCCTGAGGCTCTCAAGTGGAGTATCCCCTATGGGGAGCTACTGAGGGCCAAACGTAACTGTAACAACATTACTTCTTATTTTGAGGAAAGAGACAACATCACTGCCAGGTTTCTAAATCGAGGTTACCCACGCTGGCTCCTCAACAAAGCCAGAGACAGGGCAGACAAAGTAGAACGCAAGGAGACTCTACAAGACACCAGTGCAGTGGAGGAAGAACAAGGTGAAGCGGGGACCCGCCTCATCCTGACTTACAACACAGACTCTCACAAAATAAAGCACATAGTTTCCAAACACTGGGATATTCTCAAGGCAGACAACACACTAGGAGATCTCATTACTGACAGACCCGTCATCACGTACAGAAGAGATAAGAACATTCGTGATTGGGTGGTCAGAAACGATATCACTAATTTCCCCACTACTACAGATCATGGATTGATAGGCTTCTACCCATGTGGCCACTGCAAAGCCTGTAAATACAGCAAATACAAAGCAGCATTAGAATACCGAGGGGTGACTAAAAAGATCTCTCAATTTCTAACATGCAGCACCAATTTTGTGATTTATGCCATTATGTGTACATGCAATCTTTGGTACATTGGCAGTACTACTTGTGCAGCCAAAAAGAGGATATTGGAACACCAAAGGGCGATCACTAATAATGATCCCAAATATCCCGTAGCGCGCCATTTCTATGATCGTCATTACTCTAATGTAGGAGAAATGAGTTACCTAATTCTGGAACACATACCTAAGAACCCTCGTGGGGGGGATAGGGTATTGGCCCTAAGACAAAAAGAATCCAGGTACATTATAGAGTTCCAAACAAAGACCCCTGGAGGTCTTAACATGGATGAGGAAATGTCAATACATCTCAAAACTGACTGCTAATATTCGAAATGTTATTGTTCTGTTGTAGGAAAATGTATGCTGTATGTGATTTAACTACTTCATAATTTTGTTTATATACATTTTTTGCTGCCATCTCTTCTTCTGTCAGCCTCCTCGTTAGAATGAAATTTTCATTCCACTGTTCATGTTTTTAATCCAGATTTTATCTGTATCTCTTACAGGAGAGAAGGAAGGGGCCCCATCACTTGACAGCACCTGCACGGGCATCCTACCCTTTTCCCTTTGATTTCACCTGCACTATCCATGAGTCTCACAACTTGTATCCTTACCGACAGCTTTCTTATTTGTTACTCTTAGTGATTGTTTTGATATTTTTATAATGTGAATCCAACATTACCATAGTTAAAGTTCGTTGCCCACTTGGGCAAGATTATCGCACGGACTGCTCCATAGATCCTGCCTCCTTCACTTCTATTTTTGTGAAAATTAATGCAGAACATATACATTAATACGTTTTCTGCATTCACATCCCATTCCCACATGGTTTTGTGTTAATCATCAGTAGGCGGACTGGCTTACATTCGTTTTGGATTCCTGCACTTGCTATAACACTGTGTCACCACTTAATCACCACTTTGCACCTTCTGAGATGGACAGCAGCATATTTTTGCGACACAATTTGCATTTTATAATTGCATACAAATGTACCTTGGGATTTAGTTAGTAGGAATTATTCTACTTCTCTTCTCTGCCCAGTTCCATGACATTATACTTACTGTGGTTACTTATTTACCCATTTAGGTTCATGTACAGCTTAAGATGGCCGCCGATTTCGGCTGTGTCTAGGTCTGTTTGGCGGAGTTAGTCCTATTTTGCTGTTCATTTGACCATTATGAGATGTAAGACTGTTGGTTTCATTTGTTTTCACACGTGAACAAGGCTGCGTGCCGAAACGCGTTGTGTGAATTAAACCTGACCTGCACATTTCATTGAGGGTTTCGTCTTCCTTTACTGAGAGCATACTTCATTGTGGTTTGGAATTGGATATATATATATATATATATATATATATATATATATATATATATATATATATATATTTATGCTACTTATGGATGTCATAGTGCATTTACAGTACAACAATAACATTGATTGATGCCACTTACACATGTAAATAAATCCTTCGGGCAGCACCTTTACTTTCCCCAGTTACATGAGTAAGTAGCTCCTCCATTGCCGTATTTTTCTTTACTTTCTAGGGTTTGTAGTTTTGATTTTATAACTGGACAAACAAGACACCAAATCCAAGAATACAGTGGAAAAACCTGGAATTTCTTTGCTACTTATGCTTGGGCCTTGGAAATTCAAGAGCTCTGTTCCTATGATGACTTGGGTCATAATAAGTGGCAGTATTAAAGTTCCTGTATTATACTATACAAGCTGCGTCTCCCTGCACAAACGGTGCTACTTGTGGTGCAGGGAATGATGCAGCTTAGCATTACGTTCTCCAGACCGTATGCACTGGCCATTGTCCACGCCCAGTGCAGTGATTTGCTGTACATGTGGTTGCACACAGGCCCAAAGGGGACCCAATATCAGAAGACTGATAAAACATTCTTCAAAAAGAAGGCTGACCTTGATGTTGATAAAAGTGCAGGCACTCGTTATCGCAGAGTATATGTTTGCTACTGAGAAGTCTTAGTACTCGCCCATTAAAAGTGTTATAATCTGTTGGCACTCCCCTTTCAAATTAAAGAATCGAAGGTAGTTAGTACCTCAAAGCATCTACCCATTTAATGCACTTTGGTAATCCCTTGAGCCTAATTTTAGGCTCCAAATGAAGATTTGCAATCTGTGAGCCTTGTTACTGGTGACTGATGTTTGGGGTGATGTTTCTTAAACTCAAGCTACTGGGTGTGGGAATTTATCAAGTGTGATACATTGCACCTGTTAGAAATCTTTGGATGACTAATGGGCGGATGTATAATTTTTCTGTAATTATTTGGAATTTTTCTTGAGGTAAATTTCGGCAGATTTGATCAGCCGAAATCTACTTGGGGAAACTTGAATGGGTACAGTGTTAGCAGCAAAACGTATATATTTCCAGAACGTGCGGTAAAAGGCATACCCAGGCAGGAGAGTAGGACAGAAGGAAGAGAGGCGCCTAACTGCACGGCCAGATGGCATTGTAAAAATACATCTGGGTACCCAGAACAGAGCACGGCTCTCGCAGCTCATGCACACCCGATGGCCTGCTAACAGGATTGGCAAGGTAATGAATTTGGTTTAATGGTGGACACAATTGGGAACCCCTTCAACAAAGGATGAAAGGTATGAGAGGCTTTGGAAGTCCTTATGAACATTTGATCGTCTCAAAGTGATACCTAGTAATGAATAAACTTTAAATACGTGGCCACCTGAGAGCGAGCACCGTGATTTGTGTGAACGTGAAAAAAGCGCATCACAACGCAGTCTGCTTGGTTGTATATGAATTGAAACCGGGCGTAGTTGGTACTTTGCTGACAGTCCGGGTGGCCGGAGTGCACAAGTTATTAGGCTTACTCTGTAATCTGTCGCTCCGGTTAAAATAAACACCGGAGTGGGCGATACCAATGACACTATTGAGGGGTGTGGAGGGGACATCACCCAGGTGCTGAAGAGCCGGTTACGCGCAAACTATGCCCTCAATGCTGCCTCCTTGTCCCTCCTGAAAGATGTGCATTGACAGGCCAACACGGTGGCGCACTGCACGCAGAGCTCCGTCTGCAATCTGTATCCATTGGAGAAGATGGGCATCCTGCCTTGGCAATAAAGTGCTTTTGTCTTCACCGCAGTGAAGAGGGAACTGCTGACAGAGCTGTAATGTATGCAGTGGAGCACAGCTGGACCAAGCAGTGTCGGGACGTGCCCCGCAGGAATCTCCTCCGCACAGGCCTTCGCTTCAGCTGCACGTCCTCCCAGCAAGCCTTTGAACAAAAAACTTTTTTTTTTTAAATACGGCCTAAGACACAAAGAGAGGAGTCCTGCCCAGCTTTCTACTTAAGGCAGCGCTGGTGTCTGTATCAGCTCTAAAGGCAGAGGTCAGGAGTTGGTTTGAATCCTCTTTGGGTGTTCCCCACCTTCTCTGACAGGAATAATCACTGACAGAAACAAGCTTGCGCTCCTCGCGCTGAAAGGAGGCAGCAGGGGGAGGGGAGAAAGGAGGGGGCCTGTGCCTGTTTCCCTTGCGGGAGCGAGCAGGAACCATATGTTTGTAATTAACACATGGTTTGAAAGCTCGCTCCCGCAAGGGAATTACCTGTCATGCACACGTTGCCATTGGAAGCAATGCAATGCGTGCACGTTTTTTCCCGCAAAGCTGTGCCAATGGATAAAGGTATTTTACCTATGCAGCGTAGGCGAGACCTAAAAATGCTGACTGCTCCAATTCGGAAAACTACCGGCCCATCGCCCTTCTCAATACTGAAGGTAAAGCCCACACCTTTATCCTTTTAGACGATCTGGAAACCTGGGCCACAGAAAAAAGACTCCCTCTTTTATACCAATCTGTATTCAGGCCTGGCTTTTCAACAATGGACAACATCATAGCTGACGCCCCTATCCAATCATGCTGTAAGGTGCAAGCAACTCCCCCCTGTTCTGCTGCTTTGTCGACTTCAGCGCTGCTATTGATAAAGGGGTTTGGGGCAGGCTATGGAGAAGGTTAACAGCATGGGTAATCCCGTCCCTGCTCTTTAAGGCAATAATATCACTATACCAGGAGTCTTGGGTCTGGGTAAAAACAAGCCCCACCACAGCCACTGCTAGGGTGCCTACCAACAACGGGCTCAAACAGGGCTGCGTGCTGGCCCTCCTTCCTTTTAATCTTCAATCATCAGACCTGGGCACTGGTTTGGAAGGGTCTAGCCTAATTACACCAAGGCTGGGCAGAATGTGCCTTCCCATCTTGCAGAATGCAGATGACACTGCAATCATGGACCCCTCCATCGTTACAACCAAGAGAACAATCTCCAAATGAACCAGGGAAGAGGCAAGTTCATCATTTTCGGCAAATATCTACACAAAAAACAAATTCACTGACGGCTCGGAGACTTACAAATCACGACATCTTCAGGCTATGATTACCTTGGTGTCTGGTTCACAGAAGGGACCAAACTGGCAGCCTATCTAAGGCACCACAGAAATAAGTACACCTGTGTCCTCCATAACGTGAAACGCCTATGCAATCACCTACAGAGCCCAACTGCTGATCCAATGCTGACAGTCCTGAGAGCAAAATTGGTTCTGGCTCTTAATTATGGCCATTTAGCCTTTCCCGGTGCCCTTAACACACTTCTTAAGAACTCCCAGATCACCAGATATAAGAAAACCCTACTTGCTCCCCAGCAGGATAAAAAACAAGGCTGAGACGAGAGTTGGGTCTTAGGTGCCCAGACCTGGTGTGTTAGGGGCACCTAATAAAATACTACCTTAGGATGCTGCAGGCCCCGGGGGAAAGCCTTGACTAGGAGGCAAGATGGCGGCCAGTACTCTGGTCGAGTGAGCTGGTTCTTGGCGTTTTCTCACCCCCGACGACCTGCTATTCTTGCTCTTTATGTAAAGCACGGGGCAATAATTTGAGATGCTTTGGTGGATTAGTTACTATTACCGCAAGCCACGGCAGCAGACTTTGATAACGCGACTTACATCGGCGGCCGGCTCGTTGCCTGCGCTTGGTTCTCGCCACTTTGGATTTTGCTACATCGGCGGCAGCGGCGTGGCGATGCCTCCGAAGGTGAAGAACCCGCCTCGGGTCTCGGCCAAGTCTGTGACTCCGGCAGCAGCGGCATCAATGGCGGCAGAGGCGATGTCTGTGTCAGCGCCATCGGCGGAGCTCCTTAAGCGAGGCCAGGTGAGCAGCAGAGCAGGAAAAACATTGAAACTAACATCGCCTCCAGTGCCGGCAATGTTCAAGACCCGGGCGGCCGCAAATGTAAACAAGAGCTTACAGGGCTCCTTTGCCAGCGAATCTTCCTCTCTTTCTTCCGTTTCCCCTACGGACACTGCAAGCCCTTCGGGAGGTAAGGTGGATATTGCCTTTGTGAAAACCCCCTCTGTAGCTCCGCTTGGAAGTACTGCGGGTGGGGCGACGCCGGCACTGTCTTCGGGGGATACAGCGGAAGGTTTCCGGAGTACAAAATCAGCGCTGTCTCTGGATGTGCAGTCAAAAGGAATGCTGGGAGATGTAGTCCCGCCAGGTTTCTCATCCATTACACAGCCAGCAGAGGCAGTCCATTCACCCCATACAATTATCTTACAAGCTTCTTTACCTTCTGTGCCTCTGAATAACGATGGTGATACCGACGGAGATAATTTCTACTCTTTGTCTGACCATATGGGGTCCTCTGCTGATGATGATGGGTTAGATAAGGTTTGGTCTGATGATGAGGATGATGTGAGCAGCGAGGCGGGCGATTGGCGTACCAATGATGTTTTGAATCCAACTGACCCCTCGAACGCCCCCTCTACAGTTCGTAGGTACCTCAGGATCTTGGAACAGATGATGGTTCCCTAGCCTGGGACTATTCTTTTTCTGCACAGCCGGGCTTGAATGCTAACTCTAAAGATGTGGCCGTTAATGATTCTGACCCCAAGATGGACCCTACTACTGGTGCTATGACATTAGCCATAATTTATCAAACGATAATGGCGCATCGTGAGGAGACACAACAGGAGAGTGCCAGAGCACAGGGGGCATGTCGCAGGGTTCAGAATTCACTTCGAAGAGTGATTAAAACCTGCACAGACATAGCATCTAGGGTCGCAGAAGCTGAGACCCCGTGCTATTTTAATCTGTCTGCACAACTTCTTAGCCAGAGAAAGGATCTATGATTTAGCCAGGCCAGATAGGCAATGGTCAGGGAAGGGCTGTCATTTTTTTGTAAGGCCGGACTTCTGTCCAGCTACTGTTGAACAGAGGTGGCTGCTCCGTCAACTTATTGCTCCTTTCCAGTCTAAAGGGGCACAGGTTTTTTTACTCTTCCCTGCCAAGCTTAAAGTTGTCCATCAGGCTCCGACGAAATTCTTTGAGTCTGAAATCTTGGCTAAAACATTTTTTGATTCAATTTAGTAAGCAGATGTAGTCTGGATTTAAGTTTCCTTTTTCTAGAATCTTTATTAATGTAAGCTCTTCTGCGGGGCAATCCCTAATGGTCGGGTCGATGCTGTTTTCAGTTCACTGTGATATGAAAGGTTTTTCTATCTCAGCCTCTTCCCCCAGGGTACGCCCCGTATTATATTTTTCTTCAGTTAGCAGTGTCCTTAAGGGGTGGGCGTTTTGGCCATCACCAGCACTTCCATCACCCGGACTCCGGTCCGCATGCCTAGGATGGGGGTATGGGTTCGAGTGGGACAGGGTGGGAGGGGTGGTCCTTGGCTCAGGGGAGTCAAGAGTGGGATGTTTCTTGGGGAGGGGGGTGGGGGTGGGCATTGGGTGCACTCAAAAAAGTAAAAAAGCTTGATAAATTGAATAGTTTTCATCATGGTGTCATCGTTATTATAACTATTATAGCCATTTTGGGTATTGTATTGTTGTGTGAAGGATTTGATGGCAGTGGGTAAAATCCGTATAGCAACATGGAATGTTTGTGGTCTCAATGATGGGAAGAAGAGAGCATTATTTTCGAGGGTTGTTCAGGCTCTACATTTAGAGATAGTATGTTTGCAGGAGACACACATACCGTGGAACAACCGTGATCAATTGAAAATTCCCAGGTTTGATCTAATTGGTTGTTCTCGACAGTCTTCTATGATTAGAGGGGTGGCAATTTTGGCAAAGCGGGGATTAGGCTCTTGTGTTAGAACTTCTCAAGATAACGGGGGGCGTTGGGCTATCTCCGAGTTTCTAATTAATGGAAGACCTTTGACCGTTTGTACTGTATATAGCTCAAATGTTGATGACCCTGCAGTCTTGCATTATCTAAATGTAGAATTAGCTTCTTGGCCCCATCCTATTTGTCTTTGCGGTGATTTTAATATTAATCTTCCCGTGGATTTTAATCTTATAGGAGGGCAAATAAAATATGTGGGCAAGAAACCTAGAGTATTTAGAGCTTTGCAAGCACTGGTTCAGGAGCACTCAATGATTGATTTGTGGTTTTACCATAAGAAACACTTGGATGGCTATACATACTTTTCGGCCCCCCATAAAAAAATGGTCCGCTTGGATTATGTTTTTTTTTGGATCAGTTTGTAGATAATATTTCAATCTCTATTTCTCCTCGTATAATAGCTGATCATAACCCGTTGATCATTGATGTTGTATTAAACTCCTACTTGAAGCCTCTTAGAGCATGGACTTTCGAGAGAAAGCTCTTGTCCGAACAACTTTATTTAGATCATATGAGTCCATGGGTATCTGAGTTTTTAGACCTGAATAGGGGATCGGCACCTAGCAATATTACTTGGGATACATTCAAGGCAGCAATTTGAGGTGAAACAAAAAGTTTCTCATATTCTCGGCAGAGGCGAATGCATGACCAGACTAATGCGCGGGTCGACGCATTAAGGTGCGCAGAGGTCCTTCTTATCGACGCAATTAGGGAGGGGCGCGATATAACATATAGCCAAACTCAGGTTGCGTTTATCAAGGATTCTCTGCTTGAGTTTTTTGGACAGGACCTGGCTGCCAAATATCTTCAGTATCGTCAGATGGTGTTCGAGTTTGGTGAACAATCTGGCAGGGTCCTTGCCAAACGACTTCAGCAGCGGGCACACGCCAATCGTATTGTTAAGATCAAAGATACCCAGGGCCACATCCAGGATACTCCTGAGAGAGTTTTGGCCGTTTTCTCCGAGTTCTATAGATCCCTATACACCGAGGAACCTAATGATAACAATGCAGATAATGAGTTTGCCATTTTTGTAAACGATCTTAATACTCCAAAAGTAATAGATCAGTAGAATATTATTTTGGCAGCTCCAATAGAATGGGATGAAGTGGAATTGGCACTGAATTAGCTAGCTAAGGGTAAGGCGGCCGGTCCGGACTCCATTCCTTTGGAGTTTTACTCCACATTTCGCACCGAGATACGGGAGGACTTTCTAACAATCCTCAGAAATGCACAATTGGGCTGTATCCCAGACTCCTTGCGTTCTACAACTATTATTCTTTTTAAAAAGAAGAATAAGCCAGAGCTAAATCCTGCATCTTTCCGGCCGATATCACTGATTAATACTGACAATAAGATCTTCGCAAAAATCCTAGCTACAAGGTTAGCATCAGTGATATCACCATTAGTGTCTATCCGCCAACATGGTTTCATCCCTGGCAGGGACACGACGGACCATGTTCGCCGTGTCATAGCACTGTTGGACTGGGCGCAAGTCACGGGTTCCCCCCTCGGTGCAATCCTGTTAGACGCGGAAAAAGCGTTTGACAGGGTTGCCTGGGGGTTCCTCTGGAAAGTTTTGCATTGGAAGGGGTTTTGTTCAGAGTTTATCTATGCCCTGCAGTCATTATACATCAAACCTTTCGCAACCCTATCTATTTCAGGGCTTATATCAAGACCGTTCGATATTAGCAGGGGCACTAGGCAGGGTTGTCCCTGCTCACCCCTTCTATTTGCACTTTATATAGATCCATTCTTGTGCAAACTCGAGCTCTCTTTAAATATATCTCCGGATAGGATCAATACGTATGAGTTTGAAATGTTAGCATACGCCGATGATATTTTGTTATTGACTAGTGACGTCTCCACTGCATTCTCTGCTATTAAGAACTTAGCACAACAGTTTGGTCAGTGTTCGGGCTATAAACTCAATGCCCAGAAAACGCAGGTGGTACAATCTACAGCAATGGCCCCCTCCGATGCTCCAGTGGTCCAAAGTGCCTTGTATCTAGGGATAATAATTACATCATCAGTTGATAAGTTACCTGATATGAACATTTTGCCTATTATAGATACTCTTGGCCTGACGCTACAAAGATTAGATAATCTACATCTATCAATCTTTGTTGAAGTAATGTCCTAAAGATGTTAATTTTACCTAAATTTCTTTATTTATTTAGGACTATCCCATTAGAATTCGCACAGTCTAGTCTTGTCCGTGCGGAGAGATGCTGTAGCAGATTTCTTTGGGGATACCGCCAGCCTCGTAGGGCAGCTAAATGGATGCAACTACCATTGCATAGGGGTGGGTGGTCTGTCCCTAATTTGCTGTTAAATAGTTGGACAGCTCTACTGCAACATCTGACTGTCCCACTGTTTGGCGACAGAGCAACACTTCCGCTATGGCGTGCACCTTCTATATTTGAAATTGGATTAGGAGAGGAGGCCAAGGGAATTCTACTGTCAGTTCTCGAACCTAGCTACTACAAAAAAACTAAGTTTAAAGTGATCATCTCAATGTATTCAGTGTGGAGGAAGATACGGCGTAGATGGTCTATCGCTAATGTTAGTTATTTCACCCCCCTGTCGTCGGCTAGACTGCTACCCTCTATCTTCCAAGATCAAATTACATTTCGGTGGAGGCAGCTTGGCATTACTATTTTGGGCGATTTAGCACATGAGGGCACCATGGCATCTTTTCCTTTTTAGGTCTCGACCTTGCTATCGTGTAAGCGATCGCAAAGCGAGACTATAGAGAGCGGGTTTGAAAAGTGCTCCCAAAAAGCGGATTGCATGGCTAGCACGCGCACAATCACGCGCATCGTGCCGCCATGCCCATATTATTCACCCAAAGTCGAGGTTTACAAAAAGGCGATGCGGTGCTTTCAGCATTTCAGGGTGCTCTGTCCTCGTGGTGTTTGCAGCCCAGAGAACTAGGCTGTGCCCTCCCTTCATACAGGTCTGTGAGAAGGAAAGGTATGGTCAGTGGCCACATCCCAAACACCTCTCCACGCGGTGAGGTGTTTTTCTTTTTATGTGTGCTGCAAAATGCAGCACACATAGAAAGAGGAAACAAGCATTTGCAATTAGCTAGGTCACGCAATTGTGAGATTTTGAGCTATTGGTATTGTAAATGACAATGCCTTTTATTTATGTGTTTAAAAACCCTGCAATAATAAAAGGCAGTTTCATTACAATACCAATAGGTCAAAGTTTTTAAAATGCGAGACCTATTGCATTGCAAATGCTTGTTTTTTAAATAAGTTTAGTCTGGATACGCATGAATTTTTTAAGTATTTGCAGCTTCGGACCTATTTAGTTAAACTTTCAAATAACACCCCTACTTTGTTTGTGAAGCATAACCTTATGGACATGATCTTGAAGAACTTGCGGATAGGGCCGCTCTATCAAAATTTATTGCTAGGCCTCCCCGATGATCTCTTCCTCTATAATACCAAATGGGGAACTAAGTTAGGTAAGGCTAGTATAGATATTACTCATTCATTAGAGCTGTCTAGTACGGTTTTAATTTCAGGGAGCTTACGCTCCCAAAGCTACATGGCCCTATTCGACCTTTATTACACCCCAGCTAAAATATCTAAATGGGGTGGTAGGGGCCTGCATAGTTGCCCGAGATGTGGTTTAGCGGCAGCTAACGATGTACATATGTTTTTTACTTGCTCAAAATTGGTTCAGTTTCTTCAAGATGTTCAGGTATTTATGAATACAAGCCTTAAAATTCCAGTGGAGCTATCTCCCGAACTAGTAATATTAGGATGTGAGACAGATTCTTTGGTACTAAGAGCGAGTCATATTACAGCTCTAATATTTATTGCTATGTCTGTCACACAATTGTGTATTACATAGGAATGGGTTAGTCCTACTCCTCCTACCTTTTTGAATTGGAGAGCAAGGATGCTAGCTCTCCATAATCTAGAATTAGCTGTGTTTATGAGGGGTGGTAGGAGGAGACATGAAAGGGGGGTAAGAATCTGGGCACCTGTAACGCAATGGATGAATAGTTGATGGAAATATTCAGTCCCGTCACTGGGTAATTGCATTCTTTCTTTCTCTCTTTTTTTTTCTCTTTCTTTTTATCTTTCCCCTTTTTCCTTCTTCTTTTTTTTTTTCTCTGCCATTGTTCAAATTTTTTTTTTCCACAGAGTAGCTAGCTGTGCTTTGTGATATGTATAATTTCCAATTTTTAACCATACTTAATGACACCTATGATGTATTAATATTTTATGAATTATTGTATTACTTTCAAGCTGCTCAATAAAAAAAAAAAAAAAAAAAGTATGCTGCAGGCCCCAGGCTCCCCCTCAAATATCATCCTAAATCAATCTTTGAAGGTGAGGGTTTCCTATGGCAAATCTAGTTAGCAAAGGCAATCAGCAGCTTGAGCATTCCCAGGCATGCAGAAAAAACCTTTACATGAGGCCTATTGAATTGCCAATTTTGGACTTTAACCTGACCTGGGCCCGGCATGCGGAGGCAATCTCATGCAGGCTATGAATCTTGGCTCCCTCTGTTGTACTGCTGCCCCAAGCTTATGATGAACGCTGCTGACTGCTCCTCCCCCTATTTCGAGCCAACAACATTAGATGGTGCAGAGAGGCCTCGGATCTGTATTTTTCTGACAGTATGCCAGGATCTCTAGCCAGACTGGGGAAATACATGGATTCCATCCAGCTCGCACTCCTCAATGCCCCTTCATGGAGTCTCTCCCTTTTGGTAGTGCCTTTATGCTCTTTATCCATCCCTATGGAGTCATAATCAGCCTTCACTACAGTAAGTGCCACATGAAAAGCACCCTTAGTCCCTGCAGTCTTGCGCACCACAAGAAGACTGTCCTGTGTTTTCTATCTCCCTGCAAAATCATTGAGGGGCTCACCCGGCAGGGGCCGGGACGTTAAACTAGCCCAGATTAACAGACCGATGCACTCATTTGCTAAGCACCTCGAGTTCCAAAACCGCACCAGGCCCAACTAGTCTGCACTTGGAACTTTCTTTCCTTTCCCCTCAACCTTGGATGCAGCCCCCATTGTACAAAACCCAAGATCCATATTTATCTATTTTATATGTAAATAACTTTAAACTTTGTTTACATCGTGTCATGCTTTTCTTAGAAATACTATTGATTGTATTTTATATCTTCTCAAACGTTTTCAATAATCGCCGGCTATTGTAACTATGCGTTATTGTACTGCACGGCTCAACACCTAATGATTTTAATTAATCGAACATGAATAAATAAAATTAGATTAATCATTCTGCACCACTGCACTCTACACCACTGCAGTCTACGTTGGGCCACCTTACTCTACACTGCACCACTCTACTCAATGCCACTGCACTCTACGCCACTCTACTCTAAACCACTGCACTCTATGCCACTATACTCGGCAACACTCTAGATCATTGCGCTCTATGTCATTGCACTCTACACCACTCAGTGGCAGCTCCCCCATTGGGGCATGGGGGCGTCGCCCCACTGCTTTCTCGCCATGCAAGAAGGCAGAAACATAAATGATAATTGTAGGAAGGTGGATATCTGACCATGGTTACCCCCAACTTTTTGCCTAGTGTCTAGCTGGTTTTTCGACTTAGTTGGCCTGGGATCCTGCCATTCAGGGTCTCAGGCTGTCTGCTCTCTCTTTAAAATGGACTCCATGTACCCTAGGTACATACACAATTGGTAAGGATCACCTTATTGGACCCTGTACAGTGTACCCTAGGTACCCAGGGCATAGGTGTACCCTAGGCCTCCCAGGGGCTGCAGCATGTATTATGCCACCCCTGGTCTGGCCTTCCAATCAGACACAACTGGCTGATCACTCAGCTGGGGCAAGGTCGTTTAATCACCCCTTGCTTAGATATAGTATACCTATATCTACCCTTATATATAGACACATGTGTACCTATCAGCCACTCCTATGGCAGGCCTTAACAATCCTGGAGTCAGGGTGCTTGGTAACATGTGAGATGGAGCTCTAGCATGAGCTGAGCCTGTCTGCAGCTTTCCGAACCATGTCCTTATAGCTGTTCTATGATATAGCCTACCATATACTCCTAAAGTGCCTTATAATCTTAAACGGTTATGGTAACTATGGTTTGCCTTTATCGAAACATGTCGTGTAAGGTGTCTAACACTTTGGAATAATACCCCCATACCATTTCTGGTGATAAGGATATTATTCCCCCCTTCTAGAGGGAGAGACATGTTAAAATCCTACTTTGCTGTTTAACTCTAACCAAAGCCTCAGCATCACAAAATGGATGCTGCTGCCACAGACACGAGTCTGACCTCCTGCTGCTGGGAGTGATCCCGGCCAGGGAGGCTTGGACAATAGGTTTCCTGCTTGGGGAGGTGCTAGCACCTCCCCAGACAGACTTTAGTGTATTGGGGCAGGGAGGGCTGAAAGGAATGAGACATGCCTGGGGCACACAAGGTGTCCCATGCATAGTCCAGTTCAAACCGGTGCTGGGGCACTCCAGCCCCAGTCCTGGCGAGAAACTGGACAAAGGGAAGGGGGTGTAACCACCCTCCTCCCAGGTCCCACCCATAAGGCGTGACGTAGCAGGCAACCCAGCCCCCCAGATTAGTGTAAGTGTGGTAGCTGGGCCCCAGGAGATTAGATTATCCTGAACCTGCAACTTGAACAGAAACTCTGGACCTTCGACATTCGACGAAAGAAGAAGACTGAAGAATCTCCCTTGTGGCCAAGGAGTGGCTACCCTGTGCAAACAGGCACCATCAAGAGACTACCCTTTGCTTTGCTGAAGTTCTACGAGGGACCGACTGCAGAGCCCGACCAGAGCCTTGACTTCCAGACTTCTCCGACCCTGATCCACATCCACAGCTGAGCTGAGATCCGTGGAGGCGACGAGAGACGTGGGACCGGCAACCTGGGAAAAGTGGCGAGTATCTTCCAGCGCAGCTTCTGAGGTACCCTCGAAGTTGTGCACCGGGGATTGAGAAGCCCCAACCCCAAGCACCATCTGCACCGAAGATCAGCCCCCCACACTCCACGAGTCCTGCGTGGGGCCCTTCTGCATTTTCCTATTTGCCGCGTCTGTCCGGTTGCTTGCCCGTTGGCTAGCGGCCCTTGCGACGACACACCTTCGAATCTTCACTGCTGGTTTGGCTCCTCCAGACTGGCTCCCGCTTCTCTGCCAAAGAGAAGCACCCCAGACCTTCCTGGTCTGCACCAGAAGCAAGTCCTCTATTCTTCGTGGGTTCCGCTTGCCAAGGCTTGGTGAGTCCTAGTTCGACTTCGACGCCACCGACAGCAAGAGCCTTCATGGGACAGCTCGCCTCCTGGTCCTGGTCGTCCTTGACGTCTCCTGGCACCCGTGGCTGCTGTGACAAGCTTCACCTTTTCACCTGCAATCTTCACGACATCGCCTGGTTCCTTCCTGGTTCCACGTGGTCACTGGCTAGTGACCCAGACTCTGTCCCTTCTGCTTGCAGGTATCCTCTCTTCTTGATCCCAGCATTGGGATCCACCGGACACTCTTCACTGACTGCCTGTCAGCAACTTTCCTTCAGGCATCCATAGAAGTACACGACGAAACCCGACGCAAGTTCACACCTATGCACCCGCAGCCCGTGGGCTAGGTAACTTGGGTACTTCGGTGCTCACAAGGGTAGTGACTATCCTAGGGTCTAGTTTCCGAGTCTCGACTTTCTAGCTATACCAGAAGTGTCCTAAAACTGCTTATTTCGGAACTGTACTATTTCTATCGATTATACGCATTACGCGTGAGTGTTTCCACTCTGCACCTGAATCCCGTGGGCCTCCCACTTCCTAACTGTTGGTAGTGTAGTGTAGCCCCAGCGATTCCCTAGGCCTAGGCCTATTCTATTTCCGTGACAGTGGTCCTTATACCACTTCTTTAGTATATGGTTTGCGTGGCCCCTAGGGCCTAACTGTATTACTTACCTGTGTGACTTAATGTATGCTTAAATAAGACTGTGTTGTACTTACCTCGAATCTCATAAAGAGTGCTGAGGGTTTGACTAGAATAAATACACTTTATTTTCTATATATATCTGTTGTGGTGTCCTTTCATTTGGTATTCAAGGGATTATATATGGTATCACAGCTGGCTTCACATGCCATTCAGAGTTTAGCCTAAGACTGCACTTGTCCATGCTACCACTAGGATAGCTGATCTATAAGGTTGACTTTACAACCAATCACCATAAGGGTTGTTTGGACTGATATAAGGTGTACAGTAGAACTAGTGACATCATACATCAGGCCAACTTCTCACAGTAATAACTACCATTTATGTTTTTGCCTTCTCGCACGGCCAGAAAGCAGAAGTTCCTGGTTTGGGGTGGGCGGTCCTGCTCGAGTGCAGGGGGGAGTGGCTTGCCCACTGTTGTGGGTACTGACTGTTTGGTCGGCCTTGGGGCCGACCAAACAGTCAATACCCATAACAGTGGGCAAGCCACTCCCCCCCTGCGCACGAGCAGGACCGCCCACTTTCTCTTTTTCTCTATGTGAGAAAATGGCTCAGGTGGGGCGCGCTCCGATGTGCCTCACCAATCACAACGCTGCCATTGCAGCGTTGTGATTGGTGAGGGGAGGGAGGGAGGCTGCCTTTCATGATCGCGAGTAAAGCTGCAGCCGGAATTGGAAAATGCAGGAACGGACAGCGGGAAGCTGAGGTGGCGCAGGACGGTAAGTTTAAAAAAAAAATTTTTTAATTAAACCCCTCCCGCCTTCCCCCATCCCCTCCGCGACAACCCCATTTCCACCCCCCCACCGCCTGTCGTGTCATGCCATCCGCCGTGTGTCACTGTAATTAAAAGTGTCATTATGACACTTCTAATTGAAAACAGTGAGTAATTCCAAACCTAGCAGTCAATGGGCTGCTTGAATACCACCCAGGATACGTGGCGCAGAAGCGCTGGTAGGCCCCACTACTCGGTGCGGGTGCTCAACCCCACGGACTCCAATTACTGCCGTGGGCCTAGCCGCGCTTTACCCACCACATCCTGTTTGCAAAAACGCAATCAGGTTCGCAGTGGGCTGGCGGGTAGATTTATTTAGATATTTCGGGGATACACGCTTTTCGTGGGCTACTTCCTCCTTTCAGTCATTTTGTGAGAAAATGACCTTTCTCGCGAGCACAAACCTGAAGGAATTCTCCTTCTGTTATGATGCCGGCCAGACAATAAAAACAGAACTGTGGTAAAAAAATGCTAAAGTGAAATTCTAAAAATGTAAGCTGTGCTTACAGGAGGAGGGGTGTAGGAAGGTGAATATCTGACTATGGTTACCCCCAACTTTTTGCCTAGTGTCTAGCTGGTTTTTCGACTTAGTTGGCCTGAGATCCTGCCATTCAGGGTCTCAGGCTGTCTGCTCTCTCTTTAAAATGGACTCAATGTACCCTAGGTACATACCCAATTGGTAAGGGTCACCTTATTGGACCCTGTACAGTGTACCCTAGATACCCAGGGCATAGGTGTACCCTAGGCCTCCCAGGGGCTGCAGCATCTATTATGCCACCCCTGGCCTGGCCTTCCAATCAGACACAACTGGCTGATCACTCAGCAGGGGCAAGGTCGTGTAATCACCCCTTGCTTAGATATAGTATACCTATATCTACCCTTAAAATAGACACATGTGTACCTGTGAGCCACTCCTATGGCAGGCCTTAACAATCCTGGAGGCAGAGTGCTTGGTAACATGTGAGATGGTGCTCTAGCATAAGCTGAGCCTGTCTGCAGCTTTCGGAACCATGTCCTTATAGCTGTTCTATGATATCGCCTACCATATACTCTTAAAGTGCCTTATAATCTTAAACGGTTATGGTAACTATGGTTTGGCTTTATCAAAACATGTCGTGTAAGGTGTCTAACACTTTGGAATAATACCCCCATACCATTTCCGGTGATGAGGATATTATTCCTCCCTTCTAGAGGGAGAGACATGTTAAAATCCTACTTTGCTGTTTAACTCTGACCAAAGCCTCAGCATCACAAAATGGATGCTGCTGCCTCAGACACGAGTCTGACCTCCTGCAGCTGGGAGCCCTCCCAGCCAGGGAAGCCTGGACAATAGGTTTCCTGCTTGGGGAGGTGCTAGCACCTCCCCAGACAGACTTTAGTGTATTGGGGCAGGCAGGGCTGAAAGGAATGAGACACTGCCTGGGGCACACAAGGTGTCCCATGCATAGTCCAGTTCAAACCGGCGCTGGGGCACTCCAGCCCCAGCACGAAACTGGACAAAGGAAAGGAGGTGTAACCACTCCCCTTCCTGGTCCCACCCATAGGAGGGACCTTGCAGGTAGCCCAGCCCACTAGCCCAGTATATCAGTAGGTAGCTGAGCCCTGCAAATTAGATTATCCTGAATCTGCAACTTGAACAGAAACTCTGGACCTTCGACATTCGACCTCAGGAAGAAGACTGAACAATCTCCCTTGTGGCCAAGGAGTGACCACCCTGGGCAACCAGGCACCATCCAGCGACCGATGCTTGCTTTGCGACTGATCCTACAAGGGACGACTGCAGAGACTGACCAGCGACGAGACTTCCAGACACCTCTGAACCAGATCCACCTCTACAGCAAAGCTGAGACCCGTGGAGGCGACGAGGGATGTGGGACCGGCGACTTGGGAAAAGTGGCTAGTAACTGACTAGCGCGACTTCTGAGGCTTCCTCGAGGCTGTGCTTGGGGAATTGAGAAGCCCCCATCCCGAGCACCATCTGCAAAGAAGATCAGCTCCCCACACTTCACGTGTTCTGCGTGGGGCCCTTCTGCACCTGAGTTGCTCGAAGTGTTGTCCGGTTGCTGGCCCGTTGGCTAGTGACCTCTGCGACGACGAACCTTTGATTTCATCTTGCTGGTCCGGCTCCTCCAGACTGGCACTCGCTCCTCTGTAAAAGAGAAGAACCCCAGACCTTCCTGGTCTGCACCAGAAGCAAGTCCTCCATTCTACGTGGGTTCCACTTGCCAAGGCTTGTTGGGTCCTAACTCGACATCGACGCCGCCGACAGCAAGAGCCTTCGTTTGACAGCTTGCCTCCTGGTCCTGGTCATCCTCGACGCCTCCTGGTACCCGTGGCTGCTGCGACAAGCTTCACCTCTTCACCTGCATCTGCACGACATCGCCTGGTTCCTTCCTGGTTCCTTCCCGGCTCCTGGCTGGTGACCTAGACTCTGTCCCTTCTGCTTGCAGGTATCCTTCCTTCTTGATTCCATCCTTGGGATCCACCGGACACTCTTCACTGACTGCCTGTCAGCAACCTTCCTTCAGGCATCCATAGGAGTCAACGACGAAACCCGACGCAAGTTCACACCTATGCACCCGCAGCCCGTGGGCTAGGTAACTTGAGTACTCCGGTGCTCACAAGGGTATTGACTATCCTAGGGTCTAGTTTCCAAGTCTCTAACTCCTAGCTATTCCAGAAGTGTCCTAAAACTGTTAATTTCTAATAACTACTATTTCTATCGACTTTTACGCATTACGTGTGAGTGTTTCCACTCTGCACCTGAATCCCGTGGGCCTCCCACTTCCTAACCTTTGGTAGTATAGTGTAGCCCCAGCGATTCCCTAGGCCTAGGCCCATCCTGTGTTCGTGACAGTGGTTCTTATACCACTTACTTAGTATATGGTTTGCGTGGCCCCTAGGGCCTAACTATATTACTTACCTGTGTGACTTAATGTATGCTTAAATAAGACTGTGTTGTACTTACCTCGAATCTCATAAAGAGTGCTGAGGGTTTGACTAGAATAAATACATTCTATTTTTATATATATCTGTTGTGGTGTCCTTTCAATTGGTATTCAAGGGATTACATATGGTATAACAGCTGGCTTCACATGCCATACAGAGTTTAGCCTAAGACTGCTCTTGTCCATGCTACCACTAGGATAGCTGGTCTATAAGGTTGACTTTACAACCAATCACCATAAGGGTTGTTTGGACTGATACAAGGTGTATACTAGAATTAGTGACATCATATATCAGGCCAACTTCTCACAAGGGGGGCACACAGAAGCTTGAAATCGTTAACATCATAATGTGTAACATTATTCAGAGGATTGCTAGGAATTTGGATTGCTCCTACAAAAGACACACGGGCATCATTAAATTATAGCTGTAAAGTTTTGAAGCATTAAACTGTAATTCATTAAAATTACAATTTAATTCTTCAAAGCTTTACTGCTATAATTCCTTGAAAAGTCAAGTCCTAAAGTTAAATTTTTATAGTGTCTGCCTTGTGTTTTATGTGCTCTATAAGAAGGTATTTAATAATTCTCAAAGCTTTCGGCGAGTGATAAATCTTTTTGGGAAAATGTCTCTCCTTCAAAGCACTATTACAGCACCGTACATGACGTCTGCTTTCTATTACAAGGGCATTGGAAGAACCATACGCATTTTCTAAAGTATTACTTATGAGAGCATTAAGAGTGTGTTCTTTTTCAGAGCCAATATTCAATTCTGTATGGATACAAGCATCTGTGCGCTAAAAGATAACAGAATTAAATTAAAATATCACTTACCAGCCATGTTTTCTTTATTCCTCACATGGTATATAAATGGGACCCTTTGCTTTCCGAGGCCCTTTTCTCACAGCCTAACGTCTCTCCCATTCCCTCTCTATTTTCCTCTCTTTCTCTCTCTGTGCCTTAGTCTCTCCAGCTCGTCATCAATGTGTCCCTTATTCCCCCACTACCTGTTCCTTTCCCACCCTCCCTTTTGCAAATGCCTCCTGTGCTCCCTTTCCCTCATGACACGTTTTCTCTTTATGAAAACATTTTTTGAAGGTCTGATAGCTGCAATTTTTTACTAGGTCACTCCTTTTTCTTTTAGTGCGCTTCCACACTTATTTAAACAAAATGTTGCGCCACTCCAAACTTGGCATCTGCCATCTTGGAAAAGTAAATTAAAAGTAAAAAGAAAGATAGCAAAAATAGCCGAAGCATCGTAACGCAGTGTGCGCATGGATGTTGGTGACGCATGTGCACATATATAGCTTATATAAGCTTTTTTTGTTTTTGGTGATGCTGTTCCATATCAGCAAACATGCATTTTTTTTGTTTTTGCCAAATGCGGAACAGCGTTACCAATAAACACAGGCAAGGCAAAGGGGCAGGTAATGGCATTTAAAGGGGAGAACATTGCTTTGCCAATACTCACTGTGCCATGTGAGTCTCTATGCATTGAAGTATTTTGACTTGGACAAAAAGTGGAATGCCATCCAAAATTGTAGGGATATAATAGATAAGAACGTGCAACTAAGGCGATGTTCACGTGGATAAACTGAATTCCGCCAGTCGGTTCCTGCATCAGTGATGTCAGAGGGTGGAGAGTCATGTGATGTGACGTGAACATTGTGCTGTCCAAGCGTGATGGGTCATGGAACAGAACATTGTGGTCTCAGGGTTATAGGAAACAAGACAGATATTGTGATATCAGAGGGTTATGGCACTCTGGTTTAGATGGTGCACTGTGGCTCACTTTCTCAATCTTGTTTAGGAATGAGCATTGTTTTTATTCTGCAATTATGATTTAGCTAAATCTTTAATTTTCGAAGTGCAGTGTGTGCGTGTGGTGTTTGCGTGTGAGAGAGTGTGGAGAGAGAAAAATTATATTTTTTCAGTGATATGTATGCTCCATCGCAGTAGGGGTTCTGGTGACAAAGTACACAGACTGCTTTTTGTATTTGTTATACTGCATGTTTATTTCAGGTGCTATTAGCTTTAATAACGTATGTGTCTTTCTCAGAATAATGTTTATTGAAAACAGTATGTGAAACACTGGACAGTGCGGTTTGGTTGCAATTAGTAACAATACCAACATGTTCAGTTATGTTAGTCACAAGGTGGAGTTTTTCTGAATACTTTGAGACACCCATCTGTAGAAGATGGAGCATTTCTGGCAGGCCTTTGTCACTGAGCACTTGAAATGTTGTTCTTATGGGGGCAGTAAAACCACGGAAGACAGGATGCCTGATCTGACAGCGTCATTGTGCAGGTCAGGCACAGCACTTTGTTCAGCCACTCATTGGTATTAACATTGGCGAGGTGAAAGTGGACATTTGGAAATAAGTCAAGAGGGGTTTCTGTGACCTCAAATTTGCTTGAAAATGCACCGTTTGTCCACTCTTTTTTCAAATTTGCAATCCCCCCTTAGGCTGTTCGAGCTCGCACGCAACGGTGCAGTATGACAATCATTTTACGCCGCACCAGTTTCAAATGTCACCAGCTGCCACTGGCTCCACGCCTCATGGCCAGTGGTATCTGAAAAGTGTTGTGCAAAAATACAGCTTGTTCGTGCACATGCACTCCGTCCATGGAAATGGGTGTGTGGAGGACAGGTGGAGAAAGAAGGTTGAGGGGTGTGGGCTGTGTGTGCGCAGTCACGTGCACCACATCCCTCTGGGTCTTCTGCCTCCCGCAGATAGCAGCGCTAACAGTATCGGTTCCTCGGAGGTTTCTGTGCACGTCGCCCTGGAGTTGTCAGCCAGAGGTAACTCTCTCAGGGCCGTGGAGCGGGTGCATTGAGATATATGGGTCGGGCGGGGGTCGGTGACACACACGAGCGACCGCGCGCGGCTCGCTGTTTCCGGTGCGGTTGCAGATGCAGCTGCACAGACGAGGCGGCTGCAGCTCCGAGGCGCGCGCGGCGGGCGGGAGGCCTCCTCCAGAGATGAGCCCGCCAGTCACTCAGTCACACATACACAACGGCTGGGAGCGCAGGCCCACAGACACTTCCTGCCCAACAGTCGCCGGCGGTGCAGAAACAGTGGCAACTGCCTCTGTCTGGGTCTAGTGAGCACTGGGTGTGGTAGGACTCCAGGGGCAAGCATGCCCCCCCGCAGGCGGCAACCACCAGGGAGGGGGTTCAGGGGTTTGAGATCTCGGAGTTCATTCTCGTCTTCTTGAGTACTCAGAGCCGCCTTCGCTTAAACGAATCCGTTAGGTGCGTGCGTCGTAACTTTCCAAAACTGTACACCAGTTCTACTGTATCAGTGAGATAGATCTCAGATTTTGGCCTTCACTTCCTCTGACTTAAATGGGATCACCCTCCCAAATATCTAATTGGGGTTGGGGTGGGGGGTAGTGTAGTTTCGGCTAGTGCTCTAACAGAGCCTGGCAGGGGTGGCTGTAACGAGCAAAGATGGGGTTGACGTCACGTCAAGCATGCAAGTTACAAGGTCGAGGATGGGTCACAGGTCAAGTGTGGACGTGACAAGGTTTGGATTGGGTTCAGGAATTGAACTGGCAAAAGCCAGGGATAGGTCAAAGGTCACGATTGGAAGGTACAGGACGAGGGATGGGTCCTTCCTAGGTTAAGGGGAGGAGCTGAAAGGCCTCCTTTACGCCCGGTGGCGTGTGTGTCTGGGGGGCGGTTGGAGGCTTCAAAGGGAAGGTGGTAGGTTTGAAATATGGTTGCATGACTAGCGGTCGTCACACGTCAAAAACAGGATAAGAGGGGTCACAGGTCAAGGATGAGAGTGACAAGGCCAGCGTGGCGACGAGTGAGTCATATATGCTTCTACAGACTAGGAAATGCAGAGACCAATGGTTTAAGCTATAACCGAGGAAGGTGTCACAGAAGATCAACTATTGGGTCTACAGGGCAGTATCTGGACAGTGAGAGGAAATCTCCAAAGGCAGGAACTGGGATGGCCAAGCTCCAAGACAAAGGGGGTCATCAGCCAGAGTTGCAATGACAAGGATGAATGAGTGACATGTCAAAAGTGGTATTATACGACCGGTGGGGTGGGTCATATATATGGGATTAGAGTTTATAGCAGGTAAAAGGGCACAGGACAGTTAGTGCAAAATAACAGTGGAAGGGAGGACTGGGGTGAGAGCTCAATCAAATACTAGGGCAGAAAGCACACAGGTAGTGTTAAAGTGAGGGTGAATCGTATATAAAAGGGACAGATTTCAAGGCAAGTATTATGTCAGAGAGGACACAAGTTTCCCTGAAACTTGTCATTCTTGGTGACTTGTTGGTTAATGCCTAAAATCTGACCCTGTAACCTGTTTCATTATAAAAACAAATGTGCAGCCTTAGATAGCTGCTTAAACCTGTGATCGATTGAGGTATAAATTATATTTGCTCACTGGAGAGTAGTCTCCCCAGATAAACTACTTCCAAATTTGGCTGATGGCGGTCTATTACCTATCAATTAAGTGGGCTATATCTTATTTACATCGTAAGTCTGTGTGGTACCCCTGCTGCAGCTCTCTGCTAAAATAAATGTACAATTAAATTACCCACCCTCCAACCCACAATAGTAACAAGCAAATTGTCAGACAAAATGGCAGAATGAAGCACCATTTTGTATGTGTTAGGCAGCTGTAGTGTAAACCCTGGCTTCAGCTACTGCAGGTTCACCTAATTTTCAGAATTTAGCAGGGGCTGCAACTCCCCCACAGGACAGACCAAGAAGATCAGACGCTCTCCCTAGAGTCCTCAGATGCAACCCCTCCTTCTCCTGTTTCAAAAGGGACCTGAAAATCCATCTCCTTAACAAATACTTTCCTGACCAACGTCAACTAACCTAGACTTCAATATCCGAGTTTGCTCCTCTCTCTTGACATTCTAGGATAGTTGGTGACCGGTCTGTGTTAACCACCTTATCTTTCATGCTGTATTTTTTTTTATCCCTGGTTTTGCTTCCTTACTGCCTGCCTACTATGTAATGCAATTTCCGTCTGTTTTTCTTTACAGTATGTATGTAAAGCGCTCTGATACCTACGGGTCAAGCTAGTGCTATATAAAACTTTTAAAATAAAATAAATAAATAAATAAAATATGATGTATGCAGAGGATTCTTGGAGGATATTAGTGTGGTCTGAGAGTAAAATGCTACTAAGAGCCAGATTACAAGACAGACAGAGGAGTATGCCCAGGACGGATACCACTCTGCCCTAATACAAGTTAGCTGTCGTTTCAGCCCCTACGAATATTGAGTGTGAGACTTTACAAGGTGTGGAAATGCACCTGATAAACCACATGCAGCTCTAGGAAACCCAACATGGAGCACAACCCGATCGTCAACAATGCCGCCTTGGGGTGTGAGGGTCAGTGCATCCTGAAGAGCATGGGTACGCCAAACATTCTCCCAGGGGACGCAAAGTGTGGTCTGTGGTGTGTCCGAGGGCTGCATTGAAGCCTGCATGCTGGGAGTGGGACTTTGTGAGGGGAGGGGTTAAGGTGGGCACTATTTCTAGTAACCTTCTCTTGTGTTTGATTTAATAAAATATAATGGGTGTCCATGTATAATAACAACCCAGACCACCCAGAAGGTTCTGTGTGACAACTGACTTGCTTCTTAGTTCGCTTTTGGCATTGCTATCAGGGTGGCCGAAGGCATGAATGTTTCTACATTCATTTTTTTAAACGATCACTTTTAATAACACTTCTGAATGTATGATCTAATCTGATGCACTAAGGCGAAATGCATCTTCATGTTATTGAAATACAATTTTTAGAATTTGGAAGAGCCTTTATCGTATTTCCACACTTTTGTTGCAAAATGTCCCAGTGCAGTCGTTCAGCTGGAGTCCACATGTGAAGGTCAAGAGGGTCACACTTTGAGTATCACTGCTGTAGAGGATATTCCTTGGATCTGATGTTCAGTGTCTTACGGGCACCTGTTGAGAACGTTTTCTGGAACGTCACACCATTCTGAATTGCTATTGACTTGGGAGGAAGTGTGACGAACCAAAATAATATTTTTCTTCCTTTTTTGACCGTCACATCATCAAGGTCCCGCTTAACAAACTGAAATCAGTTCTCCGGCACATCTTCAATTTAAAGAACAGTCTTAGGCTAACTATTTAAATAAATCATTTGATACCCTCCGAATAGACAAGTCCCAACTGAACAAATGTCTACTCTCGCACATAACACTTAAAACCATCTTGAAACGCCAGACAAAATCACTGTCAATTCTAACACCTATGGTTAAGCTGAAGAGTACCCCTGTCCTTGAATTGGTGGCTGCATCATATGTTAATAAGCACCCATCTTGTCTGAGACCACAACCATATCTTCAGTGCTTGATTAGAAAGGCCTGCCTTAAATCATGGTTGCAAGATTGATGTGCCTACAGATCAGAGAAATTAATCCAGAATGGCAGTCCCTCGCCATGCTGGTCAACTGTAGGTTCTCTGGCTATAAAACTGAGGGGCATATTCTCAAGGATCTATCGCTGAGTTATCGGCACTTTATCGCAGCCAAAGTCGCGATAAATTTATCACCCCATTCACAAGCTGGTGCTAACAGCCGATACCACCAGTTTACCTGCGATAGCATCCGCAAAAAACAACGCCACAGATGACCCCGGCAACTATCGCTAATGAGATGCAGAGTAGGCGTTCCCAAGCAAAAAGCCGCAACAACACCACACCTCAACATTCTCAACGACCAGCCCAATCGGCGATAAGACCACAAAACAGGCGATAAGGCGCGTTAGCAGCAGGAAATGAACACCTGCAAAGTCGGACGACAACCTGCACCAGAAAAGGGAGCCCAGCACACAGCCACACCTGAAGACCAACAGATGCCATGGAGCCACTGATCATGCAGCTCAGAGCCCCAACAGGGCCACAACACCCACCCCCAGGGCCACAACACCCACCCCCAGGACCGCCCCCCTCACCACCCCCGCCCCCGGGCCTCCCTTGCCTCCTCACCCCCCGGACCACCACAGAGGCAGCGCAGACAAAGACAGTGGACCTTCAGGAAAAGCACCAGCCTCACAGACCTAACACCAGACAATGTCATTGCCCACTACAGGCTCAAAAGGACAACCATCCTCCGCATCCGACCATCATTGCCTACTGGCTGACGGTACCAACACAGCGGACAACCAACATCCCACCTCAGACAAAGCTGCTAGCTGTGCTGCATCTGTTGGCCTCTGGTACCTCCCAACCAACAACCGCCAGAAACGGAGGAGTCTCACAGCCAGCCCCATCCAAGTTCCTCACACCTGTCCTGGATGCCATCATCAGCTTTGTGCCCCAGTACCAGTATGTCCCCCATAATGCGAAGGAACAGCTGGAGACCAAGCAAGGACTATACGCCACAGCTGGATTCCCGCACGTGTTGGGGGCAATGGAGTGCACACATGTCCTACTTGTGCCCCCTGCCGACACTGCACACAAAACCCCCAACAGAAAGCACACGCATTCCATCAATGTGCAGGTAATAGTGGACCACTGGGGACACATCACCAATTTCGTAGCCAACTACCCAAACAGTGTACATGATTCCTTCTTCTTCCGACAGTCCATCATCAACCAGCGCTTCCAGGATGGCACCTATGGGAATGCACTGCTTGTTGGTAAGTACCAAATGAACACACCACACACCTCAACTCCACAGTCATGCAACTCACAACTTTGGCAATGCACACGTTACAAAATCACACAGAACATGCCAAACAACATGCCCACCCACCAGACACGACAGCACAACTTACTGTGGTGACCTGGACAAGCCATGTACACGAGCCATCAACTGCATGGCACCTCATCCACACAATAGCAGAATGTGGGGAGAGGTGGGAACCATGCATGTGCGAAGGAGGCAAGTGACCCATGAATGAGAATGTACACAATGCCAAGTGTGGCATGCATGTGCTGGCCAGACTGCGGTATACAGACCACAGACATATCCATACCTACATTCACTGCTGGTGTTTGGAGTGTGGTGGACAGTGGGTGCAACCATGTTACCCCAGCCAGTGGGGAAGATCGCGGAAATGTAGCTTGTGCTGTCCTCCCTTGTAAGCGTGTGCAGAGTGGGCTGGCCCGGCATACGCCAGGCCAGTGTAGGGGTGTGAATAAAAAGCATGTAGCTCTGGGTGTGGTTCTCTTCTGGAATGCCCATCATGTCTGCCAGGGCCGCGCCTCCCACCCCGCCACGAGGAAGACGCCGTCGCCATGAGCGGTGTGGCCTGCGTTCCTGTGCGCCTGCTGCATCCCGGGCAGCTGGTCTCCGAACCCGTCATGCTCGCCCCTGCGCAGCCATGCCTCACTGCTCACCTGCCGACACCGGCGTGTGTCAAAGAGGGCACACCACGTGCCGGCGCAAGCTCCAAACCCGAGGCCCGCGACATTGGCAGCCTCCTCAGACCATCACGGCCTCACACAGGCCCGCTTTACTCCTTTCTCGTTGACGTACTCTGACGCTGCCTCCGGCCTACACTATGGTCAAGTAGGTCACAAATTTGGAACTGAGTCTTGATTATACAATGACCGAGTGCACATATCAATGCAGAGTTTAAATCACTATACGTCCTTCGATGTGGTGACACCAAGTATGTGCATGGCACCCCAATCAAACATGTCTGTGGGCCCCTGATGACTACGCCTTCGGCCTACACTGCGGTCCAACAGGCCGCACACCAATCCAATCCAGTCTGTACCAGGCAGGACACAGCATTGTCACTGGCTAAACACCCGCTCAGCTCTGGTGCTACTACCTCCGTCAGCCACAAGTCATTCCCACATGCCATTTCAAGGTTGTGTGTTAGAGTTCCAGGAGCAGCTTGTTGAACAGCGGTTAACCCGCGCTGACCGTTGCCTCCGGACTACACAGCGGTCAAGTAGGTCACGTATGTGGAACTGAGTCTTGATTATGCAATGGCAGAGGTACAAACTTTATGGCTGATTTACCTCACTATACTCCCTTCGATGTGGTGCCACCAAGTCTGTGCAAAGCATCCGAACAACACCTGTCTGTGGGCCCTTGCTGACTACTGCCATCGCCCCACACTACGGTCGAGTAGGTCACTCAGTTGGAACGGAGTCTTGATTTGTGTACGGATCTGTGCAGGGGGTGGGGTATCCTCGATGCAGCTGGGCTGCCCTGCTCCTGGAGGTCGATTGTCTAAGATGTCCATGAACTGTTGTAGGGCGTCTGTGTCGAAAGTGTGGAGGTCCTCTTCAGCATCACTGTAGAGTTGTCTAGTCTGCTCTGCTGGAGGTGTTGTTTGTCCTTCTGCAATGTGAAGTGGAGATGCTTGTTGACATTGTGTTGGCATGTATGTTGACGCATTGTTCACGTTTACATACAGACTGCATGACAAATGTACATTGTCACTCTTTGGGAGGAGCGGACTATTTGATGCGGGACAGTGGACATTTGGACTACATGATGTAGGTGAGGTTGTACACGTACATTTTCATCTCATAGTTTCCTGCTATATCAGATGTGATTGGCCATTTTCTACGCACAAGTGGACCCAGTTGTGTCCTCTGTTCTGCAGTGTTCTGCAGTGTACGTGTTGCACTGTGTACCACATTGTTGTCCATGTGGATGTGCTGTTATTGCTACGTGTGTGGGCTGCATTGTGGGAGAGTCGCCCCTGCAGCTGTGATTTTGCAGCCCCTTACCCCTTGGAGGTGGTGTGCCTTTGACTTTTGTGCTTTTAAAGTGCTGTGATGTTGGCGACTTGGGTCATTTGTGCTCTTGGACGCTTTTTGTACTCTTGTGCATTGTTTGTCTGCAGATATATTGTTGACGTCAATGGTTGCTTGTGCACGTAGATATGTCAGAGTGTGACCTGCTCCTTTACGGATGTGGTCCACACTCAGCCACCTCAGTGTCGTGGCGTGCACAATGTCATGGTGATTGTACTCCAGCCATGCTGCTCGTCATGTAGTGTCACTTGCATTGTCAATGTGGCTCATAAATACGCATCTTTGCTGTGTTGCGCACGGGTGCATGTGTGTGTTGTGGAATTGGTGATGTGTTGGGTGGGACTCCTTTGAGCACATCGTGGACGGGGGCCTACTTGATGTTTGTATGTGTGCTGCAGTGTGCCACGGGGATCAGGGACATGAACCAAGGTCATTGTGGGTGTGCGGTGTGCTACACATCGTTGTGCATGTGTGCCATTGTGCCCGTCCACCCAGTCCCTGTTCATTACTCACCCTGTGATGTTGTGTCAGGTCATGTCAGGCAGTGTCCGGACTCCCGACTCCTTTCACCGTCTCCACACTGATGACTGTGGCCACCATTTGCTTCAGCTCCTCCTGTGGCGCAGGACTCCCACCTCCATTCGCCGTTGCTGCCTTCCTGTTGGCAGTGGGTTTCTGCTTGGTTTTGCTTTTTACATCATGCCTGCGCATCTTGGCCTCCTCGGCAGTCCGACTGCATTCACGATGGAATGCCATTTTTCCGTCTGTGCTGCCAATGACACGGTGGAGGTGACGGACCGCTGTTGTTGGTGTTCTGTCACCTCCGTGACAACGATCCAGTTGTCATGCGGACTGAACCGTGTCTTCCTCTTCTCCTTGGCCTTCCCCGACCTCGAGGTTCCTTGCTGGTGGTCTGTGGGGCTTGTGGGGTTCGTGTTGACCTGGGCACTCGGTCCGGGTGCATCCATGTTGCTACGCAGTTTATTTTGGGTGTTTTTCTTGTTCTGCTTTTATAGTGCATTTTCCAGCATGGCGCTTGGGAATTGCAGGCCTGTCGCTGGTTATCGCTGATTTTTGAATTGCGATTGGCCTCATCGCAATTTTTTTCGTGTTCTTATTTCGCATTTTTGCGGGGTCGCGTTGGTTTTACTGCGATCATTTGACGCGTTATCGTGGGACTATCGCATTGGTGCCGCCGGGTTGAGAATACTACGTTGACACAGCGTTGTTTTCCTGCGATAGACTGCGATATGCAAAGTTGCGTTAAGCTAATTTTGCGATGATTATCACACGTTCTTGAGAATATCCCCCTGAGTCGTTTAATCATTTATTGTGTTGTTGCACGGCACTGCTGCACCCCTGGCGCACCCTCTTAAAAACACTTTTTTTTAGCCTATAGAATACGAACCTGTAACAAGGACATGAATTTTGTCTTCACTATGACGTAGCCATAAGATCAAGCGAAATTTGGCAAATATGTTAGCGTACTACACAAACTCCTTAAAGAACTTAATAAGACTGGTTAGGCGCAGTCTGGAAAGACTAACCCCATTTCAGCTAAGCCACCGATGGCAACCAATCACCTCTCTTTTGTGTAATATGTAATTTATTATTTATTTATTATTTGGGAAATTTATAAAGCGCACAGCGACCCCAACGGGGCGTCCCGGCGCTGAAACAATGAAAAACAAAGGGAGGTCGTAGGGGCAGATATCCAAATTTATGAGGAGAACAGATGTGTTTTCAGGGATTTACGGAAAACTAATTCAGTCTGACAGGTACGTAAGGCTAATGGAAGTTTGTTCCAGCACTGAGAGGTACAGACCTCAAAGGTTTTGCCACCGGCCCGAGATCGTTTACATCGGGGGGTTTCCAGGAAATGGAGGGTATTGGACCGTAGAGTCCTGGAGTTGGCATAAGGTCGAAGAATGTTTTTGAGGTGTGCCGATCCCTTGCCTTTTGAAGCTCGAAAGGCCAGAGTCATGGCCTTGAATACACATCTTTTTGCTATGGGCAGCCAATGTAACTTACGGAGATGAGGAGTAATATGGTGTCTGGCCGGGATTCTCTCAACCAGCCGTGCGGCGGCGTTTTGGACCGTCTGGAGCTTGTGGCAGAGGCCCGCTGTGATACCAAGGTAGAGAGCATTAGCATAATCAAGATGGGATATGATCAGGGCCTGGATCACAGTCTTACGGCAGTCTGCCGGCAGATAATTGATGAGGCGTTTTATGATTCTAATCTTGGCGAAACAGGAGGTTGCTACTGTTTGCACCTGATTTTTGAAGCTAAGTTGAGTGTCCCAGCGGACTCCGAGATTTCTCACCGAGTCTTTAGGGATGGGAGCTAAGCTTAAGTCTTCTGGCCACCATATACTGGAATCCAAGGGGGATGATGTGTTGAAAAAAAGGATCTCTGTTTTACCGGCGTTGAGCCGGAGGGAATTGGTATCCATCCAGCTCGAGATGTCCCTGAGACAGGATTTCAAAGGATCAAAAGCAGAGGCAGAGTGAGAATCGAAAGTGAAAAGAAGCTGGATGTCATCAGCGTAGGAGGTAGATTTGATCCCCGTCTGTGCAATCAACTTGGCCAGAGGGGTGAAATACACGTTAAAAAGGAGCGGGCTCAGGGAAGAGCCTTGTGGGACTCCCCATTTGAGTGGTCTGGCCAGAGAAGAAAAAGGGGGTGTGAAAACCTGCTGTGTGCGGTCCGAAAGGTAGGATGAAAACCATTTCAGGACAGCTCCACCCAGCCCAAGGTCCTCCAGTCTTCCCAGCAGGATTTTGTGAGAGACGGTGGCGAATGCTGCCGATAAATCCAGCAGCACCAACACCGCCCTCGATCCCTGGTCAAGCGTCCACCTCACCGAGTCGGCCATTTCGATAAGGGCCGACTCGGTGCTGTGGCCCGACCTAAAGCCGTGCTGGGAGTCGTGGAGAAGACCATGGGTTTCAATGTATTTCGACAGCTGGGAATGTGCCAGTCTTTCCAATATCTTGGCTGGGGCAGGCAGGAGAGAAATAGGCCTGTAGTTACTGGGATTGTCTGGATCTAGGTTAGGTTTCTTTAGGATGGGAACTAAGGAGGCAAGTTTCCATTTGGCAGGGAAACAGCCCGTTCTGAATGAATCATTCCAGATGAGATTGAGGTAGGGGTTGAGAAGGGGTGCATGTTTTTTATAGAGCTTGGCCGGCCAGGGGTCTTTGGGTGAGCCTGATTTGCATTTGGTTAGTTCGGCCAGAGAGTCTACTTCTGATATGGTGTCAAATTCGAATAGGGTAGGTAGCTGGGGCGAGGGGGTAGAAAGTTTCTTTATTTGCCCAGCGGTTTTGGGGAGGGGGAAAGAGGAGTAGATGTCCTCAATCTTATCCTCAAAGAATTTAGAGAGTTTGTCGCAAAGCGACTGGGAGGCAGGCTGAGTACGAGTCAGCGCAATGGGGTTAGTGAAGGATCTCACTATGTTGAAAATTTCCCTAGGGCCATTACTGGCAAGTTGGATTCGGGATGCCAGAAAATCACGTTTGTGTCTTTCAATCATTCTCCGATATTCTTTAAGGGCTGATTTGTAGGTGATTTTGCTGTCAAGGGAGAAGTTGAGTCTCCAAAGGCGTTCGAGGGATTTACAAGAGGCCTTTTTCTGCCGCAGCTCATCAGAGTACCATGGTGCGGAGGGTGTCGCCCTGTAGGTTTTTATGGGTTTGCTGGGAGCTAAGGCATCCAAGGCCTGAGTAATCCATGAGTCCAGATTATCGATCAATATGTCCGGATCGGACGACAGACAAGGAGGAAAGTTTTTGAGGTGTCCCAGGAGTGATTCAGGAGTGATGCAACTCCAGTTTCTACCTGATGATTTAGGGGTGATGGCAGGTCTAGCGTGGCGGGTGATGTCAATCTCGAAAGGGATGAGGAAGTGATCCGACCATATAACCGGGATGGGAGATGTGACTCGGATAGATGGTAGATTGGAACAGATCAGATCCAAAGTATGACCGGCTTTATGGGTAGGTAGAGTAACTGTTTGGACAAGCTTACAAGCGGCTAGCGTCGAAATGAAATTACTGCTGTGGGGGCAGGAATCATTATCGACGTGGAGATTAAAGTCTCCTAGAGCGGTGAAATTGGCGTATCGTGTGCTAAGCTGAGTAAGATAGTCCGCCAGTGCCAGTAAGTGAGAGACATTGGAATGCGGGGGGCGGTAAATAAGAATTCCAGAACAAGAAGAGGATGGGGAGATTTGGACGTTGAAGGGGAGACCTTCAATGCTGTCAATTTGGTCAAATGGGGGAAGGGAGACCGCCCATTTGGATTTATGAATTAATGCAACACCACCCCCGGATTTACCGTTGGGTCTGTTTGCACAGATGATGTTATAGCCCTCCGGAAGTGCGAGGGTAATGGCGGGATTCGTGGTGTCATTTAGCCATGTTTCGGTCAAAAAAAGCATTGTAATACCAATGTGTTTCATAATAATGGCTGCTACCAATGCTCCTTTTTTACACATTGTCTTTTAATGTCTATTATTACTGACTCTTTTAGCACATGGTCAGTCAAATAGTTTTTTGTATGTATTTTAGACACCACAAGGCACTTTGGGCCATATTATCAAGGAACGGCGATAATGTTATCGGCGCTTTAGCGCAGGAAACTGCCACTAAAGCGGCGATAATGGGCTTGATAATATGTCCTTGTGAATTCCCATAGAAGCCCAGGTTCACACCAGAACCTGGGCTTCTATGGGAATTCACAAGGGCATATTATCAAGCCCATTATCACTGCTTTAGCGGCAGTTTCCTGCGCTAAAGCGGCAATAATGTTATCGCCGTTCCTTGATAATATGACCCTTTATTTCTTTGTAAGACACATGCCCGCTGCTAGGTTTTCAGGCTCACTTTGGAACGTATGCACTTTCCGGTTATCTCAGCTACTGTGGGGTATTGAACTGGCTTGATCCCAGCCATAAGTTCCATCTTGAGCTCTAAAAGCTCTACTTATAACATCTCCCCTAATGGCTTTTATTAGGCAGTTTTACTCTTCTTGAGCATGTTTGTGATAACAGTTTTTATCCACTGATATTTTATGTTAATCTGAATTTGTCTTTTGAATATATATTGAAATGATTTTAACGAATTACCAATTAGTGGCATTTGACTGACTGCAGGTAGAGGCACAGTCTGACCTCCCACCTGACAAGTGCAAGTCAATCAATCAAACATTTCTAGAGCGCGCTACTCACCGTGAGGGTCTCAAGGCGCTAGAGGGGGGTGGGGATGACGCAGCTACTGATCGAACAGCCAGGGTTTGAGAAGTCTCCTGAAGGTCAGCAGGTCTTGGGTCTGTCGCAGGTAGATGGGGAGGGTGTTCCATGTCTTGGCGGCGAGGTGGGAGAATGATCTGCTGCCGGTGGTCGTTCGGCAGATGCATGGGACTGTGGAGAGGGCGAGGTCAGAGGAGCGAAGCTGGCGGTTCGGGGTGTAGAAGGTGAGTCGTTTGTTGAGGTATGCTGGTCTGGCGTTGTGGAGAGCTTTGTGAGCGTCGGTGAGGAGCTTGAAGGGGCTCCTCTTGTTGACCGGGAGTCAGTGCAGGTCTCTCAGGTGGACGGTGATGTGGCTGTAGCAAGGGATTCCGAGGATGAGGCGTGCAGAAGCGTTTTGTATGCGTTGGAGTCTTTTCTGGAGTTTTGCCGTGGTTCCTGCGTAGAGGGCGTTGCCGTAGTCCAGCCTGCTGCTGACGAGGGCTTGGGTGACTGTCGTTCTGGATTCTGTGGGGATCCATCTGAAGATCTTGAGGAGCATGCGGAGGGTGTTGAAGCAGGAGGAGGAGACAGCGTTGACTTGCTGGGTCATAGAGAGCATTGAGTCCAGGATGAACCCCAGGTTGGGTGCGTGGTTGGTGGGTGTCGAGGGAGCTCCCAGCGTGGCCGGCCACCAGGAGTCGTCCCATGCGCAGGGTTGGAGCCGAGGATGAGGACCTCTGTCTTGTCGGAGTTCAGTTTCAGACGGCTGGTCTTCATCCACTCTGCGATGGCCTTCATACTCTCGTGAAGGTTGGATTTGGCAGTGGCTAGGTCCTTGGTGAGGGAGAGGATCAGCTGGGTGTCGTCGGCATAGGAGATGATGTTGAGGTGGTGTGCTTGGACGGTGCCATGTAGATGTTGAAAAGGGTCGGGCTGAGGAATGATCCTTTGGGTACGCCGCAGGTGACCGTGGTGGCTTCAGATCGGAATGGGGGGAGGCGGACTCTCTGGGTTCTACCGGTGAGGAAGGAGGTGATCCAGTTCAGGGTTTTGTCACAGATCCCTGCATCGTGGAGGTGTGTGCGCAGGGTGTGGTGGCAGACGGTGTCGAAGGCGGCCGAGAGGTCCAGGAGGATGAGGGCCGCTGTTCCACTGTTGTCCAGCAGGCTCCTGATGTCGGTGGTGGCGATGAGGGCGGTTTCAGTGCTGTGGTTGCTGCGGAAACCGATTGGGAGAAGTCCAGGATGTTGTTCTTCTCCCGGAAGTGGGTGAGTTGGCGGGTTTCTCAATGACTTTCGCTGGGAACGGGAGCAGGGAGATGGGTCGAAAGTTCTTGAGGTCCTTTGGGTCCGCTTTGGGTATCTTGAGAAGGGCGTTGATCTCGGCGTGTTTCCAGCTCTCTGGGAAGGTGGCGGTTTTGAAGGAGCTGTTGATGATCTTTCGGAGTTGGAGTGCGATGATGTAGCTTGCTTTGTTGAAGATGTGGTAGGGGCAGGGGTCAGAGGGTGAGCCCGAATGGATGGCGGTCATGATTTTGATGGTGTCTTTGTCGTTGACGTTGTTCCAGAAGAGCAGGAGATCGGTGTTTGGTGGACGTTGAGTCGGGTGTGTCGGCGTCTGTCGTCGGTGTCTGGGTGTCGAAGCTGTCGTGGATGTCTGCGATCTTGTGGTGGAAGAAGGCGGCCAGGGAGTTGCAGAGTTCTTGCGACGGCTGGATGTCGTTGGAGCTGGAGCTGGGGGAGGCGAGTTCTTTCACAATGCTGAAGAGCTCTTTGCTGTTGTGTGTGTTGTTGTCGATGCATTCCTTGAAGGAGGTCCTTTTGACGGATCAAATGAGTTTGTGGTGCTTGCGTCTGGCGTTCTTGAGTGTCGCGTGGCTGTTTGGTGTCTGGTCTTGGCGCCACTGCTTCTCGAGTCTTCGGCAGGTTTGCTTGGAAGTCTGGAGGTCAGCATTGAACCAGATGGCTCTCGTGTCAGTGCGCCTGTTTGAGGGTTTACTGAGTGGGACGAGGGTGTTGGCGCAGTCATCGATCCATTGTCTGAAGTTGTGGGGTGCTGCGTTGGTGTCCTTGGTCTCAGGCGAGGGTGGTGAGGAGCTGGTCTTTGGTGACTTTGTTCCAGCTGCAGTGTGGGTTTTGTTGCGGTTGGCTGTGCGCAGTGTGTTTCTCTAAGGAGAAGTGGATGCAGTGGTGGTCGGTCCAGTGGAGTTCGGTGGTGTGGCTGAAGGTGACGTGGTTGCTGGCGGAGAAGATGGGGTTGAGCGTGTGTCCAGCAGAGTGGGTGGGTGTTGTGACAAGTTGTTTGAGTCCGAGGTTGGCGAGGTTGTCGATCAGGGTTGTCGAGTTGCTGTCGTTGGTGTTCTCGAGGTGGAAGTTCAGGTCTCCGAGGAGGATGTAGTCTGTGGAGGCGAGGGCGTGCGTGCTGATGAGGTCGGCGATGGAGTCGCTGAACTGTGATCGGGGGGCCTATAGACAAGGTTCCTCAGAGGGTGGTGTTGTGATCGACGTGGATCTGAAAGTGTAGGTGTTAGGCCATGCTGAGGGAGTCTTCGGTGTTGGTCGAAATTCTGATGGTGTTCCTGTGGACGATGGCGATTCCTCCTCCCGGATTGTTGTGTCGGTCCATGTGGGTGATCTTGTAGCCATCCGGCATGGCTATGGCGGGCGCTGAGGAGGCGTTCATCCAGGTTTCCGTCAGGAAGGCGACGTCCGGGGAGGATGAATCAAGAAGGTCCCAGAGTTTGACGGCGTGCTTGCGGACTGAGCGGGTGTTGAGTAGTATGCATCTGAGATTGGTGTGGCCTGATTTGGTGGAATGGGCAGGACGTGCAGGTGTGCGCTGGCTGGTGTAGCTGCAGTTTCGGCAGGTGAAGGGTCCTTGGGTGAGCTTCGGGCCGGCCTGGAAGCAGGTGGAGATTTGTCCGGCGTTGAGTGCGTGGAGGGTGTTGGCGTCGTATCGGCGTCAGGTGTTGTGGGGCTCGCGGGGGCCAGGTGGTCTGGCGCTGGGTGCGGTCCAGGTGCGGACGGGCGCAGACGGGCTTGCCGCCAGCGGCGCGACTGCGTAGTCGTCTCCATTAAATAGGGGCGGGGGTAGGGAGGAGCAGCTGGGAGGCAGGAGCGCCTGGGCGGGAAAGCTGAGGGCAAAAACGAAGGGGGACACAGAGAGGAGTCAAGCCGGGGTAAAATCAAATACAATCAAGACAAAAACAATGTCACAATAACAACAGAAATGCGAGGGGAGAAAAAAACAGTACCGGCAACAAGCACCAGCAAGGTGCAGACTCGAACCCTGCCTGGTTGGACCGCAGGCAGAGGACAGCATGGCGGAGCTGCGGGGGAAGAGCTCATCACTGCCCGAGGGTCAGGGGTCTAGCCCACAGGGAAGAGTCCACAGGGAAGTCCACAGGGAAGAGTATGGAATAAACTCCCAAGCCTAGCAACAGCCTCCGTGGCCCCAGACGTCCTCACCTCTGCCTCGCAGCTGTCCCTAGGCAAAGGTTATTTGGGGCATCTGGGCAACCCGGCATTGCCCCATGCACTGTTGTGCATGCCATCGGTTTTCCAGGGCACCGGGGTCGCCACCAGACACTGTTTCTGCCATCTTAAAGTCAGGCGGGAGAGCCAATAGGAAGCTGGAGAAGGCCCGGCGGCCATTTTGAAGTCAGGAAAAGACTAAAAAAGTACAAGAAAAGGGTGAAAGCAAAAGGAAATAACAACAACCAAAGTAGAAATAAAAAGAAATTACAACAAAATAAAGGTGAAATAAAGAAATAAAAGAGAGCAAAAAAAGAAGCTGCACACAGAAGAAAATAAAAGCACCAGATAAAGAAAACAGCGACGGTGAACATTGAGGTAGGAAGCCTCAGCACAAGCTTCATATTAGAAAGTGGGGCTACATGCAACGTCATGTGCATGCCAGAATATGAGAAGATGAGGGTGAAACCGCCACTATCACCGTCCACTGTTGATGTATTCACCTGGGGCTCGAGAAAACCAGTGGTGAACATGGGGAAGTTCACAGAGACACTAACATACAAAGAAAGGTCGGTCAAAGAGGAAATACATGCACTACGAGGAGCTATTCCAGCACCCTGTCTGCTAAGCAACATCACCGCACAGGTGATGGGTCTCTAGCAATGACTACAACATGTCAGAAAAGACAGAACATTCTGAGGGAACATCCAGCCACACTACAAGGGCTGGCCAAACTAAAGGAAAAGCAAATAACACTACATATCAATGAAGCAATCAAACCTGTGGCTCAGCATCACCGAAGAGTGCCCATACATCAGCAACCATAGGTGGAAGAAGAAATACAAAGCCTTATGGCGCAAGATATCATAGAGCCAGCGGAAGGACCGACCCCCTGGGTATCTCCAATAGTATCAGTACCAAAGAAGAACACATCAAAGATTGCGTTAACATGAGAATACCAAACCCGGCAAACGAGAGGGAAAGACACCCAGGGCCTCACCTCAATGACATGATCAGCTGTCTTACTGGCGCATGTAGATTTTCAAAGCTAGATCTGTGCAAAGGCTACCATCAACTAGAGCTTGAACCGCAATCATGGTGCATCACAACATTCTCCCCCCACATGGGTCTTCTTCACTACAAGCGACTCAGATTTGGAATATCATCAGCAGCAGAGATATTTCAAGAGATCATAAGGCAAGTAATAAGGCCGGTGAAGAACAGTTTGAATTACAGTGATGACATCCTGGTGTTCGGCCGTTCAGATGAGTAGCACGACAAAGCTCTATGTGAGGTCTGCAAACAGTTGGAACAAGCAGGCCTGACTTTAAATGAACAGTGGAATAGAAATGGTCCCAGAGCATGCATAAAAATTGAGAAAGATCAACACAACAAATATTGCAACAATTTTAAGGCAGAACCATAGTGTTATTTAATCACACTAGGAACAAGCACATAAATGCATACGGTAAATCACACTATTTACAAAAGTGCGGGGTGCCACGGGGAAGGGGAGGGGGTGACGAATATGGTAGGGTAGTAGGATAAGTGACATAAACAAGTTCATAACAATGGTACAAGTCAATTGCTGGGCACCTTACTGTTGTGCCAAATATTCAAGAGTCATTCATTGACAGAATTAAAAGTTATTGCCAAAAAGCCATATACAAGTGAAAGTCCACAGTGCTCAACGCACTATTGAGGGTACTGGCATGATGGGATGTCGACGTTTCGACCCCTCTTCAAAGGTAGGTAGATTAATTCCTTACAGGTGGGGTCTTCCTCAGGACACAGAGGATGGTGAACCGGGGAAGGTAGGCACCTATGCAAAGATATGGGTGGGAATTAAAAAAGGATAGTGCCAAGCGAAGATTCAACTGCAGGACTGGATATGGATATGACTGCCATAATTACCAGAAAAAGAGAGAGCATCTAGTCAGTGACAGCTTGGCATCTGGGCATAGAAGGCTCCACAGTCGGGTGGGAGTGAAAGTCACCTAAAAATCAATTTAAAAGCGACAGTAAGGTCAACAGTGGAGTTGACTTAAAGAGAGGGAGGTGGGTAATGACTCCAAATAAAAATAAACTCACGTGTATTGTTTAGCAAAAGTGGGAGGATTAGATTACTCCGTCAAATCACACCGCTGTGTGGATCGGTATGTTGGGTGAGATGAATCACCGAGAAAACAGCCTCTAAAAACCAAATGGAGAGAGCGCTCTTTAAATGGGAAACCTGATAGGTAGTCCAAAACTAGAGAAATACAAAGCAAACAGGACCTGGTAACCCACACTATCATCCGTATACTAGGATGTCAGAAAGCGGGACTGGCGATTCCGATAAATAGAAAAACTGAACAAACATATTATTAAAGAAGGAAAAAGTCAATCCAGCGAGAATAGCTTATACCCAATGCGTGGAAAATTCGCAGTAATCAGAAGGGGGATTAATCGTGTTGAATACGAGGACCTAGTAACGGGACTGGAAATTAAATAGAGGCAAATACGGAAAAACCGTAATAATAAAGAATAAGGCAAAATTAACTGTTAATAAAAAGGGGGACTAAACATAGGGACAAGGACAAAAATCCTAGGTCGAATTGGCCAAAGTACACGGAGTATCATCCAAGCGGTTCCCTTACCTCGAGACGGCGTACAGCAATTGACTTGTACCATTGTTATGAACTTGTTTATGTCACTTATCCTACTACCCTACCATATTCGTCACCCCCTCCCCTTCCCCGTGGCACCCCGCACTTTTGTAAATAGTGTGATTTACCGTATGCATTTATGTGCTTGTTCCTAGTGTGATTAAATAACACTATGGTTCTGCCTTAAAATTGTTGCAATATTTGTTGTGTTGATCTTTCTCAATTTTTATGCATGCTCTGGGACCATTTCTATTCCACTGTTTGTTACCCAGGTCCCAGTGATTATTGGGTTTGCCCTTAGTTCTAACGATGACTTTAAATGAAGACAAGTGCGAATTGGGGAAAAGAAAACTAGTATTCTTTGGACACATTTTTTCAAAAAAAGGAATGAGGCCAGACCCCAGCAAAGTAAACACTGGAAAAAGCAAGGCCTCCAACAGAAGTAGCAGAAGTGAGGTCATTCCTTGGTTGAGCAAGCTACTGTGCTTGTTACATAAAATACTTTGCCACAGTGAGCAAACCACTTCTTGACCTAACAAAGCAGGGTCAGAAATTTCTCTGGATACAAGAATGTGGTAGGGCATTTGAGGCCATCAGACACACAGTAATGGCTGTAGATCATCTTGCTTATTTCGACCCATCGCTATGCATTGAGCTCACTGTTGACAACAGCCCGGCAGGTTTAGGAGCAATCCTAGCACAACACGTGCCTGGAAGAGACTCGCCCAGGCAAATTGTTGCATATGCGAGCAAGAGTTTGTCTGACATTGAAAGGGCATACTCCCGGCCAGAGAAGGAAAGTCTAGCAGTGGTATGGGCGTGTGAACACTACCACATGTTCATTTACGGAAAGCCATTCACCATTGTAACAGACTATCAGGCCCCAGTAACAATATATGGAAACCGGAACGCAAAGATACTGCCAAGCATTGAAAGATGTGGAATAAGACTGATGGATTATAATTTCAAGATTGTGCACAAGCCGGGAAATGAACACAACCCAGCTGACTACATGTCACGACATCCCCTACCGCAGGCACCAGAAAACACATCACACTTTTTGTGTTAAGGCAGAACACTCCTGCACCAATAACAATTGCAGAGCTGGAACAAGAGACAGCAAGGGATGCCACAATGCAAGCAGTCAAACTGACAATACGACAGCAAAGATGGAGACACGTAAACACCAACAGCACTATGGGAGAAGGAGTGAACAGGGAGGAAATGCTGGCATTCAAACACATACAAGAGGAACTTTCGGAAAAAAAAGAGGAATCATACTAAGGTGAACAAGGATAGTAATGCCAAAAGCTTTACGGCGGCAGACTTTAAACCTGGCACATGAGTCCCACAGAGGCATAGTAGCAACAAAAAAGATGCTACGGGAAAGAGTATGGTTCCCAGGCCTGGATCGACTGGTGGAGGACACCATCCTAAACTGTCACTTATGCCAAATTACAGGACGACCAGCAAAGCAAGGACAGCTACAGATGTTGGAGCTTCCAGGGGTAGTGTGGACAACATTGTCAGCTGACTTCTATGGGCCATTGGACATGGGCAAATACTTGGGTCATTGATGAGTACTCCAGATTTCCCATAGTACGACACGTCTCGTCAACATCAGCGACCGCAATGTTGCTGATAACTGATGACATTTTTGTGGCCTGGGGCTCCCCACAAACAGTGAAGACAGACAATGGTCCTCCTTTCTCTGGAAAGGAGTTTCACAAGTTCATGGTCTACCTAGGCATTCACCACAGTAAAATAACGCCCCTATGGCCACAAGCAAACAGCATGGTGGAAAGGTTCATAGGGAACATAAAGAAAGCAGTACAAAGAGCAAAACTGGTGCAGATCTCCATAGGCCAGGTACTCTGTCAAATATTAAGAGACTACCGAAACACCCCTCACAGCTCCACGGGACGATGCCCAGCAGAACTGGTGCTAGGAAGGACAAGCAGGACAAGATTGCCCCAACTAGAGGCAAAAGCGCCACCAGAACACAACAGTATTGCAGCAAGAGATCAGGAAGCGAAAAACAATATGAAACTATATGCGGATTTCAGGAGACATGCCACATCATCACACCTGAGGCAAGGGGACTCAGTTTTGGTGCGTCAATGACAATCAAGAAAATCAAACAGTCCATTCTCAGATGAACTGCTGACAATAATGTAATGGAGCCAATGATAACAGCTGCATCGAGTCCCTACCGGATCCCTAGAAATAGTTCTCACTTCAAGAGACTAAAGACATTAGATGAGGACTGAGGAGGTACAGCATCAAAGAACAACGCAACACATGAAAAAGAGGACGTTATGGACAGCATGGGAAGAAGGGTACACAACAGTGAGAGACAAGACCTTGCACCCTAATGTTGGGAGGGGACAGCAACCGGACACCACTTCCGGTCAGGGAGTGGGGAGGATACTCTGGGACAACAAGGGCAAGGGAACAGACATGCATGAGGGCACAGGCACAAAGCAAGTAATAAAGTCTAAACGCTGACCTACCTGTCTCCGCGTGGCTTCTAGCTGGTGACACAACAGGTATGAAATATCTTAATCCAGTATCTGCTTATTGAAGTACACAGCCAGGCCAGGCCTGTGACGTTGGCTTCTGGCACGAAGCATCTCACACATTTTTAGCGTTCTCGCAGTTTGGCTTTATGTAAATTGAGTGCAGTGTGGTAAGGTTAATGTATACAATTAAATTGTATTAATTGTAACCGACCATTGTAGGGGAAACGGCTTGTCTGTTCACAGCGATAACTCCATTCCTTTCTGTGATGTCAGTCCCCAGGCCTCTCCCATATCCCCTGGGCCTCCAGTGCCACCCAAGAGCTCTCGGTTTCCATTATAGAATATAATTTAGTATTTGTATGTTTAGTAAAAACAGCATTGATGAGCAATTACAGGAGATAGGCTCCTGGGGAAATGAAGGATAGTAGTCCTTACATAATGCTCTGAGGCAGTAGTACATATACCCATCTAGTGCAGTGAATTCCTCCCCAACCGTTAGTCTTGGACACTTTAGATATTAGCCATTTCGAAATATATCTCGTATCCAATGGACCCTATTCGTTTCCACAATGCCTGCATTGATAGTCTGTCCCTAGACAGATGTATTAGTGGATAGTGAAGGAATCCCCACTCTAGCGGATGGTGAAGGAAGTCCCACTCTAGGGAATCAACTACTTTGTGACGTCCAGAAAGACTGCTACCATGTTCATGTCCGGCTTTAGCCGATGACCCAATATCAATCTGTTAACAAATCACGCCTGTTCTGGAAAGACCAAGTTTGGGAGAAGAAGAAGCAAGAGGTTGGGCATTACCTTGACCAGAGTCTTAGCATCTATATTAATAAGGGTCAGTGACCGGTAAGATTTGCATTTTGTCATGGGTTTGTCAACTTGTCGAGTGTGATACCTATGGTTTCTCTAAATGAGGGTGGAAGGGTACCTTTTTCCTTTGCCTGATTATACACTTGTAAAAGTCTGCGTTTCAGTAGCTATGAATAGGACTTATGAAATCCAATAGGGAACCAATAATTCCCCTTTGTATGCCGTGTGATCTGTGCGAGTGTCAGCATTAGAGCAGTCAAGCTGTCTGTCCAGTACTAGATTGAAATCGCCACCCCCCCCCCCCCAATAATATTACTTGAGGGGATAATGCAGAACATTTAGCTTATAGTTTTGTCCGCCATTCTGGAACATCAGTATTAACTAAGTAATTTCTTTACCACCTCTAAGTGCTTGAATGATAGCTTCCTCACGTATCATTCATTTGATTCATAGAGGAGGTGAAATGGCATACCCTGTTTAATCAGAAGAGCGGTCCCTCTAGCGTAAGAGGAGTAGTTTGCCAGTGATCTGTGGCAACTCCACCTTATGGCAAAACTGGATGTGCCAGCTACATTGAGGTGTGTCAAGGTGTGTCTCAATCTTATACCAGTCCAGGGCCCATATCTGTGATAGGACACACGGTCTTTGTTTGCTCCATGGTCCACCTTAAAACAGGTGCACCAGGCCCAAACAGGGACAGTGTGTTCTATTACACTGAATGAATGCGCTGCCCCAGGGCAGCTGTGTACTCGCACCACTCACAGGGCTGCGCATTCAGTAAAATGCAGAGCGGCTGAGTCAAAGTTGCTTCGTATTTCACAGTACAGGTGGCAAACCGACTGCACTCTGAAGAGGGGAGAGAAATCCCCTTGCCGGTAGGTGCAGTGATTAACTGCACCCATATGCAGGGGAATGTATGGCCCATTGTTTCACACCTCCAGAGGGCTGCCCTCACGGGCACCCTGAGAAACACTACCTTTTCGTGGCACACGGTCAGTGCGCCTCCAAAGGGCATGTTTGCCTCACACCCTGCATCCATAGTATGGTGCGGCCACAGAATCGAAATGATTCCCTCATTTGCATGGTGCCACCCCCCTATCCAAATAATGGACACCCTCTGCAGATAGCGCTGTCTCTACATGTGTACCAGCACTGTCCGTGTTACAGAAGGGGCCACACAAGCGTCTGTGGCCTCTTCTGTAATAATATAGTGCCCTGGGAGCACAAAAAATAGGCACACACGCCCATTGCACCCCTGGGGCACTATCTATAATACGGCCCCAGGTATGCAAGAACAAGTCTTGCCTAGCAAGGAAGGATTGTTTAACCCTTGATATCCATGTCAAAATTCGTATTGAAATAGGACTGGTGTTACTCTGAGGCATCATGGGTTATTCAGTCGGGATTTGGCCCTCTCCTGCTGTCAGTGGTGTTTCTCATTGTTATTGGGTGTGTCAGTTTGGCCTTAGTTGTTAGTAGAGTGAGCTCAATGGTGAATATTGTCTTTTGAATGTCGTGTGCACTGCTATAGCCCTTCAACCTCCCAAACAAGCAGCCCCAATCAACCAGCAAATTACCCCATAACAGCATAAACAAACAACTACAAGTGAAAATCCATTGGTCAGCCAACACTACAAACCATAATTGGATTACCCCAGAGAAAGTCTAGAATGCCGGCCTATCAACACCTTCTAGATAGGGGATGTTTGCCGGGTATATTGTTCCTGACTTTAGACAGCTGTAGCAAAGAGTGTGTTCATAAAGCTGTGCTGTAGTTGAGTGTTTTTTTTCTTTTGTATCTGACTTAATATTGAGTTCATCTGTTATCCTCCGGTGAGTGGGCTACTCCTGCCACAGGGGGCCAATTCATTATCGTGAGAGTCATGACGACAGTGCATGCAATCTGTGCGGTAGGTCGGTTCCGACGCAATATGATTCTTTGCAGAGTCCAACTTCAACTTGAAAAGAAGGTAAGAACTTTTGGCATGCCTCCTGCACTGCAATCATAAAATCTGGAAGTATTGATATAGTGTTTCTCTCATATGTCAGTGCCTGTTTTTCCCGTGTCAGTCGTAGTCCTGTATCCTGGTCCTTAAAGTTGAACAGCCTGGCGATAATCGTGTGGAACATTTGTCCACCAGAGTGTGCCGATGCCCAAGGGATCTTTGTGCACTGTCTACCATAAATAGAGGGAAGAGGTGTTCTGGCCCAAACAAGGATTTGAGAAGCTTCTCAACGTATTCAGCCATGTTGGCAACATTCGTAGACTCTGGGACGCCTACAAGATGCAAATTATTGCATCTAGACCTAGCCTCCAGGTCTTTATTCTTGGTTTTTATCACATCGAGGATTTTGGCCTTATCCATTAGTTTCTCATTATGGCCTGTCGCGTCATCCTCTAAGGTATAAGTGTGAGCTTCAGCCATTGTGATACATTTTTTCATCTTTGTTTAGAGTAGTTATCAGTTTGTTGACTCTATTAGTTAACATATTGAGGGGGAGATTTACAAACATTTTGCGCTGGGTTAGCGCAACAGAAGTAATGCTAACCAGCGCAAAATGTTTTTTTTGCTATTTATTTTCCAGTGCAAAACATGTTTTGCGCTGGAGAGCACCCTCAAAGTAGGTCAAAGCAGCGCAAAGCACTGCTTTGCGTTACTTAGCGCCGAAGGGGCATTACATGGGTGGGACATGGGCATTCCCATGCAACCACCCATGTCTTTTGATGAAAAACCATATCTACAAAGATTTATAGACATGCTTTTGCACCCATTCCAAGGAGGCCCTAATAGGAGAAATGCTTTCAGTTCTCTGTGCTTTTCTGACTTTGCATGTGTGCTGCACTGTGCTGCATGCATACAAAGTGGGAAAAGCTTTGCATTGTGTCTAGCCATAGTAGTTTGCACAGGAAGGGTACCCTTTCTGTACAAAATCTATGCCAGTCTCATGCACACACCCTAGAGCTATGGCGCTTAGGTGTGTGCCTCTCGTACGGCCGCTGAAAAAAGCACCAGCGCAAGGGAAAGGGGAGGAAAGAGCCATATCTCTGAAGATATGGCGCTCACCTGTTCCCTCCCTGTCACGCAACGCAGTGCAGCCTCCTAGGGCGCTGCGCTGTGTTGTGCAGATGTTTTGAAAATCTCCCCCCTAGTTTGCTATTGATAGATTTGTGGATATTTTGCACATGTAGCAGGAGAGATTTGATGTCTGGTTCCTTGGGATCTTGCAGGACTTTGTTGGATGTAGCTGCCCTATCGGATGACTGGGCTCCGCCAGTACATTATGATTAAATGGGGTATTTAGCTTGGTTTGGATCTCCCTTGCCAGAGTAGGGAGGTAGTCCTTTCATGAATCTAAAGGGTATGCCTAATCTGCAGCAGCTCTCTTAATATCCAGCTTTTATCCCCTCAATCCTGCTCCGAGGCACACCCTCGCTGTTGGTCTGTGGGCCTCAGACTTCACTCAGTTTAACTTTTTTCCCCTAGTATCAGACTCTCTCCATCTCAGCAAGCCATGATGTCGAGCAGGACTTTTATGAGGGTAAAAATAGATGATGAATCCACCACTTGCAGTCTCAGAGTGGCACTTATTTCTAATAGCGAGCAGTCACTTTTTTAATAATCAGTCCTCGCTGTTAGTGTGGAGTACGGAGTCCCACTTCCCTGGTGTGCACTCAGTATCAGGGAACTTGTGCGGGCTCTGTGAAGTCCTGGCTCCTCTCCTAGTGTATCTGCCGACTCGCCGGATAGTATTAGCAGCGCTGGGCCCCGGCACTGCCACAGGGTTACCAAGTGTCCTGCTGCACACACAGCAGCAGCTGTTGTAGGATCACTCAGCCTGCCTGTGTGGTCCCACCAACTTGCAGATCATGTGTATGTGCCCTGTAAGGCTATTGGAGGCTGCACCAGCGCCACAGCCGCTTACTCTCCCCTCACCAGCTCATGCTGTCCTGCCTCCAGTGATTCCTGCACCCTGGCAGGCAGGCATTTTTGGGAAGTTCAGGTTGACCGATGGTAGTTGTATAGGTCCCCGCCAGAGGACCCCACACTGTTGTCTCCAGCTGCTGCTACAGAACAGGATACTCAGCCTGGCATAAGGAGCCTCACAGATGTCCAGCCATCTTGAAGTCAGGGTCATGGATTGTTCCTCAGAAACAAACCCCTGCTTTGGGGGCTTTTTTCCGGGAAACAACCACATCGGTGAGCAGGCCATCATGACATGGCGGCTAATTAGACAAGGATTCATTTATCTTTAAGTGCTTTTGTGGTATTATTCAATCACTTGAGTGCAAATGCTCTGCTGTATGACAGCCCTCTACAAAATGGGTCGGCAGTTCTCTTCTGTGCCACCAGATGCATGAGCCTCCACTACACTGATGGCCTCCAGGACCATCTGCTGTTTTCTAATTGAGTCCTTTGCTTTCCTATGCACTGTTTCTGTGTCTGCATTGCTTCTAGTGTAATCTGGTACAAAAAGCACCATTCCTGAATGAGTCCCTGTACCCAACTTCCAACTAGAAAATGCATAACGGCATTTAGAGAGGGTCAGCTACCGGAAAACATGAGATTGATAACGGTTGTTCTCATACCGAAGGTTGGCAATCCCTGAGAAGGGTGTGACTCATACCGGTCAATATCACTGATTAATGCAGATGTTAAAGCCTTGGCCAAAGTCCTAGCAACCAGACCATGGGTGGTGGTGAACGACTTGGTGCATACAGAACAAAATGGGCTCATGACGGGTCGTTTGACCAGACGGAATCTGAGACGACTTGGCAGGGGCTTCGCCTGCGTGTCGGGTGATCGATTTCCTCGACACAAACAAAGCGTTTGATTCTGTGGAATGGCCTTGCCTCTTTGGGGTGCTAGCCAAGATTGGTTTTAGACAGTGTTAGAAATTCGGTCTCTAGTTGGCAGAGGTATGCACCCTGTCCAAGTAGGGACCATAATCCTAGTTAGGGGTAAGCCACAACACAGCCTAAATTATCATGTGTTCACCCTCTGGTAGCTGGCACAGAGCAAGCCGGCTTCACTTAGAAGGAAATTTGTAAAGTATTTGGGCAATAACTCATACAGTAACACAGTAAAAACACCACAAAAAGACTCCACAACAGTTTAGAAAAATAAAGTATGACTTTAAAAATAAAACAAGACCAAAACAATAAAACTCCAATATGCAGAAGTTGAGATATGATTTTTTAAAGAATGTGAGAGTTCTAGCACTTAGAAACAAGTATCGCTAAAAAGGTTACTTCTGGTTGCACTGGACCGGGGCAAAGTCGAAGCTCGGACCGGCTGTGATGGAGTGCCGGCCGACTACAGGAGCCACGCAGGCCACAGTGAACAAAGTACCTTTCCTGATCGCGAGCAGCGTGATGCGTCAATGTCGAGACCCGCAGGTATAGGGTGCGTCGATCTTTTCCACGCAGTGAAGGCGATGTGTCAGTTCTGAAGACAGGTGCCAGAGTCGAGAGGCGTCGAGGAGATGCGTTCATATCACCAAGTTCTGGCGGCGGCAATACCCTGTCCAATGCATCGATCTTTGGAGACAAAGCACTGGATTCCGAGGTGATGCACTGATTTTACTCCCATAACCATGTTGATGCGCCGTGTCTGCTACACATGCATCAAAATCTGTGCTGCGAGTATCTAGGCCACTTCCAGTGAGCCAGGCATAGGAGCAGGTGTAGAGACTTTGATATCCGTGAGTCTCAAGAAACAGGAGGCAAGTCAACAAGCCCTTGGAGACCAGCTCTCTTTCAGCAGGGTCAGAGAGCAGCGGGGTAACAAACAGAAAAGCAGGCCTTCCACATCAGCAGTCCAGTTGAGACCTTTAGCAACACAGCACAGTGCTTTTGGAGTGGGGGAGACTTCAAAATGTGGCTTTGAAGTGCACAAGTATCCCTTTCAACACAGTCCTGTCTGCCAGACTATCTGTGTGGGGTAGTCAGTCCTTTGTGTGGGATCAGGCTACTTCCTATTAAAGTGTAAGTGTCAGCCACACCTAGCCGTCCTATGTTTATGGCTACCTGGAGGGAATGCACAAAGTGTAACTGCCACCCAGCCCAGACGTGTATTGGAGACAGGCTGCAAGGCACACAGAAATGTCCACTTTCTAAACGTGCAAATAAAGGCAGCCTAATGCACTCAAAAAAGTAAACTCACTCAATAATTTAAACCACTGTGAAATAGTGATGTGTGCACCAGCAGAGGAGGTTCCGCCCAGACCTCCCAATTTGAATGAACATCAAGAAACCATGGACCAGGTCCTGGCCTGCGTGTGCACTACAAAAAAACTCTCAAGGAGTGTAAACACAATGTAGACAATACTTGAAACAACGTTATCAAAACTTAAACACTGGAAAACAGAATGTAAATGTCCATGTTCAATGAGATTCCATCTTCAAGGGGAAGCAACCAGACTCCGCCTTTGGCTCATCAAATTCACATTTATTCAACAAACAAAACAATCGATTTTCTTGCGAAAAATAAGATGTTCCTCCCAATGCATTTCGGGCTTAGGATAATAGCCCTTCGTCAGGGGAATCTGTGAACAACAATATGTTTATCAATGCACTCAGCGCAATGCTTAGTTACATGAATTGCAACAAACATGTGTATCAGTACAGCTCAAAATTCCCAAAAGTAACATGCTGAGATGACTCGAAATTTTAACGACAGTCAGAAAGCCCAAAGCTCCTAAGATAAAGAAGAAAATGTGCATAAAGATCATGTGCCAAGCTCCGCATGCCAAGCTCTATGCTAACAGTTAAGGCAGACCAACGGAATCGAAATTTAAATGTATGGAAAAAGAACCAAGTGAAAAACTGTAACAGATAAACCCATGTGCGTGCATGAAAAATATATGCTGAGCTCCACATGCCAAGCTCCATGCTGAAATTTAAAACAGACGAACGGAATCAAAGTATAAATGTCGACTGGTGTGAGTGTACCCCGCATGAACAGTGTCACTTGTAGATTAAATGATCTTCTTAAAAGTGGCATTTCTAAAATAGTAATGTTAAACTCAGCTTTGCCAGTAAAGAGGATTTATCATTACCATTCCAAAGTTATGAAACATGATGTAGCTACTCCTTTCTAATCAGGGATTACAGCTTAAAGTTATTTTAAGGAATTCACAATCTTTGCCTATGGCAGGAGCAGGCCTCACAGCAGTGAAAAAGAAATTTAGTTGTTTGTCACTACCAGGATATGTAAAACATAAAAGTACATGTCATACCTTTTAGTTACTACGCACCCTGCCCTTAGGGCTACTCAGTGCCTACCTTAGGGGTGACTTATGTGTAATGAAAGGGGAGTTTAAGGCTCAGCAAGGGATTTTAAATGCCAAGTCGTAGTGGCAGTAAACTGCACACACAGGCCCTACAGCATGCATCGGTGCCAGGCCTTGAGGCAGCAATGCCATGAGGATGGTTTTGAGGTCATTGTGGAATCCAGCTACCTCTCGCTGGTGTGCAGCCGTGGCAGCCGCTCTTTCTGCATTGGCCCGCTCCATGGTCTCCATGAGCCTCCGCATGAGTCCCGACTCCCGGGCGAGCTCGCGGGACCCACCCTGACTAGACAGTCGTTCTTGTCACACAGTCAGGACTCTGGCGATGTCAGCCATGGTTCGTTGAAGGGTATGGAGCGGACTGTCGGTGTCCGTTAGGGACCGTGAGTGGTCCCTGATGGGACTTAGACACCCACGTATGGCATCTAGTTCGTCTGCCATGCGGTCGAAGCCCACCTGCACCTGTTCAGACAGCTGCTCCTGGCATGCCAACACACGGAGTTGGAAGGCCATGTGTTCTTCGTGGGGGGTCTTGGGAGGCAGCCGTGGTGGTGGGTTCTGCCTGCTCTGTGAGCTGTGCAGGGGGTGGGGTGTCCCCGTTGCAGCTGGGCTGCCCTGCTCCTGGAGGCGGGCTGCAGAGACTGTTAATGAACTCTTGGAGGGCATCAGAGTCGAAGCTGTGGTGGTCCTCTTCGTCATCAGAGAAGAGAGGTTCGGGGTGCTCTGCAGGAGGTGTTGATTCTCCCTCTGCAATGTGACGGGGAGATGCAGTTTAACAATGTGGTCACGTGTGTTGTCGCATTGTACATGTTTACATACAGACTGCATGACTGTGTACATCGTGGCTGTTTCGGAGGGGCTGCCCATTTGCTACAGGACAGTGGGCGTTTCGACAACATCATGGATGTGTGTTTGTACGTGTACAATATAAACTCACAGATTTCCCTGCAATGCCACTTGTGATTGGCCAGTGTCTACACCCAGTCTGCACCAGTTGTGTCCTGTGTTCTGGAGTGGACGTGTTGGGGTTTGTGCCACTTTGTTGTCAGTGTTGATGTGCTCTGCATGTTATGTGTGTGTGCTGCATTGGGGGGCTGGTGCTCTATTTTGCTGCCCGTTATCCCTTTCATGCGGTGTGCCTTTGACTTCTGTGCTTGTACAGTGCTGACATGTAGCATACTTGGGTACATTGTTCTCTTGGTGGGAGTTGGGGTCTGGGGCATGGTTTGTCTGCAGATGTGCTGTGCTTACTTGTGCTTGTGTGCCATTGTGCCCATCTCCCCCCGTGCCCCCAGTCCCTGGTTGTCACTCACCCTGGTGCTGTTGTGTCCGGTCCTGTTGAGCAGTGTCAGGTCCCCCCGACTTCGGCCACCGTCTCCCCACTGATGACTATGGACACCATTTCTTCCATGTCGTCCAGCTCCTGTGGTGCAGGACTCCCACCTCCAGTCTGCATTGTTGACTTCCGGTTGTTGGCGAGTTTCAGCTTTGTTTTTCACTTGATGCAATTCCAGCGCCTCTTGACCTCTTCCATTGTCCTCTTCAGCACTCCGATTGCATTCACCTTGTCCACGATGGACTTCCATAGTCCATTTTTTGTTGCCAATGACACAGTGGAGGTGACGAACAGTAGTTGATGGTGTTCGACCACCTCCGTTATCAGGATCCTGTTTTCCTGCGGACTGAAGCGCTTCTTCCTACTCTTCTTCTCCTTGGCCTTCCCTGACACCGAGGTCCCAGGCAGGTCCTCCGGGGGGCTTGTGGGGTTCTGGTTCTCCTCCGTACTTGCTCCGGCAACATCCATTGTGCTTGGCTGTTGTTGGGCATTTGTTTGTCAATTTTGTTTTCTACTTTTATGGTGATTGTTCCCACCTGACGCGTGTGAATTGAAGGCCTGTAGCTGGTTTTTGCTGATTTTTGTATCGCAATTGGCCTCATCGCAGCTTTTTTTCCGTTCCCATTTCGCATTTTTGCGGCGTGGCATTGATTTCATCACAGTCAGTTGACGCATTATCTGGTGACTATCGCATGGTACCGCCATGTTGTGAATACCTGGTTAACACGGCATAAATTTCCTGCGATGGACTGCGATGTTGAGGGTTGCGTTAAGTAACTTTTGAGATGGTTATCACACGTTCTTGGGAATATGTCCCAGCATTTCTTGTTGAGGTAACTGTTTCTTTGGACTTTGCTGGTCCCTTAGACTGGCTCCCTGCTGAAATTGGTCACCCAAAGTAACTGAGTATTCCCCTTTGACCAAAGTTTTCTCTAACAAGCTGCTAAATGTCAAATTCGTTGAATTTGTCAATACTTATTTGTGGTTAAGTGAAAAGTCTTGATTTATTGTTCCTTGTAAAATCTATAAATCCGTATGTAACCGTCCAGTGGACCATTTTCTTTTTTGGTGTCCATAACTTCCTAAAAATATAATCTATTTTTAATACATTGGTATTTGATTTCGAGTTTAAGTCTTCGTAATTGGTTTGTTGCTGTTTGAATGCTTTACATTTGTTGCTCTGTTGAAGCCTGACTGCTCGAAGCCACAGCTACCCATGGCATTGAGCTAAGGTTTCACAAAGAAAGACTAACTAGTCCTAAGAAGGGTTGTAGTGTATAATACAGTGAAGTCTCACAAAAACATCATATAATACACCCCATTTCTGCCACACATATTCATTATGTTTCCAGACCACCCATCTGCTCCTGCTCAGTAAAAATGCACAGGTTCTGGGGCAAAAGCATTCCTGTGTTTGCAAGTGACGGGCCCCCAATGAGATTACATGGGTACAAAATCTGCACCTGTGTAATCAGTTTTACAGAAGCACATCTATATCTAATACAAAGAGCAGTGGGGCTGTGGGTAGGGGAAAAGAGCAAATGTCTATTGACCTCCAGAGCAGTTCTGTAACATGGCTCCAAATAGTTACAACTTCCCCTGGATGTCGATTTATTTTTTATGTGACTTCAAAACCTACACTGATATATGTGTCTATGTGAAACTTTTTTGGCGATCAACCTTACATTTAATTAGTAACCATAGTAGTTTTAGCTACCTTTTTTATGAACTCCGTAGAGACTCTGAGGGGCATATTATCAAGAACGGCATTATAATTATTGCCGCTTTAGCGGCAGGAAACTGCCACTAAAGCGGTGATAATGGGCTTGATAATATGCCCTAGAGAATTCCAATAAAAGCCCATGTTCTGGTGTGAACCTGCCGCTAAAGCGGCAAAAATTTTAACGCTGTTCTTGATAATATGCTCCTAACTTTCATAGTTTGATAGGGCTTGACATTCCAAACCATAGAATGAAAACTGCATGGTTTAACTATTCATTACTACAACTGAAAACAACCTCAGTAAGTTTTGCATGAGAGTGAGCTTACCTTTCAGTAATCTATTATTTACTGTATGTCTGATGAAAATATAAATACTTCATCCAACAATGTGCTTCTATCATACTCTGTTCTTTGATAAATTTTATAGAGCTCTCTCTCAGATTAGCCAATTGCATTGACCTCATGTGTTGAGATAATGTTCCTTATTATTCATGTGACCTGTGAACTGTACGAAAAAAATCAGGCAATTGCTGTTGTTTTTTTTCTCTTATGTTTTGTAGCCACATGGGGTGACTTACAATACGTCTACTCCCAAGGGGTAGAGAGGATGTAACGAAATAGATAAGTGCTACTATGGTTTCATGAAGCATCTTTGAACTATGCCATGCAGTGAAACATGTCAACTTTCTTTATACAATTTCTTATGTGCATGATTTAAATTTCTTAATGAAGTGCCTGCACTCCAAAAAGAGATATATATTATTGAGCCTGACACATTCCTTAGCAGTCCTATTGTGTTTTTAGACTCTAACTTCTTACTATTTGGTCAGAGATAAGTTATTTAGACTTGAGAGTACTGAGACGGTGCACTAACGTGTCTTTAAATTTAGTATTGGCAAATGGTCAGTAACTGGGAGCATTTATCCCCCTTCTGCCCCTGAATTACTGTGAAGGAAACATCAATGTTGAGAAGACATCAATGCTGAGAAGAAATCAATGTTGAGAAGACATCAATGTTGAGAGGACATCAATGTTGAGAAAACGTCAATGTTGGGAACACATCAATGTTGAGTACACATCAATGCTGAGAAGACATCAATGCTGAGAAAACATCAATGTTGAGAAAACATCAATGTTGAGAAGACATCAATGTTGAGAGGACATCAATGCTGAGAAAACATTAATGTTGAGAAGACATCAATGCTCAGAAGACATCAATGCTGAGAAAACATCAATGTTGAGAAGACATCAGTGTTGAGAAGACAACAGCGTTGAAAAGCCTGAATCACATCAACCCTTCCGTCAAAACCAAGCATTGAGCGAGATTGGCCGTCCGCCATGTCTGAGAGGGCATTCTGTGGTGTCTAGCTCTTTTTGGTTTTCCACAAAAACACCACAGGTGCATCTTCAGAATTGCTTTCCAGATTTTCCCTGATACATTCGCCTTTGACCTCCTGATTTCAAGGGCAACACTGTCACCAACTCGAGAAGTTCTTCACTTGCGTGGATTAAGTCTGACTGGGACCTTTCACTTGCTGTAGGAGGCTAGCTCAGTATATAGTGTCCACCCATGGTGAGGCACTGTGCACTGAGTCCAGGCATTCCTTAGTGATAGTGTTTAGGTCCCTGAAAACCAAAGCTCTCAGGGGGTAGCTTTGGAGAGCAGCTAAGTCTTTTCTATGATGGTGTAATGCAGTGTATGTACCACTATGTCGGTCATTAAGCTTTTCACGCAAAAAAAAGAACCACACCAGGTGAGTAGAAAAATACTTTATATTTATTACCACACAATAGACTCTAACTTGGTATATCTCCTACCCGGAGATTGGAGAGTCACCCCACCCGTTACTTCATCAGAAGATACAGATACTGCACCAGAGAGCCTGGGTGCATAGCGGTGAAGAGGTGTCAGAAACCTCTGTAGACGCCAATAGAGGGTTGTGGAAGTACAGAAACTACAGTGTTCATGGACCAGGCTGGTGGAACCAGGACAAAGAATCCAGATGAAAAGAACCTGAAAGCAGAAGGGACCAAGTCCAAACCACCTGGAGGTGACAAGGAGGCACAGGAGCCCAATACCAGCCCTTGTTGAAGGGAGTAGAAGAAACAGCAGCTATAGAGACCAGGTGATTTGTAGGAGCCCAGGATCCTTTCACAAGCTTTCCCGCGCCAGTCAATGAGTGCAGGAAGGTCATTTAGCCGGTAGGACGACCAACAAGCCTTGGCAAACACAAACATCGGGTCTCTGGAGGAGTTGCATGTTTGCAGACCCAGCAGGGGTAAGTCAGGGTTGGCCCTCAGCACGCAGGAGAGCCAGCAGGATTCGATGGAGCCCCCTCGAGGACCCTCTGGCAGCAGGCACAGGAGGTCATAAGGAATCTCCAGCAGCACACAGGAGACGAAGGCCCAGAAAGCAGATGATGCAGGCAGAATGATGTGCTAGGAGCTGTGCAGTACTGGGGGCAGGGACTACTTGGAGTTTGAAGATCTTTGGCGGAAGGAGCAAACAAGCATTTGTAATGCCAAACAGACGCTGTGGACAGGGAGGCGGTCTACGTTGGCTTGAGAGGGATTACAGTCTCACAACTTGCAGGGAAGACTGGTCAGGCCGAGGGAGAACCAACAAATCACCACCTGTGTTGGAAAGCCGGACAATAGCTGTGGGACAACAGAATCAGCAAACCAGTTGTCGACGTCGCGGTGCTGGCAGATGCAGGTAAGTGACTCCTTCACTTCAAGGGAGATTCATCTAGGCTAGGATGCAGGCTGAGTCCTTGGTGACTCGGAGGATGCACAGCCACAGAGTTGCAGATCTTTGGAAAAGCACAGGGACGATGATGCAGCAGGATTCTTCTTAATGAGAGCAGCCTTGTCGTGGGTTCTGGCTTGAAGAACAGCAGAGTTCCAGGGCCCACCAGCAGAAGAGTCTTTGAATAATCTTCAGCGACAGGCAGTCAGTTCCAGAAGTTGTTGTCCGGATGAATCTAAGGACCCACCCTCAGGGGAATCCTTAAGTAACCCTAAAAAGGGGAAGGCTCTCTTCCGTGGTGATCCACCTATCAGAGGTGACCAGGGACGCTACTGGGCTGTCCTAGCCGGTCAGATTATCCCAGGGGCCAAGATTCAACATTGGCAGAATCAAGTGGCCACCTGGAGGAGTTCTGGGCACATCCCTAGGGAGGAGCTGGACAGAGGGGTGGTCACTCCCCTGTCCTTTGTTTAGTTTCGTGCTAGAGCTGGAGTCCATGGACCCTGAACTGGGCAAAACTAGTTTAAGCATGGAGGGCGCCAAATGTGATGTTCAATGCAGTCTGGTGGAGCTCGGAAGCGCCCCTACCCTACCCAGTTCTAAAGGAGAGGTGCTCACACCTCTCCTTTGCAGGAAATCGTTTGTTCAGCTTCCCCTGCCCAAGTGAAGCTCATCAGCAGGGAGGCAGAACACTGCGCGCGGGCTGGCAGTCAGACCCTGTAAGGCTACACAGGTAGGTATTAGGGGGGTCTTCTAAGGAGTCCACCAGTACATGGTATCATGCAACAGACACTGGAATTGAATAGTTGCATGATTTCAACATATTTGGTTCGGGCAGCTGTTATGTAGTTAGACATCTCGACATCTCAAAACCTTGACCTCTATTTCAAGGCCAGCACTCTCCCCAGCAGCTCCGCCTTACAGCCGGACCGCTCCAGCACAGAGCCCTTCTCCAAGCAGGGTTCGAGCCAGCAGCCCGTCCCTGCGCCGCAGGTTCACCTTGCCTGCAGTCCTTCCGTTTTTTTAGTGGTATTTACCCCTTGATTGCTTTCCTCATTGTTGCTTTCCTCATTGTTTGCCTCTGTATTTACTGTGTTGTTTTCACCGCTACACTTGGTCATTTTCTTCCCGCCGCTTCTGCCCCTGCGGCCCCGCCCTCGATCCAGCCCCGCTCCCGCCTCCCTACCTCTGCTCCCGCCCCCTCCCCTACATATGGCGACTGCTGCGGGGGAGTGCGCGTGAAACCTTGGCCTCTGGTTCAAGGCCAGCACTCTCCCCAGCAGCTCTGCCTTACAGCCGGACCGCTCCAGCACAGAGCCCTTCTCCCAGCAGGGTTCTTGCCGGCAGACCCGTCCCTGCGCCGCAGCTTCACCTTGCCTGCAGTCCGTCTGTTTTTCTAGTTGTGCTTTCCTCATTGTTGCTTTCCTCATTGTATGCCTCTGTATTTACTGTGTTGTTTTCCCTGCGTCACTTGGTCATTTTCTTCCCGCCGCTGCTGCCCCTGCGGCCCCGTCCCCGATCGAGTCACGCTCCTGCCTCCCTACCTCTGCTCCCGCCCCCCTCCCCTACATATGACGACCGCAACGCATTCCTGCCACTGGCACACCTAAGGCGTGCCTAAGGCAAGGCCGTCTGCACCTGTCTGCGAACCGACCATGACCAGTGCCAGGAACCCTGGTCCTCCTAGACCCCACCACTACGACTCAACCACCCTCCATGCACTCTATCCCAGAAGACACGCCGACTGCACAAGATCCTCGCCGAATACCACCCATGGGCAGTTCTCGTGCAGACCCTGTCGCAGATCCTTCGCCATCAACAAAGCTTCCACGACCACTGAAGGCCCGCCTGATGCACGCACCACCAAATCCCTGACTCCTTCTCAACGTGCACGCACTGACACACCGTAGAAATCTGGGACCTGATCGACACCCTCACGCCCGATGTTGCCTTCTTCATGGAAACCTGGACCAACACCACATCTCCACTGCCGACCCCGGCGGCTACATGATCCAGAAAAAGGACCACCCGCACCGCCCAGGAGTATGACTCGCCATCGCACACAAAACCCCCCCTCCGACTCTACACATCCAGCACGAGTAACCCTCACTCCAACATAGAACACCTCCATTTCCAGATCCAGACCAGCCCCAAGACCACGCTACGCGGCACCCTCATCTACAGACCGCCAGGACTCTGCACCCAGCCCGCCACTACCATCACAGCTCACGCACCCCACGCCATCACCTCCATGGACTACATTGTACTCGGGGACCTGAATTTCCACCTCGACAACTGCTATGACCTCGACTCCACCACTCTCCTCGACAACCTCGCCAACCTAGGACTGAAGCAGCTCGTCAACACGCCCACCCACAGAGCGGGTCACACCCTCGACCCCATCTTCACGGGAGGAACTAACATCCGCTTCAGTCACACCACCCAACCCCTCTGGATGGACCACCACTGCATCCATTTCACCTTCAACACCACCACCGCACCCAAGCCCGCCCCGGCCCGGCACGACGCAACTGGAGCAAGGTCACAGAGGAACTCCTCATCACTTCCCTCCTTCACAACCCTCCAGCGCCACGACCGACACCAACTCCGCAGCAAGGGAACTTCACCGCTGGGTCTCCTGCTGCGCCGACAAGCTCGCACCCCTCCGCCTCCCCGCCAAACAACGCCCTCTGAAGGCAGCCTGGTTCACCACAGAACTTCAAGAAGCCAGACGCTCCTGCAGACGCCTAGAAAAAACCTGGCAAAACCAGAAAACCACGGAAGCACGGAACAAACACAAGAGCACCCTGAAGGAATACCACCAGCGCATAAGAGACACCAAACAGACCTTCATAAGAGACAAAGTCCAGACCAATGCGACCAACGCCAAGGAACTGTTCAACGTCCTACAGCAGTTCGCAAAACCTACCTGCGAAGCCACGGACGTCACACCTTCCCAGGAACTCTACGACAAGCTCAACTTCTACTTCCATCTGAAGATCAAGGTCCTCTACGACAGCTTCAGCGAACCAGCGCCGGACACTAACCCCTACCCGCCGCCGCCGATAAGCCGTCGAACTCATCACAGCGAAGAAAACTCACTCAGAAGCCCCAACGGACCCCTGCCCACCGCACATATTCCACAGAGCTGCCACCGCCATTGCACCCTAACTGGGACGTACCTCTTTCAGATCAGGCATCTGCTCAGACGACTGGAAACGGGTGGAGGTGAAACCCCTCCTCAAGAAACCAACAGCCGACCCAACGGACCTGAAAAACAAATGGTCCATCTCTCTCCTCCCCTTTGCGGCCAAAGTCACTGAGAGACTCGTATACGCCCAGCTGACCGCCTTTATCAAAGAGAACTCCATCCTAGATGCCTCCCAGTCTGGATTCCGCAGCAACCATAGCACCGAGACCGCCCTCCTCGCCGCCACTGACGACATCCACATGCTACTAGACCAGGGACACACTGTGGCCCTCATCCTTCTAGACCTCTCCGCAGCCTTCGACACCGTTTCACATCGCACGACTTTACGACGCGGGGATTCAAGGAGCTGCCCTTGACTGGATCCAATCCTTCCTCTCCGGCAGAACCTAGAGGATTCGACTCCCTCCCTTCCTCTCTGAACCCACGGAAATCAACTGCGAAGTACCCCAGGGATCTTCACTCAGCCCCACGCTCTTCAACATTTACATGGCCCCCATCGCCGCCATCGTCAGACAGCATGGGCTCAGCATCATATCCTATGCCGACGACACCCAGCTCATCCTCTCACTCACGAAGAATCCTGAAAAGACACCAGACTCTGCTTTCAGGAAAGAATGAAGAACGTGGCAGCTTGGATGAAAGACAGCTGCTTGAAGCTCAACTCAGAGAAGACCGAGATCCTCATCCTTGGACCCTGCACTTCTGCCTGGGACAACACCTGGTGGCCCTCCGCCCTCGGGATTCCACCCACCTCTACAGACCACGCTCAGAACCTCGGCATCATCCTTGACTCCTCCCTCTCCATGAACCGCCAGATCAACGCCGTCGCTTCCACTAGTTTCAACTGCCTTCGCATCCTCCGTAAGACCTTCAAATGGATCCCCCCGACTGCAGAAGGACCGGCACCCACTCACTCACAACCAGCAGACTGGACTACGACAACGCCCTCTACGGCGGAATCAACAGAACTCTTCTACACAAACTCCAAACCATCCAGAACGCAGCAGCCAGACTCGTCCTCGGGACACCGCATCACGAGCACATGACCCAACATCTGCAAGGCCTCCGCTGGCTCCCCGTCGAGAAGAGGGTCACCTTCAAACTCCTCACCCACGCCTACAAATCCCTCAACAACATTGGACCCAAATACCTCAACGAGAGTATCCTTCCACGTACACAAGAGGAACCTCTGCTCCGCCGACCTTGCCCTGGCAGAGGTGCCCCCCATCCGCAGAAACAGAACCGGCAGGAGAGCTTTCTCCTACATCGCAGCCAAGACCTGGAACATGCTCCCTGTGAACATCAGACTCTCCCCGACCCTGCACACATTCAGGAAGGACCTCAAGATCTGGCTCTTCGACTGATCTGGAGCCGCTCCCCCTCCCCAGCATCATGAGACCCTCACAGTTGAGTAGCGCACTATATAAACCCCCTGATTGATTGACCTGCCAGTGCCCACTACATACCTTATAATTAGGGCTCCCAGTTGTATGGTATTTATTTTCTTAACATTTCCGTCTGTATTTATCTATATTTATTTTTTGCCCATCTTATTGGTATTTATCCATATTTATTTTGTGTTTTGCTAATATAAGAGTCATAAAATTGTATATTTCCACATTTATTTAACTTATAAAAATGCACTCATACTTTGCTGCCTGTTGCGTTTTAGCACATTAAGCGCCAAATATAGCAAAACACTACACCTTCAGGTAAATATGAGCATTATAATACAAATATATGTTACCATATACCTGCATTTACAGAAATCTCAATCTATTTTTACCTTTCCATGCTGCCTATCTGCTCAGCTGTTGTTCTAGAAATCACGAAAAACAGTATGGACAGTCAACAAGAAGCACACTTTTCTGCATTTTTCCGCTTTTAAAAATAGATACAGACAGGAAACACTTTGTTTTCTGTCTGTAATTATCTGTAAAAATCCGTAAAAATGGAAAATCGTGAGCCTTACTTATAATGGCTGTCCCCCACTTCCAAAGCCCAGAAAATGGTTTCCAGGGGTATCTCTGCTCATGCAGGGCTACCCACACACTTAGAACCATGCACCCTTCCCTTGGACTGAAGGACCTACCTTAGTGAGGACTTATAGGTTGTAAGTGTAGTGACCAGGATATAAGGGAAACCTTATATCTAAAGTGAAGGGTGCGTGCACCCTGTCACGCAGACTGCAACAGCAGCTCAGCAGACACAGTTTGTATGGGCTTCTATGGATGTCACAATACATGCTGCAGTCCACACGAGACCCCTGGTGTACCAATGCCCTGGGTACCTCAGTACCACATACTAGGGACTAACAATGGTACCCAGTGTGCCAATTGTGGGATGTACAAAGTACTTACCAGAGAATTTAATGGCAAGAGCACTGCCACTGGGATCCTGGTTAGCAGGATACCAGTGAACTGCAGTCAAAACACACTCACACTAGGGAAAAAGTTAGGGTATAATACTGTGACTTTCCTACACTTGCCACTCCAGAAAGAAAAGACTTGTAGGACTTCGGAAGGAAGCCCAAGCAAAGGTCAACAAGGGAGTGGCTAGAAAGTATTGAGTTGACTGGGAGAATGGACTACTGTTAATGGGAAGAATTTTCCTGCCCTTAGGGATATAGGTGCTCATAGGACTGTGGTTCAAAGGTTGACGCCTGAGCCAGGAGTTAGCATGAGGCCAGTGGTCTGCCTAGTGCACAGGAAGTTCCTGTTGGCACTGGCCCATCAGGTGCCCTGAGCAGGACACCTGGGCATAAAAAAACAAAGATAGGTTACAGACCAAGAATGTACCAAAACACAGCGAGGTTCTGTGGAACCTGTCCTATTTGGTAACTGAGTGGTAAGTTAGTAATTAAGAGAACAGCACTGTTAGTGCAACTTCCTGCATACATTGTTTTATTTGAGTGGGTGGACCTTATAGTTGTTGGTCCATTTGACCCCTCTCAGCATCAGTAACAAGTATGTCTTTGCTGTGGTGTCTAGAGGCAGTACCACTGAGGAGCACAACTGTGAAAGTAGAAGCTAGGGCCCTTCTACTTACTTGTTGTAGGGTATATTTCCTAAAATAGTGCTGTTCGACCAGGGAATAAGCTTAATATTTTCTTATATGAGAGAGCTATGGGAGCAAGCTGGTGAGACATACTACATCTCCACAGCATAACAAGCACAATTCAAATGGGTTGCTGAAAAGGTTTAACAAGGCCTTTAAGAGCATGATGGAAACTCTACCATGGAAAGTGGAAAAAAGCCTTCAGGAAAGTCAAGAGCAGATAAAGGAATTGTATGACCAGAAAGAAACACTAACTTGGTCCTGGAGGCTTAGGTGGTGTTTGTACCGAAGCCTATTTGTTTAAGAGGTTTGGGTGAGAAGTGGTGTAGCCCATACAAAGTGCTACAGAAGGTATCTCAAAAGCTCTCCATGGAGGCGCCAGGTGCCACAAGAGACTTCCATACTTTTCCATAGGGATTTTACAGTGAACATCATGCAATGACAGAGTAGGTTGAGGAGTTAATGAATCCCTTTCTGACCTATCACACAGTCATGAGAAGGTTGAATCTGTGAAGGGTACAACTTACCCCTGAACTGACTACTGAGCACTAACAAGTGTGTAAAGAAGTGCTAAGATGTTTTCCCATCTCTCTTCACTGACTCAAGGTAAGAGACCTGTATGTGTGCATTGGTGTGCATTCGTTTTCCGTGTCTCCTGGTCACTCCTGAGTGGCATAGACTCTGTCCCCTCTGCTTGTAGGTACTTCTCATTTTGAATCCACCTTTGGGTTCCACCGGACACTTTCACCTTCTCCAGCAGCGATCCTTCCAGAAGTCCTCCATTGGTTTTGATGGCGGTTTCCAACACCACTTCATGCCTATGCACCCGGCTTTTGTGGTGTAGGTATCCTGGTTCCTAGGGTATCCACGGGAGGAGTGACTCTCCAACCTTCTGTCCACAGGGTTTCTTTAGGGTCCACTGGGAAGGGTCCTTCTTCTTTAAAATTGCAACCGTGACTTACCCATTGACTTGTATTGAGCCCGCGGTCGTGTTCCCACTCTGCACACGGCCTCCATGGGTTTCCTGGTTACTTACCTTAGTTGGGTCCCTGGGTCCCCCGCACTTCTACGTCTTCTGGGTATAGTCTTGAGTCGAGTCGTGGTTCGCATACCACTATTTTAGTATATGGTTTGATCTCCCCCTGGCTACCATTGTGTATTTTATGCTACTTACCTGTTTCTTTTGAAAAGTATTGTGTGCATTGTATATATCTCCAGTTAGGAGATATCTGTATGTGTTAGTGAGTGTTCTATAATAAATACATATTTTTATAACTACACTGTGTGGTTCTTTTTCACTTAATCTCTACCTACAAGATTACGTTCTGGTAAAGCAAGCTGCTTTACACTCCTTCTGGACTAAGCCTGAAGGCTGCTCTCCACAGCTACCACTTAGAGAGCTTTCTAAGGTTGTCTAAGACCACTAAAATCACCATAAGTGTTGTCTGGATTGGTGCAAGGTGCCCACTTACATAAGTGGTCAGAGACCTGCTCTCTTCCCTAGCAGCTCCGCGGTAGTGCTGCTGCCGCTGCCCCGGTGCAGGTAGCTGTTCGAGGCCCTCCTCGATCCGCAGGCTCCTGCCTGCACCTCATCCCTGGTGGTCCAGTGGGAGAGCCTTGCTCTTCTGCTGGCCACGGCTGTCTGTCTCTGTGTTTGTGCCGTTTTTCTGTCTTTCTGTGTCCGTTTTTCTGTGTTCCTTCTATCCTCTTCACTGTATTTTTATTGTGCCCGTCTTGTCATTGTACCGGTGCCTGTGAGTCAATTTAGCATTTTCTGTCTTCTGTGCCCTTTTTCTCTCCATGCCCTTTCCTGACGCTGCTGCCCCCGCGACCCCTCCCATCCTGCCGGTTCCTGCTCCCACCTCCCAGCTGGGCTTCCCTCCCCCTACTTAATGGCAGCCGCTGCTGGGATGACTGAGCTAGATCTCTGACCTCCTGGTCAGAGACCTGCTCTCTCTCCCCAGCAGCTCCGCGGTAGAGCTGCTGCCGCTGCTCCAGTGCAGGTAGGTGTTTGAGGCCCTACTCCACCCGCAGGCTCCTGCCTGCGCCTCATCCCTGGTGGTCCAGTGGGAGAGCCTTGCTTTTCTGCTGGCTGCTGCTATCTGTCTGTGTGTTTGTGCCATTTTTCTGTCTTTCTGTGTCCGTTTTTTAGGTCTCGCGCCTAGTGTTGCACTGTGTAGCAGTGCTCGCGCAGCGAGAGTCCTTTTGTCCGGGGTACAGAAATGGACCCTGGAATCGTACACGCTTGTGCGTGTGTTTTTTGTTTTGTCTTATATTATTGGGCTTTTAGTGGCTGTATTTTTTAGACAGAGCATGCAATAGGCCAAAATCAGGCGCATCGCTCCGCCAACGGCCTATTGGTGTCTGTTACGCGCACTAAAGCCTATCTGGTTTCAATTATCGTGCACAGACACGGGCGCGATAATTATAAGCATATGGCTGTCTGTGGCGCGCGCGCGGGCACCATTGGTGGCTGTCTCTGCTTTCAAAAGCGATTGCTTTCAGTTTCGCGATCGCTTTACTTGTGGCTTTGCTTTCAGTTTTGCGATCACTTTACTTGTGGCTTTGCGGCTGCAATAAAGTTTGTTGCTTAATTGGGAGGAATGCGTGGCTAATCTTTATGCGGTTACAAGGTAAAATAAATGAAGGCGGTTACAAGGCAAAGTAAATGAAAATGCGCAGCAAATATTTACTTAGTTACAAGGTAAAATAATTGAAGGCGGTTACAAGGTAAAAAAAATGAAAAATGCGCGGCAAATATTTACGCGGTTACAAGGTAAACAATGTGTGTCTAATAATTGCACTATACTTCTCTTTTTCTAATGTCGCGTCAGGATTACTGAATTAATTGACTGTATCTTCTTAGCTACAAAACAAGGACTCGTTGGGGCTAAGTCATACTTTCTGACTGGACTGAAAACGTGTAATTTTGGATAGAGTTCTTTCTCTTTCCGTTACCCGATTCCCTTAATCTAAAATGGCGCTTGCTTACAAATAGAGATATAGACAGAAATACACAGAGCTACACCTAGGTACAGGAAAACAGACGTACACACATATAAAAAAGGAGATTAACAAGCAAAGAGATATACAGAAACAGAGGCACATACACAAAGCTAGAAAGTGAGACAGATAGACAAAGAGGAACAGAGGCAGAGATAAAGACAGAAACTTATAAACACTAAAAGGCACAAAATGAGTTTGATACATACACGCAAATACAGTGTACACATAGGTAGACACATATAGCGGAGCATGACGGGCGCAGAGGAGCATATACAAAGACAGAGACACACAGATAGACAGAGAGAGATAGAAACGCACAAACTAAGAGAAAGATGAATACACTATGAGAGAAGAAACAGACAGTAAAACAAATACATCTTGTGGCTTTGCTTTCAGTTTTGCGATCACTTTACTTGTGGCTTTGCGGCTGCAATACAGTTTGTTGCTTAATTGGGAGGAATGCGTGGCTAATCTTTACGCGGTTACAAGGTAAAATAGCGGTTACAAGGCAAAGTAAATGAAAATGCGCTGCAAATATTTACTTCGTTACAAGGTCAAATAAATGAAAGCGGTTACAAGGTAAAAAAAATAAAAACGCGCGGCAAATATTTACGCGGTTACAAGGTAAACAATGCGTGCCTAATAATTGCACTATACTTCTCTTTTTCTAATGTCGCGTCAGGCTTACTGAAATAATGGACTGAATCTGCTTAGCTACAAAACAAGGCCTCGTTGGGGCTAATGAAAGTGTGTAGTGCCTGCACTCCTGTATTCAATGCTAATCTATTTTTTAAAGGGTATATAAATCAATCTTAACAATTATCTGCGTGCTGTCATGTGAAAGGGTTTCAGCCCTAACCCTATCTGTGTAACAAAACGTAAAGAGGTGTGGTGTGATCCATACCTGCATGACGCACAGCAATCATACTCAACAGAGTTTCAAAAAAGTAATGATTCTTTTACTCAACAATTCTTCATAGAGTAATATCAATCTTTAGTTTTCATAGTAAAACACATCATTTATACACGTATTTCTTAGACATACGTAATGGGTACAGCGGGATTCATAAGTTTAAATGTCTCCTCAACAAATGCTGTACATAAACCAATATAATTTCTTCTATTTGAAAAATCCACCAAAATTTTTTTTTAACATCTATCCCAATGCATTTCGGGTTGTCAGCCCTTCTTCAGGGGATTCAGTTCATGTGCTTCATTCAACAGTTCCGCATATGTAACACTACAAAAAAATTGAAACAATATTGCTTAATTCACATGTATTTTTAGGATTTGCACTCTTAACTGACAATGTGTTCAAGCGCTTAAGGTCCAGTGTATTAATAAAGAAAGCGAAAAGAGGAAAATGTGTGCGATAGTCAAGTCGACGTGACCCTTCTTAGTGGACACCCGAGGGTGAAGCGCAAACCCATATCGGATTTGCCTTTAAGTGAACAACAAAAATGTCTGTTTAACGTACTCACTGTCACGAGTCCAATAGTGTTTCTATGCAACATTATCAAGAGGTGACCCTCGACTGAAAAAAATAGAGGAATCCTATTAATGCTTAAACGACTGCGTGTCAACACTAGTTGTCAGGGGAAAACTAATAAAGGCTTACCCTTCGATGGGCTGTATGTAATCCTATCCAGGAGTCTGTGAGAGTAAGGAAAGCTACATTAGTTACGGTGCAGGTCCGACGCACGGTCAGTTAGTTCACCATGATACAACGGAAGTGGCTTACCGGTCAAAGGTCAGAGGACACGTAACGTTGGAATCTTGATGCGTGCATGACAGCAACGCGTCGTCATTGGGAGGCGTAAAAGGGCTGTTTTTATACGTATCGTGCATTTGAAAAAACTTTATTGAGTCCCGGGAAAAACATTAGGTGAAGGACAGTATCCCTTATCTAGTGCGCATTTGAGAATTACGTATTCTACTAGTACTTCGACTTTCTACAAAGGACGATGTCCGTGTCTATCAACTGCTTGATGTGTTTCAGAAAAAAGTAAAACGAAATAATATTTCTAAATGAACCCATCTGGTGTTTCGAAACGAGTGCAAATCCTTTACAAAACATCAACAACATTCTATGATTGACGGGAGAGCATGCCTCTACTCAAGAAACATAGAGAATGTTAATTTACATACATTATAAGAAACAAGAAAATTCAATCTGATCATTGAGCCCCCCGGGGATCAGAGTGCCCAATTTTTTAATCCAAAATGTTTCTTTTCTTGCTAACGTATTATGAATGTCAGTGCAATTTGTGGTGTTAAGTTTCTCTAAGATGGTGAAGCGTAATTGTGGTATGGTGTGTCCTATGTTTATCCAATGTGTAGCCAGACAGGATTTCAAATTTTTATTTCGAATTGTACTCTTGTGTTCTATGATCCTCGTTTTTATCTTCCTTGATGTTCTGCCTACGTATACGAGTCCACATGGACATCTTATCGCGTATATCACTGTTTCAGTATTACAATCAGACGAGTGTTGCAAGGAAATCTTTTCTCCTGTCTGGGGGTGGTTAAAAATCTGTCCCACTATTACATTTCCACATTGGCCACAGTTATAACATTTTTGCATTCCTTTGTGTTTGACTCGTGGATTGGTAGGTTTAAATTTCAAGATTTCTCCTAGGTTGTTCGACCTTGTGTGTGCGAATATCGGCGGGCCTTGAAACAAGTTGGCAAAGTCAGGTTCTGTTGTGACAAGTTCCCAATGTTTATTGATGATTTTCTTGATGTGAGGTGCCTGGGAGGAGTATCTTAAAACATATACTTCACGTTGTGATTTTGTTTTCTCTGCTGGAAGTAGTAAATCTTCTCTTCTTTTGTTGCGAATTTTTTTCTCTGCTTCATCCAGAATGTCGTCTGGGTATCCTCTTTCTTTGTACCTTTCCTTTTGTTCCTTAATCAATTGTGTACTTTCTGCTTCATTGGATGTAATCCTTTTTATCCTGATGAATTGTGAAATAGGTAAGTGCTTTTTCAACGAGAATGGATGTCCGCTTGAGAAATGCAATGCATTATTAACATCCGTTGGTTTTCTGTAAACCGAGGTTTGTATGCCCTCCTGAGTTTTGCGAATTTCTATATCCAAGAAATGTATTTTTTCGGATTGTATGTCATATGTGAATTGTATTCTGGGATTGCAAAGATTTAACTGTTGTATGTTGGTTTCAAGAGCTTGTTGTGATCCTTTCCAAAGACATAAAATGTCATCAATATATCTCAAGAATAATATTGTGTGTTGTTGCCATGATGGGTTTTGAAGAATATAAAGGGATTCAAAGTGCGCCATGAAGGTATTCGCGTAAGCTGGTGCTCCGGGAAATCCCATCGATGTTCCTGTCCTTTGTAAATAGTATTCATCTTGCCAAACAAAGTAGCTGTGATACAGCGAAAAATGTAGAAGTTCAAGTAGAAACACGCTCAAATCCCGTTCTGTGGGAGAATCTAGAAGTCGCCATTCGATGGCTTCTAATCCCTCATTGTGAGGTATTGAAGTATAAAGTGCTACCACATCTATTGTGCACAATAAGAAATCTTCGTTCAAAAGATGATTTGCTGTTCTCAGTTTTAAAAGGCAGTCCGTGGTGTCTTTTACATAAGTAGTCCATGATTGTACCAGTGGTTGAAGGTGGTAATCTAAGAACTGTCCGATTGGTTCATGGATGGATCCACACCCTGCCACAATAGGTCGAAAGGGTGGGTTCTCCAGATTCTTGTGAATTTTAGGGAGCATATAAATATGCGGTGTCTTCGGAGTAGGAACTGATAAGAATCTTCTGGTGTTTTCAGAAATCACAGCATTATCACAGGCTTTCTGTAACAAAGTACTTAATATTTCCTGAAAAGTTTTGATCGGGTTTCCTTGTAGGTGAATGTAAGTATATTCATCCTTTACATGTTCATCCACTTTTTGTTTGTAGAATACAGAATCTAAGATGACTAGGGCTCCGCCTTTATCTGCTGGTTGACAGATGATATGTTCGTCTTGTCGCAAAGCATTCAGTATACGTGAATCTTTCGATGTGAGATTGGAATATTGTGATCTTTTGTATTTGATCCGAGTGAATTCTTTTTTCACTAGTAATTCAAAATTATCCAACGTTTTGTGTGATGTAGGAGCCATGAATTTGCTTTTAGGTTTGAAACGTTCAATTGTAGGTTCAGTTGCATCAAGTCTATTTTGGGAGAAAAACCATTTCAACCTTAATTTTCGCATGAACTTAAAAAACGAAATTTCTGTTTCCAAAGAATTAGATGAATATGTGGGAACGAATGATTTCCCTTTGTTCAAAACTTGTAGTTGTTCTGAGTTCAACTTTTTTTTGGAAATGTTGACTACTAGCGAATTCATTTACTGGGGTTCCTTTGAGGTCTTCCTGATTCCACGTTTTTTTTTGACTTGTCCCCTACGGGTGTGGTATCTTGATAAGGGCACTAGATAAGGGATACTGTCCTTCACCTAATGTTTTTCCCGGGACTCAATAAAGTTTTTTCAAATGCACGATACGTATAAAAACAGCCCTTTTACGCCTCCCAATGACGACGCGTTGCTGTCATGCACGCATCAAGATTCCAACGTTACGTGTCCTCTGACCTTTGACCGGTAAGCCACTTCCGTTGTATCATGGTGAACTAACCGACCGTGCGTCGGACCTGCACCGTAACTAATGTAGCTTTCCTTACTCTCACAGACTCCTGGATAGGATTACATACAGCCCATCGAAGGGTAAGCCTTTATTAGTTTTCCCCTGACAACTAGTGTTGACACGCAGTCGTTTAAGCATTAATAGGATTCCTCTATTTTTTTCAGTCGAGGGTCACCTCTTGATAATGTTGCATAGAAACACTATTGGACTCGTGACAGTGAGAACGTTAAACAGACATTTTTGTTGTTCACTTAAAGGCAAATCCGATATGGGTTTGCGCTTCACCCTCGGGTGTCCACTAAGAAGGGTCACGTCGACTTGACTATCGCACACATTTTCCTCTTTTCGCTTTCTTTATTAATACACTGGACCTTAAGCGCTTGAACACATTGTCAGTTAAGAGTGCAAATCCTAAAAATACATGTGAATTAAGCAATATTGTTTCAATTTTTTTGCAGTGTTACATATGCGGAACTGTTGAATGAAGCACATGAACTGAATCCCCTGAAGAAGGGCTGACAACCCGAAATGCATTGGGATAGATGTTAAAAATTTTGGTGGATTTTTCAAATAGAAGAAATTATATTGGTTTATGTACAGCATTTGTTGAGGAGACATTTAAACTTATGAATCCCGCTGTACCCATTACGTATGTCTAAGAAATACGTGTATAAATGATGTGTTTTACTATGAAAACTAAAGATTGATATTACTCTATGAAGAATTGTTGAGTAAAAGAATCATTACTTTTTTGAAACTCTGTTGAGTATGATTGCTGTGCGTCATGCAGGTATGGATCACACCACACCTCTTTACGTTTTGTTACACAGATAGGGTTAGGGCTGAAACCCTTTCACATGACAGCACGCAGATAATTGTTAAGATTGATTTATATACCCTTTAAAAAATAGATTAGCATTGAATACAGGAGTGCAGGCACTACACACTTTCATTGTTCTTACTCTAAGCCCTTTTAGTACCAGCACCCACGAATTAACCATGTCCTTTAAAGATATAGCCGACATTACCACCAACCAAGCAGATACTAAAGCTTATACAACGGATGAAGCAGAATCAATATACTCTTTGGTACAAGAAGCCCGCACATTCAGTTCCTCCACTAACACTACAACTCAATTACTGAAACAACTAGAATACACTCTAAAGAAGGAGATTAACCAACGACTCCATGCTACCACATTGATTGAATACCACAAAGTCAAAAGAATACCAAGAGGACTACGCATAGCTTTGAAACCTATGCTTTTCAAATTCAATAAAACATTTATGCTTAAATGGTACGCAATATTGAACAAATGTTCATTAGATTTGATTCTTCTTATTGTCGAAGAAATCTCAACAATCCTTACGGAACTGACAGACGACATCAACAGACTTAAAGAAGAAATACAGGTACAAATGGAACAAGAAAATTGGAAGAAAGTCCTTGAAGATATTAATGGTCGCCTAGACAATTATGCACGAGAAGTACATGAAAGGAAGATTCGAAAATTCAGAAGAGACACGATCGATTATAAATTGGACGAAGTTTATACATGGGCCGAAACATATGCCCAAAAACGTTTTTCCAGGAAACCAGGAAACACTTCATCCGAAGAGAGTGTAGTAGATGATCAGGACATTTCCACACGACGCCCGCCAGCAAAGGCACGAACAGAACATTCAGAAGTCTCCAATGAATCCATGCCCTCAACTTCAGGAAATAAACCGTCTTTTTTGGCAGAAGGTCAATCTTCCAATCTTCCCCCAGACAAAAATATCACAACCCAAGATACCACACCCGTAGGGGACAAGTCAAAAAAAAACGTGGAATCAGGAAGACCTCAAAGGAACCCCAGGAAATGAATTCGCTAGTAGTCAACATTTCCAAAAAAAAGTTGAACTCAGAACAACTACAAGTTTTGAACAAAGGGAAATCATTCGTTCCCACATATTCATCTAATTCTTTGGAAACAGAAATTTCGTTTTTTAAGTTCATGCGAAAATTAAGGTTGAAATGGTTTTTCTCCCAAAATAGACTTGATGCAACTGAACCTACAATTGAACGTTTCAAACCTAAAAGCAAATTCATGGCTCCTACATCACACAAAACGTTGGATAATTTTGAATTACTAGTGAAAAAAGAATTCACTCGGATCAAATACAAAAGATCACAATATTCCAATCTCACATCAAAAGATTCACGTATACTGAATGCTTTGCGACAAGACGAACATATCATCTGTCAACCAGCAGATAAAGGCGGAGCCCTAGTCATCTTAGATTCTGTATTCTACAAACAAAAAGTGGATGAACATGTAAAGGATGAATATACTTACATTCACCTACAAGGAAACCCGATCAAAACTTTTCAGGAAATATTAAGTACTTTGTTACAGAAAGCCTGTGATAATGCTGTGATTTCTGAAAACACCAGAAGATTCTTATCAGTTCCTACTCCGAAGACACCGCATATTTATATGCTCCCTAAAATACACAAGAATCTGGAGAACCCACCCTTTCGACCTATTGTGGCAGGGTGTGGATCCATCCATGAACCAATCGGACAGTTCTTAGATTACCACCTTCAACCACTGGTACAATCATGGACTACTTATGTAAAAGACACCACGGACTGCCTTTTAAAACTGAGAACAGCAAATCATCTTTTGAACGAAGATTTCTTATTGTGCACAATAGATGTGGTAGCACTTTATACTTCAATACCTCACAATGAGGGATTAGAAGCCATCGAATGGCGACTTCTAGATTCTCCCACAGAACGGGATTTGAGCGTGTTTCTACTTGAACTTCTACATTTTTCGCTGTATCACAGCTACTTTGTTTGGCAAGATGAATACTATTTACAAAGGACAGGAACATCGATGGGATTTCCCGGAGCACCAGCTTACGCGAATACCTTCATGGCGCACTTTGAATCCCTTCATATTCTTCAAAACCCATCATGGCAACAACACACAATATTATTCTTGAGATATATTGATGACATTTTATGTCTTTGGAAAGGATCACAACAAGCTCTTGAAACCAACATACAACAGTTAAATCTTTGCAATCCCAGAATACAATTCACATATGACATACAATCCGAAAAAATACATTTCTTGGATATAGAAATTCGCAAAACTCAGGAGGGCATACAAACCTCGGTTTACAGAAAACCAACGGATGTTAATAATGCATTGCATTTCTCAAGCGGACATCCATTCTCGTTGAAAAAGCACTTACCTATTTCACAATTCATCAGGATAAAAAGGATTACATCCAATGAAGCAGAAAGTACACAATTGATTAAGGAACAAAAGGAAAGGTACAAAGAAAGAGGATACCCAGACGACATTCTGGATGAAGCAGAGAAAAAAATTCGCAACAAAAGAAGAGAAGATTTACTACTTCCAGCAGAGAAAACAAAATCACAACGTGAAGTATATGTTTTAAGATACTCCTCCCAGGCACCTCACATCAAGAAAATCATCAATAAACATTGGGAACTTGTCACAACAGAACCTGACTTTGCCAACTTGTTTCAAGGCCCGCCGATATTCGCACACACAAGGTCGAACAACCTAAGAGAAATCTTGAAATTTAAACCTACCAATCCACGAGTCAAACACAAAGGAATGCAAAAATGTTATAACTGTGGCCAATGTGGAAATGTAATAGTGGGACAGATTTTTAACCACCCCCAGACAGGAGAAAAGATTTCCTTGCAACACTCGTCTGATTGTAATACTGAAACAGTGATATACGCGATAAGATGTCCATGTGGACTCGTATACGTAGGCAGAACATCAAGGAAGATAAAAACGAGGATCATAGAACACAAGAGTACAATTCGAAATAAAAATTTGAAATCCTGTCTGGCTACACATTGGATAAACATAGGACACACCATACCACAATTACGCTTCACCATCTTAGAGAAACTTAACACCACAAATTGCACTGACATTCATAATACGTTAGCAAGAAAAGAAACATTTTGGATTAAAAAATTGGGCACTCTGATCCCCGGGGGGCTCAATGATCAGATTGAATTTTCTTGTTTCTTATAATGTATGTAAATTAACATTCTCTATGTTTCTTGAGTAGAGGCATGCTCTCCCGTCAATCATAGAATGTTGTTGATGTTTTGTAAAGGATTTGCACTCGTTTCGAAACACCAGATGGGTTCATTTAGAAATATTATTTCGTTTTACTTTTTTCTGAAACACATCAAGCAGTTGATAGACACGGACATCGTCCTTTGTAGAAAGTCGAAGTACTAGTAGAATACGTAATTCTCAAATGCGCACTAGATAAGGGATACTGTCCTTCACCTAATGTTTTTCCCGGGACTCAATAAAGTTTTTTCAAATGCACGATACGTATAAAAACAGCCCTTTTACGCCTCCCAATGACGACGCGTTGCTGTCATGCACGCATCAAGATTCCAACGTTACGTGTCCTCTGACCTTTGACCGGTAAGCCACTTCCGTTGTATCATGGTGAACTAACCGACCGTGCGTCGGACCTGCACCGTAACTAATGTAGCTTTCCTTACTCTCACAGACTCCTGGATAGGATTACATACAGCCCATCGAAGGGTAAGCCTTTATTAGTTTTCCCCTGACAACTAGTGTTGACACGCAGTCGTTTAAGCATTAATAGGATTCCTCTATTTTTTTCAGTCGAGGGTCACCTCTTGATAATGTTGCATAGAAACACTATTGGACTCGTGACAGTGAGTACGTTAAACAGACATTTTTGTTGTTCACTTAAAGGCAAATCCGATATGGGTTTGCGCTTCACCCTCGGGTGTCCACTAAGAAGGGTCACGTCGACTTGACTATCGCACACATTTTCCTCTTTTCGCTTTCTTTATTAATACACTGGACCTTAAGCGCTTGAACACATTGTCAGTTAAGAGTGCAAATCCTAAAAATACATGTGAATTAAGCAATATTGTTTCAATTTTTTTGTAGTGTTACATATGCGGAACTGTTGAATGAAGCACATGAACTGAATCCCCTGAAGAAGGGCTGACAACCCGAAATGCATTGGGATAGATGTTAAAAATTTTGGTGGATTTTTCAAATAGAAGAAATTATATTGGTTTATGTACAGCATTTGTTGAGGAGACATTTAAACTTATGAATCCCGCTGTACCCATTACGTATGTCTAAGAAATACGTGTATAAATGATGTGTTTTACTATGAAAACTAAAGATTGATATTACTCTATGAAGAATTGTTGAGTAAAAGAATCATTACTTTTTTGAAACTCTGTTGAGTATGATTGCTGTGCGTCATGCTCGTTGGGGCTAAGTCATACTTTCTGACTGGACTGAAAACGTGTGATTTTGGATAGAGTTCTTTCTCTTTCCGTTACCCGATTCCCTTAAGTTGTGTGTGGTTGTGTGTGGTTGTGTGAGTGTGGTTGTGTGGGTGGCCATGTGAGTGTGGTTGTGTGTGTGGTTGTGTGTGTGGTTGTGGTTGTGTGTGTGGTTGTGTGTGTGTGGTTGTGGTTGTGGTTGTGTGTGTGGTTTGTGTGAGTGTGGTTGGGTGGGGTTGTGTTTTCTGGTTGTGTGTGTGTTGTGTTTGTGGTTGTGTGTGTGGTTGTGTGTGTGGTTGTATGTAGTTGTGTGTGTGGTTGTGTGTGTGTGGTTTGTGTGTGTGGTTGTGTGTGTGTGTGGTTGTGTGTGTGGTTGTGTGTGTGGTTGTGGGTGTGGTTGTGTGTGTGGTTGTGATTGTGTGTGTGTGGTGTGTGTGTGTGTGGTTGTGTGTGTGGTTGTGTGTGCGTGGTTGTGTGTGCGTGGTTGTGCGTGTGTGGTTGTGTGTGTGTTGTGTTTGTGGTTGTGTGTGTGTGGTTGTGTGTGTGTGTATGTGTGTGATTGTGTGTATGTGGTTGAGTGTGTGTGTGTGGTTGTATGTGTGGTTGTGTGTGTGGTTGTGGTTGTGTGTGTGGTTGTGGTGGTTATGTGTGTGGTCGTGGTGGTTATGTGTGTGGTCGTGGTGGTTGTGTGTGTGGTAGTGTGTGTGTGGTTATGTGTGTGTTGTGTTTGTGGTTGTGTGTGTGTGTGTGTGGTTGTGTGTGTGTGGTTGAGTGTGTGTGTGTGTGTGGTTGTGTGTGTGTGGTTGAGTGTGTGTGTGTGGTTGTATGTGTGGTTGTGTGTGTGGTTGTGTGTGTGGTTGTGGTGGTTATGTGTGTGGTCGTGGTGGTTGTGTGTGTGGTTGTGTGTGTGTGGTTGTGTGTGTGGCTGTGTGTGTGTGGTGGTTGTGTGTGTGGTTGTGGGTGTGTGTGTGTTGTGTTTGTGGTTGTGTGTGTGTGGTTGTGTGGTTACACTGTATTCAATACAACATAAATACACTCCACAAACCACTCAATACTACATAATTGCACGTCACATAATTACTCAATGCAAGATAAATACACTCCACACAATACCACTCTGTGCCACATAATAACACAACACATAATTACACTGTACTCAATGCAACTTAAATACACACCTTTCACTCAAGTTCGTGCTATATAAAAAAAACACCCAAAACAACAATTGCAATGCAATAGGCCTCACATTACTGAATCTTTGAGCTGCTATTGGTGTTGCATTATTATTAGCAATGCCAACAGCTCAAACTTTAATAATGCGAGACCTATTGCATTGAAAATGCTTGTCTGTCTTCCTTCTATCCTCTTCACTGTATTTTTATTTTGCCTGTCTTGTCATTGTACCTGTACCTTTGTGTTAATTTAGCCGTTTTTTCTGTCTTCTGTGCCCGTTTGATCTCCATGTCCTTTCCCGCTGCTGCTGCCCCCGTGGCCCCTCTGCCCCACCGGTTCCCGCTCCCACCTCCCAGCAGCGCTTCTTTCCCCCCTCCCCTACTTAATGGCAGCCGCTGCTGGGATGACTGAGCTATATCTCTGACCTCCTGGTCAGAGACCTGCTCTCTCCCCCAACAGCTCCGCTGTAGTGCTGCTGCCCCAAAGCAGGTAGGTGTTCGAGGCCCTCCTCCACGCCTCCTCCCTGGTGGTCCAGTGGGAGAGCCTTGCTTTTCTGCTGGCCGCTGCTGTCGGTCTCTGTGATTGTGCCGTTTTTCTGACTTTCTGTTCCCATTTTTCTGTCTTCCTTCTAGCCTCTTCACTGTATTTTTATTGTGCCTGTCTTGTCATTGTACCTGTGTCTGTGTGTTAATTTAGCCGTTTTTTCTGTCTTCTGTGCCCGTTTGCTCTCTGTGCTCTTTTCCCGATGCTGCTGCCCCCCATGGCCCCTGCCGGTTTCCACACCCGCCTTCCAGCTGCACTCCCCCTCCCCTACTTAATGGCGGCCGTGGCCAGCACCAGTAACCCTGGATCTGCGACCTCCCACCACTATGACTCCACTGCCCTCCTTGCACTCAACCCCCGAAGGAACAACAACTGCCAGCGTTCGACGCCGAACACCACTCACGGCCAGTTCTCCTGCCATCACTGCCGCCAATCCTTCACGGCTGCCCGCACCCCAACGGCCCCCGCACCGAACCTCAACAACACCAAAGACCTGAAGTGCATCTTCCTCAACGTGGGCTCCCTGTACAAACATACCATAGAGATCTAGGACGTCCTCTACACCCTCTAGCCATTTCTTTACGGAAACCTGGACCAACACCTCCTCCGCGCCCAACATTGCGACTGCCATCCCTGATGGATACAAGATCCTGAGGGAGGACTGCCCCATCCCCCCAGGAGGAGGACTTGCCATACACAAGAGCTCCCTCCGACTCTCCACCTCCACCACGAAGGACCCCTTCCTCACCACCGAACACCTCCACTTCCAGATTCAGACCATCCCCAGAACCTCACTCCATGGCACCCTTGCCTACAGACCCCCTGGACCTCTTGACTCATTTGCCACTACCATCGCCGACCTCATCGCACCCCATGCCATCGCCTCCATGGACTACATTCTCATCGGAGACCTGAACTTTCACCTCAACAACACCAACGACCCCAACTCCACCGCCCTCCTGGACAACTTCGCCAACATCGGACTGTAATAGCTTGTCACCTTGCCCACCCACAAGGCAGGACACACCCTCGACCCCATCTTCACAGGAGGTAACAACACCCATTTCAGCCGCACCACGCAACCCCCTTGGACAGACCACCACACTTCCACGTCCACAAACCCATGCCGCCCAAACCTGCACCACCCCCCCACGAAGGAACTGGAGCAAAGTCACTGAGGAACAACTGAAATCCACCCTCCACCGCGACGCCCCCACCACATTGACCGATGCCAACCTCACAGCCACAGGACTCCACACATGATCTCCAGCTGCGCAGACAAGCTTGAACTACCATGCAACCCCGACAGACAATGCCCCCGGAAAGCCACCTGGTTCACCGCCGACCTCCAAGAATCCAAACGCACCGGCAGACATCTTGAGAAGAACTGGAGAAACCGCAAAACGCCAGAAGACCACACCACCTACAAAATCTTCATGACGGAATACCACCAACGCATCAGATCCACCAAAAGGATCTTCATCCAAAACAAGATCCTCGCCAACACCGGCAACTCTAAGCAACTCTTCAGCGTCATCCAGGAATTCACCAAGCCCCCCAGCGAAGCCACGGACATCACCCTTTCCCAGGACCTCTGCGACAAGCTCGGATCCTACTTCCATCTGAAAATCAAGGCTCTCTACGACAACTTCAATGACCAGACACCCAACTCCGAATCCACTTCCTGCTCCAGCAACGCCATCCAGCCCACCATCTCCTCCTGGACCCCAGTCACCACCGAAGACACCACTTCGACCATGAAAGGCATTTACTCAGGGGCTACCACAGACCCATGCCCCCTGCACATTTTCCACAGAGACGCCATCGCCCCGAACTACGACACACCATCAACACCACCTTCAAGACCGGCATCTTCCCCGACGACTGGAATGCGCAGAAGTCAGACCCATGCTCAAGAAGCCCTCAGCAGACCCGACCAAAGACACACCACAGCCCTGATCCTACTCGACCTCTCTGCAGCGTTCAACACCGTCTCCCACTGCACACTCATTACCAGACTCCACGACGGCGGCATACAAGGAATCGCCTTTGACTGGATCTGCTTGTTCCTCACCGGCAGAACCGAAAGAATCAGATTACCACCCTTCCTTTCGGAACCCACGGAAATCATCTTCAGAGTGCCCCAAGGATCATCGCTCAGCCCTACGCTCTTCAACATCTACATGGCCCCCCTCGCCGCCATCTTCAGACAGCACGGACTCAGCATAGTATCCTAAGCAGACGATACCCAACTCATACTCTCCGTCACCAAAGACCCAATCACCACCAGACTCAGCTTCCAGGAAGGAATGAAGGACGTTGATTCCTGGATGATCAGAAAATGCCTGAAGCTCAACTCGGAGAAGACAGAAGTCCTCGTCGTCGGACCCTCCCGCTTGGCATGGGACAACACCTGGTGGCCTAATGCCCTCGGCAGCCCCCCCACACCCACGAACCACGCCCAAAACCTCGGCATCATACTGGACTCCTCCCTCTCCATGACCCGACAGGTCAATGCTGTCGCCTCCAGCTGCATCAAAACCCTCCGAATCCTCCGGAAGACCTTTAAGTGGATCCCCCAAGAATCAAGGATAGCCGTCACCCATGCGCTCATCACCAGCGGACTGGACTATGGAAACGCCCTCTATGCCGGGATCAACAAGTCTCTGATCTGCAAGCTCCAGACCTTACAGAACACCGCAGCCAGACTCGTCCTCGACATTCCTCGACACAAGCATACCACCCAACATCTACGGAACCTTCACTGGTTCCCCATTGAGAAGAGAGTCACTTACAAGATACTCACCCACACCTACAAATGCATCCACAACACCGGATCCGAATACCTCAACGAGATAGTCTTCTTCCATGTACCCAAGAGAAACCTCCAGAACAGGTGGAAGAACCTTCTCCTACGTCGCAGCCAAGACCTGGAACGAGCTCCCTCTCAACATCAGACTCGCCCCCTCCCTGAACATCTTCAGGAACACGCTCAAGACCTGGCTCTTCGACTGAACGGAGCTGATTACCTCCCCCCCCCCCCCCCCCCCCCCAGCGCCTTGAGACCCTCATGGGTGAGTAGCGCACTTACAATTCCCCTGATTGATTGATTGATTGATTGAAGTGTATACCATATACCAAGCCAGCTTCTCACAGCTAGTTCCTAGGAATTTTGGTGACATGTGGCTAGTAGGTAATTTAACCTAACTCACACGGGGACTGCAAGTGTACCTGGAAATTGGCATCGCACAAATGGCACCGCAATCACTTCTAACTTCACCCCAACTCAATACTGCAATGAAACTAATATTGATTGTATACATGGATCAAATGTCAGCGGCATTATCATGGTCCTCATTTATTACTTCTTTATTTCAGTTGATACTTGTAATTCCCTCTCTCTCCATCTTATCACTCCCTTCTGATGTCCAACCACCCTCCTTCAAAAGAGATACAACAGAGCACACACATATGTGAGCCATCATTGAGTGCACCGTGTCATTGTTAAATCGCACTTTAGATGTCTTGATCTTACAAGAGGGTGCTCCATTACTCCGTAGATGTAGTGTGCGAGGTCACTGTAGCCTGTTGTGTGTTGCACTTCACCATGTGATGGAGCTTTCATGTAGGCCGTATCCCAGATCTACAGCTGCAGCCAAATTCCTGGGTAGGGACACAGACTACAGGTCAAGGTTCGCAGGAGTGTCACTGATTAGTGGCCTCATATTTCACCTAAGCTGGTACTTGAGTTGCTTCATGACAATGGCCAGACAGTATTGAGTCAATAATTAATCGTGAACCATGACACCATCCTCAAATACCATCCTGAGACACCACTGTTGACTTGCAATGCTAAATGTAATAAGCTTCTGCAAACACATCACTGGCGAATTTAGCAACACATTCAATCACCTCTACATATATCAATCATCCACCCTTGTAATATCCCTTCAGATAAGGGCAACCCACATGTAGCATACACAGAAGACTTCTAACACATGTAGGAGCAAACCGACACAGACTAATTTACACATTATACCCTTAATTTTAACAAAATTGTTATGTCATTGCAAAATGTTGTGTGATATCACATGAGTGCCATTTATAACCCCAGGCATGTTGTTCCCTTTACACTCTCTTTCTTCTAGTCAATACACCTACATGAAGGATTTCTCTACATCTGCTGTGCAGACAGAGAAATATGTAGTGGAGACAGAGAACTACATAGTGGAAGTGGAGTTTTCTGCTAACCGCAACAAACAGGAACTTACATACAGGAACAGGAAGTAGCACCATTCCTGAGCCATGTTGAACTAGCACTGAACCCGCTTCCATCCTATGGATCTCCTTGATCTTGTATTTCCCCTCCCCCCAAGTGGCTGGGGAACGAGAAGAGAGAGCATCAAGCTTCTCCCAGGAGGTGATGAGTGGTTTTCCAAGCATTTCCTTAGCGATACAGGGGACCAGGCACCCAGCAGAGCATGCAAGAACAAACAACAAATATTTATTGTTTCAGCTTTACAAAAAGCCAAACAATAAAAACACACAATATAAGTACTAATAAAACAAGCATTGGCATAGACAATAGATCTCGCTTTTGCGACCTTATAAGTGTTTAGCCATGCAACAGTTGCATAACTAAATACTTATAAGGTCCCAAAAGCGAGACCTATTGGCTATGCAAAGCGGCCGCGAAAGTAAAAGTGATTGCGATCACGATCAAACATCAAAGCGGCCATGCGGCCGCTAAAGTGAAAGTAATCGTGGTAACGCCCACAAGAAAAGTTTTCTGTAAGTGGAATCTCGACATGTAAAAGAACGTTACCCCAGTGAAGAGCAACATTTTTAGGCTTCACGGGTGAAAAGTGACATGCCAGCGCCTCTTTCTCATGAGTGAGCGCCCCCCGCCCACCTTCATCACAGGTAAAGGACTGACACACATTACACCATTCATTCAGTCAACAATAATCAAATATCGAGCAAAAAGCTTCCTAGAACAGTCTCTCGGCTTCATGGCGCTACAAATAACATTGTTTATGATTGTCCAAACCATGGAAAGTGGTTTTATGTCCAACGTGCCACGACAGAAGTAGGAGTGAGACCAAGATGGGAATCTGGGACTAGCAGGCTGCAGGCAGACTGTTGGCTGTAGGCGCAGTAACCCACAGAGCTATCCTGCCGCAACATGCTTTAAAAAGTCTGTAAGGGTCAGTGAGAGCTCTGAGAGTTGGAGGGGACACCGAGCACAGAGTGAGGAGTGCAGGAGGGGTGCGAGATCTCGGTGGATGAGATATGGATAAAGACAGTTCTGAAAGAAAGAGAGTGGAGGAGATATCTAGAACAGAGTGGGGGTGGTGGGGGGGCAGTGAGATCACCGAGGAGTGGGTGTTGGAGGGGAGCGAGAGTGTCCGGGTAGAGAAGGGTAATAAAGACATGAGCTAGGGTGGAGAGAGTGCTTGGTAACTTAGAGAGAGATCAACTCTAGGGACAAGGGAGAGCACAGAAGTAGGTTATGAAGAGGGTGTCTCCAGAAGGGAGGAAAGTGGCTGGAGAGACCCAGAAAACAGGAGGGTTAAGATTCAGAGCATCCCCTAGGTGGTTATAGTAAGAATGTGGGTGGTGAAAGAGATTAAAACAAGGCACAAGAAGAGAAAAGGCGGGCTAGTTAGACAGTGAAAGTGAAAGTGAACTGGAGAGAATGGGAAAACGAAAGAGCTCGAGAAAGAGGCATTGATAGTGACAGAAAAGGGACGTACTAAGAGACAATAAAAAAAGACCGACAAAGCAAGCTGTGGCTGGGGGGGAGCGCATTCCAGGCGGGGGAGCGGACCCTTTGAAGTATGATGCCAAGGCTGTGGCTACACGTGCACGCGGCAGTGGACTGAAGCGCTTCCCCAAACGGATTGCATGGCGGCACGATGCACGTGATTGTGCACGTGCTCGCCATGCACTCCACTTTTGGGAGCACTTTGAAATGCCCCTCTTACTAGAGTCTCGCATAGCGATTGCGTAAACGCAATAGCTAGGCAAGACCTAAAAACAGATTTGTTAGGTCACACTGGTTCATACCCCCGAGCACACTCCCAGACACAGGGGAGCTGAAACATCGAGCTCACACAGATGGAATTATTTCAAAGGGGCTTATGAGACCTTGTAACAGATAGGATAAAAATGCGACGTGCAGTGCATATATTGTTTAGATAAAATAGCCTAATAATATGTACTTCATGAATGAATATAAAAGCTGTATAGCATGCTAAAAAGGACATTACCCTCAATTATACAAAAATGCAACCGTGCGGGATGCAAGTAATTGATGAGACTTACGTAGCTGTGCATTAGATAAATTAATGCATATGGTTACCTTGAAGCATTTCCATCGGACAATGTGCAAAGGGTCGTCTTTTCCAGGCGATGTATGTATATGAAGCAGTGGCTGGTATATCTCCAGGTGGTCTGTTCTATAACACAAATAGGAGAGCATCAGGACATCTCGTTGTACTTTATTTAAAAAATAAGGGACCAAGATAAGTTCTACGAAGAGACAAGGAGTTATTACAGAGTAACAAAGTGCAACAGAGTTTCTTGGCCACCTCAGGAATAGTCACACATTCCGTCTCTCCGCCCATAGGCCTTGGACAAACATTGGGTATATGCATGGATCTGCAAAGTGCCTAGCCTAAAGCTAAGAAAAAAAACCTTTTCTTTTAATGGCGAAAACATATAAATATGAGGTTCCCATCCAGGGTCAGGCTTTAGTGCCAGATATCTATTTAACAAGCCACTACCTGTATCTTCAGATTTTTGCCGCATAAAGTCCCAATATTTTCTTTTCACGGATGGCAGTATACATTTGGTTATATTTGTTTCCGCAGCTACTATAGCACAGAGACCGACCTCCTCGCCGCCACCGGCGACATCCGCATGCTACTCGACCAGGGACACACTGCAGCCCTCATCCTTCTAGACCTCTCCGCAGCCTTCGACGCCGTCTCACATCGCACGCTCGCAACCAGACTTCACGACGCAGGGATATATGGAGCCGCCCTCGACTGGATCCAATCCTTCCTCTCCGGCAGAACCCAGAGGATCAGACTCCCTCCCTTCCTCTTCGAACCCACCGATATCAACTGCGGAGTACCCCAAGGATCATTGCTCAGCCCCACGCTCTTCAACATCTACATGGCCCCCCTCGCCAACATCGTCAGACAGCATGGGCTCAGCATTGTATCCTATGCCAACGACACCCAGCTCATCCTCTCACTCACAAAGAATCCCGAAGACACCAGTCTCTGCTTCCAGGAAGGAATGAAGAACGTAGCAGCCTAGATGAAAGACAGCTGTCTGAAGCTCGTCCTCGGACCTTGCACCTCCGCATGGGACAACACCTGGTGGCCCTCCACCCTCGGGAATCCACCCACCCCGACAGACCACGCACAAAACCTCAGCATCATCCTCGACTCCTCCCTCTCCATGAACCGCCAGATCAACGCCGTCGCTTCCACCAGTTTCAACTGCCTGCGCATCCTCTGCAAGACCTTCAAATGGATCTCCCCCGACTGCAGAAGGACCGTCACCCACGCGCTCATAACCAACAGACTGGACTACGGTAACGATCTATATGCCGGAATCAACAGAACGCTTCTAAGCAAACTCCAAACCATCCAGAACGCCGCATCCAGACTCGTCCTTGGGACACCGAGTCACAAACACATGACCCAGCACCTACGAGACCTCCACTGGCTACTCGTAGAGAAGAGGGTCACCTTCAAACTCCTCACCCACGCCTACAAATCCCTCAACAACATCGGACCCAAATACCTCAATGAGAGAGTATCCTTCCATGTACCGAAGAGGAACCTCTGCTCCGCCGACCTCGACCTGGCAGAAGTCCCCTGCATCCGCAGAAACAGAACAGGCGGGAGAGCCTTCTCCTACAGCGCAGCCAAGACCTGGAACGAGCTCCCTGTGAACATCAGACGCTCCCCGACCCTGCACACGTTCAGGAAGGACCTAAAGACCTGGCTCTTCGACTGATCACAAGCTGCCCCCCCCCAGCGCCTTGAGACCCTCACGGGTGAGTAGCGCGCTTTATAAACCCCTGATTGATTGATTGATTGTTTGGGTGAGACCACGAGTCTAAGCAGCAGATTGCTTGTAAAATGTGCTCTACATGACTAAGCAATGGCAGTTTCTTATTATTCGTCAGACTTAAGATATCATTCATGGCCTTTTGATACTCCAAAAGATCCGGTGTTGACCAAAGATGAATCCAGTAACTTACCGGGCGAAAAGCAATTTAGTCTGCAACAGTTGAACTCAAAGGGACCTATTTACAAGCCCCTTGTGCCACCCATACGTCACTTTGCCATGTTAAAAATGACGCAAAAGTGGCACATGGGTCTTGTAAATAAGCCCCCAAGTGCTGTCATTGGAGTCCTTGGGCCCAAGTGTAGTTGGCACCTGAAAAAAGCGTTTTCCACTATTTGTATGGCCTTTGCATTGGCAAAGAACCCACATTTCGGCCCCATAGGTGCTTGTGGCTATTCCTTTGGTTTTGTAAGCTATTAAGGCTGGTTTTATCAGATGATTATTGCACCTGCTTGCAAATCTCCTCGCTGCTCCGGATTGCTGGGATAGGGCCATTTTGGACTTAATTACTTGACTGCCCCAGAGTAACTTGTCATCAGAGCATGCACCACACATGGAAATATAGTGCGACATCACCAGGGGCTGAATTGTCCTGGGCGTTCACATCTGTATAGCCAGGAAGTACTGCAAGTGCTGGAAGACCCCTGATCGTGGGGGCATCTGAAGGCACAGGGTGTGTTGTGGGAATCCTCCCAGCGCTGGAGCTTGGCAAACAGCTTGGCTGGCACTCCATGCTCAAATGGAGGTTCATGACCAGCAGCACAATGGTATATCTTACCATATAGAAAATGTATCAATAGATTGGAAGTTTTGCAGTGTCATGTCTCACTTTAAATAAATCTTTATGTCCATGTTGTCTGTATACAGGTTGCCTTCTAAAATGTGTGGTTGATAGCATGTCAGTGTAACTATGCTTGTATGCTTCAGTTTTTCAAAAGTACTATATTAAATGCCATTGTTTCATGTTGGCACATAGGTACTATACTTCATAAATCATGTGTAGCTTTATAAAGAATGTTAAGATAATCATGGTCATATCAACTAATTTTCATACATTTTGATTTTATATTGCTAGAGCCACATAAGGCCTGCACCCATGTCTGATTCAAGCAGGTCAGACACTGATCACAAGGAGCGCGAAACACATCGCACCCATTTTGACATTGTAATACACACACTGTACGTATGTACAATGTGGACTTAGAAGTATCTGCTGTCACTTGTCCAGTTAACAGTCATGCATGCTACAACAAGTAATGTGTTGCCCCGAGATTCATGCCTCCATTCCTGTCCAGCATCATGAGGGAAAGTGAGGGTGACATCGCATTAGTATGTCAAGGTATCCCATGTGCTAAGGTGATGTTTCCGTATGTAGATCTTGGACAAAGGTTTATTTGACGGGGCAGTAACATGCTTCAGCTGCATCTTTGTTGACCGTAGTCACCCATTGTTAAGTGGCATGTGGGGACATTAACCGTGCATGGGACAGGGCTGGGTTACGTGACAACATCAATCTTTGCCACAATAACTATTGCAATAAAGAAACATGCATTTGTATGTGCTTGAAGCAGTAGACATATGCCCTTGTGTTATTTTCTTCCTGACCTTTTATTTTCAGTTGGCCAGTGGCGGCTCCTCCACTATGGCCGAGGAGCGTCACCTCACCTTCCAGCAGCTTGGAGAAAGAAAAAAAAAATGATAATAAACCCCAGCTTATTTTTGTTTTATTTTGTTTCCAGGCCAAGTCTTGGGGGCGTGGCTAGGGGGAAGACAGGCACCAATGGGGAGTGGTAGGCACTGCTATCAGTGGGCATGATGGTTTGACCGGCCGTCTCAGGCCAGCCAAACCTTCATGCACACTGAAGCTCTCTCCAAACCAGCTGTGTTACCGGGTTGGGGAGAGAGTAAGCACAGGCTACCAGTCTTCCTGGGAGCGCAAATCAAGGGCACTCAGGCTGCTCTCATGCAGGAGCGCAGCTTCAGGATTGGCCGCAGGGGAGTCTGGGAGCCTATGCTGCCTGCAGTGGAGCCACGAGAGGAGCAGAAGACTGTCGATGCAGCGGGCTGCAGGCAAGTTCTTTTTTCCCCCCCTTTTTTTTATTGCCCCCTGACTCCCTTCCTCCTCCAAAAAACACCCACCCGAAGAACACCAGCCCAGGGTTACATTTGCCCAAGACACCCCTAAATCTTCAAGTGTTACCCCCACTCTACCTCCTACGTATGTAATGATGGCTGCTTTTCTGAAGCTCAGGAAGCAGTTGCTGGTCAGTATGTGCTTTCTAAGGAGCCTTTAATAAGTTAGTAAGTGGTGCTTACCTGATGTTTTTAAACATGCCTCGAGCCTGCCATTGCAGGCTCGAAGGTGCGCACTGGCACCTATTAAGTTTTTAAACATGTGTCAAGCTTGCCATTGCAGGCATGTGTGTGTGCAATAGCATTTGTGCTCAGGTTGGCCTTTCTAAACCACTTGCCAATCCTTAGGAAACCTTTCACTACCACTAGGGCACCCTGTGGTTAGTGTTAAGGGATGAAGCCAGTGGTAGGTGAAAGGCAGTGCAGGTACACATGTGTGTTCCCTGCTCAGGTAGTGAAGAATACCCATGTGTGTTTTCACTACCTATGATGTTTGCTCTTCCCATAGATTAACATGGGGGAATGGCTGAGATTAATTCAAGCTGCAATAGTGGCTAACAGTGGCTCAGTCTCATAATGGTTCCTATCCTTGGATTCATAATGACAAACTCTCTCCTGTGGTAAAGAGGGATTGTCATTAATAGCTTTAAAATGTCACTTCAAGAAAGTGGGAATTTCTCTGCTGTAAAACTCTTTATGTGCCTTTTAGTTTGACTCTAGTCCACACTGGATGCTGGGGGAGCACATCTGTGCATTCCCCACAGACAGCTATAAACATTGGGTAAGCAACTGGAATGACATACCTCTGCCATGTAAGCACGTGGCTGGATAGATTGGAGGAAGTTGTTTTTGACACTTGGCCACTGGGAGCCAGATCATGGTCCCTTAAAGATTAAACTCTGTATTCTATGGCTCCATGGCAGATAGGACTGAAATTTAAGAGAGACATTTGTGGTTCAAAGGGAACCCCTCTGACCCGCCTCCAACTTCATAGGCACACTACAGTATAACTACTGGTGCCATACTTCAGTAGGGCAGAGATACACTAGTTGGGATGTGGGACCAGAGATCCTTGAAACTGCTTATTGCACACTGCCAGAGGAATCTGTTGTGCACAAGGAGTGGTGTTGTGGTGTAGTGGGCAAAAGAACGATGGATTTAACCCAGATCTCTTGACTGGGGGAGAATGTATGCATTGTCAGGATTCCGTCCATCATTTGTTTGTTGTAACGCTTTTCGCCCTAAGTGGGATGGGTATTCCCAGACGTGGGACCCGTGCTCACTACGCCACTGGAGTCAAGCTATCCTGGCTGATGACGGCTGATAGCCAGAAACCGGTCCTAGGATGCTTGATTCCGGTCCAGGGAAGACATGGCTTGGCAGTTCGGGCTGGACTGTTCCCATGAGGCACAGGGTCAAGACTGATTTGCATATGGCCATGTCTAAACTGGGGTGGTGTAGTGGGCAAAAGAACGATGGATTTAACCCAGATCTCTTGACTGGGGGAGAATGTATGCATTGTCAGCATTCCGTCCATCATTTGTTTGTTGTAACGCTTTTCGCCCTAAGTGGGATGGGTATTCCCAGACGTGGGACCTGTGCTCACTACGCCACTGGAGTCAAGCTATCCTGGCTGATGACGGCTGATAGCCAGAAACCGGTCCTAGGATGCTTGATTCCGGTCCAGGGAAGACATGGCTTGGCAGTTCGGGCTGGACTGTTCCCATGAGGCACAGGGTCAAGACTGATTTGCATATGGCCATGTCTAAACTGGGGTGGTGTAGTGGGCAAAAGAACGATGGATTTAACCCAGATCTCTTCACTGGGGGAGAATGTATGCATTGTCAGCATTCCGTCCATCATTTGTTTGTTGTAACGCTTTTCGCCCTAAGTGGGATGGGTATTCCCAGACGTGGGACCCGTGCTCACTACGCCACTGGAGTCAAGCTATCCTGGCTGATGACGGCTGATAGCCAGAAACCGGTCCTAGGATGCTTGATTCCGGTCCAGGGAAGACATGGCTTGGCAGCTCGGGCTGGACTGTTCCCATGAGGCACAGGGTCAAGACTGATTTGCATATGGCCATGTCTAAACTGGGGTGGTGTAGTGGGCAAAAGAACGATGGATTTAACCCAGATCTCTTGACTGGGGGAGAATGTATGCATTGTCAGCATTCCGTTCATCATTTGTTTGTTGTAACGCTTTTCGCCCTAAGTGGGATGGGTATTCCCAGACGTGGGACCCGTGCTCACTACGCCACTGGAGTCAAGCTATCCTGGCTGATAGCCAGAAACCGGTCCTAGGATGCTTGATTCCGGTCCAGGGAAGACATGGCTTGGCAGTTCGGGCTGGACTGTTCCCATGAGGCACAGGGTCAAGACTGATTTGCATATGGCCATGTCTAAACTGGGGTGGTGTAGTGGGCAAAAGAATGATGGATTTAACCCAGATCTCTTGACTGGGGGAGAATGTATGCATTGTCAGCATTCCGTCCATCATTTGTTTGTTGTAACGCTTTTCGCCCCAAGTGGGATGGGTATTCCCAGACGTGGGACCCGTGCTCACTACGCCACTGGAGTCAAGCTATCCTGGCTGATGACGGCTGATAGCCAGAAACCCGTCCTAGGATGCTTGATTCCGGTCCAGGGAAGACATGGCTTGGCAGTTCGGGCTGGACTGTTCCCATGAGGCACAGGGTCAAGACTGATTTGCATATGGCCATGTCTAAACTGGGGTGGTGTAGTGGGCAAAAGAACGATGGATTTAACCCAGATCTCTTGACTGGGGGAGAATGTATGCATTGTCAGCATTCCGTCCATCATTTGTTTGTTGTAACGCTTTTCGCCCTAAGTGGGATGGGTATTCCCAGACGTGGGACCCGTGCTCACTACGCCACTGGAGTCAAGCTATCCTGGCTGATGACGGCTGATAGCCAGAAACCGGTCCTAGGATGCTTGATTCCGGTCCAGGGAAGACATGGCTTGGCAGTTCGGGCTGGACTGTTCCCATGAGGCACAGGGTCAAGACTGATTTGCATATGGCCATGTGTAAACAGGGGTGGTGTAGTGGGCAAAAGAACGATGGATTTAACCCAGATCTCTTCACTGGGGGAGAATGTATGCATTGTCAGCATTCCGTCCATCATTTGTTTGTTGTAACGCTTTTCGCCCTAAGTGGGATGGGTATTCCCAGACGTGGGACCCGTGCTCACTACGCCACTGGAGTCAAGCTATCCTGGCTGATGACGGCTGATAGCCAGAAACCGGTCCTAGGATGCTTGATTCTGGTCCAGGGAAGACATGGCTTGGCAGTTCTGGCTGGACTGTTCCCATGAGGCACAGGGTCAAGACTGATTTGCATATGGCCATGTCTAAACTGGGGTGGTGTAGTGGGCAAAAGAACGATGGATTTAACCCAGATCTCTTGACTGGGGGAGAATGTATGCATTGTCAGCATTCCGTCCATCATTTGTTTGTTGTAACGCTTTTCGCCCTAAGTGGGATGGGTATTCCCAGACGTGGGACCCGTGCTCACTACGCCACTGGAGTCAAGCTATCCTGGCTGATGACGGCTGATAGCCAGAAACCGGTCCTAGGATGCTTGATTCCGGTCCAGGGAAGACATCAATCAATCAATCAATCAATCAAAGACATTTATAAGCGCACTACTCACCCGGAGGGTCTCAAGGCGCATGGGGGGGGTGCCGCTACTGCTCGAACAGCCAGGTCTTGAGCTTCTTCCTGAAGGAGAGGTGGTCTTGGGTCAGGCGCAGGTCGGTCGGGAGGGAGTTCCAGGTCTTGGCGGCCAGGTAGGAGAAGGACCTTCCTCCTGTTGTCGCTCTTCGGATGCGGGGGACGGCGGCGAGGGCGTGGCTGGTTGATCGGAGATGGCGTTTGGGAGCGTAGAAGTTGAGGCGGTTGTTGAGGTAGCTCGGTCCCTGGTCGTGTAGGGCTTTGTGTTTGTGGGTGAGGAGGCGGAAGGTGATTCTCTTGTTGACGGGGAGCCAGTGCAGGTCTCTCAGATGTCCGGAGATGTGGCTGCGTCGGGGGATGTCGAGGATGAGTCTGGCTGAGGCGTTCTGGATCCGCTGGAGTCTCTTCTGGAGCTTGGCGGTGGTTCCGGCGTAGAGGGCGTTGCCGTAGTCCAGACGGCTGGTGACGAGGGCCTGGGTGACCGTCTTCCTGGTCTCGGTGGGGATCCACCGGAAGATCTTCCGTAGCATGCGCAGGATGTTGAAGCACGACGAGGAGACGGCGTTGACTTGTCTGGTCATGGAGAGGGAGGAGTCCAGGATGAAGCCTAGGTTGCGTGCGTGGTCTGTCGGTTTGGGTGCGGTGCCCAGGGCGGGTGGCCACCAGGAGTCGTCCCAGGCGGAGGGCGAGGAGCCCAGGATGAGGACTTCCGTCTTGTCAGAGTTCAGTTTCAGGCGGCTGGTCGTCATCCACTCGGCTACGTCTTTCATCCCTTCGTGAAGGTTGGCTCTGGCGGCTGCGGGGTCGTTGGTCAGGGAGAGGATCAGCTGGGTGTCGTCAGCGTAGGAGATGATTGTGGAAGAGTAGGTCGCACACTGCTCGTCACACCAGCAAGTTGCCCCAAAGGACTGTGGGAAATGTAGTGGCGACGGCGGGTACGCCTATGCCACGAAATGTAAATAGAACAGTATGTGTTGCGTTAGCCATCCCTGGACACGTGTTTCGAGGTAGTTGCCTCTCGTCAGCAGGGAGCAGGTCAATGTAAGGGGGTGCCGTGTGGACTGCCAAAATGTAATTAAAAGCAGGTCAAGTACCTCTCCTGGCGCGCAGGTGCAGACCAAGGCTCGTCAGCCCGTTAGCTCAAGGAAGCCGTTTAAATTTTGGAAGAGTAGGTCGCACACTGCTCGTCACACCAGCAAGTTGCCCCAAAGGACTGTGGGAAATGTAGTGGCGACGGCGGGTACGCCTATGCCACGAAATGTAAATAGAACAGTATGTGTTGCGTTAGCCATCCCTGGACACGTGTTTCGAGGTAGTTGCCTCTCGTCAGCAGGGAGCAGGTCAATGTAAGGGGGTGCCGTGTGGACTGCCAAAATGTAATTAAAAGCAGGTCAAGTACCTCTCCTGGCGCGCAGGTGCAGACCAAGGCTCGTCAGCCCGTTAGCTCAAGGAAGCCGTTTAAATTGTGGAAGAGTAGGTCGCACACTGCTCGTCACACCAGCAAGTTGCCCCAAAGGACTGTGGGAAATGTAGTGGCGACGGCGGGTACGCCTATGCGACGAAATGTAAATAGAACAGTATGTGTTGCGTTAGCCATCCCTGGACACGTGTTTTGAGGTAGTTGCCTCTCGTCAGCAGGGAGCAGGTCAATGTAAGGGGGTGCCGTGTGGACTGCCAAAATGTAATTAAAAGCAGGTCAAGTACCTCTCCTGGCGCGCAGGTGCAGACCAAGGCTCGTCAGCCCGTTAGCTCAAGGAAGCCGTTTAAATTGTGGAAGAGTAGGTCGCACACTGCTCGTCACACCAGCAAGTTGCCCCAAAGGACTGTGGGAAATGTAGTGGCGACGGCGGGTACGCCTATGCCACGAAATGTAAATAGAACAGTATGTGTTGCGTTAGCCATCCCTGGACACGTGTTTCGAGGTAGTTGCCTCTCGTCAGCAGGGAGCAGGTCAATGTAAGGGGGTGCCGTGTGGACTGCCAAAATGTAATTAAAAGCAGGTCAAGTACCTCTCCTGGCGCGCAGGTGCAGACCAAGGCTCGTCAGCCCGTTAGCTCAAGGAAGCCGTTTAAATTGTGGAAGAGTAGGTCGCACACTGCTCGTCACACCAGCAAGTTGCCCCAAAGGACTGTGGGAAATGTAGTGGCGACGGTGGGTACGCCTATGCCACGAAATGTAAATAGAACAGTATGTGTTGCGTTAGCCATCCCTGGACACGTTTTTTTCTCGAGGTAGTTGCCTCTCGTCAGCAGGGAGCAGGTCAATGTAAGGGGGTGCCGTGTGGACTGCCAAAATGTAATTAAAAGCAGGTCAAGTACCTCTCCTGGCGCGCAGGTGCAGACCAAGGCTCGTCAGCCCGTTAGCTCAAGGAAGCCGTTTAAATTGTGGAAGAGTAGGTCGCACACTGCTCGTCACACCAGCAAGTTGCCCCAAAGGACTGTGGGAAATGTAGTGGCGATGGCGGGTACGCCTATGCCACGAAATGTAAATAGAACAGTATGTGTTGCGTTAGCCATCCCTGGACACGTGTTTTGAGGTAGTTGCCTCTCGTCAGCAGGGAGCAGGTCAATGTAAGGGGGTACCGTGTGGACTGCCAAAATGTAATTAAAAGCAGGTCAAGTACCTCTCCTGGCGCGCAGGTGCAGACCAAGACTCGTCAGCCCGTTAGCTCAAGGAAGCCATTTAAATTGTGGAAGAGTAGGTCGCACACTGCTCGTCACACCAGCAAGTTGCCCCAAAGGACTGTGGGAAATGTAGTGGCGACGGCGGGTACGCCTATGCCACGAAATGTAAATAGAACAGTATGTGTTGCGTTAGCCATCCCTGGACACGTGTTTCGAGGTAGTTGCCTCTCGTCATCAGGGAGCAGGTCAATGTAAGGGGGTGCCGTGTGGACTGCCAAAATGTAATTAAAAGCAGGTCAAGTACCTCTCCTGGCGCGCAGGTGCAGACCAAGGCTCGTCAGCCCGTTAGCTCAAGGAAGCCGTTTAGATTGTGGAAGAGTAGGTCGCACACTGCTCGTCACACCAGCAAGTTGCCCCAAAGGACTGTGGGAAATGTAGTGGCTCGGCGGGTACGCCTATGCCACGAAATGTAAATAGAACAGTATGTGTTGCGTTAGCCATCCCTGGACACGTGTTTTGAGGTAGTTGCCTCTCGTCAGCAGGGAGCAGGTCAATGTAAGGGGGTGTCGTGTGGACTGCCAAAATGTAATTAAAAGCAGGTCAAGTACCTCTCCTGGCGCGCAGGTGCAGACCAAGGCTCGTCAGCCCGTTAGCTCAAGGAAGCCGTTTAAATTGTGGAAGAGTAGGTCGCACACTGCTCGTCACACCAGCAAGTTGCCCCAAAGGACTGTGGGAAATGTAGTGGCGACGGCGGGTACGCCTATGCCACGAAATGTAAATAGAACAGTATGTGTTGCGTTAGCCATCCCTGGACACATGTTTCGAGGTAGTTGCCTCTCGTCAGCAGGGAGCAGGTCAATGTAAGGGGGTGCCGTGTGGACTGCCAAAATGTAATTAAAAGCAGGTCAAGTACCTCTCCTGGCGCGCAGGTGCAGACCAAGGCTCGTCAGCCCGTTAGCTCAAGGAAGCCGTTTAAATTGTGGAAGAGTAGGTCGCACACTGCTCGTCACACCAGCAAGTTGCCCCAAAGGACTGTGGGAAATGTAGTGGCGACGGCGGGTACGCCTATGCCACGAAATGTAAATAGAACAGTATGTGTTGCGTTAGCCATCCCTGGACACGTGTTTCGAGGTAGTTGCCTCTCGTCAGCAGGGAGCAGGTCAATGTAAGGGGGTGCCGTGTGGACTGCCAAAATGTAATTAAAAGCAGGTCAAGTACCTCTCCTGGCGCGCAGGTGCAGACCAAGGCTCGTCAGCCCGTTAGCTCAAGGAAGCCGTTTAAATTGTGGAAGAGTAGGTCGCACACTGCTCGTCACACCAGCAAGTTGCCCCAAAGGACTGTGGGAAATGTAGTGGCGACGGCAGGTACGCCTATGCCACGAAATGTAAATAGAACAGTATGTGTTGCGTTAGCCATCCCTGGACACGTGTTTCGAGGTAGTTGCCTCTCGTCAGCAGGGAGCAGGTCAATGTAAGGGGGTGCCGTGTGGACTGCCAAAATGTAATTAAAAGCAGGTCAAGTACCTCTCCTGGCGCGCAGGGGCAGACCTACTCTTCCACAATTTAAACGGCTTCCTTGAGCTAACGGGCTGACGAGCCTTGGTCTGCACCTGCGCGCCAGGAGAGGTACTTGACCTGCTTTTAATTACATTTTGGCAGTCCACACGGCACCCCTTTACATTGACCTGCTCCCTGCTGACGAGAGGCAACTACCTCGAAACACGTGTCCAGGGATGGCTAACGCAACACATACTGTTCTATTTACATTTCGTGGCATAGGCGTACCCGCCGTCGCCACTACATTACCCACAGTCCTTTGGGGCAACTTGCTGGTGTGACGAGCAGTGTGCGACCTACTCTTCCACAATTTAAACGGCTTCCTTGAGCTAACGGGCTGACGAGCCTTGGTCTGCACCTGCGCGCCAGGAGAGGTACTTGACCTGCTTTTAATTACATTTTGGCAGTCCACACGGCACCCCTTTACATTGACCTGCTCCCTGCTGACGAGAGGCAACTACCTCGAAACACGTGTCCAGGGATGGCTAACGCAACACATACTGTTCTATTTACATTTCGTGGCATAGGCGTACCCGCCGTCGCCACTACATTTCCCACAGTCCTTTGGGGCAACTTGCTGGTGTGACGAGCAGTGTGCGACCTACTCTTCCACAATTTAAACGGCTTCCTTGAGCTAACGGGCTGACGAGCCTTGGTCTGCACCTGCGCGCCAGGAGAGGTACTTGACCTGCTTTTAATTACATTTTGGCAGTCCACACGGCACCCCTTTCCATTGACCTGCTCCCTGCTGACGAGAGGCAACTACCTCGAAACACGTGTCCAGGGATGGCTAACGCAACACATACTGTTCTATTTACATTTCGTGGCATAGGCGTACCCGCCGTCGCCACTACATTTCTCACAGTCCTTTGGGGCAACTTGCTGGTGTGACGAGCAGTGTGCGACCTACTCTTCCACAATTTAAACGGCTTCCTTGAGCTAACGGGCTGACGAGCCTTGGTCTGCACCTGCGCGCCAGGAGAGGTACTTGACCTGCTTTTAATTACATTTTGGCAGTCCACACGGCACCCCTTTACATTGACCTGCTCCCTGCTGACGAGAGGCAACTACCTCGAAACACGTGTCCAGGGATGGCTAACGCAACACATACTGTTCTATTTACATTTCGTGGCATAGGCGTACCCGCCGTCGCCATTACATTTCCCACAGTCCTTTGGGGCAACTTGCTGGTGTGACGAGCAGTGTGCGACCTACTCTTCCACAATTTAAACGGCTTCCTTGAGCTAACGGGCTGACGAGCCTTGGTCTGCACCTGCGCGCCAGGAGAGGTACTTGACCTGCTTTTAATTACATTTTGGCAGTCCACACGGCACCCCTTTACATTGACCTGCTCCCTGCTGACGAGAGGCAACTACCTCGAAACACGTGTCCAGGGATGGCTAACGCAACACATACTGTTCTATTTACATTTCGTGGCATAGGCGTACCCGCCGTCGCCACTACATTTCCCACAGTCCTTTGGGGCAACTTGCTGGTGTGACGAGCAGTGTGCGACCTACTCTTCCACAATTTAAACGGCTTCCTTGAGCTAACGGGCTGACGAGCCTTGGTCTGCACCTGCGCGCCAGGAGAGGTACTTGAAATGCTTTTAATTACATTTTGGCAGTCCACACGGCACCCCTTTACATTGACCTGCTCCCTGCTGACGAGAGGCAACTACCTCGAAACACGTGTCCAGGGATGGCTAACGCAACACATACTGTTCTATTTACATTTCGTGGCATAGGCGTACCCGCCGTCGCCACTACATTTCCCACAGTCCTTTGGGGCAACTTGCTGGTGTGACGAGCAGTGTGCGACCTACTCTTCCACAATTTAAACGGCTTCCTTGAGCTAACGGGCTGACGAGCCTTGGTCTGCACCTGCGCGCCAGGAGAGGTACTTGACCTGCTTTTAATTACATTTTGGCAGTCCACACGGCACCCCTTTACATTGACCTGCTCCCTGCTGACGAGAGGCAACTACCTCGAAACACGTGTCCAGGGATGGCTAACGCAACACATACTGTTCTATTTACATTTCGTGGCATAGGCGTACCCGCCGTCGCCACTACATTTCCCACAGTCCTTTGGGGCAACTTGCTGGTGTGACGAGCAGTGTGCGACCTACTCTTCCACAATTTAAACGGCTTCCTTGAGCTAACGGGCTGACGAGCCTTGGTCTGCACCAGCGCGCCAGGAGAGGTACTTGACCTGCTTTTAATTACATTTTGGCAGTCCACACGGCACCCCTTTACATTGACCTGCTCCTTGCTGACGAGAGGCAACTACCTCGAAACACGTGTCCAGGGATGGCTAACGCAACACATACTGTTCTATTTACATTTCGTGGCATAGGCGTACCCGCCGTCGCCACTACATTTCCCACAGTCCTTTGGGGCAACTTGCTGGTGTGACGAGCAGTGTGCGACCTACTCTTCCACAATTTAAACGGCTTCCTTGAGCTAACGGGCTGACGAGCCTTGGTCTGCACCTGCGCGCCAGGAGAGGTACTTGACCTGCTTTTAATTACATTTTGGCAGTCCACACGGCACCCCTTTACATTGACCTGCTCCCTGCTGACGAGAGGCAACTACCTCGAAACACGTGTCCAGGGATGGCTAACGCAACACATACTGTTCTATTTACATTTCGTGGCATAGGCGTACCCGCCGTCGCCACTACATTTCCCACAGTCCTTTGGGGCAACTTGCTGGTGTGACGAGCAGTGTGCGACCTACTCTTCCACAATTTAAACGGCTTCCTTGAGCTAACGGGCTGACGAGCCTTGGTCTGCACCTGCGCGCCAGGAGAGGTACTTGAAATGCTTTTAATTACATTTTGGCAGTCCACACGGCACCCCTTTACATTGACCTGCTCCCTGCTGACGAGAGGCAACTACCTCGAAACACGTGTCCAGGGATGGCTAACGCAACACATACTGTTCTATTTACATTTCGTGGCATAGGCGTACCCGCCGTCGCCACTACATTTCCCACAGTCCTTTGGGGCAACTTGCTGGTGTGACGAGCAGTGTGCGACCTACTCTTCCACAATTTAAACGGCTTCCTTGAGCTAACGGGCTGACGAGCCTTGGTCTGCACCTGCGCGCCAGGAGAGGTACTTGACCTGCTTTTAATTACATTTTGGCAGTCCACACGGCACCCCTTTACATTGACCTGCTCCCTGCTGACGAGAGGCAACTACCTCGAAACACGTGTCCAGGGATGGCTAACGCAACACATACTGTTCTATTTACATTTCGTGGCATAGGCGTACCCGCCGTCGCCACTACATTTCCCACAGTCCTTTGGGGCAACTTGCTGGTGTGACGAGCAGTGTGCGACCTACTCTTCCACAATTTAAACGGCTTCCTTGAGCTAACGGGCTGACGAGCCTTGGTCTGCACCAGCGCGCCAGGAGAGGTACTTGACCTGCTTTTAATTACATTTTGGCAGTCCACACGGCACCCCTTTACATTGACCTGCTCCTTGCTGACGAGAGGCAACTACCTCGAAACACGTGTCCAGGGATGGCTAACGCAACACATACTGTTCTATTTACATTTCGTGGCATAGGCGTACCCGCCGTCGCCACTACATTTCCCACAGTCCTTTGGGGCAACTTGCTGGTGTGACGAGCAGTGTGCGACCTACTCTTCCACAATTTAAACGGCTTCCTTGAGCTAACGGGCTGACGAGCCTTGGTCTGCACCTGCGCGCCAGGAGAGGTACTTGACCTGCTTTTAATTACATTTTGGCAGTCCACACGGCACCCCTTTACATTGACCTGCTCCCTGCTGACGAGAGGCAACTACCTCGAAACACGTGTCCAGGGATGGCTAACGCAACACATACTGTTCTATTTACATTTCGTGGCATAGGCGTACCCGCCGTCGCCACTACATTTCCCACAGTCCTTTGAGGCAACTTGCTGGTGTGACGAGCAGTGTGCGACCTACTCTTCCACAATTTAAACGGCTTCCTTGAGCTAACGGGCTGACGAGCCTTGGTCTGCACCTGCGCGCCAGGAGAGGTACTTGATCTGCTTTTAATTACATTTTGGCAGTCCACACGGCACCCTTTTCCATTGACCTGCTCCCTGCTGACGAGAGGCAACTACCTCGAAACACGTGTCCAGGGATGGCTAACGCAACACATACTGTTCTATTTACATTTCGTGGCATAGGCGTACCCGCCGTCGCCACTACATTTCCCACAGTCCTTTGGGGCAACTTGCTGGTGTGACGAGCAGTGTGCGACCTACTCTTCCACAATTTAAACGGCTTCCTTGAGCTAACGGGCTGACGAGCCTTGGTCTGCACCTGCGCGCCAGGAGAGGTACTTGACCTGCTTTTAATTACATTTTGGCAGTCCACACGGCACCCCTTTCCATTGACCTGCTCCCTGCTGACGAGAGGCAACTACCTCGAAACACGTGTCCAGGGATGGCTAACGCAACACATACTGTTCTATTTACATTTCGTGGCATAGGCGTACCCGCCGTCGCCACTACATTTCTCACAGTCCTTTGGGGCAACTTGCTGGTGTGACGAGCAGTGTGCGACCTACTCTTCCACAATTTAAACGGCTTCCTTGAGCTAACGGGCTGACGAGCCTTGGTCTGCACCTGCGCGCCAGGAGAGGTACTTGACCTGCTTTTAATTACATTTTGGCAGTCCACACGGCACCCCTTTACATTGACCTGCTCCCTGCTGACGAGAGGCAACTACCTCGAAACACGTGTCCAGGGATGGCTAACGCAACACATACTGTTCTATTTACATTTCGTGGCATAGGCGTACCCGCCGTCGCCATTACATTTCCCACAGTCCTTTGGGGCAACTTGCTGGTGTGACGAGCAGTGTGCGACCTACTCTTCCACAATTTAAACGGCTTCCTTGAGCTAACGGGCTGACGAGCCTTGGTCTGCACCTGCGCGCCAGGAGAGGTACTTGACCTGCTTTTAATTACATTTTGGCAGTCCACACGGCACCCCTTTACATTGACCTGCTCCCTGCTGACGAGAGGCAACTACCTCGAAACACGTGTCCAGGGATGGCTAACGCAACACATACTGTTCTATTTACATTTCGTGGCATAGGCGTACCCGCCGTCGCCACTACATTTCCCACAGTCCTTTGGGGCAACTTGCTGGTGTGACGAGCAGTGTGCGACCTACTCTTCCACAATTTAAACGGCTTCCTTGAGCTAACGGGCTGACGAGCCTTGGTCTGCACCTGCGCGCCAGGAGAGGTACTTGAAATGCTTTTAATTACATTTTGGCAGTCCACACGGCACCCCTTTACATTGACCTGCTCCCTGCTGACGAGAGGCAACTACCTCGAAACACGTGTCCAGGGATGGCTAACGCAACACATACTGTTCTATTTACATTTCGTGGCATAGGCGTACCCGCCGTCGCCACTACATTTCCCACAGTCCTTTGGGGCAACTTGCTGGTGTGACGAGCAGTGTGCGACCTACTCTTCCACAATTTAAACGGCTTCCTTGAGCTAACGGGCTGACGAGCCTTGGTCTGCACCTGCGCGCCAGGAGAGGTACTTGACCTGCTTTTAATTACATTTTGGCAGTCCACACGGCACCCCTTTACATTGACCTGCTCCCTGCTGACGAGAGGCAACTACCTCGAAACACGTGTCCAGGGATGGCTAACGCAACACATACTGTTCTATTTACATTTCGTGGCATAGGCGTACCCGCCGTCGCCACTACATTTCCCACAGTCCTTTGGGGCAACTTGCTGGTGTGACGAGCAGTGTGCGACCTACTCTTCCACAATTTAAACGGCTTCCTTGAGCTAACGGGCTGACGAGCCTTGGTCTGCACCAGCGCGCCAGGAGAGGTACTTGACCTGCTTTTAATTACATTTTGGCAGTCCACACGGCACCCCTTTACATTGACCTGCTCCTTGCTGACGAGAGGCAACTACCTCGAAACACGTGTCCAGGGATGGCTAACGCAACACATACTGTTCTATTTACATTTCGTGGCATAGGCGTACCCGCCGTCGCCACTACATTTCCCACAGTCCTTTGGGGCAACTTGCTGGTGTGACGAGCAGTGTGCGACCTACTCTTCCACAATTTAAACGGCTTCCTTGAGCTAACGGGCTGACGAGCCTTGGTCTGCACCTGCGCGCCAGGAGAGGTACTTGACCTGCTTTTAATTACATTTTGGCAGTCCACACGGCACCCCTTTACATTGACCTGCTCCCTGCTGACGAGAGGCAACTACCTCGAAACACGTGTCCAGGGATGGCTAACGCAACACATACTGTTCTATTTACATTTCGTGGCATAGGCGTACCCGCCGTCGCCACTACATTTCCCACAGTCCTTTGGGGCAACTTGCTGGTGTGACGAGCAGTGTGCGACCTACTCTTCCACAATTTAAACGGCTTCCTTGAGCTAACGGGCTGACGAGCCTTGGTCTGCACCTGCGCGCCAGGAGAGGTACTTGAAATGCTTTTAATTACATTTTGGCAGTCCACACGGCACCCCTTTACATTGACCTGCTCCCTGCTGACGAGAGGCAACTACCTCGAAACACGTGTCCAGGGATGGCTAACGCAACACATACTGTTCTATTTACATTTCGTGGCATAGGCGTACCCGCCGTCGCCACTACATTTCCCACAGTCCTTTGGGGCAACTTGCTGGTGTGACGAGCAGTGTGCGACCTACTCTTCCACAATTTAAACGGCTTCCTTGAGCTAACGGGCTGACGAGCCTTGGTCTGCACCTGCGCGCCAGGAGAGGTACTTGACCTGCTTTTAATTACATTTTGGCAGTCCACACGGCACCCCTTTACATTGACCTGCTCCCTGCTGACGAGAGGCAACTACCTCGAAACACGTGTCCAGGGATGGCTAACGCAACACATACTGTTCTATTTACATTTCGTGGCATAGGCGTACCCGCCGTCGCCACTACATTTCCCACAGTCCTTTGGGGCAACTTGCTGGTGTGACGAGCAGTGTGCGACCTACTCTTCCACAATTTAAACGGCTTCCTTGAGCTAACGGGCTGACGAGCCTTGGTCTGCACCAGCGCGCCAGGAGAGGTACTTGACCTGCTTTTAATTACATTTTGGCAGTCCACACGGCACCCCTTTACATTGACCTGCTCCTTGCTGACGAGAGGCAACTACCTCGAAACACGTGTCCAGGGATGGCTAACGCAACACATACTGTTCTATTTACATTTCGTGGCATAGGCGTACCCGCCGTCGCCACTACATTTCCCACAGTCCTTTGGGGCAACTTGCTGGTGTGACGAGCAGTGTGCGACCTACTCTTCCACAATTTAAACGGCTTCCTTGAGCTAACGGGCTGACGAGCCTTGGTCTGCACCTGCGCGCCAGGAGAGGTACTTGACCTGCTTTTAATTACATTTTGGCAGTCCACACGGCACCCCTTTACATTGACCTGCTCCCTGCTGACGAGAGGCAACTACCTCGAAACACGTGTCCAGGGATGGCTAACGCAACACATACTGTTCTATTTACATTTCGTGGCATAGGCGTACCCGCCGTCGCCACTACATTTCCCACAGTCCTTTGAGGCAACTTGCTGGTGTGACGAGCAGTGTGCGACCTACTCTTCCACAATTTAAACGGCTTCCTTGAGCTAACGGGCTGACGAGCCTTGGTCTGCACCTGCGCGCCAGGAGAGGTACTTGATCTGCTTTTAATTACATTTTGGCAGTCCACACGGCACCCCTTTCCATTGACCTGCTCCCTGCTGACGAGAGGCAACTACCTCGAAACACGTGTCCAGGGATGGCTAACGCAACACATACTGTTCTATTTACATTTCGTGGCATAGGCGTACCCGCCGTCGCCACTACATTTCCCACAGTCCTTTGGGGCAACTTGCTGGTGTGACGAGCAGTGTGCGACCTACTCTTCCACAATTTAAACGGCTTCCTTGAGCTAACGGGCTGACGAGCCTTGGTCTGCACCTGCGCGCCAGGAGAGGTACTTGAAATGCTTTTAATTACATTTTGGCAGTCCACACGGCACCCCTTTACATTGACCTGCTCCCTGCTGACGAGAGGCAACTACCTCGAAACACGTGTCCAGGGATGGCTAACGCAACACATACTGTTCTATTTACATTTCGTGGCATAGGCGTACCCGCCGTCGCCACTACATTTCCCACAGTCCTTTGGGGCAACTTGCTGGTGTGACGAGCAGTGTGCGACCTACTCTTCCACAATTTAAACGGCTTCCTTGAGCTAACGGGCTGACGAGCCTTGGTCTGCACCTGCGCGCCAGGAGAGGTACTTGACCTGCTTTTAATTACATTTTGGCAGTCCACACGGCACCCCTTTACATTGACCTGCTCCCTGCTGACGAGAGGCAACTACCTCGAAACACGTGTCCAGGGATGGCTAACGCAACACATACTGTTCTATTTACATTTCGTGGCATAGGCGTACCCGCCGTCGCCACTACATTTCCCACAGTCCTTTGGGGCAACTTGCTGGTGTGACGAGCAGTGTGCGACCTACTCTTCCACAATTTAAACGGCTTCCTTGAGCTAACGGGCTGACGAGCCTTGGTCTGCACCAGCGCGCCAGGAGAGGTACTTGACCTGCTTTTAATTACATTTTGGCAGTCCACACGGCACCCCTTTACATTGACCTGCTCCTTGCTGACGAGAGGCAACTACCTCGAAACACGTGTCCAGGGATGGCTAACGCAACACATACTGTTCTATTTACATTTCGTGGCATAGGCGTACCCGCCGTCGCCACTACATTTCCCACAGTCCTTTGGGGCAACTTGCTGGTGTGACGAGCAGTGTGCGACCTACTCTTCCACAATTTAAACGGCTTCCTTGAGCTAACGGGCTGACGAGCCTTGGTCTGCACCTGCGCGCCAGGAGAGGTACTTGACCTGCTTTTAATTACATTTTGGCAGTCCACACGGCACCCCTTTACATTGACCTGCTCCCTGCTGACGAGAGGCAACTACCTCGAAACACGTGTCCAGGGATGGCTAACGCAACACATACTGTTCTATTTACATTTCGTGGCATAGGCGTACCCGCCGTCGCCACTACATTTCCCACAGTCCTTTGAGGCAACTTGCTGGTGTGACGAGCAGTGTGCGACCTACTCTTCCACAATTTAAACGGCTTCCTTGAGCTAACGGGCTGACGAGCCTTGGTCTGCACCTGCGCGCCAGGAGAGGTACTTGATCTGCTTTTAATTACATTTTGGCAGTCCACACGGCACCCCTTTCCATTGACCTGCTCCCTGCTGACGAGAGGCAACTACCTCGAAACACGTGTCCAGGGATGGCTAACGCAACACATACTGTTCTATTTACATTTCGTGGCATAGGCGTACCCGCCGTCGCCACTACATTTCCCACAGTCCTTTGGGGCAACTTGCTGGTGTGACGAGCAGTGTGCGACCTACTCTTCCACAATTTAAACGGCTTCCTTGAGCTAACGGGCTGACGAGCCTTGGTCTGCACCTGCGCGCCAGGAGAGGTACTTGACCTGCTTTTAATTACATTTTGGCAGTCCACACGGCACCCCCTTACATTGACCTGCTCCCTGCTGACGAGAGGCAACTACCTCGAAACACGTGTCCAGGGATGGCTAACGCAACACATACTGTTCTATTTACATTTCGTGGCATAGGCGTACCCGCCGTCGCCATTACATTTCCCACAGTCCTTTGGGGCAACTTGCTGGTGTGACGAGCAGTGTGCGACCTACTCTTCCACAATTTAAACGGCTTCCTTGAGCTAACGGGCTGACGAGCCTTGGTCTGCACCTGCGCGCCAGGAGAGGTACTTGACCTGCTTTTAATTACATTTTGGCAGTCCACACGGCACCCCTTTACATTGACCTGCTCCCTGCTGACGAGAGGCAACTACCTCGAAACACGTGTCCAGGGATGGCTAACGCAACACATACTGTTCTATTTACATTTCGTGGCATAGGCGTACCCGCCGTCGCCACTACATTTCCCACAGTCCTTTGGGGCAACTTGCTGGTGTGACGAGCAGTGTGCGACCTACTCTTCCACAATTTAAACGGCTTCCTTGAGCTAACGGGCTGACGAGCCTTGGTCTGCACCTGCGCGCCAGGAGAGGTACTTGACCTGCTTTTAATTACATTTTGGCAGTCCACACGGCACCCCTTTACATTGACCTGCTCCCTGCTGACGAGAGGCAACTACCTCGAAACACGTGTCCAGGGATGGCTAACGCAACACATACTGTTCTATTTACATTTCGTGGCATACGCGTACCCGCCGTCGCCACTACATTTCCCACAGTCCTTTGGGGCAACTTGCTGGTGTGACGAGCAGTGTGCGACCTACTCTTCCACAATTTAAACGGCTTCCTTGAGCTAACGGGCTGACGAGCCTTGGTCTGCACCAGCGCGCCAGGAGAGGTACTTGACCTGCTTTTAATTACATTTTGGCAGTCCACACGGCACCCCTTTACATTGACCTGCTCCTTGCTGACGAGAGGCAACTACCTCGAAACACGTGTCCAGGGATGGCTAACGCAACACATACTGTTCTATTTACATTTCGTGGCATAGGCGTACCCGCCGTCGCCACTACATTTCCCACAGTCCTTTGGGGCAACTTGCTGGTGTGACGAGCAGTGTGCGACCTACTCTTCCACAATTTAAACGGCTTCCTTGAGCTAACGGGCTGACGAGCCTTGGTCTGCACCTGCGCGCCAGGAGAGGTACTTGACCTGCTTTTAATTACATTTTGGCAGTCCACACGGCACCCCTTTACATTGACCTGCTCCCTGCTGACGAGAGGCAACTACCTCGAAACACGTGTCCAGGGATGGCTAACGCAACACATACTGTTCTATTTACATTTCGTGGCATAGGCGTACCCGCTGTCGCCACTACATTTCCCACAGTCCTTTGGGGCAACTTGCTGGTGTGACGAGCAGTGTGCGACCTACTCTTCCACAATTTAAACGGCTTCCTTGAGCTAACGGGCTGACGAGCCTTGGTCTGCACCTGCGCGCCAGGAGAGGTACTTGACCTGCTTTTAATTACATTTTGGCAGTCCACACGGCACCCCTTTACATTGACCTGCTCCCTACTGACGACAGGCAACTACCTCGAAACACATGTCCAGGGATGGCTAACGCAACACATACTGTTCTATTTACATTTCGTGGCATAGGCGTACCCGCCGTCGCCACTACATTTCCCACAGTCCTTTGGGGCAACTTGCTGGTGTGACGAGCAGTGTGCGACCTACTCTTCCACAGCGTAGGAGATGATGTTGAGGTTGTGTTGGCGTGCGATGTCCGCGAGGGGGCTCATGTAGACGTTGAAGAGGGTGGGGCTGAGCGAGGATCCTTGAGGGACGCCGCAGATGACTTTGGTGGCCTCTGACTTGTACGGTGGTAGGCGGACTCTCTGTGTTCTTCCGTCGAGGAAGGAGATGATCCATTCCAGTGCCTTCTCCTGGACTCCGACGTTGCTGAGGCGCTGCACTAGGGTGCGGTGGCAGACAGTGACGAATGCCGCGGAGAGGTCTAGGAGGATGAGGGCCGCTGTTTCTCCGTTGTCCAGCAGGGCTCGGATGTCATCGGTGGCCGTGATGAGGGCGGTCTCGGTGCTGTGGTTGGCTCGGAAGCCAGACTGTGAGGGGTCGAGGGATCCATTCGTCTCGAGGAAGGCGGCCAGCTGTTTGTTGACGGTCTTCTCAATGACTTTGGCTGGAAACGGGAGGAGCGAGATGGGGCGGTAATTCTTGAGTTCGGTGGGGTCCGATGTTGGTTTCTTTTTTTTTTTTTTTTTTTTTGAAACCGTTTATTGCAATCTCAAATATATACAAGTATGGGCCTACAACCTTCCGGCCGGCCGCTAAAGTGACAAAAGCAAATGACATACATATAATAAGGCACGTGGCGTTGCATAGACGATAAAGCAGGAGGTATCAACAACGTGGGCCACATAACTCTGAACCCACAATACGGTTTCGTTTTATACAACACAACAACATAAAACCACACCCGCAAGGCAACCCACAATCGAAAATGACGACACGTGCTCCTCAAGTGGGGAACCCCAACCATCCAAAAAATCCAGAGAGGGGGAGGGAAACTGATCCGGGACTGGGAGAACAATGTGCCCAGGGCTGAGGGAGGGGGTCAGCTATGGGGATGGAGCTGGTGAAGCGGGAGGCAACAACGGCGGCTCGCAAATACCCCCGCGGTAAGCGTTCCAGGGGCCCCATATCTTCACCCATGCCCCAGGCTTACCCCGCGCCACATATACCACCTTTTCTCGGAACATGCACCAATCCATATGTTCTTTCCAAGCCGACACCGCCGGGGGTCTCTGAGATCCCCACAGCTGAGCAATGTCACGTTTAGCTATCATACATCCCAGAGTCACCCATCGCGTCTGCGGAACCGAGTAATCAGTCGGTTCCCACACATTCAGCAGGCATCTCCTCGCTTCAGGCAACAGCGCGACATGTGTAACCGCTCGCAGGACCTCATGCACACTACGCCAGAATCGCTCCACCCTCGGACATTCCCACAGAATGTGTAAAAAAGTCGCCAAAGCACCACACCCACGCTTACACAATCCATCCTCGGCATAGCCCATACGCTGAAGCCTTGGCCCCGTCATATACACCCGGTGGAGTATCTTAAGCTGGACGAAGCGAAGGCGAGCCGGGATGGCCACCTCCTTCGGAGAGGCCACCGCGGAAATCCAGTCCTCGTCGTCCAACTCCAGCCCATCGGCAACCCAAGCCTCGCGGAGGCCAGTCAGTAAGCCCGAGCGGTCATTTATCAATTTCTTATAAATGAGGGAGATCGTGCTGTCCGGAACGTGGCCATCTAGCACTCTATCCTCCAGGGGGGAGGACTCCGGGATGGAGGCCACGTCTGGGAAGACGGAACCCAGTGCGTGACGGACCTGCAGGTAGCGAAAGTATTCACTGCCCTGCAGCTGAAACTCCGCCTGCAGCATCTCGAATGTCTTGAATCCTCCCCTCGTCCAGAGATCTCCCACTGTACTGATGCCTATCATGTCCCACCTCTCGAAGCCCTTCGAGGTCCACAAAGAGCCAAGCCTCTCCGACGCATACAACGGTGACGCCCGGGTCAAACGGTCCTTCCATCCCATAGCTGCATTAGCCGCGTGCCATACTCGCACCATGACACGCGTGGGTCCCGTCAAGCGGGAATCGGGCACGCTAGTGTAGAGCGCTCGATTGTAGTCGCCACCGGGCAGGAGCATTTTGTCCATTTCAAATGCCGGGTTTAGGGCGGGCCCATAGAAGCCGTGATTAATTGCAGCTAACTGGGAGGCCCAGTAATACCGCTTAATATCCGGGAGGGCAATCCCTCCGTCGTACCACGGGAGCGTCAATTTTGCCAGGGCTATACGCGGCCTCCCGTCCCAAAACAGACGGCGCTGTAAGCTTTCCACCTCACGGAAGTAGCGCGCCGGGACCAAGTCCATAGTGTTCTGGAGAGCGTACAAAAAGCGCGGCAATGACATCATCTTGAACAATGCCGCCCGGCCGAGCGGCGAAAGCGGCAAGCGCCGCCAGCGCGCGACGTCCTCCTTCAAGCGCTGGAGGGGGGGAAGCAAGTTTCGCTCGTAGCGGGCCACCGGGTCCAGCGTAATATAGACCCCCAGGTATCGAAATCCCTGCGAGGCAATCTGGATCGGACAGCCCCGAGGGAGGACAGGAGCCTCCCCGGAAAGCACATAGACACAGGATTTAGCCCAGTTAATGACAAGGCCTGAATTACGGCCAAAGGAGCGCAGAACATCGACCAGGACAATCAGTGATTTGCGCGGGGAGGCTAAGTACAAAAGGATATCGTCAGCGTAGAGGGACACGCGGTCCTCATACTCGGGGGTCCAACGGAGACCTCGGATGGATGGGTGCCACCTCAGCCACTCCGCCAGGGGTTCCAGGGCCAATGCAAAAAGGAGCGGCGACAGGGGACAACCCTGTCGCGTGCCCCGTCCCAGCACGAATGGGGCCGAGACTCGACCATTCACCACCACCTGTGCCAATGGGTCCGAGTACAACAATTTGACCCAACTGATGAATCCCGGGCCAAATCCAAATTTCGCCAACATCGCCCAGATGTAGGGCCATTCGAGCGTGTCGAACGCCATGGTGGCGTCCAGGGACGCCAAGATGGCCGGCTCCCGCACGAACGGAACACGCGCGAGCACCCCGTGCAAGCGCCGCAGATTAAGGGCCGTATTGCGATGGGGAATGAAGCCGGACTGGTCTTGGTGGACCAAATCGCCCACCACGCCGACCAGCCGGTTAGCGAGCACCTTGGCGAGGATTTTAGGCTCCGCGTTCAAGAGCGAGATAGGCCGGTAGGATGTAACCCGGTCTCGCGGCCTGCCCTCCTTGTGGATAACCACGATGGTAGCCAGACGCTGGTCCGGCGGGAGGGAGCCCCGCGAGTGAGCCGCAAGGAACATAGCGCGGAGGTGGGGTGCCAGTACGTCCGGTCGCAATTTATACAACTCGATAGGAATGCCGTTCGGCCCCATGGCCTTGCCAGAAGCGACCGAGCGGATGGCGAGGGCAATTTCGTCCGAGGTGGGGGCGGCATCCATTAACTCCCTGTCCTCCATTGAGAGGGAGGGCAGCGCGATGTCACGCAGCAGGGCATGGGAATCCTCCTCCGGGCAGGGAGAAACCGGGGAATATACCTCGCGGAAATAATCCGCGAAGCAAGAGACAATGCCTTCCGGCTCAGTGACACGTACACCATCCATTCTTTCAATCAGCGGGACCACACGATTAGCTCTCTCCTTCCTATCCAACCACGCAATCAACTTACCAGCCTTATCACCCACATCATACAATCGCCCCTGTTGCTCTCTGCTGAGGCCCCTGGCCGCCTCCGTGACGAGGGACCTATAGGCCGCCTGCTTAAGGTGTAGAACGTGCAGCGCAGCGTCAGTCACCCCACTCCCCAGACCACCCTCCAGTTCAGTGATTTCGGCCTCCACCCGGGTCACCTCCTCCTGTGCGCGCCTCCGGGCATGGGAAATAAAGGAGAGGGCCTCCCCTCTAAGCACAGTCTTGAAAGCCTCCCACAGGGAAATGGCAGACGGGACAGACCCCACATTCTCCTCAAAATACCGTTGCAAGGATTTAATCAAGTCAGCACGAATAGTGGGGTCGCGCAGGTACCAGGCATTGATTGGAGCTACCCTGCCCTCCCCCCTCGGGAAGACATCAAAGTGCAACAGGAGTGGGGAATGATCTGAGATACCCCGCGCCATATGGCGCACCTCCCCCACTCTCCCGGCATAGGCCGCAGGGACAAGGACATAATCAAGCCGCGAAAGGCTACCATGGGCCCCCGAATGGAAGGTGTACTGCAGCTGAGTGGGATGCTTCAGACGCCAACAGGCCACCAATCCCAGCGTGTCCAAAAGGCCAGACAGCCACGCTTGTGCCCGGGGGAGGTCCCTAGGGGGATAGCGATCCAGAGTCCCAGAAGCCACCGCATTGAAGTCCCCCCCAACCACCAGAAGCCCCCCCGGAAGGTCAAGCAGGAGGCGTCCCAGGTCTGCAAAGGTAGTGGACTGTAACCCCGGTGGGACGTACACTGAGACAAAGACGACTACCTTGCCCTCCATTCTCCCCACCAAGACAGTGTAGCGTCCCCTCTCATCATGGCGCACCTCGTCTATTTCTAGCGGGAGCGAGGTCTTGACCATAATGCCCACCCCTCGTGAGCCTGATGTGAAGCCCGAGTGGGCCACCAAACGATAACCACGTCGGTTCATGGCACAATAGGAGTTACCAATGAGGTGTGTCTCCTGCAAAAAGACCACATCAGGCGAAATCCGTTTCAGATATTGCAGGACCACACCCCGCTTAATCCTATCACCCAGTCCGTTGACGTTCCAGGACAACAACGTCAGGTCCCTACCCCCCATCACATACAGAAGCCATCATTTGTCCCCCCGAGAGCATCTCAAAAAAACCAATACAATAAAGGGTTTGCCTTGCGGTAGAAACGAACCACACCCCACCCCAACCCACCCATCCCAACAGAACTCCCCCCACCCTGCACCCCTGCATGAGCCCGAACAGCCCCCCCAAAGTGCAGTGTGCCTGTCGCCCCATGGAAAGAAAACTAACTAGTCCCCCAGAGGAGGAGGGAGATCCCCCAAGAGACCCCACACGACCTCCGCAGGAGGGGAACTTACCCTAACAGTCAATGGTGACAATAACACAGTCCAGAGCAAGGCCTACCATTAGTCCCTCAGTCCTGATCCGGCGGGCCCTCCCCACCAACCGCTCCCCCCCCACCCCCCCGGCCCCGATCTCCGGGCAGAGTGTCCAGCCAGTCCCCGGCCGCCTCGGGACGATCAAAAAAGTGCGTGCGGCCATCCACCTCCACCCTCAGCTTAGCCGGAAAAAGCATCGCATATTTGAGATTCAGGTCCCGTAGGCGACGTTTGACACCGAGAAAACTCAGTCGCTGCTTTTGGACCGCCGGAGTAAAGTCAGGATAGAAATTGATATCCATATTGTCAAGTCTGACCGGCCCTTGTAGCCTGGAGGTCTGCAGGATAGCGTCCCTGTCCCGAAAATTGAAAATCCGGGCGATGAGAGGCCTCGGAGGGGCTCCGATCTTAGCCCTACCCCCGGGGACCCTGTGGGCACGTTCCACTGCAAATAATTTACTCAGCCCCCGAGGCTGGAGATGGGTGAGGACCAAGTCCTCCACAAACAGATCCGCTGCCTCTGCCTCGCGTCCCTCCGGCACCCCGATAATGCGGACGTTATTCCTCCGGGCCCGACCCTCGGAATCCTCCAGTCGACGATGCATCAGGGCGCTCGCCTGGCCGAGCCTGCGCACCTCCTGTTGGAGGGCCGCCACGTCGGACGTGAGGCCCGAGGTAGAGTGGGCCAAAGAATCGACCCGGTCATTTGTTTTTGAGAGATCGGCTCTCACGAGGCCCACGTCCACGAGGACCGAGTCGATCTTCTGCGCCAGAGTGTCAAAGCGCTGGTCCACCGAGGCCTTCATCTCGGCGATGGCGCCCATGACGTCTCGGAGGGTCAGGTCCGTGGGCAGAGCAGGAGCGTCAGTCGGGCCCGTGGGGGATCTACGCAGCGCCTCTGGAGATCCCTTCTGGAGGGTGTAGCGGTCCATATTGTTGGATTGATGGGCCGCGCCACGACGGGTCGACTTCACCTTAGCCCGGTCGCCATCTTGTTTTGTGGCCATGGTCGCGGTCCCAAATCGAGCCAATCTCCCCAAAAAGGGGGTAGACAATCCCGTTCAAGGGCTCCGGGGGGGGCGACCACCGCTCCGCAGGACGGACCGCAGCCGGCGGGCCGGCAGGGCACCCCAACGAGGCCACACCACCGCACACCGCTTCGCGACCCTACCTCGCCTGGCAGCAAGGAGGGCGCAAAAGCGAAAGTGAAAGTGCGGGGTGCGCGAGTCGCCCAGCCTTGCCCGCCGCTGTTATTCACTTTGTCGCCGGATCGCCCCACAACTCCAGTACGGGGGGCCGGCGTGGAGAAGGCCGCAAACCTTAATCGGTGCTCCCGCCGGTGTCCGAGGTCCGAATTGAAAACGGAAAACGGGCGTCACCTCAACTCTGGTTCACAAACACAGTCCCCTCATCTAGGACAGGATTCGGTCAGGATTTATGCAGGAGGTCGCGGAGGTCCTCGGGAGCCTCGCACCTACGCGGCCATCTTGGGTGCGCGCTAGGCTCCTCCCCTCGATGTTGGTTTCTTTAGTAGAGCACTGAGTTCGGCGTGCTTCCAGCTCTCAGGGAAGGTGGCGGTGTCGAAGGAGGTGTTGATGATGTCCCGCAGGTGGGGTGCGATGACAGCGTCGGCCTTGTTGAAGACGTGGTGAGGGCAGGGGTCGGTCGGAGATCCGGAGTGGATAGAGTTCATAGTGCGGATGGTGTCTTCTGTGTTGATCGGGGTCCAGGCGCTGAGGGTGGTGGTGGGAGGCGTTGGTGCGGTCGTGGGGAGCGTTGTGTGTGTGCTGAAGCTGTTGTGTATGTCAGCGATCTTGTTGTGGAAGTAGGAGGCGAGGGAGTTGCAGAGGTCTTGCGATGGGGTGATGTCGTTGTTTCCGGCGTTGGGGTTGGAGAGCTCTTTCACGATGTTGAAGAGTTCCTTGCAGTTGTGTGCGTTGTTGTCCAGCCGGTCCTTGAATGCTGTTTTCTTGGTGGCGTGGATCAGTTGATGGTGCTTCCGGGTGGCGAGCTTGAGGGTGGTCATGTTGTCCGGTGTTGGCTCCCTTCTCCAGGCTTTCTCGAGGGCTCGGCAGTTCTTCTTGGAGCTCTTGAGTTCGTCGGTGAACCATGGGGCCTTCTTGCTGCCGGGTCTGCTGGGCGGGGTCCTCAGTGGGGCGAGTTCGTCCGCGCAGTTGTTGATCCACTTCGTGAGGTTGTCGGCGGCCTGGCTGGGGTTCGCTGAGCTGGCGGGAGGGTGCTGGCTCAGGGAAGCGGCGAGCTGGTCGGCTGTGATCTTGTTCCAGCTTCTTCGAGCGACCTGTTGCTGGTGGTGGTGGGTCGTGTTCTTTTTGAAGCTGAAGTGGACGCAGCTGTGGTCCGTCCAGTGGAGTCCAGTGGCGTGGCTGAAGGCGATGTCTTTTCTGGATGAGAAGACGGCGTCGAGTGTGTGTCCGGCGAGGTGGGTGGGGGTGGACACCAGCTGCTTGAGTCCGAGGTTGGCGAGGTTGTCAAGCAGTGTGGTGGTGTTGCGGTCGTTGTTGTTCTCCAGGTGGAAGTTGAGGTCCCCGAGGAGGATGTAGTCAGCGGAGGGGAGGGCGTGCGGGCTGATGAAGTCTGCGATGTCTTCGCTGAATGGTGTGCGTGGTCCCGGTGGTCGGTAGATCAGGGTGCCTCTGAGGGTGGTCTTGGGGTCGGTGTGGATCTGGAAGTGTAGGTGTTCGGCGGTTGTCAGGGTGTCGTCAGTGTTGGTCGTGATGCGGATGGTGTTCCTGTGGATGATGGCGATGCCTCCTCCTCTGGTCTGGTTGTCGCGGTCCCTCCGGATGATCTTGTATCCCTCTGGGATGGCGATGGCGATGTCGGGCGCTGAGGAGGCGTTCATCCAGGTTTCCGTGAGGAAGGCAACGTCAGGAGATGTGGTGTCGAGGAGGTTCCAGAGTTGGACGGCGTGTCTGTGGGTGGAGCGGGTGTTGAGCAGGATGCACTTGAGGTGGTTGCTGCTGGTGTTCGGCTTGGCGGGTGCTGGTGCAGGGCAGGTCCGGATGCAGGTGAACTTGCAGGCGTGGCAGCTGAAGGGTCCGTGGGTGCGTCTCGGGGTGGCTCGGTAGCATCCCGGGATTCGGCCGGTGTTGAGTGCGTTGAGGGTGGCGGCGTCGTAGGTCCGGCGGGAGGGCGGGCGTCTGCGGGGGCCAGGGGGTCTTGCGCTGGGCGCAGTCCAGGCGCGGACGGGCGCAGACGGGCTTACCTTTGGCGCACCTTCGGCGCTCAATCGGTGCTCCCGCTGCGCGCGTCCGCTGCGCGGTCGCTGAGGGGGCGTCATAAGTGAGGAGCCTGGGAGGGCGGGTCAGCTGGGTGGCGGGGTCGGCGAATGGGATGGAGGTGGGCGGGGCCACAGGGAGTCAGCGGCGGGAGCTCTGGGCGGCGGCCTCAGCCCGGGGGCAGGCGAGACAGGCGAGGCGGCAGGAGGGGAGATCCAGGCGGCCCAGCGGCGGCTGGGTCGCTCTAGTGCTGGAGGAGGTCGCGGGAGGCGTGGGAGGCGGGAGGGGTGATCCGGGCGGCCCAGCGGCGGCTGGGTCGCAGAGGGTGCTGGCAGGCGAGCGGGCTACTGGAACTGGCAGGCAGCTGGAGCAGCGGCTGGCAGGAGGGGTGACCTGGCCTTGACAAAGACGCAGTGGTCACTCCTGGCTCTTCCCCCGCTGGCCCCTTAAGCGGCAGTTCGGGCTGGACTGTTCCCATGAGGCACAGGGTCAAGACTGATTTGCATATGGCCATGTCTAAACTGGGGTGGTGTAGTGGGCAAAAGAACGATGGATTTAACCCATATCTCTTGACTGGGGGAGAATGTATGCATTGTCAGCATTCCGTCCATCATTTGTTTGTTGTAACACTAGGTATTGGGTGGGCATCTGTCCTAGTGACAGCATTGAGACCTCTGTAATCCACGCAAAACCTCATCTCTCTCTTACCATCTTGGGTGTGAGGTTTTGGCACAAGAACTACAGGACTAGCCCAAGGGCTCTCTGAAGCTTCAATGACTCCCAGCTCCAACATCTTTTGTACCTCAATCTTTATGCAGTCCCTGACATGATCAGGTTGCCTGTAGATTTTACTCTTCACAGGCAGACTGTCACCAGTGTCCACCTCATGGGTGCACCAGTTTGTCTGACTTGGGGTCAGAGAGAACATATGTCTGTAGGCCTGCAGAACTTGTCTGCAGTCCTGTTGCTGATGGTCAGTGAGGCTGTCAGAAAAGACCACACCATCAACTGAACCATCATCAGGGTTCTGAGTCAGCAGGTCTGGGAGAGGGTCACTCTCTTCCTCCTGCCCCTCATCTGTAGCCATGAGTAAGCCCATGTCTGCCCTGTCAACATATGCCTTTAACCTGTTGACATGAAGCACCCTGTGGGGGCTTTTGGGAGTCCCAAGGTCCACCAAGTAGGTGACTTCTCCCTTTTGTTCAACAATAGTGTGGGGTCCAGACCATTTGTCCTGGAGTGCTGCTGGGGCCACTGGCTCCAACACCCACACTTTCTGTCCTGGCTGGTACACAGTCAGCACAGCCTTTTGGTCATGCCAAGGTTTTTGGAGTTCTTGGCTTGCCTCAAGGTTTTTAGAAGCCTTCTTCATATACTCTGCCATCCTGGAGCGGAGGCAAAGTACATAATCCACTATGTCCAGTTTGGGTTGTCTGAGAGGTCTCTCCCATCCTTCCCTTACTAAACACAGGGGTCCCCTTACAGGATGCCCAAACAAAAGCTCAAAAGGGCTGTAGCCAACATCCTTTTGTAGGACCTCTCTGTAAGCAAACAGAAGGCAGGGTAAAAGGATGTCCCATCTTCGCCTAAGCTTGTCTGGTAAACCTTTTATCATCCATTTTAGGGTCTTGTTGAATCTCTCCACAAGCCCATTGCACTGTGGGTGATAGGGTGTAGTGAATTTGTAGTTAACACCACACTCCTTCCACATTGCAGTCAAATATCCTGACATGAAGTTGGCACCTCTGTCAAGAAATAACCTCCTCTGGAAAGCCCACTCTGGAGAATACTCCAAGTAGGGCCCTTGCCACAACAGGAGCTGTTGTGGTCCTTAGGGGTATAGCTTCTGGATACCTGGTGGCATGGTCCACTATCACCAGTATGAATCTGTGCCCAGATGCTGTTTGGGGGTCCATTGGTCCTACAATGTCTATCCCCACTCTCTCAAAGGGAACCCCCACCACAGGTAGTGGTATGAGGGGGGCCTTTGTGGTGCCACCTGATTTGCCACTGGCTTGGCAGGTGACACAGGAGCGACAAAACTCCTTGGTATCTTCTGACATGTGAGGCCAGTGAAAGTGAGGGACAAGTCTGTCCCAGGTCTTATTCTGGCCTAAGTGTCCTGCAAGAGGAATATCATGGGCCAAGGTAAGAAGGAAGCCTCTGAAACTCAATGGTATGACCAACCTCCTGGATGCACCAGGCTTGGGGTCTCTAGCCTCTGAGCACAGTAGCCCTTCATCCCAATACACTCTATGGGTACCTTGAGCATTCCCTGCAGCCTCAGCAGCAGCCTGCTGTCTGAGGGGTTCAAGAGAAGGACAGTCTAATTGTGCCTGCCTCAGATCTGCCCTTGAAGGTCTCCCTGTCCCAAGAAACTCAACATGGTCAGGTTCCAGTTCTTCTAGGACAGTTCCTTCAGGGCTCTCAGAATCATCCTCCTGTGAGGGCTGACTCTCTGACTGAGGCAGGGGGGAAGGCACAGTCTTAACCCTACTGCTCTTTCTCTTGGGTTGTGTCTGGTCCATTGTCCCAGGATCCAGCACTTGTTCAGTGTTGCACTTTTATGGCCTGTGACCTGGTCACGGCAAGGACATGTGCATCTATTCCCAGCATTTCTGCATGGGTCCTATACTCCACTTCAGCCCACACTGAAATTTCAAGGTCATTTCCCAACAGACATTCTAAAGGGAGATCTGAACTCACCACAACTTTCTTGAGGCCAGTTACCCCTCCCCAGGAGAAGTTAACAATTGCCACACTATGGGAGGTGGTGGCATTGCTAGCGTTGGTCACTAGGTAGTTCTCACCTAGCATGATCTGTCCAAGGTCCACAAAGGCAGGTGTCACCATTGTGACACTAGCACCTGTGTCCCTGTAGGCCTGAGCCATTCTTTGGTTGATCAAAGGAGTCTGTCTGTACTTGCCCAGGTTACTGGGACCCACAGTAGAGGACAAAGCTATGTCCCCATCACAGATCAGAACAGCCTGAGTGGGTATTCTGACTAGGCCAGAATCCACTTCAGTTCCCAGGGTTAACCCTATTACACCCTTTGGCTGGGAACCACCACTTACAGCTGGACTAGGGGGTACAGTTGCCTTAGGGGCAATGGTGGTTGGGGGCTTGTCCTTTTTGGTGCACTCACTAAACCAATGTGAATTAGACTTACAATAGTTACCCCAAGGTCTCTTTTGGCCATCTTTCTTTTTATCGTTTTTGGGACCACCCTCCCCCTGAGCCTGTTGGGGGCCTGGTGAAGACTTCTGGTCATTTGATTTCTGCGCATTACCCTTCTGGTCTGCCTTTTTCTGACCACCGCCCTGGTTCTGGTTTCTCTGCTTAACTCTAGTCCTGACCCACCTATCTGCCTTCTTTCCCAATTCCTGGGGAGAAGTTAGGTCAGAGTCAATCAAGTGTTAATGCAGCAGCTGGTTTTGACAGTTGTTAAGTATTTGTTCTCTCATGATCAAATTATACAATCCTGTATAGTCCTTAACCTTACTACCCAATAACCAGCCTTCCAAAGCCTTAGTGGCACAATCTACAAAGTCAGTCCAGTCCTGAGTCTGTGTTTTCTGGGTATCCCTGAACAACAACCTGTATTGTTCAGTGGTTAGGCCAAACCCATCAATCAGAGCACTCTTCAGGACAGTGTAATTGTCAGCATCCTCATCACTAACTGTGAGGAGCTTGTCTCTACCTTTCTCAGAGAAGGAGAGCCACAAGATAGCTGCCAACTGACTTTGGGGTACCTGCTGTACTTTGCAAGCTCTCTCCAAAGCAGTTATCCATTTGTGGATGTCATCCCCACACTTGTAGGGAGGGACAATCTTGCTCAGGTTTCTATTATCATAGGCCCTGTCTCTATGCTTAGGGATATTGCTGCCACCAGTGGGTCCTAGCCCACTTAACTTTTGCTCTCTGGCCAGAGCAAGTCTCTCTTTGGCAAGGGCAAGTTCTTCCCTTTCAATCCTCAGATTGACTTCCCTCATTCTGGCCTGATGCTCTTTTCTCTGTGGAGAAGTCATTCCCCTGTGAGAAGAGGCATTGGAGCTATCAGAAACATGGGAGTGGATAGATTCCCTTGAAGGGGATCTTCCTCTCCTGCTTCTCTGGTTAAGTCCACTTGAGGGTCTGAATGGGGGGACCCCAGTCAGACTCCCATGTAGGCTTAAGTTAGCCTGGCTAAGTCTCTTAACTTGGACCTGGTTGTCTACCTCATCTTCTGAAGTCCCTGCTGACTCTTCTTGATCAGTATTGTGAGGGGAATCTTCTGCAGAGGGCAGACCCCCATTGGTACCTAAGGCACCATCCTGGGAGGCTCACTGAGCATCATACTCGTCTAAGATCTCCACTAGATAAATGAGGGTAGGGTTTGAACCCTGTTTCAACTTTCTGGAGGTACACAATTGTCTCATCTCCTGAAAAGTTAGGGTATCATATCTAGAGGGTATCTTTCTAGGATATCCCCCTCCTGAGAGAGAATCAACTTGATCTCCTCTCAGAGACATGATCTAGTGAGGGTGTGGTGTGTGCACCTACCTACACTAGTTGTATCTACTAAACCTCTCTAGTAGTTGTAGTCAGGGTGTGCTAGGCCCTTCAGCCTACAACAACTAAGTTCAGTAGAACTCAAGTATTTATAAGCTATGTTATATGTACCTTACAAATATCTTTGTGATCTTTCAATTTGATATCTCAAGATTGCAATGGTATTACAACAGCAAGCTCAGATCCCAACCGCTGCTCACCAATGTGAGAAGTTGGCCTGATATAGGATGTCACTAGTTCTAGTGTACACCTTGTATCAGTCCAAACAACCCTTATGGTGATTGGTTGTAAAGTCAACCTTATAGACCAGCTATCCTAGTGGTAGCATGGACAAGAGCAGTCTTAGGCTAAACTCTGTATGGCATGTGAAGCCAGCTGATATACCATTTGCAATCCCCTGAATACCAAATGAAAGGACACCACAACAGATATATTATAAAAAATAGAATGTATTTATTCTTGTCAAAATACCCTCAGCACTCTTTATGAGATTCGAGGTAAGTACAACACAGTCTTATTTAAGCATACATAAGTCACACAGGTAAGTAATACAGTTAGGCCCTAGGGGCCACGCAAACCATATACTAAGTAAGTGGTATAAGAACCACTATCACGAACACAGGTTAGGCCTAGGCCATCGCTGGGGCTACACTATCCTATCAGTTGCTAGGCAGTGGGAGGCCCACGGGATTCAGGTGCAGAGTGGAACCACTCACGCGTAATGCGTTAAAGTCGATAGAAATAGTAGTATTTAGAAATTAAGAGTTTTAGGACACTTCGGAAGGAACTAGGAGTTAAAGACTTGGAAACTAGACACTTGGATAGTCAATACCCTTGTGAGCACCGGAGTACTCAAGTTACCTAGCCCACAGGCTGCGGGTGCATAGGTGTGAACTTGCGTCGGGTTTCGTCGTCGACTCCTATGGATGCCTGAAGAAAGTTGCTGACAGGCAATCAGTGAAGAGTGTCCGGTGGATTCCCAGGATGGAATCAGGAAGGAGGATACCTGCAAGCAGAGGGGACAGAGTCTAGGTCACCAGCCAGGAGCCGGGAAGGAACCAGGAAGGAACCAGGCGATGTCGTGAAGATGCAGGTGAAGAGGTGAAGCTTGTCGCAGCAGCCACGGGTACCAGGAGGCGTCGAGAATGACCAGAACCAGGAGTCGAGCTGTCCCACGAGGGCTCTTGCTGTCGGCAGCGTCGATGTCGACCTGGGGCACAACTAGCCTTGGCAAGCGCAACCCACGCAGAATGAAGGATTCGCTTCTGTTGCAGCCCAGAAAGGTCTGAGGTGCTTCTCTTTTGCAGGGAAACAAGGGCCAGTCTTGAGGAGCCAAACCAGTGGTGGAAAGTTCAAGGTTCATCGTCACAAAGGCTACTAGCAAACGGGCAAGCAACCGGACAGACGCGTCGAGCAGGAAAATGCAGAAGGGCCCCACGCAGAACTCATGGAGTGTGGAGGGCTGATCTTCGGTGCAGATGGTGCTCGGGGTTGGGGCTTCTCAATCCCCAGAGCACAACTTCGAGGGTGCCTCAGAAGCTGCGCTGGAAGCAAGTCACCAATTTTCCCAGGTAGCCAGTCCCACGTCTCTCGTCGCCTCCACGGATCTCAGCTTTGCTGTGGATGTGGATCAGGGTCAGAGAAGTCTGAAAGTCAAGGCGCTGGTCAGGCTCTGCAGTCGGTTCCTCGTAGAACGTTGAGCAAAGCAAACGGCAGGTCGCTTGATGGTGCCTGTTTGCACAGGGTGGTCACTCCTTGGCACAAGGGAGATTCTTCAGTCTTCTTCCGTAGTCGAATGTCGAAGGTCCAGAGTTTCTGTTCAAGATCAGTTTATCAGGATAATCCAAAGTCCTAGGGACTCAGCTCCCACTCTTATACTAATCTGGGGGGCTGGGTTACCTGCTAGGTCCCTCCTATGGGTGGGACCAGGGAGGGGGTGGTTACACCCCCTTCCCTTTGTCCAGTTTCGCGCCAGGACTGGGGCTGGAGTGCCCCAGCACCGGTTTTAACTGGACTATACATGGGACACCTTGTGTGCCCCAGGCAGTGTCTCGTTTCATTCATCCCTCCCTGCCCCAATACACTAAGGCCTGTCTAGGGTGGTGCTCGCACCTCCCAAGGCAGGAAGCTTATTGTCCAAGCCTCCCTCGCTGGAAGGTCTCCCAGCAGCAGGAGGTCAGACTAGTGTCTGTGGCAGCAGCGTCCATTTTGTGACGCTGGGGCTCTGGTTAACTTTAACCGGGTAGTAGGTCTTCAACATGTCTTCTCCCTCTAGAAGGGAGGAATACTATCCTCACCGCCAGAAATGGTGTGGGGGTAGTATTCCAAAGTGTTAGACACCTTACATGACATGTTTTGATAAAGCCAAACCATAGTTACCACAACCGCGAGGATTATAAGGCACTTTAAGAGTATATGGTAGGCGATATCATAGAACAGCTATAAGGACATGGTTCCGAAAGCTGCAGACAGTCTCAGCTCATGCTAGAGCACCATCTCACATGTTACCAAGCACTCTGCCTTCAGGATTGTTAAGGCCTGCCATAGGAGTGACTGATAGGTTACCCATGTGTCTATATATAAGGTAGGTATAGGAATACTACACCTAAGCAAGGGGTGATTACACGACCTTGCCCCAGCTGAGTGATCAGCCAGTTGTGTCATAATGGAAGGCCAGCCAGGGGTGGCATAATACATGCTGCAGCCCCTGGTAGGTCTAGGGTACAACTATGCCCTGGGTACCTAAGGTACACTGTACAGGGTCCAAAAAGGTGATCCTTACCAATTGGGTTATGCACCTAAAGTACATTGTGTGAATTTAGAGAGAGAACAGCTGGGCTGTGGGTCTGATTAGCAGGCCCACAGCCACATCTAAGTCGAAAACCAGTGAAGCAAAAGCAAAAAGTGGGGGTGAACATAGAAAGCAGACCCTACTCTCCTACAGTATTGCCCAGATCTGGCCTAGTGGCGAGAGTAATTGACTGGTCTACAGAACGCTTCTGAGAGCGATCGGAAGTGGGCCAAGAGACTGCGTGTCCCCCCTCTGATCTGGGTGGTGCCGGGAGGCACAGTGTGTAATCCTTTGATTGAACGACTATTGCCCTCAGCCTTCTTCTGCTCGGCACACCGTGGGTGAACTTCCCGAGTAGTGGCCAAACCCCCATTTGTAGACTGCCGCCTAATTAGTCCTGCTGCCTACACCCACCTTCTTTCCTGGGACCCTAAGTGTGACTCCGGCTGCGATCGGTTTAGTATCAGGTAGAAGGTTTTCTTTATCTCCAGCTTGTGGATGTAGGGTAGTTGGGGCTAGCTGAAGGGTGGAGGAGGGCTTCAGGCCACGGGGTCTGCATGTGCTTTATCAGCTGACCTGGCGGATATCAGTTACACCGCATTACGGTGTTGTGTACATTTGTGTGCGAGTGCGCTCCATATGGGCCTGCCTGATATACCCGTCATACCGCTGCTGAGTGTGTGTGTGTGGGAGTGAATGCTTGTGATTAATTATACCGCGCAGCGATGTTGCTTTGCACGTTGATTCCTTGCCAAAAGAATACTACGTTTGACATTGGTTCTTACTCGTGATGCCTTGGCCCACGATGCTGTTTAAAAGTGTTATAATTATCTGCGTGTACACATTTCTGATACCGTTGTGATCTGGGTTGCATCCAATGACTGTGTGGTATTGAATTATAATAATTGCCAGGGTGGGTCTCGTTCTGACAACGTTTTGCACCATAAAAGGATGCTGGGTGGGGTATAATAAAATATTTCCCAAGTGTGCATATTACTGATGTCATTTTTAACACAGTTGGGCCTAGTACTATTAGTGATATTTCCAAATGTGATTTATGCCAAAAAATACATGATGTTCTTGTTGTGTTAGTTAACATATGTGTTGAATACAAACTTTATTTACATACACCACATGTGAAGTTTCTTTTGTGACGCTCAGTGTATTTATTGTGTGAGAGTAATGTGCCAATGCTTTACACATTGCCTCTGTGATAAGTCTGACTGCTCAGCGCTAAGCTACCCAAGGGTGAGCGCAGGTTATATAGTGAGCGTAATCACCCCCCCCCCCCCCTGATGGAGGTGGTAGGTTCTGCCTGGCTAGGGCCTCGCTTCAGCTAACCAGAAAGTGCCAATTGCAACACTCAGGCACAATTTTGTTCTTTATCCTCTCCCCAAAGACGGTTAACATCTTTATCCCATCCACAGAACCCCTGCAACCCCACCATCTACATAGACTTTCCTTGCAGTAATATGATCCTACCCTCCATGCTCCCCCATAGTCTTTTCCGCTCTGCCTTCGGTGTCCCCACTGTCTCATAATTAGTCTACATTCTTCCTCCTACTGCGCCTTTGTAAATTTGAATTCCCTCCCCTCAAGCAGGGCACCGCCAGAATCCATGGTTGTGCACGTTTTTTCAGGATAACCCCAACCTCTAATTTAACAATGGTAGCGCCAAGTGTTATTTGAAACTCTACCCTTCAAGTTTCTTGACTCCTTTCCTTGCAAACTCAAGACCACTGAGACCCAGGGAAAGCCTCAGGCAATACCGCGTGACAATTGTTCACAGAAGTTAGGGTTGAGCTTGGATCAAATTCCCTGGTGCATGACTGTTAAAATCAATGGGGAAAATGAGAATGGTCAAGAATGAAAGTGCTCCAAAGTGTGAAGCGCACACGCGATAAGGCTGTGCACAAAGATGTGACACCTGCGCCTAACAAGAGAGACTATGTTCTATTGTGTGAAACTCATATCCAAAGAGAGACTGTGCACCAAATTGTAGGACTTGCACCAAATGAGAGAGGCTGTGCTCCAAGAAGAATGATTTACGAATAAGACCGCGACTGTGCTTCATGGCACTCTACCCACACCAGATTAGCAAGGTTAACTTATTTATCTCTGCTGTCTCTGTCTCTTGTGCCCACCACCTTTTTGTGTTCCCCCTTTTTTAGAACGTGCGGTTTTGTTCTGTTGTCACTTATTGTCTTTGAGGAATCTATTGAAAGGGTCACATGTGAATCTAGAAGGGGGATAGCAAACAAGGAGGATGTGAAGACCGAGCTAGTGGAAGCTGCAGCCCACTGGTATGGTGGGACTTGACACTCACAAAGGTCACAAGAGTCCTTCCAAGTCAATATAAGCAGAGTCAGAAGGAAGCCACATTGTCTAGCAATGTAGTGTTGTAAGGTTCCCGCTTTCGATAGTTGACACATGGCCTTTGATATCCTGCACATTTCTTTTATTTTTCCCATCTACGGTCCCCTCATGTTAGGAATGTTATCTCCCCCAGTAAAGAGCTAGTGCTAACCTGTGTTTGCTCCGAAGCAGGCGGTACTCTCTTATCACGTCATGGGATTTCCTGGTTGCTCATCCATGCCATTGTTCTGGAGAAACACTCAGACATATAGCATTGTATTTAGCTTTAGGTTTTATATGACCTACTGTATATATTTGTTTTATTGTAAATAAGGCCCCCTTTCATGCTATACTGAGCATTAAAGGGGTGGGCAATGGGTGTTGCAGTTGGCGTTCCGCTACAAAACCCATTGATTTTGATGTTGCCCCATATTTACAAGGGTGGCTTATATATGGTCTTAAAAGGGCACAATGAGGTGAAATGCATTATTTCTCCTTGTTTCTGCTGTTTTTTGTGTGCTGCATTGTGCAGCACGCATTAGAAACAGCAAAACTGCCATGAATTATTGTTTATGTGCAGGAAGGTGTCCCTTCCTCTGCATAAACAATCATTCTTGAAAATGCCGAGTTGCAACGCAGCACACATAGAAGTTACGAATCGCTATTTAAGATTGTTTATGTGCAGGAAAGGACACCTTCCTGCACATAAATAATTATTCTCCACAACGCAGGCGTTGGCGCTAGGCAGCTAAATTTAGCATCAGCAGAGGGGAAACGCAGGGCTGCACTGTATTGTTGTAAATACGGTGCAGGCCTGCGTTTCAGCAGTGGCAGATTGCAGCATTAATTGAAGAAGGTGAACACCGCGCTCCGTCACTGCCTTCTACATATGCCCCAAAGTCTTCAAGAAGTGATGCTTCATATTTCCATGGTCATATGTTCAAGCAGTCTGTGTACTGAGTAAAGTTGTGTAAACGACCCACCCTTTTGTATTTCAGTTGCACAGATTAGAGAAGACTTACACAGATGGCCATATCAGATCTGTCCCACAAGGCGAGTGTAGAGCGGTCCCCACAGGCAGGTCTGAACACATATTCTGATGTCTGTTTTGACAGCAACTGTGGACACAATAGGCTGAAAGGCACCGTACTAAAAGGGTGGCAGTGTGGGCCACCTTCTCATGGCTGGTCTAGTGTCCAACATATTTTAGATAAAGGAACACTATTCCAAGCCCTTCATCTAGAATGCCCTGTTGTGCAAAATCTTCTTTGAGGGCTTCTGTGAGAAATCTCGATAGTTCATTGAGCATCTGAGCTCAAACAGGTTGTGTGGGTCACAGCCAGTCGGAACTCTACTGACCATGAGGCAATTGTCCAGACAGATGTAACAATGGACATTCTGCAGCTGACAACCACCAGAGCCAGGATCTCAGTGAAGCCACAGACACAGACTGTTAGAAAATAGAAGAAATTAGAAAACCCAAAGATGATTTATGTAAACAAGAAAGATTTTTTATGATCGTATTTTAAAACGGAACCAAAGAAGAAACTCTTAGAAATAGTATAACCTGGCTAACTCTCAAGCTCAAATCAACCGAAGGGTTGCATGAGAGCCTTACTGTGCTTATCAGTGAAAGTAGTAAGATTTGCTTCAATGCTGTCACTATGGGCAACACGGATACTATAATGAAACAACCAATCATTTAACTTCATATCGACGAATTAAGAGGACATTCCACTCCTGATCAAAGCTTTAAAGGCACTGACAGTCCAATGATGTGTGTCAAGCAGCATCAAAAAGAGTGAGCAGATATTTTGGTGGTAGTAGTACCTAAGGCCCACACTAACACGTGCTGTGGCAGTGACACAAACTGATGCAGACCCAGCACAAACGGTTGTATTGGGACATACTTTCCAATGCAAATCCTGAATTGTGGTCGAAAGTCGCCTAAAGTAGCCCTTTGTGCTACTTTGCACGAAGGGGACATTCCTTTGGTAGTACATGGGTGTTACCACGCAACCATCCAGGTCAGATTTGGAACTGGGTTTGGAATGCCCAATTGGGTATAAAGTGTATCATAAGCCTAGGCCCAGTGGTAGAGGAGGAGGGGTTGGGATCATCTACTAGGAACACTGGGAAGATACACCTTTTGATATGGTGGTGGGTATAGAAATATTGGGATTCTCCATGAAAGATCCTGCAGGTCGTATTCTGACAGGCATGGTCCGTTATAGACCTCCAGGGGCAGTCAGCGGACAATTTCAACAATGTCTGGTGGATGTATTTAATAATATGGCACTCACCCATACTAGACTACAGATCCTAGGAGATTTTAAACTTTGGACAAATGGGAAAATGGACACAGGGTTTAATAACATTCTTCAGTCCTGCGCAAACTTGAACCTGCTGCAATTGGTCACCGAACCGGCCCATGAGGGAGGGCATGTACTGGATCTGGTCTTTGCAGGGAAAGACTATTATAATGGATAGCGTTCTACCGGCGGGATGGTCAGAACACCATCTGGTCAAGTTTAGAATGACACATACCAGGTTGAATGGGCCTACACCGAAGGGAGAAAGAGGTTTTCTGGGCAGGGACTGGAAGGGTCTTTTGAGGAGAGCAAGTATATCCCTGTCTTTCACGTAGAGAACACCTTCGACCCAACTAAACAGGTGAACGACAATTATACAGCTCTGTGTGGGTGTATAAATGGAAAGTTAGAGCAGGTTGCCCCTCTTAAAAACTTTAGGCTATTGGGAAAACAGTCTGCCTTATGGTATAGTGAAAATTTAAGGAACCATAAGCTGATCTGCAAACAAGCAGAGAGACAATGGAGGAAGAAACATGCAGAGGAGGAAAAAGCTATTTGGAAGGAGAAAATAGCCATATACAAAAAAGCAATTGTTACGGCCAAAGTGGAGTACTTTGCTAACGTAATTCTGAAATCAGCCAATAGCACTAAAAGTATTTTCAAAATAGTAAAAGACAGGGTCAGCCCTGAGTGTACAAAAAATAAGATCGTGCCCACACAGGAGTTATGTGACGACTTGTCATCCTTTTTTCTGGAGAAGATAAGTAAGATTATTGAAGGGATGAGGGTTAAGGACTCATCTGGTACTTTGACGGGGGATGATAGACAAATACCAATGACCACCGGGAGTAGGGACAGGGGAACGATGCTATTGAAGCAGGAAGCCACCCTGGACCACTTCGAATTGCCCTCAGATGAGGAATTTACCAGGGTGGCCTCAGGAGTTTAATCTGGCTCGCCTCTGGACCCCCCTCCCTCACAAAATCTGGAAGGAATTAGATACTGAATTCTTCCCGGTTCTCCGCAAGCTGTGTGATCAATCCTTTGGTAGTGGGTTGGTTCCATCTAGCTGTAAGCAGGCGATAACTCCCCTCCTGAAAAAACAAACTTTAGACCCTAAATGTCCAAAAAGCTACAGGCCCATATCTTTGCTCCCGTACCCAGTGAAGATCGTGGAGTGCCTGGTGAGCAGGTCGCTTTCCCAATTCCTGGAGGTAAATAACAAGCTGGAAGATGAGCAATTTGGGGTCCGCCCACGTCATGGGACGGAAACTGCTTTGATAACCGCTCTGGATGATCTACGAATGCGTGCAGACAGGGGACAATCGGCTAGTTTAATCTTGCTGGACCTGTCTGCCGCTTTCGATACGGTTAACCATGCGATCCTCCTAGAAAGGGTGGAAGAAATGGGGGTGGTAGGAGTGGGTCTGATATGGGTTCAGTCATATTTGACTAACAGATAGCAGGCAGTGGCTCTCCCCCCTTTTCAATCAGACTTTGTGGACATTGAGCTTGGGGTTCCTCAGGGGTCCTCTATCAGCCCGATTTTATTTCATGTTTGAAGGAATTTCCAAGAAGTCACATTGATTTTCAAAACGATTCTTTTCTTTATTTTGATCTTTTCACAGGCATGGAATATCACAGCCTTGATAGCACAAGAAAGCCATAGCCGACGCGTTTCGTCTCCTGCAAGGAGACTTCTTCAGGGCAAACACGAGATCTATTGCATGAAGTTACATCAATTTAAGAAAACGTTATATAGAGACCTTCAGTCAGTATAGGATAATACCAGAGCGGCATGGTAGCCCGTGCTCTTCTTACAGCGGTCTCATCGCTCATCCTGTGGTGGGCAATGACATTCCCTGGTGTTGGGTCTGCGAGGTTGGTGCGTTTTCAGCAGGTCGATATCTTTGTCTGCGCTGCCTGTGCTGGTCCGGATGGGGGGGGGGGTCGGGGGGTTCCTGGGGGGGTGGTGGCGGTGGGTGTTGTTGCCCTATTGGGACTCCGGGCTGAATGTTCAGTTGCCCGGGGGCATCTGTTCTTCATGTTTGGCTATGGGCTGTGCTCCCTTGTCTGGTGCCGGTTGTTGTCCGACTTTGCACCAGGTCGGAGCAGGTGTTAATTTCCTGCTGCTAACGAGCCTTATTGCATGTTTTGTGATCTTATCGCCGATCTGGCTGGTCGTTGAGAATGTTGTGGAGTGGTGTCACGGCTTTCTGCACGGGAACGCCTACTCTGCATCTCATTAGCGATAGTTGACGGGGTCATCTGTGGCGATGTTTTTTGAGGATGCTATCACCGGAAAACTGGTGATATGGGCTGTTAGCACCGGCTTGTGAATGGGGCAGTAACTTTATCGCGACTTTGGCTGTGATAAAGTACCGTTAACTTGGCGATAGCGCCTTGAGAATATGCCTGTATGAGTATTATTAACTAACATAGGAATCGACTGGAACATTGTTAACTTTGTCTGACCTACATATGGACCTCTCTGCCATGGTGAGATATGACCAAAGGGGCAACTGTACACAGTATATTTGTATAACAAGAGGAGTTAGACAGAGATGTATCTTCGCTCCCTTATTGTTTACGTAATACATTAACAATCTACACTCATCCCTGTCTACAGCCTGTAAAGATATTCCTCGTGCGGGGGGTGTTTGTCAATTCCCACGCTTTTATACGTGGATGAAGCTGTATCACTAGCACAGACAGGGATTGCGCTTCAATGTCTTCTAGCCTTTTTTTCTGATTTCATGATATAATTAGACCGAACTGTCAATTTCTCTAAATCACACACCATGGTTATGAGCCCAAGATGAAAAAGATCTCAAACTAATTTCTGTGAAGGAAATGAAAACATAAGGGGATCCACTTTTTCCTATCTAGAGGTACTGTTCAATGAAAGGTGTATTTGAGCACTGCAAAAAAAAGCTAAATGAAATGCCATGGTGAGAGCGACAGTAGCAGTCCATGATTTTGCACGTAGGCTAGGGGCCAAACCCATTTAAGCGATGTTAAACATATATAGAGCCAAGTGTACCACTATCACTAAATAGGGGTCTGATATTTGGACTATAAGGAGGCTGAAGATCTCCAAATATTGGAGAATAAGGGGCATATTATCAAGCACGGCGTTAAAATTATCGCCGCTTTATCGGCAGAAAACTGCCGCTAAAGCGGCGATAATGGGCTTGATAATATGCCGCAGAGAATTCCCATAGAAGCCCATGTTCACACCAGAACATGGGCTTCTATGGGAATCCTCTGCGGCATATTATCAAGCCCATTATCGCCGCTTTAGTGGCGGTTTTCTGCCGATAAAGCGGCGATAATTTTAACACCGGACCTTGATAATATGCCCCTAAGTTTTTAAGGAACTTACTCTCGGTCCCGTAATCACCGCCTTCTTATATCATTCATCAGGAATTGGGTGTTGGTTTTGTATCAGATCCGATTGGTATGGCCCCACTTTTGTGGTGAATTTCGATTTGGACCAATCCAGAACTGGAGCTGAATCGTAAGATCGTTCGGGATTGCTTATCTTTAGATAAAGCAAGTATCATCCCCTGGCTAGCATATATAAGGAGCTTGACAGTGAAATTAGGGCCGCCTGCATTATTTGACTCCCGCAACACGCTAGTGAGAGAGGACCTGTTGTGGGTGAAAAATCATTTTATATGCATGATGCAGGCAGAGAGAGAGGCTAGAGAGCTCCTGAGACCCACAGTACAAGCACATACTCTACTGAAAACATCTCCAGTATTAGATCCCTACCTACATGAAATAACAAAGCCCTACCACCGCTTCCATTTGACAAGATTTAGATTGAACCTTTTGCACCTTGTTTTGGCAGTACCACAGGGGTGGTGTATAAGATGGAAGATTTGGGCCCTTGTTCTTGTGATAATTTCCCCACCCAGAACACTTTGCACTTTATAATGTTTTGCGACCATTATCATTACCATTAATATATTTACAGATGTTAACCCATGGGAATGTTTTAATATTGCCAGCTTTTTAGTTGCGGCAGCTTGGGAAAGGAAAAAAAGATGTTTCTGAAGTGGTTTCAAATTGGTTCTTATACAGTAATGATGGCTTATGATTTTATTTTGAGGTTTTTGGTGTATAGGATTACGTTTTAAAAGAAATGTGTAGATATAAGACCCTTTGTAATGACGGCTTGATTTTTATTCTGATGTTTTTGGGGCTTAAGATTATGTTCCTAATGAAATATGTATATATTTTTATTGGTTCTCCTATGTTTTTATGTAGTATACTTTTATTGTTTTAAAATTAACCGAATAAAGTGATTTTGGCTGACTGATTGACACTGCACTATGCTGCATGGCATTTCTGGTGTTTGCGCTGGTAATAAGATGGTTTAAATATTTTTGTGGAAAACGTAGCGCACATATTAGGGATAGTATTCCTGCTTTCTTCAGCAGTTTGTGCTGGGTTTAAAAACTTCCAAAGCTAGCCAGACAAGCATCCATTTGTAAACATTTTATATAAGACATTCAAGGAAAGACTTGCACAATTTCAGCATCCAGTCCCAGCAAAGTTGCTGTGCTACATTACATGGACTGGAGAGAGCAGAACAGCACCATATCTACAAAGAAATGGCACAGTTTTGGTGTCTCCATGTGCTGGCGCATAGTGTGCAGTCATGTGTCAATGCAAGCGCCATGGTGCAGGGGTGTCTGCATAGTGGTCTGTATAGTTTTAGTGTCGGAAGTGGTCCCTTCCTGCACAGAAACTATGCTTTAAGGCTATTTCCTCCATGTATGTGTGCTGCAGAATGCAGCACAAATACAAAAAGGCAAAAACAAGGAGAAATAATATACTTCTCCTCTTTATACCAGCTTCAGGTAGGCATAGGACTTTGATGTAAATCTATGTCTACAAATATGTATAGATTAGCGTCAAAATCGATAGGTGAATGTATGGGAACGCACATGCACCCCCATGGAACACTGCCTTGGTGCGAAGCAATGCAGCGAATTGCCATTTGCATTGGTTTGTAAATCCCAAACAAATTAAGCATCAGCCTTTGTTAAAAATTAAAATGTATTGCAAACCAGACACAAACCCTTTGTAAACCTTGTCCCTCGAACCTAGAATTCTTTCCTGACATCACTGGCGAACAAGTGGCCTCCTTACTAACTCGGGTGAAACGTGGATCCTCGCTAGACCCGGTGCCGCCTGCCGTTATGTCAGAATTAACCCAGGTTTTAGCTGATACGCTTGCTGAAGTCTGTAACATCTCATTAGCCACAGCTACATTTCCGCGTAAGTGCAAAAACGCACACAATAAACCTCTGCTCAAAAAGACGCTAGCAGATCCCACTGATTTACAAAACTTTAGGCCGATCTCTCTCCTTCTTGCTGTTCAAAGATCATGGAGACATTAATCAATCAGCATCTCTCTTGTTATTTGGCACAGAATAACTTACTGGACACATCCCAGTCTGGTTTCCGTGCTTCATATAGCACTGAGGCCGCTCTGTTGGAGTTCACTGACACTATAAGGATGTCATTGGACATGGGTACCCCAGCCATGTTAGTTCTTCTCAATCTGTCGGCAGCCTTTGGCACTATCTCCAATCGCATACTTCTGGACAGGCTTCGAAAGATTGGTGTCAGAGGCATGGCCTTTAAGTGAATTCAAAACTATCTGTCCGACAAAACACAATGTGTCCAGCTGGATTCCTTTGTGTCACAAACCACTTTGGTGGATAAGGGGGTTCCACAGGGTTCCATCTTGAGCCCCACCTTGTTTAATATATATGTGGCCCCCTTGGCCTCAATTATTAGAAGTTGTGGGCTTGAGACTATATCGTATGCAGACGACACGCAGGTGATAGTCCCTATAGAGGAGAACCCTGCAGTAACCAAATTAAAGTTCAAACTGTATGTCGAATATAGCAAGATGGATGAGGGGGAATTTCCTTCAGCTTAATTCCTCCAAAACAGAGATACTGCTGTTTGGTAAAGCGGAGGAATTGTGAACCCCAGACTGGTAGCCACCAGAACTAGGAGTGGCACCCTCCCCAAAAGGATGAGCTAAGAATCTAGGCATCAGAATTGATAACAAACTATCTATGGAAGAACAGGTGAAGACGTTGTCAGGCACCCATTTCGGAACAATGCGGATGCTTAGAAAGATCTTCCCTTGGATCCCTCTCAATGCCAGAAAAACTTTGATTCAGTCACTCCTGGTTAGTCGACTGGATTATGGCAATTCTTTGCTGGTTTGAATGAGGGAAGACCTGTTGTCTAAATTACAGGTGGTCCAAAATACTGCAGCCCCGCTTGCCCTCAATAAACCAGCACGTACCCCCTCTTTACCTCTCCTACGTCAATTACACTGGCTTCCTATTAGGAAACGAGCTATCTTCAAGCTGTTATGTATGGTTTTTAAGTCTCTCCAGGGGACTGGCCCTGCCTATTTTAAGAAGAAACTAGAACATTATCAACCCATGCAACAGTTGAGATCTAGCAATCGCAATTTGCTCTTCACATGGAGAATAAGAAAGGCCAAAATGGGCAGTCGGGCGTTTTCTCATCTAGCCCCTAGCCACTGGAACAGTATCCCCGAGGAGATCCGTGCTTGGTCCAATCTTTCTAGATTTAAGAAAATGCTTAAGACCTGGCTATTTTAAGATTATACTGTCTGTTCCTTCTCAGGTCGCCGAGAGATCCCCTTGGGGATGATTCGTTGCGGCTTACAAATGAGTTTAAGAATAATAATAAACCTGGGTCCCTGTTCCCGTGGATACAGATTATTACATGCAGATGTGACATGAAGATTGGTGGCGGTGATCTTGGCCCAACAAAACTGACACTCAGATGGGACTTACCCAGCTATTAAACATTGTGCTTTTGCCTGGCTCTACATTGCCCTCTACATTAGAGAGGAGTTGTATGCCTTGGTTTGCCCAGTACCTCCCTCATCTGCCCTTCTATACATTATGACGGTGTGATATCAAGCGTATCATATATTGGAAATGCTTGTTTTTGCTTACCTGCAAATGGTGCCCCTATAACTAATCATCGTTCTGTGTGCCATAAGTACATGGCGCATATAAATTTAAAATGTTTTTATACCATTAGCTGAATGGCCCTTGAACAATGCCTTTACTTGCACCCACTCTATTACACAGGTTTTCTACGCTATTTTCAGCTTGGTGGACTTCCATCTATCTTGTCCCCTACGTGTGAGGCAAATCTTCTATTCCACACGCTATTATCACGTACAAACCATAGGCTCCACAGCGAGCAGAGATGATGGTAGGAAGTGGCAGATTTGCACAGTGACGGATGGTAAGCAGTCTTATAGTCACAACCCTATGTTGATAGGGAGCATGAGGGTTAGGTTTGCATTTTGGGTTGGGGGATAGACTCGCATCCACACCAGGTCTCAGGATGTGGTTGCTATCTGGGATGGTAGCCAGACCCAGAGTAAAGGAGATGAAAGTAATCCCAGTGACATACAAGCTTTAGTGGTAACACCATTGTGAGAAGTTGGCCTGGTATATGATGCTCACTAGTTAAAGTGATCACCTTGTACCATGCCAAGCAACCCTTATGGTGTGGTTGTAAGTCAACCTTTTCGGACTAGCTGCCCTAGTGTGGAAATATGGATTTTTCTGATCAGTTATGTCCCCTATCTTGGACCCCAACGGTTCTATGTGCATGTTACAAATACATGTATGTTCCCTCCAGTTCCAGTTATGAAGACGCAAACACATGTGCGTCCACCGTTAACATGTCCTCTGTTGATCCGCCATGAATGGGTCGGATATTCCATTCCTAAGTACGAAAGGCCACCGCCTTTATATGGTTCACTTATGCCATTTTACAGTCCAGGCAAGTAGGCCCTGATTCTGTCATCAAACTCTTCTTGCCTTCTGCCTCTGAAAACTCCAGTCTGAGCCTGCATCTGTGACCATGAACTTTGTCTCATTCTCTGCGCGGCTCACGAAGCCTGACATCAGCCTGCTGTCTGCCAAAAACTGTATTTCACCTTCGAAATTATCTACTCCGATCCCTGCCCAATGCATTCCTGTCTAGTAGTTTAAGTAAACATTCTGCCAGCTACCGAGCAAAGGCCCGGCTTCTCTGTCTTTATGCAAGTAATTCATAGCCCTGTTACTATGGAAGATTCCGCCCTCGCATCTAGTGTAGACATTTAGACGCTTGTACACGCACTAACAGTCAGTATAGTCAGTATAGAATAAGATTCTACTCGAAGAGACCTCTCTTTTGGATAACATAGTTCTTTAAACATAGGATGTTAGATATGATTTGGGATTAGGTTGACTTGACCCTCCAGACTTCTGTCGCCACATGTAGAGCCAAATGTCAAGTCCCCTTCACCCCCTAGTTACACGTCAATCACACGTCATGCTGCTACGCGCGCATATCTGTCAAGTATTTCTGCTGACATTGCGAAATTCTTTCATGTAACCGCCCTCTTATGACATCACATCTGATGACGTTCTTTAAACCATTCCCAGTTACGCCTATTTCAGCTACGCATGCGAAATGTTATCTTTGCTATCAATTGTTACGCCTCTTGTATTTGCTTCACTGTAATGCCTATTGTATAAAAGTAATTGATTGTCAATAATGTATGTACTTCACTTCCTGAACCTTCGTGGTGATGGAACTTGGAGCAACCGATTATAATCGACCACTGGAATAAAGCCCATTCCGAACCTCTAATACCACGGATTCTGCCTCTTATTTACTGAGCTATTTTATTATGTTTCTGTATCAAATTAAGTCCCGGTAATGAAATTATTTACCACATGAATGGCGCCCGAACAGGGACACTTTCTCATCTCACGCGCCGGCGGTGCGTTGCAGGCCCGGTCTCCTGCCACAGCTGGACGGACAATAACGCGTACCAGCAGGATTTCATGTATCTCCCTCCGGTTAAGCGGGGGCGACTGAGGCTGCGATCAACACCCAGACGAGGCGGTGAGAAGTGCGAAGTATCCCGACCAGAGCCTAGCTGAGAGAGCAAGATCCGAGGTATACAGAGGCCCACCAGTTTCCGAAGTCCCAAGTCGAGTCCAGTGTCCGAAGTATTCGAGTCGAGTCCAGTCTGGTTCAAGTTCAGTCCAGTTTCCGAGGCCTTCCGTTTCCGAGCTACCCGGTGAGTACCATTACTGGGGAGGCGTTCTGGCGTGCACATAAGTTGTGCCGGTCCAGACGGGTTTGGGTACACAAATCCGGTCTGCACTGTTCCAGCAGTGTATCTGTACTGTTTAGCAGTATATCTAGTATACCAAATATATAAATTCAGAATGATTCAGTTAATGTCGAGTATTATGTTAGTGATTAAGTTTTCCTTAGACCGTCATCATCGTTGCTCAGTTAAACGTTAAATGTTAAATGTTTTCTGCATATTGTGGTATGAATGACTGTTCCTTATTGTGTTTAATGTATTAAGTTTGTTCAAAATCAAGTATCAGATCAGTTTTCAATATGCCGCTCTTTTCGAAATTAAGACAGATCACAACTAGAAAAGGGGTACTCGAAGAAGCCGTTCCTATTCCTCCTAGGGACACTCCAGGGTACTTCATGTATCATAAACATGGCCTAGATGCCATATTATTTCTTGATTTATGGGTAGACTACACTAAGGAATTACCAGAAAGTCAGAGGTGGCCCGCGGCTGGGACCTGGGATGCAGAGTGCATCGTGAAAGTAGAGGAAGAATTATGGAAAAAGAAAGCTAGACAATCACAGAAAGACGCCATTGAATTATGGCGTAAAGAATCGTATAGACGTACAGAAAAAGCACGTAGACAGGAAGAGAAGAGTAAAGAGAATTCAAATGAAGTCCGAGAAAATCTATTAATTGAAGAGGGTGCACGAGTGAAATCAGAACAAGTAGACAGACAAAGACATGCCCTTATGAAGGGTATGTATCCCCTTCTGGCCGAAGGATTACCTAAGGCTACTCCGGGGATACCAAAAGACTTGCCACCCCCATTATTTCCAATAAAGGTACATCCTAAGGGGCATCCTAGAACCGCAGAAGATGTTTTTCTTTCCTCATATTTAGATGACGCAGCTCCCGAGTATGCTAATCCCGCCCCACATAGACCGCCTGCCAGGGAGGTTCAACGCCAAGATCCAGTACCCGTATCCCTACAGCAACAAGTTCTGACACAAGTTCCGGCAAGCACATCTGTTTCTGCATCTGTTCCTACAGCTACTTCTATAGCTGTATCCACACCTATAGTTGCTGTATCACGTTCAACGAATCCTTTCACACCCGATACCCCAGACGGGGCTACCGGAGGTGCTACCAATATTTTTTCTACGCCGCCCAGAATAAATAAACTTACTTTTCAAGAATCTGCACATTCACGTACCCCCAAACTCATAAATGCCCGTACGCTTAAGGAACTTCTTATAGATTGTAGATATGATCCTGTGCCCGGAAAAGAGGACGAAATGACCCTGGCATCATTACGTATCAGACGAGCCGCGGTGTATTTAGGGAAGTTACCAGGAATGACTGCGCATCTAGATAATATATACCATTTTGTCCAAACAGGGCGAGATTCTGAATGTATTAACAGAGCTATGGAATACCAGAAAGTGGAAATACAGGGGGAACTGTTACGTTTCCTTATAAATTGTGTGATCCGAAATCAAGACCGACCGGGGGTAGACCCGGAAGCAATGCAAATTCTTACCAGATGGAGCCAGAATATATCAGAAGGGAGACATGATAAGCAAAACTGTATAATAGCCATGTGCCGAAAGATCCGTAAAGAAATAGAACGCCTACACGAAGAAAGATTAGCGGTAGACCAGTTCGAACAAAGCGAGGAAGAAGGATCAGGACTGCCCACAGGACAGTCAGAAACTATAGCCTATGTAGGTAGAGGAAGATCTTGTAATAGTACTAGATGTCTTACTGATCCGATACGTCCGATATGTCTAGAAAATAACAGGAATTTTCAAACACCAATAATAAATATAAGGTCTAACGAGCATTCATTCCAAGCAGCTGATAAATTACTCCGAGAACGAAGGGGTTATCATTTTCTCGATTCTATGGATGAACAAGAATTAGCCAGGTCAGCTGTCCATTGGGTTGACAGTCCCGGGAAGTATAGTGATGATACAGTAGCACACACATTTTTGAATCTCACCCCAGATGAACAGCGTCTAGCTGGGATTTATATGATTCAACAACTTCTTATACTATATAAAAGCCAACATTCAGATCCTGGTCCCTTACCTGATATATTGACTGAATTACTCACGAATAAATGGAGAGGTTCAGGTACTAAGCTAATTAAAGAAATACTAGAATCAAGAAAACAGTACATTCTTTTTGTATGCCCAGAACATGTCTCATTGCCCATCAAGGAAAGAACCACGTATTACATGGACAGACAGAATCCCTTACGAGAGGTACACCCAATAAAAGGCGAGGACAATGAGTTTAAACGTGTATTTGTATATACACCCATATCGAAAATAGAATTGCTAGAAATGAAGAAAGTGGTACCCAGTCATGACAAAGACCCAGCGGGTTTCCACCGAGAAATTAAAGACATGTTACTCATGGGAGAGTATACCTATCCCGACATTATGACCATATTAAAGGTATTGATGCCTGCTGGCATTTATGAAAAACTCAAGGAAAAAGAGTGGGAGGTGGGAGACCAAAAGATAGACTGGACAGCATTAGAAAATGAAGAAAAGGCCCGAGGTCCAGGTTCGGGGCTTGGGGACAAAACTAAAGCACTACCAGGTCTACTAGTACAGGTACTGCCACGCTTATTAACTACGAAAAAGGAAGACTGGGGTGCAATTTCAGCCTGTAAACAAAAGCAAGATGAAGACACTAGTGATTTCTATGCGCGATTTGAAAAATGTTTCGGTATAAATAGTGGCATAAAAGCAAGTAGCGAATCATACCCACATCTGTTTGTGACAAAATTAGTTGAAAATTTCTTGCCCCAAGTGAAGAATAGAGTATTAAAATTCGAGAGTACCTGGCAAGGTAACACTCCATCACAAATGTTACAAATGTTACAGTATCATCACAATAGAATTAGAGAGGAACAAGATCATGAACAAAGACGCATGAAAGACACGAAAATGAAAATGCTAGTCTCCCAGACAGTTCCAGCTGAAGGACATAAAAAGGGTACGACACATTCCGGTGATTCAGCAGGACCTGTAAAAGGGACATGCAACTATTGTAAACAACTAGGTCATTATGTACACGATTGTCCAGTCCTGAAGCGTAATATCGCCACAGGTATTACAAAAGAAAGATCACGGCCACTTAGACAGGATCAGAATGAACAAGGAGCCTTGCAGCATGCACAGTCCATGCCAGCTCCACAACAGTCTATACAGTTTGTGCCAGCTGCACCAGCGCTGCCTGTTGCTGCCACACAAACCACGACACGACAACTGTACCAGACCGCACAGTATGACTATCCTGATTATCAACGATACGCATGAACAAGCCTAGAGAGGGAAGTAGACTTACCCCTTATCGAGATCCCTGTAGATCAAGAAGGACCTTATGTACATAGTGAATTATTAGGCCAAGACAGAAAATTTTTACTCGATACAGGGGCAAGTCGAACAACTATAAAACGTAGTGAAGTTCCAGGGGTACCCCTCTCAGGCTCACAGAATATTTCCCTTGGTTTTTCAGGAAAACCTATTGTTAATGAAGTGTCACAGCCTCTTCCACTTACGATAGGACCTTTGACCCGAACTACAGATTTATTGCTTACTAAATCATGTCCAGAAAACCTGTTAGGAATAAAAACATTGAAAGCTCTAGGAGCTATAATATGTTGTTCTCCGGAAGGAGTAAGATTGTTTTTACGTGATTTTAAAGGTCATTATGTGTCTAGAGACATGGATCCCCGATTGCAGACTTTACCTACACATCTATGGGCACAAGGCCCTACTGATGTTGGTTGCATGAATATTACACCATATCGAGTTACACTAAAGGCAGGAGTGGTACTACCACGAATGCGACAATACAAGTTACCACCAGATGCTGTAGTGGCTTTACTACAAATCATTGACGAGCTCATTGCCCAAGGAGTGGTTGTAGAAACAGACTCCAATGTATGTAATTCACCGATAATTCCGATTCTCAAACGAACAGATCCGAAGGCCCCGCCAGTATATCGATTGGTTATTGATCTGCGCGAATTAAACAAATGCATTGTGCCACAATTCCCTGTGGTCCCAGATATCTCATCATTACTGACAGCTATTGATTCCGAAGCAACATTCTTTACTGTAATTGATCTCAAGAATGCTTTTTTCAGCGTCCCAATAGATCCGGAAAGCCAATATTTGTTCGGATTTAGTTTAAATGGACGTAGCTTTAAATTCTCCCGCGCACCTCAAGGATTTACAGAAAGCCCCAGCATCTATAGCCAAGCACTAAAACGAGAACTCGACAGTATCCGCATGCCAGTTAACACTGCTCTGCTTCAATATGTCGATGATCTGCTGATCACCGCTAGAAGCGAACCCGAATGTGAGAAAGCATCACTGACAGTTTTACAATTTCTAGCCGAAAAGGGGCACAAGGTGTCCCCTTCTAAGCTGCAATTCTGTGTCCAGCGAGTTGTTTATCTTGGACACTCGCTGTCCAAGGAGGGGAGGCAGCTTACACCCGACCGCATTCAGTTAATAGCTAACATGCCAATACCCAAGACACAAAAGGAGGTGCGGGCTTTCATAGGCCTCACTTCATATTGTAGACAGTGGATCCCTCAGTATGCATTTCTAGCAAAACCACTCATTCAGTTGACAACACAGGAGGCAGCCACATCGACTGTTCTCCCTTGGACTCAGGAACATACACAAGCTTTTGAAAGCTTAAAGAAAGCTCTATGCCAAGCACCTGTTTTAGCAACACCATGTTACAGAAAACATTTTACACTCTTTGTTACAGAACGCGAAGGTACTGCCTTGTCAGTACTCACTCAGGAACAAGCAGGAGCACACAAACCATGTGCTTATTTTTCTAGTACATTAGACCCCGTAGCTCAGGCTTTGCCTGCGTGTCTGAAATCAGTGGCAGCGACAGCTTTAGCAATCAGACAAAGCGATGCCATAGTGTTAGGACATCCATTGACAGTTCAAGTACCACATGCAGTAGAGGTTCTTGTGAATCGAACGCAAACACAACATTTGACTATAGCAAGACTTACAGGGTACGAACTAACACTGTTTCAGCCACATATAGAAATCAGACGTTGTAACACATTGAATCCTGCCACACTTTTACCTGTAAATGGAACAGACCCACTAGCTCATGACTGTATTGAAGTTACTACAATCACGACGAAACCCAGACAAGACTTAACCGATGTCCCATTGTCAGACCCAGACCTGACGTTGTATGTAGATGGTTCATGTATGAGAACTAGTACAGGAGAACTAGTGGCCGCTTACGCAGTCACAACAGACACTGAAATCATTGAAACAAATTGCATAAATACCTTGTCCGCTCAAGCAGCAGAGCTCGTCGCTCTGACACAAGCCTGTATTCAAGCCACAAATAAAAAAGTCAACATATACACTGATTCACGTTATGCATTCGGAGTTGTACATGACTTCGGCGTGCTGTAGCGAGAGAGAGGTTATTTAACTTCTCACGGTGCCCACATTCAGCACGGACCCCTCATTCATGCTTTATTAGATGCAATACATCTACCCACTGCAATATCAATTATGAAATGTAAAGCTCATACGAAAGTTACTGATATCATTTCTCAAGGCAATGATTTAGCTGACAGAACAGCTAAACAGACTGCTCAAACTCAAACATCCGACATGACAAAGACAATAGTCCTGACGCCAACACATTGTATGACGGTTAAAGATCCCGCTCTTGACGTAATCGACATACAGACACATGCTACACCAGACGAAATAAAGAAATGGACTGAATTAGGAGGGATCCAAAGGGATCAAGGATGGTTGATGAAGGAAAAGTCTGTGTGGTTCCTTCCTGATTCAATGGTCCAAGTTATAATTAACACTGTACATAGTCCAGCACATCTAGGAGAAAAAGCTATGCTAGATAGCATTCAACACATTTGGTTCAATAAACATTTACGAGCAGCAGCCAAACAAAAAGTTCGTACCTGTATGATCTGTTGCCAGTTCAACCCAGGAAAAAGCGTTCCCGTAGAACAGGGTGGATTTCAGCCTCCTGATCATCCTTTTGAAGTCCTCCAGATGGATTATATCCAGATGGAACGATGTAGAGGATTCAAATATGTTCTCGTAGTTGTGTGTGCTCTTTCCCGTTGGACGGAGGCATACCCGGTTTCAGATTACACTGCCCCGACTACTGCCAAACAGTTGGTTCGAGAATTCTTCCCACGATACGGTTTACCACGTGTTGTTCACTCAGATAACGGCCAGCCGTTCTCGTCCGAATTAATGAAACACGTTTCGCTCCTGTTAGGCTATCAGTGGAAATTCCACTGTGTCCGACACCCCGAGGCAGCGGGTCTCGTAGAAAGACATAATCAGACTCTGAAAATAAGATTGTCCAAAATATGCAGAGAGAAAGGTGTTGACTGGGTAGTAGCATTACCAGTTGCACTCTTTTACATGAGAATGGTAGCACACTCTCGAACAGGGCTATCCCCGTATGAAGTGATCTTCGGCAGACCACCAAATATGTGGGGGACGCCCATACCACGCAAAATAACTGATATTGACTGTAATATGCTGACAGATTATTTGGCTTCCTTGATGTCTGCACTACAATCTTGTCGTTCACAGGTAGCTGCAGCTTTTCCTGACAACACTGAGGTGAAACCCCATGACGTAGTTCCGGGAGACTTGGTCCTCGTGAGGAACTTTGATCGAAAGACTCAGCTGGAACCTAGGTGGAGGACGCCCCAGCTGGTGTTGCTCACCACAAGAACAGCCGTGAAGATCGAGGGCAGGAAAGGCTGGATTCATTCAAGTCATATCAAGAAATTTCATGGACCACAATCAGAAGTGAATACCACACCTTGTGTGTCTTCACCCATTGACTCAAAACTTCCTTTTGTGGAAAAAAGTGATTCCGAACATTATAAATTAAAGCTCAGGCCCAATCAGTCGAGCAATTTGATTGTTTAAGTCCTCTCCAAGGTGAAGCGGTTGAATTGTCTCTGACATGTATCCCTTGGACCTGAATAGAGAAAGCACCCGAAAAATGTTGAAACGACAGGCGTACTGTAAATCACTGCGTAGTCATTGCATAGTGACGTTATTAATTTTGTTTTTCTCAAGTCTTTTAATAATTACTGCAAGTATATTGTTGCACATATATTATCCTATTTCTAGACATGTTTACAATGTTACTGCCGAACATTCTTTTAGTGAATTACCTCCGCTTGAGTTGTCTTATAGATTTGCGCTGCGCAATAACACGTTTATTAATATGTTACATCATTCCCATCAGGTCAGCAATGCTACAAATTGTTGGATATGTGGCCGACTCCCTCCCTATCAGAATTATAAAGGAATTCTACCTCTCTTTCCATACCCGTTCACACACAACGGCTCCTGTGGAGCATGGTTTAGTCTAATTAATTCTCTAGATTCGAATTCTGCAGATTATCAAGATAACTGGGTATGGGGAAATTTGAATTTAGTTTTACTTAAGGTCTGCTATCCTAACAAGGAGGGATTTCCCCAGAGAACAGGAACTGATCTCGAAAATGAAGTGTATGGATTAGGTAATTTTACGCTTAATCTTATGATCCTAAACGTCGAATCCGAAGCTACTCCAATTTTGCCCGCTATGTCAATATTTCCAGTAAAAGGTGAATTATGTGTAAGAAAGAATGGTTCCATACATATGGGCCATAGTAGATGCACCACTGTAGTAGAATTTAGTGATCAAGGCAAGTCTACATTTAGAGCTTCCCGCCATTCCTATTTCATATGTGGTCAGACGGCATATGTACGTTTGCCTCTAGATTCGGATGGTACCTGCTACATTGGATTTCTTTTGCCACCTGTTTTTCTAGCTCCTCCTGATTATCACAGAAATACTCATTTAGTATATAATAGAGTAAGGAGAGATCTCCCAATAGTCGATTATACTGAAACAGCATGGGAAAAATACACAGATTTCAATAAAGGTCTCTTTCCCTATATAGGTACAGTTACTAATAGTAAGCTGATACGTAGATTAACCAGAACCCTTGAAGCAGTAGTGAACGAAACTATTTCCGCCTTAGGCAATTTAACAGAAGAGCAGTCTGCTATGCGGATTGTTGTGCTTCAAAATCGTCTTGTCCTTGACGTCATCCTGGCCGATAGGGGCGGAGCTTGTAGGGTCATCGGATCAAGCTGTTGCATTTTCATACCAGAAAATTCGCCATCTGTATATAAAGCCATAACTCGCCTTCATAAGATTGTAAGCCAGATACACCAGAATCCAGGCACCTGGACTTGGTCCGGTTGGTTTTGGAGTGTATTATCTACCTTTGGATGGAGGGTCCTATCCTTCCTAGGTATTGGCCTTCTCATACTATTCAGTTGCTGCTTATGCCTACAATGTGGACCAGCGATTTGTGGTCTGTGTGCCACATCGTGCATTCCACATCAAGATTTTCATTCAAGATCCCGGAAGAAGAAAGAAGAACAAATGATGCTATATGAACAGATCAATGGATTAATGAAGATTGATATCTCTTGACGGGCAAGTAGGGGACAAGGAGGGAATGTGGAAATATGGATTTTTCTGATCAGTTATGTCCCCTATCTTGGACCCCAACGGTTCTATGTGCATGTTACAAATACATGTATGTTCCCTCCAGTTCCAGTTATGAAGACGCAAACACATGTGCGTCCACCGTTAACATGTCCTCTGTTGATCCGCCATGAATGGGTCGGATATTCCATTCCTAAGTACGAAAGGCCACCGCCTTTATATGGTTCACTTATGCCATTTTACAGTCCAGGCAAGTAGGCCCTGATTCTGTCATCAAACTCTTCTTGCCTTCTGCCTCTGAAAACTCCAGTCTGAGCCTGCATCTGTGACCATGAACTTTGTCTCATTCTCTGCGCGGCTCACGAAGCCTGACATCAGCCTGCTGTCTGCCAAAAACTGTATTTCACCTTCGAAATTATCTACTCCGATCCCTGCCCAATGCATTCCTGTCTAGTAGTTTAAGTAAACATTCTGCCAGCTACCGAGCAAAGGCCCGGCTTCTCTGTCTTTATGCAAGTAATTCATAGCCCTGTTACTATGGAAGATTCCGCCCTCGCATCTAGTGTAGACATTTAGACGCTTGTACACGCACTAACAGTCAGTATAGTCAGTATAGAATAAGATTCTACTCGAAGAGACCTCTCTTTTGGATAACATAGTTCTTTAAACATAGGATGTTAGATATGATTTGGGATTAGGTTGACTTGACCCTCCAGACTTCTGTCGCCACATGTAGAGCCAAATGTCAAGTCCCCTTCACCCCCTAGTTACACGTCAATCACACGTCATGCTGCTACGCGCGCATATCTGTCAAGTATTTCTGCTGACATTGCGAAATTCTTTCATGTAACCGCCCTCTTATGACATCACATCTGATGACGTTCTTTAAACCATTCCCAGTTACGCCTATTTCAGCTACGCATGCGAAATGTTATCTTTGCTATCAATTGTTACGCCTCTTGTATTTGCTTCACTGTAATGCCTATTGTATAAAAGTAATTGATTGTCAATAATGTATGTACTTCACTTCCTGAACCTTCGTGGTGATGGAACTTGGAGCAACCGATTATAATCGACCACTGGAATAAAGCCCATTCCGAACCTCTAATACCACGGATTCTGCCTCTTATTTACTGAGCTATTTTATTATGTTTCTGTATCAAATTAAGTCCCGGTAATGAAATTATTTACCACACTAGTGGTAGCTTAGGCTAAGCAGTCTTTGAGGCTAAACTCGTGAAGCGTGTTAAGCCAGCTGTTTTACCAAATGCAACCCCCTTTTATACCAATGAAAGGACAACACACAGATATATATTCAAAATATATATGTATTTATTTCTCAAAGTAACCCCTAGTCTCTTTATGAGCACAGGAGCACAAATCGTCAAACAAGATTACAGTAGAATACACAGAAGTTGCACTTTATATGGATAGGCCCTGGTGGCCGCTCAAACCATATACTAAAATAGTGGTATAAGTACCACGAACAGAAAAGGGAAAAGGCCTAGGGCCTCTAGAATCGCTGGGCCTACAAGGAGCTAACTTTAGTTAGTGACCAGGAGGTCCACGGGTGGCGTGTGCAGAGCAAATAGTCACACGCGTGCTCCCATAGGTTTCAATGGGTGCGTAAAAAGTACAAAGTTACTGCAAAAAGGATCTTCCGGATGGACTATGACCTTAAGATTGGAAACACAGACACTAGAGATGTTACTCTACACTTGGGCACCGGAGTGCCAGCTTTACCTCACCCACAGGAAGCGGGTGCATAGGTGTCGAAGTGCGTCGGGTTTCTTCTATCGGGTCACTGGAGCCTGTGGACAAAGATGCTGCAGGCGGTCGGTCCGGGAGAGATGCGGTGGATCCAAGGGTGGATCGGAGTTGTAGAAGACCTGTAAGCAGAGGGGACAGTGTTCACAGTCACTAGCCAGTGACCAGCGTGGCACCAGGTGGGTACCAGGCAATGTCGGGTGCAAACAGGAAGAAAGGTGTAGCTTGTCTCTGCAGCCACGTGGTCCCTGAAGGTCGACGACGTCCAGGAATCGGTTCACGAGCTGTCCCACGCAGGCTCTCGCTGTCGGCGGTGTCGGCGACTTGATCGAAGCAAACAAGCCTTGGCAAAAGCAATTGTTGTGGAGAACAAGATAAGCTGATGGTTCTGACCAGCAAGGTCAGAGGGACTGCTCCTTTGAAGGGGAGCAAGGGCCAGTCTGGAGCAACCAGACCAGCGGTGTAGTTCTTGAAGTTCGTCGCCAAGATGGCCACTAGCCAGCGGGCCAGCAACCGGTTAGGCGCGTCGAGTGGCAAAATGCAGAAGGGCCCCACGCAGATCGTGGAGATGCTGGAGGGCTCACCTTTGGTGCAGATGCTGCTCGAGGGTTGGGCTTCTCAGATCCCAAAGCACAACTTGGAGGGAGCCTCGGTTGTTGCACTTGCAGCTTGTCGTGGTCGTTTCAAGATGGCTGGCTCCACGTGTCTCGTTGCCTCCACGGGTCTCCTCTTTTCAGGGACTGTGGATCGGGCGGTGAGAGGTCTGGAGGTCCAGGTCTTGTCAGTCTCTGGTCTGGGGCTCCGGCGGGAGGCGGCGGCAAAGCAGACGTTGATTCGCTGGATGGTGCTTGCGTTAGCAAGGTGGTCACTCCCTGACCACAGGGGAGATTTCCTTCAGTCTTCTGTGCAGCAGAATGTCGAAGTTCCCGTCTTCTTCTTAGTTTCAAGTTGATTCCAGGATGTCTGAAGTCTTAGGACACAGCTCCTACCTTTAAGCGGATTCTAGGGGCCGGACTACCTGCTAGGTCCCTCCCTAAGGGTGGGACCAGGAAGGGGGGTGGTTACACCCCCAATCCTTTGTCCAGCTCGCCCCAGGCCCGGGACTGGTGTGCCCCAGGACCGGTTTGAACTGGCATATGCACCGAGGCTCCTTGTGAGCCACAGGCATGTTTGGTTTCTTTCAAGCCCTACCTGACCAATACACAAAATCCTGTCTGGGGTGGTGCATGCACCTCCCCTGGCAGGAAACCCTTTGTCCACACCTCCCAAGCTGGAAGGACCCCCAGCAGCAGGAGGGCAGACTTGTGTCTGTGGTGGCAGCATCCATTTTGTGGAGCTGAGGCTATGTCTGATTTTACCCGGGTTTCAGGTACTGTACATGTCGTGTCCCTCTAGAAGGGTGGAATGCTAACCCCGTCGCCAGAATTGGCGAGGGGTTAGTATTCCAATTCGTATGACACCTTACTCGACATGTTTTGATAAAGCCAAACCAAAGATAGCATTTAACCGCGAGGTTCATAATGCACTTAAGAGTATATGGTATGACGATATCTGGAAACAGTAGAAGGAAGGGGTTCCGACCACTGCAGACAGGCTCAGCTCATGCCAGAGCACCATCTCACATGGAACCAAGCACTCTGCCTTCAGGATTGTTAAGGCCTGCCATAGGAGTGACTTATAGGTTAACATGTGTCCCATTTAAGGTTAGGTATAGGTATACTACACCTAAGTAAGAGGTGATTACACCAACTTACCCCAGCTGAGTGATCAGCCAGTTGTGTCAAATTGTTAGGCCAAGCCTGGGGTGGCATAATACATGCTTCAGCCCCTGGCAGGCCTTGGGTACACCAATGCCCTGGGTACCTAGTGTACACTGGTACAGGGGCTGACAGGGTGATCCACTTCCAATTGGTTATGCACCTAGGGTGCATAGTTTTAATTTAGTAGAGAGAACAGCAGGCTGGGGGTCTGATTGGCAGGCCCACAGCCTCAATATGTCAAAAACCAGTGAAGCAAAAAGCAAAAATTTGGGGTGACCATAGGATAGCAGACCCTACTCTCCTACAACCATATAAAAGAAAAGAGGTGGGGTCTGACTATTGAAATCGGTGGTTTTCAAATGGTTCCGCACAAACTATAGGTTCACAGACCATCTTGATTTGCTAGCCCTTCCTCAGTGAGTGCGTCAAGGTCCTTCTTAGGGTGGATGGACCGTTTCCCCGCCCCTACATATAGTGAAGATGGGCTTTCCTCTGATCTCTCCTTAGCAGAGATAGGAAAAAGGAAAGTAATTACAGTCTCTGAATCAGCAGAGATGCACAAGTTGAATGTGGTAGAGGTGACTGTGGAGACAGGCGGTCTGGATTTCTGTCTGCTGGGGCTTACAGGCCACTGCAAATCAAATAGGCGTCTAGGCCTTGAACCTTCAGGAGAACATCTGAGAAATCTCACAGTAATGCACAGTCCCTTCCAACATGGATGTCCTTGATTTTCACTTCTCCAAGATGGCAGACAAGGGACACAGCCATTCAATTGGGTAGAGACCTCACCTCAGAGAAAACCCACTCGCCAGGTGGAGGGTCAATATGCTCCAAATGCATCACCCGGAACGTGGAGCCAATTACTACATTTCACTATATGCTTTCCACTGTTGAAAAGATCTGCAGCCTACTCAGATATGGTTTAATCTCAGAAAAGGACTCAGATTAGAGACGCAATGCCCTTAGAAGTCCACCGTGGTAAGCAGCCATCCTCCTTCATTTAGAGAGGAATAACAGGGCTACACCAGAACTACAGTGGGGGAGGGGGGTCCAGAATATTCTAGGAAGGAGAGGCACATTCCAGTGCACAATCATCCTCTGATTTGAAATTAGAACACCTATACCTGAAGGAGTGATGGAGGCACAGCACCAAGCCAGCATTGGTACCAGAATGTCCCTGGACACTGGAGAGCTCAAGAAGTAATGAATCGTCTGCTGCGCATATTGTACCAAAGATGCTGGAGCAGATGTCCAGGACTGTGAGCAGCTTAACTGGTTGACAGCTGCTGTCTAACCTACTCTAGATACAAAGAAAGGCAGACAGAGGCCTCAAATGAAACATCCCCCAACATAGTAGGACAGTTTCTAGCCAACACAAGCCTCCCTATACCCACCCCTAAGAATTAGGAAGGGCACACAGGAAGATATAGGGCCTCGGCGTTCTATTACTACCAAAAGTGCTGCCTGCTAGAGCACGAGATGAAGCTACGTTAAAGGTTCAGCCAGTAACTGCTAGATGTAACAACCTCATTCTTCACCACCAGTGAACCCAATGGTCTGTCTTATGAATGACAATGACTAGATTTGTTCTACTTGCTAACTGAATGTAGGATAAACACTGCCCTGTATAATCAGTCTTTAGCCTGCATCAGTGCCCTGAGAGGGTGGGACTAATCCCTCTGTTGCCAACAGTAGTGAATATAAGAAATTGGCTTATTGGTTGAGAGGGGTGAGGGCCCCACTCAGATACTAAAATACAATCCTTGTCAGGGTGCACCACAGAAGTCACTAAATAAACATGTGCATAACGTAGTAGCTTGTCACAAAGCAGTCAGTTTTAACTTAAAGGTAATGCATTTATGCAGCACTCATACAGTATTAAAGAGAAAACACAACACAAGAAAAAAAATCCCAAATCATTTTAGGAAGGTAAAGTCTGTTTTAATAAATAAAATGACACCAAAACAACAAAAATCCAACAAAGCACCAATAGTGGTTATCTAGTCACATTAGACCAGGTCAAAGTCAAAAGTTCATGCGGACTGTGATGGAGGTGGTTCGGACACAGGGTCCAAGTTTGTCCTAGTGGAAAGGGTACCTTCTAACCTAACCCAGTTCTACACAAGGAGCCTCAGATGGAGCTTCGTACAGGTGGTACTGTTGGCGGCAGCGGCACAAAGAGCTAGTCATCGGATGTGGCATCGCGTAGGCAGAAAATGCAGTGCAGTGGTTGTCAACATGGAGAGCACCATGCGGGTAAAATCCAGAGTGTATCCAGGAAGAGTGTGTCCCAATCAGATGTAGGTCCCACATTGGTCTTGGTGAAGTCCGCTAGCATTCGCAAGAAAACCGGTTTGAAACGTGGAGCCCAGAACCGCAAGGACATCTTAAGGATTTGAAGGGCCCCAGCAAGATGTATTTTGGGACATTGTTTGGAACAACTTTGAATTTATAATTCCATTGCTGCTCATTCAAGACAACCACACCTGGGCACCCAACGCAAATGACGCAGCCAGAGAACTCCACACCTGGATCTCCAACTGCGCAGACGAGCTCGCCCCGCTACGCAACCACGACAGACAACGCACCAGGAAAGCCGCCTGGTTCACCATCGCTCTCCAAGAAGCCAGACGCACCTGCAGACTCCTGGAGAAACATCAAGACCTGTAGCTCTAACAGGTTATCAGACAATTTAGACCCTGGAGTCACGGCTAGGGTTGTAGATTCAAGGCAAATAGGCTGTGTCTTCCTCTTTGTGTCTTTTTTTGATTTCAAAAGAATTTATTTTTTAAAAGATTAGATGCAAGCATAGTGTACAGGCAGGAATGATACAATTGATAACAGCTGAAAAACACAATATGGTATGTTGATAGTAACCAATAGAAATAACATCTTAAAATTCATTATTATGCAAGTATCAGAGACACGTTAATTAAGGAGGAAGCAATGCAGAGCCGGTAGAAGCAGCTATCAAAAGTATCATCATCAGTTATTAATTCGGGGATAGAAGGAAAGAAAAGGAAAGAGCAAAGATGGAAAAGAGACAGGAAAGAGAAAAGGAAAGATAAGACAAAGGGAGAGAGAAAAGAGGGATTTCCAAAGGATTCACCGAACGCCCAAGACAACATTAATTAGAAAAATCAAAAGGATATTGATCCACCAACCCCTCTGAGGCCAGTTGCATGTACGTATCTAGCATCAACCACACCCCAGAAGATATAGACGGAGAAAGATGAGCATGATCAATTGAAGTATGAGCACTACGTAGAAAAGAGACCCATGCCCACCAAGTATGGTAAGAGATTGAAGAAAAAGATTTCCACTCCATGAGAATTACTTTGACTGCAATGGTTAGTAGAAGGTCCAACAATTGTAATTCCATGGAGTCTAAAGGCAATGGGACCGAGGCCGCCAATGGGCCTAAAAGAATTAATGGAAATGAAAGTTGAAACTTGATATTAAAGATAAGCATGAGGTGTTTATGAATTAAACCCCAAAAGGGTTGGAGAAGAGGACAGTCAAAGAACATATGTTGAAAATCGCCAGGTGCCAGGCCACAACTCCAACATAAATTATCTTCCTTAAGATTTAACGAATGTAAACGAGTGGGAGTCCAATGAAGAAGATTAATAGAGAAAAACGTAGACTGCATTAAAGAGGGGGCAATTTTATTTCGAAGAGAGAGCCTACCAATATCCTGCCACGTGTCTGGAGAAATATGATCGGTAACTCCATGCTCGAAATGATTGAGCCATTTTTGCTGTGTAACAGTTTGAGAAGGAAGTGTCGGGGACGACAAAAATTTATAAATCCTAGATGCTACATGACCAGACTTAATCCATAATTGAAAGAGCGTAATCGTAGGGGAAGAAGGGTGAAGGTGTACTTTAGCAAGTGCTACCTTTATTTTAAGAAAGGTATAAAAATCTACATTAGATAAAGAGAAATGTTGAGCCAGGGAAGAGTAAGGGAGAGGATCATTGTTGGAATCATATAAATGTTTAACAAGTGAGATACCTTTCCCCGACCAATAAGACACCAAAGCTGGATCAATAGTAATTTTAATTTTGGAATTCCGCCAAATAGAAGACCATCTAGTTTTATGTAATGGAATCGCCACTCTCTTATCAACCTTGCGAACCGCAGCAATAGTGTCTAGAATAATAGATCTAGAGAATGGAATAGAAAGGGTATTTGCGGTTAAAAAAGAGGCAGTCGGAAGAGGAGAGGCCAATTCCTGTTCTATTAGCAACCAAGGTGGAACATGAATAGAGGAAGAGGAAAACCAGAGCGCCCCCTGGGAGGCCAAAAAAGCAGACTGATATTTCCCCCAATCAGGAAGATTACAACCTCCCATATCATAGGATTTCCTCAAGAATTTATAGGCAATTCTAGCCCTTTTGTCATTCCATAAGAATTTGGAAGTCATTAAATCAAGTTCATGAAAGAAGGCATCAGAGAACTGAACTGGAAGCATAGAGGAAGCAAAATTAATAATAGGTGTTATCATCATTTTAAGAGTTTGGAGTCGGCCCCGCCAAGAAATATGTTTCGGGGACCAATTCTCTAGAAGACGTCGCACCTTAAGAATAGTTTGAGATTCATTATAAGTGACCGTAGCATAGAGAGTGGAACAAAAATAAATACCCAAGTATTTTAATTGCTTAGATTGCCACTTAAAACCCGCCGACCCCATATGAGAGGAGAAACAGTAGGCATTCAAGGGGAACATCTCTGTCTTATCTTTGTTCAGGGTATAACCTGAAACCTCTGAGAAAAGAGAAATTGTGTCAGAAATAGCAGGGATAGCGCGTTCTCATTTTTTCAGAAGATGTTGAACGTCATCAGCATAAGCAGCTGTTTTGAGCTGATGAGGTCCAAAAGAAAACCCCCTAATATCTGGATGAGCATCAATCATTCTGAGAAGAGGATCAATGGATAGCAAAAATAAAAGAGAGGACAAAGGGCAACCTTGTCTCGTACCTTGGCAAAGATTAAAAAAGGACGACGTAGCTCCATTCACTCTTATGTTAGCTCGAGGTCGGGAATACAGAGACATCACCATACGGATAAAGGAATCACCAAGGTTATGCGCACATAAAACGGCACGTAGAAAAGCCCACGAGACCTTATCAAAGGCCTTCTCAGCGTCAAGGGCCAAGGCCGCCGCCGGAAGATTGGAACGCTTGGCGGCACCGAGAATGTGACAGAAAGTACGGATATTATCACGTGCAAGACGACCCTTCACAAAGCCTGTTTGGGAAGGATGAACCAATTGAGGAATAAAGGATTCTAAGCGTCTGGCTAGAATTTTAGCAAAAATCTTAGCTTCCATGTTAAGAAGGGAAATAGGGCGAAAATTTTTGGGGTCTGAATGATCTTTCCCTTCTTTCGGGATTACTACAATAGTAGCATCCGCAGCAGAGCCAGACACCGAGCCATCCTTAATAAAAGCGTCAAAAACCAATTGAAGTTTCGGAACGAGCACGGAAAGAAAGGTCTTATAAAACAAAGTTGGAAACCCATCAGGACCCGGAGCCTTACCGGAACGAGTGGCTTTAATCGCGGAAATGATCTCCTCAGAGGTAATCGGACAATTCAAAGAATTATTATCTTCCTCCGATACAGCTTTCAAAGGAACCGTCCTCAGGAATTCCTGACACCGTTCAAAAGAAGCCTGAGTAGAAGGGGTATATAGATTATTATAAAAATCGCGAAAGACCACAAGGATCTCTGCGGTCTGGAATTTTTTCGTACCAAGTTGATCAGTGATAGAAGAGATTTGGGAAGATTTATAAGACGATTCCTGGAACTTTAATGTAGCTGCAAGAATCTTGCCCGCACGATTTTTTAACAGCAACTTCTTAGATTTTTGAGCCTGCAGGCCAATGTGCGCTCTCTTAGTAACTATGGTATTGTACGTGTACTTTACATTTTTAATAGATTGTAAATATGACTTATTCTTAGAATCGCGAAAAAGAGATTCCTGACGTTTAATCTCCTCAGCTAAATCCGTGAGTTCCTTTTTAATGGCAGCATTCCTCCTTGACATACACTGAATGACCTGTCCACGGAAAGTGCATTTAAAAGAATCCCAGAGGACCACAGGGGAGCTAACTGAGCCGACATTCTCAAGGAAAAACGTCTCAATATCATTAGAAAACTCTCGAATCAGGGAATCATCATGTAAGATTTCTGTATTTAGTCTCCAAGATCGAGACCTTACTCTAGGGGCAAAAGACGTAAGCGTGAACGTCACCGCAGCATGGTCGGACACTAGGATAGGATGGATAAGCGGAGAAGAGGAGGATTGAACAAGAGAGGAGTGAACCAAAAGATAATCAATGCGTGAAAAAGACGAATGGGGGGGAAGAGAAAAAGGAGAAATCACTGCCAGTGGTATTATGAAGACGCCACACGTCCTGGAGATGGGTCAGAGAGCACATATTAATCATTTGTTTATGTGCCTGAGGGGGACGATAGGTAAAGGCAGAATTCCTATCCAAAATAGGATCCATTGGTAAATTAAAGTCTCCCCCTACAATAAGATTGCCAGAGTGAGGAGTATTGTTTAGCTTTTTGGTGATTGTTTTCCAAAAGAGCGGATCATCCTTGTTAGGGGCATAAATATTCATGACAAAGAGAACCGCATTGCCATCAGATATCTTAGATAGTAACCACCGACCCTCTGTATCCTGCTCAGATGAAATGATAGATAATCCAGAATGTTTAGAAACTAAAGTAATTACCCCATTACGTTTACCACAAGCATCTGAACACGCAACATCAGAAACCCATTCTCTCTTCAGAAATGACGCCTCCTTGACAGAGACCTTTGTCTCCTGAAAAAGGACTAGATCCGAAGAAAGGGATTTGCAGTAATCCAAAATTTTGGTCCTCTTAACTGGATGATTTAATCCTTTAACATTAAGGGAGAGAATATTCAGACCAGACATAGCGCTAGCAACAGAGAAAAAGGATATTGCATGTATGACATATGAAGTACAACTTCCCAAAAGACATGCCCCCAAACACTAGACCGCCACACAAAACAAGGAGAATCCACGGAGGAAATCCGAAAAGAAAAGAAGAAAGAAGAGGAAAAAGAAAGCAAGAAAATAGACAAAGAAAGAGAGATAAGAGTCCAAAAGGAAGGTCTAAAAGAGACCAAGTTCATATCAGGGGGAACATGGGAAAAAGAGCAAGGAAAACAACAGGAGGCGTAAAACCCATCAGCATATCTAACCCCAGACCAATACATAGCTGATTATATGTAAATAAAAAGAAGAACCATCTAAAGGATATGAACAGAAACTCATAACAGTAATCTAAATCTTCAACTCACTAAGAACTAGTGAAAAATTAATCGAACTATAGTTGTAGCCAAACCAGAGTAGACACCACCAAGAGCAGAAAAGAATAAAGAGAAAGAAATACATTACAAAAAATATTATATGGTTCAATTATGATACATTTATGAAGAGAAAAAGAAAAAAGAGAGAAGTGAAACATAGTAGGGAACAGAATGTAGTAAAGATAAGGATAACAGTCAGTGAAACTCTATGGCGAATAAATAAGCGAAATGAGATTATATATAAATATGTAAATTCTATAAATAAGCTTATAAATAACTGACCACTGATATATAGAATCCGAAGCACTTAATATACTAAAAGAAACGTGAACAGCTTAAATATATGAGCATGAAGATAAAGGAGCATAAGCCCAACAGACACAATACAGCAATAGAACTCCAATCTAGTGGAAGAAGACAGTTAGTAATAATATTGAAACAAAGCGATCAAAGATATAACATTAAAACCGATATAATCTCGAATTATACAGAGAAGAAAGATCATCCCTAATAACAGCAATTAATAATTATCTAAAAACATGCTATGAATCAAATACATAGTCAATCAATATATCAAAAACACCAGTAAACACTGACGTACTCCAGATATACGAAACAGCCAAAGACGAAAATCAGACAAAGAGACCGTAAACGAAAAAAGAAAAGACCAAAACCCACATACAAATATAAAAAAAAATTAAGAAGCCCTACACTGGGCGAAGAAAAACAGACCCGGACCAATATAGAAGGACAAATTGGGGATGAAAAGAGTAGAAAAGACAACAGGTGTACATAAGTGGGATAAAAACCATCAAGAAACATTACCACGAAATATTGGACAAATCGCGCAGAAGGACTAACGACAATAAAAGACCACAACACTATATCGATGGGAAGGGAAAAACATAAGACCACAACAGCACTTCCAGAACAATGGACAATAGGACCATCACGCAGATCTAAGAGAGAGTAAACCTAATAGACCTGGCAAAGACAAAAAGAACATTGTAGTATGTATAAACGTCTCAGGTGCCAGAAGAGCCAGGAACAAGCGAGGCCTCTATTTGAAGATCCATCTGCGACTCCAACTGATTATCCAGAAACGAAGCCAAATCAGCAGGTTCATCGAAGATTCTGGGACGCCCTTTGAAAGTAATGCGGAATTTTGAAGGGCCGGCGAAAGAGAAGGGAATATTCATCTCGGCTAACCGCTTCCGAAGATTAAGAAAGCCCTTTCTCCTAATGACTGTGTCTCTGGCAAAGTCTTGAGAAATTGAAATGCGATGGCCATTCCAAGAGACAACCCTAACCTTCCGCATGTGAGCCAGAATTTGCTCTGTATGTTGATGGCGCAGTGGCTTGAAAATTATCGCTCTAGGTTGCGTAGCAGATTTAGAGCGAAATGTGGGAACACGGTGTGCACGTTCCAGTTCAAAATCCCTTTGGAAAGAAATTTGCAGTGTGGAAGGAATCCAATGATAGAGGAAATCAATCATAGAAGATGCATCTTTCTCAACATCCTCCAGAAGACCAAAAATGCGCAGATTAGACCTGCGGTTACGATCCTCCTGCTCAGTAAGGTCTTTCCGCAATGCTGCCATGGAGCGCTCTAACTGTGAGAGAGATCTAGATTGCTTTTGCATGGAGTCCTCTGCACCACTAATACGTGCTTCTGTGTCCGAAACACGAAGGGAAAGGGCCTTGAAATCATTCCTGATGGCTAACACCTCAACTTGCAATAAATCTGTGTTAGTCTTGGTAGATTGCGCAATTTCATAGACCTCATTAAGGCGCGTCAGGATAGACTCAAGAGTGGCACCAGGGTCCTTTTGCGCAGATTCAGGCGTAGGGGATATCTGTTTGGACCTTTTAAGAGACGCTTTAGAGTCTTTAGCGTCTTTAGCACTTGGTGACGGGCCCATATTCGCAGCCATAAAGCACACCACCTTAGCAGGAGCAAAGAGAAAGGAAACACGCAAAAATGGAAAGCGCGCTCACATCAAAGGACAAAAATAATAGCGTCTCCCAGGGCAAGGAGAGGGACCACCTCACAAAAATATCAAGTCCTGCAGATAACAAAAAGCACCTTCCAACATCCAGAAACAGCCATGAAGCAGGGAAATAACGATCAAAAAGACCTCATAAGAGGGCAATGGCGGCGCTCTGACTAGAGGTATAACAGCCGAAAACCACACAATATGGTCATAATAGGCAGCAAAAGCAGCAAGAGAAATAAAAAGAGCAATATAACGTAGAAAATATGAACAACTTCACCAGTTCTTGTCCATCCTCATTCCTGGCAAATCCTTAGCAGTGACAGCGTCGTGTTGAGGAGAAAGAACATGTCGCTCTTGAGGAAAAACAAAATGGCGGCCGCTCGCGAAAACGCCGAGCGCCACCTAAAACTGCCCGAAATATGGTCACCGGCATCCACAAAGATCAGGAAAAGTCTCTCATGGCAAGCTTGGCAGCTTCATATCCAAAAGGCCCACTTCAGAAAATACCAGGGCATACCGAGGTGACAGCAAAACCTCCGTTGACTCCTGCTCCAGCGCAGAGCTCAGGCACAAACCGCCATCAAGCAGCGGCGCGCAAGCCACGCTCCCCTTCCTCTTTGTGTCTTCTGAATCTTCCACAGGTCTAGGAGTGTTATGATTAGTGCCAGCCTGTGATGGGCAGGTGGTCACCCTCTCTGTCTAGCCCTAACTGATTCTGGTTAGGTCTTCCATCTTCCCTGAGTTTAGCTCCAACCAATGGCAGGTTCACCTGTGCATGCTGTAGGGAGGTCCCTATGAAACGTAATCAGGACAGGGCACAATCCCTACCCACCATCCTCTAGACAAGACTCACTCCTTTTACACCCAGGCCCCTTTTGTTACCTGTCTGGAAGGAATGCACATCAAGCCACAGCAGAGCCCTTAGCAGTTTTGTTTCACTGTAGCATGGCTAACTCTCCTACAGACTAACACTAGGTTACCGTATTACACTTAATAAGTGAAAACTTCAGTTTGAGAGCAGATAGACAAATACTTCCTCTACTCATTTTAATTATAATTTAAAATCCTATTTAATGGTAAAGTTTGATTTTAAGTTACTAATCTGAAAATACCACTTTTTAGAAAGTTGTCATTTTCCGATCTATACCAAAAGCAAAACTGGCCAGGTCCAACAATACCCAATACCCAATACAAGATGTCCACTATAAAGTTAGGGATTAAGGTAATTTAAAAAAAATGGTTCAGAGCTGTAGATGAGTAGAATCAGCAGCTCTGGGGTGAAAATCGAATTAAATGGGTTGGCGGGCTGTTTCTGCCAAATTATATTTTGATGTTTTAATCAGTAGCTGTAGGAAAGTAGGATCTGTTTTCATTGTCACCCCTACCTTTTTTTGCTGGTGTCATTATGGTTTTATGACTAGTCTGACTGGGATCCTACTAATCAGGACCGCAGGCTCTTTGCTTCCTCCCTAAATTGGACATGGTGAGTACTTGGGTACACTCCAGAGTGGCTACTGGGTCAGCCTTGTAAGGCCCTAGTATATGGTACCAAGGTACCCAGGGCATAGGTACACCCGGGGTCTTCCATGGGATAAAGCATATTTTATGCCACCCATGATAGTCTACTCAAATTGTGACTACAGGCCTACCATTGCAGCCTGCGTAAGCTGGTATAAGCACCACTTACGACAGATATAGGTTTCCCTATATCTGAGGTTACTACACTTAAAACCCAGAAGCCACCCCTAAGGCACGCATTTCAATCCTGAAGACAGGGTGCTGGTTCCTATGTGTGAGGGTGAGCCTGCATGAGCGGGGCACTCCTAAAACCTTCGGAGTCCATTCTCCCGGGTTGTTAGAGCATCAGCCATTACAACAGAGTGGCCATGCGTCATTACGTGATGACCATCTCCAACTTGGCTGTAGTGAACCCGGTTATGCTTGGTATCAAACATGTTGGAATCATACCTCCCACACTGGAGACTGTGTGGGAGGTATGATTCCATGTATTGTAAAGCTCCTATGGGAGGCCTTCAGTGCTCCCGGTACCAGTCTTCCAGAACCAGACAGCAAGCTAGGGCTGCTGCCGACTAGAGGCACATTTCTGCCCTCCGGCTGCTGAGCCAAGCTCCTGCAGGGAAGGCAGAACAATAGATATCCTGTCACAGGGAGATGTGACTTTTGTAACTGATGAAAGGTGCTATCATCATAAGTAGACCAGGTGCCAGAGATGTATTTAAGTAGATTTATTGTTCAAGTAAGATGGTACAGGGTTGCCCCACCGGGAGCAGCATCCTGCTGCTCAGCCCCTTCAATCTAACTGATCACTCTTTCAAAGCATGCACACACTCCCAACATTCCCTGACATCACACTCATACAGGCTGAGCAGCCAGGACTAGGAAGTATAGGATATAACATATCTCCTTCCTTTAGAAACATTTAAAACAACAAGAAACAAATTGCTGGAACAATATCACCATTTGTTGCTTAGTAAATAAAATCAATTAAATCACGAAAATCAATTTAAATTGGTAAATGCTTACTTAGATCACAATATCAATCAATTAGCATTCTCAGATATTAAAAATCGACAAGAACAAATAAAATGACAAGAGAAATTATTTCTCTCTAAATCACATAAGAATAGCATAAATAATTGTGTTCTTCATATAGAATCATAATGAAACACAAAGTCACATTAAAAATTTCACATGTTTTCATGCAGGGTGCAATCAAAACATAAGGCATATTTTTCCCACAATGCATTCAAAACAGTTACCCAGTGCACCCAGAAGAACATCTCAACACACCTATCTCCCTCTGCTAACAACATGAAAGAAAAACATGTAACAACGCACACTAACTGATGCGAGAGGAAGAACAAAAAAATAAAATGCACGCCAAACATTACAAATTAATAACTAGTGCCTATGCAACCTTGACGTGCGAGGCAATCACATTCCAACGCAACCCTGACGTGCGAGGCAATCACATTTCCAACACAACCATGACGTGTGAAGGACTCCCAACGCAACCAGGACGTGCGAGGGACACTGCAAACGCAACCAAGACGTGCGAGGCCAATCACATTCCCAACACAACCCTGACGTGTGAAGGACACTCCCAACGCAACCATGACGTGCGAGGGACACTGTCAACGCAACCCTGACGTGCGAGGCAAATCACATTCCCAACACAACCATGACGTGTGAGGGATATTCCCAACGCAACCCTGACGTGCAAGGGAACACAAAAAATAACATATTGCACGGGGTACAACTAGAAATGGACAAGATGCTCTACACACACAGAAATCACTGTGCACCTAGAAATCTAATTCATACTAATACTTTAAAGAATATGCACTTATCCAAAAGTGCAACCATACCCACACTGAATATTCACTTACATACTGAATACAATTAAATACCAAAAAAATTCCCCTAACGACATAAAGCAAAACACATGCTAAATACGCGCTCCCCTGGTGCTCACATGTACCACTCACTATTGCTGCTCACACGTATTACTCGCTAATACAAATGATAGGCTCCACACGTGGTACATATCTAAAACAGGAAACCTAAAACTAAAACAGGAAACAGTATCGTGAAACCACTCTTGTCACCCGAACCTACAGTGCAAATAATGAGTCCATCTCCAACTCGCAACTTGAAAATAATATACAAACTGACCAGCAAGCTTGAAATGTGCATCGGTGCTTGTGTTAAAAACTACATGTCAGAGACACTTGAAATTTATATCGCATGCGCAACCGTTTATATTGTCATGCATTAAATAACTCCTCCCAAAAATAAAAACTGTGAACAGAGTTTTGTATGAATTCGTACGAATCCACTATAGTTATTCTTCTGGGTGATCAGCAGTGGAGAAAAATACCTGTAAAATCCAGCGTTTTGCAAGGACACTGCAGAAGAGGTGTAGTGAGTATCCTCACAGCGGAGTTCCAGCTAGACTACGTTTAAATAACTTTATTGGAACCGCCGTACCGTGGTTGGCAAAATGAATGCAGGGCACGAACAATTTACATTGACCAACGCCAACCCTAAAATGGCCGCCGGTAGTTCACGTCGTGCTGGGAGGTTCTCAGCGCGTAGTTGCTCTCAAACATTGCACGGCAGCTGGAAATCCAAGAAGATGGTGAAACGCCATAAAGAATCCGTGGAAGGCAGTAGAACACAAGTAGGTGTGCGCGCTGAATGAGACTCGCGCCTCTCTCTCTTTTTTTTTTAAACGAAAGCGGTTAAACTGGCAAGGAAAAAAAAACTTACGATAAAACTTATGTCTCACCGATTCCGTAATGCCAAATCTCTGCTTGCCCCCAAGTACTCTAAAGACACAGCTGCGTTTAGCCACAGACATGTACGTAAAATGCAGTTCACATCACGATCCATAACGTGCCTCCTTTCAAGCTTTATGGATGATTTCAGATGTTTGTCCGACAAGTTAAACACGCAGATTTAAATAATCTCACGAAAGCACAATTTCTCTCTGTTGTCTCCTCTGCTACACAACAGTTCTGCACTCCGACAGTCAGATCACATCGACTTGAATGTGAGCGTGAAATTTGCCACAAGATACACGGGACCCGACTCATGCCCCCGATTTCGGAATGCTTTTAGGATGTACTCTCCCAGCCAAATTGATTGGTCCAACATTCCTGCATTGCTTCAAAACCCTCATTGCCGGTTCGCTGTATTTTACGAAATAACTCATTTCATGTCTCCCTTTGACATCTTCTGATGACTTCAGACTGACATACTGCTTAAACCCCACATTTAAATATCTTTTGGTCTTCAGTATGTCGTACGGGCATTGTGCCAACTGTAACTACATGAGGATAGTTGAATCAAAATCCCAGAGCAAAAACGCTCATGTCATTCAGTTTGTATTCCAACTACAATTCCAAGCAGGGTTCAAACCACTCAAGCCAGATAATGTCCAATGCCAAACACATACCTCTGAGGACTGTCTGTTGGAAAAGACACCGGTGGGGCATCCAAGGCGTTGCGCAGGCTTAATTTTCAGGCTTCTTTTCAGACACTGGCCATCTTCTTTTAGTTCCTTGTTTCTTGATTCTTCACGCATGGTTCTTTTAAAAAAAATCGTCGCCATTTTTGTAACTGAAGAAAGGTGCTGTCATCATAAGTAGACCAGGTGCCAGAGATGTATTTAAGTAGATTTATTGTTCAAGTAAGATGGTACAGGGTTGCCCCACCGGGAGCAGCATCCTGCTGCTCAGCCCCTTCAATCTAACTGATCACTCTTTCAAAGCATGCACACACTCCCAACATTCCATGACATCACACTCATACAGGCTGAGCAGCCAGGACTAGGAAGTAAAGGATATAACAGTGACCACCTCCTAGACAGGGCTTAGTGTATTGAGGCAGGGTGTGGGCGCTTGTCAGCGCCACTGAGACTGCTTGAAGGGCACATTTGGTGCCCTCCTTGCATACTCCAGTTTAATCCAGTTCAGGGAGCCGTTGGCTCCCGGTCCAGCGCGAAACTAAAGAAAGGACACAGGAATAACCTCCCCACTGTCCAGCCCCTCCTTTGGTAGGGGCCCCTGAATCGTCCCAACCCCTTCCCGAGGGTACTTCAGGGCTTACCGGAGGGTGGGTCCCTAGATTCGTCGTGGGACAAGATTCAGATCATACACTACTTCAACTTCGACTGTCTGGACACTGGACTATGCTTGCCGAACCGAGACTGTAACAGGGAAGATTCCTGCTGCTCCTGGTCTCATCTTCCTGCTGGCCTTCTGCAATGTCTGTGTCCTTGCTCCATATAGGTTCTTCACCAGGCCTGTGGAACTGCAAGACACCCAAAGGAATCTCCCCTGAAGTGAAGGAGTCACTCCCTGAATCTGCTGGCACTACAACGCAGTTGACTGGTCTGCTAATCCTGGGCTCCCCCAGACTCCGAAAGCCAAAACACTCGGCATCACAGGTTGTGGTTCTTCACCTCCCTCGAAGCCGGAGCTGTCCTCACCAAGTTTGAGGCCAGTATCCCTCGTCGAAACTGCTGGAACAGAAACCCTGTGCACTGCGTCTACTTGCCGTTGTCAAGACTTGTTGGCTCTCTCTGTAGGAGAGTAGGGTCTGCTATCCTATGGTGACCCCAAATTTTTGCTTTTGCTTCACTGGTTTTATGACTTAGTGTAGCTGTGGGCCTGCTAATCAGACCCACAGCCCTGCTGCTCTCTCCCTAAATTAATGCCAATGCACACTAACTGCATTACCAATTGGAACTGGTTCACCTTATTGGACCCTGTAACAGTGTACCCTAGGTACCCAGGGCATAGGTGTATCCAAGGCCTACCAGGGGCTACAGCATGTATTATGCCACCCCTGGCCTGGCCTCACTATTTGACACAACTGGCTGATCACTCAGCTGGGGTAAGTTGGTGTAATCACCTCTTACTTATATATAGTATATCTATATCTAGCCTATATGGACACATGGCAACCTATCAGCCACTCCTATGGCAGGCCTTAACAATCCTGGAGGCAGAGTGCTTGGTTTCATGTGACATGGTGCTCTGGCATGAGCTGAGCCTGTCTGCAGCTTTCGGAACAACGTCCTTTAGCTGTTTCATGATATTGCCATACCATATACTCTTAAGTGCATTATGTACCTCGCGGTCAAATGCTAACTTAGGTTTGGCTTTATCAAAACATGTCGAGTAAGGTGTCATACGATTTGGAATACTACCCCCTCGCCAGTTCTGGCGACGGGGGTAGCATACCACCCTTCTAGAGGGACACGACATGTACCTAACCTGAAACCTGGGTAAGGTTAGACAGAGCCTCAGCATCACAAAATGGATGCTGCCACCACAGACACAAGTCTGCCCTCCTGCTGCTGGGAGTCCTTCCAGCTTGGGAGGTGTGGACAAAGGGTTTCCTGTCAGGGGAGGTGCTTGCACCACCCCAGACAGGATTTTGTGTAGTGGGTTAGGGAGGGCTGAATAGATTGAGACATGCCTGGGGCACACAAGGTGTCCCTGTGCATATGCCAGTTCAAACCGGAGCTGGGGCTCTCCAGCCCCAGTCCTGGCGCGAAACTGGACAAAGGAAAGGGGGTGTAACCACCCCCCTTCCTGGTCCCACCCAGAGGAGGGATCTAGCAGGTAATCCGGCCCCTAGATTTGGAATAAGAGTAGGAGCTGTGTCCCAAGACTTCAGATCATCCTGAAACTCGACTTTAATAAGAAGAACTACTGGACTTCAACGTTCTGCTGCACAGAAGACTGAAGAGAATCTCCCTTGTGGCCAAGGAGTGACCACCCTGTGAATACAGGCACCATCCAGCAACTCAACGACTGCTTTGCCGCCGCCGCCTCCTGCCCGAGACCGAGCCCAGAGCCCGACAAGACCCAGACTCCCAGACATCTCTGAGCCAGATCCACAGTCCCTGCAAAGAAGAGACCCGTGGAGGCACCGAGAGACGTGGGACCGGCCATCTTGGAACGTCCACGACAAGCTGACTGCGCAGCACCCGAGGCATCCTCAACGCTGTGCTTTGGGCCCTGAGGAAGTTCCAACACCGAGCAGCATTTGCACCAAAGACCAGCCCTCCAGCATCCACGAGATCTGCGTGGGGCCCTTTTGCTTTTTGCCACTCGACGCGTCATCCCGGTTACTGGCCCGTTGGCTAGTGGCCATCTTGGTGACGAAATCTACGAACACCACCGCTGGTCTGGTTGCTCCAGACTGGCCCTTACTCCTGTGAAAAGGAGCAGCCCCTCTGACCTTGCTGGTTAGAGCACCAAGCCTTCATCGATTCCTGCGTGGCTTGCATTAGCCAAGGCCTGTTTGCTTCGATCAAGAAGCCGACACCGCCATCAGCTAGAGCCTTCGTGGGACAGCTCGTGAGTGACTCCTGGACATCGTCGATCCCTTCACTTCCACGTGGCTGCGGAGACAAGCTTCCTTTCTTCACCTGTTGGCACCCGACATCGCCTGGTTCCTTCCTGGTTCCACACCGGTCACTGCTTTGAACACTGTCCCCTCTGCTTACAGGTCGTCTACTCTGCAGATCCATCCTTGGATCCACCCGAACTCTTCCTGCCTGGCCGCCTGCAGCATCTTCATCCTCAGGGTCCATAGACCTGCACGACGAAACCCCACGCACTTTGACCCCTATGCACCCGCTTCCTGTGGGTGAGGTAACGCTGGCACTGCGGTGCTCCTGGGTAGAGAAACATCTCTAGTGTCTAGGTTTCAAGTTGTTAGGTTCTGGTCCATCCGGAAGACTCCTTTTCCTTTAACTTTGTGACTTTTACGCACCCATTGAAATCAATAGGTGCACGCGTGTAACTTTTCACACTGCACACGCATCCTGTGGGTCTCCTGGTCACTAACTACAGTTAGCTCCTTGTCGTCCCAGCGATTCCCAAGGCCCTAAGCCTTCCTTCCTTTCTATTCGTGGTTCTTATACCACTATTTTAGTATATGGTTTAGCTGGCCACCTGGCCCCTCCATAATTGTGCAACTTTTGTATATTTAAACACTGCCTTGTTTTAACGAATGTGCTTCTGTGCTCATAAAGAGTATAGGGGATGCTTTTAAGTAAATAAATACATATATATTTTGAATATATATCTGTGTGGTGTCCTTTCATTTGGTATTCAAGGAGGTTACATATGGTAAAACAGCTGGCTTCACATGCCCTCAAGAGTTTAGCCTGCAGACTGCACTGTCCACGCTACCACTAGGATAGCTGGTCTATCAAGGTTGACTTCAACCACCACCATAAGGGATGTTTGGCATGGTACAAGGTGATCACTAGACTAAGTGAGCAGCATATACCAGGCCAACTTCTCACACTCTCCTCCAGAGATCTTCGGGCTCAAAGAAGCTCCTACCTCAAGCATCCACTTCAGTCAAGAACCTCGCCTGCATCGCATCCTCTGCACCTTGGGCCTTCATCTTTTGGTGAGCTGCTCGAGGTCCTCTTGCAAATCCTGTGCCTTAAAGCCCGTGGGTTCTCTCGAGGGTCTTCTTCAGCACCAGCGGACTCCCCTACTTGCTTGAGGCCTGCTCCGACTCACCTGCACGTGGTGAGTCCCTTGGACTTTGCTGCACATCGTCACCTGGTCCACACAGCTGCAACTTACAGAGCACCATCAACATCTCCTGCACCTCCGACATCAGTGGGCATTCGTCCTCCGTGCCTCCAGGTCACTCCTGAGTGGCATAGACTCTGTCCCCACTGTTTGCAGGTACCTCTCAACTTGATTCCACCTTTGAGTTCCACCAGACTCCTTCGTCGTCTTCTCAGTGGCATCTTTCCTGAAGTCCTCCATTGTGTTCTACGGTGGTTTCCCACGTCACTTGACACCTATGCACCCGGCTTCCCTGGTGTAGGTATCCTGGTTCCTGGGGTATCCACAGGTGGGAAGTCTCTCCAACCTTCCATCTTCCACAGGGTGTGTTCGGGGTCCACTGGGAAGGGTCCTTTTCCTTTAAAACGGCAACCGTGACTTACCCATTTACTAACATTGAGCACTTGGTTGTGTTCCCACTCTGCACACGACCTCCGTGGGGTTCCTAGATACTCACATTGGGTGGTTCCTTGGGTCCCTGGCACTTTTACGTCATCTGGGTCCTTTCTTGACGAGTCGTGGTTCACATTCCACTATTTTAGCATATGGTTTGGCCTCCCCATGGAGACCACAGTGTATTTGTGCTACATACATGCTCTATTTCCTAAATATTGAGCGCATTGTGTTTGTATCTCCGGGTAGAAGATAAATTGTGTTTGTCTCTGTAATAAAATACCTATTTTTAGAACTACACTGTGTGATTCTTTTTCACGTAATCTATACCATAAGATTACAGACTAGTAAAACAAACTGCTTTACATTCCTTCTGGACTGAGCCTGAAGGCTGCTCTCCACAGCTTCCACTTGGAGAGCTTTCTAAGGTGGTCTAAGACTACTAAAATCACCATGAGGGTTGTCTGGATTAGTGCAGGGTGAACACCATATACCAAGCTAGCTTCTCACAGTAGCTTTATTCTGCACAGAAATAGGACTTGGCAAGTACAATGCATGAAGTTAAACTTTGTCAATTTATAGCGTACTTAGCAGGTTCATATAGGCTAGTCAAATATGACATCTGTTAAGGTCCTCATGTCAGGTTTCTTATAACTTGTCATAATGTCCATATGTATGTGGCGTTTCTATGTTGCAAACATAGCCGAAGGGAGTGCTATACAGGATCGAAGACAAGCATAAGGTCTACAAGTATCAGGGAGAAATAGATGGTTTGTGGACTGCTAATGTACTGGTCTTTACAAATTTGCATATTCATCTATTTCCTAAATTGGAGCAGTGTTTTGGTGATCCTGCTGGATATGGGGATGGTGTTCCAGATCCTGGGGGCACAGCTAGATAAGGCCTGCAGCCTTGTTTAAAGGTCTCGTCCACTGGACACCTCAAGTCGTCTGTTGGCAAAAAGACCTATTGTCAGTTTACAGTGGGCTTAGAGCCCACCCATTATTTTCCATTGGGTGGCTGTACCATCAGTCATTTCCTTGCTTTTTATTTGTTAGCTTGTGTAGGCATTCCTTCCTCTTCTAGTTTGCGTCCCTCCCCTGGAGCAAGGGCTACTTGTTTCTGTTGGGTTAACTAGATCCAACTTTGTAAATAAATCAAAATTTAAAAATCTTGTCATTTCGTAAGGTGCGTGCATACGCGGGGCATGTGCCCACAAAAATGGGACGGCAGATACATCACAGTGCTTTGTTTTCTATAGCCACGATACATTGTATTGGGGATAGTGCACAGCATGACTAAAACCACTGGCAAAGCCAACAGGTCCCAAATATGCAGAGGTTCTCATCGTCTTGGCTTTGTAAGTGATGCAGCTAGGAGGAGTCAGTAGAGTTCTAACAGGATGGAGGTGATGTGGTTAGATTTCTTCAGGCCCAGGATGAGAGGTGTTGCGGTGTGGAGGCTGCCCTTAGGGTTGGGAGAAGGCAGAGTTTGTGAAGCCACAGAGCAGGGCATTGCCAACATTAAAATGTGAAAGTACGAGGGTTTGAGCCTCAGTTCTTAAATAGCTTTCTGGGAGAAATGGTTTCACTTTTTTCAGTAGCGAGAGGTGATAGCAGACTGGCTTTCTTTTCTTTGCAATGTTTTTTTAGGAAGAGGTTGGTGTTCTGGGTGAATCCAAGTAACGTAGCATTCAGTGAAAGTTGTGATTTGAATCTATCTAGGTCATCAGGGAGCCAGGTTTGGATTGCTTGTTGTTCTTCATAAATAACAGGAAATGTGTCTTAGTGGGGTTGAGCTAAAGGTAGGTGCTAGACACCGAGGTCTAGATGAGGTGCAAGCATTTTTTTGCATGGTAGAATGTCTGCAGCAGAGAAGATTTTCAAATAGAGTTGTATATAGTCAGCAAATGGGTGAATTTTGATGCAGTTATCAGTGGCTAACAGCCCTAAGAGGTTCCATGTAAAGGTAGAAAATGACAAGCGACAAGAAGGAACCTTGAGGGACTCTGCAGGTGATCGGACTCTTCTGGGTTCTGAAGATACCCATGAGAACAAACTGGTGTTGGCTGTTTAGGCAGGAGGAACAGCAAAGAACATTTCTAGTTAATCTTATTCAACACTTCAGGGTGTAGATGGGGTGATGTGGTTTACAGAGCTGAAGTCAGCTAAAAGGCTAAGCAGTATCAGTAGTCATCTTGATCTGTAGTCAGGATGATGTAGTCTACGATTTGGATGGTAGCTATCTCAGTGCAGCGTGATCTGAAGCCAGGCTGGGAGGCATGCAGGAGATTGTTGGCCCTGATGCGATCTTGTAGTTGTGCATAAACTGCTTTCTTGTTGATGAAAGATAAGTAAAAATGGGCCATTTATTGGAAAGGTAATTAGGATCAAGTGTGGGTTTCGTCAGGAGTTGGAGGGCCAGACCCATCTTGAAAGGTTCTGGGAAGTTTCCTTGATTGGGAAAGACATACGTTGAATAGAGGTGAGAGAGGTTCTCCAAAGAGATCTGATGAAAGGCATAAGTGATAGAGATCAGGGTGTGTATAATATTCTCACTACCACAGATAGAGTAATCTCACAGTTACACGCACATACATTCATCATACGCTAGGGCCCATTTCACTAACATACGCTCAAATACTCTACCAGCAATAAACCTGTGGAAAGAAAACTCCTAGTCACCCTGCATCTATATCGAGGTCGATAAGACCTGGTTATTATGACTGTCCATAAACATAATCTATACAACCTATACGGCAATAATCAAAATATAATACACAATAATTGACAAGAAATAATATCCAACACCATGTTCAAATTATATTGCTTTATCTAAAATTAGTCAAAATGGAAATCAATCAGAATAAATCATTTTTCTCATAGTTACCTATTCTAGCTAAATGTCAGAACGGGTCAGGACAAGTCGCTCGGTAAAGTCTCTCAAGACGAAGTCCCTTCAGCATCAATCCTCAGCAACGCAGATTCGGTACGCGGCAAAGGCAAATGGCTAGTGGCAAGTGGCCTCTCTAGGCTAACAATTCTTATAATGAATCGAACAAAGGAAAGATACATAAAAAAGTTGTAATGTCCGCTGGACCGCTGAGCAGAGCGAGAAGGAAAGGATGTAACATTGCTACATTCGAAAATCTCCGCTCAGGAAAAATCACAAAATAAAGACTACGGAACAGGAACCAAGAAACATAAATGTATCTTGTTAGTTCTACTTCTCCTCGGCAATGATACCATAGTTCAGTGTCTTTCTCTAAGGCTCCTTTGTTTCCCAAGGCTGCCAAGGACGTTCCATTTCACTTGAAGATTACCCAGGCTGCTGCTGTCCTCACGGAAATTTTAGCAAGGCAAGCAAGGACTGTGGTCAGCTGACTTCAGGACCATATTCAGCAGGGCTCTCTCCCATCACGGTTTTCTACTTTCAAATCGAGGCCAGGCTTACAAAATCGGCCATCTTTGACTAGGCCACCATAGGCCACAATAGACCATCTTAATTAAAAGAAACAAAAACAACGTTACCACAGCATAGTGATTAAACAGTGTTAACCCCACTAATACCCTTATGTGTATGCATCTATCTAGCACTTGCAACATAGAAAAGCATTAATTCGGAAAGCGTTTTGTGCTCAAAAATAAACAGCACATAGCAACGTTTAAACATGAAAACACGCACGTTATTATATTAAACAGCACATTTATGCGTACCCACGTGTAACTCTCTCTTATTAGGACAAACAGATTGATTAATATAAACACACTTGCACAAGACAAATAATTAATTATTAGTAATTAATAAATTAATATGACAAATAAACATACCAGAGCTTCAAAAACCAACGAATTTTCAAACAGAAAACTCTGCTCCAGCATAAGCAGTGTCTTCATATAAGGTAACTTTGAGGGAGTGGAGTACGTCTGCAAGAAATGGGGCTTTAAAAGAACACTGTTCTGGGATGCTACAAGGAGTGGGTATAAAAAGAGTAGAACACATGGGCCTAGATGTACAAACAATTTCCATTACAGCGCAAAATGATTTTCTTTTTTGAAATTAAGTTTACTTTTCAGCACTAAACTTGTTTTGCGCTGGAAAGTTGCCAAAAAGTAACGCAAAGCATCACAAAATGCTACTTTGTGTTACTCTATATCAAGGGGGTCCCCACATTTTAATGCAAAACCCCATCTACTAACAATAGTTGACAAGATTTTGTGCCAAATTTTAACACCTCTTTGAAGCAGGCATTATTGAGAAATGCTTTTATTTCTCCTAACCCTTACCACTTTGCATCTCTGCTGCAATTCAATTCAACATGGGAAAATATTTAAAATTAGTCTAAGCATAGTATTTTGTACAGGAAAGATAACCTTCCAGTACAAACACTATGCTAGACTCTCACACACACACCCTTGCACCATGGTTCCAAGGTGTGCGTTTGGCGCTCAGCAACCTGATTCTGCTCCAGGGAGAGGGGAAGGAGAGTACCATAGTTCTGTAGATAGTGCACTGTCCATCTCTCTCCCCCTCTGACGCAATGCAGCGCAGCAATTTTGGGTGCTGCACTGCATTGTGTTTTGTTAATCTGGGCCTTGATGCTCTCAATGTGCTGTTGGAATGCCTGTTTGTTCTCTCTCTCCAGGAATTGGTGATGGCCCTGCACTTGTCTGTGGAGTGAAGTATAGGAGGATCATGGAGGTGGGGTGTCAATGCAGTGCTGGATTGTCTTGAAGAGCTTTCTAGTTTTGCTGGCAGCTTCCCTGATAGTGCTGGTCTTGTACTTGGTTTTGACTGATGTGATGATTTGTCTGGTGTTGCATCAGTCTATGGTCAAATGGGTGTTTTATCTTCCAGCTTTTTTGCTGTCAGTAGATGGGGTGTTGTCAGCGATGTCTTTGGAGTACTGGGGTGCTGAAAGTTTTGGCTTGTACTTGTGCATTTTAGCTGGAGAGGGGTGTTATCATGGTTTCCCAGAAATAAGAGCTTTAGGCTGTCAAACAAGAAAGTTTAATGATATGCAAGTGTGTTCTCTTTTGGCTTGACCTCTGTGTGTTGCCTGAACGGCAAGGTGGTCAGCCAAATCTATGGTATGGGTTTATTTTATTTTTTAAACGGGATGGCTGCTGATGTTAAGAGGTTGAGGATGCGACTTATGGAGTATATTGGTTGGGTGAAATGCTTTGCCATGCTTAGTGTGTATAAGCAGTTGAGTCTCGTCTTTTTCATGGTTTCTTTTTGAGGGAGGTAAAAATTACCCAAATGGGAGGTGTGAACTTGTTGTGGAGTTCTGAGAATTAATTAATGAAGTCCTTGTTCTGTCTGGGAGGTCTGTAGATGAGGTGGTGAACGAATTGGCAGTAGTATTAGAGCATCTCTAATGGAATACAGGGTGATTAAAATAAAATAAAAAAAAGAGAATATTAGTGTATTACAAAAGTCTGGTTGAAAGATATCAAGGCTCAGAGAGAATCGATTGTCTGAAATTGAAGGGACTAAACTAGAGAAATTATCCCGTAAATCAGAAAAAGACAACAAGATATTTTCTATCCCGAGTGATGAAGATGCACAGAACTCAGAAAAACAATTTAATCAGTCATAAATTTGTAGGTAGATTCGTAATTGTACCGTAAAATGCTTTATTTCTGAGGTAGACTACAAAATGTGTTTTTCTATAACATTTTCATGTCAGAGCGATTTTTTTTCAGATTTAGATATATACGATTTTGTTAGAATATAACAGTATGTTTGCAACTGATACAAGTATATAATTAGGTTCTAGTTTAATTATTTTTAAATTTTGGAAAATTATTACATTTCTTCTCTGTGGCATGAGATAGACGAAAGATTCAAATAAACAGTCTTGTAGATAAAAATATATGAGCATCTGACAGTTAAACTTAGGTTTCTGGAAGCAAGTGGTGTTAACTGGGCTCTGGACAGGATGCACTGTGAGGATGCACAGTCTCCACGCTCTGGCTGGTCTCCATACTGGGTGCTGTGCGGCTGCTCTTAGGTCAGAGTGAATGTCAAGAGGTAAAAACTTTGGGGCACATTTAGTGAAGTGGCGGAGCACAGCGTTAGCCTCCTTGGCTGAACGCCGCGCTCTGCCACTTCAGAAACGTAGGGATGCACCATAATTTCAACAATATAGTGCAGCCCTGCGTTTCCCCCTGCACTGGCGCTAAATTTAGCAGCCTGGAGCCAACATAGGTACCCTTGCACAGTACCTGCATTGTGGAGAATGATTGTTTATCTGCAGGAAGTGACAATCTATCTTAAATGGCGATTTGTAACTTTAATTTGTGCTGCTTTGAGCAGCACACATAGAAGTTGCAACGCATAATTTTTAAAATGATTGTTTATGTGCAGGAAGGGGTCCCTTTCTGAACAAACAATCATGCATGGAGTTCTGCTGTTTTTGTGAGTTCTGCACAATGCAGCACACATAAAAACAGCAAAAAACGAGGACAAATAAAGCGTTGCTCCCTGTTAAGACCAGGTTTTTCCTGGTCTTAATTTTGGCACTGGCCCATATTTATACCACTCTTGCAAATATGGGACAGCATCAAAATCAATGGTGTTGCTGCAGTACGCCCACCACAACACCCATTACCCACCCATTTCACGCTAAGTATAGAGTGAAAAGGTGCCTTATTTACTAGCCAGTGTTAAGCCACATTATGTGGCTTAACACTGTCTTGTAAATAAGGCAAAGCCCGTATCACCACTACAGTGTCAAGAAAAGTGACGTTCTGGTGGCGATAGTGGCTTTCAAATATGGCCCACAGTTTGCTGTGAGCCACACGACCACTTCTACACCCAACCAGAGACAGTGGAGTCTTATCTTTAAAAAGAAATTAAAGGAAAGACGCATTTATGAATTCAGACTATAGGTTTGTTGGCAGAATGGAACACTGGGCTTGCACGATACAGCACTACTTCCATGTCAAACAATTCACACAAAAACTCAATCACTACACTTGCAGTGATTTTCTTTGTAAACCTCACCTCAGTCCAAACAAGAAAAATAATCCACTACCACAACAGCATCTTAAGACTCTTACCCAAGGGCAGCCAATGTGCCTGTGATATCAATGGCAACCATCTTCCATGGCCAGTCAGAATTGTCTAGGTCACCTACGTTCGGGCTATATTCTGGTGTTCGGGGAAGATGTTAAGGAGCATGAAGTGCTTTGAAGAGTGTGTTGGATATTTTGCAAAGCTGACGAAGAAAAAATTTAAGATGAGACTGAAGGGAGTGGAGTACCCGGGGCACTGGATCCATGAGAGGGGAATTTCTCCCAAGTTGAAATTGGTGTCGGACATTGGAGAAGCTTCCTCTCCAGCCAAGGATCGATTAAGATCATTCCTGGGTTAAGCAGAGTACTATATTACAGGTTTGGACCCATGTCTGCTGAAAAAACTAAGTGCCTGAGGAAACTCATGATTAAGAAAGGTTTTTGTGGGTTAATGGATGTGAAAAATATTCTGCAAATTGAAAAAGTGCATTGTGTCTGCCCCTGCACTTAAGACTTTTGATAGTACACTTCCATCATAAACACCAATGCCAGTTGTGTGCGGCTGGCGCCAGGCGCGCAACTCCCATTGGACTCAAAGGGCTTCAGCCCCCCCCCCCCCCCGTCGTGTGTGGCAGCCCGGGATGAGACAGCTTCCCGGGCACACACACAGCCGCACCAGAGCACTTCACAGACCATTTGCTTGTTAATGAGGCCTTGCTGTTGTTTCACCCCTTCTAAGAGCCCCTGCAGCTCCACTCTGCCTATTGTTCAAAGATTCAGCCCCCCCCCCAAATCTGCTCCACTCTGCCTATTGCTAAAAGATTCAGCCCCCCCCCTGAAATTTTCTCTTAGGTTCCCCCCCCGCCCCCCCGACATTTGGCTCTAGTTGCGCCTCTGGCTGGCACTGTATTGTTACAGAGAAGGAATGGTGGTGAGGTCACTATTGCATACGCATCCAAGCCCCTCAGGGACGCAGAGAAAAAATTACTCCACGATTGAGAGGAGCGTCGGCTTGCTGGGGGTGGTCAATCATTTCCGGAAATGTGTGTGGGAATTTGTGATCTGTACTGATACAGGGGCTGTGAGGAGATTGATGGGCTGCTATGAATAGTGTGCTAGTTTCAGTGTTGCTACATACAGTTGGAAGTAACTCTTCCACAACCAAGTTGATGACATGGGTAAAGGGTGCTATTCAACTTGTTTCATGTTTGCTGTGAGCCCATGGCAGTCAACGGTCTATCCCAATAATTACTTAAGCCTGAAAATATTGAGGGGCTTATTTACAAGCCCATTGCGCAGCCGGTGCATCACTGATTGATGCACCGCGGCGCAACGGGCTTCCCCATATTTATAAGGCCATGTAGAGTCACCCTGCATGACTTTTCCCTGGGCTTGTAATTATGCTTCCCTTTCACGCATAACTCTGCATGAAAGGGGCGTTCAATGAGTGTTCCCATGCAACAGATATGGAACTTGAAGCATTCCCAGAATTACAACATTTTGTAAAGCTGGGAATACGTCATTCGCCAGTGGAGGCATAGGAGTGGCGTAACAAGGAGAAATACTTTTGTTTTCTCCTCGTTTTTAGGTCGCGCATGCACTGCTCTAGGAGTTGATCTTTTGGAATCGGTCTGCACTTTTGTAACACTCGTGCGTGTGGTGGCATCCACGTTGCGGGAGAGAGCATCAGCGTGCAGGTGCCATCTGTTTCTAATTAGTGCGGCCACACGCACTTGTTTAAATTTTCCTGTCTAGCGGTCGCTTTCACTTTCTTGCCGGCTCAACATCCTGTGATCCTGCGCAAAATCACTTAATCTCCCCGTGCCTACCCTGGTTTTATTTGTTTACATTTATTTTTATAATGTGCGCGTATGTGCGCTTCTGGGAGGGGTCAGGGTGCGTGGGTTGTGGCTTTGAAGGTGTCCTTTATTTCCGTTTATCGCTCTTTAACATAGCGCCAACTCGCACTCCACATGCTATGACATTGCGTGAAGGAGGAGTGGTGTAGTCTGTGCGCGATGACGTCATCAAGCCACTTATGTAGCATTGCTAACATCTGCAGACATACAGGCATCAACAAAGTATTGATCTGGCGGCAGTGATCAAAACAGGATGGTTTTAACCAACATCTGAAAGGCAGACCAGTGTCCAAGTTATGAGATTGGTTACAGGAAGCGAGTTGCGTGAAATGTGGAATATCTGCCACAAGCCTTTACTCTGCTGTGCTGAGGAACCACTACAGAAGGCAAGTTCAACATAGGTCTAGGAAGTCCGATTCAGGGCAAAGTTTTAGAATAGCCACTCATTATGTACATACGCACCATTCAAATTCACTGTATATTACGTTCCATTCAAATTAAGTATGCGTAAATCTATATCCTTAAAGTCAGTCAGTCAATAGGCTTTATTTCGATAAAATCTTATCTTAACAAGCATTTACAATGCAATGGTCTCGGCAATATTATAGGCAGAGCTATTGGTATTGCTCATTATACACTCTTACCTCTCAATCCTTTCACTTTCACCCATCCGTTTGCCCTTCCACCGATCTTTTGTTTCACCTTTTCACTCCATCCTTTCACTCCTTTCTTCTCATTCTTCCATCCTAATTTTCGCCCTTCCTTTATTTCCTTTCACTGTCATTTTTCATCTTTTCCCTTGTTCTTAACTTTCTGCCTATATTTCGCCCCATTCTTTTATATTTCTTATCTGTCTCGATTATGCAAATTTTTCCTGTTTATTCTCTCTCTGTTCTCCCCGCTGTTCATCTTTCCATGATTTTACTTTCTCGCTTTCCTTGGCCTATGCCCACACCCCTCTAGCATGATTTCTCTCTCCATTACTTATTAGCACATTGTCTGGAGACGGAAGTAGCCACAAATGACGAATTCACGTTTTATTGGGGATAAGTTCACCAGCCCACCTCCCCTTGTGCCAGCCTTCGCTTAAGCAGATTAAGTGGGAGGTCGGCTCACTACTCACCAGCCACTGTGCTAAACACAGAATTGTTAATAACTATGACAGAAATATGTTAGTCGTCAATTAAACGGGTTCAATTTTATAAACCACGGAAGCAGACTATGCATTTGCTATTAATGCCCCTTCTTTTTGGAGGCCACTGGGCTGACCTCCAGTGAACACAGACACGCCCCCGATACGATTGGCTGAAACAACCATGTCATGCTGTGAAACGAATAATAACTATGATAAATCGTCGTGGAAATGCGCTGTTCGTGTTAAATGATGTTTTATAGAGTTAGAAGCCAGCTGGTCTGTAGACAAGAGAAAAGCTGTTAAGATGGTTCAGAAAGTCGCGAGCAAAGAGTGGGCAAAGACCATAGAGTCCGCGGCGTTACTGGTCACAGTCCGTCTTCCATGTCACGGCTGCATGCTAGAGGTGTCCAGTGTACAGATCACCAGACGAGTTACTGACCTTGACAGAAAGAGCAGGGGGCAGTAATGCTTAACAAGGGCACGGGTGTAATTCCTGGCACGGCTTGGTATGTCACAGAGCCAAGGCTGCACTGACCGAGCTCCAATGTACAGCACTGGCGTTCGAGGCGGATGGAAGCTTCGAAACTTTTTCGGATTCGGGGGCGTGTTCCTGCTGTTTTAAAAGGGCGTAGCTAAAAAGTGGAAATAACAGCAAGGAACACGCCCCCGAATCTGAAAAAGACGGAGCCTATTTGGAGGGACGGCTCTCTCCTCCAATGGCTGGCCTCCGTTTAGGAAGCCAGCCAATGGAGGAGAGGCAAAAAGAGAGGCAGGCTAAGGAGCCACTCTCAGAAACATTAAATCTCCGACTTCCGGTTCTGCCTTCGGCAGATCGGACAGTCCTCGACCTAAAAAGCAGTACATACAATATGGTGAAAAAACAAAAAAAACAAAGCCATAACAATACAGTACAGTCGATAAAATATACCATAAACAAATGACATTAATAAGTTACCTTGAACACACAGATTTAAAATCCTCCAATTAAACAATTAATTTAAGCCTTCTTGATATGATCACCCACGCCCAACTTAAAAACGTTGCCATGGCACACACAATTAGGGGCCGTGAATCTGACTTCAATATTCTCAAGGCTACCATATAGTGCCTAGTACCCAACTCCTTACATAATGGTTTTAACCACCTAGATCTAGGCGCTTTGTAGGCAGGGCACTCAAACAATAGATGGGCAACCGACTCAGTCCTCTGCGAACAAAAAACACACAAGGGACTAGTTTGAGGCGGGATTTTCCAGCGGGCAGTCAATTCTCCCACAGGTAGAACCCCAATTCTAAATTTGATATACAAGGCCCTGTCTCTGGATTTTGAAATTATGTCGAGATAGGGTTCCCGAGACAACACATCCTTAACCAAGAAGAATTCACTGGAAGATCTACATAAATTTGGGTTAGAATTGTTCCGACCCACTACCCAATTCCAAAAAAACTTCTTCAAGGCGGATTTGGGAGGGGCAGACCTGGAATACCATGACTCCCAGAGACCCAATTCCCCCAGCAAAAATGTAACATCCCTTAACTACCCAATTTTTGACCAGCCAGGCAGCGATAAAATCTCCCTCAGCCCATCTGCATAACTCACTAATTCAGGGACTCTCCATAGGCGAGCCCAGAGGAGCAAGGGGCGAAGCCTGGCCTGATCACTAATAGAGCGGCAGCCCATATCCATAAATAGAGGTAAGGACGGGGTACTATATGGGAGGGACAACAAATATTTCAGAAATTTACTCTCTGAACATGCTAGCAGGTCAGTGTTCTGCAAACCCCATAGCTCAGCACCATACAGGGCCGCACTAACCCCTCTGGCTGTGTAGATGTCCAACACAGGAGCGATGGGTTTTGAGGTGGATAATCGTTGTTCTTTAAGAGCCCCTATCACCCTTTTATGACTCAGCAACATCTTCTGGAGATGGGAAGTCCACCGCATAGTATCAGTGAGACGGATACCAAGGTAATCAAACTCCTTGACCCTTTCCAAAGGCACCCCATTTAAAATTGGAAAATTTCCAAGTTTCTTCGGGGGATTAAGGATCAGATATTTAGTTTTATCTGTATTAATTTGAAGACCCCTTTTCTCACAAAAAGTTTGGAAACTGTCAAGGAGGCTTTGTAAGCCCATCGGGGATTTGGAGATGAGCAGGGTGTCATCGGCGAATAGTAAGGTGGGTATACTCCTGCCCGCCAGGGATGGTGAATCGGTAGGATTTTCCAAAAGATGCTCCACCACACCGTTCACATACAAAGTGAACAGAGTGGGAGCAAGCACACACCCCTGGCGGACACCCCTATTCACCGGTATTCTAGCGGTCTTCTCCCCCCTGCTTGCCCCACCTCACCTGTGCAAAATTTCCTGTGTGGAGCTTCATTACCAAGGATAATAAATATGCGGGCATTCCCATTTCCGACAGAACCTTCCACAAACAGCCCCGAGGGGCAAGGTCAAATGCGGAACGTAAATCAATAAAGGCAAGATACAAACTGCCTTTACCCAGGACAACCACTTTCCAATACAAGGGCATCAATCTAAATGTCTGCTCAATAGTCCCGGTGCCTGATCTAAACCCAGCCTGTAGGTCTGAGAGAATTTTCATGTCATCCACCCACTGAAGCACTCTCCCAGAACCACCTTCCCCGCCACTTTCTGGGAAGAGTCAATTAGGCTTATGGGCCGGTAATTAGCTGGGTCGTCCCGGCCCCCCTGCTTGAAGATCGGAACGACCTCAGCACCCATCCAAGAATCAGGAAGTGCTGCACCACAATACGAAGCATTTAATAGTGAAGAGATAAGTAACCCCCATTCCGTTAAGTTAAGACGGAACAGATCCCCCGGTATCCCATCTGGGCCTGAAGCTTTGTTGGGGGCAAGAGAGTTAATAAACTTCTCCACCTCCTTAGGCGTAAAAGAAACATCTTCGCTTGAACCAGGAGGGCTCAGAGAAGGTAAGAATCATCCCACTGGTATCGTCCTGGGAGGGAGAATAAAGTTTGGAGAAATGATTAAACCACATCTCCTTAAAATGGACTTGAATCCAGCCCTTCTGTACCTATGTTGGACACATTGCATCCGAATTGTTTTGCCCTTAAAACCATGTTTATGGATTTATAAAGCACATGGCTGCCCGCGGGCTTCCCAGTGCTAGAAGGGTATGACAGCGGTGGTCTTGTTCAGTTCGCCAGATAGGGTTTCTAGGGAAAGAGCAATGTTTTAAGTTTCTTCCTGAAGGCTAGTTCGTCAGCTAATGTGCGTGTCTCTCTGGGCAGCGAGTTACAGATCCTGGGGACCAGATGAAAAAAAAGATCTTCCTCCCCATCTTGCCCTTTTTATTCTACCTTGGCGCATTAGAAGATCTTTTGAGGATCTTACGTTTCTGCTTGGGATGCAATGGTCAACCAATTTTCTTAGTAAAGCAGGTCCTCTGTTGTTCAAAGCTCTGTGGGCAATGCAGAGTGCCTTAAAGGTGATCCTTGCCTGAACTGGGAGCCAATGCAAAGTTTTTAGAGCGGCTTTGGCTGACTGCTCTCTCGAAATCTGAAGCAAGATCCGTGCAGCAGCATTATGAACCACCTGCAGTCGATGGATGACATTTTGGTGCGCCAAGGTATAAGGAATTCCTGTAATCCAGTTGTGACATAATCAAAGCTTGGACCACCGTTCTGCGGGATTGTACAGGTAGGATGGGTAAAAAATTGCGGAGCATATGTAGTAATCCAAAGCATTTACCTGAGAGTTTCTTTGCTTGGGTCTCCATGCTTAGATTATCATCTACACAGACTCCCAGATTTTTAGGTCTCGCTAGAGCCAGCGCATGCGCTGCTCTGCGAGACATTTAGTAGGGGCTTCAAAAAGTGCTACCACAAGCTGCTTTGGCTGGCCTAGCGCTTGTGTTCACGTGCATGCGCGCAACCGCCAGCTTTCAGCGCCCGATCAGGCGCCATCTGTCTTTCCTTTCACTGGATTGCTTTCACGCTCCTCCGCTGCTCCCCTCCCCCGCCGCGCTGCTTTCACTTTCGCACGCAGCCAATGCTTGTTTTATAGTTACAAATGCACTTGTATACGTAGATTTACAGTGCAAACCTTACTGGGCCGCAACCGTTGAGCACAATTAACATTTTTGCACATTTAGATATAGATTACCAGGCTAGTATTAGGCTATTCTAATATGGGTTTCCGGTTAAAGAAGGAAGTAGACCCCTCTAGCTTCTTGCCGAATAGAATGTTTACACTCCAGCACTGAAAAACACATTTCCAGTCCTGTGTACTCGAGGGAGAGCCTGGTTGGTAAGTGCTTGGTACACTGGATAATATTCTGTGCACATACCTTCATATGATTTGTCCATTTCTAAAGCGCACGAATGCCCGGAGGTGTCTTGGCGCTATGAATTGTCCAGTTTCCGGTGCAGGTCTGGAGTTAGTGTAGTTTATGCGATGAAAAGCCAAGTCTTGATTTTCTTTCTAAATATCTCCAGAGTTGGGCTGTTTTTTACATCAAGTGGTAGTAAGTTCCATGTCCGTGCTGCGTGAACGAGGAAACTTCTTCCTCCCCAGTTTGATCGTTTAAACTTGGGTATCGCTATCAGTTTTTTTGACCAGATCTGAGAAGCCTTGAAGGTTCGTAATGTTTCAGGTGTGTTTTCAGGAAGTGAGGGCCTTTGCCCTGCAGTGCCTTGTAGGTTAAGCACAGTGATTTGAACTTGACTCTTTTGGCCACAGGTAGCCAATGGAGTGTCTCTAGTTTATGACTAATAGGCTGAAACTTTGGAATTTCCAGTATCAGTCGTGCCGCTGCATTCTGGAGTCGCTGCATTTTTTCCATGATTTTTACTCTGGCTCCCGCATATAATGCGTTACCGTAGTCCAATCGAGACAGTGCAAGGGCTGTCACTACCGTTCTGTGTGTGTCTTGAGGCAGATATGGGAGTATTTTTCTTATCATTTTTAATATCAGCCAGAAAGACGAGGCTAGTTTGTTTACTTGGGCTTCGTATGTTAATTTGGTGTCTATCATGAATCCCAAGTTTTTGGCCTTCTATGAGGGTTCTGGTCTTGTTCCCAGTTCAGGAGACCACCACTCTGGGGACCAGATATCAGCATTACCTCCCAGAATATCAATGTCACTAGATATGTATGGCCACAGAGTTCAGCCGCCATTTTTAAGAAGACCCTGTTACTATCGCGCTTAAGGCCGTTTCATATGCATTACGAACTCAAATTATTCTCAAAGTGCACAATTGTGCTCATTTTCTCAGTCGTGAAAGTGCAACATGCGGAGTTGCCCCTGACACTTGTAGCTCCATTTTCCACGAAAGGCTTTAAGGAGCTTAGCTGCTACTTGACATAAGCGACTCATAAATGTGATATTGATTTGCACTCTCTCGGAGGGTCAAATCATTATTACTACACCCAGTAAGAACTGTGGGGATTGTTTAAATAAAAGAGTTTTTAAAAACTCTCTGAATCTTAGAAGATTGGGTTCGGCACGAACCTCTAGAGGTAAATTGTTCCAGGCAACCTGCAATTAGCACAAATATCTCCACAATGTGTGCTTTAACCCACTGAGCTTTCTTACTGGCATTGGATCCAGTCACTCGCAGGGTCACACACGCCCTATTTTGAGAAAGTGCATAAAAACTGCTGTGATATTTTCCTGCGACTGAAACCTGAGGGCCAAACTCGAGCTCACAGCCATGCATCCTCCATGTGCAGGAAATGCATATATCAACTGAGCTATTGTACTGTGATGAGAACGCGTGGCCTGCTGGGTAATCTATCTCGATAGAAGGTGCATTCATTTGCTACGCTGTCTAACTGGAGTAAGAACATGTGGTCCGCATTGTTGTACTCAAAGCTCTACAGGTGTGGCTTTAACACATGACCTATTTTATTGGGATTAGAACCTGTGACCTACAGGTTACACACAGATCTCTACAACAGGTGCGTTAACCCGCCGACCTCTCTAACCGGCTGAGCTGTTTGCACCGAGGCTACACCTGCTCAAATGACAAGAGAGAAGGGAAGCGCCTTGACCAATTTTTTAAATAATCCTGGAATTCTAGATACTTTTTAAACAAAGAGGCTATTGTGCTGCATAACTAAATACTTATAAGGTTCCAAAAGCGAGACCTATTGGCTATGCCAATGCTTGTTAATGGCTGTCTTGGGGATTGGTGGTTCACCCAACTGGATTGGCCAGCTGGTAATGTTCCTGGGTACTGTCTGGTTTCCCAGGAACATAAGCTCCGTTTTATCCCCATTCAATTTCAGTGAGCATTTTCACATCCAATCAGCTATTTTGGACATGCAGGGGCCTAGGTTCTTTTTATGCTTTTTATATGACCCAAAGACCCAGAATGTGCAACAAGGGGCAGTCTCCCACTACAAAATTACTAAACAAGCATTGGCATAGCCAATAGGTCTTGCTTTTGGGACCTTATAAGTATTTAGTTATACAGCACAATATCCTTGGCGCAACAACATCAACTGATGCATGGCTAAACACTTATAAGGTCCCAAAGGCGAGACCTATTGGCTATGCCAATGCTGGTTTCCTCTTTCTATGTATGCTGCATTCTGCATCACGCATAGAAAGGGAAAATTAACATCAATGATTGTTTTTGTGCAGGAAGGAGTCCATTCCTGCAGAAAGACAATCACCACCTTAGCGTAAGCACCCGTGCAAAATGACGCAGGGGTGTCTGCGCTGGCGGGCGGCTGTCTGTGTGCTGGCGCAGGGGAGAAGGACAGGAATGCATGGTTTCTTGTAGGTAAGGTGCATTCTTGCCTTTTTACTTTGATGCACGGCAGCGCAGCAGGAAGGCTTGCTGCGCTGCGCTGCCCTGCATCAAAATATTGTAAATGAGGAATGTGTGTTCATGTTACATTATCTAAAAACAAAAATAAAAGAAATGTAAGCAAGAAATTAATGGGTGCTGTAAGGGGGGGCGGAGGCCCTCAAAGGTTTGGGAGTCCTATGAACATACAAGTCATTCACTGTGGCCGATTCACAGAGTAGGTAACTTCCAGAATAGTAAACCGTTTACTGCTGGTCACTGAAAAGAGCCTGTGCTAAAAGCAGATTGAACAGGAAGTATGTTTTTGAACACGTCTTGCTAAAATAAAAATACAAATTTAAAAAGTGACATGAGTAGCGCCTTCTGGTTCCTCTTTCAGTTGCGGCCACAAAGCGACAGCAAAAATACACTTCTCTGCATACTCCTCTCACAGATTAATGCAAATTTGAAAAATCACCTGGCTTCTCCACTACAGAGTGATCCAATCTTCAACCTGCAGCTCTTGCCTAGAAGGCGAATACCTTACTGGGATCCCTGGCAAACGAATCACACTACACCAGGTAGCACACGCTAACTGTGTGCTTCACTGGGAAATTCTGAAAGCAGCAAATAGTTCACCAATCCTTTTCCTGCTTATAAATATATTGTTTTTTAAAACACACTCAAACACCTTCAAACTGAAGTGGGTGCACAGCTGCAGACTTTGCCCTTTTCTGAAAAACACTAAAAATACTCCCGTTCCGGAGTCCTTTTTGACAAATTAAGCCTAAAACAAATCATAGTGCTTAATGAAGTATGCATCCTGAAGCCTAAACATACCATTGTAAATCAAACGATTAAAAGTTTAAAGGACACATTTACTTCCTCAAATTTAAAGGTCATCAAATTGTCTAAATAAATGAAGGGGTAGCCTATTTGTTACCTGCTTCCAATAAAATTAGTAAACAAAGAACAGTATTTATTGTTTTCCCTGGTACTGCCTGGGAACGCACTGCAGGACCTGGCCTATGAGCTACAATAACAGAAATGGGAGTTTTACTTATCCGGTCAATCTTAACACCATGTCAACTGCTGGAGAAGTGGAGAAGTGTGGCTCAATGATTAGAGCGGCAGACCCTTGCAGAGGTCTAGCCCGGGACCAGGGTTCAATTTCCCGCCTCTGCGGGTCTTGGGCTAAAAAAAAAAAAAATTCCACGGACCTGATAATTCTCGCCTCGGTGCCATTCCAATCACGGAGTCCCACTCTGCAACTCTGGGCAATAGCTTGCTTAATCTCCACAACGGCCCCCACAACGCTAAGGATGCCTGGCCTCCACCTTGGGGGTGTCCAGGAGTGGACGCCTCACAGGGAAAGCCAGGATGGGTTCCACAGCGGTATTTGTACAAGCGCCTTCAGACCCTTGCGGGTGAGTAGTGCGCTATACAAGTATCAAATTACATTACATTTAACTGCTAAACTGGGGATATGGAAGAACAAGAATGATAACATTTAAGAGAATACAATCCCTCTGGTTAAAGTTAAAGTGTTGCTCCACTCTCAAACTAACCAACAGTGAAAAAACTTGGCAGTTTTAGTAGGCAGCAACTCTGTCAGATTCCACATTTACTAAGAGTGATTTTTACTGGCCAATGAACTTATACATTAATGCACTTCAAAGCTCGAAGTTTATAGCCCAGTTTATATTCTTATCAACACGCATCACTTAAATAGTTAATATCACAACAACACAAGCCTAGCTGGAGCACAGACCATCAGGCTCAATTGATATACTTTCAAGTGATGGGGAGGTAGATGGTGCAGGGTGATAGAAACAACATATAAACACATTAGCTGCATTGTGAATGCCTCAACAGTGGAGACATGCTGAATTAGGGCGTGATGCACCCTTTGATATGTACAAAAAAATATTACAATTTCTTGATTTTGTACCAATATAAACCTTTTGAAAAAAATCAGTAAAAAAAAAAAAAAAAGATTTAAAGAACGCAGAAGCATAGCCAATAGATTTTGCAAGCTACTGCGAAGGTTTTTTTTTTTTTTTAGTGCCAGCCCGATAAGAATAAAAGTAAGAAAAAACATGCCCCCACCCGTACGTGGTGGAATATGTTTACAATAAATATTTTAACTTTAAAAATAAACCATTGCATAAAATGTAGAGGTGGGTGTAATCTGAGTAGTAAAACCCCTTTCTCGTTTTAATGCACATCATAGGAAAAGAAGATTCTTATTAGTGCAGAAAGGGGCTAATTGTTAGAATTCATGTAACCTGAAGACATATTAGCCTATTCAGAGGCATGTAAAATACTCTTTAGTGCATTTTTTGTTACTCTTACATGCCTTTGTAAATTGGTCTCTCAAAATATGAAGGAAATGGGAAAATGCACACACAACAAGTCTAAATAGAAAGAACTGTGCCCTCTTCACATTGCTGCTAATAAGAACTTGGATGTTTCGGACAGATTCCCCAAGGCATGGACGGAAAAGAGCACTGCTGGAATGCCACTTCCCGTACTTTTAAATGATTTGAAGACCAGCACTTATTTTTCTCCATCAGACATTTACAGAGAGCAAGAAGAGTGGAAAGACGTACGAAGAAAAAGACTGAAAAACAGCAACAATGGGAACAAGCATTGGTAAATGCATTAGGTTTTGCCTATTTGTGATTAATAACAAGCAGTATTTTGTTGTAGGTTGCTGAGAACTTGTACAGTACAAGTTCCAGAAAGTTTGTTAAAGTACTAGGACTTGTTTATGTACAATAAAGCAAACTATCATGCTGTTACTGTTGGTATAATGCGGGTAAGTAATAGCAAAATTTTGAGACATGAAAGAGGGAAATAGAATTGATGTAATAGCTATATTATGTGTTTAGATGAGTTCTGACAACTTTTGGGCCCAGTGTCACTGCACCTGCTGCACCATTCAAATCATGTACCTAATGCCTGCAAGGTAACTTCACTTGTGACTGCCTGTTTAGTAATAAAATAGCAATATTTGGTGTTTAGAGGGGTTCCTAGAGTTTTGGGCCCCGGAGTCACTGAACCTGCTGCCCCATTGAAATCATGCCCCTAGCGCCTGCAAGGTAACTGCACTTGTGACTGCTTATTTAGTAGATAAATATAGCAACATTTGGCGTTTACTGGTGTTCTGACAACTTGTGGCCGCGGTACGACTGCAGCACTATTGAAATCATGAGCTTAGTGTCTGCTAGATTAATGCACTTGTGGTGGAAAGAGATCTTATCTTGACAGTGAATGGGGCTTAAACAGTGTGGACAGCTTTAGTAGAAGTATCGTAATGCGTGCAGGAAGGGGAAGTTAACAAAAAAAAATTCCACACAAAAGCAAATAAACAAGGTAACTCAGTGATGGGAGCTTATAAGATCCCCCGTTTAAGATATATTAAATACAAGAGATTTCACAGTGTGCAGGTGTCAGGAATCTGCAAAAGTGAAATAAATAGACAGTTTCTGGTAGTAGGTTAAAAAGGCATTAGGTGGATTTAGGACTGTGCAGCCTTGGTAGTCAGTGTGCTAAACATTCCTTTGCACCGGCCGAGGGCTTCGAAGTAGATGGAGCCCTGGGCACCGGCACTCATTCTTTTACTAACTAAGCATTGGAATCACCCTCATAGTTTAAACACATAAGGATGATTTTTTTTTAAGTGAAAGAATAGACAGGAAAAAACACTGGTAAAGTATAAATCAATCAGTCCTGGCACTGAATATGTTTTGTTTTTTAAAGTATGCAGATGTGATCAGACAAAATGCCTTCATCACTTTCAGTGCAACAGTGCAATTGGCTAAAGTGGTTGGACCATTTGACAAATGCTATATGTTGAAGTGAGAGGAAGCAAAATGTGAATGAGAGTATGCATGCACGGAGCCAGACCTAAAAATGAGCACCATTTGATTATATTTGTTCACAAAATCACCACTGACCATTTATCATAATGAGAATTGTGCGCTGAGATACTTCAAGGCTAAGGAACAGAAAAGTTGACAGAGAATTTTTTTTTTTTAATGGTAAAGCTTTTTAATACATATATACACTGAATTCACAAACATCTTCTACAGTGCCAGGTGACCATAATTATCCTTCGCTAAAAAAAAAAAAAGCCACAAAAAAAAAAACAACACACAATCACCAGAGGCCGTCTGCCATGGGATCATTCAGGCTGTGTGAAAGAGAACAGAGTTGTAAGCTAGGGCACACCACTTCTTTCCAAGGGCTTCTACAAGGTCTTAATAGCAGTGTCTCTTGATTTGTACACAACACCGCGGCTCTTCAGCTCTCGTACAATCCCTGAATGAGAGAGAAAAACAGAAAGCCAGAGTCAGGCCCATTAAGACATGGCAAAAAGATGAAAGGAGGGCAGTGGCTTTTTTTTTTTTTTTTTTTTTTTTACACATTTCATTGAAATTTCAAAAGTACAGGCATACAGGTTTGCAAACGTACTACATCATTAACCAGGCTGCTTAGAACATCAAACCCACATTGATTAAGATAAATTTGTACTGTTTGACTAAGATCCAGATTCACTTCGCTTAAGAAGCGAGTCCTGGATTCAATATGACCCTCCGAGCATCTTCACCAACTATCCTCCTACCGGGTCCGATCGTGGTCGCCAATGTACTGTTCTCAATGGGCAACGATCCATACTGGAGTCAGCCCACATCCGGCAGGCACAGGCACTCGCATTTTAAATAAGCCCAGAGCTCTCAAGTTTGGAGGAAAATCACGCAACGAGGGTAATGATGTAAAGTAGCCAATCCTCAGGCCCAAAGTTGTGTGAAAGGTCTTATGCATCTGTTGCAAGTCGTGGCATTCTGCCCCTCCCCCCACCCCCAAGACATGGTATGACAAAGCTCCACCACCCATAATGCCCCCAGGAGGTTCCCCTTTTCCAGAACCTAGCTATTAATCTCATTGCTGATCCCAACATATGCCGGATGACCACATTTCGCACCCCCCTCCTGCCAGATGCTACTGACTGGTATCCCCAGTATGTTAATGCGGCTGACCTCCTCCTCCCAGAAAATTTTAATTTTTAAACAGCTCCACCAAATATGGAGCCTTGTGCTAATACTCTCCCCTCATCACCGAGAACTATCATAGGCACTGCGGAATGTACGTCTCAGCCTATCAGAGATGAAGTACCACCTAATGCGTATTTTGCATTTAGCTTCTCTGTGGAACAAGCAACGCATGCCTCTCACGGCAGACAGCTCCTAGCGCAATCTTGTCCTGCACTTAAACTGAAATACTCGGCCTGTGGAAAAATTGGCCATTATACCAAAGTGTGTAGGTCAAAGAAAACTTTAAAAGTTAAGTACGTTGAGGAAAGTGATGAATCGGATGTTTAAGAACGAGATAATAGAATTTTTCATACTAAAGACTCATTTTTATTAATGGTTAATGACGACGGTGGCGTTAGGAAAATACCTATGTGTTTAATAAAAATTGAGGTTGTTCAAATCAACATATATGCGGATTCAGGTTCACCTTATACTATAATTAATAAGGATGTGTGGAGGAACAATTTTGTAAAACATATTGGAGAAAAGCTGTTTCCTACAAACATTAGGCCAGAAAGTTTCTCTGGTAAAAAGATTGATATGCTAGGCTACAGATCATTACTTTTCAAGTTCAAAGATAGGGAGAGTCCAGGGCATTTGTACATTGCAAAAAAGGTCCATCTGTATTAGGATGGCATGATCAAGGCAACCTTGAGATTATTTTAAATCCAAATGGTTCTGAGCCTGTCCGATCATTGATGATGGAAAATAAACAGGGAAAGTTATGTTAAGCAAATTTCCAAAAGTATTTTCAGGAAAAATGGGCAATCTTACTCTTTTTGAGCATTGTATCATCCTGAAAGACACTGCGCAGCCTAAAATTCATAAGGCCAGAAACATTCCGCCATTGTTGAAGGATGAGGTACAAATGCAGTTGGATAAGTTATTACAAGCAGGTATTATTGAGGAGATTGAAGCAGCAGAATGGTATCTCCGGTGGTTATTGCCAGACAGAGGAATGGCAAAATTAGGCTATGCATAGACTTGCGCTATCTTAATAACATTATCATTGACAAATTCCCATTGCTAAAAATTTCTCAAATGCTTGCCTCTGTGGATAGTGCCAAATGGTTCACTTCCCTTGATCTATCTGTGGCATCTCATCAGATTTCATTGCAAGAGGATTTTAAAAAGTACACTGCATTCATCACTCCCATGGGTTGTTTCCAGTATAAGAGGATGACTTTTAGGCTGGCGTCTGCAGCTGCAGTCTTTCAAAGGCTAATGCATCAACTTTTTGGTCAAATAAAAAACATTAAATGCTTTCAGGACGACATCTTAGTGTAGGTAAATCTAAAGAAGAACATGAGTCTATTTAAAATGCCGTATTAGAGATTTTGAATAATAGGAATCTTACTGTTGAGTTTTCTAAATGCAAGTTTGCCAAAGCGTCTGTCTCTTATCCGAGACACGTTTCGAGTGCAGAAGGTATGTCACCTAAACCTGAATTAATTGATTCAATCATCAAAGCATCAGCGCCATCAAATAAGGAGGAGTTGAGGTCCTTTTTAGGACACAGAGTTTTACTCCAAGTTTATCAGGGGTTTTTCGAGCAAAATCTACAATGTGAGGCAATTGTTAAAACAAAGATGTAAATTGTGTTGGTCTTCTAGGTGCCAGCAGGAATTTGAACAGATGCTCCTGCTTTAAGATATTTTGACCCTGATCTTGATAACATTGTCACAGTGGATGCAAGCAATAAAGGTTTAGGTGGTGTGTTAATTGAAAAAGATTCAAAGGGTCTGGAGAGGACCATTGCTTTTGCATCTAGGGCTCTGTCGCCTTTAGAAGAAAAATTATCTGTGATAGAAAAAGTAGACCTTGGCATGTGTTTGGGCCCTTGAACATTTTAAGCCGTCCGTGTGGGGTAAAGGATGTGTGGTGAGGTCTGATCACAAACCACTTGTCAAAACTGAGGGCATGTTTAGGACATCGGCTCCGCGGCATGTGCTGTCCTTATTGTGCTTCGGCAGAGTCTCCGGCTGGATCAGCTTACCCTCGAGGAGCGTACACTCCGCTTGTGCTGGATTCGGAGTGAGAAGCGAGCAGGCTTCGTAGCCCTGTATGCCCCGGAGATTCCGCTGGGCATGTGTACGGCCCTCCCTCATGGCGGGGATTGGTCGGCGTTGGCTGGTTGGGAGGAGCGGGGGGTTCACATGATGGGAGATTTATATAGGGATGGCGTATTGTTGCCGTTTCAGGAATTGCACGAGGCGTACGATTTACCGAGGGGGGATTATCTTCTGCACACTGCATTGGTGGCAGCGATCCAGCGACAGTGGAAGATGGAGCTTTCGGAGCCCCCGATTTCTTTGGGGTGTCAGTATGTCACGATGGCGGCGGGTACGTTCAAGGCTATCACTTGTTTATACAAGCGGCTGTCCACAGAGAGGGTACCACCTCTGGATGCCCTGAGGGGTAAATGGGAAGGGGATCTAGGTAGGCCTATTCCCGAGACAACGTGGGCGCAGCTAGTGCGGCGGGCCTGGAAGGGCACGCGCAATGCCAGATTCCAACTGGTCCAATTTTATACCTTACACAGGGCTTACTTAACTCCGGTCAAACTCCTGCAGTACTTCGGAGGCTCTCAATCGCCGTGCCCACGGTGCAGAGTGGAGGGTGCTGATTTTGGTCATATGTTTTGGTCTTGTGTGGAACTGGGCTCTTATTGGGCGGATGTGGTGGCGTGCCTGAACCAAGTGATGGAGCGAGAGCTGGAGGCGGAGATGGGGACTTGCCTGTTGTTGTGGTTTCCGCACACCTCCAAAACCAAGATTACCAGCAAGTTTTATGATCTACGATTGATAATGGCGAAGAGGGAGCTCACTATGCATTGGAAAGCTAGATCTGGGCCGAGCTTTCGGAGATGGCAGGCGAGCTTCTTGTCCTGGGCGGGAAGTGAGGGGACACTGCGCCTCCAGATAGCCAGACGCGCGGCTAATGACAAAGCGCTGGAGGCGGCAAGGGCGGGGGGGGGGCTCTGGTGGAAGGGCTTAGATCCTTGGAGGAGCTGAGTACGGAGGATAGGGATCCTGTGGACGGGGATAAGAGTGTGGAACCCGGGGTGGGGCCCCCTGGGCCGACTGGAGAGTCCACACTGACCAGAGACACTTAGGTACATTTGTGGAGGACTCAGCGTTCGCACAAAGTACTAGTACTTGCCGAATAGTCGTGGTGGGCGTTTGGGGTCTGGATGGGTGGCGCGGGGGGGGGGGGGGTCACTGGTGTCCTGAGAACAGTGGACATGCTCTTTGGATTGCCTTGGGCTCGGATTTCCCGGACCCCGGGCCACTCCCAGCAGAAGTGAAGAAGGGGTTGATGCGGGCACACTGATGGGGGGGGATGGGGCTAGAGAGGGTGGAGGGTTGGGGGCTTAGGGGGGCAGCAGGGGACGCACGGATTTCTCCGGATATGTGCATTGAGGATTGAGTCCTCTTTATTCTTCTCTGTAGTTGGTTTCACTGCGCTGATGGAAAACTTTAATAAAAATATTTTTTTAAAAAATAAAATGTTTAGGACATCGGCTAGGATAGCCAGAATGTCTATGAGACTCCAGGATTTTATTTATTCTATTGAATATGTTCCTGGGAAAAGCAATGTTACTGCTGACTTTCTTTCTAGAATGCCTTTGGACATTGAGGAAGGTGAAGTGTCTGAATGGGAAGATTTTAGAATTGCATATA